>NW_027362764.1:694367224-695812224 GCF_046119375.1 Phyllobates terribilis | reverse complement strand
CAGCTACGACCAGGTGCTCCCTGCAAGATTTCAGACAGAGGAGTAAAAAGAATTATCAGAAGAGTTGTCCAAGAGCCAAGGATCACCTGTGGAAATCTACAGAAAGACCTGGAAACAGCAGGTACAGTTGCTTCAAAGAAAACTATAAGTAATGCACTCCACCTCCATGGCCTTTATGCGCGCTCAAGACGCAAGAATCCACTGCTGAACAAAAAACATGTTCAAGGCTGTCTTAAGTTTGCTTAAAAACATTTAGACAAGTCTGCGAAATACTGGGAGAATAAAGTCTGGTCAGATGAGACCAAAATTGAACTCTTTGGCTGCAATAATACACACCATATTAGGAGGCCAAAAGGCACTGCATATCACCCCAAAAACACCAAACCAACAGTGAAGTTTGGCGATGGGAACATCATGCTGTGGGGCTGTTTTTCAGGATAAAGCACTGGCAAACTTCATATAATTGAAAGAAGAATGAATGGACAAATGTACAGAGACATTCTTGATAAAAATCTTCTGCCATCTACCAGGATGATGAAGATGAAACAAGACCATAATCCCAATCACAAAGCCAAGGAAACCCTCAATTGGTTTCAGGGAAAGAAAATAAAGCGGCTAGAATGGCCGAGCCAATCACCTGACCTGAATCCAATAGAAAATGTATGGAAGGAACTAAAGCTCAGAGTTCATAGAAGGGGCCCAAGGAAGCTTCAGGCTGTGAAGTGTGTTTGAATGAACCAAAATCACACCTGAGCAATGCCTGCGACTAGTTTCTCCATTCAGGAGGCGTCTTGAAGCTATCATCACCAACAAAGGCTTTGCACGAAGTATTAATTATATTTCAGTAAACGTATTCAATACTTTCCCGGGTCATTTCTCACTATTACACATAACTTAATATATGGACAGCTATGATTTGATTTCTTTGCCTGTGTGGATTGGATGTGTTGCTACTGGCTGTAATGCACACGCCCGGACTGACTGGCGTGTGCGTGTTTATGTAGTGATTCCACTGTGCCATGAACCGGAGAGTGCCTGGAGGGGCGTAACTAAGTATCTGCCCGAACCAAGGTCGCACGACGGCATACGACGCCAGTGCACCAGGGAGGAACCGAGCAGTGGAACCAGGGTCTACTCCAGGTCAGACTCCGGACACGGCTGTTGACCCACACCGGGGAATACAGGAACAGGCAGACTTGAGCACAGGCTAGGTAGGGTCCAGTACAGACTGGGAGACAAATTCGAAACCGCAGACGCGGTAGACAGAGCTGAGCAAGGCGAAAACCGCAGATGCGGCGGACAGAGCTGAGCAAGGCGAAAACCGCAGACGCGGCGGACAGAGCTGAGCAAGGCGAAAACCGCAGACGCGGCTGACAGAGCTGAGCAAGGCGAAAACCGCAGACGCGGCGGACAGAGCTGAGCAAGGCGAAAACCGCAGACGCGGCGGACAGAGCTGAGCAAGGCGAAAACCGCAGACGCGGCGGACAGAGCTGAGCAAGGCGAAAACCGCAGACGCGGCGGACAGAGCTGAGCAAGGCGAAAACCGCAGACGCGGCGGACAGAGCTGAGCAAGGCGAAAACCGCAGACGCGATGGGAACAGGGCTCTGTTCACACAGAACAGACTAGAAGGGAAAGGCAGAACCAGATACCCACAGGGTACTTGCAGAGAAGTAGCGAGTGGACCACAAACTCACAAACGGAAGTACAGTGACAACGAGCAGGAGTAGGTACGAGTTCAGACTCTGCAGAAAAAGGAAAGGAACGGACATAGAGAATAAACAGGTAAAAGATAGGAGAGAGTTCAGACTGGAACTGAGTGTACGGAGGAGACCGACACTGCAGCGGGATATAGGAGCGGGTCTGGGAATACGGCCCCCAGAGAGGCGGGACGAACAGGCAAGGAGCGTGTTCAGACTGGCCTGGAAATACAGCCTCCAGGAAGGCGGAACGAACAGGCAAGGAACGAGTACAGACTGCAGGTTAAGGTACACAGATAGGACACAGTACAGACATGGGAACAGATACTGCAAGACAGGTAACATAGACAGGACCTGGCATGTCAGAGACAAAAGCCAACTGACAGGGCAAGATGCTCAGGCATGGGTTAATGGGGCAGCTGGTTTAAATACCAGGTGACAGACAGCAATAGGCTGAGGACGCACAAAGGGTGTGCCTGCAGCAGGTACAAAAAGCAGGAAGTGATCGGGCGCCGCCCTTAAGCAGCAGACACAGAAGCAAACAGACAGCATGGAGGGAAGCCAGAGAGACACCCTGGACTGGAGATCAAGTGCGCGCTCTTGCACAATGGGAGATGGACCACTATGCAAGGACGCCGCCAGGTATGTTACAGTACCCCCCCCCTTACGCCCCCTCTTCTTCAGGCCTGCCAGAATGTTCCGCAGGGAATTCGAGGGCCAATCCTTTACTTCAAGGAGATCACTTCCACTGTCCACTGGAGAAACTGGTCTCATCTGGATAGCTAGGATGCTACCTCCTATCCAGCCATCCTCAGCAACAGACGAAACAGGTGGAGTACCAGGAACAGCACACAGGGAAGTCTCTCTCCACTTATTATCAGGTAGCACCCCAGAGGGTTCAGGAGACAACTGGAAGTCCTCCGCCGGGTTGAAGGAGTGCAGAGACTCGGGGGTAACCTCTGCTTCAGGGTACATCTTGTCAAACTCACAGGATGAAATGGGCGAGGTATCAGGTACAAGGTGTAGAAAAGTCCCTGTTACCTTGTTATCTGGTGGTACCCAGGAGGATTCAGAAAACAACTGGGGGTCCTCCGCCGGGTCGGAATAGTGCAGAGACTCGGGGGTAACCTCTGCTTCGGAGTACACTAGGTCGGACTTGCTGGATGAAGCGGGCGAGGTATCAGGTACCGAATATAGAAGAGTACCTGTCCATTCGTTATCAGGTAGCACCCCGAAGGGTTCAGGAGACAACTGGAGGTCCTCCGCCTGGTCGGAGGGGTGTAGAGACTCGGGGATAACCTCTGCTTCGAGGTACATCTTGTCAAATTCACAGGAAGAAATAGACAGGTTATCAGGTACAGGGTGAGAAAAAGTCACTGTCTCTTTGTTATCTGGTGGTACCCCGGAGGAGTCAGGAAACAACTGGAGGTCCTCTGCCGGGTCAGAAGAGTGCAGAGGCTCAGGGAAAACATCTGCTTCAGAGTACACTAGGTCGGACTCACTGGACGAAGCAGGCGAGGTATCGGGTACCGAGTATTGGGAAGTCTCTGTCCATTCACCACCAGGTGGCACCCCGAAGGGTTCTAGAGACAACTGGAGGTCCTCCGCCTGGTCGGAGGGATGTAGAGACTCGGGAGTAACCTCTGCTTCGGAGTACACTAGGTTGGACTCACTGGACGAAGCGAGCAAGGTATCAGGTACAGAGTATAGGAGAGTCTCTGTCCTTTCGCTACCAGGTAGCACCCCGAAGGGCTCAGGAGACAACTGGAGGTCCTCCGCCAGGTCGGAGGGGTGAAGAGACTCATGGGTAACCTCTGCTTCAGAGTACACTAGGTTGGACTCACTGGATGAAGCAGCCGAGATATCAGGTACCGAGTATAGGAAAGTCTCTGTCCATTCGCTACCAGGTAGCACCCGGAAGGGTTCAGGAGACAACTGGAGATCCTCCGCCTGATCGGAGGGGTGTAGAGACTCAGGGGTAACCTCTGCTTCAGAGTACACTAGGTCGGACTCACTGGACGAAGCAAGCGAGGTATCAAATCCAGGATATAGGAAAGTCTCTATCCATTCACCACCAGGTGGCACCCCGAAGGGTTCTGGAGACAACTGGAGGTCCTCCGCCTGGTCGGAGGGGTGTAGAGACTCGGGAGTAACCTCTGCTTCGGAGTACACTAGGTTGGACTCACTGGACGAAGCGAGCGAGGTATCAGGTACAGAGTATAGGAGAGTCTCTGTCCTTTCGCTACCAGGTAGCACCCCGAAGGGTTCTGGAGACAACTGGAGGTCCTCCGCCTGGTCGGAGGGGTGTAGAGACTCGGAGGTAACTACCACTTTGGGGTACCCATTGTCAGGCTCACAGGACGAAGCGGACAAAGTATCGAGTACCGGGTGTAGAGAAGTCTCTCTCCATTTGTCATCGAGTGGTATCCCGGAGGATTCAGGAGGCAACAGGGGGTCCTCCGCCAGGTAGTAGAGGTGCACAGACTCTGAGGTAACCACAGCTTTGGAGCATCCTTGGACATGCACACCGGTTAAAGTGGGTGAAGCATCTGATGCCGGGTGCAGGAAGTTCTCCTGTGTGGAGTCTGGATGGGCAGAAGTCTCTTCGGGCAGGAGAACTGGTGCACTACCCACGCACATTACCCGTTGGGGCTTCTCCGGGATACAGGGAGATGAAGCTTCAGTAGGGACTTCAAGGTTGGGGTCAGGAGGTCTCAGGGAGGACAGACCCTGGCGTGACTGCTTGCCTCTACGCCTAGCACGTCTGGACTGCCTCTTGAGGTTGGGAGAAGTATTCCGGAAAGCGTAGTCACCCTGTGAGGATTCTGGGTGGGCAGTAGTCTCATTGGGCTGGAGGACTATTGCGCTACCCACACACATTACCCATTGGGGCTGCTCCGGGATATTGGGAAGTGAAGCTTCAGCAGGAGCCTCCGGGTTAGGATCATCGAAGACCATTAGAAAGGCCACCAGGAAGGCCATTAGGTCCAGGAGGATCGGATCCTGTGTTTCATATAGGGGGTTGATCCATTCCAAGGCATCACCCGCCAGGTAAGACATAATGAATGCCACCTTAACCCGATCGGTGGGAAAACATAGAGGGTAGAACTTGAAGTGTAGCATGTATTGCTCCACAAATGCACGACTTTGTCTTGGATCCCCATAATAACGTAGCGGATCTGCAGGAACGAGAGCAGATAGATCCATCTGGACGGGTGCGTAATTCACCTGGAACTCAGCTAAAGGGAAAAAAAAAAATTTATTTATTTATTTTAATGCATGTATTCGCTGGAAAACTTCTCAGAGAGCGAAGGCCGTGGGGCTCAACGGGAACCATGGCCTGAGCATGCTGTAATGCACACGCCCGGACTGACTGGCGTGTGCGTGTTTATGTAGTGATTCCACTGTGCCATGAACCGGAGAGTGCCTGGAGGGGCGTAACTAAGTATCTGCCCGATCCGACCAAGGTCGCACGACGGCATACGACGCCAGTGCACCAGGGAGGAACCGAGCAGTGGAACCAGGGTCTACTCCAGGTCAGACTCCGGACACGGCTGTTGACCCACACCGGGGAATACAGGAACAGGCAGACTAGAGCACAGGCTAGGTAGGGTCCAGTACAGACTGGGAGACAAATTCGAAACCGCAGACGCGGTAGACAGAGCTGAGCAAGGCGAAAACCGCAGACGCGGCGGACAGAGCTGAGCAAGGCGAAAACCGCAGACGCGGCGGACAGAGCTGAGCAAGGCGAAAACCGCAGACGCGGCGGACAGAGCTGAGCAAGGCGAAAACCGCAGACGCGGCGGACAGAGCTGAGCAAGGCGAAAACCGCAGACGCGGCGGACAGAGCTGAGCAAGGCGAAAACCGCAGACGCGGCGGACAGAGCTGAGCAAGGCGAAAACCGCAGACGCGGCGGACAGAGCTGAGCAAGGCGAAAACCGCAGACGCGGCGGACAGAGCTGAGCAAGGCGAAAACCGCAGACGCGGCGGACAGAGCTGAGCAAGGCGAAAACCGCAGACGCGGCGGACAGAGCTGAGCAAGGCGAAAACCGCAGACGCGGAGGGAACAGGGCTCTGTTCACACAGAACAGACTAGAAGGGAAAGGCAGAACCAGATACCCACAGGGTACTTGCAGAGAAGTAGCGAGTGGACCACAAACTCACAAACGGAAGTACAGTGACAACGAGCAGGAGTAGGTACGAGTTCAGACTCTGCAGAAAAAGGAAAGGAACGGACATAGAGAATAAACAGGTAAAAGATAGGAGAGAGTTCAGACTGGAACTGAGTGTACGGAGGAGACCGACACTGTAGCGGGATACAGGAGCGGGTCTGGGAATACGGCCCCCAGAGAGGCGGGACGAACAGGCAAGGAGCGTGTTCAGACTGGCCTGGAAATACAGCCTCCAGGAAGGCGGAACGAACAGGCAAGGAACGAGTACAGACTGCAGGTTAAGGTACACAGATAGGACACAGTACAGACATGGGAACAGATACTGCAAGACAGGTAACATAGACAGGACCTGGCATGTCAGAGACAAAAGCCAACTGACAGGGCAAGATGCTCAGGCATGGGTTAATGGGGCAGCTGGTTTAAATACCAGGTGACAGACAGCAATAGGCTGAGGACGCACAAAGGGTGTGCCTGCAGCAGGTACAAAAAGCAGGAAGTGATCGGGCGCCGCCCTTAAGCAGCAGACACAGAAGCAAACAGACAGCATGGAGGGAAGCCAGAGAGACACCCTGGACTGGAGATCAAGTGCGCGCTCTTGCACAGTGGGAGATGGACCACTATGCAAGGACGCCGCCAGGTATGTTACACTGACATCTGATGGGAATTTCATGTCGATAGCCCCTTTAGAAATATATTTACTTAGAAAATTGGTGACGTGTTCAATACTTATGTCACCTGCTGTACATTTATATTATTGATTCATTTATGGGTCATGATGCAGAGATTGTTACACTCTTTTCTTATTAATCTTTATTCTTTCCAGATATTTTCCCTCTGCATTATGCTTGTACAGTCATGTTCACACATACTATATATAAGTACTGTACTTTATTTTGGACTGGATCTGTATATTCATGTTTTACACAATCTGATGGCTTCCATTTGGTGATGTCGCTTTTTCCTACCACGTTGTCCAATTTTAACATTTGATATTAAATGTCTATTCTATATTTGTATAATAAAGTCAATTAAAAAATACTTTGGAATATATATTTTTTTCTTCACTTACCTCGCACTGATCATTGTGTGCAGAAGTAAATATATATATATATATATATATATTACAGTATGGCACTGTGATAAGCAGCATGTATGAAATGTTAGGTGTACCGCTCCAGTATTTTATTATGGGATGGTGCTATCAGTGTATTTCTGAGCACTTTTGTTTCTACCCCTTTTGGTAATTTTTTGCTTATCCTGCAAAACCTGAGGCCTCACATGACTAAGTCAACTACAAACACCAAGAAAAATTAGCATTTTTTTTAAATCACCATATTGCATTTTTGGTCTCTGTTTAACATGTACGCCAAAAAAAGCTCCATATGTAATATGTTGGCCGTGATTGTTGCCTTAAAGTGGCATCTGTAACACACAGCCTATAATGGCATCCAATTAACGAATATGTAATAAAAAGCTAGCACGTTTTTTTTTTGGGTTTTTCATGCTTTTCTTAAGATAATATGGGGAGTATCAATATTATGTGATTTTGGCAAGTTTACACAAACCCTTAAAAAAGCACAATAAAAACTGAGCAAAAAAACCTTGTGTTTTACTGAGATTTATAGATGGAAAATGGTCCAAAGAATTAAAATGACACTTTTTAATTAAACTCGTTTTCTCAGTCCAATGAATAAGGCTGTGTGCCCACTATGCGTTTTGCAAGCGTTTTTGCCGCAGAATTTCCGCAGCGAAAACGCTTAAAAAAACGCTTGGTAATATGTGCCCCATGTTCCCCAAAGATAATCCGCATGTGCTATGCACATGCTGCAGAAATTTCGGCTGTGGATTATCATTGCGGAAAAATACACAGCATGTCCATTAATTTTGCGGACACGCAGAGTAATCGCCGCCACTGACTTGCATTGAAACGCATATTATCCGTGTCAGCACATTTGCACAAGCGGATATTAAGCGTTTCTATGTGCGGATAGTACCCGGGTCTGGAGAAGATGAGACTCTCATCCAGACCTGGGTACCATAGAACCTGTAAAAAAAGAATTTAAAATAAAAAATAAAGATTATACTTACCTTCCGATGTCCCCCGGCCTCCTCAGCGATGCGTCCGGTCTCTGGTTCGACTTGAGGTGGTGTGAGGACCTGCCATGACGTCATTGAGTCATGTGACAGGTCACGAGACCACTGATGTCGGCGGTCGCGTGACCTGTCACATGACTCAATGACGTCATCGCAGGTCCTTCACACCACCACGAGACACCGGGGAGATCGAACGGAGCGGAGAAAACACCGGGGGACATCGGAAGGTAAGTATAATCTTTATTTTTTACCATTCTTATTCCTTTTTTTTTAACTATTACTTGGTCACACTATATAAATCCATGCCGGTTGCATAGATTTATATAGTGTGAACAAGTTGTCAAGCACTTTTCCAAGTGATGCTAAAATCGCTTAGAAAAGCGCTTGATAACCCGCATGCAGAAATGCTTGACAAACGCTTCTACCTGGCGGGAAAAACGCATGTAAAATCCGCATGCGTTTTTCCTGCCAGGGAGAAGCGGAAAAAATATGCAGCATTTCTGCATTGTGGGCACATAGCCTAAGAAGTTTGTTAATCCCTTCCCTCTGCAGCCAATTTTTGTTATTGCATTTTTTTTTTTTCTTCCTTTCTTCCAAGTACCAGAACTTTTTAATTTTTCCATCCACATAACGTATAATGACTAGTAGAGATGAGCGAACCCGAACTTAAAAGTTTGGGGTTCGTACTGGACAGTTAGTATCCGGTGCTAAAGGTCGAACACGGACTTTCCCCGGATGTCCACTGCAATGTTCGCAGTTATGGGAAAAGTCCGTTGCAGAGAGAGAGAGAATATTTTCCAGCTCAGAAGTTCGGGTCCCCATTGTTTTCAGTGGGGTTCGGGTTCTGGTTGAAGTTCGGGTACAGTTTTAGTGCCCGGCCCAAACCTTATAATAAAGTTCAGGTCGGGTACCAGAACTCAAACTTCCATGGTCCGCTCATCCCTAATGACTAGAGATGAGCGGACCCATGGAATTTTGGGTTCTGTTACCCAATCCAAACTTTATTCTAAAGTTTGGTTCGGGGACCAACTTGCACCAGAACCCGAGCCCCATTGAAAACAATGGGGACCCGAACTTCTGAGCTGGAAAATATTCTCTGTCCCTCTCTGCAATGGACTTTCCCCAGAACTCCGAACGTTGCAGTGGACTTCCAGGAGAAGTCCGTGTTCGACATTTAGCACCGGACACTAAATGTCCGGCACGAACCTCAAACTTTTAAGTTCGGGTTCGCTCATCTCTAATGATGAGTAGTGTTGAGCATTCCGATACTGAAATATCGGGTATCGGCCGATATTCGCGGTATCGGAATTCCGATACTTTTACAATATCGAATACTGGAATCGGAAGTTCCCATAATGCCTGCGCTCTGCAGTGTCTCTGAAGTATGACAAGCTGGATGGCAGCGCTCAGCTGAGATTCAGCCTGTCATCAGAATGCCATCCCAGCGTGGGAGAATTCTCCTGATCGTTTAAAAGCCGGCGGGCGGTAAAAAACCGCCGGCTTTTAAACAATCACACAGCCCCATACTGCTTCCCCGCAGCCTCCCACCCCGATCCTCCGCTCCCCTCGCCACCTCCCATCCCGATCGTAAGTTAGGACCGGGCGGGGAGCGCAGCACCAAGGAGCGGGGAGCGAAGGACCCGGGCGGGGAAGCCGGCAGTGAAAAGACTTCACCGCCGGCTTTCCCGTTCTGTGCTGCGCTTTCCCGCCGGTTATTTCAAATGAACAGCTGAGGTATCAGGTGATGCTGATCAGCTGTTCATTTGAAGTAGCCGCGGTGCCCTCAGAGGGTTCACGTGAGTTCATGCTTGACTGCATTGCATGAACTCACATGAACTTTCCCACAGCCACACAGGTCAGCCTCACCTCCCAGACTATCAGCCCGTCATGATGAGTGTGTGCGGGGTGTCTGTGCGATGTCTGCGGGTGTGTGCGGTGTCTGTGCGATGTGCGCGGTGTCTGTGCGATGTCTGCGAGTGTGTGCGGTGTCTGTGCGGTGTCTGTGCGAGTGTGTGCGGTGTCTGTGCGATGTCTGCGAGTGTGTGCGGTGTCTGTGCGATGTCTGCGGGTGTGTGCGTGCAGGCAGACATAGGCCGATGGGAGTAGTAGTGTCACATCGGCCTATGTCTGTCCCCCGTCCACTCGTGCCAGCAGGATCAGCTCGATGGGAGCAGTAGTTCCCATCAGCCTGATCCTGCTATTTAAATTGCCCTACTGTGTCCCCAATAAATTTTAAATACATGTCATTGGTGGCCAGTGGTTGCCTACAATAAATTAGTTCATACATTACCTGTCCCCGCCGATCGCCACCTAAAATAAAGTAAAAAATAAAAAACTACACCTATACTCACCTAGACACCTAATTCCCCGAAGCCATCGATCTCCTGTAATAAAATATAAAATAATAAACCACAACCTTATCCTTACCCCTCCGTAGTAGTCCACGAGTGTCCCACGATGATCTCCAGTTTAGAGCAGCCACATAGAATGTGACCGCTCTGAACCGCTGCCGCCGCTAGAATGATGGGGCCGTAAAGCAGCCCCGTCATTGCATAAGCGGGTTCGCCGGAGTTCAGGCAGCGCTGCTCCGGTTAGCTCCTTTACGGCCCTGCTGTATCGTGAGAAATTCCCACGGTACAGCAGTGCCGTAAAGGAGGTCTCCGGAGCTGCGCTGCCTGAATACACTCCGGTGACCTCAGTCAGGGGCTCCCGCTGCCGGGAGCGGACGTGTTCCCGGCAGTGTGAGCTTACAGCAGCCATGCACAGCTGTCACCTTCTCCAGATGTGACAGCTGTGCATGGGAGATCAGCGCAGGAACGTGGACAGGTAACTATTTTTTTTTTAGTAAACTAAGAATTAAATAAAATTGTGTGTTTTATTTCAAATAAATTATTTTTTTCTGGGTGTAGTGTTTTTTTCTTTTTAACACTTTGTAGGTTAGTAATGGGGGTGTCTTATAGAGGCCCATCATTACTAACCTGGGCTTCATGGCAGCTGGCGCTGACATGAACCCCAACCCTATTACCCCCTGCCATCGCACCAGGGCAGCGTGGAAGAGCGAGGCTAAGTGCCAGAGTTGGCGCATCCTATGGATGCGCCATTTCTGGGGCGGCTGACGGCTGGTGTTTCTAGCCTGGGAGGGGGCCAATATTCATGGCACCCTTCCTGGGCTATTAATATCAGCCCCCAGCTGTCTGCCTAGCCTTTGCTAGCTATTAAATAGGGGGTACCCCACGTCATTTTTTTTGGGGGGGTCCCCCATTTTAATAGCTAGTAAAGGCTAGGTATTCAGCTGGGGGCTGATATTAGTAGTCTGGGAAGCTCCGTGGGTATTACCCACTTCCCAGGCTTCAAACATCTGCCCCAGCCGTCTGCTTAACCTCCGCTAGAGCCTAAAATTATGGGGGATCCCACGCCAATTTTTTTTTAAATAAATCCTTTATTTTAACACTAAATGACAAGTACAGTAAGCAACACTGTCACTGTACTTCATATATATGTGACTGACATGTTTCTATCTATCTAATCTATGTGTGAAGCTCTATTCTTTCTGTTGTAAATTGTCGGGTACCGGTGTATGCCGCTGATGAATTGCCGGCTTTTCGCGTAATACATTCTACATTATTCTTAGTTGTTTTCCTTCATGTAGAATTAACCTACAAGGAAAGAAGGGGTTTATTTTCATTCCGATATTTGTGTCCCATTGACTTGCATTGGTTTCCGGTATCGGAATCGGCGATATCCGATACTTTTTGGGTATCGGTCCGATCCAATCCGATACGATATTTCCTGATATCGGAAGGTATCGCTCAACACTAATGATGAGTTATTTTTTGGTGGAACTAGTTGTAGTTTTGAATGTCATCCCTTTCATTTTACCATTCAATGTACTGAAAAATGGGAAAAAAAATTCCAAGCGTAGTAAAATAAAAAATCCAATTCCCTCATGGCTTCGGGATTTTATTTGACGTCGATAACAAACTTGTTTAACCTTTTTTTGAAGTAGAGAATAAAAAATCTGAAATTTGTAAAGAAAACCCCTGAATTCTGGGATTTGTGAAACCCGGAACATTTAAGTTTTTCCATCCATTGAGCTTGTTTTTTGGATCATGATCTTATTGACGCCATTTCTGGCTATATATGATGTTTTGATGTATTTTTATTCATTTTTTGTAGTGACCAAAAAAGCACATTTCTGGCATTTTGATTTTTTTTTTCTCTTTATGGCGTTTACTGATCGGTTTAATACATTTTATATTTCGATAGATCAGACTTTTACGACCGCAGCGACACCAAATATATGTTTATTTTTTTTAAAATTTCTTTATTTTCAATAGGATAAAAGGGGCTGATTTGCGTCTTTTACAGCGTGGATTTCCAGGCTTTTTTTTTTATAATATGGGGTGTATCAATATCGTGTGTTATTTGGCACATTTCCACTGCAAAGAATAAAAAACACATCAAAAGCAAAATAGAAACCGAGCAAAAAACGTGATTTACACAAAACCACACAATATTGATTCACCCCATGTTATAATAAAAAAAAAATATATATTTTTTTACACATTTCTGATTTTTTTCGTTCTAAATTTTTGGGAGTGTTCACATGTTGCGCTTTCGATGTTTTTTTTTCTTGCATAAAAAACACAGAATACGGCTGGAAAATCGGGTGTTTTTGGTGAGGTTTTCTTATTCTAAGCCTCTTAGGCCGTGTTCACACTGCGTCTTTTTCCGACATTTAAAAACTACGGCTCTTCAAACAGAGACGACTCCTCGGGAAACTCTACTTTTTTCTAAAATTCTCTCAACTTAAAGCGTGTTTAGATATTTTTTTTGTGTTTTTTTCATGATTTTATAAACTGCTTTTTTGATCTCCATAAAGAAATGGAAGTCCCTCACCAACAAAAACAAAACACTGCTAGTGTTTTTTGTTAAAACGCCAAAAAAAACACCCAGAACCCACCCATTCGACTTCTGGTAAAGTAAGGTATGGTAAGTGCTACGTGCCTGAAGAAAGGACCAGTAAGGCTACGGTCCCATGATCAGTTAGATTTTCCGTCCACCCTGTAAATGATATGCAAAAGCCACGCCCCTTATATGACCGACCTGCAGGGTCACGCCCACCCAATGATTGACACATGTAACCACGCCCATCAGGTGACTGCCACGTGCGGACCACACCCACCCCATGAAAGACATATAGGGGCCACGCCCACACTAAATGATATGCAAGAGCCACGCCCACCAGGTGATCGCCATTTGGTAGCCACGCCTACTCATATGATATTCAAGAGCCACGCCCACCAGGTGATCGCCATTTGGTAGCCACGCCTACTCATATGATATTCAAGAGCCACGCCCACCACGTGACAACTGTAGGGCCCCGCCGACCATGTGATTGACAGGCGTGTCCTGCATTCTAAATGAGCCTGTGCATTACACCTATCGGCTTCCTGCAGTGGCCTGAGGCGAGCACAGGCACAGGACCAGTGTGGAGCTACGTATGTCGCGATACATGGAGGCCATGACACACAGTAGAGGTAAAGCCGCTATGGTGTCTGCTCCCACCACGCCCTGTACACACACATAGGGAGCCGCAGACCGCACAGTGCATGCAGCCCCGGTCCTGGCGCGCACTACTTCTGTCACACGCAGTGCGCGGAGGTGGACGGTTAGCCGTGTCGTTAGTGAGACATTACGTGACAGCTGCGCGGTGGGATCTGCGGCAGGTAAGGAGGAGTCGCTCAGCCTCCTGAGGAGACAGCCATGGCGGTTGCGCTTCTCCCCCAGTTACCTCACATTATACATATGTCTCTACAGACGGATGATACGTGCGAGCTGATCTGCGTCTTCCCTCAGTTTTCTGTCAGATCCGTTGCCGGTGTCCATCACCTGCTGCTGCCTCCTCACAGGGAGTTTCGCTTCATAAGCCGCGGGTGCGGAGCCGCAGCGCTCCTGGTGGTCACTGGGGGAATAGCAGCCAAGAGGGGGCTCAGCTCCTGAGCCCCCTCCACACATGGGGTCCCCTACCCAAGAAATCAGTTTGCATCCTAATGTGGTGTAGGGGTCCATAGCCGCTTGGATACATGTGGAACAGAGTTTTAGATCAAAACAGCATGTGGTTTATTTTCCATCTAAACTTTAGACGGGGCGCGGCCTCGCTCTATACAAGTGTGTGGGACGAGGCTGCACCCACTAGATTGTCCAGGAGTATGTATAACGCATACATCACCGCCGTTCCTGGCGCAGACCCCGGTGAATCCCTGCAGCGCACAATGCGTGTACTGGGAGGATTCGCAAGTCTGCAGTCACACAGAGTGTCTGCAGACTTGTCACTCTAGACTGGACAACCTGTTTAATAGGCCTGTGTTCCTCGGACTGGATCATGTGACTGACTTTTTCCAGCCAGGTTCTTTTGGTTGCTCCAAAAAGACCCAGACCCAAAATCCAGTCACATTAGACCCTCTCAGTAACCCAGTGTTACAGGTGCAGCTTACATGACTGACACATATCTGCCATCCAGGACCTTGCCTCCTACTTTCCTACAGTGGGAAGGGGGTAAATTATTGCTGTGATCCCTCTATTCTCAGGATCGGTGGGTTTCTTGGGGTTTAATCCTGTCAGACAGTCATAAAGATAAAGGCATATCCTAGCCACATGACTTTATAAAAGTATAATATCTTTTACCCCATTCCTGATGTGTGATGTACATGTATGAAAATAGTTTTGGTGAGTCCCAAAAATAATTAAAATCCTCAATTTATTACAAAATAATTTAAAAGATCATACAGGTTGGGAATACACAGTGAGGCTGCTTTTTTAAAATTTATTTACCTTGATGTACATGTATGTCACATGTCGGTGTGTGGAGCGGGCACTGGAGCTGAGCCTCCACCATGCCCTGCAGATGGCATCTGCCTGTAACAGCAGTGACTGGAGCTAAGCTCTGATCTCTGCTGTTTTAACTATTATCAGTGCCACTATCAATCACTGACATTGGCATGTAAATGGCGATTGTCAGTGGCACCTGCATCTACTCCCATTAGCTCTTGAGATACTAGCGTGGGGTGTCAATGAATTGTCATGACAGGTGAGGGCCTGTGGAAGGCCTCCATGGCTACCATCTTAGGCCTCATTGGAAGCCCAGTCTGTTACTAGGCTTCATAGGAAAATGGCATTCTCTCTATATACTGCAATAATGCTATATTGTGGCAACACAGAACAAGCAATCGCAGGTTCATGCCCCCTAAGGGCTCATTCAGACATCCGATTTTCTCACTTATGAACATTTTTTTTTTCATTAGTGTGGTCCAAGTGGCATCAATTTTTCTAGTGAATGGGGAAAAAAAAGTTTCTCGACTCTGACAGTCTGTGAAAATCAGACCGCACTCGGATGTCATCTGTGTGCAGCCCATTTTTTTGGGAAAAACTGTCTGAGCCCAAAGGGGACTAAAAAAATAACATGTCATGTCACCAGGTCACTTTTAGCATAGAGTAAATACCAAGCTCTAAAATAATCGTGGGAGAGTGTTTTGTCTCCCCACTCAATTATTACACCGCACTGGGAATTTTACTCCCTTTTTCTAGCACATTGTATAGTAATGTGAATGGGGTCATTCAAAACTACAACGCATTCTGCAAAAAAACAAGCCCTCATACGGCTATTTCCAGAGAAAAATAAGAACGTTATGGCTCTTGAAAGAAGGGAGACAAAAAAAAACTAAATCGTGAAAACAATAACTGGCTGTTATGGTAAGGGGTTCAGGCTCCTCACTGGCGGCTGGCCACTTTTGGCGCAGCTGGCCACTTTTGGCGCTCTCGCATTTTCTGGCCACTTTTGGCGATTGTTGATTACATTTGGTACCAAAGTTGGGAACCTCCTATGCAGGAGGGGGCGCTGTGCAGTTACATGTGTACTTTAGAGGAGCACATTATAGTATAAGCCGACGGAGCACATTTTGTTACAGGGGCGGATGTATTATTGGTTCAATGTGAGCTTTAAATTACCATTTAAAAACTACAAAATTCCAAATAGAAACCCTGAAATCCATTGTAAGGCTATTATACCCATTTTGTTTCATGGCGTTGATGGACCCGAAGGTCACATATTACCATGTCCCAGTACATCCAGACCATCAAGAATTCCTTGGTAAAGATTGGAAAGAAGTTACTCCATTTGCAATAACCGTACCCAAAGTTTTCACCAAGATTGTAGCAGAAATGTCTTCCTACTTAAGGAAATAAGACATTTTGATAGTGCCTTAGCTTAACGATTTCCTAATTATAGGAGACTCGAAGGAAGACTGCACAAAGGCAGTAAATCAGGTGCTAGCTATCTTGTCAGAGCTGGGTTGGATAGTAAACAAAGTCAGCTCAAAGTTGAGACCTCTACAGGTTCAGATTTTCCTAGGGATCTGTCAAAATTCAAGCCATAAACAGTGTTTTCTTCCGCATAAGATTATTTTGAAAATCAGACACAAAATTCTAAAAGTTAAGGCGAAGCGGGAGATGTTGATAAATAGAGCAATGTCCATATTAGGCTCATTAACCGCCACAATTCCAGCAGTACAGTGGGACAGAATTCATACACGACTCCTTCAATAAGAAGATACTGGCAATGGAGGCCGAGATGACGTATCATCTAGACCAGTGTTTCCCAAACCCCATCCTCACAGCCCCCCACATGTCATGTTTTCAGGATCTCCTTAGTATTGCACAGGTGATTGAAGTATCATCAAGGCATCAGGAATTCTCTCACCTGTGCAATACTAAGGAGATCCTGAAAACATGACCTGTGGGGGGCCGTGAGGATGGGGTTTGGGAAACACTGATCTAGACCAAAAAATCCAGTTATCTGCAGAAGTTCAGGACTCCCTAATCTGGTGGTTGGACAAAAGGGACCTCCTGAGAGGAGTTCCGTGGACCGTTCAGGAACCAGTGGTAATTACCACGGATGCAAGGGTGGGGAGCCCACCTAGATGGTCACATTTTTCAGGGTTTAAAATTTAAAGGCATTAACTGAAGTAAGGAAAGCGTCACAGGTCTCACTTAAGTGGATTTCCGGGACAAATGTGGTGGCTATGTCCTACAACAGTACAACGGTGGCCTATATAAATCATCAGGGGGGTCCGGATCAGGTCTACTGATGGACAAAGTGATAAAGACCTCCCAGTTAGCAAAATCTTTGCTCCCTTTTTGTTCGCCACCGAAAAGGGACAGAAAATGTCACAGGCGACTACCCAAGCCATCATGCACTCAGCCAAGCAAGGGGAATGGTCTTTGAATTTGAAATTCTTCAGCCAGTTCTGTACCTTGTGGGGTCTCTCAGAAATACTTATTCACTGTTAGGGAAAATCAACAAGTGCAAAGGTGTGTTTTGGGGGTTTTTTTTTTGTTCAATTTTTTTAATTTATTTATTTTTCCTGAATCCAGGGGAATACCCAAATGATGTGGTTGCTCTTCTTCAGAAGTACGACTTTCATCTGAACTATGCGTTTCCACCCTTTCCTCTAATTCTAATGGTCTTGAAGATACGGGAAGAGGGAGCCAAGGTCATAGTGATGGACCCCTTCTGGCCCTGAGGGGCTTGGTTAACTTAGCTGAGAATTATGTCTGCCTCAGACCACTAGATATTGCCCGACAGTCCCAGTCTTTTGTCCCAGGGGCCAGTCCTCCACCCTCAGGTTCGCAATCTACATTTCACAGCTTGGAACTTGAGAGGGTGTTATCAGACAGTGGTTAGTTTCCACTTTCTTTTAACCCCTTCACACCGCTGCCATTTTCCGTTTTTGCGCTTTTGTTTTTTACTCCTCCTCTTCCCAGAGCCGCCATCTTTTTTTTTTTTTTTCTGTTAATATGGCCGTGTATGGGCTTGTTTTTTGCGGGACAAGTTGTACTTTTGAACGACACCACTGGTTTTACCATATCGTGTACTGGAAAGTGGGGGAAAAACATTTGAAGTGCGGTGAAATTGCAAAAAAAGTGCTATTAGACAGTTTTGTTTTTTTTTTGTTTTTTTAACCATGTTTACTAAATGCTAAAACTGACCTGCCATTATGATTCCCCAGGTCATATACATGTTTGGTTTCTGCAAACTTGTAAAGTTCTTTTTTTATTTAAGTGGTGAAAAAAAAATCCAAAGTTTGTTAAAGAGGGATTAGTGACGTGCTTCCAGCATGGCCATGTTAAATGCGCCTTCAGATTGACAGCGGTATTTAACATGTTAACAATGTTGGAATTGCGATCCACCCGCGGCTTTTGGGGGCACATGACAGCTAATAAGATCAGCTGTCATGTGCCGGGAAAGATGCGAGCTCAGCGCCAGAGCCCGCATCAAACAGGGGGAGGCACGCCATGCGTCGTACATATACGAACAGGGGGAGGCACGCCATTCGTCGTACATATACGAACAGGGGGAGGCGCGCCATACGTCGTGCATATACGAACAGGGGGAGGCGCGCCATGCGTCGTGCATATACGAACAGGGGGAGGCGCGCCATGCGTCGTGCATATACGAACAGGGGGAGGCGCGCCATGCGTCGTGCATATACGAACAGGGGGAGGCGCGCCATGCGCCGTGCATATACGAACAGGGGGGAGGCGCGCCGTACATATATGGCGCATGTCGTGAAGGGCTTAAGTTGGAAAAAAGTTTACCTCCTTTTAAAATATGCCAAAGTATGGGATTAATTCTTAGAATCCTCCATCCGGAGTGTAACAATATAACAGCAGGTTCCTCTTAGAGAGGTATTAGAGTTTCTTCAAAAGGGTCTAGAGCAGGGCTCGACAAACCCAGGCGCCTGGTCGCCAGTGGCGCCTAGAAAATGTTGTCTGGCGCCTAGAAAATGTTGCCTGGTGCTTGAGGAGTTGAGAAGAAAAAAAAATACTCAATCCAATCCCACCTCCTGCACGGAGTCATCCAATCGGAGGAAGCAGGGACAGTATCGCTCAGGCCGCCTTCTCCACTTTGCTCCGCCCCCCTTATGCTCCGGGACTGGACAGGGAGAGTTGGGTTACGGGGGAAGGATCGCTGTGGCCGGGGGCCCGTTCTCATCTCCCGCTACCTGTGTAAGTACATACAAAGGCCGTGCTCCCCGGGGAGACGCCGTGTGTGAGGGGGTCTATATGTACAGTTTGTCAACAAAAAAACGGAACAGGCATTTTTTTTAAAAAATTAGTTTCTTTGATTTTTCTGAGAAAAAAACTGAGAATATAAAAGATTTATAAATGTAATGACATCTATTTATTTTTTTTTAAAAAGCAATTTTTAAAGCATTCGTAAAAATTTAAAAAAAAATGTCAAGAAAAAAACGGAACAACAATTTATCTTTACTTTTCCCTCCAAAAAACATTTAAGGTGTTTTTTTTGTTAAATTAAAAACCAAGTTTGCTTAAAAAAAATTCTGGCTCCTAAATTTTTTGGCTGGCTCCTAGATTCTGAACAACTTTGTCGACCCCTGGTCTAGAGAAGTGCCTGTCTACCAGTACACTAAAGGTTCATATCGCTGCCTTAGGAGCTCTGTTTGATCAAAAAACTCTCTGGTCACCCATGAGTGCGTAGATTAATCAAAGCTTTCTTTTGCGTCCAGTGAGGGGCCTTAGAGTAGCTCCCTGGGACTTGAATCTAGTATTAAATGCCCTTATGCAAGATCCCTTTTAAGCCAATTTCATCTGCCACTATTGTAAATTAGTTTCTAGTTTTCATAGGTGCTAGGTAAGTCCGTCTTTGTGCGAGAATCCAAAATCTCAGGACAAATTAGTTTTTCATTCTTTGGACGTAAGGAGGTGCCTGCTTAAATACTTTGTGAATTCATGAGCCCCTGACGTAAGTCCTCATCAATGTTTGTATTTTTTCATGGTCCCAATAAAGGTAAGGGTGCTACTAAATCCACCATAGCTAGGTGGGTTAGAACAGCCATCCATAACCTTACCCTATTCAGTCTCCAGAGGGGATTAGGACCTGATGCTAAGGTTCATTCTACAGTACAAGAGCCATGGCTACCTCTTGGCCAGAGAGGGCTAATGTTTCCGTTGAGATCTGCAAAGCTGCAGCCTGGTCCTCTCCCTCTACTTTGTTTAAACATTACTGGTTAGACCTGGGATTCTCTGATCTTTCTCTTGGAAGACAGGTTCTTTCGGTGGTGGTCTCTACGTACGGATTTCTTCTATGTTAGTCTCTGTACAATGCTGTCATGGTGTAGGGAAAAGATGATTACTTACCTGTAGTTAGATTTTCCCAAACCATAACAGCACTGTGCTGATCCCTCCCTTATTTTTTCTGGTGGTGGAATTGGAGGGGGGGGGGGATTTATATTGCGCTTGTCTTAGCTCCAAGTATGTTTTTTGGTGTCTCTAATGTTGCGGCTATCTCATATGCCCTGTAAGCACACTGAAGCGTATAGAGGGGTTCTGCCTTTTTATTCTGTAGGTTTCCTGCTCCTGGGGGCTTATATACTCTCTCCGTAAGGTGCTGTCATGGTTCGGGAGCATCCAATTACCGGTAAGTAATTATCATCTTTTATATCCATGTGACGGCTTGTTTTTTGCAGGACGAGTTGTGCTTTTGAATGACCCCATCCATTTTCTCATGTGATGTAGTGGAAAGTGGGGAAATAAATTCCAAGTGTGGCGAAATGGCAAAGCGCAATTCCGAAATTGTTTTTTATTCATTTTACAGTAAAAATGGCCTAGCAATTTGATTCTCCAGGTCAGTACGATTATGCAGATGCCAAACATGTACAGTTTTTCAGCAGCAGAAGGGAAGGAAGGGAGACACAGATCCATTACTAGTGGGTAGGCGGAGCCCCACAGGATAGTTGACCTCAGATTAGAAAAAGTGACGACCGGCCCCTCCAGCCTAGGCTCCTCCTACTCCCATGATTCTCCAGTCTAAAATTTGAGGTCGCAGAGGATAGTTGCTGCCTTTGCAGCTCCTCAGAAGATTTTTTTTATTTTTGTCCCGGGGACCTGGACCCCCCCGTGGTCTAGAGGTCTCAGGGGGTCTCAGCAGCGGATCTGCGTACCCCCTAAGGCGGTCCCCGCAGAACCCTGCCGGCCCCGGGGGATACAGGGCGCTTCCTGGCGGAGACCCAAACCGCGCTTGTGGGGTCCCTGCGCGCTCCGCCGTGGGGGAAGTTAAGGGCCACGGCGCCACACATCCCTGGGGGTCCCTGTGGCGCTCAGCTGGGTAAGTGCTCAGTATGTATGAGTCCTTCAGCGGCTGCTGCGGCAGCCGCTGTTACTTTAATCAATGCGGTGACTGCTGTTTTTTTATCCGCAGGTGGAATACCTGCAGTGATGTGTCGGATGAGCGGGAGCGGAGGACGGAGAAGCCGCGCGCTTTTTTGAATGGCAGCGGGGGGCGTGGCCTCGCTTCCCCTCGGCTGCCTGTCTTTCGCGGGCAGGAAGAGCTCTAAGCGCGCGCCGGAGCGGTTCCCGCCCCTTCCTCTTCTGGCTTCTTCATGTGCGGTGGCCATACCACGCGGCGTCCTCCTGCTCCTAGCTCGTCGCTCGTCTCTCGTGTCTCATCATTCCGGACGGTCCACTTCAAAAAAAGACCGGGAAGAGCAGTCACCGCGGCCAGCTGGGTGAGTCGCTTCTGTCTTTAAGGCAGAAGGTTCCTCTCACCTCCTCAGCGCGGGGCACCTCTCTGCAACCCTGTTAAGGTAGTCAGACTGTGCTGTACCTGCCGCTGTTACCTCTCAGCTGAGGTATTTCTGGGGCTCGCACACCTCTTTTAAAAAAAGCAGAGGTTGTCCGCAGTCTGCAGCATTAACCCCTCGAAGGCAGTTAACCCTTAAATCCTGCTCTGTCGGATCTGTCTCGCGTATCTGACACGCAGGAGTCCTCGATGGCGTCAAGTTTGACGCTGGTCGGGGGGCTCAGTGATGTTAAAGTGGAGGCTCTCACTCGCTCCATTGATAGCCTGTCTGGCCTTCTAGGTCATTGGGTATCAGCTAAATCCCAACAGACTTCTCGTGGCAAGAAGCGCCACAGGCCGGTACTGTCCCCTCCGCACAGCGAGACGGAGGCCTCAGAAACTACGAATAGCTCGGCTGGGGAGATCTCCGATTCTGACGAAGAGGATTGGCAGGGTCGCTCTGCTTCGCTTGTGGGCCGCGTGGATGCCTTTTATTGTGGCTATGAGAGAGGCGTTACAGTTGCCTGATGAGGTATCGAGACGCCCTGGTAAGTCGGCCCGGCTGTTTCAGGAGTCGCGTCGGACTCGGTCGACTCTGCCATCGCTCGATGAGCTTAGCGAGGCGGTGGAGAAAGAACGCCTGTGTCCGGATAAGCTTTTTCAGGGGACACGGATTTTTGATGCTCTGTACCCCTGTTCCACGGAGACGGTCGCTAATTGGGTTCCCTCTCCTGAGGTGGACGTTCCTTTATCTCAGCTGAGCAAATCTTCTCTGCTTCCTGTTAAAGGGAAGGCGAGTCTGCAGGATCCACTAGACAGAAAGACAGAGTTAGCGGCGAAATCCATCTACGAGGCCGCGCGTCATGGATTCCGAGCGTCCTTAGGAGCCATGTGTGCTGGTGAGGCGTCTCTATGGTGGTTGGATCAGTTACGGACGGCATGGCAAGATGGGACCCCGTTATTTGAGGTAGAAAGGCTCATCCAGTTGTTGGAAGAGGCGGCCCGATATGGCAGAGACGCAGTTCTGGATACTACTTTTGGTTCTGTCCAGAGCGCAATCCTCGGCCGTCACAGTCAGAAGAGCTCTGTGACTTAAGCAGTGGACTGGAGACGCTGTATCCAAGCAAGGTTTGCTGAGTCTGGCGTACAAGGGCGGTCAGCTTTTTTGGTTCTGACCTCACGGAGCTGATTGCTAAGGCCAAAGCAAAGGATACGACTTTGTCGCAGCGGAGAGCAGCGGCGTCTACGTCTGGCAAGTCTAGTGTCGGTGGTGGTCGTCGGTCATTTCGGCCCAGGGGACGGTTCGGTCAGCCCTCTTGGGGGTCGGGTCATCCCTCGTCTTCCGGAAAGAAGACCTCTCAAAAATCCCGTACTCCTTGGAAACAGAATTTCCGTCAAGACAAACGGGAAGCTGACAAAAAGCCCGCTAAGGCGGACTGACGCCAGGTGCTCACCCGAGGGTTCCCGGGTGGGGGGTCGTCTGCTTCAATTCGAGTCGACTTGGGCATCCCACGTATCGGACGCCTGGGTGACGCGGGTTATGTCTGCAGGCTATTTCATAGTTTCACTCTCGACCCCCAGACAGGTTTTGCCAGTCTCACATCCCGTCCGAGCCCAAGCTGGCAGCTGCTCTGCTGCGGGAGGTTCATTCTCTTCTGCAGAACGGCGTAGTGGTTACGGTTCCACCGTAGGACCGGGGAAGGGGGTTTTACTCCAACCTCTTTGTGGTTCCCAAAAAGGAGGACAAGTTTCGCCCCATTCTGGATCTCAAAGAGTTGAATCTTCATGTCCGGACCCGGAAGTTCCGCATGGAATCTCTTCGCTCTGTTGTGGCGGCCCTGTCACAGTACGATTTTTTTTGGTGTCAATCGACATCCGCAACGCCTATTTGCATGTCCCCATTGGAAGGGCCCACCAGCGCTTCCTGCGTTTTGCCATAGGTCAGGCCCATTATCAGTTTGTGGCCCTGCCATTCGGGTTGGCCTCAGCGCCCAGGGTTTTTACAAAAATTCTGGCGCCACTTATGGCAATTCTCCGAAGACAAGGGGTTACGATTCTTCCCTACCTGGATGACCTGTTGATAGTGTCATCCACAGCGGAGGAGGCGGTGACAGCTCGCGATCTATCCCTTCAGCACCTGGAAGACTTCGGGTGGCTGGTCAATTGGAAGAAGTCATCTCTGGAGCCGTCACAGTCAATCCTGTTCCTGGGAATGCATTTAGACACGTTACGGGCAGTGGTGTCCCTGCCTCCGGACAAACAAGCGAACCTTCGTCACCAGGTTCAAGCCATGAGGTCGACGACGGCAATGTCCCTTCGAAGGTGTATGCGCCTTCTGGGTCTGATGGTGGCAACAATGGAGGCGGTACCGTTTGCTCAATTTCATTCCAGGTGTCTCCAAGATCTCATTCTGACCCGTTGGGATCGATCGCCGGCTTCGCTGGATCGCAGTGTCATTATCTCCCGCAGGGTGCGAGAGTCTCTCGGATGGTGGTTACGTCCGGAGGTGTTATCCCTGGGGAAATCTTTCCTCCTTCCACGGTGGTCGGTCATAACCACCGATGCCAGCCTGATGGGCTGCGGGGGAGTTTGGAACGATCTCTGGATTCAGGGAGTCTGGTTGTCAGAAGAGTCTTCTCTGCCGATCAATATCCTGGAGTTAAGGGCGATTTTTCTCTGCCTCCGCCATTGGTCAGTCCCTTTGAGCGGTCTGCCAGTCCGAGTTCAGACGGACAATGCGACAGCGGTCGCATATATCAACCATCAAGGCGGGACGAGGAGTTCCAGACTCATGATGGAGGTCTCTCGGATCATGTTATGGGCCGAGTCCAGGGTTCCAGTCATCTCCGCGATTCACATTCCAGGAGTGCGGAATATCACAGCGGATTTTCTCAGTCGCGAGCAAGTGGATCCGGGAGAATGGAGTCTTCATCCGGAAGTGTTTGCACTGCTGTGCTCCCGTTGGGGAACTCCCCAAGTGGATTTGATGGCATCCAGGCTGAACGCCAGGATTCCGACGTTCATGTCCAGGTACAAGGACCCGGAGGCCGTGGCGGTGGATGCTCTAGTAGCCCCATGGGACCAGTTCGAGCTGATCTACGTATTTCCACCGGTATCTTTACTACCTCTGGTGATCAGACGGATCAAGCTCGAGCGAATCTCGGCAATTTTGGTGGCGCCAGATTGGCCGAGGAGGGCGTGGTTTTCAACGCTGGTGTCGCTTCTGGCAGGACCTCCGTTTCCACTACCTCTTCGCCCGGACTTGTTAACCCAGGGACCCATTCGTCATCCGGACCTGAAGTCTCTTCGTTTGACGGCGTGGCTCTTGAGACCGAAATCTTGACCCGTCAAGGGTTTTCAGCCGAGGTCATTGTCACTCTGCGAGCGGCCAGAGGGCCTGCTACGACTAGGGTTTATCACAAAACTTGGGAGGCCTTCTTTTCGTGGTGTTCTGGATCTTCAAGAAACCCGAGGGTTTTTTCCATTCCCAACTTATTGGCTTTTCTGCAATATGGATTGGACAAGGGTCTGGCAGTCAGTACCTTGCGGGGTCCGGTATCTGCTCTATCCTTGCTTTTTCGGAAAGCTATTGCCTCGCGCAGGGATGTGCGTTCCTTTTTTCGCGGGGTAACATGTCAGTTTCCGCCTCAGAAGAAATTTGTGGCTCCTTGGCGGCTTAATCTAGTCTTGGAGGCTCTTCAACACCGACCTTTTGAGCCTATGGATTCTGCTACGCTTTTTTTGCTTTCTTGGAAGGTGGCCTTTCTGGTGGCGGTCACCTCTTTGAGAAGGGTTTCTGAATTGGCGGCACTTTCTTGCTCGCCCCCCCTTTTCTGGAATTCCACTCGGATCGTGTAGTGCTTCGCACCCGTTGTGACTTTCTGCCTAAAGTGGTGTCACGTTTCCATGTTAATCAGGACATCGTGTTGCCCTCACTCTGTCCAGAACCGAGGAATTCAAAGGAGCGGGCCTTGCACTCGTTGGATTTAGTGCGGGCTTTGAAGTTTTATCTTTCAATCACGCAAGGGTTTCGGAAGTCGGACTCTCTTTTTGTGATTCCTGCTGGTCGTCGGCGTGGTCAGCGGGCGTCCAAAGACACTATAGCTCGGTGGATACGGTCGGCTATCCTAGAGGCGTACCGGCTCAGAGGCGAGCCTTGCCCTATTAAGGTTCGAGCTCACTCGACTAGAGCTGTGGGGTCGTCGTGGGCCTTTCACCAAGGGACCTTGGCAGCTCAACTCTGCCGGGCAGCTACTTGGAGTTCCGTTCACACTTTTACAAAATTTTATAAGGTGGACTTCAGTGCTTCCGCTGATGCGGCCCTAGGACGTAGGGTCCTGCAGGCTGCTGTGGTTTAGGTTCTCTCTTTAACTTGAGTTTAGCGCTGGTTGCGCGTTTATCTAAGTTGTTGGGGTGTTGGCGATTCTGCCACTGTTTCCCACCCTTAAATTCTGGACTGCTTTGGGACGTCCCACTAGTAATGGATCTGTGTCTCCCTTCCTTCCCTTCTGCTGCTGAAAGACGAATTTTGGTAAGACCTTACCTGTAAAATCCTTTTCAGCGAAGGAAGGGAGACAGCACCCTCCCATGGCAGAAGTTTATTATTGTTTTCAGATGCGGCGCGACCCCTCTCTGATGGCGGTTATCTGGGTTGGGGTTGGCGCGCAAAGGCTCTGTTCCAGCATTGCCAGCTCATCGCAGTTGTCAGGTCCAGTGAGTAGTACCTGGGACTGTGTGGTTTCTTCTGTTATATGCATAACCTGTTCTCTCGCATTTCTGAGTTTTCAGAAGAGGTTGTGTTGCTCCTCTGGTGTTATCTGCTCTTCCTTAGCTTGTGTACGGACTGGAGAATCATGGGAGTAGGAGGAGCCTAGGCTGGAGAGGCCGGTCGTCACTTTTTCTAATCTGAGGTGAACTATCCTGTGGGGCTCCGCCTACCCACTAGTAATGGATCTGTGTCTCCCTTCCTTCCTTCGCTGAAAAGGATTTTACAGGTAAGGTCTTACCAAAATCCGTCTCTGATTTATTTAACCCTTTTCTGACATTTTTGTGGTAATAGTACATCCTTGTGCCCTGGGCCTATTGGGCCAGGGACGTACTATTACACGGAATTTCATCGCGCCCGCACACAAGCTGTGCGGGGCAATCGCCGCTGCATGTCAGCTGATTCTCACAGCTGATACCCGGTGCTATGTGCTAGGAGTGGTCCCACTCCGCTCCCAGCGTATTAACCCCCGAAATGCTGCTATCAGTCGATCGCAGCATTCCAGGAGCAAGGGGAGGTAAGCGCTGCTTACTTGCCTCCTCTCCGGCGTCCCGCCCTGTCTCTACCGGGTCCCGGTGGTTGTGGTTGTAATGACGACATCCGGGTCACCAGACAGCAGGAAGTTAGGTAGATCGTGCTCAAGTGCACAGTCTAACTTGTGTGCTCAGGGCTGCAGCCTGCATAGCATAGAGATGCTGCTGTAGCATTTCTATGATATGCAAGCGATCTGGATTAAAAAAATGAAAGTCCCATATTGGGACAAAGTGGAAAAGTTGAAAGTGTCAAAGTGGAAAAAAAAAATATATTTTTTTTTTTTAAAATCCCACCCCAAAAAGAAATAATAATATGCTGTACCCAGAAATATTATTCTGAACAATAAAAGTACCAGGGCTGTGGAGTCGGTAAGCCAAACCTCCGACTCCAATTCCGACTCCTCAATTTCCATGACACCGACTCCACGACTCCAACTCCCTGACTCCAACTCCCTCATACATGGCTCATGTTTAAGTGATAAATTTACTGTAGCAGATTCTTCTCAGCTAAAAGTCTAGACCCTCAGATCAGGTATAGGACAGACATTTATAGGACATTTCACAACTTTCCCAAATGCTTATGAAAAAACTATTCCCCACAAACTGCATTGAATTACTGTACCCAATTTATTATATATTTTAGGAGTCTGAGTCGGTCCATTTTATACTGACACAGATTCCGACTCCACAGCCCTGAAAAGTATACATATTTGGAACGACCAGACCTATAAAACTTTCCCACTAGTTAACCCCTTTAGTGAACATGGTAAAAAAAAAACAAAAAAAAAAACAATGCTTCATCGTCATATCGCCAAACAATAAATGGAATAAAACGCAATCAAATCACATGACTGTCGGCCGAAATCTGGAAAAATTATAGCTCTCAAAATATGGTGATGCAAAAACTAGTCTTTGCAAAAAAAAAAATGTCTTTTAGATATGAATCTGGTATCGCTGTAATCGCACCGACCCGAAGAATAAAGTCGTCTAATCACTTAGGCTGCGTGCCCACGATGCGTTTTTCATGCGTTTCCGCTGCGGAATTTCCGCAGCGGAAACGCATCAGAAACGCATGGTAATCCGCACCACATGGTCCTCAATGGCATTCCGCAATGTCAATGCACATGCTGCGGATTTTTCCGCAGCGTTTCTGCGGTGCTCAAAAATCCGCAGCATGTTCATTAATTTTGCGGAAGCGCAGCGGAATTGCCGCCATTGACTTGCATTGAGACGCATATAATCCGTGTATGTACAAGCGGATAACAAGCGTCTCTATCTGCGGATGGTACCCAGTTCTGGAGGAGAGGAGACTCTCATCCAGACCTGGGTACCATTGTACCTGTGAAAAAAAGAATAAAATAATAAATAAAGTTTTATATTCACCTTCTCGCGGGCCGGCAGCGCTTCTCCTTCCAGGACCTGAGATGACGTCGCGGTAATGTGACCGCAGGCTGTCTCGCGAGATGCCGGCAAGCCAGGAAGGAACCAGGAAGGAGCGCGACAGCACACGCGGCATCGGCGGCAAAGTATAGCTTTTATTTTTTTATTTTCACGGTCACACTATATAAATCCATGCTCGTTGCATGGATTTATACAGTGTGACCTAGTTGTCAAGCACTTTCCAAGTGATGCTATCGCCTGGAAAGTACTTGTTAGTCCGCATGCGGAAACACATGCGTTAACGCATGTGGATACGCATGTGAATCCGCATGTATTCTGCAGGAAAACGCATGCACAATCTGCATGCTTTTTTTTCTGCCAGGGAGATGCAGAAATTTTCTGCTTCATTTCTGCATCGTGGGCACATAGCCTTATACCGCACGAGGAACGGCGTAAAAAATAAACTCTAGGTTTGTGTTAGGGTTAGGGCTCATACCTGTATGTGTGGAAAAAAAAACAAAACCTTCTGATATCTGGACCGAAAAATCGGACGAGTGTCATGCGATTTTTCATAAGAGGGCAATGCGATTTTTCACATCTAGCATCCGTATGCAATGGGTTTTTCTTTCTCTGTAACTATTATTCTACAATCATTTACAGGACCATTTACAGTGTTCTGTGCTACAGAATGCTAATATATCCGTAAAAATCGGATGGCATACGGATGGTCCATTTTTTTTCTCGCACCCATTGACTTGCATTGCCGAGTCTCATCCAAGATACGCGACAATACGTGATAGGGTTAGGGTTGTGCTGGGGTTGTAATTTTTTCAAAAGTAACGAAAAAAAAATGACGATATGGTGACTAGTGTTGAGCGCAGGTGCTCACTACTTGAGTTTGCATCGGGTGCTCGGGTATGCACCGAGTATCGCAGGTGCTTGAGTCTCCGCCCCATATGCTTTGCGGCCAAAAAAACCTTGCGGGGATTGCCTGCCATGCACGAGAGATCCACGCATGTTTCTTTTTGGGTGTCTAACTACCGTGAAACATGCGGGGCGGGGACTCGATACCAAATTACAGGTGCATTTTACTAAATTAGAATATCAAAAAGTTAATTTATTTCAGTTCTTCAATACAAAAAGTGAAACTCGTATATAGAGTCATTACAAACAGAGTGATCTATTTCAAGTGTTTATTTCTGTTAATGTTGATGATTATGACTTACAGCTAATGAAAACACAAAAGTCCATTATCTCAGTTAATTAGAATAATTAACAAAAAACACCTGCAAAGGCTTCCGACGCGTTTAAAAAGGTCCCTTAGTCTGTTTCAGTAGGCTCCACAATCATGGGGAAGACTGCTGGTTTGATAGATGTCCAGAAGGCAGTCATTGATACACTCCACAAGGTCCCAGAGTCTGGAGGAAGAGTGGAGAGGCACACAAACCAAGCTGCTTGAGGTCTAGTGTGAAGTTCCCACAATCAGTGATGGTTTGGGGAGCCATGTCATCTGCTGGTGTAGGTCCACTGTGTTTTATCAAGACCAAAGTCAGCGCAGCCGTCTACCTTTAAATGTTAGTGCACTTCATGCTTCCCTCTGCCGACAAGCTTTTTGGAGATGGAAATATCATTCTCCAGCAGGACTTGGCACCTGTCCACACTGCCAAAAGTACCAATACCTGGTTTACAAAACAACAGTATCACTGTTCTTGATTGGCCAGCAAACTCGCCTGACCTTAACCCCGTAGAGAATCTATGGAGTATTGTCAAGAGGAAGATGAGACACCAAGCCCAACAATGCAGACGAGCTGAAGGCTGCTATCAAAGCAACCTGGGCTTCCATAACACCTCAGCAGTGCCACAGGCTGATCGCCTCCATGCCACGCCGCATTGATGCAGTAATTGATGCAAAAGGAGCCTAGACCAAGTATTGAGTGCATTTACTGAACATACATTTCAGCAGGGCAACATTTAGGATTTTAAAATCCTTTTTCAAGCTGTTGTTATAAAGTATTCTAATTTACTGCGATAATGACTTTTGTGTTTTCATTGGCTGTAAGCCATAATCATCAACATTAACAGAAATAAACACTTGAAATAGATCACTGTTTGTAATGACTCTACATATAATATGAGTTTCACTTTTTGTATTGAAGAACTGAAATAAATGAAGAACTGAAATAACTTTTTGATGATATTCTAATTTAGTAAGATGCACCTGTATGTGCTTTGCTTTTATTTTTATTTTTTAATGGGGAACACGGGTGTGATCTTTAAACTTATAAAAACAAAAAAATTACAAAACTTTTTTTTATTTTTGACAGTATTTTAGTCCGTTTAGGGGACTTGAACATGTGATTCTGAACCTTTTTGCTATATACAGCAGTGCCTCAGTGTGACGATACAGCTTCTAATCTTAATCAGCCAGATGACTAGATTTGTTAGGTCAAGAGAAATACACTATTGTGTTTGTGTTGACTTGTGAATGTATGTGTATTTCTGTAGCTGGTCAAGAAGGACATACGATTATTTGTATAACCCTGGTTGTTGTCTTCTCTTGGTTCTGAAACAATGATGTTTAATATGCTAATTACATATTATTATACTAAAGCCAGCTGAATGTTGATTTTAAAGAGCGCCCTGCTATACCAACTATGTAAATTGATTAGCTCAAACAATGAGACCTGAGTGAGCCATACACCTTCACCTCTGATCGGTAACTGATGAGCTTAGCCACATATGTAAATATAAAAAGGGGTTTTTCTATTCTGCTGAAGAGAGATTTGAAATATAAAATTGAAAGAGACTTTACAAGGAGAATAAAAGATAAGACTCTCTGCAGACCATCAGCTTGGTAGCATGGCTTTATCCAAAGATACACAGATTTGGATTTTACATGATTCTAGCCTAAGGGTATTGGCCCTGACTGAAAAGATTCGGATCTGCTCTATTGACCATCAGAGAGACCATGGATACATTTTGGGGAGACCAGGGTGGGACGATGAAGTCACTGGGTCCCATGGATATGTTTGGAGTTGCAAGGTGGGACCCTCCGGTCGCCTGGAACCCATGGAGACATTCAGAGAAGCCAGATTGGGACCAGCTGGTCATCTGGCCCCATGGAAACTCTCGGAGAGGCCAAGGTGGGACCGCGATGGACTGCTAGCTTCCTATGCTTGCCGCTACCTTCTCTCTTTGGGGGCCCGCCGAAAGCGGGGGGCAAATGGTTGAGGTAGTTGGCCCTGTAAGTCCCAAAGTCGCAGCTGTTCTATCCCAGGTGGCCAGTGGGAGGACTGTGTAATGTTGTACCATCTTGGGTATTTTGCTGGCACTGTTCTGTTTATTGTCCACTTTGCGGTTCAATACAGTATTGCCACGCTGTTTTACCCTCACCATGTGTTGTCTGAGTAGTATTACGCCCATGGAAGACCCCGCATCTTCATACTCGGTATTTGCTGTATTTAGCAAAAATCCCTGGTCTCCGCAGGCTGGTTTTCACAGAACAGTCATGACACACGAGTCTTCAGCAGATCCCTGGCTGTCATGGCAAAACATCAGTGCCCCACCATCACATCACATATGTGCATAGAACAGCAACCCGCTTCCTGCTGGCCACGGTGTCAATTCCACTGTCACAGATTGACAGCGGCATTTGACTGGTTAACAGCCGCAGACAGAGCTCTGCTCCACCTATGGATATTGGTGGCAGATGATGGCTGAATAATTCAGCTATCCTCTGCCAGCAAAAAATGTACACTTGCAAGACTCTATCAGTCAGGGAGACTGCATATGATGTGCCTTGTGCGTCATGTGTTAAGGGATTAAAGGAAATCTGTCGGCACAAATTGACTGTTCAAATCAAGCACAGGCACTCTGCGCACCCTCGATGTGGCCAGACTGTACAATGCACTCTCTCATTTACTTCTGCCTCCTCTTTCATTGACAGTTGTTTACAGGAGCCAGAGAAAGGCGGAGATGGATGAAAAACCAGTAGGTGGGAAGGTGCACTGATCTGTGTAGCCACTACAAGGATGCACTGAGCGTCTGTGCTTGGTTTGAACAGTCAGCCTGTCGAAACCAAATGTCACCTGAATGACTTGACCCATGGAGTGACTGTAACATTATTTTCTCAGGTTGTGAGTTGCTTCTGAGCAATGAAGTGAAAATCAGTAGATTGATGCGTAAGACGCTTCAGCCAGCAAGACCGATTCGTCGCAACGTACCTGACAGCGGTGAGTACTCTTACGCTTGTTTTCCTCCAATCAGTCACTTTAGAAAATGTAAATGTTTTTCACCTCTACACAGGGTAGATGGGGTAGAGGGGGGAGGGGTCCTACTGATCCGGAAGACAGGGGTCTGAAATGCCCTGTAAAAATTGATCAGTGGCCTCATTTGTGGGTACAGCACCATTCATTGTCCTTTATGGGAAGGGCAGATGGAGGCTTCATTATCCAGTGTCCATCCCCCACTCACTGAACTTTGCAGCATGGGGGGGTCCATGATCGTGGAAGCATGGATATGAGAAGTGTAAATGATAAAGCTACTTTCAGTGTTTGCCTTGCAGAAGCCGTATTCATGATGAACTTCCAAGCCAAATTTACTGATCACTGCACAGACCGCATTAAAGAGCATTGTAATCTGGTAAGACGCCTTATCTGAGGGGCTCCTTATCTGTGGGGGCTCGGTGTGGCTCCCTCATGGGGTACATACATCTTGAATGTGATATCTGTGGGGTCTCGGTGTGGCTCCCTCGTGGTGTACATCTTAAATGTGATATCTGTGGGGTCTCGGTGTGGCTCCCTCGTGGTGTACATCTTAAATGTGATATCTGTGGGGTCTCGGTGTTGCTCCCTCGTGGTCTACATCTTGAATGTGATATCTGTGGGCTCTCGGTGTGGCTCCCTCGTGGTGTACATCTTGAATGTGATATCTGTGGAGTCTCGGTGTGGCTCCCTCGTGGTCTACATCTTGAATGTGATATCTGTGGGGTCTCGGTGTGGCTCCCTCTTGGAGTACATATTCCATGTGATTATAAAAGGCATTTATGGATTAGGGGAAAAAACTGCTACATCTAAATGTTCAATGTACGAGCTGCATGTCATAGTCCTAAGTGGAATCTGTCACCAGGTTTATATGTTGGGCAACAAATTATTGACACCGTGATTTAAGATTTTATTTAAACTCTTCATGACCTTGGGATTTCCCGTTTTGCATTTTTGTTTTTTGCTCCCCTTCTTCCCAGAGCCATGTGAGTGTTTGTTTTTTTGCGGGACGAGTTGTACGACACTGTTGATTTCACCATATAGTGTACCAGAAAACAGGAAAAAAATTCCAAGTGCGGTGAAATTGCCAAAAAAATGCAATTCTATTATATTTTATATACCGTATATACTCGAGAATAAGCCGACCCGAATATAAGCCGAGGCACCTAATTTTACCACAAAAAACTGAAAAACTTATTGACTTGAGTATAAGCCTAGGGTGGGAAATGCAGCAGCTACTGTCAAATTTCCCCAATCCTAGTATGCATGGCACCCCCTCATTCCCCCTCACAATCCTGGTATGCATGGCACCCCTCATTCCCCACATCCCCCCCCCCCAATCCTAGTATGCATGGCACCCCCTCATTCCCCCTCACAATCCTGGTATGCATGGCACCTCTCATTCCCCTCACCCCCCCCCCCCACAATCCTGGTATGCATGGCACCCCTCATTCCCCTCATCCCCCCCCCCCCCCAATCCTGGTATGCATGGCACCCCCTCATTCCCCCTCACAACCCTGGTATGCATGGCACCCCTCATTACCCCTCACAATCCTGGTATGCATGGCACCCCTCATTCCCCCCCCCCCCCCAATCCTGGTATGCATGGCACCCCTCATTCCCCTCATCCCCCCCCCCCCAATCCTGGTATGCATGGCACCCCCTCATTCCCCCTCACAACCCTGGTATGCATGGCACCCCTCATTACCCCTCACAATCCTGGTATGCATGGCACCCCTCATTCCCCTCATCCCCCCCCTCACAATCCTGGTATGCATGGCACCCCCTCATTCCCCCTCACAATCCTGGTATGCATGGCACCCCCTCATTCCCCCTCACAATCCTGGTATGCATGGCACCCCTCATTCCCCCTCACCATCCTGGTATGCATGGCACCCCCTCATTCCCCTCACCCCCCCCCCCGATCCTGGTATGCATGACACCACTCATTCCCCTCACCCCCCCCCCAATCCTGGTATGCATGGCACCACTCATTCCCCTCACCCCCCCCCAATCCTGGTATGCATGGCACCCCTCATTCCCCTCATCCCCCCCCCCCCCCAATCCTGGTATGCATGGCACCCCTCATTCCCCCCCCCCCAATCCTGGTATGCATGGCACCCCTCATTCCCCTCACCCCCCCCCCCAATCCTGGTATGCATGGCACCCCCTCATTCCCCCTCACAATCCTGGTATGCATGGCACCCCCTCATTCCCCCTCACAATCCTGGTATGCATGGCACCCCTCATTCCCCCTCACAATCCTGGTATGCATGGCACCCCCTCATTCCCCTCACCCCCCCCCCCAATCCTGGTATGCATGGCACCCCTCATTCCCCTCATCCCCCCCCCCCCCCCCAATCCTGGTATGCATGGCACCCCTCATTCCCCTCCCCCCCCCCCCCAATCCTGGTATGCATGGCACCCCTCACCCCCCCCCCCCAATCCTGGTATGCATGGCACCCCTCATTCCCCCCCCCCCAATCCTGGTATGCATGGCACCCCCTCATTCCCCCTCACAATCCTGGTATGCATGGCACCCCTCATTCCCCTCACCATCCTGGTATGCATGGCACCCCTCATTCCCCTCACCCCCCCCCCCCAATCCTGGTATGCATGGCACCCCTCATTCCCCCTCACAATCCTGGTATGCATGGCACCCCTCATTCCCCCTCACCATCCTGGTATGCATGGCACCCCTCATTCCCCTCATCCCCCCCCCCCAATCCTGGTATGCATGGCACCCCCTCACAATCCTGGTATGCATGGCACCCCTCATTCCCCCTCACCATCCTGGTATGCATGGCACCCCTCATTCCCCTCATCCCCCCCCCCCCAATCCTGGTATGCATGGCACCCCTCATTCCCCTCATCCCCCCCCCCCCAATCCTGGTATGCATGGCACCACTCATTCCCCTCACCCCCCCCCCCCAATCCTGGTATGCATGGCACCACTCATTCCCCTCACCCCCCCCCCCCCCAATCCTGGTATGCATGGCACCACTCATTCCCCCCCCCCCCCCAATCCTGGTATGCATGGCACCCCTCATCCCCCCCCCCCAATCCTGGTATGCATGGCACCCCTCATTCCCCTCACCCCCCCCCAATCCTGGTATGCATGGCACCCCTCATTCCCCCCCCCCAATCCTGGTATGCATGGCACCCCTCATTCCCCTCACCCCCCCAATCCTGGTATGCATGGCACCCCTCACCCCCCCCCCAATCCTGGTATGCATGGCACCCCTCATTCCCCTCATTCCCCCCCCCCAATCCTGGTATGCATGGCACCCCCTCATTCCCCCTCACAATCCTGGTATGCATGGCACCCCTCATTCCCCTCACCATCCTGGTATGCATGGCACCCCTCATTCCCCTCATCCCCCCCCAATCCTGGTATGCATGGCACCCCTCATTCCCCCTCACAATCCTGGTATGCATGGCACCCCTCATTCCCCCTCACCATCCTGGTATGCATGGCACCCCTCATTCCCCCCCCCCCCCAATCCTGGTATGCATGGCACCCCCTCATTCCCCCTCACAATCCTGGTATGCATGGCACCCCTCATTCCCCCTCACCATCCTCGTATGCATGGCACCCCTCATTCCCCTCATCCCCCCCCCCCAATCCTGGTATGCATGGCACCCCTCATCCCCCCCCCCCCCAATCCTGGTATGCATGGCACCCCTCATTCCCCTCATCCCCCCCCCCCCAATCCTGGTATGCATGGCACCCCTCATTCCCCTCATCCCCCCCCCCAATCCTGGTATGCATGGCACCCCTCATTCCCCTCATCCCCCCCCCCCAATCCTGGTATGCATGGCACCCCTCATTCCCCCCCCCCAATCCTGGTATGCATGGCACCCCTCATTCCCCTCATACCCCCCCCCCCCCAATCCTGGTATGCATGGCACCCCCTCATTCCCCCTCACAATCCTGGTATGCATGGCACCCCTCATTCCCCCTCACCATCCTGGTATGCATGGCACCCCTCATTCCCCTCATCCCCCCCCCCCAATCCTGGTATGCATGGCACCACTCATTCCCCTCACCCCCCCCCCCCAATCCTGGTATGCATGGCACCACTCATTCCCCTCACCCCCCCCCCTCCCAATCCTGGTATGCATGGCACCACTCATTCCCCTCACCCCCCCCCCCAATCCTGGTATGCATGGCACCCCTCATTCCCCTCATCCCCCCCCCCCAATCCTGGTATGCATGGCACCCCTCATTCCCCCCCCCCCCAATCCTAGTATGCATGGCACCCCTCATTCCCCTCACCCCCCCCCAATCCTGGTATGCATGGCACCCCCTCATTCCCCCTCACAATCCTGGTATGCATGGCACCCCCTCATTCCCCCTCACAATCCTGGTATGCATGGCACCCCTCATTCCCCCTCACAATCCTGGTATGCATGGCACCCCTCATTCCCCTCATCCCCCCCCCCCCCAATCCTGGTATGCATGGCACCCCTCATTCCCCTCATCCCCCCCCCCCCAATCCTGGTATGCATGGCACCCCTCATTCCCCTCATCCCCCCCCCAATCCTGGTATGCATGGCACCCCTCATTCCCCTCACCCCCCCCCCCCAATCCTGGTATGCATGGCACCCCTCATTCCCCCCCCCCCAATCCTGGTATGCATGGCACCCCTCATTCCCCTCATCCCCCCCCCCCCCAATCCTGGTATGCATGGCACCCCTCATCCCCCCACCCCCAATCCTGGTATGCATGGCACCCCCTCATTCCCCCTCACAATCCTGGTATGCATGGCACCCCTCATTCCCCCTCACCATCCTGGTATGCATGGCACCCCTCATTCCCCTCATCCCCCCCCCCCCCAATCCTGGTATGCATGGCACCACTCATTCCCCTCATCCCCCCCCCCCCCAATCCTGGTATGCATGGCACCACTCATTCCCCTCACCCCCCCCCCCAATCCTGGTATGCATGGCACCCCTCATTCCCCTCATCCCCCCCCCCAATCCTGGTATGCATGGCACCCCTCACCCCCCCCCCCCAATCCTGGTGTGCATGGCACCCCTCATTCCCCTCATCCCCCCCCCAATCCTGGTATGCATGGCACCCCTCACCCCCCCCCCCCAATCCTGGTGTGCATGGCACCCCTCATTCCCCTCATCCCCCCCCCCAATCCTGGTATGCATGGCACCCCTCATTCCCCCTCACAATCCTGGTATGCATGGCACCCCTCATTCCCCCTCACAATCCTGGTATGCATGGCACCCCTGATTCCCCTCACCCCCCCCCCCCCCCAATCCTGGTATGCATGGCACCCCCTCATTCCCCCTCACAATCCTGGTATGCATGGCACCCCTCATTCCCCCCCCCCCAATCCTGGTATGCATGGCACCCCTCATTCCCCTCATCCCCCCCCCCAATCCTGGTATGCATGGCACCCCTCATTCCCCTCATCCCCCCCCCCAATCCTGGTATGCATGGCACCCCTCATTCCCCTCACCCCCCCCCCCCCAATCCTGGTATGCATGGCACCCCTCACCCCCCCCCCCCCAATCCTGGTATGCATGGCACCCCTCATTCCCCTCACCCCCCCCCCCCAATCCTGGTATGCATGGCACCCCTCATTCCCCCCCCCCAATTCTGGTATGCATGGCACCCCCTCATTCCCCCTCACAATCCTGGTATGCATGGCACCCCTCATTCCTCCTCACCATCCTGGTATGCATGGCACCCCTCATTCCCCTCATCCCATCCCCCCCCCCCCAATCCTGGTATGCATGGCACCACTCATTCCCCGCACCCCCCCCCCCCAATCCTGGTATGCATGGCACCCCTCATTCCCCTCATCCCCCCCCCCCCAATCCTGGTATGCATGGCACCCCTCATTCCCCTCATCCCCCCCCCAATCCTGGTATGCATGGCACCCCTCATTCCCCCCCCCCCCAATCCTGGTATGCATGGCACCCCTCATTCCCCTCACCCCCCCCCCAATCCTGGTATGCATGGCACCCCCTCATTCCCCCTCACAATCCTGGTATGCATGGCACCCCCTCATTCCCCCTCACAATCCTGGTATGCATGGCACCCCTCATTCCCCCTCACCATCCTGGTATGCATGGCACCCCTCATTCCCCTCATCCCCCCCCCCCCAATCCTGGTATGCATGGCACCCCTCATTCCCCTCATCCCCCCCCCCAATCCTGGTATGCATGGCACCCCTCATTCCCCCCCCCAATCCTGGTATGCATGGCACCCCTCATTCCCCCCCCCCCCAATCCTGGTATGCATGGCACCCCTCATTCCCCTCATCCCCCCCCCCCCCCCAATCCTGGTATGCATGGCACCCCTCATTCCCCCCCCCCAATCCTGGTATGCATGGCACCCCCTCATTCCCCCTCACAATCCTGGTATGCATGGCACCCCTCATTCCCCCTCACCATCCTGGTATGCATGGCACCCCTCATTCCCCTCATCCCCCCCCCCCCCAATCCTGGTATGCATGGCACCCCTCATCCCCCCCCCCCCAATCCTGGTATGCATGGCACCCCCTCATTCCCCCTCACAATCCTGGTATGCATGGCACCCCTCATTCCCCCTCACCATCCTGGTATGCATGGCACCCCTCATTCCCCTCATCCCCCCCCCCCCCAATCCTGGTATGCATGGCACCACTCATTCCCCTCATCCCCCCCCCCCCCAATCCTGGTATGCATGGCACCACTCATTCCCCTCACCCCCCCCCCCAATCCTGGTATGCATGGCACCCCTCATTCCCCTCATCCCCCCCCCCAATCCTGGTATGCATGGCACCCCTCACCCCCCCCCCCAATCCTGGTGTGCATGGCACCCCTCATTCCCCTCATCCCCCCCCCCCAATCCTGGTATGCATGGCACCCCTCACCCCCCCCCCCCAATCCTGGTGTGCATGGCACCCCTCATTCCCCTCATCCCCCCCCCCCAATCCTGGTATGCATGGCACCCCTCATTCCCCCTCACAATCCTGGTATGCATGGCACCCCTGATTCCCCTCACCCCCCCCCCCCCCAATCCTGGTATGCATGGCACCCCCTCATTCCCCCTCACAATCCTGGTATGCATGGCACCCCTCATTCCCCCTCACCATCCTGGTATGCATGGCACCCCTCATTCCCCTCATCCCCCCCCCCCCCCAATCCTGGTATGCATGGCACCCCTCATTCCCCTCATCCCCCCCCCCAATCCTGGTATGCATGGCACCCCTCATTCCCCTCACCCCCCCCCCCCAATCCTGGTATGCATGGCACCCCTCACCCCCCCCCCCCCAATCCTGGTATGCATGGCACCCCTCATTCCCCTCACCCCCCCCCCCCAATCCTGGTATGCATGGCACCCCTCATTCCCCCCCCCCCAATTCTGGTATGCATGGCACCCCCTCATTCCCCCTCACAATCCTGGTATGCATGGCACCCCTCATTCCTCCTCACCATCCTGGTATGCATGGCACCCCTCATTCCCCTCATCCCATCCCCCCCCCCCCAATCCTGGTATGCATGGCACCACTCATTCCCCGCACCCCCCCCCCCCAATCCTGGTATGCATGGCACCCCTCATTCCCCTCATCCCCCCCCCCCCAATCCTGGTATGCATGGCACCCCTCATTCCCCTCATCCCCCCCCCAATCCTGGTATGCATGGCACCCCTCATTCCCCTCACCCCCCCCCCCAATCCTGGTATGCATGGCACCCCCTCATTCCCCCTCACAATCCTGGTATGCATGGCACCCCCTCATTCCCCCTCACAATCCTGGTATGCATGGCACCCCTCATTCCCCCTCACCATCCTGGTATGCATGGCACCGCTCATTCCCCTCATCCCCCCCCCCCCCCAATCCTGGTATGCATGGCACCCCTCATTCCCCTCATCCCCCCCCCCAATCCTGGTATGCATGGCACCCCTCATTCCCCCCCCCAATCCTGGTATGCATGGCACCCCTCATTCCCCCCCCCCCCCCAATCCTGGTATGCATGGCACCCCTCATTCCCCTCATCCCCCCCCCCCCCCAATCCTGGTATGCATGGCACCCCTCATTCCCCCCCCCCAATCCTGGTATGCATGGCACCCCCTCATTCCCCCTCACAATCCTGGTATGCATGGCACCCCTCATTCCCCCTCACCATCCTGGTATGCATGGCACCCCTCATTCCCCTCATCCCCCCCCCCCCAATCCTGGTATGCATGGCACCACTCATTCCCCTCACCCCCCCCCCCCAATCCTGGTATGCATGGCACCACTCATTCCCCTCACCCCCCCCCCAATCCTGGTATGCATGGCACCCCTCATTCCCCTCATCCCCCCCCCCCCCAATCCTGGTATGCATGGCACCCCTCATCCTCCCCCCCCCCCCCCCAATCCTGGTATGCATGGCACCCCTCATTCCCCCTCACCATCCTGGTATGCATGGCACCCCTCATTCCCCTCATCCCATCCCCCCCCCCCCCAATCCTGGTATGCATGGCACCACTCATTCCCCGCACCCCCCCCCCCCAATCCTGGTATGCATGGCACCCCTCATTCCCCTCATCCCCCCCCCCCAATCCTGGTATGCATGGCACCCCTCATTCCCCTCATCCCCCCCCCCAATCCTGGTATGCATGGCACCCCTCATTCCCCTCATCCCCCCCCCCCAATCCTGGTATGCATGGCACCACTCATTCCCCTCATCCCCCCCCCCCAATCCTGGTATGCATGGCACCACTCATTCCCCTCACCACCCCCCCCAATCCTGGTATGCATGGCACCCCTCATTCCCCTCACCCCCCCCCCAATCCTGGTATGCATGGCACCCCCTCATTCCCCCTCACAATCCTGGTATGCATGGCACCCCCTCATTCCCCCTCACAATCCTGGTATGCATGGCACCCCTCATTCCCCCTCACCATCCTGGTATGCATGGCACCCCTCATTCGCCTCATCCCCCCCCCCCCCCAATCCTGGTATGCATGGCACCCCTCATTCCCCTCATCCCCCCCCCCAATCCTGGTATGCATGGCACCCCTCATCCCCCCCCCCCCAATCCTGGTATGCATGGCACCCCTCATTCCCCTCATCCCCCCCCCCCCAATCCTGGTATGCATGGCACCCCTCATTCCCCCCCCCCCCAATCCTGGTATGCATGGCACCCCCTCATTCCCCCTCACAATCCTGGTATGCATGGCACCCCTCATTCCCCCTCACCATCCTGGTATGCATGGCACCCCTCATTCCCCTCACCCCCCCCCCCCCCAATCCTGGTATGCATGGCACCACTCATTCCCCTCACCCCCCCCCCCCAATCCTGGTATGCATGGCACCACTCATTCCCCTCACCCCCCCCCCCCAATCCTGGTATGCATGGCACCCCTCATCCCCCCCCCCCAATCCTGGTGTGCATGGCACCCCTCATTCCCCTCACCCCCCCCCCCCCCCAATCCTGGTATGCATGGCACCCCTCATTCCCCCTCACAATCCTGGTATGCATGGCACCCCTCATTCCCCCTCACAATCCTGGTATGCATGGCACCCCTGATTCCCCTCACCCCCCCCCCCAATCCTGGTATGCATGGCACCCTCTCATTCCCCCTCACAATCCTGGTATGCATGGCACCCCTCATTCCCCCTCACCATCCTGGTATGCATGGCACCCCTCATTCCCCTCATCCCCCCCCCCCCCCCCAATCCTGGTATGCATGGCACCCCTCATTCCCCTCACCCCCCCCCCCCCAATCCTGGTATGCATGGCACCCCTCATTCCCCTCACCCCCCCCCAATCCTGGTATGCATGGCACCCCTCATTCCCCCCCCCCAATCCTGGTATGCATGGCACCCCTCATTCCCCTCACCCCCCCCCCCAATCCTGGTATGCATGGCACCCCTCATTCCCCCCCCCCCCCAATCCTGGTATGCATGGCACCCCCTCATTCCCCCTCACAATCCTGGTATGCATGGCACCCCTCATTCCCCCTCACCATCCTGGTATGCATGGCACCCCTCATTCCCCTCATCCCCCCCCCCCCCAATCCTGGTATGCATGGCACCACTCATTCCCCGCACCCCCCCCCCCCAATCCTGGTATGCATGGCACCCCTCATTCCCCTCATCCCCCCCCCCCCCAATCCTGGTATGCATGGCACCCCTCATTCCCCTCATCCCCCCCCCCAATCCTGGTATGCATGGCACCCCTCATTCCCCTCATCCCCCCCCCCCAATCCTGGTATGCATGGCACCACTCATTCCCCTCATCCCCCCCCCCCAATCCTGGTATGCATGGCACCACTCATTCCCCTCACCACCCCCCCCCAATCCTGGTATGCATGGCACCCCTCATTCCCCTAATCCCCCCCCCAATCCTGGTATGCATGGCACCACTCATTCCCCTCACCCCCCCCCCCCAATCCTGGTATACATGGCACCCCTCATTCCCCTCATCCCCCCCCCCCCCAATCCTGGTATGCATGGCACCACTCATTCCCCCCCCCCCAATCCTGGTATGCATGGCACCCCTCATTCCCCTCACCCCCCCCCCAATCCTGGTATGCATGGCACCCCTCATTCCCCTCACCCCCCCCCAATCCTGGTATGCATGGCACCCCTCACCCCCCCCCCAATCCTGGTATGCATGGCACTCCTCATTCCCCTCATTCCCCCCCCCCAATCCTGGTATGCATGGCACCCCCTCATTCCCCCTCACCATCCTGGTATGCATGGCACCCCTCATTCCCCTCATCCCCCCCCCCTCCCAATCCTGGTATGCATGGCACCACTCATTCCCCTCACCTCCCCCCCAATCCTGGTATGCATGGCACCCCTCATTCCCCTCATCCCCCCCCCCAATCCTGGTATGCATGGCACCTCTCATTCCCCTCATCCCCCCCCCAATCCTGGTATGCATGGCACCCCTCATTCCCCTCCCCCAATCCTGGTATGCATGGCACCACTCATTCCCCTCATCCCCCCCCCCCCCAATCCTAGTATGCATGGCACCACTCATTCCCCTCATCCCCCCCCCCCCAATCCTAGTATGCATGGCACCACTCATTCCCCTCACCACCCCCCCCAATCCTGGTATGCATGGCACCCCTCATTCCCCTCATCCCCCCCCCCCAATCCTGGTATGCATGGCACCACTCATTCCCCTCACCCCCCCCCAATCCTGGTATGCATGGCACCCCTCATTCCCCTCATCCCCCCCCCCCCAATCCTGGTATGCATGGCACCACTCATTCCCCCCCCCCCCAATCCTGGTATGCATGGCACCCCTCATTCCCCTCACCCCCCCCCCCAATCCTGGTATGCATGGCACCCCTCATTCCCCTCACCCCCCCCCCAATCCTGGTATGCATGGCACCCCTCATTCCCCTCATTCCCCCCCCCCCCCAATCCTGGTATGCATGGCACCCCCTCATTCCCCCTCACAATCCTGGTATGCATGGCACCCCTCATTCCCCTCACCATCCTGGTATGCATGGCACCCCTCATTCCCCCTCACAATCCTGGTATGCATGGCACCCCTCATTCCCCCTCACCATCCTGGTATGCATGGCACCCCTCATTCCCCTCATCCCCCCCCCAATCCTGGTATGCATGGCACCCCCTAATTCCCCCTCACAATCCTGGTATGCATGGCACCCCTCATTCCCCCTCACCATCCTGGTATGCATGGCACCCCTCATTCCCCTCATCCCCCCCCCCCAATCCTGGTATGCATGGCACCCCCTCATTCCCCCTCACAATCCTGGTATGCATGGCACCCCTCATTCCCCCTCACCATCCTGGTATGCATGGCACCCCTCATTCCCCTCATCCCCCCCCCCCAATCCTGGTATGCATGGCACCCCTCATTCCCCTCATCCCCCCCCCCCCCAATCCTGGTATGCATGGCACCCCTCATTCCCCTCATCCCCCCCCCCCCAATCCTGGTATGCATGGCACCCCTCATTCCCCTCACCCCCTCCCCCCAATCCTGGTATGCATGGCACCCCTCATTCCCCCCCCCCAATCCTGGTATGCATGGCACCCCTCATTCCCCTCATCCCCCCCCCCCCAATCCTGGTATGCATGGCACCCCCTCATTCCCCCTCACAATCCTGGTATGCATGGCACCCCTCATTCCCCCTCACCATCCTGGTATGCATGGCACCCCTCATTCCCCTCACCCCCCCCCCCCCCCCAATCCTGGTATGCATGGCACCACTCATTCCCCTCACCCCCCCCCCCCAATCCTGGTATGCATGGCACCACTCATTCCCCTCACCCCCCCCCAATCCTGGTATGCATGGCACCACTCATTCCCCTCACCCCCCCCCCCCAATCCTGGTATGCATGGCACCCCTCATTCCCCCTCACCATCCTGGTATGCATGGCACCCCTCATTCCCCTCATCCCCCCCCCCCCAATCCTGGTATGCATGGCACCCCTCATTCCCCCCCCCCCAATCCTGGTATGCATGGCACCCCTCATTCCCCTCACCCCCCCCCCTCAATCCTGGTATGCATGGCACCCCCTCATTCCCCCTCACAATCCTGGTATGCATGGCACCCCCTCATTCCCCCTCACAATCCTGGTATGCATGGCACCCCTCATTCCCCCTCACCATCCTGGTATGCATGGCACCCCTCATTCCCCTCATCCCCCCCCCCCCCCAATCCTGGTATGCATGGCACCCCTCATTCCCCTCACCCCCCCCCCAATCCTGGTATGCATGGCACCCCTCATTCCCCCCCCCCCCCCAATCCTGGTATGCATGGCACCCCTCATTCCCCTCATCCCCCCCCCCCCAATCCTGGTATGCATGGCACCCCTCATCCCCCCCCCCCAATCCTGGTATGCATGGCACCCCCTCATTCCCCCTCACAATCCTGGTATGCATGGCACCCCTCATTCCCCCTCACCATCCTGGTATGCATGGCACCCCTCATTTCCCTCATCCCCCCCCCCCAATCCTGGTATGCATGGCACCACTCATTCCCCTCATCCCCCCAATCCTGGTATGCATGGCACCACTCATTCCCCTCACCCCCCCCCAATCCTGGTATGCATGGCACCCCTCATTCCCCTCATCCCCCCCCCCCCCCAATCCTGGTATGCATGGCACCCCTCATCCCCCCCCCCCCCCAATCCTGGTATGCATGGCACCCCTCATTCCCCTCACCCCCCCTCATTCCCCTCATCCCCCCCCCCCCAATCCTGGTATGCATGGCACCACTCATTCCCCTCATCCCCCCCCCCAATTCTGGTATGCATGGCACCACTCATTCTCCTCACCACCCCCCCCAATCCTGGTATGCATGGCACCCCTCATTCCCCTCACCCCCCCCCCCCAATCCTGGTATGCATGGCACCCCCTCATTCCCCCTCACAATCCTGGTATGCATGGCACCCCTCATTCCCCCTCACCATCCTGGTATGCATGGCACCCCTCATTCCCCTCATCCCCCCCCCCCAATCCTGGTATGCATGGCACCCCTCATTCCCCTCACCCCCCCCCCCCCCCAATCCTGGTATGCATGGCACCCCTCATTCCCCTCACCCCCCCCCCAATCCTGGTATGCATGGCACCCCTCATTCCCCTCACCCCCCCCCCCAATCCTGGTATGCATGGCACCCCTCATTCCCCTCACCCCCCCCCCCCAATCCTGGTATGCATGGCACCCCTCATTCCCCCCCCCCCCCCAATCCTGGTATGCATGGCACCCCCTCATTCCCCCTCACAATCCTGGTATGCATGGCACCCCTCATTCCCCCTCACCATCCTGGTATGCATGGCACCCCTCATTCCCCTCATCCCCCCCCCCCCCAATCCTGGTATGCATGGCACCACTCATTCCCCGCACCCCCCCCCCCAATCCTGGTATGCATGGCACCCCTCATTCCCCTCATCCCCCCCCCCAATCCTGGTATGCATGGCACCCCTCATTCCCCTCATCCCCCCCCCCAATCCTGGTATGCATGGCACCACTCATTCCCCTCATCCTCCCCCCCCCAATCCTGGTATGCATGGCACCACTCATTCCCCTCACCACCCCCCCAATCCTGGTATGCATGGCACCCCTCATTCCCCTAATCCCCCCCCAATCCTGGTATGCATGGCACCACTCATTCCCCTCACCCCCCCCCCCCCCCAATCCTGGTATACATGGCACCCCTCATTCCCCTCATCCCCCCCCCCCAATCCTGGTATGCATGGCACCACTCATTCCCCCCCCCCAATCCTGGTATGCATGGCACCCCTCATTCCCCTCCCCCCCCCCCCCCCAATCCTGGTATGCATGGCACCCCTCACCCCCCCCAATCCTGGTATGCATGGCACCCCTCATTCCCCTCATTCCCCCCCCCCCCAATCCTGGTATGCATGGCACCCCCTCATTCCCCCTCACCATCCTGGTATGCATGGCACCCCTCATTCCCCTCATCCCCCCCCCCCCCAATCCTGGTATGCATGGCACCACTCATTCCCCTCACCTCCCCCCCCAATCCTGGTATGCATGGCACCCCTCATTCCCCTCATCCCCCCCCCCCCAATCCTGGTATGCATGGCACCCCTCATTCCCCTCATCCCCCCCCCCAATCCTGGTATGCATGGCACCCCTCATTCCCCTCCCCCAATCCTGGTATGCATGGCACCACTCATTCCCCTCACCCCCCCCCCAATCCTAGTATGCATGGCACCACTCATTCCCCTCACCACCCCCCCCAATCCTGGTATGCATGGCACCACTCATTCCCCTCACCCCCCCCCCCCCCAATCCTGGTATGCATGGCACCCCTCATTCCCCTCATCCCCCCCCCCCAATCCTGGTATGCATGGCACCACTCATTCCCCCCCCCCCCAATCCTGGTATGCATGGCACCCCTCATTCCCCTCACCCCCCCCCCCCAATCCTGGTATGCATGGCACCCCTCATTCCCCGCACCCCTCACCCCCCCCCCAATCCTGGTGTGCATGGCACCCCTCATTCCCCTCATTCCCCCCCCCCAATCCTGGTATGCATGGCACCCCCTCATTCCCCCTCACAATCCTGGTATGCATGGCACCCCTCATTCCCCTCACCATCCTGGTATGCATGGCACCCCTCATTCCCCTCATCCCCCCCCCCCAATCCTGGTATGCATGGCACCCCTCATTCCCCCTCACAATCCTGGTATGCATGGCACCCCTCATTCCCCCTCACCATCCTGGTATGCATGGCACCCCTCATTCCCCTCATCCCCCCCCCCCAATCCTGGTATGCATGGCACCCCCTCATTCCCCCTCACAATCCTGGTATGCATGGCACCCCTCATTCCCCCTCACCATCCTGGTATGCATGGCACCCCTCATTCCCCTCATCCCCCCCCCCCAATCCTGGTATGCATGGCACCCCTCATTCCCCCTCACCATCCTGGTATGCATGGCACCCCTCATTCCCCTCATCCCCCCCCCCCCCCCAATCCTGGTATGCATGGCACCCCTCATTCCCCTCATCCCCCCCCCCAATCCTGGTATGCATGGCACCCCTCATTCCCCTCATCCCCCCCCCCCCCCAATCCTGGTATGCATGGCACCCCTCATTCCCCTCACCCCCTCCCCCCAATCCTGGTATGCATGGCACACCTCATTCCCCCCCCCCAATCCTGGTATGCATGGCACCCCTCATTCCCCTCATCCCCCCCCCCCAATCCTGGTATGCATGGCACCCCCTCATTCCCCCTCACAATCCTGGTATGCATGGCACCCCTCATTCCCCCTCACCATCCTGGTATGCATGGCACCCCTCATTCCCCTCACCCCCCCCCCCCCAATCCTGGTATGCATGGCACCACTCATTCCCCTCACCCCCCCCCAATCCTGGTATGCATGGCACCACTCATTCCCCTCACCCCCCCCCCAATCCTGGTATGCATGGCACCACTCATTCCCCTCACCCCCCCCCCCAATCCTGGTATGCATGGCACCCCTCATTCCCCTCATTCCCCCCCCCCAATCCTGGTATGCATGGCACCCCTCATTCCCCCCCCCCAATCCTGGTATGCATGGCACCCCTCATTCCCCTCACCCCCCCCCCCTCAATCCTGGTATGCATGGCACCCCCTCATTCCCCCTCACAATCCTGGTATGCATGGCACCCCCTCATTCCCCCTCACAATCCTGGTATGCATGGCACCCCTCATTCCCCCTCACCATCCTGGTATGCATGGCACCCCTCATTCCCCTCATCCCCCCCCCCCCAATCCTGGTATGCATGGCACCCCTCATTCCCCCCCCCCCCAATCCTGGTATGCATGGCACCCCTCATTCCCCTCATCCCCCCCCCCCCAATCCTGGTATGCATGGCACCCCTCATTCCCCCCCCCCCCAATCCTGGTATGCATGGCACCCCCTCATTCCCCCTCACTATCCTGGTATGCATGGCACCCCTCATTCCCCCTCACCATCCTGGTATGCATGGCACCCCTCATTCCCCTCATCCCCCCCCCCCAATCCTGGTATGCATGGCACCACTCATTCCCCTCACCCCCCCCCCCCCAATCCTGGTATGCATGGCACCACTCATTCCCCTCACCCCCCCCCCCCAATCCTGGTATGCATGGCACCACTCATTCCCCTCACCCCCCCCAATCCTGGTATGCATGGCACCCCTCATTCCCCTCATCCCCCCCCCCCCCAATCCTGGTATGCATGGCACCCCTCATCCCCCCCCCCCCCAATCCTGGTATGCATGGCACCCCTCATTCCCCTCACCCCCCCCCCCCCCAATCCTGGTATGCATGGCACCCCTCATTCCCCTCATCCCCCCCCCAATCCTGGTATGCATGGCACCACTCATTCCCCTCATCCCCCCCCCCAATTCTGGTATGCATGGCACCACTCATTCTCCTCACCACCCCCCCCAATCCTGGTATGCATGGCACCCCTCATTCCCCTCACCCCCCCCCCCCAATCCTGGTATGCATGGCACCCCTCACCCCCCCCCCCCCAATCCTGGTATGCATGGCACCCCTCATTCCCCTCATCCCCCCCCCCCCCCAATCCTGGTATGCATGGCACCCCTCATTCCCCTCACCCCCCCAATCCTGGTATGCATGGCACCCCTCATTCCCCCTCACAATCCTGGTATGCATGGCACCCCTCATTCCCCTCACCCCCCCCCCCCCCAATCCTGGTATGCATGGCACCCCTCATTCCCCTCACTTCCCCCCAATCCTGGTATGCATGGCACCCCTCATCCCCCCCCCCCCAATCCTGGTATGCATGGCACCCCTCATTCCCCTCATCCCCCCCCCCCAATCCTGGTATGCATGGCACCCTCTCATTCCCCCTCACAATCCTGGTATGCATGGCACCCCTCATTCCCCTCACCATCCTGGTATGCATGGCACCCCTCATTCCCCTCACCTCCCCCCAATCCTGGTATGCATGGCACCCCTCATCCCCCCCCCCCCCAATCCTGGTATGCATGGCACCCCTCATTCCCCTCATCCCCCCCCCCAATCCTGGTATGCATGGCACCCCTCATTCCCCCTCACAATCCTGGTATGCATGGCACCCCTCATTCCCCCTCACAATCCTGGTATGCATGGCACCCCTCATTCCCCCTCACCATCCTGGTATACATGGCACCCCTCATTCCCCTCATCCCCCCCCCCCAATCCTGGTATGCATGGCACCCCCTCACAATCCTGGTATGCATGGCACCCCTCATTCCCCCTCACCATCCTGGTATGCATGGCACCCCTCATTCCCCTCATCCCCCCCCCCCAATCCTGGTATGCATGGCACCCCTCATTCCCCTCATTCCCCCCCAATCCTGGTATGCATGGCACCCCTCATTCCCCTCATCCCCCCCCCCAATCCTGGTATGCATGGCACCACTCATTCCCCTCACCACCCCCCCCCAATCCTGGTATGCATGGCACCCCTCATTCCCCTCACCCCCCCCCCAATCCTGGTATGCATGGCACCCCTCATTCCCCTCACCCCCCCCCCCCAATCCTGGTATGCATGGCACCCCTCATTCCCCTCATCCCCCCCCCCCAATCCTGGTATGCATGGCACCCCTCATTCCCCTCATCCCCCCCCCCCAATCCTGGTATGCATGGCACCACTCATTCCCCTCACCATCCTGGTATGCATGGCACCCCTCATTCCCCTCACCATCCTGGTATGCATGGCACCCCTCATTCCCCCTCACCATCCTGGTATGCATGGCACCCCTCATTCCCCTCATCCCCCCCCCCCCAATCCTGGTATGCATGGCACCCCTCATTCCCCCTCACCATCCTGGTATGCATGGCACCCCTCATTCCCCTCATCCCCCCCCCCCAATCCTGGTATGCATGGCACCCCTCATTCCCCTCATCCCCCCCCCAATCCTGGTATGCATGGCACCCCTCATTCCCCTCATCCCCCCCCCCCCCCAATCCTGGTATGCATGGCACCCCTCATTCCCCTCACCCCCTCCCCCCAATCCTGGTATGCATGGCACCCCTCATTCCCCTCATCCCCCCCCCCCCCAATCCTGGTATGCATGGCACCCCTCATTCCCCCTCACAATCCTGGTATGCATGGCACCCCTCATTCCCCTCACCCCCCCCCCCCAATCCTGGTATGCATGGCACCCCTCATTCCCCTCACTTCCCCCCAATCCTGGTATGCATGGCACCCCTCATCCCCCCCCCCCAATCCTGGTATGCATGGCACCCCTCATTCCCCTCATCCCCCCCCCCAATCCTGGTATGCATGGCACCCTCTCATTCCCCCTCACAATCCTGGTATGCATGGCACCCCTCATTCCCCTCACCATCCTGGTATGCATGGCACCCCTCATTCCCCTCACCTCCCCCCAATCCTGGTATGCATGGCACCCCTCATCCCCCCCCCCCCAATCCTGGTATGCATGGCACCCCTCATTCCCCTCATCCCCCCCCCCCAATCCTGGTATGCATGGCACCCCTCATTCCCCCTCACAATCCTGGTATGCATGGCACCCCTCATTCCCCCTCACCATCCTGGTATACATGGCACCCCTCATTCCCCTCATCCCCCCCCCCCAATCCTGGTATGCATGGCACCCCCTCACAATCCTGGTATGCATGGCACCCCTCATTCCCCCTCACCATCCTGGTATGCATGGCACCCCTCATTCCCCTCATCCCCCCCCCCAATCCTGGTATGCATGGCACCCCTCATTCCCCTCATTCCCCCCCAATCCTGGTATGCATGGCACCCCTCATCCCCCCCCCCAATCCTGGTATGCATGGCACCTCTCATTCCCCTCACCACCCCCCCCCAATCCTGGTATGCATGGCACCCCTCATTCCCCTCACCCCCCCCCCAATCCTGGTATGCATGGCACCCCTCATTCCCCTCACCCCCCCCCCCCCAATCCTGGTATGCATGGCACCCCTCATTCCCCTCATCCCCCCCCCCCAATCCTGGTATGCATGGCACCCCTCATTCCCCTCATCCCCCCCCCCCCCAATCCTGGTATGCATGGCACCACTCATTCCCCTCACCACCCCCCCCCCCAATCCTGGTATGCATGGCACCACTCATTCCCCTCACCACCCCCCCCCCCCAATCCTGGTATGCATGGCACCACTCATTCCCCTCACCACCCCCCCCCCCAATCCTGGTATGCATGGCACCCCTCATTCCCCTCACCACCCCCCCCCCCCAATCCTGGTATGCATGGCACCCCTCATTCCCCTCACCCCCCCCAATCCTGGTATGCATGGCACCCCTCATTCCCCCTCACAATCCTGGTATGCATGGCACCCCTCATCCCCCCCACAATCCTGGTATGTACATACTATACCAAAGTATATACCCTAGTACAAGTCGAGGGGGGGCTTTTTCAGGCTGAAAATCCGGCTTATATTCTATTATATACGGTATATTATTTTTACAATGTTCACTAAATGCTAAAACTGACCCCGCAATGTGATTCTCCAGGTCATTACGAGTTTGTAGCTATCAAACATAAATAGAAAAAAACTATACAAGTGGTGAAAAAAAATTGACATTTGGTAGAACAAAACAAAAAACGCCATTTTTCGGGATCTGGGCTGGGTGAGGGCTTATTTTTTTTGAGCACCGAGCTGATGTTGTTTTTATTGATACCCTTTTGGGGTAGATGCAATGTTTTGATTGCCCTTTATTGCAGTGTTGCGATGACCAAACAATCCGTAATTCTGGCGTGTTTTTCCTTCTCATTCTGCTGTTTACCAATCGGATGAATTATTTTAAATATTTTGATCGGACATTTCTGAGTGCAGTGATGCCAAATATATTTTTTGTTTTATTTTGAATAGGACAAAAGGGGGTGATGTGAACTTATTTTTTTAAAAACTCCTATTTTTTTACTTGCTTTAATAGATTCTAGAAGCTGCGATCTTCTGATCGCTTATGCTACACATAGCATGTGTGTAGCAGAAATGATAATCTGCTATGAATGCTGGCCACAGGGCGGCGCTCATAGCAGATCTGCCAGTGAATGACCAGCACGGGGGACTTCTACAGATTCCTGGTTGTCATGCCAACCCATTGGCTCCCCGCGATCATGTGACACGCGACCCGATAGGCGGGGTTTGTGACGCACTTCCAGCACGCGCATGTTAAGTGCCGCTATCAGAGATTGACAGTGGTGATCAGAGCTGCTATTAGAGGCAGATGTGAGACAGCCGGCGCCTGCCCTGCAAGGAGCGGACCCGTCACCCTAAGGACACGTTTACATCAGTATTTGTAAGCCAAAACCAGGAGTGGAACAATCAAGGGAAAAGTATAATAGAAACGCATCACCACTTCTGTATTTATCACCCACTTTTACAAATACTGATGGAAAATACTTACCACAATACTGCTGTGTGAACGTAGCCTGACACTGTAAGAAAACACAAAAGCTGGTGCTGTGTTTTTTGTCTGAATAGGAGGTGACTGACTTCTGTATTATTCGACGACTGTTTTCTTGGGGTCAGCGGGGAATATTTTACAATATGCAGCAGACTTCCGACATGCTGATTTTCTTGTATTTTTCACACAGGCTTCTTTTTTTAGATGATTTTTAATATTATTTCAAATATGAAGAAATTTATAATCCCAAATTGCATGACTTCCGTGAATTGCCATTTTTTGGGGTTTAAAAAAATGGCGTATGCCGTCCATTAAAGCTGTATTCTAATCTGGTAACGTGTGTATCTTCTCTTGCTTTAGTGGTGCTCCATTGGGACCCTGCATATGTTTACGGATCAGGTACCTGATAAACCAACACAAAAGCCAGCAGTAAATGCTACAGAAGGTAAAAAGGCGAATCTGTGTACAAAGGAGCACTACCTTATATTGTATGACTGCCTGTGCTGGCTCACCGCGGGGGGCTTCTTGTGTAATCTCCTTTACCATTGGTTTCCAATCTACAGACACATAGCAGACCTTCCTGACCCCTGCAATGTATCAGTCTATACGCTGCACATCACTGACAATACCAGATCATCCACCCCTGCTGCTGGACTATTTAGTATTCTTAGTAATTTGCTGCTTATGCTAAGGCTTTTGCGAATGAGTATTCCCAACTGGAGACATACAGCTAAAATCAAAATTATTCAACCCCCCCCCCCCATTGCAAATGGAAATGTATGTTCAGTTTATCTTACCCACCCATGTCTTTCTGTGTGCAGACAGGATCACATACAGCAGAGACTTCTTGATGCAAATATCAAAATTGTCTGTGAGCAAAAAGAAGCCGAAGTATTTACCGGACCTCCCCATTATTCTTCAGTATCCGGTAAGTTGTAGGACCGGAGTATAATCCTACAGGGATGTGAGTGGCCGCTGACCGGTCACAGCTTCCCTGGTACTGATCAGTAGCCGGTAAGTTGTAGGACCGGTGTATAATCCTACAGGGATGTGAGTGGCCGCTGACCGGTCACAGCTTCCCTGGTACTGATCAGTATCCGGTAAGTTGTAGGACCGGTGTATAATCCTACAGGGATGTGAGTGGCCGCTGACCGGTCACGGCTTCCCTGGTACTGATCAGTGTCCGGTAAGTTGTAGGACCGGTGTATAATCCTACAGGGATGTGAGTTGCCTCTGACCGGTCACGGCTTCCCTGGTACTGATCAGTAGCCGGTAAGTTGTAGGACCGGTGTATAATCCTACAGGGATGTGAGTGGCCGCTGACCGGTCACAGCTTCCCTGGTGCTGATCAGTATCCGGTAAGTTGTAGGACCGGTGTATAATCCTACAGGGATGTGAGTGGCCGCTGACCGGTCACGGCTTCCCTGGTGCTGATCAGTATCCGGTAAGTTGTAGGACCGGTGTATAATCCTACAGGGATGTGAGTGGCCGCTGACCGGTCACGGCTTCCCTGGTGCTGATCAGTATCCGGTAAGTTGTAGGACCGGTGTATAATCCTACACGGATGTGAGTGGCCGCTGACCGGTCACAGCTTCCCTGGTACTGATCAGTAGCCGGTAAGTTGTAGGACCGGTGTATAATCCTACACGGATGTGAGTTGCCTCTGACCGGTCACAGCTTCCCTGGTACTGATCAGTAGCCGGTAAGTTGTAGGACCGGTGTATAATCCTACACGGATGTGAGTGGCCGCTGACCGGTCACAGCTTCCCTGGTACTGATCAGTAGCCAGTAAGTTGTAGGACCGGTGTATAATCCTACACGGATGTGAGTTGCCTCTGACCGGTCACAGCTTCCCTGGTACTGATCAGTAGCCGGTAAGTTGTAGGACCGGTGTATAATCCTACAGGGATGTGAGTTGCCTCTGACCGGTCACAGCTTCCCTGGTACTGATCAGTGTCCGGTAAGTTGTAGGACCGGTGTATAATCCTACAGGGATGTGAGTTGCCTCTGACCGGTCACGGCTTCCCTGGTACTGATCAGTGTCCGGTAAGTTGTAGGACCGGTGTATAATCCTACAGGGATGTGAGTTGCCTCTGACCGGTCACAGCTTCCCTGGTACTGATCAGTGTCCGGGAAATGTTCTGTTCACCACAAGGCTCGGACTACTCCTGCCAATAAAGAAATGCCATGACTTGGTAGTCTGCCTGTCCTCCAGATTACCAGGTCATATTCTGGCTTATTGAACCATTTTCTCCGTATCATTTTCCACCCTCTGTAAAGGTAATACTATGGGAAATTGGATCTTCCTGTATATTGGAAGCTGCTACTGGTACCATTCCCCTGTGTTTGGCCAACACTGATTTTCAGTTGTCAGACTACTTGATGGATTTTTTAAGAAACCAGAAGAAGCTCCTAAGAGGAATAATGGTCTTAGTGGACATCTGATATTGGATATCAGCAAAGCCCCCTATACTGTGCAAGTGGGTGCTAATGTCACTCCTCTTCTCGTTGGCTCAGGGAAGTGGATTCAAAACGCTGAAAAATAGCTAAACTAACAGAGCAGGTCCTCGCCCTCCAGGTCCAGCACTGGCTCCCCACAGCAGCTCCTGTCTCGTGGTTTTGGCTAAAGCGGTGACGTCACATCGACAGCGCACATCACTGCTGTAGCCAGTCGCTGAGCTCAGCGGCTCACGCCGTCTGCCCCTCCACAGTCGCTGAGCTCAATTATTTGCTACAGCGGTGATGTGCGCTGTCGATGTGACGTCACCGCTGCAGCCAAAGCTACGAGACCCGAGCAGCGATAGGGATCAAGTATTGGACCAGGGGAGGGTGGAGTTCCTGATCTATTTATTTCACCTATTAAGTGTTTGGAGTTTATTTTCCTGAGAAGGGAAAACCCCCTTCAATAAAGCAATTATATACTTTTCTTTCTTTTCCGCCTATAGGACTGTAGATCTACATCTGCGTCCTTTAAAAATGAGTAATGTTTTCCTTTCTTTGACAGCGCTTATAAAGCTGCAAGTTATTCGTACACAAAGGGGTAAATTTACTAAATTAAGTGAGCCATGGTTATGTTATACCTATCTCTTGCATCTCCCATCGCAAAGACCAAGAGAATTAGGGCATGATTTAAGGATAGTGCGGCATGATGCACAATATTGTTGTAAAGTAAGCCAACTCATCATTTTTTTTTGTGTTGCATGCACAATACAAAATTTAACAGAGCAACAGAAACCATTACTAACATAAAAATAGACCCACTATAAACACATTATAGACCATTATACTCTTATATGGAGAATATTAGGTGCAGCAGATTTATCATATCATGAAGCACCTTGATAAATTTGGCACATGTTCATACTGCTTGGTATTAATTTTCACTGTCCAAATATTCGGCAGAATTGGTATAATAGCTCCTCCATGTATTACACATTTTAATTACTTTTCATTACAGCCCTTAAAGTGGCCTTGTCACGTTGTAGCTGCAGTCTGATCTGGGGCCAGCACAGTATAGAGAAGGAGACGCTAAGCAGAATGATATGTAGGTTTGTGAGAAAAGATTAGTACAACTTGTATTTCATTAATTGAAATCCCTTGTGTCTGTATGCATAGGAGTCCGGTGGGCGGTGCTAACTGTAATTGACAGCTATGTCTGCAGGCAGTCTTACAGGGAAGACTGTCAATCACTAGTAGGACCGCCCACTGGACTCCTAACATACACCCAGGGATTCAATGATTAAACTACACATTTTACTGAAACTTTTCCTACAAAAATGTATATTAGTTTGACCTTCTCCTTCTGCTCTACAACATCCTTTCTGCAGATCAGATACCATTTGCAACATGATCGGTTCCTTGTAAGGGGGTTTTATAAAACAGAAGCACTGGCATTGTTAATGAATTTCACTAAAACAGACATTAGATGGCGCTAAAGTGGCAGAATTGACATGGCTTAGTGCAGCAGTAATGCTGCGTTTATAAGGAGATGCTTTCCATCACTTGTGTGCTAATTATTTGCATCCAATATCTTCTGTAGGATTAACGTGTCCTTGTTTCCGTACTGTGAAAAGTAATTTTTTCAAAGTACCTGATTTCACTATTTCAATCAGTTTCGTCTCTACTCTGTACCATACTAATTCCAATTCAATAATTACTTCTGCCAACTATTTTTATTTTTATTTTCTGGATATGTAAGATTTTCCAACAATACTCATGTTCATATCATTTTGTTGTCACTGTAACAGCATCTATATGACAGCAATATGTGAAGACCGCTTAAAACCTAGACATCCTTGTCATGGGAAAAATGATTTTTCCATGTGTTTATTGCCTTTAGTTAGTGCAATGTTATGTTTGCCTACAATCATCATTTATTTTTAGACTACCCCACCCCCACCCCCTGATATTCAGTTTGCTGCCTAACACAAGTTTCAACTTTTCCTGTTGTTGGAGTGTCTCTCCCAGTAATACAGGCTGGATGTGAGGGCTGGGTGTCTCCAAAATGCTGCTGGCTTAATTAATTCATGTATCAACACAGCTTCTGTCCTTAACTTTTTTTTTCATGGACTGCTTGCGGACCAAAAATACGGTCTTGTGAACGAGCCCTTACACTTAGGAAAGGGAAGTGGAGAGCAGAGAGATCCGTTAGGAGCACCGACGAATTTATAATGTTTTTGCAGATGATCTGGCTAGATAAAGCACATTAACCACTTTGCGCTAGAGCCTGTTTTTGCCTTTGTGACCGGGCCAATTTTTTCAATTCTGACCACTGTCACTTTATGAAGTAATTACTCTGGAACGCTTCAACGGATCCCAGTGATTCTGAGACTGTTTTTTCGTGACATATTGTACTTCATGATAGTGGTAAAATTGCTTCGATATCACTTGCGTTTATTTGTGAAAAAATAGGAAATTTGGTGAAAATTTAGCAATTTTCAAACTTTGAATTTTCATGCCCTTAAATCAGAGAGATAGGTCACACAAAATAGTTAATAAATAACATTTCCCACATGTCTACTTTACATCAGCACAATTTTGCAAACCAAAATTTTTTTTTGTTAGGAAGCTATAAGGGTTAAAAGTTGACCAGCGATTTCTCATTTTTCCAATAAAATTTACAAAAACATTTTTTTAGGGACCACATCACATTTGAAGTCACTTTGAGGGGTCTTTATGTCAGAAAATACCCAAAAGTAACACCATTCTAAAAACTGCACCCCTCAAGGTGCTCAAAACCACATTCAAGAACTTTATTAACCCTTCAGGTGCTTCACAGGAATTTTTGGAATGTGGAAGAAAAAAATTAACATTTAACTTTTTTCACAAAAATGTTACTTTAGACCCAATTTTTTTTATTTTCGCAGGGGTAACAGGAAAAAATGGACCCAATGGACCCCAAAATTTTTTGTGCAATGTCTCATGAGCGCGCTGATACCCCATATGTGAGGGAAAACCACTGTTTGGGCGCACGGCAGGGTTCGGAAGGGAAGGAGCGCCATTAGACTTTTTGAATGTAAAATTTGTTTGAATAATTAGCAGACGCCATGTTGCGTTTGGAGAGCTCCTGATGTGCCTAAACAGTGGAAACCCCCCACAAGTGACACCATTTTAGAAACTATACCCCTTAGGCTATGTGCCCACGTTGCGGAAATGAAGCATATTTTTTACGTTTCTCCCTGGCGGGAAAATCGCATGCGGATTTTACATGCGGTTTTCCCGCCAGGTAGAAGCGTTTGTGAGGCGTCTTTGCAGCGTCTTTGCATGCATTTCCGCATGCGGCATATCAAGCACTTCTCCAAGTGATTTTAGCATCACTTGGAAAAGTGCTTGACAACTTGTTCACACTTTATAAATCCATACAACCGGCATGGATTTATATAGTGTGACCAAGTAATAGTTAAAAAAAAAGAATCAGAATGGTAAAAAATAAAAAAATAAAGTTTATACTCGCCTTCCGATGCATTCTCTGCCCCGTCCGGAGTCTTGAGCGGCTCACGCTGTTGTGTGCAGGACCTTCGGTGACGTCATTGAGTCATGTGATGGGTCACATGACTCAATGACGTGGCAGGTCCTTCACACAACAGCGCGACGGAGGGAAAACATCAGAAGATAAGTATAAACTTTATTTTATTCTTTTTTTTACAGGTTCTTTAGTACCCAGGTCTGGAGGAGAGTTTCCTCTCCTCCAGACTTGGGTACCATCCGCACATTGATTCCGCATGCGGAAACGCAAAATTAATGAACATGCTGCGGATTTTTGACTGCAGCATATATGCTGCGGAAAAATCCGCAGCATGGGCATTGACATTGCGGAATGCCATTGGGGACCATGGGGTGCGGATATACATGCGTTTACGCTGCGGAAATTCCGCAGCATATACGCTTGTAATACGCAACGTGGGCACGCAGCCTTAGGGAACTTATCTAGATGTGTGGTGAGCACCTTGAACCCCAAGGTGCTTCACAGAAGTTTATAATATTGAGCTGTAAAAATAAAATTTTCAAGTTTTCCCACAAAAAATGTCTTTCATCCCCTAATTTTGCATTATCATGAGGATAACAGGAGAAATTGCACCGTGAAATTTGCTGTGCAATTTCTCCTGAGTACGCCGATACCCCATATGTGGGGGAAAAACACTATTTGGGTGCACTGCAGGGTTCGGAAGGGAAGGAGCGCCATTTGACTTTTTGAATGTAAAATTTGTTTGAATAATTAGCGGACGCCATGTTGCATTTGGGGAGCCCCTGATGTGCCTAAACAGTGGAAACCCCCCACAAGTGACACCATTTTCTAAACTAGACCCCTTAGGGAACTTATCTAGATGTGTGGTGAGCACATTGGGAGATCAGTAGCAGGTGAAGAATTGGTTTTATTTATTTTTTACGCCGTTCCTCGTGCAGTATAAGTGATGAGATTACTTTATTCTTCGGGTCGGTGCGATTACAGAGATACCAGATTTATATTGGGCTTTTATGATTGACAGCTGTCACACACTAAAAGACGCTTTTTTTTGCAAAATCTAGTTTTTGCATCGCCATATTTTGAGAGCTATATTTTTTCCATATTTCGGCCGACAGAGTCATGTGACGGCTTGTTTTTTGCGGGACGAGTTGACATTTTTATTGGTACCATTTCTGGGTACGTGACATTTTTGGATCGCTTTCTATTCCCGTTTTTTGGGAGGTAAAATTAACAAAAACCAACAATTCAGGAATTGTTTTTTGAGGTTTTTTTTTATGCCGTTCTGCGTGTGGTAAAAGTGATCAGGCAGCTTTATTCTTCGGGTCAGTACGTTTACAGCGATGCTACACTTACTGTATATTTTTTTATGTTTTGGCGCTTTTACACAATAAAACAATTTTTATAGAAAAAATATTTTTTTTGCATTGCTTTATTCTGAGAGCTATAACTTTTTTATTTTTCGGCTGATGGAGCTGTATGGCGGCTTTTTTTTTTGCGGAACAAGATCATGTTTTCAGCGGTACCATTTTTATTTCCATTTTGGTTTTTGATCGCATTTTTTTTCCACTTTTTGTTTGGCGATATGATGAAAAAGCATAGTTTTTTGCTCCGTTTTTTATTTATTTTTATTACGGTGTGCACAGAAGGAGTTAATTAGTGTGACAGTTTTATAGATCGGGTTGTTTCGGACGCGGCGATACCAAATATGTGTCCTTTTTTTGCATAAATATACGGATTTATCGGTTTAATATTTTATTTATTTTTATGTATTTTGTGATTGATTTTTTTTTTTTTTTAACAGTTTGAAAACATTTTTTTGACTTTTTTTTTACATTTTTACTTAGTCCTGTATGGGACATTAATTTTTATTTTTCTGATCACTGACCTCATGCAATGTAATAGACATATATTACATTGAATGAGACCACTGCTGACAGTTTCACACTGTCTGTCTCCTGCTAGACTTCAGCTGCAGGCTGAGCCTAGCAGGACACCATATATGGCAGATCTGGAGGCGGTCATGTGACCTCCAGCTGCCATAACAACGGAAGGTCCTGGAAGGTATCGGGTCGTCGGAGAGGCAAGTAGACGACCCCCTCTCCTCTCCCTATCTTCTATATGCCGCGATCACTATAGGTCACAATCAGGTCCCGATGATGTTCCCTGTCAGAGCTATCGCTCTGCACCGCACATCCAGGCAGCGCCGATGTTTTATATACAGTGGGCGGTTGCGAAGCGGTTAAGAGACCATATATATTTGTACAGAAAAAACAAAGACAGCACTCATCTTTGAAAAAAAAATCAAAAAAGTGATTTATTAGCCCATGTGTGCGAAGGTGTCCATAGACTTTTAAGGGTTCTTTCCAGAAATGGTTATTCCTGGAACTATAAGAATGGGGTGGTTCTTCCCTGTTCTGAATGGATCGGAGGTTTACATGTGCGGCCTTCACTCCATTCATTGTCTGAAACGGCCAAACACAGCTCCATTATTTCTGTCACCAGAAACAGGCAATAGACAATGACTGGAGTGAAGACGGAGCATTCCCACCTTCCCTTTCTGTGGTTTGCTGGGGGTCCCAGCAGTCGAGTCAGAAAGGTGTTTTTGTTTTTTTTCTTTTTCCCTTTCCTGCATATAACTTCACTTTAAGGCTACATTCCCACTTGTGAGAAATATTGATGCACAAAACTGACCAAAGTACTGAGGCTTCATTAGGTCCATATTTAGTCAATTTTTTCATCTCTTATAATAAAGATCAAGATTCAAGAAATGGTATAGTATAAGTGCTTTCATTTTATTCTTATTGGGATCCACACATGATATTTGATGTTAAATCATGAATGCAATATACCGACCTAAATGTTAGGTCAGAGACCCCTATTCATCATCGTCTTTTCGAACTAAAAAATAATGATTAGTCACAAGCACTTCTAAACTTTTTTTTTTTTCCTGTCCCCATATATAAAAGGCATACATGCCTATATACAGTGGCTTGCGAAAGTATTCACCCCCTTGGCATTTCTCATGTTTTGCTACCTCACAACCTGGAATTTCCCTTCTTTTTTTTTTTTTTTTGAGGGTTTGCCTCAGTTCATCTAAAGAACATGCTAAACATTTGTTGTTGTGTTTTTTTTTGTGAAGTTTACCACAAATAAGACAACATAACTGAAAACTTCAGTGTGCATAACTATTCACCCTCCCTAAAGTCAGTATTCCTGTAGAGCCTCCTTTTGCAGCAATTTCAGCTGCAAGTTGCTTTGGATAAGTCTCTATGAGTTTTCCACTGGGATTTTTGCCCATTCCTCAAGGCAAAACTGCTCCAGCTCCTTCATTAGATGGTTTCCTCTGGTGAACAGCAGTTTTCAAGTCTGACCACAGATTTTCAATTGGATTAAGGTCTGGGCTCGGACTAGGTCACTCCAAAACATTTACACATTTCCCCTTAAACCACTCGAGTGTTGCTTTAGCAGTATGCCTTGGGTCATCGTCTTGTTGGAAGATGAGCCTCCGTCCCAGTCTCAAATCACTGACAGACTGAAACAGGTTTTCCTCAAGAATATCCCTGTATTTCACATCAACCATCTTCCCCTCGACTTGGACCATTTTCCCTGTCCTTGCTGCCGAAAAACATCCCCACAGCATGGTACTGCCACCACCATGTTTCACTGCGGGGATGTTGTTCTTGGGGTGATGAGCTGTTAGTTTGGCGCCAAACACAGCGTTTACCTTGGTGGCCAAATAGTTCACTTTTGGTCTCATCTGACCAGCTTGTTCCATACATTTGAGGAGTCTCCCACATGTCTTTTGGTAAACTCAAAACGAGCCTTATAATTTTTGTGTGTAAGTAAAGGCGTTTTTCTGCCCATTCTTCCATAAAGGCCACCTCTATGGAGTGTACGGCTTATTGTGATTGTATGGACAAATACTCCAGTCTCTGCTTGGGAACTATGCAGCTCCTTCAGGGTTACCTTTGATCTCTGTGCTGCCTGTCTGAGTAATACCTTCTTTACCTGGGCTGAGGGTTTTGGTGGGCAGCCCTCTTTTGGCAGATTTGTTGTGGTACTATGTTCTTTCCATTTGATGATAATGGATTTGATGGTACTCCGGGGGATCATCAGAGATTGTTTTTTTGTTTTTTTTATAACCCAACCCTGACTTGTACTTCTCAACCACTTTGTCCCTGACTTGTTTGGACATCTCCTTGGTCTTCATGGTGTTTGGTTAGTGGTGCCTCTTGCTTAATGGTGTTGCAGCCTCTGTAGCCTTTCAGTAAAGGTGTGTATATACTGACAGACCACCTGACACTTAGATCACACACAGGTGGACTTCCTGTCACTAAGCATGTGACTTATGAAGGTAATTGCTGCATAGAAAAAGGGGTGAACACACAATCACATGCCAATTTTTTTAGTTATTTGATACCATAAATTAAATTTATGCCTATATTTTTCTCACTTCACCAACTTAGACTATTTAGTGCTGATTCATCACACACAAATCAGATTACAAAAAATATTTAAACACAGGTTGTAATGTAACAAAATAGCCAAAAATCCAAAGGGGGTGAATACTTTCGCAAGCCACTGTACAGAAGGAGGCCATTTCAAGTGTATGTAAGTGAAACGTCCGTTGTCTCTGGGCTCCGTCTCTCTCCCCTGTATATACTTGCATTTATGCTTTTTATTTGAAGATGGAATAAAGAAAAAAGCTTTGAGAAGTAGCCGTGAGTGCAATCTGTCGTTTTACTTCTAAGGCACATATGTACTTTGTCTAAGAGATTTGTGCACCTTCACTTTTATGACAAGTCCTGAGTTACAGCAGTACCAAACATTTTCTTCTTTTTCATCTTGTTTCATCCTTGTCTTTGCACTTTTTTTGAGTAAAAATGGAAAAAAGGCTGGGTTTAGACGAGCATAGAAAAGATTGTCCAGTTTTCATTTAAAAAAATAAAACAAAAAATTTCCATCCATATTGTCATCCGTATCTGTACATCAACTGCATAAAATGAGTAGGATCAAGTGCAGTTTCCTATGTTTAGTAATGGCAAGGTATCTATAAAAATCGTATGTTATACTGATGCTCCATATAAAAACCGCTTCCTTTTTTATCTGGTCGTATACCATAGAACTTCTCTGTGGGCGCGGCTGTGTTATGATTGGCCAGCTTCTTCAGAGGAGAAAAAGCAAACACCCACAGAAGTTCTGCAGTTTACATCCAGCTGATTGAAGGGAAAATTTGTTTCCCCACCACCCCATTTCTAGGCTCCTGACTTTGGAACGTAGGGGCACAGAAGAAAAAGATAGCCAGTTCCAGAATTAGCGAAACAGTGGCAATTGGATGAGATACTCCTGTTTAAATAATAATAAAAAAATTAAAAGTGAAATGTCCTCTTTAAACAGTCTTCTAGCTCATCCATTAATGTCTGAGACCTGACTGTGTGCGTGATTGTCGTCCCAAAAGTGGCTGGCGCTCTTGAAACAGCCAAAAGGGCGGCACTGTGCTGTTTCCATAACTCTTGTTCACTATTAGGATTATGAAAGCTCAGTAGCACACTTTGCTCCATTGTTTCCAGAGTCCCTGACCTCCTGTGGCTGGTGAATAGAGAATACACATATCTCAACCATTCTTGATCAAGATGAGAATAAGAATACCTTTATTAATTTCAATTAAAATGAACATATACTCTAGCTGCTGTACTCTCACTTCTTTCGACTAAACCACGGATTCATAGAAATGGTGAGGACACAGCAGCCGCTGATTGTCTGTCTGCAGGGCTCACGTGACATAATTACAGTGAAGAAAAAAAGTATTTAGTCAGCCATCAATTGTGCAAGTTCTCCCACTTAAAAAGATGAGAGAGGCCTGTAATTGACATCATAGTTAGACCTCAACTATGAGAGACAAAATGAGAAAACAAATCCTGAAAATCACATTGTCTGTCTGATTTGGAAAGAATTTTTTTCAAATTTTGGTGGAAAATAATTATTTGGTCAATTACAAACCAGCAAGATTTCTGGCTCTCACAGACCTGTAACTTTTTCTTTAGAAGGCTCCTCTGTCCTCCACTCATTACCTGTAGTACTGGCACCTGTTTGAACTTATCAGTATAAAAGACACCTGTCTGCAACCTCAAACAGTCACACTCCAAACTCCACTACGGTGAAGACCAAAGAGCTGTCGAAGGACACCAGAAACAAAAATTGTAACCCTGCACCTGGCTGGGAAGACTGAATCTGCAATAGGCATGCAGCTTGGTGTGAAGAAATCAACTGTGGGAGCAATAATTAGAAAATGGAAGACCTAAAAGATCACTGATAATCTCCTTCGATCTGGGGCTCCACACAAGATCTCACCCCTTGGGGGTCAAAATGATCTCAAGAACGGTGAGCAAAAATCCCAGAACCACACGGGGGTACTGTAGCATCGGCGTCCCTGCCTTCTGCTAGGCAGGGACGCCGTCCCTCTCACCTCCGCGCTCCTCGCGTGGGCCCCTCCAGCGCTCCTGTCTGTTGGCGCAGCGGCGTCCCTGCTCCTTGTCAGACAGGGACACCGTCTCTCCCGCCCCCGGCTCCTGGGCGGCTTCTCCCTGCGCTCCGTTCCCTGCTGTGGCCGGCGCGCGTTCCTCCTACAGCAGAGTGCTTAGGGCGCGCGCGCACCCCCCCCTCTTAAAGTGACAGCGCGCGTCTTCCTAAAGAGTCCCAGAGGACTTCCCACATTTAAGGCACCTCCTCCAAAATGGAGGTGCCCGAGCAAAGTTGTTTGCACTGTGTCTTACCTGTGCTTCAGCCCTCAGGTTCCGCTGCTAGCCTGACTTCTCGTCCTGCCTGCCAGCCTGTTATCCGTCCTTTGCCTGCCGAGCCTGCTCACCTGGAGCGCTCACCTGTTACCTGCCTTGGCTATCTGCCCGCTCACCTGGGAGCATCCGCCTGCCCCGTCTGTCAGACCGCTCACCTGGGAGCGTCCACCAGTTACCTGCCTGTTACCTGTCTCGTCTGTCAGACCGCTCACCTGGGAGCGTCCACCAGTTACCTGCCTGTTACCTGTCTCGTCTGTCAGACCGCTCACCTGGGAGCGTCCACCAGTTACCTGCCTGTTACCTGCTGTGTCCGTCAGCCCGCTCACCTGGGAGCACCTGCTTGCTTTCTGCCAGGCTGCCTGGAGACCCTGCCGTCACTTGCTGTGACCACCTTCCCGGTAAACCTAAAGACTGCTACTTGCCCTGCTTTCTTGAACTGTGACCTCCTGTCAGCTACCAGAGACTTCCGCCTGCTTGCCGTGTCCATCCACCATACCGGTCAGTCCCAGCCCTCTGACCTGTGGGAGCCACCTGCTCTCTTACAAGGTCGTCCCCAGAGTAGCACCTGGTCCCTCTGCCTGGATCCTCCCTGGTCACGGTGTCGTTAGCTGCCGTACAACCAGGGTTGGTTCGGGTGGATACTTAGTCACGCCCCTCTGGGTCCCGCCTTGCACCTCGGCACAGAGGTTCCACCACCCGGACCCGTAACAGGTACTTAGTGAACGACCTGCAGAGAGCTGGCACCAACATTACACAGGCTATCATCAGTAACACAGTACGCCACCAGGGACTCAGATCCTGCGTGCCCACGTTGCGTATTACAAGCGTATATGCTGCGGAATTTCCGCAGCGTAAACGCTTGTAAAACGCATGTATATCCGCACCCCATGGTCCCCAATGGCATTCTGCAATGTCAATGCCCATGCTGCGGATTTTTCCACAGCGTATATGCTGCGGTCAAAAATCCGTAGCATGTTCATTAATTTTGCGGAAGCGCAGCGGAATCGATGTGCGGATGGTACCCAAGTCTGGAGGAGAGGAAACTCTCCTCCAGACCTGGGTACCAAAGAACCTGTAAAAAAAAGAATAAAATAAAGTTTATACTTATCTTCTGATGTTTTCCCTCCGTCGCGCTGTTGTGTGAAGGACCTGCCACGTCATTGAGTCATGTGACCCATCACATGACTCAATGACGTCACCGCAGGTCCTGCACACAACAGCGTGAACCGCTCAAGACTCCGGACGGGGCTGAGAATGCATCGGAAAGTGAGTATAAACTTTATTTTTTTATTTTTTACCATTCTGATTCTTTTTTTTTTTTTTTAACTATTACTTGGTCACACTATATAAATCCATGCCGGTTGCATGGTTTCATATAGTGTGAACAAGTTGTCAAGCACTTTTCCAAGTGATGCTTAAATCACTTGGAGAAGTGCTTGATAACCCGCATGCGGAAATGCATGCAAAGATGCTGCAAAGACGCCTCACAAACGCTTCTACCTGGCGGGAAAACCGCATGTAAAATCCGCATGCGATTTTCCCGCCAGGGAGAAGCGTAAAAAATATGCTTCAGTTCCGCAACGTGGGCACTTAGCCTTAAGCCATTACATGTCCGGGCCCGTCTGAAGTTTGTTAGAGAGAATTTGGATGATCCAGAAGAGTATTGGGAGAATGTCATATGGTCAGATGAAACCAAAGTAGAACTGTTTGGTAGAAACACAACCTGTCGTGTTTGGAGGAGAATGGATGCAACTCAGCATTCTAAGAACACCATACCTACTGTGAAGCATGGGGGTGGCAACTTCATACTTTAGGGCTGTTTCTCTGCCAAGGGACCAGGACGACTGATCCGTGTACATAAAAGAATGAATGGGGCCATGTATCGTGAGATTTTGAATGCAAACCTCCTTCCATCAGCAAGGGAATTGAAGATTAAACGTGGCTGGGTCTTTCAGCATGACAATAATCCCAAGCACACCGCCAGGGCAACGAAGGAGTGGCTTCGTAAGAAGCATTTCAAGGACCTGGAGTGGCCTAGACAGTCTCCAGATCTAAACCCTATAGAAAACCTTTGGAAGGAGTTGAAAGTCCGTGTTGCCCAGCGACAGCCCCAAAACATCACTGCTCTAGAGGAGATCTGCATGGAGGAATGGGCCAACATACCAGCAACAGTGTGTGCCAACCTTGTGAAAACTTACAAAAAAACGTTTGACCTCTGTCATTGCCAACAAAGGATATATAACAAAGTATTGAGATGAACTTTTGTAAGTGACCAAATACTTATTTTACACTAAAATTTTAAAAAGATTTCTTTCCAAATCAGACAATGTGATTTTCAGGATTTGTTTTCTCATTTCAGCAGCAGATGGAAGGAAGGGAGACAGTCATTACTAGTGGGTAGGCGGAGCCCACATAGGATAGAACACCTCAGATTAAAAAAAGAGTGTTGTCTGGCCCCTCCAGCTTGGGCTCCTCCTACTCCAGCTCTCCAGTCTAAAATTTGAGGTCACAGAGGATGGTCGCTGCTGGAAGCAGCTCCTCAGAAATTTTTTTTATTTTTATCGGACAGAGACTTGGACCCCCGTGGTCTTGAGGTCTCAGGGGTCTCAGCGCTGCTGGACCCCCACCCCTCCCTTGGCGGATCTGCATTACCCTTTGAGAGAGGTCCCTGCAGAACCCTGCCGGCCCCGGGGGATGAGGGATGCTTCCCTGGCGGGGACGCAAACCGCGCATCTGGGGTCACTGCATTCTCCGTCCTGGGGGGAAGCTTGGGCACAGCGCCACAAATCCTTGGGGGTCCCTGTGGCGCTCAGCTGGGTGAGTACTCAGCATGTTAATGTGTTTTGAGTGCTTCAGCGGCTGCTGCGGCAGCCGCTGCTACATGTATTCAGGTGGTGACTTGTGTTTTTTTGTCCGCAGGTGGATGCCTGCAGGACATGGAAGCGGGGCAGGAGCGGAGAGCGGAGGAGTCGCGCGCGCTTTTTTTTGAAGCCGGCGGGGGGCGTGGCTTCGCGCCTTCCCGGTCTTTCGCGGGCAGGAAGCGCTCTGAGCGCGCGTTTTCTCCTGCCCCTCCTCTTCCGGCTTCTCTCTCTTCACAGCGCGGCGGCCATTACTGAACGGCTTCTATCGGGCTCCTCACTCTCCTCTCCTCCCGACAGACCGAAGGAACACTGCACCGCGGCCAGCTGGGTGAGTCGCTTCTGCCTGTCAGGGCAGAAGCTTAACCCCTCACCCCCTCAGCGCAGGGCACCTTTCTGAGGCACAATAAGGTGGCAGACTGTGCTGTCCTGCAGCTATTACCTCATATAGAGGTTCCTTTTTTTGTCTGGGGCTCGCACATCCTTTTCATTTCACAGAGGTTGTGGGGAGTCTGCGACATTAACCCCTTATTAGGCAGTTATCCCTTAATTGGGGGTCAGCTGGGGTAGCTCTCTATTTAAGAACTTTAACCCTTCAGCTCTCTTTTAAGAAACCACACTGTCCTACTTACTGACAGGTTTAACCTGCCATATACTGTGTGAGGGCATGTCAGATCAGGGTCCAGGAGGTGCGGACCGTCTCCCAGGTCCGCTACAGGATCAGTCTCGCGTGTCTGACACGCAGGAGTCCTCGACGGCGTCAAGCGCAGCGGTCGGGGGTTTCGGTGATGGGGCAGTGGTCAAAATGGAGGCCCTCACTCGTTCTATTGATGGCCTGTCTGACCTTCTAGGTTATTGGGTGTCCGCTAGATCCTCTCATGGCAGGAAGCGCCACAGGCCGGTACTGCCCTCCCCGCGCAGCGACTCGGAGATCTCTGTTATGGAGGGTTCCCCTTCAAGCTCAGATGGGGAGATGTCCGATTCGGATAAGGAGGAACGGCAGGGGCACTCTGCCTCTTTTTTGGGCCGTGCAGAGGCTTTTATTGGAGCCATGAGGGAGGCGTTAGTTTCCGGAGGAGGTAACTAGACGTCCTGGTAAGTCGGCCCGGATGTTTCAGGAGTCGCATAGGTCGCGCTTGGCATTACCATCTCTGGATGAGCTTAATGGGGCAGTGGAGAAGGAACGCCTGTGTCCAGATAAACGTTTTCAGGGGACACGGTTTTTTGAGGCACTGTATCCGTGTTCCACGGAGTTGATTGATAATTGGATTCCTTCTCCTGAAGTGGATGTCCCTTTTATCCCAGCTTAGCAAATCCTCATTACTGCCTGTTAAAGGGAAGGCGAGTCTGCAGGATCCGCTGGACAGAAAAACGGAGATGGCGGCGAAATCCATCTACGAGGCCGCGGGTCATGGATTCAGAGCGGTGCTAGGATCCATGTGTGCTTGTAAAGCTTCCCTAAGCTGGTTGGACCGTCTACGGACGGCGTGGCAGGATGGATCCCCGCTATCCGAGGTGGATGGGTTTTTCAAGTTGTTGGAGGATGCGGCCCGATATGGCAGTGATGCAGGTTTGGATACTGCGTCACTGCTGTCCAGGGCGCAATCCTCGGCGGTCACAGTCAGAAGAGCACTGTGGCTCAGACAGTGGACCGGGGACGCGGTTTCCAAGCAAGGTTTGCTATCTTTAGCTTACAAGGGTGGTCAGTTATTTGGATCTGACCTCACGGAGCTGATTGTCAAGGCAAAGGCAAAAGAAGCGGCCTTACCACAGCGAAGAACTGTGGCTTCTGCGTCGGGCAGGCCTAGTGCCGGTAGTAGTCGGCGGCCCTTTCGGTCCAGGGGACGGTCCGGTCAGCCCTCTTGGGGATCGGGTCGTCCCTCTTTTTCAGGAAAAAAGGCTTCTCAGAAATCCCGCACTCCCTGGAAACAGAGCTTCCGTCAAGACAAGCGGGAAGCTGACAAAAAGCCCGCTAAGGCGGACTGACGCCAGGTTTTCACTGGAGGGCTCTCGAGTGGGGGGTCGCCTGCTCCAATTCGAATCGACTTGGGCGTCCCGCGTTTCGGACGCCTGGGTGACGCGGGTTGTGTCAGCAGGCTACTTCATAGAGTTTCTTTCTCGACCCCCGGACAGGTTTTTCCGATCTCGCATTCCGTCAGAGCCCGAGCTAGTTGCCGCTCTACGGCAGGAGGTCGATTCCCTTCTGCTGAAGGGTGTGGTGGTACCGGTTCCGCCGGAGGACCGGGGAAGAGGGTTTTATTCAAACCTCTTTGTGGTCCCCAAAAAGGAGGACAAATTTCGCCCCATTCTGGATCTCAAAAGATTGAATCGGCATGTCCGCACCCGGAAATTCCGCATGGAGTCGCTTCGCTCGGTTGTGGCGGCCCTGTCACAGAACGACTTTTTGGTGTCAATCGACATTCGCGACTCTTATTTGCATGTTCCCGTCAGAAGGGCCCACCAACGCTTCCTTCGTTTTGCCATAGGTCAGGACCATTTCCAGTTTGTGGCCCTACCATTCAGGTTGGCCTCGGCGCCCAGAGTTTTTACAAAAATTCTGGCACCTCTCATGGCGATCCTTCGAAGACAGGGGGTTACGGTTCTTCCCTACCTGGACGACCTTTTGATTGTGGCGTCCTCAAAGGAGGAGGCGGTGACTGCTCGCAATCTATCCCTTCAGCTCCTGGAGGACTTCGGGTGGCTGGTCAATTGGAAGAAGTCATCTCTGGAACCGTCGCAGTCAATCCTGTTTTTGGGGATGCATTTCGACACGATACGAGCAGTGGTGTCCCTGCCTCCAGACAAGCAAGCAAGTCTTCTTCGACATGTACAGGTTATGAAGTCTTCGACAGCAATGTCCCTTCGAAGGTGTATGCGCCTTTTGGGTTTGATGGTGGCGTCAATGGAGGCACTTCCGTTTGCCCAATTTCATTCCAGGACTCTCCAAATGCTCATTCTGAAGCGTTGGGATCGATCACAGGCTTCGCTGGATCGCAGTGTCATCATCTCCCACAGGGTGCGAGAGTCTCTAGAATGGTGGTTACGTCCGGAAGCGTTATCCCTGGGGAAGTCCTTCCGAGGTGGTCGGTCATAACCACCGATGCCAGCCTGTCAGGCTGGGGGGGTGTCTGGAACGATCTCTGGATTCAGGGAGTATGGTCGTCGGAAGAGTCTGTCCTGCCGATCAACATCCTGGAATTGAGGGCGATTTTCCTTTGCCTCCAACACTGGACGGTCCCTTTAAACGGTCTACCAGTCCGAGTGCAGACAGACAACGCGACGGCGGTCGCGTATATCAACCATCAAGGTGGAACGAGGAGCTCCAGGCTCATGATGGAAGTGTCTCGGATCCTGGTATGGGCCGAGGCCAAGGTGCCAGCCATCTCTGCGATTCACATTCCGGGAGTTCAGAATATCACGGCGGACTTCCTCAGTCGCGAGAAGGTGGATCCCGGAGAATGGAGTCTTCACCCAGAAATTTTTGCACAGCTGTGCTCCCGTTGGGGAACTCCTCAAGTGGATTTGATGGCATCAAGGTTCAACACCAAGTTACCGACGTTCATGTCCAGGTACAAGGACCCGAAGGCTGTGGCGGTGGATGCTCTGGTGGCTCCGTGGGACCAATTCGAGCTAATCTATGTGTTCCCGCCGATATCCTTACTTCCTCTGGTGTTGCGTCGGATCAGACTGGAAAGAGTCCCGGCTATGTTAGTAGCCCCAGACTGGCCAAGGAGGATGTGGTTCTCGACGCTGGTGTCGCTTCTGGCTGCGCCTCCACTTCCTCTCCCTCTTCGCCCGGACCTGTTAACCCAAGCGCCCGTTCGTCATCCGGACCTGAAGTCTCTGCGTTTGACGGCGTGGCTCTTGAGACCGAAATCTTGACTCGTCAAGGTTTTTCAGCCAAAGTCATTGCCACTCTGCGAGCTGCCAGGGGTCCTGCCACTACTAGGATCTATCACAAGACTTGGGAGGCCTTCTTTTCATGGTGTTCGGGTTCTTCAAGGAACCCGAGGATTTTTTCCATTCCCAATTTGTTGGCCTTTTTGCAGTATGGCCTGGACAAGGGTTTGGCAGTTAGCACTCTGAGGGGTCAGGTTTCTGCTTTGTCCTTGCTGTTTCGGAAGGCTATCGCCTCGCGTAGGGACGTTCGTTCCTTTTTTCGCGGGGTAACCCGTCAGTTTCCGCCGCGGAAGGCGCTTGTGTCCCCTTGGCGGCTCAATCTGGTCTTGGAGGCTCTTCAACATGGGCCTTTTGAGCCTATGGACTCCGTTAGCCTTTCTTTGCTTTCTTGGAAGGTTGCCTTTTTAGTGGCAGTCACCTCTTTGAGAAGGGTTTCTGAACTGGCGGCTCTTTCTTGCTCGCCTCCTTTTCTGGAGTTTCTCCCGGATCGCGTGGTGCTTCGCACACGGGACGACTTTCTACCTAAGGTGGTGTCACAATTTCATGTTAACCAGGATATTGTGTTGCCCTCGCTCTGTCCGGAACCGAGGAATGTGAAGGAACGGGCCTTGCACTCATTGGATTTAGTGCGGGCTTTGAAGTTCTATTTGTCTATTACTCAAGGTTTTCGGAAATCGGACTCTCTGTTTGTGATTCCAGCAGGTCGTCGGCGTGGTCAACGAGCTTCCAAGGACACTATAGCTCGATGGATTCGGTCGGCCATTTTAGAGGCTTACCGACTCAAGGGCGAATCTTGTCCAATTAAGATTCGAGCTCACTCCACAAGAGCTGTGGGTTCGTCGTGGGCTTTTCATCAAGGGGCCTCGGCAGCTCAACTCTGCCGGGCGGCTACCTGGCGCTCCGTCCACACTTTTACAAAGTTTTATAAGGTGGACGTCAGTGCTTCCGCTGATGCAGCCTTAGGACGTAGGGTCCTGCAGGCGGCTGTAGTTTAAGTTATCGTTAACTTGTATTTAGCGCTAGTTGCGCATTTTTCTAGGTTGTTGGGATTCTGCCTCTGTTGGTTTTTTCCCACCCTTAATTTTTGGACTGCTTTGGGACGTCCCACTAGTAATGACTGTGTCTCCCTTCCTTCCATCTGCTGCTGAAAGACGGATTTTGGTAAGACCTTACCTGTAAAATCCTTTTCAGCGAAGGAAGGAAGGGAGACACAGCTCCCTCCCATGGCAGAAGTGTGTTGTTGTGTTTTCAGATGCAGCGTGACCCTTCTCTGATAGCGATTATCTGGGCTGAGGTCGGCGCGCTAAGGCTCTGTTCCAGCATTGCCAGCTCATCGCAGTGGTCAGGTCCAGTGAGTAGTACCTGGGACTGTGTGGTTTTTCTGTTATATGCATAACCTGTCTCTTGTTTTTTTCTCTGAAGTTCTTCAGAAGGGGTTATGTTGCTCCGCTGGTGATATTTGCTCTTCCTTAGCTTGTGTACGGACTGGAGAGCTGGAGTAGGAGGAGCCCAAGCTGGAGGGGCCGGACAACACTCTTTTTTAATCTGAGGTGTTCTATCCTATGTGGGCTCCGCCTACCCACTAGTAATGACTGTGTCTCCCTTCCTTCCTTCGCTGAAAAGGATTTTACAGGTAAGGTCTTACCAAAATCCGTCTTTTGTCTCATAGTTGAGGTCTACCTATGATGTCAATTACAGGCCTCTCTCATCTTTTTAAGTCGGAGAACTTACACAATTGGTGGTTGACTAAATACTTTTCTTCCACACTGTATATGTCAAAAGAGCAAAAGAGACTTGGCACTGACATCACTTGAATGGTGTCAAAGCGGGAGGTGAGTATATGTTATTATTTTGATAAGGGGGACTACTTCATTTAATTAGGGGTTGTACAGTTAGTGGACACCCACTTTAAAGGGAATCTGTTACCATGAAAATGCAGACCGATCTGCCGGCACCGTGTTATAGAGCCGGGGGAGCTGAGTAGATTGATTATATAGTTTTGTGGGAAAAGATTCAGTACAACCTGTGTTTTAATCATTTACACCTCTGCACTTTCTGGGATTTTTTGTCCGGTGGGCGGTCCTATCGGTGACTGACTGCTATCGGTCACTGATGGGACCACCCACCGGACCAAAAAGTGCAGAGGTGTAAATGATTAAAACACAGGTTGTACTGAATCTTTTCCCACAAAACTATATAATCAATCTACTCAGCTCCCCCGGCTCTATAATCTGGTGCCTGCAGATTGTTCTGCATTTTCATGGTGAAAGGTTCCCTTTAAGCGTTTTTGTTGTTCATCATTGCACAGTAACCTTGATTTATTTCCTCAGTGCTGTGAAACAAAGGGAGTACATTTCTCCTATCTGGCCTGTATTGGGACTGCTTAATTAGTAGAAATAGGAGAGCAGCCATGAGCTCTTGTAAGTATTCTGATGCTTTTCAGCAAACTGTCCTGTATTTAGCTGCTGGTGTCTAGGAGGGCACCCACAGCTGCTCCTCTCCTGTACTAAAGAGAACCCGTCCGCACAATTTCGCTAGGTGAAGTTAAGGCATGGCCATAATGGCGCTGTTATACGGATTTAAATTGATACCTTTAGTGAAGAAATCCATTTTGTTGTTGTTCTTTATTCCGCATTTGAAGTTTTCGGGTAATTAGCTTTAGGTCTCTTTCACACGTCCTGATATTTCCGGTACTGGAAAAACCAGTACCAGAGATATGTGTCCGTGTGTACTTGTGTGACATACGCGTGTCATCAGTATCACACGTACCGGCGCCTGGGAATCAGCGGTACAGTTCACGCTATTCCCAAGCGCCGGGTGCTGAAGGCATCTGTCGTCATAGTCCCTTGCTTGTGCTGATCACAGCACAAGCAGATGACAATGTTGAGAGTAGTAGTCTGCCCCCGCTGTCTATTTTATTCTTATTTTTACACTTGTTGTAAACACATTCTATTCACCTTTACACCTAGTTCCCTGAAGCTATTGTCCCTTGTAAACAAACCAAAAATAAAAAAGAACAATATCCCTCTCTTGTCCAAAGATGAAATAATCCAGTGTCCCATGCTGCACCCGGCGCTTGGGAACAGCGCTAAATATACCGCTGATTCCCTGGCGCTATTATGGGTCACACTGATGACACACGGATGTCTTCCGTGTGCACGAGTGTGGCCCGTGCTGTAGCGTGCAAAAAACGGACATGTCAGCGCGTTTTGCCCATGGATACACGGTCCGTGGAAACACACTGACATGTGCGCAGACCCATTCATTTGAATGGATCTATGTATGTCCGTGTCTCCAGTACATGTGGAAACTGTCACCACACGTACCGGACACTCAGACATGTGAAAGAGCCCTTGGATGCAGGACTGTGGGTAGGGTCTTCGGCTCCTATCCCCGCCCCTCCACCTGCCTCTGGTGTCTGTATGACAGGTCATTGCTTTGTTAGTCACCTGCCTGCTGTTTGAAATTTCGTGCAGTCATCGTCCGCAGATTGATCTTGCAATTTTCAATAAACTCACCGGTGGCGCATGTGCTGATTTAGTGATTTAATTAAGCAGAGATCTCAGGGTCGTCATTGAGCCAAGATCTCAATCTGCACATTCGCCGCCATGTAATTGAAGACTGGCAGGAGATCATTCTGCGCACGCACCGTCTGCGGCAAGTTCGGCATTGGTGCAACATTTCAAACAGCAGCCATACAGACACCAGAGGCAGGCGCCGAAGACCCTGCACACAGTTCTGCCCCTGTGAACATAAAGCTAATTAATCGAAGGAGGAAGTCCACAAGGTGCGCCGCGTTGGCCTGCCTGGCCACAGATGGTCTTACAGAAGGAGCTGCATACACCGATATAGCTATGTCCTCTCCCTGGGATCCCACAAGATCTGAGGTGATCCCTGAGTTGAGATGATGTGAGAGCTTTTAACACTTAGTATGCTTAGATAAAAAAGGTCCTGCATGTTAAAACGTCAGAGTTCAAAGCTGCAGTAGATATAGATGTCTTATTACGAGTGGGGTCTGGTGCAGAGAAGCGCTGGCTAGATGCACTAACCGAGATCTGCAGGAAAGCACTGTGCTGTTATCCATATGTTTTATTCTGTTCTCCTTATTTCCCATCCACCATATAATGTGTTGTTTCCAGGACTCCAGCCTCTACTGTGCCACTGACCCCTCCATGCCGGCTCGCCTGCAGAACACGCATCCCTCTGCCAGACTCCAGCATCCCATCTAACATCCGACGAGGGGATGACAGTGATTGTTGGCTCTTTATTTACCAGGTCATTCCATCAGACTTTCCTAATAAAATAGGAATCCTGTGCCTGTTTTCTGTTACTGTGCTTTGAAGATATTTATTTTGTTTCTTTGTATATACTTTATGTTGATATTTAATAAGCTTGGCTGCTTTTATCCGATCGCTTTACATGTCAGTTTTATCTAGGTCTGGCTAAAGCAACATGCACCTTTTTTTTCTTTTATATATATGTTGGAAGTAAAAGTTCATTCCCATGTTTGTGATGTTTAAAAAAAAATCCCTTAGTTTTTTTACTTTGCTGGATAAAGTACTTTTGAGAAGGGTTCATAGATTGTAGATTTGTTTTTTTTTTCACCCACTCCTGATTTTGTCTTCAATCCTGACCAAATACTGAATGTGTGAACATAGCTTTAGCATAGGTGACTACTCTTTTTCACCAGAGAACCTTTGTAAGTGTATAATTGCTACTATTTAATAGTCGCAGGACAGGGAAGGGTTAAACATCCAAGTTATTAATCTCTATTGGAAATAAAGAATCTGCTCATTATTGATATCAGAGAGAACAAGAGATCTCCATACACAACACAATCCACTATACCAAGACCAGTAGTACCACATCCATAATAATACTACATACGAGACAAATACCGTCATATCATTCATGGCCAGACCACATATTACCATCACATAGGGACCGAATACTACCACATACAAGGGACAAATACCGCAGGTCACAACCTGCTGGAGACGGACCGGTGTGATAATGCATGAAGATGCTGGAAGGTGAGTATCAGACGGGCCAGGGGATTTGGATTTAAAGCACCACTCCAGCAGTGAAATAAAACACCAGTCCAGCATTTTTTTTAAGTATTTGCTGTGTTTCTTTGCAGCAAAAACTGCAGCATGTCTTAGTACCAACTAAGTGAATGAAAGTCTTGAAGTCTCATAGCACATGTTCCTTAGTTTTGCTTTGCAGATATGAAGGAGTTTCACATCCGCAGCATGTCAATTCCTTGTGTTTTTCACCCTATCCAATGCAATTGTGGTGGTGGTGGTGGTGGTGTGGGGGTGGTTAGGAAGTAAAAAAAATAACAAAGAAACAAAGAAAAAATGAGATTAAACCGTATGTATTTTATATTGCATTTTTCCTGCCGCAAGGCATGTTTTTGGTGCAGAGGTGTCTGCAGAAAATATTTTAACGTGTGCGCATACCCGTACATACGCTAGTTCACACACACACACACAAATTAAGATCTATGCCTTATACATACACAAAGGTACACCTATAGGAACTGCAGTGCATGAATACACACGCAAATATGCATTACACACATGGCACATTTATTAGACATACCCACTACCTGTACTGTACATATATTACACATGTTGTCAGCTCTGGTAGGCGCTGGTTCACACCGGGATGCAGTCCGCGGATTCAAACAAGCTGGTTTATTAAATGTCCATAAACCAGGCAGGGAACAAAAATATCACAGCCTCTTTCAGGTTCCAAAAAGGTATAACAAAACACAAAATAACAAGTCCATATACAGCACGGCCCCAGCCATTTAAATGCAGATGCTTTTCTCTGCCTTCAGCAAGGTCTGAGCAGCACATGCTAGCCTGCTCACCTTGCCCAACACATACACAGACTGAGACAGGCGCCGCTGTCTTAAATCAGACCTTCCAAGACCTGGAATGGAGGTAAGCTAGTGTCACGCAAGGTGTGGGAAAGACTAGTGCAACACAAAGGGAAGAGGGAAAGGGGGGAGTGGAGACCTCCTGGCTGATAGGGGAGACATGGTAATATACTAACGTCCCTATATTGGCTCTTCACCAATCGCTGCTCGCATTCCCCGCCCTGTCTTTCCCTGGCGTTTGGCCCTGGATAGGGAAGGAAGGGGATGAGCACTAGTCAATCCCCAATGAACACTAAAGATAGTAAGGGAGGACAAACAAGGGAAAATTGCTTAGCTTTAGACGACTCCAGACAAATGCGCACACGTCCTCAATCACCAGAGAGGAAGAAGGGCTGCTCTCGCTCAAGCCTTCATGATGAGTAATTAATATGGCCGGCACCTCCCTCTGACACAGCTGGTATTTATACACCCAGGCCAGGGTATTAATTAGCCAGTGGAAGATAGCCGCTGGATCCTAGAGACAGCCTCTAAGAAGGTTTGTGTAATGCCAAATGTAGAGATCTCCTGCAACCAACTGCAGGGCGTCTATCTGTCACTTCTGACACACCTGTGACAGTGAGCAGCTGATCCCCCTCCCCCTCCCCCCAGCTCTTTCAGCTGCTTGTGAAACTCTGCCCTATAATCCGGGCCCATTAAACACCTCTCAGCACTATTTGTGCTGGAGCCTACTTTGCCGAGTTTTACATCACCAAAGCTTGGCCCCTTGGGGACACATACCTCCCATCCACAACCTGTCCGGCTGCAACCTTACATATTGCCCCCTGCCCAAAGCCGAGGAACTTGGCACCTTCTGCCACCATACAATATACCCTTGATAGGGCATCAGCATTCCCATGTTGTTTCCCAGGCCTATATTCTACCTGGAAACTGAAATCTTGTAGGGCTAGGAACCACCTAGTTACTCGGGCATTGTTCCCCTTCTTTTCTCACATCCATCTCAGTGGGGCATGGTCAGACACTAACCTGAATCTTTTACCTAACAGGTAATACCTCAGAGTGTCCAACGCCTACTTGATGGCCAAACATTCTTTTTCCACTATGGAGTACTTCTCACATGTGGACAGCTTCCGACTGAGGTACATTACAGGGTGTTACTTTTCATTAATCTCCTGGGACAAGACTGCTCCCAGCCCGACATCCTATGCGTCGGTCTGTACCACAAACTCTTTGGAGAAGTTGGGCGCCACCAAGACTGGTTGTTTACAGAGGGCCAGTTTTAGTTCCTGGAAGACCGCCTCAGCTTCCAAGGACCACTTAGCCATAGCCGACTTCGTCCCTTTCAGAAGATCAGTCAGCGGTGCTGCTATCGGCAAAGTTAGGGATAAATCTTCGATAGTAGCCCATGATGCCTAGAAATGCCCTGACCTGCTTCTTCGAGAGGGGCTGTGGCCAGTTCAGGATTGCTTTGACCTTATTTATTTGTAGTTTTATTTCCCCTCTACCAGCCACATGGCCCAGATACTTGGCTTTCTCCATCCTCATAGCACATTTCTTTGGGTTGATGGTAAAGCCCACCTTAGAGCGTCAAGTATGGCTTGAACTTTGCCAAGATGACTTTTCCAGTCGTGGCTGAATAGGACTATGTCATCTAGGTAGGCTGCTGCATACTTTTTGTGGGGTGCTAAGATCTGGTCCATGGCTCTCTGGAAGGTGGCCGGAGCTCCCTGCAACCCAAACGGCATCCTGACGTATTGATAACATCCGTCTGGCATCAAGAAGGCAGTCTTCTCTTTGGACAAGGGAATTTGCCTTTATCCTTTGGTGAGGTCCAGGGTGGTGATGTACTGAACGGGTCTTAGCCTTTCAATAAGTTCATCCACCCTAGGCATTGGGTAGGCGTCGAACTTCGAGCCTTTCAATAAGTTCATCCACCCTAGGCATTGGGTAGGCGTCGAACTTCAAGACCTCCGTTCAGCTTCCTATAGGTGTTGCAAAACCGCCATTCTCCATCTGGTTTCAGCACTAAGACTATGGGACTGGACCAGCCACTCTTGGACTCTTCAATGACTCCCTGGTTAAGCATCAGCTTCACCTCTTTCAAGATCACCTCTCTGCGGGCCTCTGGGATCCGATATGGTTTTAGGTTGACACGAACATGAGGTTCTGTGAGTACCTCATGCTCTATGACTTGAGTGAGTCCTGGCAACTCCGAAAACAGGTCTTTATTTTGCTGCAACAGCTCCTGACATTGCTGTTTCTTTGAGCAGGACAAGGTATCTGCCACCTTAACATCTTCCGTGTTGACGTCAGACTTGGGTACCAGACAAGGAGTTTCCATGGGTTCTCTGTCCTGCCACGATTTAATCAGGTTAACATGGTAAATTTGGTAGGGCTTCCTCTTCCCTGGTTGGTGGATTTTATAGTTGACTTCCCCAACTTTCTCTACCACCTCATAGGGGCCCTGCCACTTGACCATGAACTTGCTCTCCTCTGTGAGCACTAGCACAAGTACCCAATCTCCTGGGTTGAACTTTGTCAACCTGGCTGACCTATTATACACCCTGGACTGTGCTTTGAGGAGGTTCTCCTTCACAGTGGGCATCACGTTGGCAATTCTCTCTTGCATCTGGGCAATGTGCTCCACCATACTCCTATAGGGCGTGGTCTCGGCTTCCCAGGACTCTTTCGTCACATCCAGGAGTCCTTGAGGGTGTCTGCCATAGAGTAGTTCAAACTGGGAGAAACCTGTGGAAGCTTGGGGAACTTCCCTGATGGAGAGCAACAGATAGGGAAGCAGACAGTCCTAGTCTCGGCCATCCTTCTCCACTGCTTTCCTCAACATTGCCTTCAAGGTTTTGTTAAACCTCTAGACCAGTCCGTCCGTCTGGTGATGGTACATGGATGTTCTCAGTTGTGCAATCTGCAGTGTATTGCACAATTCCCTCATAACCTTCGACATAAATGGAGTCCCTTGGTCCGTTAGAATCTCCTTAGGCAACCCCATTCTGGAAAACATATGGACCAACTCCCCGGCTATTCACCTGGCGGAGGAGTTTCGTAGTGGTACGGCCTCTGGATACCGTGTAGCATAATCTAATACCACCAGGATATACTGATGCCCTCAGGCGGACTTGACCAGGGGCCCCACTAGATCCATCGCTGTGCTTTCAAATGGGACCTCGATAAAAGGTAGCGGCACTAGGGGACTGCAGAAGTGGGCCACTGGGGAGGTTAGCTGGCATGTGGGGCAGGAACGACCATATCAATATTTCCCTGTAGCATCCTGGCCAGTAGAATCTCTGGAGAATCCGTTCCTGAGTCTTATCTGCGCCCAGGTGACCACCCAACACATGGGAATGAGCCATGTCTAACACCCTGTGTCTATAGGGCCCTGGCACCAGCAACTGCTCTATTACCTCACCCCTTGGCTTTGGTTACTCTATACGGCAAATCCCCATTCACAGCAAAATGAGGGAACTGACCGTCGGCCCCCTGCTCTTGAGGCACCCCATTTAACACTGTAACATTTTCGAATGCCCCTTTAAGAGTTAAATCCCTGAGTTGGGCAGTTCCATAGTTTCCCTCCGACACCTCCAGCTCAGGAAGATTGGCCTCAGGGGATGCTACCTCATCCTCATCACCAAAAAGCACACACATGGGAAACTCATCTACTGCGGTCTGCGGCAAGGTTTCCTTAGGGGTAATCTGGCTGTCGTCCGAGCAAACAGGCATTCCCGCTTTCCTCCACATGTCCCAGAACAATACAAAGTCCTGTCCAATTATTATGGGGGGCAATAAGTCCTTGACCCCCACTTCATGAGACGCGGTGCCACAGTCCGTGTTTACATCCACCTGGGCCACAGAATAGTTCTTAGTGTCCCCATGGATACACCGGACACCTACCAAATTTCCAGGGACTAGACAATGAGGAAGTGTGGCACTTATCACTATATGGCCAGGGGCATGACACCTCCAACAGAGGATGGAAGGGGACTGATTACCAAGCTGTGATTCAGCTGCCTCCTGGGACTTTGGACACTCACCCAGTGAAGATTTAGTCTCTTTTGGGAGCCATTCCCCCTTTGGGAACCACAGAAAGGTGACCTAACCCCTGCTTGACCACCCAGGGAACCCTCTGCCACCCGGTACCTCTCCACTAGGCCCACCAGGTCATCTGCATTTTGGCGATCCCCTGGGCAACCCAGGACTGAATCTGCTTGGGAAGTGTATGGATAAACCGATCCATGACCACTCTCTCTACCATCTGGGCTGGGGAACAAGTCTCTGGCTGCAGCCACTTCTGGGCCAGGTGCAGAAGGTCAAACATTTGTGACTGAGGAGGTTTGTCCCTGTGTTGTGCCCTGACTGCCAGGATCTCAGCCTTAAGTTTGTTGTACTCCTTAGCTTCTTGCAGAGCCTTCTGTGGTTCCCAGGTCAGATGTGGCCCTAGAACCTCTGCCCACTGCCCCAGTGGTAGTCTCTCACGGTCCGCCACCCTCTAAAACACGGCCACCCTCTAAAACACCTCAACGTCATCCCACGGAGTTATCTTTTGCAACACCCCTCTCACGGTTTTCCTCACCTGGGTCTCGTAGCTTCGGCCTGGCGGTGATGCGGCTTCTCTGACACGGATGGCCTCTGCCAGGAGCGTCATCTGTTCCTGCTACTGTCGCTGCTGCATTTGTTGCTGTTGAAGCTGGAATTGTTATATCAACAATTGTTGGTCTCCTGCTGAGCTTGCTGCTGATGTAGATTCGCCTGTACCAACTGTTTAATCAGCTCCTCCATGGTTGCAGGCTGCGTATGTGCTGCTACAGCTGCCTTGACCCAGGACATGCAGTGTCCAGACAGCAATCCCCTGTCCTGTGGGACTTCTGCCCGCATTCGAAGCACCAACTTGTTAGGGGTCAGCACTGTAGTAGCTGCTGGTTCACACAGGGATGCAATCCACAGGTTCAAACAAGCTGGTGGTTTATTAAATGTCCATAAACCAGGCAGGAAACAAATATATCACAGCCTCTTTCAGGTTCCAAAAAGGTATAACAGAACAAAACACAAAATAACAAGTCCATATACAGCACGGCCTCAGCCATTTAAATGCAGATGCCTTTCTCCGCCTTCAGCAAGGTCTGAGCAAGCCTGCTTACCTTGCACAACACATAGACAGACTGAGACAGGTACAGCTGTCTTAAATCAGACCTTCCAAGACCTGGACTGGAGGTAAGTGAGCAGCTGATTCATCCCCCCCGCCGCCCCAGCTGCTCGTAAAACCCCAGCCCTACAATCCGGGTCCATTAAACGCCTCTCAGCACTATGTGTGCTGGAGCCTGCTTTTCTGAGTCCTACATCACCAAGGCTTGGGGACCCATACAGTGAAGGAAATAATTATTTGATCCATTGAGAGAGAGAATATCCAAAAAAAATGAAAATCACATTGTATAAATTAGATACATTTATTTGCATTTTGCAGTGAGAAATAAGTATTTGATCCCTCTGGCAAACAACACTTAATACTTGGTGGCAAAACCCTTGTTGGCAAGCACAGCAGTCAGATGTTTTTTGTAGTTGATGATGAGGGTTGCGCACATGTCAGGAGGAATTTTGGTCCACTCCTCTTTGCAGATCATCTCTAAATCATTCAGATTTTGAAGCTGTCGCTTGGCAACTCGGAGCTTCAACTCCCTTCATAATTTTTCTATGGGATTAAGGTGTGGAGACTGGCTAGGCCACTCCATGACCTTACTGTGCTTCTTTTTGAGCCACTCCTTTGTTGCCTTGGCTGTATGTTTTGGGTTATTGTCTTGATGGAAGACACAGCTGTGGTCCCAGCTGCCTTGAGATCATTAACAAGTTCCCCCCGTATAGTTTTAGGCTGATCTTTCACCTTCCTCATGATCAAGGATACCCTGCGAGGTGAGATTTTGCATGGTGCCCCAGATCGATGTCAATTGACAGTCAATTTGTATTCTTCTATTTTCTTACTATTGCACCAACCGTTGTCTCCTTCTCACCCAGTGTCTTACTTATGGTTTTGTAGCCCATTCCAGCTTTTTGCAGGTCTATGATCTTGTCCCTGACATCCTTAGAAAGCTCTTTGGTCTTGCCCATGTTGTAGAGGTTAGAGTCTGACTGATTAATTGAGTCTGTGGACAGGAGTCTTCTATACAGGTGACTATGTAAGACAGCTGTCTTTAATGCAGGTAACAAGTTGATTAGGAGCGTCTAACTGGTGTGTAGGAGCCAGAACTCATAATGGTTTGTAGGGGATCAAATACTTATTTCTCACTGCAAAATGCAAATAAATTTATCTAATTTATACAATGTGATTTTCTTGATTTTTTTTTTGGGGGGGGATATTCTATCTCTCAATGTTAAAATTAACCTACCCTTAAAATTATAGACTGTTCATGTCTTTGTCAGTGGGAAAACTTACAAAAACTGCAAGGGATCAAATACTTATTTCCTTCACTGTATCTCCCGTCCACGACCTGTCCAGCTGCAACCTTACAACATGTACACTTTGTGTAGAGGACTTGGCATCATGCATCCTCAGTCTCATGCTATGGGGGGCACGTGACCCTCACTACTTTCTCCATGTGCATCACTGTGCACAACAGTTTGCTCCCCTCCCCCCTCCTGTTTCCCGACTTATAGCTGTGCTGGAAAGACAGGAGGGGGAAGTATGATGATTGCTGTGCGGTTGGTGAGAAGCAATCGTGCCAAATAGGGGGCAGGGGGACTAGTATCCCCGATCCTATTTTAAGAACAAACCTGTGGGCCAGCAGAGAGGAGGCTTCTTCATCCCTGGAGGCAGCAGTCTGCTCTGCTCTGGAGGTGGCTCCATGGAGTGGGCGGTGTCTGCACTGTCTGAAGAGTGCAGCAGCCAGAGCGGAGCAGTGAGCGCAGCAGGCTGAGCGGAGCAGTGAGCGCAGCAGCCTGAGCGGAGCAGTGAGCGCAGCAGCCTGAGTGGAGCAGTGAGCGCAGCAGCCAGAGCAGAGCAGTGAGCGCAGCAGCCAGAGCAGAGCAGTGAGCGCAGCAGCCTGAGCAGAGCAGTGAGCGCAGCAGACTGAGCAGAGCAGTGAGCGCGAGCAGCCTGAGCAGAGCAGTGAGCGCAGCAGACTGAGCAGAGCAGTGAGCGCAGCAGACTGAGCAGAGCAGTGAGCGCAGCAGCCAGAGCAGAGCAGTGAGCGCAGCAGCCTGAGCAGAACAAGTAATGCAGCAGCCTGAGCAGAGCAGTGAGCGCAGCAGCCTGAGCAGAGCAGGAAATGCAGCAGTGCGGCCGCTGCTGGCTCTTTTGTAGCTCCACTCCTGCATGGAGCACATATACTTGCAGGAGTGGTCACATCTATGTGATTGTGCTCCCAGGTGCAGGAGAGGAGTCAGGAAAGGCAGCGCTGCTGTGTCGGGCTGCTCTAGCAGAAGGTGCCCTCAGGCCCTAAATGTAACTGCCTAGCAACACTCCTGCCCCTGGGCCCCGTGAGCAGAAGCAAGGGGGGTGGCCTGAACTGGGTGAGACACGCTGCCAGCATATCTCATCAAGTCTGGGCCCACTACCTATCTTTGCTTCTACTCACCGGGCCCCATACACCAGTACCCGGTTTGGACGTGTGTATGTGTAGCGCCCCGAGGGTTCGGTCGCTACAGAGGTATTGCACCTCAACCAGAGGTGTGATATCCCACTCCCGGGTAAGGATGGTGTGTGGACCGGGACTCAGCTGCATGCATCACACACACCCCACTTCCGGGGGACAGCTCAACGGTGCTCCCATTAGTACAGTAATGCAGGCACGACAGAACATGTCCCTGGCTGGAGTGGGGAGGGGGAAGGAAAACCCAGCCAGTGATGTAGGAGCAGGAGGGGACGGTTTCTGGGCATAGGTAGGAGCCCATTGGTTGCAAGTCACCTGGGCTCATACATTAGGGGAGGGTATATAAGGTGGGCACCATCTTAGTTCTGGGAGAAGAAGGTCAGTTCAGTCAGGAGGAGAAGAGAAGAGGAGTTCAACCAGAGAGGGCTGACAGGGAGCTGTGGCTCAGTCTGGGCCCAGCTCCACGAGGCAGGCCTAGGAGTAAGGCCAGAGCCAGCAGAAAGGAACAGAAACAGAAGGAACAGCAAAGAAAGAGAAGTACCCAAAGTGTAGAGGGGCCCAGAGACACGAAAGCAGAAGGAACCCTAAGGACCAAGGAGATTGTGGGTGACGGATTGGCAGAACAGGGTACCGGATCCCAAGTTGGTGGAGGTGACTAATCCTTAACCAAGAACCGGCGGTCGTGACCATTTACTGGTGCGACCCCTCACTACACCTACTAGAAAGGCATACCACATAGGGTCAGGGAAGTGGACACCCAGTCCTCCCAGGAGAAGACCCAAGGCAGCTGGACAGAAGTAGTGTCACTTGTAGGGCACGGCTAACGAAAGGATAGAAGGGAGTCCTGGGCCACACTCCGGAATTGCCTGGGGGTTGATCGAGCCCCCTGCCTGGTGGACGCAGCACGGCTCGGGCGGTCCTATCTGTGCACAAGTGACCTGGATGAGAACTGTGAGTAAAGAACCTGAACTGCAACACCTTGTCTCTGTGCTTTCTCACAGCGTCAGCACTACTAGTACTGGGACGCCCCGCACCACAACCACCATCATCACTCTACACTGCCCTGAGGCTATACTCCTCCCGTGGGGAGTTGTACTACACTCTGCTGCACCCACAACATCAGCCTCAGCGGTCTGCCCTGCAGCGGCGGTACACCCTGACCGCAATCCACGGGTGGCGTAGTCGGACATTAAACCATAAAAACCCCTATAAAAGACTGCCATTGGTTTGACCACCCTGAGCCACGGGACCGGGTCACCGCCACGGTGACTACAACCCCCAGCATCCACAAAAAGGCCCGGTTCCGGGTCCCCCACGCGGCCCAGGGGGTGCGTCATATGTGCCCACAAGCAATATGTTTATGGGATTTCTTGTTATTAGTATGATAATAGCCTGAGGAAGAAATCCAATCGATTTTGAAACGCGTTGCTCTCTTTTAATCAATGTTTGTTGTTTTTCTCCACCTTCTTATCCTTGTTTTTATCGTGACAGTGCCCACCACGTTTTTTTTTTATTATTTTTTGTTTTGCAGTTGTTTTTCATAGTGGTGATACTTTATTTAAAAAGTAAACCTGATCTATGGTTGCGGTGCGTTCACCATAGGACTGACTGTACGACCCTCCGCTTTGATGTGATGCACCAAGTGAAATGTAATAAAGCTTCACTGTCACTCATGGCGTTTGTGAGATGCAGCACCTTCATCAGGCCATGGCAGGTACGGTGTGTCGGTGTTCTGCCTGTGTGCACTTTCCTTTCCCCCAGCAGGCCAATGCACTACCAGTGCGTTAACTGATAGTGTGCGAATGGAGCGAAACCAATGGCATTGGCCAATGCTGAATGGATTCTCAGCAAAGATATCTCTGACCCATCTCATACACTTTCCAGGTCAAGAGCCACTTGGATACTCATGAAACGTGAAATCTGCACAACAACTTGCTAGTTACCGTAATAGTCTACGTGAGGCGCTACGTCACATGTTTGTTGGATTTTAGTTCACACATTTCCTTTGTATGGAAATTACTGGTCCAACCTGAAATGTATCAGCACATCCTAACAAAGTGAAGTGAGGCAGTAATACAGCGACATAAAAACACACATACACCAGCCCTCGGCGTGTGCAGACATTAAATCTACGAATGTTGCTCTGCTATGGAGAATAGATTTATACAACTTTGGACACATTTTGATTAAATTCTATTCTGCCAAATACAAGGCTTGGGCTCCATTCCCCAAATCTGTTTCCGTTTTTTTTATTATCAATGTAAAACAGACTTTTTTTCCTTCTCATATAATATCGTTTTGCATCTGTTTTTTTTTCCCTCTTCATTGTTTTTAAAAACTAAAGAATGTAGACTAAACCTTTTTTTTAATCCATTGACTATTAGCAATGGATCAGTTAAGAACGGATGAAACTCTGTTGGAAAACTGAAGTGCAAAGGGTGTCTTCCGTGTTTTTCATGGATCCCCATAGAGTTTAATGGCTAAGTCTAATCCACAAAGCACAATACCAATTGTCCAAAGGCAAGACATATTACCTCAGTTCCCAAACCAGCCTGTCATGTCAATGTAGCAGAGCTGGAGCCGTCCTGGGAACCATGGAAAGGTAAGGATGAGGTTGGTTTATTATTTTTATTGCAGGAGATCGTTGGCTTCAGCTGGAATGGGCGTGATGGTAAGTATGGTTTAATTTAGAACAATAAAGAATTGTGTGTTTATTTCAATTAAAGGACTTTATTCTGGGTGTTTGTGTTTTTTTTAACTTTGACTATGGGGTTAGTAATGGGGGTGTCTTATAGACGCCTCTCCATTACTAACCTGGGCTTGATGTCAGCTGGCATTATAAGCTGACATCAACCCCAGCCCTATTACCCCACTGCCACCGCTACAGGGCAGTGGGAAGAGCGAGGCTAAGTGCCAGAATTGGTGCATCCTATGGATGCGCCATTTCTGGGGCGGCTGACGGCTGGTGTTTCTAGCCTGGGAGGGGGCCAATATTCATGGCACCCTTCCTGGGCTACTAATATCAGCCCCGGCTGTCTGCCTAGCCTTTGCTAGCTATTAAAATAGGGGGGACCCCATGTCATTTTTTTTGGGGGGGTCCCCCATTTTAATAGCTGGTAAAGGCTAGGTATTCAGCTGGGGGCTGATATTAGTAGCCTGGGAAGCTCCGTGGGTATTACCCCCTTCCCAGGCTTCAAACATCTGCCCCAGCTGTCTGCTTAACCTCCGCTAGAGACTAAAATTAAGGGGAACCCCGCGCCAATTTTTTTTTTAATAAATCCTTTATTTTAACACTAAATGACAAGTACAGTAATCAACACTATCACTGTACTTCTTATATATGTGACTGACATGTTTCTATCTAATCTATGTGTGATGCTCTATTCTTTCTGTTCTAAATTGTCTGGTACCAGTGTATGCCGCTGATGAATTGCCGGCTTTTTTAAAGAGACAAAAACACTATTATTTTTTTTTAATAAATCCTTTATTTTAACACTAAATGACAAGTACAGTAACCAACACTGTCACTGTACTTATTATATATGTGACTGACATGTTTCTATCTATCTAATCTATGTGTGATGCTTTATTCTTTGTGTTCTAAATTGTCGGGTACCGGTGTATGCTGCTGATGAATTGCCGGCCGGCTTTTTTAAAGAGACGGGTGCATGAAAATCGGAGGGCACTAGTGTGTTCCAAGTGCCCTGCTATGTTTTTCATGCACCCTCCTATATACCCTGCTTGCCTGTCTGCCTATATATTCTGCCTGCCTGACGTTTAATTGAGCACTGTTCCCATTGATTTGGGCAATTTTTGACCTTCTGTTGACCGCTGGGGGGGACCACCAGAAAAATGCTCGAGTTTCCCATAGACTTACATTGGGCTCGTTGCTCGGGTCGAGCACCTGAGTATTCCAATGTGCTCGACCCGAGCTTCAAGCACCCGAGCATTTTAGTGCTCGCTCATCACTAAAAAGGGGTATACATAATAAAAAACAATTACAATAATTTTGAACAAATACAAGTCACTAACTGGTACAGGAGGAGCGAGGACCCTGCCTGTGAGGGCCACAGTCTACAAGGGATGGGTGAGGATACAGTAGGTGAGGGTAGAGCTGGTCGTGCAGCGGTATGGTGGAGTGATGGTTACAGCAGGTTGTAGGTTTGTCGGAAGAGGTGGGTCTTCAGGTTCCCTTTGAAGGTTTCCACAATAGGCGAGAGTCTGATATATTGGGGTAGAGAGGTCCTAAGTAGGGGGATGCACTTAAAACGTAAGTTTTACTAGAACTTAATAAAATGAGAATCTATTATGTGAATATGCAAAAATGATGTCGATGACTGGTGCCATTATAAAAACATGCATCAACTAAGGTTCGAATACTACGACTTTCTCTAATATTATTGTCAATCTATCTGTCAATGCTTGATCTCAATTAATATAGATTTGTAACCCATAACCTGCAGTTGGCGGACATATATATATCCTTGATCGATCATTGACCAAATTGATTAGATTGAATGTTGAATGTTTAGTCATGATGATTCTAATTCACTGGTAAAGCTGGTAAAATATGTTGTAGCTAATAGTTAGCTGTAGATTAAAGCAAGCGGCCCAGTCCGTTCCTGTTCACCACTGCCCTATAGTCTGTGCCATTGTTATTGTACAAGAGGGTTTACTGCTATTTAAAAAAACTGCCTCCCCAATGTGTTTCGCCAAAGTACAGACTTCATCAGGGAATTTGAAGCTACTCGCGCACAACAGTGAAAAACAGCCTACAGTGGCTTGCAAAAGTATTCACCTCAAATATCCTAGGGAAGACATAACATGACGTTCCTTGTGAAGGCCTCTTCATTAATCCCAAGCCACCTCTATCAAACGCTATCATGTTGCAAACCAAGCTGGCAATAAAGGCTGGAATGGAGGTCTATCCTCTACAGTGATGAGTCACACTTTTGTCTCGAAAGTAATAATGGCTAGAGATTGGTCTGGAGACCGCGAGGGAATGTCACACTGGTCCTACTACCAAGATTATGGTATGGAGGGGAATAATGTACCGTAGTCGGACCCCTCTATTCCTTATTCCAGGTACTCTTAACAGCTTGGTATTACATTGATTTTGTCATGAAACCAGAGGTACGGCCATTTCTCCAAAGTGTCCCAGAAGACATTTTTCATCACAACAATGACAGACTGCATGTTGCTCGTGCTACTATGAGCAGCCTGCGGGATCAAACATGCTACCATGTCCTGCAGCGCCTCTGACTTGTCTCCCATCAAACATAGCTGGAGTGACATTTTTCGGCAATTGCACAGGGAGCTGCCAGCAGAGGATCTTGTCTTTGCCCGAATGCTGTCAGCGCGACAGCTTTCCTCAGACAAATGTTAATAACCTCATAGATGACAGCCAAGGTGTGTAAGTGCGGGGACATCTACACGTGTCGCTCATACTCCATACTGAATAAAGCAAGCAATATTTTCAAAACTGTGTTGTCATTAACATGTCTATCCATCCTGTGATTTCCATAATTCCATCACTTTTTCTTCTTGGTGTTGCAATTTCAATGTTGAGACCATATATCAATGCAAAAATAAACAACTTTATTGAACAATCAAAACATATTAACCCCTTAATGACTTAAAACTGACCTGAGATATAAGTGAATAGCATCCTACGATGTTGTAAAATGCGTCGGCCGTACACCCTGCTGCATCAGTCACGATCGGTGTTGGCACCGACCATGACCGTTTATACCCTTAGATGCTGCTGTCAATAGTGGTTAGAGAGTGGTCTTCTTTTTTAACCCCATTGGCACCCTGAGATCATGATTGTGGTCCTTAAGGTTGCCATGGCCAAATAATTCCCTTAGAGTCTGCCGGCTATAGTTGAGCCTGTTACTTCCGGCCAGACCATCCTGGCCCCTGATTGGCTGCTGCACTCTCGTGAATAACATCAGGGGGTATAACTGATTCTATCACAAATGCTGCACCCTGTACACTAAGTGACACATTGCTGGAATCAGGGTCTCGGCCCCTACATCATGCTGCTCTCAGCAAAACTTTGTGACAGATTCTCTTTAACCCCTTCCCGACCCGTGTCACACCGTTTGTGACATGGAAAACAGTTCGTTCCCGACCCATGTCACAGCGTCTGTGACATGGAGGGAAAGAGCCCCTGCAGCGCCTGCGAGCGGGGTCGCTCAGGTGTCACAGTTGCTACTGCAACTGGACATCCTGAAGTCGACCCCCGGGGGGTGGATTAACCCCCCCGTGCCTGGGACCCCTCCGATTGGCTGTTTCATTTTCACTTTTAATGAAACTGCCAATCGGAATGAATTAAATATTTCACCAATGAAAATTGGTGTAATATTTAAATCTGGGCATGGCCTGATGCTTACAGCATCAGCCATTGGCTGGGGGGAGTTTCACCTCTGTCCCCCCCCTCCCCCCAGATCTGATTGGGGGGCTAGCGTCACATGGATACTAGCCCCAATCAGATGTGGAGGGAGTTTTTAATGATGGCCGCAACTGCCCATCCATGGATCGGGTGCCGGCCGTTGTGGACCCTCTGCTGCTGCCCCCTGTGGACCCTCTGCTGCTGCCCCCCCCCGTGGACCCTCTGCAGCTTCCCCCCGTGGATCGCTTCTGCCGCCGCTGATCGCCTGCTGCCGCTGATCTGCATCAGGTAGTATTGCCCCCGCTCCCCCCCGACCCCCCCTCCACTCCACCCTGCCCCCCCTCCACCCCCGACCCCCCTCCACTTTCATACCTGCACCCAGACCTCCGCTCCCTCTGCTCCCTCTCCCACGTCTTCATCCACCGGCTGCTGCTCTCCTTCTGACAGCCGGTGGACTGTGATCACAGCAGCAGCAGGCTCAGTGTAAATGCCCTGCTCCTGTGATCAAACCCACCATCCCCCAGTCCCAGTGATATCACCCCCCACCTCCCAATAATCACCCCTCCCCCCAGTGTTCACCCCCCCTGTCCCCAGTGTTCACCCCCCCTGTCCCCAGTGTTCACCCCCTCCAGTGTTCACCCCCCCTGTCCCCAGTGTTCACCCCCCCTGTCCCCAGTGTTCACCCCCCCTGTCCCCAATGTTCACCCCCACCTGTCTCCAGTGTTCACTCCCCATCCCCAGTGTGCACCCCCCCATCCCAGTGATCATCTCCCCCCCCCGCAAACCCAGTGATCACCCCCCTGCTGCTGGCTCCTGCTCCCCTTTCTGCCCCAGTAATCACCCCCCTGATGCTGCCGGCCTCCTACCCCCCTTGCTGCTGCCGGCTCCTGCCCCAGTGATCACCCCCCTTGCTGCTGCCGGCTCCTGCCCCAGTGATCACCCCCCTTGCTGCTGCCGGCTCCTGCCCCAGTGATCACCCCCCTTGCTGCAGCTGCTGGCTCCTCCATCTCTTCAGCCCCCCCCTACGCCTGACAGCCCCCTACGCCTGACAGCCCCCTACGCCTGACAGCCCCCACACGTGACTGCAGAAGGTTACACCAAGCACACACACACACACACGTACACTCACACTATAATAAAGTTTCGATTTTTTTTTTTTTTTTTTACACACGCACACAGCACACAAAATGTCCCGCCCGTCCCACTCATCCCAGTCTAGGGCGTACTCAGCTTAGGAGGCTATGTCAGGTTGGTGTGTGTGTTGTAGTGTGTGTGTGTGTGTGTGGTGTATACACTACAATATACCACACCGCACACCAACCTGACATACACTACACAATGGTGTCCACTAACAAATTGGAACCATGTTGCGTTTGGAGAGTCCCTGTGTGCCCAAACATTGGAGCTCCCCAACAAGTGACCCCATTTTGGAAACTAGACCCCCCAAGGCACCTATCTAGATGCATAGTGAGCACTTGAAACCCCCAGGTGCTTCACAAATTGATTCATAAAAATGAAAAAGTGGAAAAAAAAACACTTTTTTATTTTTACGGATTAATTTGTGAAGGACCTGGGGGTTCCAAGTGCTCACTATGCATCTAGATAGGTGCCTTGGGGGGTGTAGTTTCCAAAATGGGGTCACTTGTGGGGGAGCTCCAATGTTTGGCCACACAGCGGCTCTCCAAACGCGACATGGTGTCCGCTAACAAATTGAATGGAAAATCGGCTCAAATTGTTAGCGGACACCATGTTGCGTTTGGAGAGCCCCTTATGTGCCTAAACAGTGGAGCTCCCCCACAAGTGACCCCATTTTGGAAACTAGACCCCCCAAGGCACCTATCTAGATGCATAGTGAGCACTTGGAACCCCCAGGTGCTTCACAAAATGATCTGTGAAAACAAAAAAGTACTTTTTTTTTCACAAAAATTTTCTTTTAGCCTAAATTTTTTAATTTTCACATGGGTAACAGGATAAAATGCATCCTAAAATGTATTGGTCAATTTCTCCTGAGTACACTGATACCTCATATGTGGTCATAAACCACTGTTTGGGCACATGGCAGGGCTCAGAAGAGAAGGAGCGCAATTTGACTTTTGGAGCTAATTTTCCATTCAAAAAGTAAAATGGCGCTCCTTCCCTTCTGAGCCCTGCCGTGTGCCCAAACAGTGGTTTATGACCACATATGAGGTATCAGTGTACTAAGGAGAAATTGACCAACAAATTTTAGGATGCATTTTATCCTGTTACCCATGTGAAAATTAAAAAATTTAGGCTAAAAGAAAATTTTTGTTAGAAAAATAAAAATGTTCATTTTTTTCTTCCATGTGGCTTTAGTTCCTGTGATGCACATGAAGGGTTAATAATCTTCTTGAATGTAGTTTTGAGTAGCTTGAGGGGTGCAGTTTTTGGAATGGTGTCACTTTTGGGTGTTTTCTGTCATAAAGACCCCTCAAAGGGACTTCAAATGTGATGTGGTCACTAAAAAAATGGTTTTGTAAATTTTGCTGGAAAAAAGATAAATTGCTGATGAACTTTGAACCCTTCAAACTTCCTACCAACATTTTTTTTTTTCCAAAATTGTGCTGATGTAAAGTAGACATGTGGGAAATGTTATTTGTTAACTATTTTATGTCACATCACTCTCTGGTTTAGTAGAAAAAAAATTCAAAATTTGAAAATTGCAAAATTTTCAAAATTTTTCCCATATTTTTGATTTTTTCACAAATAAACGCAAATATTATCGACCTAAATTTAATACTAACATGAAGCCCAATATGTCACGAAAAAAAATTCTCAGAATCGCTAGGATCCGTTGAAGTGTTCCAGAGTTTTTACTTCGTAAAGGGACACTGGTCAGAATTTACAAAAATGCCAAGGTCTTTAGGGTCAAAATAGGCTGGGTCCTGAAGGGGTTAAAAAGTTCACAAAGAACCTCAAATGTATAAGTGTAGTCTATAGCAATAATGCAGCTTAAAATTCATATATTCAATGTATACATATATCTTACATTCCTCAGTGCACTGTAGCCTCAAGCGTTGACCCTGTGATGTCTTGCATCAGGGCTATCCAACGTTCTCTGTTTATACCCCCGTTGGTGTTGTAGTTGTTTTTTTTAAAGGAATCTGTCAGCAGGATTTTGCTATTTAACCAGAGAGCAGCATGTAGAGGCTGAGACCTTGATTCCAGTGATGTGTCACTTACTAGTTTGCGTGCTATAATTTCAATAAAATCAGATTTTTATCAGCAGGACATTATCACAACAGGACTAAGTGTCTCCTGTTCTGTGTAACCCCAACCCCACCACTCATTAGCAGCTTTCTGCCTATGCACAGTGTACAGAGAAAACTGCCAATCAGTGGTGTGGGAGGGGTTATACAGGGCTCAGCTGTCAGAAGACCTCAGCGTCAGATGGCTCCTACTCCAGCTCCTAGAAGAAGCACTTCTCCTTCATTTTAAATGTGTGTTTATTTCTTCCGGCAGAACAGAGGTTAAGCGGCCATGTTGGAATTCCCTGTGCTCAAAGCTGAGCTCGGTTAGCCACTCCTTTTCCCTTTATAATCTGGGCTCTGATACTAATCCTTGTCAGAGCTAGCTTTTGCTGCATGGCTAACAGAGGGAGAGAAGTTCTTATGAGAAGGAGAGTTGAAGGAATTATTAGTGACTGTAGTCTGGTTTGTATGCGTGGTAATTCATTATCCTTCTCCATTTTTGGTTTATCCCCCTACCTTCACACCCCGGTGCTTTCCAAAAGTTATATGTGAGTGAATATTTTGTGTGCCTGGAGTTTTCTGTTTACCCCTGTCTGTGCAGCCCAGTTTGTCGGGTTGGTATACTACGGTGCACAGTAGTGCCCCTTTCTCTGGGTGGGGGGAGTGAACAGACGGAGGGCTTACTCAGGAGTTAGGGAGAGGGTGGAGGCCCCGGCATCCTCACCCTCAGAGGTATCCCAGGGAATAGGGCAAGCTAGGGCCCCCCCTAGTGTTAGGGACAGAGTAGGAGGCCCTAGTCCCTGGTCACCCGACAGCTGTGTTGTGACATTAGCTTTCACCACAACAGTTTCTTCTGATTCATGATTGGATCCTATTACTGCTCTGATGAGGCAATTGCAGCAGCTCAGTCTGGAGGTGGCTGATTTACACATGGTGGTTTTGCAGTCCCCTAATACAGCGGGTGTGGGAGTTTTGTCTCTCAGTCAAACCGTAGTGGAGCCCAAGGTCGCGTTGCCTGACAGATTTTCTGGGGGGTGGGACAAGTTTGTGGTTTTCAGAGAGGCTTGTAAACTGTACTTCAGGCTATGTCCGATTTCCTCACGCACAGAGGAGCAATGCGTGGAGATAGTAATCTCGCTCCTTTAGGGGCATCCCCAAGCATGGGCGTTTTCTCTCCCGTCTGACTCACAATCGCTTCAGATGGTGGAGGTTTTTTTTTTTTGGGCTCTGGGCCTTATATATGATGACTCCGATTGCGTCTCCCTAGCCGACGTCACATTGCGCCAACTTCGGCAGGGAGACCAGCTGGCGGGGGAATATTGCTCCGAGTTCAGGAGGTGGACCACGGATACCAATTGGAATGACCCCGCACTTCGTAGTCTGTTCTGTGAGGGGCTTACGTTAAGGGTGAAGGACGCCTTGGCCCTGTATGAGACTCCTGACTCACTTGAGACCGCCATGTCTCTGGCGATTCGAGTTGATCGCCATCTTCGCCAGAGACATAGGGAGTCGGCCCTGTGTGTGGGGGGTCCAGAGTCCAGGGAGGTCAACGTGGAGTCACCTGAGGAACCCATGCAGGTGGGTGCGACATCTTCGGAAATTGTCGGTAGTCCGGTGTAAGGGGGAGTGTGTTTCTTTTGTGCAAAAAAGGGCCATTTCTTGGGTACATGTCCTTCCCGTCCTCATAGTAAGCAACCACCGGAAAACTAGATGGCCCGGGTTGCGGGGAGGTTAGCAACCCGGGTGTACTTATCACCTCTAGGTAAGACACAGTTTTTCCTGCCAGCCTTATTTCATGTGGGGGAAGTTAAGGTAGAGGTGTCGGCCTTTCTGGACAGTGGGGCAGGGTTTAATTTGATCGACTCTAGGTTTGTCCAGGCCTCAGCCCATATACCCTGTCCAGACCTATACCCATAATAGCCATCGACTCCGACCCTTTGAGACAGGGGCACTTTACTCACGCCATCCGTGACTTGCAGCTTCAGGTGGGGGCCATACACACCGAGGTGTTAGACTGTTATGTGCTAGAGGGTCTGCCCTCACCTGTAGTCCTGGGACTCCCGTGGCTTGCTCTGCACAATCCAGTGGTAGATTGGCAGACTCAGGAGGTAGTAAAATGGAGTGGGTATTGCCAAGGACACTGGGTACCCAGTTGGCTAGTTACCTGTCGGATTTTGGGGATGTTTTCTCGGAGCAGGGGTGGCAAGAACTTCCTCCCCATCGTCCCTATTATTCCGCCAGAAATCTTGTGCCTGGGGCCAAGCTGCCCAAGATCAGACTCTACAATATATCCGGTCCGGAGAGACAGGCCATGAGGGATTACATCACGGAAAGTCTGGCTAAGGGTCACATCAGACCTTCCTCTTTCCCCATTGCCGCTGGGTTTTTCTTTGTTAAAAAGAAAGATGGTGGGGGGGGGGGTTACGCCCTTGCCTGGATTTCCATGAGCTCAATTCGATCACTGTCCGTGATCCATATCCTCTTCCGCTGATTCCAGACCTCTTTAACCAAATTGTCGGGGCTAAATGGTTCTCTAAGATGGACCTCAGGGGGGTGTATAATCTCATACGTATTAAAGAGGTAGATGAGTGGAAGACCGCTTTTAATACGGCTGTAGGACACTATGAGAATCTTGCGATGCCTTTTGGGTTGACGAACGCGCCCGCCGTCTTTCAACACTTTATAAATAACATCTTTAGCCATCTGATAGGCAGGTTTGTTGTGATCTACCTGGATGACATAATAATTTATTCTCCTTACTTTGAGTCACACCAGGTACACGTCAGGCAGGTATTACATATTCCTCGAGACAATAAATTATATGTCAAACCTGAGAAGTGTATGTTTTCAGTTGAGGAGATCCCATTCCTAGGATACATGTTGTCTTCCACCAGTTTTCGCATGGATCCAGCGAAAGTCCGGGCGGTATTGGATTGGGATCGTCTGGAGAATTTGAAGGCGTTACAAAGGTTTTTAGGTTTCGCCAACTACTACCGCAAGTTCATAATGAATTTTTTGGTAGTAGCCAAACCGCTTACAGATATGACCAGGAAGGGGACGGATGTCTCTAGGTGGTACAGTCCTGCCAGGGAGGCATTTGATACGTTGAAAAAGTGTTTTTCTTGTGCGCCGATTCTTATACAGCCTGACGTCTCTCAGCCTTTTATCATTGAGGTTGATGCGTCTGAGGTGGGAGTGGGGGCTGTGTTGTCGCAGGGGGCGTCTCCTGGTAAATGGCAACCATGTGCTTATTTCGCTAGAAAACTGTCACCTGCCGAGAGAAATTATGACATTGGTAACAGGGAACTCATAGCTATCAAATGGGCTTTTGAGGAGTGGCGTCATTTTTTCGAGGGGGCGGTCCACCCTGTGCTGGTAGTCACGGATCATAAGAATCTGGTATACCTGGAATCAGCGAAACGTCTAACACCTTGTCAGGCTAGATGGGCATTGTTTTTTAGCAGGTTTAACCTCTTTGTCACATATAGGCCGGGGAACAAAAACATTAAGGCAGATGCCTTATCCCGTTGCTTTCCTGGGGTAGGAGATAAGTGTGAACCGGTACCTATTCTTCTAAAGGGGGTGGTTATGGCTTCTATATGCTCTGATCTGGAAAGAGAGGTTGTTGACGCTCAGAGGGACGCCCCTGCTGCCTGTCCACTTGGTAAACTGTTTGTTCCTGTAAATCTCCATCTTAGAGTTCTCAGCGAACATCACGATTCGGTTTTGGCTGGACATCCTGGTAATAAAGCCACCGGGGATCTGCTTACTTGGCCTTTTTGGTGGCCAGGTGCTCATAAGGATGTCCGAGAGTATGTAGCCGCCTGCAGTGTCTGTGCGCATTTTAAAACCCCTCATACTCGTCCGTCAGGGGCTCTCCAACCCTTGGAGATTCCCAGTAAACCTTGGACTCGCTTATCGATTTATTTTATCACGGATCTTCCTGTGTTGGCGTGGAATACTTTTATCCTTGTAGTGGTTGATAGATTCAGTAAAATGTCTCATTTTCTCCAGGGCTGTGGAGTCAGAGTCGTGGAGTCGGAATCAATTTTGGTGGAGTCGGAGTCGGTATCAAATGGACCAACTCCGACTCCTAAAATATATAATAAATTGCGTACAGTAGTTCAATGCAGTTTGTGGGGAATATTTTTTCATAAGAATTTGGGAAAGTTATGAAATGTCCTATAAATGTCTGTCCTATTCCCTATCTAAGGGTCTAGACTTTTAGCTGAGATTAATCTGTGCTACAGTAAATTTATCACTTAAACATGAGCCATGTATGAATGAGTCAGAGTCGGTGTCATGGAAATTGAGGAGTCGGAGTTGGAGGTTTGGCTTACCGACTCCACAGCCCTGATTTTGTCGCATTACCTGCTTTACCGAATGCCAAAACCTGGACGCAAGTTTTTATCAGGGAAATAATTGGGTTACATGTGATCTCAACCTTATTTGCCGTTAGCCTAATTCGCTGTAAATAATCGTCAGGAATCAACTGGTAAGTCCCCGTTTTTCGGGGCATATGGGTTTCATCCTCAGTTTAGTTCTTTTATTGGTAATCGCCCTTCTGGATTACCGGAGGAGGAATGATTTTCATCTTCTATTTTTACCATTTGGCAGGGGGTTACAAATAATTTGAGGAAGATGGTGTCCAAGTATAAGAGTGTGGCTGATTGGAGATGTTTGGTGGGTCCGGACCTGTGTGTGGGTGACTTGGTGTGGCTGTCCTCTAGGAACATTAAGTTGAAAGTTCCGTCGTGGAAACTGGGTCCCAGGTTTATCAGTCCTTATAAAATCATAGCCGTCATCAATACCATAACGCTTTGCCTTGCTCTACCACCTACCTTTAGGATCCATACTGTTTTTCATCGCTCTCTCCTCAAAAAATACATTGCATTTTCTGTACCATGACCTCTACCTCCATCACCTGTCATTGTCAACGGTAATTTGGAGTTTCAGATTGCAAAGATCTTGGATTCTCGTCTTGTTCGTCTGTCGCTTCAGTATCTGGTACGTTGGAGGGGGTATGGTCCTGAGGAGAGGATGTAGGTACCAGCATCTGAGGTTCATGTGGCCAGACTGGTCCAGGTTTTTCATGCGGCCCACCCCGGTAGGCCTGGTCCTGAGGTTCCGGGGATCCCTCGTAGAAGAGGGGGTACTGTCACGGGGTTACCGCGACAGTTTGGAGCCAGAAGACCTCAGCGTCGGATGAATCCTACTCCAGGTCCGAGAAGAAGCACTTCTCCGTCATTTTAAATGCGTCATTTTAAGCGGCCGTGTTGGAATTCCCTGTGCTCAAAGCTGAACTCGGTTAGCCACTCCTTTTCCCTTTATAATCTGGGCTCTGATACTAATCCTTGTCAGAGCTAGCTTTTGCTGCATGGCTAACAGAGGGAGAGAAGTTCTTATGAGAAGGAGAGTTGAAGGAATTATTTGTGACTGTAGTCTGGTTTGTACGCATGGTAATTCCTTATCCTTCTCCATTTTTGGTTTATTCCCCTACCTTCACACCCCGATGCTTTCCTCTGTTTATGTGAGTGAATATTTTGTGTGCCTGGAGTTTTCTGTTAACCATTTTGTGTAACCCTGTTTGTCGGGTTGGTGTACTACGGTGCACAGTGGCGCCCCCTTCTCTGGGTGGGGGGACTGAACAGACGGAGGGCTTACTCAGGAGTTAGGACGAGGGTGGAGGCCCCGGCATCCTCACTTTCAGAGGTATCCCGGGGAATAGGGCAAGCTAGGATCCCCCCTAGTTTTAGGGACAGGGTAGGAGACCCTGGTCACCCAACAGCTGTGTCGTGACATCAGCATTTTGAGCACTACTCGATCTGCGGCAGAGAAAACCGTGATTGCATCAAAATGACGGCAAGCAGGATAATACAGTAAGTGACACATCACTGGAATCAGGTACGCACCCCCTACATCATGTTCATGTCATATTGCATAGCAAAGACCTGCTGATAGTTTCCCTTTAACGCCAATGGCCCACGTAGTCCATGAATTTTCAAAAATTATTTTTGTCTTCAACTTTTTTTTCAACTTTTTAGCGTAAAGAATCATAAAGTGGTACAAAACTGTGCCAAAATATCTGGCGTCCATAAAATTACTCAAGAAGGGGGGAACATTTGTGACAAATTTTACAACTTTTTGAAAAAGTAGCAAGTGATGAATTAGGCAAAAACATCTGGAAAACTTAAACTCGCCGACCCTAAAAAGAAACACAAAACTGGCAAACAAATGTAAAATAGACTTTAAAAAAGGGCACAATTTACAAACAGGCAAAAAACACCAAAAACTAGACAAAAAAGCGCTATATTTAAGCAAACTCCTGCCAAAGCTAATTAGCATTTTTGTTTTTTCCTTCCCTTTTTCCAAGAGTCATAACATATTTATTTTTATGTCCACAGTGGTGTGTGAGGCTTGTTGGTTTGCGGGACGAGTTGTACTTTTGAATGACACCATTCATTTTACCATGTGGTATACTGGAAAACAGGAAAAAAATCCATGTGAAGTGAAATGACAAAAAAGAAGCAATTCTGATTTTATTTTTAGGGCGTACATTGGTTTAACTCCCCTTGCATCTTGATTGTCCATGTCAGTAGAATTACGGTGATACCAAACATGTCCAGTTTTTTTTTATTATATTAGTTGTGAAAAATTAAATCGGAAATTTGTGAAAAAAATATTTTTTTGATTTTGTTTTCCAAGATTTGTAATATTTTCATTTTTCAGTTTATAGTGCTCTGTCAGGGTTCGTCTTTTACAAAGTGAGCTGATGTTTGTATTGATATCAATTTGGGATAGATGTGACATTTTGATCACGAGTTACTATATTTTCTTTAGTGGTGTTGCGGCAACCATAAGGATATATTCACATTAGGCGTTTTTTCAGCGTTTTTCTTCTGCAGCAAAACCTGATCTCTTGGCAGGAAAGAAGCTGCATCAAATTGGTGCGTTTTTGCTGTGTTTTTCAGGGTCCCAAAGTTCAGCTTTGCTTCCACCACAGAAACATGAACACAGGTCACCAATGCAAGACATATGTCAAACCATATTAACCAGAATTACAAATGTGACAGTAAGGGGAGGTGAATTGTTCAGGAATAGGTTACCAAACACATGGGCAGTGCATTGAGTTTGTAGGACACTATTTTCACACTGTGGTCTATCATTGAGTTGCTCAGCGATTGTTCAATTTCACACCTCCGTGGGTCACAGGTTTTGTTCAATCTCACACCTAGCTCAGCCAATGTTTACATATCACTAATTTAATTAAACTGTCCTAATCCAAACTGCCACCTCAGGTGACCAAGACAAGATGGTAAAATCACAAAAATAAATAAGTTTCACATACTTCTGTGCTTGATTTTTTCATGAAAAATGCAGCAATACCTGATAGCTATGTTCACACTAGGCGTTTTTTCAGCATTTTATTCACCACCCATTACTTTCAATGGGTGAAAAAACGCTGAAAGAAGTGACATGCTCTATTGTGCAAAAAAACACGCAAAGCACAAAATACTGATGACACAAAAACCAAGCTGTGTGCATGAGATTTCTGGAATCTCATAGACTTTTCTGGTACTGTAAAACGCAGCTGAAAATTTGCATAAAAAACGCTTAAAAAATGCCTAGTGTGAACATACCCTAAAAACCAACATTTTGGCTGGGTTTCAATGGAGTTCTGTGATGGCAGGCACAGGGGTCTTCAGCATACCCCTGGCTGCCATAAAAAAACATTGGCACCTGCAATCATGTTGGCGCCATGACGGCACTCTGTTAATACTGCTGATAAGTACGATGTGGGCTCAGCCTTTGAGGCTGATTCACACACCTGCTCCCAACCTGATGTCAGGAGTGGGTTAAAGGCAGGAACCATTTTTAGCTCTGGGTCAAAAAACTGCATCAGAAACTGCAAGTGTGATTCCAGCCTACGGGTATGTGCACATGAAGTCTAAAAAATACGCTACAAGAAATTAACATAATGCACAGCAATGTAAAAATGACATTGCGGTGCATATGCTCAGTTTTTTGTCACTTAACCACGGGTAAAGCGGGTAAAAGAAGTAGCATATTCATTCTTTGGGCGAGAAAAAAAAAGACATTGGTGGCAGAACCACTCCTAGAATGTCAGAAAAATCGTCAGCAATGGTGTTTCAGGAAAACCACCACCAGTGGTTTTCTGTAGCGTCTTCACTTTGGAAAACTCAGCGGCTACATTGGCATCTAAAAGGAGGAGTATTCGTGACATGTACTGACATATTTGGATAATGCTGCTCCTTGACCCTTGGAGGCAGCTACTGGAGAAGTAAGTGGCTGTGCATGTGATTTTTTTGCCTTTTTTTTCCAATTCATTTATATTTTGTTCCACTATTGCCTTGAATTTAGAGCATTTGGGGTATGTGAAATATACCAAAAGAAACTTTCCTCCATGCCATGTACTACATTTATTATGGGGTACTTTCAGAGGCTTGCTAAACAAGAGGAGAGGCTTTATATGAAAGGGGGGCGGCTTTAACAAAAAGTTCTGGCACAAAGTAAGCAAATTAATCGGTGATGTAAACTTAGATTAGACAGATTAAACACAGACGGGATTGGTAAATCTGGCCCATGTCAATATATATATTTTTTTACAAATTGGCAATAAATGACAAAATAGCAAAGCAGCGAGAGAAATGATTACAAAGCACTGAACATGAGAAATGCTTTATTAAAATTTGCCACAAAAAGTTACATATCTAAATGATGTGAGGGTTTACTCTTGTACGATCTAAGGTACAGCTTTAAGATGAAGAACAACTTGTCTGCAATGGTCGGTCAGTACGATAAGTAATTGTCACAATGACGGTAATGTTACAGCAGCAGATATTCGAGTAGTTAAATTTTTCATATAATAACATATATGACAACGGTCTCACAAATGACGGATCTGGATCCCTGGTGTTTACTACTTTGGTCAGATCTGCACCCCCCATGTCTGCTCCATTTTAGCAAAGCACAGACTTGTATAGAAGGGGATCTGTGATATATGATTACACAATCCCTGGCCCCCAGCTACCTATAATTCTATATATTTCATGTTACAGACAATTTCTCCTAAAATGAGAGAATGACCTGGAAATGCTTGTTGGGTTTTGATTTTCTGATTGACTGCTTCTGAGTCTCTAACCCTGGTAAGTGAAGCAGGGTGACAACCACATGTGGCAGCCATTGCCTCCGTAGGGCTTATCACCAAAGCTTTCAGAGGACTGGTGTGTAAATCTGTATTATAATGGGACATGTGAGATGTTATTTTATGTGCTTCCCATATGTAATAAATAAGATAATCGTGAACAAGCATAGTTAAAAACGCTCGTTTTACATTTAACTTGCCATGTAAGCAGGCATGCTTGCTCATTCATCGGATGAAATGATCTTTTGTGCAGCATTAGGGCTCATGCAGACGTCGTTGCAACACGGTCTGAGCATGGACCACAATGCACGGACTGGCCGCCGGTCTCTTGACCATAGATTTATATGAAACCGTCATGCTCAGGTCGGGAGTCCCTTGGCCAGAACGTGCATTGACCGTGTTGCACAGACGTATGCATGAGCCCTAAAGGATCATAGTTCTCGGTAGTGCATCGTCCTTCAAACAGGACTCATACTGCTAAGAAGCATGGCAGCCTATGTGCCATGAGCAATCTGGTATCGATCGCTCAGTGTGCATCATTTACTTTGGTCTGCCTGTCCATAGATTGGTAAAAGTTTACAGATCCCTGGTCGTATCGTGCCGGTGGTCGTAATGTGCTTGTCGTCGGTCCATGAAAGCGGAGCTTAAGATTTTTTTGTAGCAATACTGATTGATTCTTAACAATCAAGCTACAGCTGCAGTCCTAAGGAATACCCTAAGTGGTATGCAATCCTGTGGCCTGCAGGTCTCAACCTCCAACAAAATGTAGAGCTAAAACCAGAGCCCTGTGAACCTCTTACCACCTGCGGCATCCCCACCACCTGTAAGGCTACATTCCCACCATGCGTTTTTGGTAAGCTTTTTACGCTGCTTATTTTTAAAAATGCAAGTAACCTATTCTACTTAATGCAGATTTTCTGTACCCATTATCAAAAACTCATCAAAAGCTCATCGTGGGAACATAGCCTAATTTGTAAGTCTAGGGGTTTGCAGGGCTCTGGTCCAGTGGCCATGGAGTACCAACATGGCCAATGGATCAAGGTCCTGTGACTACGAAAAAGTCTATTGCCACTTTAGGCTGCATTCACACATCCTTTGCACATTACGGTGTGCGGTCTATTATTTCTCAGACAGCACACAGTCTGCATGTGCTATATGCAGATCTTGGCGCAGAGGTCACACTTTATATTGCTATTTTCTATCCAAATATTGTTTACAACATGGGATTTTGACAACCCCATCCACTTGTAAGTTGTGGTAGATTTGTCGTACAGAATCCACACATCACCTGGACCCAGCCTTAGCCATAGGCTGTCGAAGACTTAAAGTTAACCTTCACCCAGAAACTCGTATTGACCAGATTCATCAAGATCGCCAGTCTTCACGCCGGTCTTGATAATTGGGCGAGGTAGAGTGTGGCACTCCAGATTCACAAAGAGGTGCACACCTCTTAATAAATCTGGAGTAGCTGACGAGTGGTGTGCGCCTCATCACAAATCTTACTTCATTCCCTGCTGGAGTAAGATTTGTGGAGCAGTGAATGCCACTGTTCGTCATGAATTTGACAAGTGGCAGTCGCCATGCCCCCCTCCCGCCCCAGCTTTGCCCACTTTGTCTGAGCTGGGTAAAAATGGCTTGAGAACACAAATTTGCAAAATCTTTGCACATCCTTCAGTTGCACCACAGTTTTGCAACTTTTCAAAAATTTTTACACTGTGTTTCCAGGTTGTTTATGGAAGTGAGAAAAGCAACATCTGATACTTTAGGCAGATTTAACCAATGCAGAACTTATCCAAATTTCTGTATGTAACATGTAATTTGTCTAAAATAGACAGAGGGGAAGATACAATAGAACAGGTTTCTTCACATATGATGTCAGGTTATATCCTCCTCACCGCTCATCTGGTGGGACGCTGTGCACCTCTAATTATTATTCAGGACCCACCAAGAAGCTGTAGCGAACGGGAGACAAAAAACAGGTTATAAACAAACATGTAAATCCCTCAAATCAAGAAAGCCATAATCGTAGAGCTGATGGCTCAAAATGACCGGACATGACAGATGGTCCTGACAAAAGAGTATTTTTCACAGTGGAATTAAAATACATGGTTAAAAAGTTATATCGTAAACATACTATAGTGTACAATAAATCCCTAAAAGTTATGAGTGCATATGAATTAGACCCCTTTGATTTGAAACTTTTAAATAAGGTCTTGTCAAAGCATAGGCGGATTATAATAAGGGCAATCTGGGCTACCACCCGGGGCCCGAGCCTCCGGGGGGCCCATGAATTGCCCCCATTATAATTCGCAATCCCATGTGTTAAGTCACCGCCGCGGGCCCGCGACTGCAGGCGGCTTGAATGATGCTGAGCCCGCCTTGCCGCATGACGTCCGGCAGAGCAGACCCAGCATACACAGCACGGGCGGCCAGGTGCGTCTACTTAACAGTTATGCCCACTCACGTCACGATGCAGCCTCTCCTAGCCGGCCGCCGTGGCCGCATGTTGTCTCCATCGTGCGCAGATGCTGGGCCCGCCCTGCCTCATGACGTCAGGCAGAGCGGGAATGGCCCCGTGTACCATCTGGAGCACAGCGTCGGGGGTAAGGGAGCGAGGTGAGTATGTGTTGTGTTTATTTATTTATATATATATATATATATATATATATATCCAGCTATGGGGGCTCATACTATATATAACCAGCTATGGCAGGCTCATGCTGTATATAACCAGCTATGGGGGCTCACACTGTATATAACCAGCTATGGGGGGCTCACACTGTATATAACCAGCAATGGGGGCTCATACTGTATATAACCAGCTGGGGGCTCATACTGTATGTAACCAGCTATGGCGGGCTCACACTGTATGTAACCAGCTATGGGGGGCTCACACTGTATACAACCAGCTATGGGGGGCTCACACTGTATATAACCAGCTATGGGGGCTCACACTGTATGTAACCAGCTATGGGGGCTCACACTGTATATAACCAGCTATGGGGGGCTCACACTGTATATAACCAGCTATGGCGGGCTCATACTGTATATAATCAGCTATGGGGGGCTCATACTGTATATAATCAGCTATGGGGGGCTCATATTGTATATAACGAGCTATGGAGGCTTATAGTGTATATAACCAGCTATGGGGGCTCATACTGTATATAACCAGATATGGGGGGCTCATACTGTATATAACAAGCTATGGAGGCTTATAGTGTATATAACCAGCTATGGGGGCTTATAGTGTATATAACCAGCTATGGGGGCTCATACTGTATATAACCAGCTATGGAGGCTCATACTGTATATAACCAGCTATGGAGGCTCACACTGTATAACCAGCTATGGGGGCTCACACTATATAACCAACTATGGGGGCTCACACTGTATGTAACCAGCTATGGGGGGCTCATACTGTATGTAACCAGCTATGGGGGCTCATACTGTATATAACCAGCTATGACGGGCTCATACTGTATATAACCAGCTATGGCGGGCTCATACTGTATATAACCAGCTATGGGGGCTCACACTATATAACCAGCTATGGGGTCTCACACTGTATGTAAACAGCTATGGGGGGCTCATACTGTATGTAACCAGCTATGGGGGCTCATACTGTATATAACCAGCTATGACGGGCTCATACTGTATATAACCAGCTATGGGGGCTCATACTGTATATAACCAGCTATGGGGGCTCACACTGTATATAACCAGCTATGGCGGGCTCATACTGTATATAACCAGCTATGGGGGGCTCACACTGTATATAACCAGCTATGGGGGGCTCATTCTGTATATAACCAGCTATGGGGGGCTCATATTGTAGATAACCAGCTATAGGGGGGCTCATACTGTATATAACTAGCTATGGGGGCTCATACTGTATATAACCAGCTATGGAGGCTGATACTGTACATAACCAGCTATGGGGGGCTCATACTGTATATAACCAGCTATGGGGGCTCATACTGTATCTAACCAGCTATGGGGGGTTCATACTGTATATAACCAGCTATGGAGGCTGATACTGTACATAACCAGCTATGGGGGGCTCATACTGTATATAACCAGCTATGGGGGCTCATACTGTATCTAACCAGCTATGGGGGGTTCATACTGTATATAGAGGGATGTCAGCATACTTAATAGTGCTCAATATTAAGTTATACAATTCATGTAAACAAATAATTATAATTAATATTTTAATATTAATATTGAGCAAAAGGAATTTCAGCCTATTGGTGCCGCCTCCACAACAGTCATGGTCTCTCATGTGGCCCCTTGGGAAAATTGATCTCCCACTCCTGCTCTATTATGTATAACGCTATGTTATGTATAATGCTGTACACAAGGGAAAAATTTGCGCTATCTGCTTTTTTTTTCCGTCTACAGATATGCTCCAAACCACCTGTGTGTTGCTCACATGACCTATCACATGATTTATCAAAGGGGATCATGTGACATGTCACGTGACACATTAGGTACCCGGGGGGGGTGCCTTCTAAACAGCCCGAGGCCCTGGCTACTCTTAATCCACCCCTGGGTCAAAGCATTTTGCTTTAGAAGAAATATAATTAGCTGAATACAGTCCTCCATGTGCAGTCAGTGTCACATCATGTCCATATAAAGTCACCTGTTCTAAAAAGTCCCTGAGTCTGCAACACCTCTAAGCAAGCAACATGAAGACCAAGAAGTCCTCCAGAAGTCAGAGACAAAGTTGTGGAGAAATACAGATCGCGGTTGGGTAATAAAAAAAAAATATTCCAAGCTTTGAACATCCCATGGAGCACCGTGAAATCCATTATAACAAAATGGAAAGAATATTGTACAACTGTGACCTGACAAAAGGCGGCGACCCACCAAAACTTTCAGATGGGAAGGAAGGCATTAATCTAAGATTCATCAAAGACACCGAAAACACTGAAGGAGCTCAAAGGATCCACAGCGGAGATGGAAGAATATGTCCACAGGACCACTATATGCTGTGCACTCTACAGAGAAGAGTGGCCAGAGATAAAAAAAAACTGTTTAAAGAAGTTGTCTGGAACTTTTTTCAAATTGCCCAATGTATTCAGCATGTGGGCATAAGTATATATGTAAATACCTTGTGTTGCTGATAATGCCTGTGAGCGGCGCTATCGGTGGCCGCTCACAGGCATCACATGACCCTGCATTGACGTCATGACAAGAGGCGTGACTCAGCGCTGGGGTCCCCGCGCTGGCTGCTGGGTTGTGGGCGGGGTTATTCCCCGTGTCACACCCAGCATCCATCCCGCGATTTCCCAATGAATGGGGAGAGGGAGAGCGCGCGATGGATGCTGGGTGTGACGCAGGGGAATAACCCCGCCCATAACCCAGCAGACACCCAGCAGGAACGCGGAAGAGGGACTCTCAGCTGCAGCCTGGACTTGTTGTGATGTCAGCGGATGTCAGTGCCAGCTGCAGCCGGGGGTCATGCGATGCCTATGAGCGGCCAGTGATAGTGCCGCTCACAGGCATTATCTGCAACACAAGGTATTTACAGGGATACTTATGCCCACATGCTGAATACATTGGGCAACTTAAAAAAAGTACCGGACAACCCCTTTAAAGAAAGACAGAAGAAAACATTTGGAGTTTGCCAAACAGCACATGGCAGACTCTCCAAATACTTGGATGAAAGCTCTCTGGTCAGATGAAGCTAAAATGTAACTGTTGGGTCATTATGGGAAATGTCTGTGGCATAAACCCAAGAGCACCATTCCCACAGGGAAGCATGGTGGTAGCAGCATCATCCTGTAGGGAGGCTTTTCATCCACACAAACAAAGAAACTGGTCAAGGTTAATGGCAGTAAATATAGGACAGTTGAGGAAAACCTTTTTCAGTATGCCAGAAATTTGAGACTGGGATGGAGATGACTAATTTCCCCACAGTGGACTGGGGAAACATTTAAATGTCTTAGTGACCGCCTTTAATCCGATTGGGACTGTTTGACCACAGCGCATCTAACACAAAGGAGTTTTAGCTATTCTGCCTGGAAGAATAAGCAAAAATCTCACTTTCTAGATATACTAAGCAAATGGGGTACGTTCACATGACCGTATTTCCGGTCCAAGTGCTGTCTAAAAAACTGACTTCACACAGACAGCACTTGGCCAGTTTTAGCTCAGATGACAATTTGTTCACAAGAACCATATTTTTTATAAAAATCGCAGCATGCACTAGTCTTCTGTATTTCAGATGAGACTCGCCTATCCAAGTCTATGGGTGCGCAAAGAAAACTCGGATCCCATACTGATTAGTCGTATAGCTTCCGTTTTTTATAGATACATTGCTATTATTAACATAGGAAAATGTATCCGATCTTGTAAACATTATTAGCTGCTGATGTATAAAAACGGATGACAATACAGATGAATTATCCTTGTATGTAGCCATAGAGACATACCTCAGTAAGCTGACATCTGTAATTCATACAGCAGAGGTGGCTCCACATATTATTGACTTTCAGGGGATGAATATTTATGCACAATAAAAGTCTCTGATTTTTATTGTGTCACAGTAAAGAAATATCTTGCAGCTTCAAAGAAGTAGGCATGATGTGTAATTCAAAGGTAAAAAAAATCCACCAAAATCTATTTTAATTCGAGGGTGTAATGCTACAAAATAGGGAAACCACTAAGGGGTGAAAACTTGTGCAATAATCCTGACTGGAGATAATGAAAAGTAATCTCGACCCAATAGGAAATAATCAATTTTAATAAATCGCAATCGCACATTTTTTAATGTAAATATGGAAAAATGCCCAAATCAACTTTTGTTTTACCATGTTTAACACAATAATTTGATGTGCAGAACGTAAATTCCTGATTACACAATCCATATAATGGATGATAAGAAAACTTTATAGATAATTTCTGGAGGCTTATGGGTAAAATGAAGGAAACTGATCTCCGCTATGAGTCAGGTTGTCTCGGGGGATCGGGGTTGTGGTGGAGCTCGTCATCTATGAATGCAGTGATGATAATTATACCTACCAGGTACAAGCATCGTTGTCATCAGTTCTGGGGTTTCCAGGAAATCAACATTGCTCCTCTGAAATGTCTTGCTGTAATTGGCTTGGAGGTGGCTGTGTAAACATGAAGCTCTTATTATAGGCACATTAATTCCCTAATCTGCATTTTGGTAAATTGCAAAGACAAATATTCAGAAATTAACTCTTTGTTTTACCTCCTGGATTTGGAGAGACACTAGCAAATATTCACAGGTATTATAATATTTTGGCTGTATAACCAGAGTTGTTTTAGTGGAACCTGATCACATTAAAGGGAACAGTTAGTAATTATATATCTGTATAGATGATTGCCCCCCCCCAATAAAAATTATACCTTTTTTGTGGAGATCTGACTTGTCAGTCATGAGAAATCTAGTGTAGCAGCCATATGCAAATCAAGCTGGAAGTGCACTGGGGGTGTGTCACTTATTTACTTCCAAGTGCAATGACACTTCCCCAGTGCACTTCCGGCCTGATTTGCCTGTGTTTTCTACTCTAGATTTCTAATAACTGGTACATCGGATCTCTACAAAAAAAAAACGATGTCCATTTTCATCAGGGACATGCATACCATTACTACCATATGTAAATACGTGCAGATAGATTCCCCTTAGGTATTGCATATATTTCCAATGCAGATTTCACTACAGTATTTCTGCAACAGTACTGCATGTGTGAACAAACCCTATAACCTGAGGTACACTGTAAGCTAATGAAAATTGCTTGTGTTACTTAGGCTTAAAGGGGTTGTCCGGTCCAACATCGATAAATCTGCAGTCACTCTGTGTGTCTGCAGACTTACGAATCCCCCCAGAGCAGGCACTGTGCACGGCGAGAAGTCGCCGATTTCTGAACCTGGAGCCTGTCCAGTGGGCGCAGCCTCCCGCCATACACTTGTATTGTATTGGCCAAGCCATCTAGTGGGCGTGGGCAATTAGAAGGCGTGGCCTCACTTTATACAAGTGTATGGAGCAAGACCGGCTCTGGTGGGGAGTATGTATAATGCATACGCACCCTCTGGTCCCAGCTCAGATACCAGTGAATCCTCGCAGTGTACAGTGCATGCTCAGGGGGGATTCACAAATCTGCAGACTTTATCAGTTAGGATTGGTCAATCCCTTTAAAATTACTCCTACCCTTTAATACTAGATATGGGTGGATCAATTCTTGAAATTTGCAGTCCATCGGCCAGGTTAATAGTCTCTGATCGTTGGGCGGGAGGCTTGTGAATCTTGTAACTCCTGGGATCCCAGCGCGGCTTTTGATCAGCGGAGGTGGAGCTACGTCGTGTGTGCGTTGCAACGCAAAGACATCACACCAGCGTGGCTAATGAAAAGCCGCTCTGGGAGTTTCGAAACACTAAGAAGCCTCCTGTCCAGCAGTCAGAAACTACTGATCTGGCCGATGGATGGGAGCTCCGCGGAATCGACACCCCCCCGTCTCTGTTTAACATGTCACACATCATACATATCAGTATGAGTAACTTGCTTCACTTACTTCTTCCATGCATTACTGCTTTCCCAAAATTCATAGATGATAAAACGAGACTCGTTGGAAAGTCTCTGAATGGAAACACTGTGGAAGGTAACATAGAAAGTGATGTTTAGTCCTGTATAACTGGATTTCCCTCATGCAGATCAATAGTTTATTATTTCTTCCTATATGTATGTACTCTGATATACATAAGTACAGCAGGGGAAGAAATTCACTGACAACCAGCCCTTGTCTGTACGCTTAGGGCTGAGTTCACATGGGTAATTGTGCAGTGTGGGGAAAGCTACATGCAATTTACTGCAGATTTCCGAGAATTTGGATTGCACCATTTTTATTTGTGAAACATTTTTTTAACAAGTTCCATCTTTAGAAACCACATGGCCAATAGACACTACGCAAAACCGTTCACGGTACGGCACATTCGGTTTTGCCAGTTTACAAGACACCCCACTACTGTTATCTATGAACCTTGTCAAATATTAAAGTCATTAAAAATGGCGGAAGTGGCAAGGTTATATTGAATTTTCTATGCCTGGAGTAGTACTGGACCCTCTTTTCTCTTGCCAGCTCCAGCTAATGTGAGGATTGGTGTCGTATACATTGATTGACATCTAGATCTGTATTTGGCTGTCTGGGGCACTGAATTATTATTATTATTGAGTGGCAATTTGCCTATGGGAGGGCACTGTGGCTATCAATGTTATGAGGGGTTACTATGGTTGTCATTTTATGGAGGGCACTGTGACCATCCCTGGCTTTCAAAAGTACCGTGGTCGTCCCACTTTGACTTACTAGTACTATAATGAGCTATTGAGTTTCCAAATACTTTATAATAAAAAGGTTCAACTGGTCTTAAAAACAACATCCTCCTACATTACCTAAAGGTAATCTGTCGGCAGGTTTTTGCTATGTAATCTGAGAGCATCATGTTGTAGGGACTGAGACCCTGATTTCAGTGATGTGTATAATCCTCACCCACCCAGGCCTGTATAACCCCATTCACACCACTGAATTGCAGCTTTCTGTATACATTAACAGAAAGCTGCTAATCCGTGGTGTGGACGGGGTAATACAGAAAGGAGGACTAGGTGGCACGAGGTAGCTAGTCCTGTTGTGATAATCCCCTGCTGATAAATCACTGAAACCGCCTCATTCCACTTGGTAAGTGACACCACTAAAATCAGGGTCTCTGCACCTACATTATGCTGCTCTCAGGATAAATATCAAAAACCTGCTGACAGATTCCCTTTAAAACCACAGTTCTGTCCCCATTTAATTACCGCTAATGGTGGAAATTCTTTATACCATTGCTAATATCACATGCGACAGACGCACAATACTCAACTGTAAACATCCCGTCTCACTGTTCACAGACTCCACGTAGTGTCTTAGGGAAAGGCGGAATTCTTCCAGCTCCTCGGCTATCACAGAGAGCTGCCGCTGAACAATCATTATGTGCTAAGGAATGGGAAAAGATTGACATCAATTCACACATAAAGAAGGAACCATTAATCATGGATACTTTGTTAGACCAAGCTCAAATAGAAGACAAAAGGGACCGGAGGATAATTTCTATCTGCCTCGCCGACACATGTAGAACTGATGCTGGAAATTCTTTGGAGCATGAAAAATCCACAATGTTCACTTAAATTTTAAATGATCGCTTGTTATAAGGCCGGGCGGCACTGCATTTCATTTATATATTTTTATATCTTTTTCAGAGTTCACTCACAAATGAGAAAAAGGAGGATAATTGTTCCGACACTGACATGTCTATTAGAGACTGAATAATATAAGACAATTCTAATGTTCAAAAGTTTTATTTTAGATTGGAAATACATCCAAAAGCTGCAATACCAAACACAACCCGCTGACAAAAGGGGCGCTGTTGCTGGAAGAAGAAGTAGACACCTTTTTCTAATCCTGGGAGGCCTCTTTCATAATATAGTATTGCTGTCTCAGATTATGGTCACTGATGACTGTCTTCGGCCACAGTCCCACTATCAGTATTTCGTCAGTATTCGGTCAGTATTTTTTCTCAGGAGTGGGAGCCAAAACCAGGAGTGGGTGATAAATGCAGAATTGGTGACTAGTTTCTATTATACCTTTTCTCTGATTGTTCCTCACCTGGTTTTGTCTCCCACTCCTGAGAAAAAATACTGACCGAATACTGATCAAATACTGATAGTGGAGCTGAGGCCTTAGGATTCAATCAGTCGTCGGTAATTTTTCTCGTACACAAAGCACACTGATACTAACTGTTCTGTTTCAGATTTTCATCAGTGTTTGGTTAGTTTGTTTTTTTATAGCATATGAAAAGGTTTCTGAAGCTTCTTCTATGGAGCAAATATGAAAATCGGACATTAGGATGCAAATAGGATGGCATCCATGTGCTGAATATTTTTTTTCATGAACCAATAAACTTATATTGGCAAGTTTGATCCATGACGCCGATCAAAATCAGACATGTCCCAGTGTTTTGGTGCAATCCACTTGGTTTTAAAAAAAAAAAAAAGAAAGCTGCATGTGAACAGCACCACAGCCTATCGTGTATACGACTGCACGGAACTGATGGGTTTCTTTGGCAGCCAGGGGCCTACAGAATGCCTCTGTCACCACCATCTTTGTCCTCCTAGGAAGCCTGGCCATGTGGATAAACTTCATGGGAAGTGTGTTTTTTACTGTATACTGCAATACTGTCTATGTGGACATAAAAATAATTTAAAAAAAAGTTATAGCTCTTGGAAGAAGGAGAGGAAAAACAAAAAGGCAAAAACACAATCTCCTGGCCTGGAAAAGACATATTAGACTAATAAGTTTATCAGGAGATTTTTCATCATAGACAGGATTACAATGAAAGGTAACACATTATAAATATAAATATATATATATATATTATACAGTTGAAACCAGAAGTTTACATACACAATATAAAAAGACACATATGCATGTTTTTCTCAATATCTGACATGAAATCAGAATAAACCTTTCCCGTTTTAGGTCAATTAGGATTACTATAATTTTTAATATTTGCCAAATGCCAGAATAATGAGAGAGAGAGAATGTTTTAAGGTATTATTACTTACTGCAAAGTCAAAAGTTTACTTACACTAAGATTACTATGCCTCTAAACAACTCTGGACTGCCCGTATGATGATGTCATGTGTTTGGAAGCTTCTGAGTCAATTAGAAACACACCTGTGAATGTATTTTAATGCACACCCGAAACACACTGCTTTTTTGTGTAGCATCATGGGAAAGTCTAAAGAAATCAGCCAAGATATCAGGAAGAGAATTGTGGACTTGCACAAGTCTGGCTCATCCTTGGGTACAATTTCAAGTTACCTGAAGGTGCCTTGTTCACCTGTGCAAACAATTATACGTAAGTACAAACAAGATGGGAATGTCCAGCCATCATACCGCTCAGGAAGGAGACGGGTTCTGGAGTGGCCATCGCAAAGCCCTGATCTCAATCCTATTGAAAATTTATGGGCAAAGCTGAAAAGGCAGGTGTGAGCAAGGCGACCTACAAACCTGGATCAGTTACACCAGTTTTGTCAGGAGGAATGGGCCCAAATTCCGAACAACTATTGTAAGAAGCTTGTGGAAGGATATCCCAAACATTTGACCCAAGTCATTCACTTTAAGGGCAATGGTACCAAATACTAATGAAATGTATGTAAACTTTTGACCTTGCAGTAAGTAATAAAAATGCCTTAAAACATTCTCTCTCTCTCATTTTTCTGACATTTGGCAAATATTAAAAATTATGGTAATCCTAACGGACCTAAAACAAGAAAGGTTTATTCTGATTTCATGTCAGATATTGAGAAAAACATGCATATGTGTCTTTTTATATAGCTTATGTAAACTTCTAGTTTAAACTGTATATAGTAAATAACACAGGACCACTCACAATAGGTGATGTCACAGCTCACCTCCTCACCCTCCCTGCACAATGACAGCTGCCCTGATCAAAGCATGCCCAGTTTGCACTTCAATGCAACTCAATAGGGTTTAAGTCTAATGCTGCTGCTTATATCCAAGTAGCTGCTCAAAAGAACAGGGTGTAGGAAAATAATATGAGACTTAGGCCACGGCCCCATTATCAGTATTCGGACAGTATTTTTTCTCAGGAGTGGGAGCCAAAACCAGGTGAGGAACAATCAGAGAAAAGGTATAATAGAAACAAGTCACCAATTCTGCATTTATCACCCACTCCTGGTTTTGGAAAATGCAAGATGGTGATATGAAAAAAAAGATTATCAAGAATGATTAAGAAATATGTGTATAAAAACCTGATTTGAACAATATGTCAGCTCTCTCCTCCACCACAAACCGTAAGATGAACTTTTGGATAAGTCCATGTTCAGAGTTCAGCACTGGACACTATGTCCCTATTAGATGTGCTGGGCTCACTAGAGACCTGTGCGGTTTACACAATCCCTATGTTGTTGGCTGGCACCCCTCATACATAAAGAGTTCTAAAGTAAGAAATACTAATCCCCATAAGGCCCCCTTCACACGTCCTTCTTGTATGTTCGTATGCTGCCCGTTTTAAAGGGCCGCAAATACGGACATACGCACACCCATGTATTCAATGGGTGTACCCACATGTCAGGTTTATCACACGGACCTTGTGTCCTTGTAAAAAACCTGCAGACATGTCAGGTTTTTTTTGCTCAGCACACACAAAATGCTTATGTCATCAGCGTGACATGAACCGGCGACGGTGCCGGCAGCTTGAGGCAACTCTCATCATTAAATAATCAAAAAAAGGAAAGTCAGCTCACCCATTAACTAAATCCAGTGCACAGAGGCCGGCAGTACGGCAGGACAAATGGACAGGAAAAATGGAAGATATCCAGCGTCAAGATCTTCGTATAAAAACACTAATTTAATGGAAATCTTGTAAAAACACCATAATGGAAATTTAGTGGAAATTTACAAACAAATAGATATGTCACAAAAAAACATGGATGGGGAATATGTGTGCTGGCAAACGTGTTTCAAACTGGAGTTCTTAATCATTGCATACCGTTTAACGGCGTTTTATGTCATATCCTGGCAGCACACGTCAGAAACCTCCAATCGGGTAATAAAAACAATATACCCGGACACTTCTGGGCATGAACATAAACATGACTTAATCTAAAGTCATGTTTTATGTTCATGCCCAGAGGTGTCCGGGTATATTGTTTTTATTACCTGATTAGAGGTTTCTGACCACATGTGCTGCCAGAATATGACATAAAATGCCGTTAAATGCGCTTGTTTGGTATGCAGTGATTAAGAACTTTGGTTTGAAAAGCGTTTGCTAGCACATATTTGTGAATTTCCACTATGGTGTTTTTACAAGATTTCCAATAAATTAGTGTTTTTATACGAAGATCTTGATGCTGGATACCTTCTATCTTACCAACTCTCATCATGGTCACGTGCGGGAGCAAGGAACAATGTTGAGAGTTGTAGGCAGCCCCCGCTGTCTACATAGAGTGTAAAATTAAGAATAAAAAACAAAAACACTTTATACTTACCTTTACACCTAATCCATTGAAGCCCATGTCACCTGAGAAAAAAAACTAAAATAAAAATCAACCATAATACTCACCTGGAATGGCGTAGAAGGGAGCAGGAGAGAGGAAATGTAGAAAGCTTACCACGTTGTCGATTTCAAAACCATATGTCAGCCGGAATCCATCCTGAGGGTGCCGCACCCATTGGTGATCACAAGCAAATGAAAAAGAAAAGGGAAATCCACCGGCACATCCAACAGGAAATAATTAAAAATTGTTCTTTATTGAAGAAAAAACTAAAACATGCTAAAATGAAACCTCAGAAACCTGACGCGTTTCTGGTGTATACAACACCCTTATTCATAGGACGACTGAGGCAACATGTAACAGACCAGACTTTATATCAAAGAGAATGACGGCACTTCCACTACAAAAACTAGGTGTGAACAGGTGCTTACTAAGAGCAGCTACCTCCATATATAATGAACAAATAAAGTAGCACACTGTAACACTGAGTATATAGATGTGAAATATGAAATATGAATAGCATAACTGCTATAAAAAATAGAAATAAATGAAAAATTTTTTGAAAATTTTTTTTAGCGCATGAAATATGAAGTATGGAAAATGAATAGCATTACTGCTGTAAATAAATGAGAAATCTTAGCGCATAAATTGGCCAATTCATGTGTACCTGACAGCCGCGGTAAGGCGTTTCTCTTTCCCACACATAAGCAGACGGAGGTCTCTTAGAGAGGTATTCACATTGGTAGGTCCTGACATCGAGAAACGCCTTACCGCGGCTGTCAGGTACACATGAATTGGCCAATTTATGCGCTAAGATTTCTCATTTATTTACAGCAGTAATGCTATTCATTTTCCATACTTCATATTTCATGCGCTAAAAAAAATTTTCAAAAAATTTTTCATTTATTTCTATTTTTTATAGCAGTTATGCTATTCATATTTCATATTTCACATCTATATACTCAGTGTTACAGTGTGCTACTTTATTTGTTCATTATATATGGAGGTAGCTGCTCTTAGTAAGCACCTGTTCACACCTAGTTTTTGTAGTGGAAGTGCTGTCATTTTCTTTGTTACTAGATTTAGCGTTGACTGAGCACTCCACCCCCACCCCCATGCCGCAGGTGGTTTTAAATGCATCAGGATCTGTCTTTCCCACACATAAGCAGACGGAGGTCTCTTAGAGAGGTATTCACATTGGTAGGTCCTGACATCGAGAAACGCCTTACCGCGGCTGTCAGGTACACATGAATTGGCCAATTTATGCGCTAAGATTTCTCATTTATTTACAGCAGTAATGCTATTCATTTTCCATACTTCATATTTCATGCACTAAAAAAATTTTTCAAAAAATTTTTCATTTATTTCTATTTTTTATAGCAGTTATGCTATTCATATTTCATATTTCACATCTATATACTCAGTGTTACAGTGTGCTACTTTATTTGTTCATTATATATGGAGGTAGCTGCTCTTAGTAAGCACCTGTTCACACCTAGTTTTTGTAGTGGAAGTGCCGTCATTTTCTTTGTTACTAGATTTGGCGTTGACTGAGCACTCCACCCCCACCCCCATGCCGCAGGTGGTTTTAAATGCATCAGGATCTGTCTTTCCCACACATAAGCAGACGGAGGTCTCTTAGAGAGGTATTCACATTGGTAGGTCCTGACATCGAGAAACGCCTTACCGCGGCTGTCAGGTACACATGAATTGGCCAATTTATGCGCTAAGATTTCTCATTTATTTACAGCAGTAATGCTATTCATTTTCCATACTTCATATTTCATGCGCTAAAAAAAATTTTCAAAAATTTTTTCATTTATTTCTATTTTTTATAGCAGTTATGCTATTCATATTTCATATTTCACATCTATATACTCAGTGTTACAGTGTGCTACTTTATTTGTTCATTCTTCAGACTTTATATCAGACTTGCAATAAATGAGCAAAAACAATAGGTGGAGCTCAAATCAGTGCTGCAGAGGAAGTTGCAAGCAATACAGGTGACGAACATAAGATAATAAATGTAGTGCAATAAATAATTCATAAAGCATACCCAACATGACAATAATATTCTGAATGGACAAATATAATTGCAATAATGATTCACATAATGGCAACTAATGGAAGCCGCAATTCAGCAGTCAGTGTCACACAGGATGAAATCAGATACGCAGCCAGGCAGCCAGTAACACAAAGAATGGAATCAGGTGCAAAAATCGACAAACGGCATTACACAGCCTAGCAATCAGTGTCTCAACATCCCTATTAAACAAGCAGTATAAAAAAAAAATATATACAGTACAGACCAAAAGTTTGGACACACCTTCTCATTTAAAGATTTTTCTGTATTTTCATGACTATGAAAATTGTACATTCACACTGAAGGCATCAAAACTATGAATTAACACATGTGGAATTATATACTTAACAAAAAAGTGTGAAACCACTGAAAATATGTCTTATATTCTAGGTTCTTCAAAGTAGCCACCTTTTGCTTTGATGACTGCTTTGCACACTCTTGATGAGCTTCAAGAGGTAGTCACCGGAAATGGTTTTCACTTCACAGGTGTGCCCTGTCAGGTTTAACAAGTGGGATTTCTTGCCTTATAAATGGGGTTGGGACCATCAGTTGTGTTGTGCAGAAGTCTGGTGGATACACAGCTATTAGTCCTACTGAATAGACTGTTAGAATTTGTATTATGGCACGAAAAAAGAAGCTAAGTAAAGAAAAACGAGTGGCCATCATTACTTTAAGAAATGAAGGTCAGTCAGTCTGAAAAATTGGGCAAACTTTGAATGTGTCCCCAAGTGCAGTTGCAAAAACCATCAAGCGCTACAAAGAAACTGGCTCACATGAGGACCGCCCCAGAAAAGGAAGACCAAGAGTCACCTCTGCTTCTGAGGATAAGTTTATCCGAGTCACCAGCCTCAGAAATCGCAGGTTAACAGCAGCTCAGATTAGAGACCAGGTCAATGCCACACAGAGTTCTAGCAGCAGACATATCTCTTCAACAACTGTTAGGAGGAGACTTTGTGCAGCAGGCCTTCATGGTAAAATAGTTGCTAGGAAACCACAGCTAAGGACAGGCAACAAGCAGAAGAAACTTGTTTGGGCTAAAGAACACAAGGAATGGACATTAGAAGAGTGGAAATCTGTGCTTTGGTCTGAAGAGTCCAAATTTGAGATCTTTGGTTCCAACCACCGTGTCTTTGTGCGAAGCAGAAAAGGTGAACGGATGGACTCTACATGCCTGGTTCCCACCGTGAAGCATGGAGGAGGAGGTGTGATGGTGTGGGGGTGCTTTGCTGGTGACACTGTTGAGGATTTATTCAAAATTGAAGGCATACTGAACCAGCATGGCTACCACAGCATCTTGCAGCGGCATGCTATTCCACCCGGTTTGCGTTTAGTTAGACCATCATTTATTTTTCAACATGACAATGACCCCAAACACCTCTAGGCTGTGCAAGGGCTATTTGACCAAGAAGGAGAGTGATGAGGTGCTACGCCAGATGACCTGGCCTCCACAGTCACCAGACCTGAACCCAATCGAGATGGTTTGGGGTGAGCTGGACCGCAGAGTGAAGGCAAAAGGGCCAACAAGTGCTAAGCATCTCTGGGAACTCCTTCAAGATTGTTGGAAGACCATTTCCGGTGACTACCTCTTGAAGCTCATCAAGAGAATGCCAAGAGTGTGCAAAGCAGTCATCAAAGCAAAAGGTGGCTACTTTGAAGAACCTAGAATATAAGACATATTTTCAGTTGTTTCACACTTTTTTGTTAAGTATATAATTCCACATGTGTTAATTCATAGTTTTGATTCCTTCAGTGTGAATGTACAATTTTCATAGTCATGAAAATACAGAAAAATCTTTAAATGAGAAGGTGTGACTTTTGGTCTGTGCTGTATATAAAAAAAAAAATTTGAGAAAAAAAAAATATGAGAAAAAAATAATAAAAAATATTGAATTATAATCACAATCACTAATAAATAAAAAATAGGTCATTTTTGAAATTCATGCCCCAGGGATATTTAGTGTCCAAGGTCAATATCCAGTAGACTTCTCTCATAGCTAATTGTTTCTGCCAGCTGCCCCCCCCCCCCCCCGAATGGAATGATCAATTTTTCAATCCCAAAAAAAAGACAAACAGGAAATGTCTCCTCTATGCAATGTGCTAAAATTTTAACTGCCCCAGAATAACCAGAGTTACCACTACTGATGTTACCAATGTGCTCAGCTATCCTTTTTTTGAGTTTACATGTGGTGTAACCTACATATTGTAAATTGCAGATTTTGCAATGTATGCAGTAGATTACAATTAATGAATGTTCTGATAGAATATGACACACCCTCAGAGGAACTGAAAGTGTGTTTCTTATTATCCGCATACTGACATACATTGCATCTGCTCAATGCACATTTGTAAAAACCTGTAGCTGAAAGCCAAGATGAGGGGGATTTTACATTGCGTGTCAGGCAGGCGATAGCATGTCACCAAGTGATCTGCCTCTTTTAGCTACCACCTGACAACCACCATCTAGAATTGTACGAAGGCGGCTGTCTTGATTTACCACTGGTAAATATTTCTGAATAATGCCCTTAATGGTATGAAACTGATTGCTGAAGGCAGTAGAAAAAACAATGGTAGGGGGAGAAGCCGATTTTAGTGTTTTCCCTGTACCATATAAAAAATTATCACGTGAAATATTATGCACTTTTTCAAATGCTTGATTCACTCTGGACCTATTATATCCCCTATCTTTCAGCCTGTTCTTGATAGTTTTACTTTCCTTAACAAAAACCTCTTCGCTAGAACAAATCCTTCTAGCTCTAATAAATTCCCCCTTGGGGATAGCATTCATAATGTGCCTAGGGAGTGAACTGGAGGCTAAAAGAATGGTATTTCCAGCAGTGATTCTATATACAGATGAATCAACTCTATTGGTGGTAAGGTTGTGACTCGCCCCCTGGGCCGTGGGGTACCCGGAACCGGGCCTTCTGGTGTACGGTGCTGATGGGGGTAGTAGTGGCAACCCGGTCCCGTGGCTCAGGGCGGTCAGACCAATGTTGTGGCAGTCCATTTATAGATTGGTGAATATCCGACTACGCCACCCGTGGATTGCGGTCAGGGATAACCGCCGCTGCGAGGCAGACCGCTGAAGCTGGTGTTGTTGTGCAGCACAGGGGTAGGATAACTCCCCACGGGAAGAGTGTAGCCTCAGGGCAGTGTAGGTGGATGCTGGGGGTGATAGTGCAGGCCGCAATAGCAAGAGTTCAGAGTCCGCTTCAAACAGTCCAGGGTCTTTATTGTAGGAATTATTAATGACCCAACAGTAGTACCGGTTAGGAATGGGCCTGGGTGTCTGAGAGCATTCGGGCGAGCCCCACTGGTCAGGGTGAGTGTGTAAGCCTACCGTTCTCTCTATGCTCTTTCTGACTATCCCCCTCTTCGTGGTGTAATAGCCCACGTCCCTGAGCTGGCCGTGTACTTCTCGCCTGTATGGCTTGCGACTCGGGCCTTGGGTACCTTTTGCTTTCTCCTTGCTGTACTGGTCCCTCTGTGTGGCGGAGCCTCCAGGCTTCTTAGGCCAAGGGACCTGAAATCCCTCGCGGGTTGGTTCTCTGCTGCTGGGCTTGATAACCCGGGCAGCCTCGGACCCCAATGTCCGGTTAGATTGATTCTCTGCCAGGACCGGCTCTCGTCGCCTCTGTCCCTGGCTTGCAGTTTCTCCTCTGCCTCACGGACTCCTCAGCTGCTGCTGACCTGTCCCTCTTCTCTGAGAACCCTTCTGGTCACTTCAGAGTGGGTTCTGGTCTCTCTAACCCTGTCCCAGTTCCAGATTTTATAGGTCAGCCAGCTCCCCCTACTGGCCTGGGACAGGAGGTGCTGCATGCTAATGGTCCCTAACCAGGGAACCTCCCTCCTGCTCTCAGACACAGGTTATTGTTTGTGGCATCCAGGCCTGGGGTGACACATTCCCCCCTAGTAAAATTTAGTACTCCGGACTAAACAGGAAACACAAATACAGGGTATAAATGATAACATAACATATATACAAGTACATTTTGTCCTTAAGGTCACGGCGCTTCCGTGACCGGGTGTCCATATCACCCAACAAGGTGAAGTTTTGAACGGTGCGGGGACCTGTCTCCATAAACCCCAAGTTCCTGGCCTTGGGCGTGGCGACAAGGCTGAGCTACCTACTTTGGGTCACAAGGAAGCCACGCCGGACAGGTTTTTCTTCTGTGACCATCTTCACAAGAGGGACCAAGTGCAACTATCTACAAGACAGTTCCGGCCATTCAGTGTCCATGACCTGTCAGTCCATCGTACTAGGAAAACTGGAAAAACATTATTAATAACCAGGTAACAAACATAAAACATTTGCAATATACAGCATTTAGATCTTCCAGCGAGCTGGTATTTGACCCCTAGTGCTCCGGGTTGACCTGCGTAACCCACTGTCTGGTGGTGGTCTAACCTGGCTTTCCCCACTAGCATTTAGGGTACAGCTACTAGCTGGGTTTACAGGTAGGGCAGGCAGCTGTCTGCGGGTCCTTTGGTTTACCGCAGGCATGGCAGGCTCACTGTCAGCAGAAGGTTGACTCTCCTGGGCTGCTGGCATGGGTTCTTCTGCCTCCGAGGCTGCTTGTTCCTCTTGTTCTTCCTGCTCTCCTCTAGGTTCCTGCTGAGTTGGCTGAAGGAAGTGTAGGACGGGTACCACTATTGCGTCGTTTATCCGAGTCCAGGACCGGGGAAACTCCCTGAGGACGGTGCTGATCATTTCTTCCTTGTCCTCTGCAGGTTCAAGGTCATCTTGATCTTCTCCTGCACTCTGTAGTTGCTCGGGGCACCGTTTTAGGTGGTCTCTGGAGACGGTGCTAGTGGTTTCTCCTCCATCCTAGGTAATTACACATACCTTCGGGTTGTTGTGGTCGGACTGCAGTACTGTGTACGGGTCGCTCTCCCACTGGTCATCTAGCTTGTGAAGCTTTCTCTTCCGCTTCAGGACCTGCTCGCCAGGTTCCAGGGGACCAGCAGGGGCGTGTTGGTTGAAGAGCCTCTCTTGCTTTTCTCTTGCTTGAGCCAGGCTCCTCTCCACGCTCTCCTGTACCTTTTTGTACTGTAGCCGCCGTTCCGTATCCCAGTCCGCATCTGGGGAGGTGTCCTTGGGTGTCAGGACTCCCATCTCCAGGTCCATAGGCAGCTTACCTGGTCTTGCTCGCATCAGGTAAGCCGGGGTGCAGTTGGTAGCATTCACCGGGATATGATTGTATAAGTCTATCAGGTCTGGCAGCTTCTCCGGCCACAGGCTGCGTTCTTCCAGGGGCAACGTCTTGAGGAGATCAATGACGATATTATTCATTTTTCTCACACAGCCCGTTGGTTTGCGGGTGGTAAGGCGTTGTCCGAATCTTCTTACAGCCGTAGAGGTTGCAGAACTCCTGGAAGATTTCCGCCTCGAACGCTGAACCTTGATCTGTCAAGACCTGTTCCGGATACCCGTGTGGACGGCAGAAGTGTTGTTGGAAGGCTCTGGCCGCTGTTTGGGCTGTCAAGTCTTTAACGGGGACCACCACCAGGAACCGGGAATAGTGGTCCACTATTGTCAGGGCATAGACGTAGCCCGACCAGCTTGGAGCCAATTTCACATGGTCCAGAGCTACCAGTTCAAGAGGCTGCCTGGTGATGATGGGCCTCAAGGGTGTCTTCTGGCTGGTACAGTCCTTCCTTCTGAGGTTACATGGGCCGCTGTCCCTGCACCACTTCTCTATGGCCCCTCTCATACCGATCCAGAAGAACCGCTCTCTCAGTAGGAACTCCAGTTTCTTCCACCCGAAGTGTCCCGCTCTGTCATGGTAGGCCTCCAGGACCATTGCTGCATCTCGTCTTGGGACCACTACCTGCCAGGTCAACTCGTGTGTCCGGTGGTTGACAAGCCTTCTGCACAGTTTACCTTCGTAGAGGAATAGTCTGCTCTTCTCCTTCCACAGCTGCTTAGCTTCCTCAGGGGCATCCGGATCGGGATAGGCATCTGCCTGAGTCAGCATTTCCTTCACCAAGCGAACTGCAAGGTCACTATCCTGCGTTTCAGCCCAGCCATGATGGGGTAAGGGGTTGAACATGACGGTGGTTAGGTCTCTGTCTCTTACCCGGTGAGAATACTGAGTGGCCCCATACCGGTGGAACGCAGGGAGCTCTATTTCTTCCAGCTCTTCTGAGTCTTCTTCTCCTTCGGGTAGGTGGGGCATTCTTGATAGGGCATCTGCATTGGCGTTGGTTCTGCCTGCTCGGTATTTGATTGTGAAGTCATAATTTGATAGCCGGGCCATCCACCACTGTTCCAGGGCACCAAGTCTTGCAATGTCCAGGTGTGTCAACAGGTTGTTGTCGGTGTACACAGTGAACTTTGCGGAGGCCAGGTAATGTTTAAACCGTTCTGTGACAGCCCACACCACTGCCAAGAATTCTAGCTTAAAGAAGCTGTAATTCTCCGGGTTTCTTTCAGTGGGCCTCAGCTTCCGGCTGGCGTACGCGATCACCCTTTCTCTGCCCTGTTGGTTCTGTGACAGTACGGCTCCCAGCCCCACATTACTGGTGTCTGTGTGGATGATAAAAGGCTGGCCATAATCGGGGTAGGCCAGGATCTCATCCCCCGTGAGGGCCATCTTCAGCTGGCGGAAGGACTCCTCTTCCAGCTTGTCCCACTTGAAGGGTGGCTTGTGACTTCTGGATTTAGACTGACCTATCAGGAGGTCCTGCATTGGAGCTGCCATCTTTGTGAACCCGGGGATAAACCTTCGGTAGTAGCCTACCAACCCGAGGAATTGCCTCACTTCTTTGATGTTAGAGGGGCTTGGCCAGCTCTTGATTACTGTAACCTTGTCGGGGTCGGGGGCTACTCCCTCTGCACTCACCACGTGTCCTAGGTACTGTACCTTCAGTTTCAACAAGTGACACTTTGAGGGCTTCACCTTCAGGCCAAAGCCTGCCAGGGCTTCGAACACCTCTGCCAGGTGTTTCAGATGGTCCTCGTAGGTCTTCGAATATACAATCACGTCGTCTAAGTAAAGTAGGACCGTCTCAAAGTTTCGGTGCCCTAGACAGCATTCCATCAGCCTCTGGAAGGTCCCGGGTGCATTGCAGAGCCCGAAGGGCATACAGTTGAATTCACTTAATCCCATCGGGGTGGTGAAGGCGGTCTTCTCCTTGTCAGCCTCTGCCACAGGAACCTGCCAGTACCCGCTAGTAAGGTCCAAAGTAGAGAAGAAATTAGCTGATTTTAGTGCGGCCAAAGACTCCTCTATTCTAGGCAACGGGTATGCGTCTTTATGGGTGATACGATTGACTTGTCTATAGTCCGCGCACATTCTCATAGTACCGTCTTTCTTTTTTACCAGAACCAAGGGGGCTGCCCAGGGGCTACAGCTGTCTCTAATGACCCCGGCTTCTTTCATTTCTCTCAGCATGCCCTTTGCGTTCTGATAGTGTGCGGGGGGTACAGGTCTGTATCTCTCTTTTATTGGTGCGTGGCTCCCCGTGGGGATGTGGTGTTCCACCCCTTTCACCCTGCCGAAGTCTAGCAGGTGCTTACTAAAGATTCTCTCGTACTCCTGAACCACCCGGTAGACTCCTTGTTTTTGGTGCAAGGGAGTGGAGTCAGCATCCACGTGGAGTTTCGGGCACCAGTCCTCCTTGGGTTTCTGGGTGCCTTTACCCTCCGTCTGGGGAGATGGAGGCAAGGGTTCCACGGCCATGACAGCATTGTTTTCAACAGTATACAATTTGGCTAGTGTAGCGTACCGGGGCAAGTGTACTTCCCTTTCCCCAATGTTTAAGATCCGGACGGGCACCCTTCCATGGCGGACATCAACCACCCCCCGGGCTGTCAAAATGGTGGGCCTGCTGTCTGAGTACACGGGTTCTACCATGGCCTCTTAACCCGATTGCAGTCCGACACCAGATCATCATTTCACTTTTGGGAGGCATGGCAATGGGGAACGGGTCGCTCATCCTTACGCTACCGATCTCACCACCAGACAGTTCTACCTGTTGCCGTCTCATCAGGGCTCTTATCTCTTTCTGGAGGACCCTCTGTTGGCTGGAGCTCGCATTCATCGCCACCTGCTGCAAAATTACAATTACTTCTGAAAGACAATTTTCAATCACGTTAGTACCCAAGGTTATTTTAGGGTGACTTTCTCAACGGTCAATGTTCACAATGATCACTCCCTGTGCCGGCAGTTCAACTTTACCAATCTTAATGGTCATCTCTCTGAACCCCACCTGCGGCACGGGTTGGCCATTGCTGGCGATGATGCTTAAGTCATCGTCTGGATAACGGGTTATATCAGTGTTACTCCAGTACTGCTTGAAAAGTACATAGGGGATCGTAGTCACTTGAGACCCGGTGTCCAGCAGTGCACTCATGGGGATACCGTCCAGCACTACGGGTAAAACCGGGCGTCCCCCCCACGTACTTATCACGCCAATTAGACGGGCTTGATGACCTTATGCCTGGGGGTTGGCCCTCTGCCCCAGGTCGGACCCGTTTAAAGTACAGTACCTGGCTATGTGTCCCGGCTGGCTGCAACGGCGGCAAATCGGCTGTCCATCCTCAGTGTAACGGTTGGTGGGCCTCCCTCTGAACGACGGGATCCTCCTCTGTCGACGCCACGGGACATCCTCCGGACTTGAAGCCAGCTTGATTGGTCCTGACGGGTCCATCTGTAACGACTGTACGGTCCTGGTCAATGCAGCAACACTCTTTGTTAGTTCTTGGACCTGATGGTGCAGGTTTGCAGGCGGGGATGGGTTTAGGGCCTGCGCATCAGCCCCCACAAGGTCTGCGGGGTAGGGCGCCGCCCCCTGGTGGTAAGTGATGGCAGGACGCCGGGAAACTACAGCGCCACCCGGTGCGAGTTCTCGGAGCACCCGGATGGCCCTATCTTTGAACTGTGCAAAAGTCAAATCGGGGTTCTGTAGGGCCATGAGGCACAGCTGGGTTCTGTGGGCGCTGGACAGCAGACCTTCTATGAACTGATCAGTCAACAGTTTATCTGTATGCTGCACGCTGCCAGGGTCAGCTTGCTTAATTGCCCCCAAGGCTTCCTGTAAATTTAGGGCATAATCTCTGATGCTATCTTGAGCTCGCTGCTTACATCCATAGAACCGCATTTTGATTTCTACTGAGGTACGGGTATCAAAGGTGTCCCGTAGACGGGTCAGAACCCCCCTTACAGTCTTTTTCTCCTCAGCTGTCCAAGACTTTACCTCCCGCTGGGCTGCACCAGTTAACTGCCCTATCAGTATGCTTACTTTCTGTTCTTCTGTCAGGGAATAAACTTTGAACAGGCTATACAGCCTTTCTTTAAAGTCGCCCAAGGTATGCGACTCGCCAGCATACTGTGGCAGCCAGGCCGCTCCGGGGATATAGGGCATGGAAAACGGCATCACAGCTGCAGCGGCTATGCTGGTGGTAGAGGGTCCCTCCGCGTCCGACATCTTCCTCCCCCCTAGTTAACCGTGGCCTACCTTCCGGCGATCCTCTTCTGTAGGCCGCGGCTCCACTCGCGATGCTCTGGGTGAGGACCTTGCGTCGCTTGGCGATGACGTCGGCGTCCGCTGGATCTCCTTCCAGGAGCTTGTGCAGCGTCTCAGCGTAGGGCGAGGCTTCAGGTCTCACGCGTTTTTGACGTCCACGCCCCTCTTCTTCCAGCGCGGCGTCCCGAAGATGGCGCCCGATGGCGGGAAACGGCTCCGATTGGCGGGAAATGGCCCCGAATGGCGGGAAACCTCACTCAGGTAAGTATAAAGTCTTTTTCAGGCACGCAATACCCGTTTGTGGTGGGTTGGTCACAATCCTGCCGACTACGCCAAAGCTGACTCGCCCCCTGGGCCGTGGGGTACCCGGAACCGGACCTTCTGGTGTACGGTGCTGATGGGAGTAGTAGTGGCAACCCAGTCCCGTGGCTCAGGGCGGTCAGACCAATGTTGTGGCAGTCTATTTATAGATTGGTGAATATCCGACTACGCCACCCGTGGATTGCGGTCAGGGATAACCGCCACTGCGAGGCAGACCGCTGAAGCTGGTGTTGTTGTGCAGCACAGGGGTAGGATAACTCCCCACGGGAAGAGTGTAGCCTCAGGGCAGTGTAGGTGGATGCTGGGGGTGATAGTGCAGGCCGCAATAGCAAGAGTTCAGAGTCCGCTTCAAACAGTCCAGGGTCTTTATTGTAGGAATTATTAATGACCCAACAGTAGTACCGGTTAGGAATGGGCCTGGGTGTCTGAGAGCATTCGGGCGAGCCCCACTGGTCAGGGTGAGTGTGTAGGCCTACCGTTCGATCTAAGCTCTTTCTGACTATCCCCCTCTTCGTGGTGTAATAGCCCACATCCCTGTGCTGGCCGTGTACTTCTCGCCTGTATGGCTTGCGACTTGGGCCTTGGGTACCTTTTGCTTCTCCTTGCTGTACTGGTCCCTCTGTGTGGTGGAGCCTCCAGGCTTCTTAGGCCAAGGGACCTGAAATCCCTTGCGGGTTGGTTCTCTGCTGCTGGGCTTGATAACCCGGGCAGCCTCGGACCCCAATGTCCGCTTAGATTGGTTCTCTGCCAGGACCGGCTCTCATCGCCTCTGTCCCTGGCTTGCAGTTTCTCCTCTGCCTCAGGGACTCCTCAGCTGCTGCTGACCTGTCCCTCTTCTCTGAGAACCCTTCTGGTCACTTCAGAAGTGGGTTCTGGTCTCTCTAACCCTGCCCCAGTTCCAGCTTTTATAGGGCAGCCAGCTCCCCCTACTGGCCTGGGACAGGAGGTGCTGCATGCTAATGGTCCCTAACCAGGGAACCTCCCTCCTGCTCTCAGACACAGGTTATTGTTTGTGGCATCCAGGCCTGGGGTGACACAGTTGCCATGTAACGTAATATACAAAAAAGGAGTATTAGTAGTTAGAGGACTACATGTAAACCGAACATTGCAATTGTTAGAATTCAAATATAGAACAAAATCAGAATATGTGGACTCGCTCCCCTTCCAAACCAGGAGTACGTCATCCACATACCTACCAAACCATACCAAAGATGAAATGAAAAGATTGTTAGTAGAAAAAATATATATTTCCTCCCACCAAGCCATAAAGAGAATATAGAGTGAAGGTGAGAATTTCGAACCCATTGGGGCTCCCAACTTCTGAAGAAAAAATTTTGACTGAAACATAAAAAAATTATGCTGAAGTAAATAATCAAGTGACAGTAAAATAAACTGCTTGAGAGGTGATGAATAAGCACTATAATTGTCCAAATGATATTTCACAGCTACCATGTCTGTGGTGTGAGGAATGGAAGAATACAAGTTTATTATATCACATGTCGCAAAGGAATAATCTGAATGGCAAGTAAAATTGTCAAAAACCTTCAAAACTGTGGAGGTATCATTCAAATAACCCGGAGTCCTGGCTATAAGGGGCTGGAGATAGCTATCAATCCATTCACTGAGATTTTCATTTAGTGACCCTATGTCCGCTATTATGGGTCTTAAAGGGGGTGGAAAAACCCCTTTATGAATCTTGGGAAAACCATGAAAAATAGGAATAATAGGAAATTCAGGGATTAGCCATTTAAATAGCTTAGAATTAAGAATACCAAGCCTGATGCACTCATTTAAACACTCAGACAATGCAGATTTAAAAGCAATTGTGGGATCAGACTTTAACCTCAAATAAGTGTCAGTATAATTTAGAATAAAAAAAAACATTGTACAATACAGATCCATTTCCAGCACAACAACACATCCTCCCTTGTCAGACTGGCGTATGGTCAGGTGTGGATTGTGTTGTAGATCTTTGACAGAATCAGACTGGGATTTATCAAAATTACTATTAAAGTGGATTTCACGAGTATCAGCATATAACTTTCTAAGATCTCTTTCAACCAAAGATTGAAAAAGGTCCAAGGAGGGAGCTCTCGATTCTAAAGGATAATACGATGGATTAGACGAAGTGACGCAAATATCATCATCTGCTGGTTTATCCGAAAGCTGGTTAGTGTCTTGTAATGAAGACAAGGTTAATAAGGCAATTTGATCCGAAACTGTAAGAGATGCATCATGAGTCTGTTCATGAACAGTAACAGTCTCATCAGTAAGTGAAAAATAATGTTGCTCATTGAAAAAATGTCTCTTGACCGTAAGTAGACGTGTAAAACGATTAACATCCCTGATGGTTTGTAATAAATTGAAATTTTGTGAAGGAACAAAATGTAATCCTTTAGCTAGGACATCAATTTGCGCAGAAGACAACACAAACAGAGTCAAAACAATAACGCTCTGAAGATTTTTATCTAGCGATGATGTCGGCATTTTCTGTCACTTATGGGATAGCGTCTCCAATCTTCTGTTCCTAGCTCTCCTGCCTCCCCTCCTCCTGCGACGTTTTTTGGAAACTATTGGCCACGTTCCTGTCTGATATTTGTGCCGGATGCAGAGGTATCAGAACCACTATCACATGAGTTAAAGTCCGATGATGAAAAAGAAACGGACCTTCTATTTAGCTCCTGGTGTGAATAGTGACCAGAGCGATTTTTCAAAATAGACCTGAATGGCCTTTTGGAGGGGTCTCTGTTTCATGTATAGATCTTATCATTATTGTAATCTGATATATCTCTATTAAACTTGGATTGTTTTATTTTGATGATATTGTCCTCCAAGGCATTGAGATTATCAGACATATTTTTCTTTAATTGATGATATTCTGAGGTTTCTGAAATTTTGTTGAGCTTAATATTAATTAAATCAATGTCCATTTTTAGAGTTTCCAACCTAGTTTCTTCATATGAGGTGATTAGACCCATCAATTTTAGAGAACATTCAGAAAGTATCAAATTCCATTCAGTCAGGAATTGATCTGAAAAAATATATGTGGGTGATTTTTTGATACGTAATCCCCCGGGGATCATATTATTTTCAATATATTTTCTGATGGTATTATGATTCCACCATGTCTGTAGTTCTTGCTTAGATAATTTTTCCAATTTATTAAAGAGATCTTTAATCTCTGAATGTGGGCCACAAGAACTGTCCATGCCATCAAACATTGCAGCCAGTTTGGCCATACGTAAATCCACCGCCATGCTGGTATAATGTGTAAGCTTGCACAAAATATCTGATAGCACCACATTATTCTATGAATAAGGGTGTTGTATACACCAGAAACGCGTCAGGTTTCTGAGGTTTAATTTTAGCATGTTTTCGTTTTTTCTTCAATAAAGAACAATTTTTAATTATTTCCTGTTGGATGTGCCGGTGGACTTCCCTTTTCTTTTTCATAATACTCACATGTCTGACATACTGTAACATGCCGTAATCCATCTCTGCGCTATTTGGTTTACAACCTGAACAGTGCAATGAGGCTACTGTCCAGGCTGCAAACCATGAGACAGTGAGCTGCTGCGAGCGCAGCTTCAGTGAAGAGCGGTGAAGTCATAGAGAATACAGCCGCTTACTGAAAATTCTCACGGTGATCTCATTAAGTTCAGCGCAGTTCATCGTCCTGGCTCGCAGTGAACTGCCCGTGGGAACGCAGCTTCGGTGAGCAGCGGTACCCTCTATGATGTCACTGCTCAACAATAAAGCCGCGCTTGCAGCAGCTCATTGTCTCATGGTTTGCAGCCTGGACAGTAGCCTCATGCCACTGTTCAGGTTGTAAACCAAATATTGCAGAGATGTATTACGGCGTGGGACAGTATGTCGGACAGGTGAATTATATGGTTGTTTTTTATTTTAGTTTTTTTTTTACAGGGGACAATAGCTTCAGGGAATTGGGTGTGAAGGTGAGTATTTTTGTTGTTTATTAATTTCAGTTTTTTACAGGGGACAATGGCTTCAGAAGAATAGGCGTAAGGTGAGTATAAATGTGTTTTTTATTTTTAAATAAATGTGTAAAACTGTGTGAACTTTTATTTCAAATAAAGTTTTTTTTTTACAGGCTGTGTTTTTATTTACTAACTTTTACTATGGAGTTAGTAATGGGAGCGTCTTATAGATGTGGCACCCCAGGGGTCTGGTTTCCCACAGTAATGTAATGTTATGTCTGAGAGCAGGTGGGAGGTCCTTTGGTCAGGGATCCTGTGCATGCCACACCTCCTGCCCAGTCTTGGGAGGGGAAGACCTTCCCCTATATAAACCCGGGGCTGAAGCAGGGTTAGTCAGTTAAGGAGAGTAGAGACAAGAAACAGCAGAAGCAATACCACTACGAGTCAGGGGCTGGCAGCTGCAGAGCTCGCCCTGACTGAGAAGCTTTCTTACCGGACCCGGCGTCCGAGGCTGTGGGGACTAACTCCTACCCAGCAGCAGAAGCCGACCGGCAGGGGATTTCAGGTCCTCAGGCCCAGAAACCCGAAGGCACGGTCACACGCATGGGACCAGCACCGCCATCGTGGAGCGGAAGCCATTAGAAGGCCCCGAGTCACCGGCCATACGGGTGAGCACCACACGGTACACTCAGGGACGTGGGCTACTTATATCCGCTTCTAGTAAGGTAGCCAGAAGAGTACAGTCAGTTTGGGAGGCCTACAACTCCGCCTGGCCAGGGGAGATCCCATCTGCTCAAGGACTGACCAGGCCCCGTTCACTAGCAAGTACTCCGGGAGGGTCTATCGTTGTTACCAGTAAAGACCGTGAATTACACCGCACCGTCTCTGAGTGGTTCCTTCTACCCCCATCGTCCACATCTGCTGCCCTGAGGCCATACCCCTCCCGTTGGGGGTTATACCATCTACGCTGCACCATCCATCCACCGGCCTCAGCGGACTGTCCTGCAGCGGCAGCTCCATAGCTGCATTCAACGGGTGGCGTAGTCGTCCTGCATCTACCGCTGTTACATCGCCGCTCAGTTTGACTCCCTGGGCACGGACCGGGTCACCGCCACGAGACTACAACCCTCAAGAGATCCGGCTCCGGGTAAGCTCCCGCGTGCGCAACGCAGCGCGACACAGGCCCAGGGGCGCGTCAACTTTGGCGTAGTCGGCAGGATTTCGTGCCCGCAACCACCGGGTACTGCGTGCCTGAAAAAGAGACTTTTCAAACTTACCTGTGGTGAAGATTCCCGCCATCCGGCGCCATCTTCAGCCTTCTTCCCGCCATCGGTGAAGTTTCCCGCCATCCGGCGCCATCTTCTGCCTTCTTCCCGCCATCCGTGGAGTTTTCCCGCCATTGGACGCCATCTTGAGGACGCCGCGCGGGAAGAAGAGGGGCGTGGACTCCGAAAGCGCGCGAGAAATGAAGCCCCGCCTCACGTCCGGACGTTGTGTAAGGTCCTGGAAGGAGCCCAGCAGACGCCGACGTCACAGGAGCGCGACGGAAGGTCCTCAACCCTGACGATCCACTGCGGAGCCGCGGCCTACGGAAGAGGATCATCGCAAGGTAGGCCACGGTCCACTAGGGGGGAGGAAGATGTCGGATACGGAGGAGAGCTTCACTGCCTCAACCCCCGCCAGCGCTACCGCTGCTGCAGTTATGCCCTTCACCATGCCCTATATCCCGGGAGCAGCTTGGCTACCCCAGTACTCAGGGGAGTCACATACCCTGCATGACTTTAGAGAAAAGCTGGATAGCCTCTTCCAGGTGTACCCCCTCACAGAAGAGCAAAAAGTGAGCATCCTGGTGGCCCAACTAACCGGGGCAGCCAAAAGGGAAGTAAAATCCTGGCCACCTGGGAGGAAGACTGTCGCAGGGATACTAACCCGGCTGAAGGACACCTTTGATACCCGCACCTCAGCCGAGATCAAGCTTAGATTCTACGGGTGCAAACAGCGGGCACATGAGAGTATAAGGGACTATGCCCTGAACCTACAAGAGGCCCTGAGAGCCATTAAGCAGACCGACCCTGACGGCGTGGGAGACGAGGACAGGCTGTTAACTGAACAATTTATAGAGGGTTTATATTGCAATGCCCACCGAACCCAGTTGCGGGCAATGGCCTTACAGGACCCTCATCTGGGATTTGCACAGTTCAAGGACAGAGCCATCCGGGTGCTCCGAGAACCGGCACCAGGTGGCGTTGTGACCCACAGACGCCCCACTACCACCTACCACCAGGAGGCGGCGCCCTTGTCGGCCGGGCCTGTGGGAGCTGATGCGCAGGCTTTGAACAATGACTCGGCTCCAGACCTGCACCATCAGGTCCAAGAGCTAGCTAAAAGTGTTGCTGCGCTAACCCGAACTGTGCAGTCTTTACAGGTTTCCACTCCAGGGAAGATCCAGCTGGCATCCGGACCGGAGGACATCCCGTGGCGTCGACCAAGGAGGACCCCACCGGCCAGAGGAAGACCCAGCGACCGATACAACGAGGACGGACGACCCATCTGCCGCCGCTGTAATCAACCCGGACATATGGCAAGGTACTGTCCTTTAAACTGGCACAACCTAGGGTAGAGGGCCAACCCCTAGGAAAAAGATCATCAGGCCCATCAAACTGGCGCGACAAATATGTGGGAGGACGTCCAGTCTTGCCTGTGGTACTGGATGGCATTCCTATGAGTGCCCTACTGGACACCGGGTCACAGGTCACCACCATCCCGTACGTGCTCTTCAAGCAGTACTGGAATGACTCGGATATTACCCGCTACCCTGACGACGACTTGAGTATCATCGCCAGCAATGGTCAGCCCGTGCCACAGATCGGATTTAAAGAGGTGACCATTAAAATTGGTAGAGTTGAACTGGCAGCACAGGGACTGATCATTGTAGACATTGACAAACACGAGAGTCACCCAAAGATAACTCTAGGAACTAATGTAATTGAAAATTGTCTTGCAGAGGTGATTTTCCTTTTACAGCAGGTTGCCAAGAACGCCAGCTCCGGCGAGCAGCGAGTGCTCCAAAAAGAGATCCGGGCACTGATGCGACGGCAACAGGTGGAACTCTCCGGCGGTGAGATTGGTAGCGTGAGAATGTGTGACCCTTTTCCTATTGCCATGCCCCCAAAAAGTGAAATGATGATTTGGTGCCGGGCAGCTATTGGTCTGAGAGGTAGAGATTACCAGGCAATGGTAGAACCAGTTTACTCAGACAGTAGGCCCACCATCTTGACAGCACGGGGGGTGGTTAATGTACGCCATGGGAGGGTGCCCGTTCGCATAATAAATATCGGGGAGAGGGAAGTGTACCTGCCCCGGTATGCCACGCTAGCCAAATTATATACCATTAACCAAAATTCTATACAATCTGTGGAACCCTTGCCTCCATCTCACCCGGAGGAAGGTAACGGCTCTAAGAAAAACATGGAGGACTGGTGTCAGCAACTACATCTGGGTACTGACTCCACTCCCGCACACCAGAAACAAGGAGTCTATCGGGTGGTTCAGGAGTACGAGAGAGTGTTCAGTAAACACCCGTTAGACTTCGGGCGAGTCAAGGGGGTAGAACACCACATCCCCATGGGAGACCATCCTCCTATAAAAGAGAGGTATCGACCCGTACCCCCTGCCCACTACCAACACGCCAAGGGGATGCTTAGAGACATGAAGGAGGCTGGGGTGATCAGGGATAGCTGTAGCCCCTGGGCAGCTCCACTAGTCTTAGTCCGAAAGAAAGACAACACCATGAGGATGTGTGTAGATTACCGGAAAATCAATCGTATCACACACAAGGATGCGTACCCCTTACCAAGGATAGAGGAGTCATTGGCTGCTTTAAGATCTGCTAACTTCTTCTCTACCTTGGATCTCACTAGCGGGTACTGGCAGGTTCCTGTAGCAGAGGCGGACCGGGAGAAGACCGCATTCACCACCCCGATGGGACTTAGCGAGCTCACCTGCATGCCGTTCGGACTCTGCAACGCACCGGGAACCTTCCAACGACTAATGGAGTGTTGTCTGGGCCACAGAAACTTCGAGACGGTCCTGTTGTACCTGGACGATGTCATCGTATATTCCAAGACGTATGAGGACCACCTGAAACACCTGGCTGAAGTGTTCGAAGCTCTGGCGAGTTACGGCCTAAAGGTGAAACCCTCCAAGTGTCACCTCCTGAAACCAAAGGTGCAGTACCTGGGACACGTGGTGAGCGCTGACGGAGTGGCTCCCGACCCTGATAAGATCACCGCAATTAAGGAATGGCCAAGCCCCTCCAGCGTAAAAGAAGTGCGGCAGTTCCTCGGGTTGGTAGGCTACTACCGAAGGTTTATTCCCGGTTTCACCAAAAAGGCAGCACCTATGCAGGACCTCCTGATAGGCCAGTCCCGGAAGGCCAAGAACCAGAAGCCGCCCTTCAAATGGGAGGAGCTGGAAGAAGAGTCCTTCCGCCAGCTGAAGATGGCCCTCACGGGGGACGAAATCCTGGCGTACCCGGATTATAGCCAGCCCTTTATCCTCTACACCGACGCCAGTAACATCGGGCTAGGAGCCGTACTGTCCCAGATCCAGCAGGGGAAGGAACGAGTAATCGCCTACGCCAGCCGAAAGCTGCGACCCACCGAAAGGAATCCCGAGAATTACAGCTCATTTAAGCTAGAGTTCCTGGCCGTAGTATGGGCAGTCACCGAGCGCTTTAAGCATTACCTCGCTTCTTCCCGGTTCACCGTGTACACGGATAACAACCCGTTGACACACCTGGACACGGCAAGACTCGGTGCCCTGGAGCAGAGGTGGATGGCCCGTCTGTCCAACTACGAGTTCACAATCAAATACCGGGCCGGACGCTCCAATACCAACGCGGATGCCCTGTCCAGGATGCCCAACCTGCCGGACGAAGGAGAAGATCCGGAGGGACTGGAAGAAGTTGAACTCCCTGCGTTCCACCGTCATGGGACTGTCCAGTACTCCCACCGGGTAAGGAGTAAGCAGTCTGCTACGTTGAACCCCTTACCTCACTACAACTGGGCGGAAACGCAAGACAGCGACCCTGCCGTCCGACTGGTGAAGGAGATGCTGACTCGCCCGGAGGCTTGCCTTGAACCAGACGCTCCGGAGGAAGCCAAACAACTATGGGCAGAGAGGAGTCGACTGTTCCTTTACAAAGGGAAGTTGTGCCGCAGAATGGTTAACTCACGGACGCATGAACTACTCTGGCAAGTAGTGGTGCCACGAAGAGACGCAGCCATGGTGATGGAGGCATACCACGACGGAGCTGGACACTTCGGGTGGAAGAAGCTGGAGTTCCTGCTGCGCGAGCGATTCCACTGGGTAGGCATGAGGGGAACCATTGAGAAGTGGTGCAGAGACTGTGGCCCGTGCAACCTAAGAAGGAAGGATCGTGCCAGCCAGAAGACTCCCCTGCAGTCCATCGTCACCCGGCAACCGTTGGAACTGGTAGCCTTGGATCATGTAAAACTGACCCCAAGCAGAAGTGGCTACGTCTACGCACTAACCATCGTGGATCACTACTCCCGGTTCTTGGTTGTCGTCCCCGTCAAGGACTTAACAGCTCGAACAGCAGCTAGAGCCTTCCAGCAGCATTTCTGCCGTCCACACGGGTACCCGGACCAAGTGTTGACAGACCAGGGACCTGCCTTTGAAGCGGAGGTCTTCCAAGAATTCTGCACTCTGTATGGCTGCCGGAAGATAAGGACGACACCCTATCATCCGCAAACTAATGGACTTTGTGAGAAAATGAACCAGGTGGTAATGGATCTTCTAAAAACGTTGCCCCTGGAAGAACGCAGTCTGTGGCCTGAGAAGTTGCCCGATCTGGTGGACCTATACAACCACATCCCGGTAGGTTCCACCAACTGTACCCCGGCTTACCTAATGAGGGCAAGACCTGGTAAGTTACCTGTTGACCTGGAAATGGGAGTCCTGACACCCGAGGACACTTCACCAGAAACAGACTGGGACACAGAGAGGCAGCAGCAGTACCGGAGAGTACAGGAGAGCGTGGAGCGAAGTCTCTGTCAGGCTAGGGAAAGACAAGAGAAAACTTACAACCAGTATGCTCCCGCTGTTCCCTTGGTACCCGGAGAGCAGGTCTTGAAGAGGAAGAGACGGCTCCACAAGTTGGACGACCAGTGGGAGAAGGACCCGTACACCGTACTGCCCTCAAGCCACGAGAACCCGAAGGTTTGTACCATCAGTAAAGACGGAGGGGAAACCACAGCCATTGTATCCCGGGACCACCTGAAGAAGTGTCCCGAACAACTGAGGAACCCTGAAGAGGAACAAGAAGACCATCGACCCGTAGAGGAAAGGGAAGATATGGTTAGTACTGTGCTCGGGGACTTCCCTCGGTCTTGGACTCAAGTCAATGGTGCAGTTGTGGTACCCGTATTCACCTTCCTCCAACCAGCATCCCAAGCACCTACGGAGCAACAGGTAGAGCTGGAAGAACAGCCGGTCCAGGAGGCAGAAGTCTCCACACAAGCAGAACAGGAGGATCAACCCTCTGCTTATAGTGAGCCTGCCGTACCCCTAGTGAGACAAAGAGCCGGTAGACAGCTGCCCAGTTTACCCTTGACAGCTCCTACACCCTGTAGTTCAGGGCCAGACAGTCAGCTCCGTAGGTCCACTAGGGCCACTAGAGGCCAGTTACCCGCACGCTGGAGGATTTGAAGTGTATAAATTGTTTTATTTATGTTTATCTGTGTATTGTTGCTTGTGTATAATTTTGTGTTTCCAGTTATTTTTAGGAATCCTTGGTGGATCTACCGGGAATCCTTGTACAATTAGTTGGAGCGTAACCCAGGATGGACTAGAGACTGCTAAGGACTCGGGGTAGGACAGACCCCTACCTGGTTACGTCTCCCTGTTTTGGTGAAATGGACACCTTGCTTTCTTCAAAGACTGCACCCGGTTACGGACATGCCATGACCACCTTTATGTGTTTCTTCTTATTGTACTATTATTGTTGTTATATCTTGTTATGTTTTTCTAAAATATGTTTAGTCCCGGAGTACTAAATTTCACTAGGGGGGAATGTGGCACCTCAGGGGTCTGGTTTCCCACAGTAATGTAATGTTATGTCTGAGAGCAGGTGGGAGGTCCTTTGGTCAGGGATCCTGTGCATGCCACACCTCCTGCCCAGTCTTGGGAGGGGAAGACCTTCCCCTATATAAACCCGGGGCTGAAGCAGGGTTAGTCAGTCAAGGAGAGTAGAGACAAGAAACAGCAGAAGCAATACCACTACGAGTCAGGGGCTGGCAGCTGCAGAGCTCGCCCTGACTGAGAAGCTTTCTTACCGGACCCGGCGTCCGAGGCTGTGGGGACTAACTCCTACCCAGCAGCAGAAGCCGACCGGCAGGGGATTTCAGGTCCTCAGGCCCAGAAACCCGAAGGCACGGTCACACGCGTGGGACCAGCACTGCCATCGTGGAGCGGAAGCCATTAGAAGGCCCCGAGTCACCGGCCATACGGGTGAGCACCACACGGTACACTCAGGGACGTGGGCTACTTATATCCGCTTCTAGCAAGGTAGCCAGAAGAGTACAGTCAGTTTGGGAGGCCTACAACTCCGCCTGGCCAGGGGAGATCCCATCTGCTCAAGGACTGACCAGGCCCCGTTCACTAGCAAGTACTCCGGGAGGGTCTATCGTTGTTACCAGTAAAGACCCTGAATTACACCGCACCGTCTCTGAGTGGTTCCTGCTACCCCCATCATCCACATCTGCTGCCCTGAGGCCATACCCCTCCCGTTGGGGGTTATACCATCTACGCTGCACCATCCATCCACCGGCCTCAGCGGACTGTCCTGCAGCGGCAGCTCCATAGCTGCATTCAACGGGTGGCGTAGTCGTCCTGCATCTACCGCTGTTACATCGCCGCTCAGTTTGACTCCCTGGGCACGGACCGGGTCACCGCCACGAGACTACAACCCTCAAGAGATCCGGCTCCGGGTAAGCTCCCGCGTGCGCAACGCAGCGCGACACAGGCCCAGGGGCGCGTCATAGACACCTCTCCATTACTAACCTGGGCTTCATGTCAGCTGCCAATACAAGTCTGACATGAACGCCAACCCTATTACCTCACTTGCCACCGCATTAGGGCAAGTGGGAAAAGTGAGGCTAAGCGCCAGAATTGGCGCATCTTATTGATGCTCCATTTCTGGGGCCACTGAGGGATGATATTATTAGTCTTGGAGGGGGCAAGCATCCATGGCCCCTTCCTTGGCTATTAATATCATCCCCCAGCTGTCTGGTTAGCCTTTGCTAGAAAGATTTTATAGGGTGACCCTACATCAATTGTTTTCTAGGGTTCCCCTGTAATCTAGCCAGTAAACGCTAAGCAAACAGCTGTGGGCTGTTATTAATAGCCAAGCAACATTTTTGACTAATGGCCCCTGGTTAGTAAAATCAGCCTCCAGTGGTTGGCTTTCCCTCTGCTGGTTATGAAAATGACACGGGAGCCCACGCCATTTTTTTATTTAATTCTTCATTTTACACTGAATGTACTCAGCGGTGGCTGAATACAACTCCCATAATTGTTTCCTGCTCGCCAGGGATCAGCGCGAGCTGTACTGCTTTTCCCAGGCGCCGGTACGTGACATACGGACACATGGATGTCACACGTTTGCTACATGGATGTCACATACGGATGGCATACGGACACGGATCTCACCAGTACTGTTTTTCCTGTACAGGAATCACCAGGACGTGTGCAGGAGGCCTAAGAAGGTGATATCCATGTCTAAATAATGCTGAATTTGTGGGGATTGGTTGTGCAAAATACTAAACAAAATGGTATTCTTATACAGCGAGTACGGAAAGTATTCAGACCCCTTTAAATTTTTCACTCTTTGTTTCATTGCAGCCATTTGGTAAATTCTAAAAAGTTAATTTTTTTTCTCATTAATGTACACTCTGTACCCCATCTTGACTGAAAAAAAAACAGAAATGTAGAAATTTTTGCAAATTTATTAAAAAAGAAAAACTGAAATATCACATGGTCATAAGTATTCAGACCCTTTACTCAGGCACTCATATTTAAGTAACATTTTATCTATTACCATGTGATCCTCCTTGAGATGGTTCTACTCCCTCATTAGAGTCCAGCTGTGATTAATTAACCCCTTTACAACCCAAGGTGGTTTGCACTTTAATGACCAGGCCAATTTTTACAATTCTGACCACTGTCACTTTATGAGGTAGTTACTCTGGAACGCTTCAACGGATCCCACTGATAATGAGAATGTTTTTTCGTGACATATTGTACTTCATGATTGTGGTAAAATTTCTTCGATATCACTTGCGTTTATTTGTGAAAAAAATGAAAATTTGGCGAAAATTTAGCAATTTTCAAAATGTTAATTTTTATGCCCTTAAATCAGAGATATGTCACACAAAATAGTTAATAAATAACATTTCCCACATATCTACTTTACATCAGCACAATTTTGGAACCAAAATTGTTTTTTATTAGGGAGCTATAAGGGTTAAAAGTTGACCAGCGATTTTTCATTTTTCCAACAAAATTTACAAAACCATTTTTTTAGGGACCACATCACATTTGAAGTCACTTTGAGGGCTCTTTATGTCAGAAAATACCCAAAAGTGACACCATTCTAAAAACTGCACCCCTCAAGGTGCTCAAAACCACATATAAGAAGTTTATTAACCCTTCAGGTGCTTCACAGGAATTTTTGGAATGTGGAAGAAAAAAATTAAAATGTAACTTTTTTCACAAAAATGTTACTTTAGGCCCAATTTTTTTTTTTTTCCGCAGGGGTAACAGGAAAAAATGTACCCCAAAATTTGTTGTGCAATTTCCCCTGAACATGCAGATACCCCATATGTGGGGAAAAACCACTGTTTGGGCACACGGCAGGGTTCGGAGGGGAAGGAGCGCCATTTGACTTTTTGAATGTAAAATTTGCTTGAATAATTAGTGCACGCCATGTTGCGTTTGGAGAGCCCCTGATGTGCCTAAACTAAGGAAACCCCCCACAAGTGACACCATCTTGGAAACTAGACCCCTCAGGGAACTTATCTAGATGTGTGGTGAGCACTTGAACCCCCAGGTGCTTCACAGAAGTTTATAACATTGAGCCGTAAAAATAACATTTTCACATTTTTCCCACAAAAATGTTTTTCAGCCCCCAATTTTGCATTTTCATAAGGGTAACAGGAGAAATTGCACCATGCAGTCTGTTGTGCAATTTCTCCTGAGTAAGCAGATACCCCATATGTGGGGGAAAACCATTGTTTGGGCGCACGGCAGGGTTTGGAAGGGAAGGAGCACCATTTGACTTTTTGATTGTAAAATTTGCTTGAATAATTAGCGGACGCCATGTTGCGTTTTGAGAGCTCCTGATGTGCATGAACGGTGGAAACCCCCCACAACTGACACCATTTTGGAAACTAGACCCCTCAGGGAACTTATCTAGATGTGTGGTGAGCACCCTGAACCCCCAAGTGCTTTACAGAAGTTTATAACATGGAGCCGTGAAAATAAAAAAATCTAACTTTTTCCACAAAAATGATGTTTTAGCCCCAGTTTTTTTATTTTCACAAGGGTAAGAGGAGAAAATGGACTTCAAAAACTTTTTTGCAATTTCTCCTGAGTACGCCAATACCCCATATGTGGGGAAAATGCAGTGTTTGGGCGCACGGCAGAGTTCAGAAGGGAAGGAGCACTGTGTGACTTTTTGAACGCAAAATTGGCTGGAATCGAGAGCGGACGCCATGGCGCGTTTGGAGAGCCCCTGATGTGCCTAAATAGTGGAAACCCCCCACAAGTGACCCCATTTTGGAAACTACACCCCTCAATGATTTTATCAAGGGGTATATTGAACCCAGTGGTACGACAGAATTTGATAACATTAGGTCATCATATTGAATAAGTTGTCATTAGTCTTGAGCGCAAGTGCTCGCTACTTGAGTCTGCATCGGGTACTCGAGTATGCACCATGTATGCCGGGTGCTCGAGTGACATGCTCGAGTCCCCGCCCGCATGTTTCACGGTTATTAGACACCCAAAAAAAACATGCGGGGATCGCTCGTGCATGGCAGGCAATCCCTGCGAGTTTTTTTTGGCCGCGAAGCATATGGGGCGGAGACTCGAGCATGTCACTCGAGCACCCGCGATACTCAGTGCATACCCGAGCACCCGATGAAAACTCAAGTAGCGAGCACTTGCGCTCAACACTAGTCGCCATATCGTCATCTTTTTTTTTTACTTTTGAAAAAAATCCTAACCCTAACCCCTAGCCCAACCCTAACCCCAACCCCAACCCTAAACCCAACCTTAACCCTAGCACAACCCTAGCGCAACCCTAACCCTAGCGCAACCCTAGCCCAACCCTAACCCTAGCCCAACCCTAACCCCAACCCTAGCCCAACCCTAACCCTAAGCCCAACCCTAACCCTAGCCCAACCCTAACCATAGCCCAACCCTAACCCTAGCACAACTCTAACCCTAGAGTTTATTTTTTACGCCATTCCTCGTGTGGTATAAGTGATTAGAAGACTTTATTCTTCGGGTCGGTGCGATTACAGCGATACCAGAATCATATTGGGTTTTATGATTGACAGCTGTCACACACTAAAAGACGCATTTTTTTGTAAAATCTAGTTTTTGCATCGCCATATTTTGAGAGCTATAATTTTTCCAAATTTTGGCCGACAGAGTCATGTGATGGCTTGTTTTTTGCGGGATGAGTTGACGTTTTTATTGGTGCCATTTTCAGGTACGTGACATTTTTTGATCGCTTTTTATTCCGATTTTTGGGAGGCAGAATAAACAAAAACCAACAACTCAGGAATTGTTTTATTTTTTTTATTTTTTTTTCACTTTCTGACACTTTTTTTTAGTTTTATTCTTTGTCCCACTATAGGACTTTCACTTTTTTTATTCTGATTGCCTGTATAGCATAGGGATGGAGCACCATACCTGTGCTATACAGGCTGTCAGCGCTGCAGATGCAGAAGATACTTTGGTCATGCACTGCGCATGACCAAAATATCTTCCTGCTGTCTGGTGACCCGGATGTTGTAATGACGACATCGGGTCGTCATGGCAACATCCGGGAAGCCGCGGCAGACATCGCTGGACGCCGGCACATAGCACCGGGTGTCAGCTGTGACAATCAGCCTGTGTGCGGGCGCGATCGCAAAGATGTACTAATACGTATCAGGCTCTTAAGTTCCAGGGCGCAGATATGTATTAGTACGTCTTGGGCTTTAAAGGGGTTAAACTGATAGGACTTGATTTGGAAAGGCACACACCTGTCTATATAAGTCCTCACAGCTCACAGTAGATGTCAGACCAAATGAGAATCATGAGCTCAAAGGAACTGCCCAAGGAGCTCAGAGACAGAATTGTGGCAAGGCACAGATCTGGCCAAGGTTACAAAAGAATTTCTGCATTACTCAAGGTTGCCAAGAGCACAGTGGCCTCCATAATCCTTAAATGGAAGAAATTTGGGACCACCAGAAGTCTTCCTAGACCTGGCCGTCCAGCCAAACTGAGCAATCGTGGAAAAAGAGCCTTGGTGAGAGAGGTAAAGAAGAACCCCAAGATCACTGTGGCTGAGCTCCAGAGATGCAGTAGGGAGATGGGAGAAAGTTCCACAAAGTCAACTATCACTGCAGCCCTCCATCAGTCGGGCCTTTATGGCAGAGTAGCTCGACGGAAGCCTCTCCTCAGTGCAAGATATATGAAAGCCCGCATAGAGTTTGCTCAAAAACACATGAAGGACTCTCAGACTATGAGAAATAAGATTCTCTGGTCTGATGGGACGAAGATGGAACTTTTTGGTGATAATTCTAAGCGATATGTGTGGAGAAAACCAGGCACTGCTCATCACCTGCCCAGTACAATCCCAACAGTGAAACATGGTGGTGGCAGCATCTGCTATGGGGGTGTTTTTCAGCTGTGGGGACAGGATGACTGGTTGCAATTGAAGGAAACATGAATGCGGCCAAGTACAAAGATATCCTGGATGAAAACCTCTTCCAGAGTGCTCTGGACCTCAGACTTGGCCAAAGGTTCACCTTCCAACAAGACAATGACACTAAGCACACAGCTAAAATAACAAAGTAGTGGCTTCAGAACATCTCTGTGAACATTCTCGACTGGCCCAGCCAGAGCCCTGACCTAAACCCAATTGAGCATCTCTGGAGAGACCTGAAAATGGCTGTCCACCAACGTTCACCATCCAACCTGACGGAACTGGAGAGGATCTGCAAGGAAGAATGGCAGAGGATCCCCAAATCCAGGTGTGAAAAATTGTTGCATCATTCCCAAGAAGACTCATGGCTGTACTAGCTCAAAAGGGTGCTTCTACTCAATACTGAGCAAAGGGTCTGAATACTTATGATCATGTGATATTTCAGTTTTTCTTTTTTAATAAATTTGCAAAAATTTCTACATTTCTCTTTTTTTCAGTCAAGATGAGGTGCAGAGTGTACTTTAATGAAAAAAAATGAACTTTTTAGAATTTAAAGGGGTCTGAATACTTTTTGTCCCCACTGTATGTGAAGGAGAAATAAGTTGACATTTGAACATAATACATTTAAGGAACAAAACATCAAAAAGGTGAAGCAGAGAGAACAGCTCCAGCATAAGTTCTGAAAAGGTCACGGATCTCTTGCAACTATTCATCCCCTGGAGGTTTCTACTTCTTGCTTCTGCCCCTGACTTTTCATATATTCCACACAAAGGCCACAGCAAAAACATTGTCTAGTGTTTTGATTCATGGTTAAACTACTTGCAGTATGGTTTTACTGTATGTATAACCAGGAATGAATACGGCAGTGAGACAACAAACTAAACTACAAAACAACAACTTTTTTTTGGTACTTGAATATATGGTATATAAACTCATATGTTCAGAAAAACACAAAAATAACAAAATACCAACTTGGCAGGTAAAAAGAATACTAAATTGAAAACAATGCCAGGACACAATTAATGTCACCCTTTGTTCAGCTTGAAGTAAAAGAAAAAATCAGACTAAAGTTTGAATAAGTAGAAATAAGACTCGTGTCCCCACCTCGTCAGTGCTTACATTACTTTAAATAGACTATGAATGGTCAATTTAATGCTTAAAAAGATAAGTTTTATTCCATGTTCCTTGTCTACAATGGCAAAGTCAAGAGCGCTTTCTCAGCAGACTAGAAATGCTATTATCACCAAGCACAAGCAGTCTAAAACTGTTCAAAATTATCTCCAAAGACCTTGGCAACCTGGCTTCAACAGTTTGAAATCTTATAAAAAATTTGTTCAGTCATGGAATTGTCAAGACATGGTGAAAAGAGGAAAATTAATGAGAGAACCCTAGAAAAGAGTTTTAAAAATGTATCTATGATACCATGTACAATATGCAGAGAACTTCAGGCTCAGCTGGACGTATATGAAGTGGATGATGAGTTTAACTGCTACAGTACACAGCACGTGAGCGAAAGAGGACTCTATGGGTAAAATGATAAGACGCACCCAATTGCTCGAAGAAAGGAATAAAAAAAGAGAAAGACAAATTACAATTCTTTTGGAAAATTTCCTATAGACAGATGAAGTCAAACCAGAGCTTTCTGTCAGTGTATACCATCGATAATGTTTATAGACTAAATGAAGTTTATGAAGAAAAACACTCCGTATCCAAAAAGAAATATGGTGGAGGAACGATTATGTTGTTGGGGCTGCTTTGCTGACTGGAATGTGTTACTGCAACCGTGAAATCATACAATTTTCTTAGAACGAAATGTGTTCTCAAGTGTAAGAAATGAGGTTTGAGTCACACAAAATCGGTTCTATAGCAGAATAATGACCCAAAGCACATGTCCAAAAGTACAAAAGAATGGTTAAGAAGAAAATAAAGGACTTTTTTAAACTGGCCACAAATGAGTCCTGATCTCTTCGGACCGAGCTGAAATCTGCTATTAGAAAAATGAATGCTGCAAACATTCAACAGCGTGAAAACATTACAATGGAAGAAACTACCTGCAGACAGGTACACGAGGAAGTGTAGCGAGGGGCTTCCTCAGAGAATCGGGTAGGAGAACGTGCCCAACCATTGCTCGCGTGGCCAGCACAGCCAGTATCCTTGCGCACACACTGTCAGTCCGTGGAAGTCGGTGTTTCCCTTGGACTCATTGACTGGCATGGCCGAGTGCGATCTGAATATCGGATCAAACTCGGACATGCTGCAATTTTTTTCCACAGACAGATTCTGGCTCTGTCCAAGAAAAAAAATCGGACGTGTGCACGGTCCCCTAGAATAACATTGGTCCGAGTGCGATCTGATGTTTTGTCGGATCGCACTCGGACCGATAATACGGTCCCTTAGATGCTGTCATATTACAGCTGACACTCAATGCTAGTGTCAAACAGCTACAATTTTGCAGATGAGCATTTATAAATATATTTTAATTCTCATCCTTTCATTCCCTAGTGACTAAAAGAAAATGTCCTTTTAGATAAATTTTCCAGAAAAGTAAAAAAAAACAACAACTTTATAATGGTAAAACTTGCTGTCGATTGTGGAAAATGTCACATTAAGAAGCTTTTACAGATTGACGCTGAGCACTCTGCTGGGAAAACAAATATCATTGAATTACTTACCGATTTTGTGCTTCCCTCTAAGATTTCTTCTTCTAGGGGTTCAAGTTTTAGATCCTTAATAAAACAGAAAAATACAAAACTAGTTTCAGAAAGGCACGGGTAACAGAACACTAATAATAATATAATGGCGGGAAGGTGACCACTTATCAAAATGAGAGCAAGGTAAAAATGGAGCAGGTACCCACTGTAACCAATCAGATTCCAGCTCTTATTTTTAATGGTTGCTTGAAAAATAAGAACAGGAACCTAATTGGTTGCTATAGGTAAGAGCTCAACTTATTCCTTGTGCTAGTGTTGATAAATCTGAAATATATATAACGTCTTATGAAATTCACTTTAAGGGTCCCATCTCCAAGATCCTATCCCAATATGTAGTAGGTATAATAATATTAACAAATACCATTAGAAATGTAGTATAGTTTTTCTGATTTGCTATATCTCTTTCCTCATGTGCAGGCATTGCAGGACCTTAGGTATCCATGGTTACGACCACTGATGTAGTGACAGGTAGCTATTTGCTAGTGGTCATAACCACGGCTACCCAAGGTCCTGCAATGCCTGCACATGAGGAAAGAGACATAGCGAATCAGAAAAACCATACTACATTTCTAATTGGAGGTATTTGCTAATATTATTATTATTACACCTACTACATATTAGGATAGGATCTTGGAGATGGGAATACCCCTTTAAATTTGCGGATGTATCTGAGATAGGTGAACTACATTACAAGCCCGAGTGAGAACCAGGACTAATGTGAGTGATTTTAGGCGTATGCATCACATAAATTTTATTTATCCCAATATTGGACTAAAGGTTCATTGATGTCCCTGAGGATAGGGCTTGGGGTGACATATTCTGCACTCAGGTGTCCTTTAAAGATGGCCTGTTACAAGGTCAAAAGTGGCCAGTTTTGGTTTTATTTGATTCCTGCTTCTCACTGGAGTATTCAATTTTGCGTTATTCCGCTTGCTTGTTTTGATTTGTAAATCCACCATACGGTTCCAGAAATATGGGGCCTTTTTATTTAGTACTAATTTCAATGTTGTTTTCCAAGGGGGCGTGGCTCACAGGATTCTCTGGGGGGTGTATTAGGCTGCTTTGTATTTTTACACTGTGAACCATGCCCTCTTGGGAAAAACCATAAGAATGAGCATAAAATAAAAAGGCCCATATCTCTAGAACTGTATGGCAGATTAAATATATATAAATAACAAAAAAAAGGAATGCTCAGGGGAGCAGTGGAGATAAAATACAAGCAAAAGCTGGACACTTTTGTCCTGATGACGGTGCCATATAGGGCCTTAATAGCATTCTTAACCCTCAATAATGATGCGAATCACCGCCAAGTCCTTAGGTCTTGAGTATTCACATGAAGAAGAGTTCAAGAGGCCTTTTTAAAGGGGTTGTCCACTTCTTGGATGTTTCCCCCTTTTAAATAACAACTCTTATACTCACCTTTGGTGCCGGTGTCATTTCAGCAGTGTCGGCACAGGCTCTCTCAGTGATTGTGTAACATTGTGACGTCACGCAAACCCTGCAGCCAGTCAGCAACCACTTCACTCTCCCCGCCTTTGAACAAATTGCTTACATCCGGAGGAAGTGAGCGCTGCTGCTCTCTCTTCCTCTGGAAGTATGGGATACATCCGAAGGTGGGGAGAGTGAAGTGGCTGCTGACCAGCCGCAGGGTTTATGTGACGTCACAATGTTACACCATCACTGAGAGAGCCTGTGCCGACACTGCTGAAATGGCGCCGGCACTGGAGGTGAGTATATGTGTTGTTATTTTAAAAGGAGGAAACATAGGCATTGAGAAGGGGTTATCTGAGTAGTGGACAACCCCTTTAACTATCCTTTGAAGGGTGGTGGCAGCCCCAAACCTTCTGACCTCCCTATAAATATTTGTTCACACATGGCAGAGGCAGACTTGTTGCAGAAATGTCTGGTCCATTTATCTGTATGGAGTTCACAGATTTCTGCGAGCAGCATTCAGAGGAACAGAACAGTGACAAAAATTTCTATACCAAATCTGCTGCATGTGAATTGACCCCTAGATTTAGCAGCGAAATATTAATATTCTCAGAAATGCAAAGGTGCAAAAGACAAATCATAACAATTAAACCCCTCAGGGTCATATTCGTTTTGGAAGATATTTGCAATAAATAAACACAATGCAGGTGATATAAATATCAGATCTGTGTTCACCAAGTTAAATCCCGCCATGTGACATATGTCTTATCAGGGGTGTTAGCCGCCACTGAAGATACTTGGGTCACCATGAAGCAGTGGGAGAGTATGCAGATACAAATCAATGTGGCAATTACTGAGAACGTGGCAGATGCCCCTGGTGCCCGATACTGGCAATGCACCTTCCCTTATCATACCGTCTACAAACTGGCAGAGGTTTATAATGGAAGGAAACGTATTATATCAGGGTAGCTTCTCTCCCAATGCAGAGAAAGGAGAGTTGTTGCCCTATATTATCTGTATTTCCTTTCAGACAGACTCTTTAGTATAGGTGTGACACTAGGTATAAAGCTCGGGAACAGTGGGGCATTGGGGAGAGAACGGACGCTCGCTACTGGTAACTAGAAAAGGTAGCCACGTTTCAGAGGAAGAAAAGCTCAGCGATATATCTCCATACCTTCTTCTCCAGTCTGTCAATTAGTTTCTGAAGTCTGTTTATCTGGGTCATCCACTGGTTGTCTTCGTCTAGCAAGCCTACGGGAAGAATAAATAAGTAATAGAACTCAAAATATTCCAGCATTTAATACAAGCTGCTCTAGGGAGGGACGATTCTGCCTGTAGATTTTGGTATATTAAACCATTCTGTAGGTTATTCCTTCATAAATGTGTATAAAACATTACACCATGGTACCAAGAAGTGTAGTATAGATCGCAGTCATAGAGGTATGCAACTGTGACTGGAGGAGACGGAGCCAGGCCGGATACCCAAACAGTATACAGAATATATACATCTGGAGATGGATCCTAAGGACGCAGACACAGTTGAAGCCTGTGGCACAGCAGAGCCTTTGGTTTCCTGCCCCTTAATCGGGTAAGTTACAAGCAGTTTTGGACTTTTGGCTACCAGAGATGAGGGGTGTATGGAAGATGTCACAGGACTTCATTGTGCCACCTATGCCGAGCCACAAACTGCAGACCGAAGCAGAACTCCGTCCCTCATCGCGGGAATGTTGTTAGGTGACTATTGACTCAAACGAGGCATGGAATCACTTAGAGAGGGACAGTATTATTATACAGAACACAGGGGGCATTTATATGGAGGCACTGAAGGGGCATTATTATATGGAAGCACTGAAGGGGCATTATTATATGGAAGCACTGAAGGGGCATTATTATATGGAGGCACTGAAGGGGCATTATTATATGGAGGCACTGAAGGGGCATTATTATATGGAAGCACTGAAGGGGCATTATTATATGGAAGCACTGAAGGGGCATTATTATATGGAAGCACTGAAGGGGCATTATTATATGGAGGCACTGAAGGGGCATTATTATATGGAAGCACTGAAGGGGCATTATTATATGGAAGCACTGAAGGGGCATTATTAATATATGGAGGCACAGATGACCACTATTAATATATGGAGTAACAGAGTGGGCATTATTGATATATGGAGGCACAGAGTGGGCATTATTGATATATGGAGGAACAGATGAGCACTATTAATATATGGAGTCACAGAGTGGGCATTATTGATATATGGAGGCACAGAGAGGGCATTATTGATATATGGAGGCACAGAGTGGGCATTATTAATATATGGAGGCACAGAATGGGCATTATTAATATATAGAGGCACAGAGTGGGCATTATAGATATATGGAGTCACAGAGTGGGCATTATTGATATATGGAGTCACAGAGTGGGCATTATTGATATATGGAGTCACAGAGTGGGCATTATTGATATATGGAGGCACAGAGAGGGCATTATTGATATATTGAAGAACAGATGAGCACTATTAATATATGGAGTCACAGAGTGGGCATTATTGATATATGGAGGAACAGATGAGCACTATTAATATATGGAGTCACAGAGTGGGCATTATTGATATATGGAGGCACAGAGAGGGCATTATTGATATATGGAGGCACAGAGAGGGCATTATTAATATATGGAGGCACAGAGTGGGCATTATTAATATATGGAGGCACAGAGTGGGCATTATAGATATATGGAGGCACAGGCACAGAGTGGGCATTATTGATATATGGAGGCACAGAGTGGGCATTATTGATATATGGAGGCACAGAGTGGGCATTATTAATATATGGAGGCACAGAGAGGGCATTATTGATATATGGAGGAAAAGATGAGCACTATTAATATATGAAGTCACAGAGTGGGCATTATTGATATATGGAGGAACAGATGAGCACTATTAATATATGGAGTCACAGAGTGGGCATTATTGATATATGGAGGAACGGATGAGCACTATTAATATATGGAGTCACAGAGTGGGCATTATTGATATATGGAGGAACAGATGAGCACTATTAATATATGTAGTCACAGATTGGGCATTATTGATATATGGAGGCACAGAGAGGGCATTATTGATATATGGAGGCACAGAGTGGGCATTATTAATATATGGAGGCACAGAGTGGGCATTATTAATATATGGAGGCACAGAGTGGGCATTAAAGATATATGGAGGCACAGGCACAGAGTCAGCATTATTGATATATGGAGGCGCGGAGTGGGCATTATTGATATATGGAGGCACAGAGTGGGCATTATTGATATATGGAGGAACAGATGAGCACTATTAATATATGTAGTCACAGATTGGGCATTATTGATATATGGAGGCACAGAGAGGGCATTATTGATATATGGAGGCACAGAGTGGGCATTATTAATATATGGAGGCACAGAGTGGGCATTATTAATATATGGAGGCACAGAGTGGGCATTATTAATATATGGAGGCACAGAGTGGGCATTAAAGATATATGGAGGCACAGGCACAGAGTCAGCATTATTGATATATGGAGGCGCGGAGTGGGCATTATTGATATATGGAGGCACAGAGTGGGCATTATTGATATATGGAGGAACAGATGAGCACTATTAATATATGGAGTCACAGAGTGGGCATTATTTATATATGGAGGAACAGATGAGCACTATTAATATATGGAGGCACAGAGTGGGCATTATAGATATATGGAGGCACAGAGTGGGCATTATAGATATATGGAGGCACAGAGTGGGCATTATTGATATATGGAGGCACAGAGTGGGCATTATTGATATATGGAGTCACAGAGTGGGCATTATTGATATATGGAGTCACAGAGTGGGCATTATTGATATATGGAGTCACAGAGTGGGCATTATTGATATATGGAGGCACAGAGTGGGCATTATTGATATATGGAGGCACAGAGAGGGCATTATTGATATATTGAAGAACAGATGAGCACTATTAATATATGGAGTCACAGAGTGGGCATTATTGATATATGGAGGAACAGATGAGCACTATTAATATATGGAGTCACAGAGTGGGCATTATTGATATATGGAGGCACAGAGAGGGCATTATTGATATATGGAGGCACAGAGAGGGCATTATTAATATATGGAGGCACAGAGTGGGCATTATTAATATATGGAGGCACAGAGTGGGCATTATTGATATATGGAGGCACAGAGAGGGCATTATTGATATATGGAGGCACAGAGAGGGCATTATTAATATATGGAGGCACAGAGTGGGCATTATTAATATATGGAGGCACAGAGTGGGCATTATAGATATATGGAGGCACAGGCACAGAGTGGGCATTATTGATATATGGAGGAACAGATGAGCACTATTAATATATGGAGGCACAGAGTGGGCATTATAGATATATGGAGGCACAGAGTGGGCATTATAGATATATGGAGGCACAGAGTGGGCATTATTGATATATGGAGGCACAGAGTGGGCATTATTGATATATGGAGTCACAGAGTGGGCATTATTGATATATGGAGTCACAGAGTGGGCATTATTGATATATGGAGTCACAGAGTGGGCATTATTGATATATGGAGTCACAGAGTGGGCATTATAGATATATGGAGGCACAGAGTGGGCATTATTGATATATGGAGGCACAGAGTGGGCATTATTGATATATGGAGTCACAGAGTGGGCATTATTGATATATGGAGTCACAGAGTGGGCATTATTGATATATGGAGGCACAGAGTGGGCATTATTGATATATGGAGTCACAGAGTGGGCATTATTGATATATGGAGGCACAGAGTGGGCATTATTGATATATGGAGGCACAGAGAGGGCATTATTGATATATTGAAGAACAGATGAGCACTATTAATATATGGAGTCACAGAGTGGGCATTATTGATATATGGAGGAACAGATGAGCACTATTAATATATGGAGTCACAGAGTGGGCATTATTGATATATGGAGGCACAGAGAGGGCATTATTGATATATGGAGGCACAGAGAGGGCATTATTAATATATGGAGGCACAGAGTGGGCATTATTAATATATGGAGGCACAGAGTGGGCATTATTGATATATGGAGGCACAGAGAGGGCATTATTGATATATGGAGGCACAGAGAGGGCATTATTAATATATGGAGGCACAGAGTGGGCATTATTAATATATGGAGGCACAGAGTGGGCATTATAGATATATGGAGGCACAGGCACAGAGTGGGCATTATTGATATATGGAGGCACAGAGTGGGCATTATTGATATATGGAGGCACAGAGTGGGCATTATTAATATATGGAGGCACAGAGAGGGCATTATTGATATATGGAGGAACAGATGAGCACTATTAATATATGGAGTCACAGAGTGGGCATTATTGATATATGGAGGAACAGATGAGCACTATTAATATATGGAGTCACAGAGTGGGCATTATTGATATATGGAGGAACGGATGAGCACTATTAATATATGGAGTCACAGAGTGGGCATTATTGATATATGGAGGAACAGATGAGCACTATTAATATATGTAGTCACAGATTGGGCATTATTGATATATGGAGGCACAGAGAGGGCATTATTGATATATGGAGGCACAGAGTGGGCATTATTAATATATGGAGGCACAGAGTGGGCATTATTAATATATGGAGGCACAGAGTGGGCATTAAAGATATATGGAGGCACAGGCACAGAGTCAGCATTATTGATATATGGAGGCGCGGAGTGGGCATTATTGATATATGGAGGCACAGAGTGGGCATTATTGATATATGGAGGAACAGATGAGCACTATTAATATATGTAGTCACAGATTGGGCATTATTGATATATGGAGGCACAGAGAGGGCATTATTGATATATGGAGGCACAGAGTGGGCATTATTAATATATGGAGGCACAGAGTGGGCATTATTAACATATGGAGGCACAGAGTGGGCATTAAAGATATATGGAGGCACAGGCACAGAGTCAGCATTATTGAGATATGGAGGCGCGGAGTGGGCATTATTGATATATGGAGGCACAGAGTGGGCATTATTGATATATGGAGGAACAGATGAGCACTATTAATATATGGAGGCACAGAGTGGGCATTATTGATATATGGAGGAACAGATGAGCACTATTAATATATGGAGGCACAGAGTGGGCATTATTGATATATGGAGGCACAGAGTGGGCATTATTGATATATGGAGGCACAGAGAGGGCATTATTAATATATGTAGGCACAGAGTGGGCATTATTAATATATGGAGGCACACAGTGGGCATTATTGATATATGGAGGCACAGAGTGGACATTATTAATATATGGAGGCACAGAGTGGGTATTATTGATATATGGAGGCGCAGAGTGGGCATTATTGATATATGGAGGCACAGAGTGGGCATTATTGATATATGGAGGCACAGAGTGGGCATTATTGATATATGAAGACACAGAGTGGGCATTATTGATATATGAAGACACAGAGTGGGCATTATTGATATATGGAGGCACAGAGTGGGCATTATTGATATATGGAGGCACAGAGTGGGCATTATTGATATATGGAGGCACAGAGTGGGCATTATTGATATATGGAGACACAGAGTGGACATTATTGATATATGGAGGAACGGAGTGGGCGTTATTGATATATGCAGGAACAGATGAGCACTATTAATATATGGAGGCACAGAGGAGCATTATTAATATATGGAGGCACAGAAGGGGCATTATTAATATATGGAGGCACAGAAGGGGCATTATTGATGCACAGAGGAGCATTATTGATATATGGAGGCACCCAGCTTATCTGTAGCCACTAATGGGCTGCCGTCTTTGCAGGTCTGTCAGACGGCATTGTGTCTGATGGAGGGCTGCAGCCCATTACCGTTGGTTGTTGATTTCTGCAGCGCTCACGTGACATAACAATACAGAGAGTCACAGTGTGCCAATTCTGAAAAGCAGCCAGTCTGGGAAGAGAATATGTGTTTTTTTTGTTTTATCTGGGTTGCTTTTTAGCATTTAAGAGGTTGTTGTCTAGTAGTGAACAAGTCCTTTAATAAATTTAGACACAAAGTGACCGTTATTAATACTTAGTGACAAAAAGGGGGCATTACTAACATATTGTGGTACAAAGGGGGCATTTTTAATAATAATATATTGAGACACAAAGCATATTTGTGCTATTTTTTTTAATTATTATTAATTTTAAGAGAGCGGGAACATAGCAGTGTCACTGTGGCATCCAAGGAAGAAGTTGGTTGTGGAGGGCCCAAGTCCAATGGTTTCCTTGGGGTCCATAAGACTCTAGTTATTCCCCTTGTACCATATTACCAAAAATCAAGCATGTGCCTGAGACAGAACTGCTATTCTCGCTATTATCGTCCAAGCAGCATGGGACAGATACTAAATAAACATTATAAGTCTCAACTCAGTAAAAGAAGAAAGTGGAAACACATACCAAGGTTAAACTGTGGGCTGTTTGGAGAAAAGCTATTATTTCTCTGAAGTCTTCTATTAGATCGTTTCCCTGACCACGGGATGGAGAGCACATGAGGCTTTGTAGGGCCTTGTCTGCAGGAAATCAGAGAACAGTCATTTCTTGGCTTCTTTTATGGAGGGATGAACTTGTAAGATTAGTTAGAACATAACAATTTAAAGAGAACCTGTCTGCATGATTTAGCGATGTAAAATCAAGGCATGGTCAGAATGGTGCTGTTATACAGATTAAATTGATACCTAGCGAAGAAATACGCTTCCTGGTAGTTCTTTATTCTTCAGTTTTGGGGTAATAAGCTTTAAGTTCCCAATGGCAAGACTGTGGGTAGGGTCTTCGGCTCCTGCCCCAGCCCCTCCAACGGCCTCTGGTGTCTGTATGACAGGCTGCTGCTTTGTGAGGAATTTAGATCTCTGCTCAAGTAACTCTCTGCAGGACGTCATTGAGCTGAGAACCGCAGTCTACGCATTTGCCGCCACTGACGCCATGATATTGTAGACTGCCAGGAGATCAATCTGCACATGGGCCACCGGCGGCTAGGATAGCACTCACAAAGCAGTGACCTGTCATACAGACACCAGAGGCAGACTGAGGGGCCGAGGCAGGAGTCGAAGACCCTACCCACTGTCCTGCCCCAGTGCACCTAGCTAATTACCCAAAAACATCAAATGCGGATTAAAAAACAACCATAATGTAGATTTCTTCACTAAAGGTATCTATTTAATCTGCATAACAGCGCCATTAAGGCCATGCCTTTATTTTTCATTGCTAAATCATGCTGACAGGTTCTTTTTAACATGTGTAAAATGTACTTAATGTTTCCAGTCTGCAGAGAAACCATGGCAAATATCAGCACCTTCAGGATTATTTATCAAGCTTAATGCACCAAAAACACTTTTGCTCCTTGCAGCAAATTTATTATGTGTTTTAGACACCTTCAGCATCAGGCTTAGCAGGATAGGGGCCCGGCCTAATTCGTGTCACCATGGAACAAAAAAAATTTGGCACAAAGTTAAAACAGCTAATGAATGTTATAATCTTGACGACGTCTATGCATCCATCCAACATTCTCAGAGAGTGGTGGACAGACCCACAGACTTGCTATTGAACCTAAACACTGTTGCGGAGCTGCGTACTTCAGAGTGGTGTTGTAACCAATCAGTGGGGGTCTCAGGACCTTTAACCAATCAGTAGGGGTGTAAGGACCCTTAAACAATCAGTGGGGGTCTCAGGACCCTTAACCAATCAGTGGGGGTCTCAGGACCTTTAACCAATCAGTGGGGGGTCTCAGAACCTGGACTCTCACTGATCAACAGTCTCTTTAATATTTAAAATGTTTTTTTCTTCAAATGACAGGTACACTTTAGAATCTGTCACACTTGGGTTGGGACGACACGTGTTGCGTGATAGTAGAAAAAACGTTTGTGCAATTTGCTGTCGTGCGAGTAATTTAGATCTTTGATTTTGCTACAAATAAGCCAATCTGCTGACAAGTCGCACACAAGTCATATGTCCTGTGAAACTTGCATTGAAGTCTATGGCCAGCATGTCGCGTGTGACTTGCGTCCAGTGACATAAAATTCAACACATTTGGAAACATATACAACTGTATACACTATATGTGTCATAGTACGTCACAAGTTGCCACGTGACACCATAGAAAGTCATGACATCCAATGTTACAATATGTCACGGTGATTTTAGTAGCCCTAAAGTTATCAAACAGCATGAACCACTATAATAAATCTGGAACGTTTTAAGACTGTCTTGTCTAAGGGAGGAATTTATAATGAAGGGATTACTTGGTGCCATTTTTTTACTTGCTTTATCCTATTTTGTCATTTATATTGAGACCAATTTATCAAACTGTTGAACAATGTCGGTTAAATTTGGCATCTTACATTTTGGCCCCCTAATTCTAAAAAGTGACTGGAAAAATCAAAACACAGAAATCTTTTGTAAAAAAAAAACAAATTACAATTTAATATGAAAGAATGAACTGAAAGTAGAGAAAAAAAAACACCAACATGGATCAGTCATTCAAACTATTTTTGAGGTCCAAATCTGCCAGATAAGAGGCTGAACAACCCAAAGGAGTGACCATCGCCTTTCCTTCAACTTCTGCTTCACAGCTATCAGTGAATGTGGAACATGAAAGAATTAATGAAGTGGTGGGCACATTAAAATGACCCAAATGATCCTGAAAACTCATGTTATTCTAGGTAAAAGGGGGGTTCTCAACCTAAGGGTATGTGCATACAACATCTTGTAGACGCCGGCACAGGTGCGGAGAAAATGGAGAGCTTAATTTCTCCATCTTTTCTGTTGTCTCTGCGGTAATCGGACTACACTTGGATGACATCCGAGTGCAGTCCGATGTTTCACACGCACCCATAGACTTTTATGGGTGCGCGTGATCCGAATATCGGAGCCACTTGCAGCATGCTGCGATTGTTTCCTCATGCCGCATCGGCATGAGAAAATACTTGCAGATCTGCACTAAACCCATAGTATAACATTGGTCCGAGTGCTATCTGATAAAACATCACATAGCAGTCGGCCGTGTTACACGCCTAATGGTAGGTTCCCCTGATGAGCTTTTGGTGAGTCTTTGACACTGCATATTTTCCCTGCCCCAAAAATGCAGTGTTTTACATTTCCAGCGAAGTGGATGAGAAATCTCATGCCCGCTGTGCTTTCTTTTTAAAACTAATAAGGCTACGTTCCCGCGAGGAGTTTCTGCACCTACGATTTAAATTAGGTTACATGCGTTTTTTTGTTGCATTTTGTGTGCGTCTTTTTAACATGCATTTTTATTGCGTTTTTGATGCTGCGGTTTTTGTCTCTGTGTGGTGTGTCATGATTTCAATAAAGCTGCTTTGTTTTTGATTCTTCCTGGAATTTGGCTCTGACAAAACTTTATCGATACTTAGGTGCGGATTACGTGGGTTTTTGATGTGTTTCTGCCGCGGGAACGCACTTAGGCTATGTGCCCACGTTGCATTTATGAAGCAGTAAATTTCTGCTGCATAAATGCAAGTCCTCTCCCGGAAAAACGCATGCGGAATTCCGCACGGGTTTATCGCGCATTTTTCGCGCGTTTATCACGCGTTTTCCACATGCGGAATTGCCTTGCGTTTTTTATGCATTGGACAAAGGCAATTCCGCTTGCGGAAATGCAAAATTAAATGACATGCTGCGGATTTTTGAACGCGGCATAAACGCTGCGGAAAAATCCGCAGCATGTGCATAGAACTTGCGGAATCCCCTTGGGGACCATGGGGTGCGGATATACATGCGTTTTTCAAGCGTTTACGCTGTGGAAATTCCGCAGCATATACGCTTGAAAAATGCTACGTGGGCACACAGCCTTAAAATACATGTGCGCTTTTTACCTGCGGATTTTCTTCACCTAATGCAAATCTTTGGGGAAAGTCCACACAGAAAACTCAGCGTACCCGCAAGAAAATTGACATACTGCGGATTTGAAACCGCAGGTCAGTTTATGCTGCGTTAAAAAGAAGCAGAGTGGGCAGGAGATTTCTATAAATCCCATCTACTTTGTTGGAACTTTAAGACGCTGAGTTTTTGACACATCAAAAATACGCTGCGTAAAAAAATGCACCAAAAACTCATAGTGGGAACGTAGCCTAAGGCCACATTCACACATTCAGTATTTGTACCTCAGTATTTGTAAGCCAAAATCAGGAGTGGAACAATCAGAGGAAAAGTATAATAGAAACATGGCACCACTTCTGTATTTATCACCCACTCCTGGTTTTGGCTTACACATACTGATGTAAAAAACTCACCAATTACTCAATGTGTGAACGTGGCCTTACAATGCATTGAATAGCAGGCCGATTCTACACCCATGTGATGCGAACAAGCACAAGGAGTCTGTCACATTGGCAATATACAGACGTGATGGCTTGATCATTTCTACAGCTGTCTAAACTCGACCGAAATAAAAAAAAAATTATAGTACAGCGTGAATCTGCGAGTGCGACTTCTAAAAATCGTCTTAAAAGCAAAACGAGTCCCTCGTTTCAGCAGGCTACCTAAAGGCGGCATAAAGTAAATAAAAGACGCAAAAAGTAAAAAAACAAACTAACGAAAAACAAACTTCCAAAAGTTGCCAAATATTAAATTGAAATTCCCCGCCTAGGTTTGCCCTAAGAATTAGACAGTGTTCATAAAGATGCCATATAGTCTGGGAGTGGAAACCAATGAGCCTGTGCATGGTGGGGTCAGAATGGTGGAGGAACTATGGCAATTGCTCCACTAAAATAACTTTTCTCTTGTTATATGTTCACTGGGAAATGTAAGTCCTTTTGGGTTTAAAATATAAAGCTCATTTTTATAAACAGAAATAAAAAATATACTACTTCTCCATCTAGATCTATGTATGAGGCCGTAACCACATTTTATTGAAGTTCCTCCACATCCCAAAGTCAGCAGTTATCTGGTCCTATGGTTCCATAGTGTTAGTCTTGTCTGGATAAAAGTATATTTATAAGAAACAGCGGGATTTTATTAGCAGATGTGGCACATCGCTCTGCGATACACAGCAGCACCTGCTAATATGCCAAACAGGAAGGTAGAGATATCGAGACGCATCATTAGCATACATGATTGCTTTTAATCACTGCAAAACATTTTACTGAGATTTGCTTAATTGCAAGCCTCTTAGCTTCCCAGTTAGCTATTATGTAGAAAATAGCTTTGAGTGCTGGAGGAGCGAGATTTCTATAAATAGGTGAATAACAAATTTTATTTATAACCAAATAAACAAATGTACCTTTGCATAACATATATGCACCATATAACTCTATTAAGAGTGTATATAAATAGACATGTATATATGTATACACACATGGATATATTATAATATATATACATACATACAACACTAATAGAGAAGACCCTTTGCACAACATCATGACATGTTTATAGTGTGACCTATTTCATATACCAGAAGAGGTCACTTCTGATAGGTCTGTTTTTAGTATATATTAATATTCTGCATTTTTCCCTTTGTTAGGGCTCTTTCACTGGAAAAACCAGTACCGGAGATATCCGTGTACGTGTGTATGATACGCGTGGCAATCGTGTGCTGCCCGTGTGCCACATCAGTATCACAGGTAACGGCGCCTGGAAATCAGCAGAACAGTTAGCACTGTTCCCAGGCTCCGGGTGCTGAATGCTGTCTCATCATTGTCCTCTGCCGGCTCTGCGATCAGCGCTGGCAGGGGACAATGTTGAGAGTAGTATTCTACACCCACTGTTTCCAAAGCCTGTAAAAATAAGAATAAAATAAATAAATTCTCATACTCACCTGTCCGAAGATGAAATAAGTGTCCCATGCTGTAATGCATCTGACCGCACACGCTGAAGAGCAGAGAAGAATGACTCGTTACAGCGAATGGGCCCCTGACCTGCGCTGAGCTCACTGAGTAACAGGACACCGCTCACTGAGCTCAGCACAGTTCAGGGGTCCGCTTGCTGCAGTGAGTCAATCTCCTCTGCTTCAGTGTGTGCGGTCACCTCAAGTCACTGCAGATGCTGATGCAGAATTATCGGTCAGATGGATTACAGCGTGGGACAGTATATCGGACAGGTGAGTATTATGGTTGTTGTTTTTTTTTTTTTTTCAGGGGACAATGCCTTCAGGGAATTAGGTGTAAAGGTGAGTAATGCATAATGTTTTTCATTGTATTCTTATTTTACACTTGCTGAACACAGTGGGGGCAGAAAACAACTGTCAAGATTGTCCCCTGCTCACGCTGATCGCAGCGACAGCGGGGGACAATGATGACAGATGCTTGCCGCAGCCGGTGCTTGGGAACAGTGCGAACTGTACTGCTGATTCCCAGGCGCCGGTACGTGTCACATGGATGTCATCCGTGTGTCATCAGTGAGCACATATGCGGGACGCTTTGCGGCCTGTGCTGCGGGTAAAAAACAGACATGTCAGCGTGTTTTGCCCACTGACACATGTTCCGTGGAAACACACTGACATGTGCACAAACCCATTCATTTGAATGGGTCTACGTGTGTCAATGTCTCTGGTACATGTGGAAACAGACACCACACGTACTGGAAACAATGACGTGTGAAGGGCCCCTTAGTTAGTCCCTATGTGCACTGACCAATAAGCGCTGATAGAGCGAGACTAGGGACACACCTTATTGTCATGGGAATGGTCAGTTTAGTAATACACTTCCAGAATGAATGACAGATTAATGACAGATTCCTAAGAAAAGATGCAACAACATTTTTTATTTCATAGGGAATACAAATATCAAACTATACTAAAGGCCCATTTACACGACTGATAATTGGGAACGAGCATTCCTAGGACCATTGGCTTGTTGAAACAGGCCGGCAATCACCCAACAAATGATCAAAATGCATGCGTAAAAAGCATTTTCTCGGTAGCACATAGTCCTATAAAAACAGGACGTGCTGCCGATAACATGATACTCTATGCACACAAAACGATTGTAGTAATGATCGTTCTGTGCACATGAAAGAGTGGCCGGATGGTCTAACACTCCATTAAACAACTGCCAATCACCTTGCATGTAGTCGTGATTGTATAACCGCTGTGGTTGGCTTTTGCAAATCTTCCCTTAGATAGGCATGTCATAAGAACTGACAGGTCCACTACGTCTTTAACCCCTTATTGCAAAATTACATACATGTATGACAGTGCTAAGGTGAACTTGTGTAGACAGGACTCAGGAGCTACATGTGGTAGATGCCGGCTATGGTACATATCCAGCATCTGTGTCTAACAGCAGCGTCCGGAGCTAAGCGCTGATCGCTGCTGTTAATCAATTTAATTGCTGTTGACAATATTTGACAGCGACACGTTGGCCCCACCGATGCAATTGTGGGGCAACGATAGGTTACCATGTCAGCTGGGGACCAGGTGAAGGCCCCGTCATTGCCATCTTGGTTCTCCTGTGTAGCTTAGCCACAAGGGTATAACGATTTTCATACGGCTATGTTGACAGAAAGCCAAAATATTTATGGCACTTGGAAGACAGGGAGTGAAAATGCATATGTACAAATAAATATTTGTTGCAGAGGGCAGGGGTTAAAACTTTGCTCATTTTCTAGAGGAGACCAATTCTCTTACACCATTTTCTTTGTTAGAAGATCAATTTTAATCCTTTCCAATAATTCACCCTATCACACAGAGCAGCCTATTTTTCTACACTTAAAGGTTATGTGAACACAACATCTTTTAGATGTCGGCGTACCCGTGAGGTTTTTCAAGCAGACGACACATTAGTAGTGTTGAGCGAACATGCTCGACACTGCTCGGTACTCGCCCGAGCATCACGCTACTCGGGATGTTCGGCGAGCACCGAGCATTTCCGGGTTACTCGGGCGGGAGCTCGGGTCTCCGCCCTGCATGTTTGGCGCTCTTTACAGAGCCAATGAACATGCAGGGATTGCCAGCCAGTCACTGTAATGCCGCAGCCATGTTGTTTGTGGGCATTACAGTGATTGGCTGGCCGCACAGCGTCACCTCGAGTATTTAAAACCGGGCGCCGCCATCTTGGACACAGTCGCTCCGGATCAGACAGTGTAGGGACAGCGCTGCTGATTTAGGGAGAGATATATCCTGCAAAATAGTTAGTGTAGGGTCTGTAAAGGCTGCCAGATCAAACAAACAGTCCTTCTCAGGACTAATATCCATCCCAGATATCAGGCAGGCAGGCAGGCTGTATAGGAGACGCACTGGTTATACCAGCAAACGCTGCATTACAGTCCTGTGTGCTGCTCCTGTTGCTGAAATTGCTGGACTTAGCTCCAGGTCCCGGGGGCCAGGAAAAATCCTTTTTTTTTTATCTAAATCCTCTTTTTTTTCCTCCTTCACAATGTACAAATACCCATCTTATTAACCCCCCCCCAAAAAAAAAAGTGTGCCTCTGATTTTTCAGACACAAATATATCTGTTGAAAATAGTCTGGTGTAGGCCAGAGAAATAGAAGTGTGGTTTTGCAGTTCTATGGGCCATTTGTATCTAAAAAAAACAGTTTGAGTGTGTCGCTCCTTGTTCAGCCGCAAATATATATATATTTTAAAAAGCCTGGTATACACCAGTAAATTATTACTATGGTTTTGATGTTCCATGGTAAAACATCTCTATTATCCTGTTTTTGGCATTTTTTGCTGTATAAAAATAATAAGTGTCTCCCTGATTTTTCAGACACAAATATATCTGTTGAAAATAGTCTGGTGTAGGCCAGAGAGACAGAAGTGTGCTTTTGCTGTTCCACGGTAAAACATCTCTATTATCCTGCTTTTTGCATTTTTTGCTGTAAAAAAAAAAAATAGTGTCTCCCTGATTTTTCAGACACAAATATATCTGTTGAAAATAGTCTGGTGTAGGCCCGAGAAATACAAGTGTGGTTTTGCAGTTCCACGGTACAAACCTCTGTATTATCCACTTTTGGGCCATTTGTATCTAAAAAAACAGTTTGAGTGTGTCGCTCACTGTTCAGCCGCAAATATATATATATTTTAAAAAGCCTGGTATACACCAGTAAATTATTACTGTGGTTTTGATGTTCCACGGTAAAACATCTCTATTATCCTGTTTTTGGCATTTTTTGCTGTATAAAAATAATAATAGTGTCTCCCTGATTTTTCAGACACAAATATATCTGTTGAAAATAGTCTGGTGTAGGCCAGAGAGAAAGAAGTTTGCTTTTGCTGTTCCACGGTAAAAAATCTCTATTATCCTGCTTTTTGTATTTTTTGCTGTAAAAAAAAAAAAAAATAGTGTCTCCCTGATTTTTCAGACACAAATATATCTGTTGAAAATAGTCTGGTGTAGGCCCGAGAAATACAAGTGTGGTTTTGCAGTTCCACGGTACAAACCTCTGTATTATCCACTTTTGGGCCATTTGTATCTAAAAAAAAACAGTTTGAGTGTGTCGCTCACTGATCAGCCTCAAATATATATATATATTAAAAAGCCTGGTATACACCAGTAAATTATAACTGTGGTTTTGCTGTTCCACGGTAAAAAATCTCTATTATTCAGGTTTTGGTCGTTTTTTCCGTAAAGAAAAACAGTAGTGTCTCCTGACTGTTGTGACACAAAAATATATCTGTTGAAAATAGTCTTGTGTAGGCCCGACATCCCAGTGTGGTTTCGCAGTTCCACGGGTCAAATCGCTGTACTATCCAGTTTTGGGCCTTTGGTATCTAAAAAAAAAGCAGTTTGAGTGTGTCGCTCACTGTTCAGCCGCAAATATCTCTATTTAAAAAAGTGTGGTATACCCCAGTAAACAATAACTGTGGTTTTCCTCTTCCACAGTTCTAATCTACTCTTTATTACCCTTTTTCCATTGATAGTGCAAGTGTAAGCTATTTTACTTCATTTACAATGGGCAAGGCGCGTGGCAAGGGACGTGGAAGTGGACGTTCTGGTGATGGTTCGTGCAGAGGACGGGGCCGTGGCCAAGGTGAAAATGTGCCACAACCAACAGCCACATCTTCTCGCTCCCACTTCTTGACCGAATTACTAGGGAAGCACAGAACAACACCAGTATTGAGAACTGATCAGTGTGAACAGGTTATTAATTGGATAGCAGACAATACTTCCAGTTACCTGGGCACCACCACCTCCGGTCTGTCTTCCACACGGTCAACTTTTAGTAGCCGTGAGTCTCGACCGCATACTCCTCCTCACCCTGATGCTCCTTCCTCCCACTATGCCGAGTGTCGTCAGACAGCAAGTGATCCCACACTTGGACACTCTGAAGAGCTGTTCACTGGTCCATTTCCATATTTGGGCCCCTCGCCTGATACGCTTGAAGTGGTGGAAGAGGAGATCCCATGTTGCGATGCCCAACAGCCACGGCCACAGGAAGTCGACGTTGGCAATCTGTCACAAGAGGTGGACGATGACGAGACACAATTGCCAGGAAGTGAGGAGGAGGATCGTGGTGCGCAAGTGGAAGAGGAGGAGGTGGTGGATGATCTAGTAACTGACCCAACGTGGAAGGAGGACATGCAGAGTGAGGCCAGCAGCACACAGGGGGAGGGAGGCAGAGTACCCCAACAGGCAGGAAGAAGCAGTGTGGTGGCCGCAGACAGAAGGCAGGCAACCATTCCCCGTAACACCAACACGAGGGACGTTGCCAGTACAAGCGGTAGGTCTTCCAGAGTTTGCCCCCACAGTGTACAGCTCCTGCGCATCCTCCTCCTCCTCCTTCTCCTCATGTTCAGCCTCCATCTCAGATATCACCACATCAGTTACAAGCTGGAAGCATTGCAGTACTGCCTCTGCCAAGCGGCAACAGGCTGTGCTGAAACTCATAAGCTTAGGTGATAAACCTCACACTGCTTGTGAGTTGTGGACAGCTGTGAAAGAGCAGGCAGATCTGTGGCTGAGACCGCTGAACCTACATCCCGGCATGGTCGTGTGTGACAATGGCCGTAACCTGGTGGCGGCTCTGAGGCGAGGTGAGATCACACACGTACCATGCCTGGCTCATGTGCTTAACCTCGTGGTTCAGCGGTTTCTTAAATAGTACCCCAAGTTGCCAGATCTGCTCGTGAAAGTACGCCGCCTGTCAGCTCATTTTCGCAAATCGGCTACAGCTTCCGCCGCTCTTGCTGTGTTGCAGCAGCGTTTGCAGCTTCCGGCACACCGACTGGTGTGTGATGTCCCCACACGTTGGAACTCTACCCTCCACATGTTGCAAAGGATTTGTGAGCAGAAGAGAGCAGTTGTGGAGTACCAGCTGCAACAAGGCCGTCGATATTCAGGTCAGACTCCACACATAAGACCTCAGGAGTGGACCTGGATGTCTGACATATGTACCATCCTGACAAACTTTGAGGAGGCCACCAAGATGGTGAGTGGCGATGACGCCATCATTAGTGTCAGCATCCCACTTGTCTGTCTTTTGCAACGCTCTCTGCAGAGAATTAAAGAGGAGGCATTGCAGCCAGAGTATGATGAGATGGATCAAGAAGCCGTAGCGGGCGATTACACACAGCCCAGCCTCATCTCATCCCAACGTGCATTGGGGGACAATGAGGGAGAGGAGGAGGAGGAGGAAGAACAGGAGCTGCTATCATGCGTTGTAGACGGTAGTACCTGTACAAGTGTCATACCGTCGGTTCAGCGTGGGTGGCCTGAGGACAGGGGGGAGGAGGAAGAAGAGGAGGAGGAGGAGAGCATGGTCAGTCGTCATCTTGGTGAGGACACGGAAATCTTGCCCGTTACCAGTCTGGCACGCATGGCTGACTTTATGTTACGCTGCCTTAACCGTGACCCTCGCGTTGTCAAAATGTTGGGTGACAGTCATTACTGGTTGGTGACACTTGTAGACCCCCGCTACAAGGAGAACTTTCACTCTCTTATTCCTGAGGTGGAGAGGTCTACAAAAATGGGGCAATACCAGAAGGCCCTTGCTGCAGAACTCTTAAAAAAATTCCCATCTGAACACGCTAGCGGCAGAGGTCACAGTTCGTTGCCCAACCAAGGCGTACAGGCGAGAGAGATGCAACTCCAATCCAGCAGAGGCAGGGGAACACTGTCAACGTTCTGGGACAGTTTTCTGACACCCGCCCAGCTTACAGGCCCTGAGGCGCGGGGTACTCTCACAAGGAGTGGAAAGTTTCAAAAGATGGTGAGGGAGTACCTTGCCGATCGTACCAGCGTCCTCCGTGATTCCTCTGTGCCTTTTAATTATTGGGTATCCAAGCTGGACACTTGGAATGAACTCGCTCTGTACGCCTTGGAGGTCCTGGCCTGCCCTGCCGCTAGCGTGTTATCGGAGCGTGTTTTTAGTGCCGCTGGGGGAATTATAACTGATAAGCGCACTCGCCTGTCAACTGACAATGCTGACAAGCTGACCCTTATCAAAATGAACAAGGGCTGGATTGGGCCAGACTTCTCATCACCACCAAATGACAGCAGAGTAACATAAAGTCAAATCCACTGTGTTATTTCGGGAGGTGTATTCACATGCACCGCTTCACACCCACACATGGGTATACGCTTCCTTGTTTCTGCTGTTTAATCTTCTTCTCCTTATCCTCAGCCTCCACCACCACTATACCACCAGGGTGCCAGCATTGCAAGTTCCTCCGTCCTTATTTTTGGCAGCTTTTGCTTGCAAGGCATAAGCAAATACTATGGGACATCCACTCCCCAATAATGGGTCTTATGTTTGTAATATGCTGTACTGCATGGCTCTTGTAAGGGGCATTGCAAGTTGCTCCGTCCAAATTTTTGGCAGCTTTTGCTTGGAAAGCATAAGCAAATACCATGGGACACCCACTCCCCAATAATGGGACTTATGCTTGTAATATGCTGTACTGCATGGCTCTTGTAACGGGCATTGCAAGTTGCTCCGTCCTAATTTTTGGCAGCTTTTGCTTGGAAAGCATAAGCAAATACCATGGGACACCCACTCCCCAATAATGGGACTTATGTTTGTAATATGCTGTACTGCATGGCTCTTGTAAGGGGCATTGCAAGTTGCTCCGTCCTAATTTTTGGCAGCTTTTGCTGGGAAAGCATAAGCAAATACTATGGGACACCCACTCCCCAATAATGGGACTTATGTTTGTAATATGCTGTACTGCATGGCTCTTGTATGGGGCATTGCAAGTTGCTCCATCCTAATTTTTGGCAGCTTTTGCTGGGAAAGCATAAGCAAATACTATGGGACACCCACTCCCCAATAATGGGACTTATGTTTGTAATATGCTGTACTGTATGGCTCTTGTAAGGGGCATTGCAAGTTGCTCCATCCTAATTTTTGGCAGCTTTTGCTTGGAAAGCATAAGCAAATACTATGGGACACCCACTCCCCAATAATGGGACTCATGTTTGTAATATGCTGTACTGCATGGCTCTTGTAAGGGGCATTGCAAGTTGCTCCGTCCTAATTTTTGGCAGCTTTTGCTGGGAAAGCATAAGCAAATACTATGGGACACCCACTCCCCAATAATGGGACTTATGTTTGTAATATGCTGTACTGCATGGCTCTTGTAAGGGGCATTGCAAGTTGCTCCGTTCTAATTTTTGGCAACTTTTGCTTGGAAAGCATAAGCAAATACCATGGGACACCCACTCCCCAATAATGGGACTTATGTTTGTAATATGCTGTACTGCATGGCTCTTGTATGGGGCATTGCAAGTTGCTCCATCCTAATTTTTGGCAGCTTTTGCTGGGAAAGCATAAGCAAATACTATGGGACACCCACTCCCCAATAATGGGACTTATGTTTGTAATATGCTGTACTGCATGGCTCTTGTAAGGGGCATTGCAAGTTGCTCCATCCTAATTTTTGGCAGCTTTTGCTTGGAAAGCATAAGCAAATACTATGGGACACCCACTCCCCAATAATGGGACTCATGTTTGTAATATGCTGTACTGCATGGCTCTTGTAAGGGGCATTGCAAGTTGCTCCGTCCTAATTTTTGGCAGCTTTTGCTGGGAAAGCATAAGCAAATACTATGGGACACCCACTCCCCAATAATGGGACTTATGTTTGTAATATGCTGTACTGCATGGCTCTTGTAAGGGGCATTGCAAGTTGCTCCGTTCTAATTTTTGGCAACTTTTGCTTGGAAAGCATAAGCAAATACCATGGGACACCCACTCCCCAATAATGGGACTTATGTTTGTAATATGCTGTACTGCATGTGACGCGCCCCCTGGGCCGTGTGTACACGTGTGTGGGATACCCGGTGCCGGGTCTCTGGGGTCTGTAGTCTCCATGGCGGTGACCCGGTCCCGTGGCTCAGGCTGGTCAAACCAGTGGCAGTCTTTCTTAGGTTTTGGGGTTAATTGTCCGACTGCGCCACCCGTGGATTGCGATCAGGGAGTACCACCGCTGCGAGGCAGACCGCTGAGGCTGGTGTTGTGTGCGCAGCATAGAATGGGATTACTCCCCTCGGGAGGAGTATAGCCTCAGGGCAGTGAGTGTGGATGATGGGGGTGATGGTGCACGAGCGCAGCAGGAATGACTCAGAGTCTTTGCAGTGCAGTTCAGGGTCTTTACTGATGATTATAAGGTAGACCCTCCCGGGAGTACTGGCTAGCATAAGAGGCCTGGTCAGTCTGTGAGCAAGCAGGAGTTCCCCTGGCCAGGAGGAGTTGTAGGCCTCCCCGTCTGTCTGCACTCTTCCTGGCTACCTTGCTGTAAGCGGGTAGAAGTAGCCCACGTCCCTGAGTGTACCGTGTAGTGCTCACCCGTATGGCTGGTGACTTGGGGCCTTCTGTTAGCCTCCGCTCCACGACGGCGGTGCTGGTCCCTTGCTTGTGACTGAGCCTCCGGGCTTCTATGGCCAGAGGACCTGAAATCCCCTGCCGGCTGGTTTCTGCTGCTGGATATATAAGTCCTCACAGCTTCGGACTCCTGTGTCCGGTTCCTATTGTCTTCTGCCAGGGCGAGCTCTGCTCAGCTTCCAGCCCCTGGTCTTTAGCTCCTAGCTCCTACAGAGCTCCTTGCTGTTACTTTCCCTTGCTCTCACTCCGACTCTGACTGTTCTCTGACTCACTCAACCCCGCCCCAGATCCAGTTTATAAGGGCAGAATTCTCCCCTCCCAGGATTGGGGCAGGAGGATGTTGCATGTTTAAGGGATCCTGACCAGGAAACCTCCCACTTGCTCTCCGACGTAATATCTCTATTACTGTGGTGACCAGACCCCTGGGGTGCCACACATGGCTCTTGTAAGGGGCATTGCAGTTCCTCATAATTTTTGGAAAGCCTTCCATTCACTGCTTAGGCCAACAGTGCACGGGAGACCCAGTTGCTATAAATGGAAAAAAGGTTTAGTTAACGCCCTCTGACCTCCATTTCATTTCCAAGGGGCATTGGAGTGGCTCGAAATTTTTGGTAGGCATTGCACTCACTGTATGCCCTATAACTGTGTAGCCGAATCGCTCCTTTTGTTACAGAAACATATCCTACAAGACATATCTGGTTGACTGGCCTGATATTGATGTGAATGGTCGCTGTTCCTCCTGCTCTTTCTCCTTTGCCACTACCTCATCCATCATTTATCACCTGAAGCTTTGTTTTAACGGGAGTCATAGAACTTGGATAGTAGCAGGAAAACATCCAGCAATCCTCAGAGGAGGTAGGATATGCGCCAAAACGCTGACCACCTCAGGCCTAGCCGCTACTACATACATGCGCTTGCATTACAACAAAACAAAGCAGATGCTAACTTCTATCATCCTCATCATGCTCCTCACCTTGGCACACCCAACTCCCCTGATGGAGAAGCCAGGGCCCACCGGAGGAGTCTGATAGTCCGGTGGGCTCGGCCAATGCTGCCCTAAAGCAGGCCAGGCTAAGAAAAGTGTGGGAAAGGTTACCGTGACAAATAGGGGTGGCTGGGGACCGAGTAAGGACACCCGGCCACCCCCTGGAGGCTGGGGAGCAAGCAGGGACACCCGGCCACCAGGCGGCTGGGGACTGAGTATGGATACCAGGCCGCCGACACAGCCATGGCGTGGTGGCCAGATTCCACCTCCACATGCCTAAAAGGCCCAATTTAAAGTGCAAGCAAGCAAGCAGTATGGTATTGCAGCCTGGGGGTGGGTGGGTGGCAGGCAGCATACTTGAGCTTGTATTGCAAGGAATGGGGGAGGTACAATTGAACACTGCCCTGGGACTAGAACTTGCATGGGGATAGTTGCAAGTCTGCATCTTCTGATGCGGTAAAGATCACTTATGATGGGCACACTTTTAGACAGTGACCTGGGAGTCAGAGATGCTTCCAGGGGTCTTCCCCATGCTGTTCCCTTGTCTTTTCAGCACTTTATGCATGTGTCACACAGCACATGGCCAGATAAGGTTGTAAAATGTTAAAATGACATTTCACGGTGAATGCATTTGTCATAGTTGAAAGCAATACAAAAGTGCAAAAACGCATAAAAAATGCTACTTGTGAACATAGCTGAAGGTGTGGAGGAGTATTTTTGTTTTTGGTCATTTATTTTAACTTATACACAAGTCTTTTCCCTGGAAAGGATGTTCCTTAACTAGTGTTGAGCATTCCGATTCTGAAATATCGGGTATCGGCCGATATTCGCGGTATCGGAATTCCGATACTTAATTCCGATACTTTTACAATATCGAATACCGGAATCGGAAGTTCCCATAATGCCTGCGCTCTGCAGTGTCTCTGAAGTATGACAAGCTGGATGGCAGCGCTCAGCTGAGATCCAGCCTGTCATCAGAATGCCATCCCAGCATGGGAGAATTCTCCTGATCGTTTAAAAGCCGGCGGGCGGTAAAAAGCCGCCGGCTTTTAAACAATCACACAGCCCCATACTGCTTCCCCACAGCCTCCCACCCCGATCCTCCGCTCCCCTCGCCACCTCCCATCCCGATCGTAAGTTAGGACCGGGCGGGGAGCGCAGCACCAAGGAGCGGGGAGCGAAGGACCCGGGCGGGGAAGCCGGCAGTGAAAAGACTTCACCGCCGCCTTTCCCGTTCTGTGCTGCGCTTTCCCGCCGGTTATTTCAAATGAACAGCTGAGGTATCAGGTGATGCTGATCAGCTGTTCATTTGAAGTAGCCGCGGTGCCCTCAGAGGGTTCACGTGAGTTCATGCTTGACTGCATTGCATGAACTCACATGAACTTTCCCACGGCCGCACAGGTCAGCCTCACCTCCCAGACGATCAGCCCATCATGATTGGTGTGTGTGGGTGTCTGTGCGTGTGTCTGCGAGTGTGTGCGGGGTGTCTGTGCGTGTGTCTGCGGGTGTGTGCGGTGTCTGTGCGATGTGTGCGGGTGTGTGCGGGTGTGCGCGGTGTCTGTGCGATGTCTGCGGTGTCTGTGCGATGTCTGCAAGTGTGTGCGGTGTCTGTGCGATGTCTGCGGGTGTGTGCGGTGTCTGTGCGATGTCTGCGAGTGTGTGCGGTGTCTGTGCGATGTCTGCGGGTGTGTGCGTGCAGGCAGACATAGGCCGATGTGACACTACTACTCCCATCGGCCTAAGTCTGTCCCCCGTCCACTCGTGCCAGCAGGATCAGCTCGATGGGAGCAGTAGTTCCCATCAGCCTGATCCTGCTATTTAAATTGCCCTACTGTGTCCCCAATAAATTTTAAATACATGTCATTGGTGGCCAGTGGTTGCCTACAATAAATTAGTTCATACATTACCTGTCCCCGCCGATCGCCACCTAAAATAAAGTAAAAAATAAAAAACTACACCTATACTCACCTAGACACCTAATTCCCCGAAGCCATCGATCTCCTGTAATAAAATATAAAATAATAAACCACAACCTTATCCTTACCCCTCCGTAGTAGTCCACGAGTGTCCCACGATGATCTCCAGTTTAGAGCAGCCACATAGAATGTGACCGCTCTGAACCGCTGCCGCCGCTAGAAAGCAGCCCCGTCATTGCATAAGCGGGTTCGCTGGAGTTCAGGCAGCGCTGCTCCGGTTAGCTCCTTTACGGCCCTGCTGTATCGTGAGAAATTCTCACGGTACAGCAGTGCCGTAAAGGAGGTCTCCGGAGCTGCGCTGCCTAAATGCACTCCGGTGACCTCAGTCAGTGGCTCCCGCTGCCGGGAGCGGACGTGTTCCCGGCAGTGTGAGCTTACAGCAGCCATGCACAGCTGTCACCATCTCCAGATGTGACAGCTGTGCATGGGAGATCAGCGCAACGTGGACAGGTAACTATTTTTTTTTAGTAAACTAAGAATTAAATAAAATTGTGTGTTTTATTTCAAATAAATTATTTTTTTCTGGGTGTAGTGTGTTTTTTCTTTTTAACACTTTGTAGGTTAGTAATGGGGGTATCTTATAGAGGCCCATCATTACTAACCTGGGCTTCATGGCAGCTGGCGCTGACGTGAACCCCAACCCTATTACCCCCTGCCACCGCACCAGGGCAGCGTGGAAGAGCGAGGCTAAATGCCAGAGTTGGCGCATCCTATGGATGCGCCATTTCTGGGGCGGCTGACGGCTGGTGTTTCTAGCCTGGGAGGGGGCCAATATTCATGGCACCCTTCCTGGGCTATTAATATCAGCCCCCAGCTGTCTGCCTAGCCTTTGCTAGCTATTAAATAGGGGGTACCCCACGTCATTTTTTTGGGGGGGTCCCCCATTTTAATAGCTAGTAAAGGCTAGGTATTCAGCTGGGGGCTGATATTAGTAGTCTGGGAAGCTCCGTGGGTATTACCCACTTCCCAGGCTTCAAACATCTGCCCCAGCCGTCTGCTTAACCTCCGCTAGAGCCTAAAATTATGGGGGATCCCACGCCAATTTTTTTTTAAATAAATCCTTTATTTTAACACTAAATGACATTTGAGGAGTTAATAAAGATGCAGTCCCTAAATTATTATTTATTTTTTAATTAATTTTTCCCAAAAATTTTGACGTGGGCTTTGCCATATTTTTGTATGCCAGGCAGGTACAGCATCCAGCTTCTATGAACGCACCATTTTCCGGGGTGGCTGCGGACAGCAATTTGCACCGGGGGGGGGGGGGGGCAGAAAGCTTGGGCCTCCCTGCACTGCAGATTCCATTCCCCAGCTGCCTAGTTGTACCTGGCTGGACACACAAATAGGGAGAAGCCCCACGTATTTTTTTTTTAAATTATTTCATGAAATAATAAAGAAAAAAAGGGCTTCCCTATATTGTTGTGTCCGGCCAGGTACAAATAGGCAGCTGGTGGTTGGGCGCAGCCCGTTCCTGCCTGCTGAACCTGGCTGGACACAAATATAGTGCAAAGCCCCACGTCAATTTTTTTTTAATTATTTCAGGAAATTCATGAAATAATTAAAAAAAAATTGATGTGGGGCTTCGCCCTATATTTGTGTCCAGCCAGGTACAGCAGGCAGGAACGGGCTGCCCCCAACCACCAGCTGCCTATTTGTACCTGGCTGGACACAACAATATAGGGAAGCCCTTTTTTTAAAAAATTATTTCATGAAATAATTAAAAAAAAATTGACGTGGGGCTCCGTACTATATTTATGTCCAGCCAGGTACAGCAGGCAGGAACGGGCTGCCCCCAACCACCAGCTGCCTATTTGTACCTGGTTGGACACAACAATATAGGGAAGCCCTTTTTTTCTTAATTATTTCATGAATTTCATTAAATAATTTAAAAAAAAAATACGTGGGGCTTCACCCTATTTTTGTGTCCAGCCAGGTACAACTAGGCAGCTGGGGGCTGGAATCCGCAGCGCAGGGAGGCCCAAGCTTTCTGGGCCCCACCCGCTGCAAATTGCAGTCCGCAGCCACCCCAGAAAATGGCGCGTTCATAGAAGCGCCATCTTCTGGGGCTGTACCCAACTCATCCAGGGCCCTGGTGCGGTGGCTCACTGGGTAATAAAGGGGTTAAGGCCAGCTTGACATTATCAGCTGGCCCTGAGCCCGAAATTCATGGGGTCACGCCAATATTAGACATGACCACCATGAATTTCTAGTAAAGTATTTAAAAAAACACAACACCCAGAAAAAAGTCCTTTAATTGAAATAAACACACAATTCTTTATTGTTCTAAATTAAACTATACTTACCATCACGCCCATTCCAGCTGAAGCCAACGATCTCCTGCAATAAAAGAAAAATAATAAAGCAACCTCATCCTTACCTTTCCATGGTTCCCACGACAGCTTCAGCTGTGCTACATCGAGATGACAGGCTGGACCGCAGCAGAACGCTGCCATCCAGCCTGTCATCCCGCAGACACTGAGAAGCGCAGGCATGCTTGCGCTCCTCAGTGTCTCTCTGTGACGGCATAAAGATGAGCCGAGGTCATGTCCAATGAACTCGGCTCACCTCATGCACGTCACTGACAGCGTGGGAAAATTCTCCTGCACTCAGCGCTTCAGCGTGAGAATTTTCCCACGCTGTCAGTGACGTGAATGAGGTGAGGTCATGTCCAATGAACTCAGCTCACCTCATGCACGTCACTGACAGCGTGGGAAAATTCTCACGCTGAAGCGCTGAGTGCAGGAGAATTCTCCCACGCTGTCAGTGACGTGCATGAGGTGAGCCGAGTTCATTGGATATGAACTCGGCTCATCTTTATGCCGTCACAGAGAGACACTGAGGAGCGCAAGCATGCCTGCGCTTCTCAGTGTCTGCGGCATGACAGGCTGGATGGCAGCGTTCTGCTGCGGTCCAGCCTGTCATCTCGATGTAGCAGAGCTGAAGCTGTCCTGGGAACCATGGAAAGGTAAGGATGAGGTTGCTTTATTACTTTATTTTTATTGCAGGAGATCGTTGGCTTCAGCTGGAATGGGCGTGATGGTAAGTAGAATTTAATTTAGAACAATAAAGAATTGTGTGTTTATTTCAATTAAAGGACTTTATTGTGGGTGTTTGTGGTTTTTTTTTTACCTTTGACTATGGGGTTAGTAATGGGGGTGTCTTATAGACGCCTCTCCATTACTAACCTGGGCTTGATGTCAGCTGGCATTATAAGCTGACATCAACCCCAGCCCTATTACCCCACTGCCACCGCTACAGGGCAGTGGGAAGAGCGAGGCTAAGTGCCAGAATTGGCGCATCCTATGGATGCGCCATTTCTGGGGCGGCTGACGGCTGGTGTTTCTAGCCTGGGAGGGGGCCAATATTCATGGCACCCTTCCTGGGCTATTAATATCAGCCCCCAGCTGTCTGCCTAGCCTTTGCTAGCTATTAAATTAGGGGGGACCCCACGTCATTTTTTTGAGGGGTTCCCCCATTTTAATAGCTAGTAAAGGCTAGGTATTCAGCTGGGGGCTCATATTAGTAGCCTGGGAAGCTCCGTGGGTATTACCCCCTTCCCAGGCTTCAAACATCTGCCCCAGCCGTCTGCTTAACCTCCGCTAGAGACTAAAATTATGGGGAACCCCACGCCAATTTTTTTTTAAATAAATCCTTTATTTTAACACTAAATGACAAGTACAATAATCAACACTATCACTGTACTTCTTATATATGTGACAGAGATGTTTCTATCTATCTAATCTATGTGTGATGCTCTATTCTTTCTGTTGTAAATTGTCGGGTACCGGTGTATGCCGCTGATGAATTGCCGGCTTTTCGCGTAATACATTCTACATTATTCTTAGTTGTTTTACTTCATGTAGAATTAACCTACAAGGAAAGAAAGGGTTTATTTTCATTCCGATATTTGTGTCCCATTGACTTGCATTGGTTTCCGGTATCGGAATAGGCGATATCCGATACTTTTTGGGTATCGGTCCGATCCGATCCGATATTTCCTGATATCGGAAGGTATCGCTCAACACTATTCTTAACATATTTCACAGGAAAAAAGTTTCACTTTCGTTTTTGAACGTTTTATTGTGAGCCTGTAAAAGTGGTTAATACCTCTGACCACGTTGTTGACAGCAGTGACCTGGGGGTCATAAATGCTTCCTGGGGCGATCCCCATGCTGTCCCCATGTCATTTGAGCACTGTCACTATCGTTTTGGGCACTTGTTAGGCTTTTAAAAGACTGCCGGGGGTGCCACCGCAAAAATGCTCGAGTCTCCCATAGACTAACATTGGGCTCGTTGCTCGGGTCGAGCACCCGAGTATCACGGCGAGCTCGGCCCCAGCTTCGAGCACCCGAGCATTTTAGTGCTCGCTCAACACTACACATTAGGAAAACAATGGCAGTGTTTTTACCAAACCATTTTTTTACGTAATTTTTGCTCTGCGTTTATTTTATAATCATGTATACAATATGTTACTTCTTTTAATTGTTTTATGGCTTTTGAGGCCTGGAGCGGTTAATAAAAGCCCAATAAGACTGAAGATCTGCACAGCAAGTCGTTTTCACATTGCAGTGCATACCTATTGCTCTAGGGAATATTTATTGTATTACATTCAAGTTAATGGGGCCAGGCTGGAATACTGCGTTTAAATTAAGGGTGACACTGTTTGTAGAACGCAAATGGACCTTTTTTTGTAATTTTTGAAAAAAATTATATACAACAAAAATTAACTCCATATGGCTTACACCTACTGTTAGAAAGGCCATTCGTTACAAAAAAGACATTTTTTGAATATTTCAGCTCCAGCCTATAAAAACTACAAACAGCTGAAAAAAAGTAATTAAAACAGCTAAAGTTAAAAATGAATGACAGGTATTGAAGATAAGCAAGCCAAATCCCAAGAAATTCCTTAAATGTTGAGGACTTTGTAAAAGTTTTGGACAGCTTTGGAAAAACTGCAAAGAGAGAATGCTTTAAAAATAGAAGTGTTAATAGATTATTTTGTTTTTATTAATTAACAAAATACAAAGTCAACGAAACAGAGAGAATTCTAAGTCCTGTCACTGTGACCTCCCTTTGCATATAAATCAGCATCAATTCAACTAGGTACACTTGTACTTGCACACAGTTTTTGAAGGTACTCAGCAGAGAGGTTATTCCAAACATCTTGGAGAACTAACCACAGATCTTCTATGGATGTAGGCTTGCTTAAATCCTTCAGTCTCTTCATGTAATCCCAGACAAACTTGAAGATATTGAGATCAGGGCTCTGTGGGGGCTATATTGTAATTTCCAGGACTCCTTGTTCTTCTTTATGTTGAAGATAGTTCTTAATGACACTGGCTGTATGTTTGAAGTCATTGTTCTTCGGCGGTAAAAATCTGGAGCTAGTCAGACGTCTCCTTGATGGTATTCCATGATGGATAAGTATCGGCCTGTATTTCTCAGCACTGAGGGCATCATTAATCTTGACAAAATCTCCAACTTGATGCACATCTTGGAACCCCAGTCTGCTTTGAAATCATGGCCTGGGAGAGACCTTGCTGATGCAGTATAACTACCTTGTGTTTTGTTGCTGTGCTCATATATCATATGGTCTTCTATAACCTCAAATTATTACTGTGGTTTTGATGTTCCACGGTAAAACATCTCTATTATCCTGTTTTTGGCATTTTTTGCTGTATAAAAATAATAATAGTGTCTCCCTGATTTTTCAGACACAAATATATCTGTTGAAAATAGTCTGGTGTAGGCTAGAGAGACAGAAGTTTGCTTTTGCTGTTCCACGGTAAAAAATCTCTATTATCCTGCTTTTTGTATTTTTTGGTGTAAAAAAAAAAAAAAATAGTGTCTCCCTGATTTTTCAGACACAAATATATCTGTTGAAAATAGTCTGGTGTAGGCCCGAGAAATACAAGTGTGGTTTTGCAGTTCCACGGTACAAACCTCTGTATTATCCACTTTTGGGCCATTTGTATCTAAAAAAAACAGTTTGAGTGTGTCGCTCACTGATCAGCCGCAAATATATATATATTTTAAAAAGCCTGGTATACACCAGTAAATTATAACTGTGGTTTTGCTGTTCCACGGTAAAAAATCTCTATTATTCAGGTTTTGGTAGTTTTTTCCGTAAAGAAAAACAGTAGTGTCTCCTGACTGTTGTGACACAAAAATATATCTGTTGAAAATAGTCTTGTGTAGGCCCGACATCCCAGTGTGGTTTCGCAGTTCCACGGGTCAAATCGCTGTACTATCCAGTTTTGGGCCTTTGGTATCTAAAAAAAAAGCAGTTTGAGTGTGTCGCTCACTGTTCAGCCGCAAATATCTCTATTTAAAAAAGTGTGGTATACCCCAGTAAACAATATCTGTGGTTTTCCTCTTCCACAGTTCTAATCTACTCTTTATTACCCTTTTTCCATTGATAGTGCAAGTGTAAGCTATTTTACTTCATTTACAATGGGCAAGGCGCGTGGCAAGGGACGTGGAAGTGGACGTTCTGGTGATGGTTCGTGCAGAGGACGGGGCCGTGGCCAAGGTGAAAATGTGCCACAACCAACAGCCACATCTTCTCGCTCCCACTTCTTGACCGAATTACTAGGGAAGCACAGAACAACACCAGTATTGAGAACTGATCAGTGTGAACAGGTTATTAATTGGATAGCAGACAATACTTCCAGTTACCTGGGCACCACCACCTCCGGTCTGTCTTCCACACGGTCAACTTTTAGTAGCCGTGAGTCTCGACCGCATACTCCTCCTCACCCTGATGCTCCTTCCTCCCACCATGCCGAGTGTCGTCAGACAGCAAGTGATCCCACACTTGGACACTCTGAAGAGCTGTTCACTGGTCCATTTCCATATTTGGGCCCCTCTCCTGATACGCTTGAAGTGGTGGAAGAGGAGATCCCATGTTGCGATGCCCAACAGCCACGCCCACAGGAAGTCGACTTTGGCAATCTGTCACAAGAGGTGGACGATGACGAGACACAATTGCCAGGAAGTGAGGAGGAGGATCGTGGTGCGCAAGTGGAAGAGGAGGAGGTGGTGGATGATCTAGTAACTGACCCAACGTGGAAGGAGGACATGCAGAGTGAGGCCAGCAGCACACAGGGGGAGGGAGTCAGAGTACCCCAACAGGCAGGAAGAAGCAGTGTGGTGGCTGCAGACAGAAGGCAGGCAACCGTTCCCCGTAACACCAACACGAGGGACGTTGCCAGTACAAGCGGTAGGTCTTCCAGAGTTTGGAATTTTTTTAAAGACTCTGCTGATAACCCCAAAAAGGCCATATGTTCCACCTGCCATGCCAGCATCAGCAGGGGTGACAAAACTACCAGCCTGACCACCACCAGCATGATCAGGCACATGGCAGCAAAGCACCCGACTTTGTGGGGCGAAACCCAGTGTCCACGACCAGTGTCAGCGGGTGTCACCACTACTTCTTCCACTGTTGTGCGTGCAATAGAACCCCCTGTTGTGTGTGCAAGGCAATCCCCTGTCCATACTGCATGTAAAGATGCCCCCTCCTCTCAGTCTTCACTTGTTATGGCAGTTTCTCAAGAAACAGCATCAACGTCCACGTCCACGTCCCACTGCAGCGTTCAATTGTTCATATTCCAGACCTTTGAACGAAAGCGGAAATTCGCAGCTAACGCCCCACAGGCCACAGTCCTAAATTCGCACATTTCACGACTGCTTGCATTGGAAATGCTGCCTTTTAGGCTGGTGGAGACGGAATCCTTCCGCAATCTTATGGCGGTGGCCGTCCCTCGGTACTCGGTCCCCAGCCGACACTATTTTGCCCGGTGTGCCATCCCCGCACTACACAAGCACGTGTCCCAAAGCATCTGCCGTGCCCTCAACAACGCAGTTACTGAGAGAGTCCACCTGACAACGGACACGTGGACAAGTGCTTGTGGCCAGGGACGGTACATCTCTCTGACGGCACACTGGGTAAACATAGTGGAAGCCGGGACCCAGTCGGACATTGGGACGGAACACATCCTCCCCACACCGAGGATTGCGGGCCCTATGTCAGTCAGAGTTGCCCCCACAGTGTACAGCTCCTGCGCATCCTCCTCCTCCTCCTTCTCCTCATGTTCAGCCTCCATCTCAGATATCACCACATCAGTTACAAGCTGGAAGCATTGCAGTACTGCCTCCGCCAAGCGGCAACAGGCTGTGCTGAAACTCATAAGCTTAGGTGATAAACCTCACACTGCTTGTGAGTTGTGGACAGCTGTGAAAGAGCAGGCAGATCTGTGGCTGAGACCGCTGAACCTACATCCCGGCATGGTCGTGTGTGACAATGGCCGTAACCTGGTGGCGGCTCTGAGGCGAGGTGAGATCACACACGTACCATGCCTGGCTCATGTGCTTAACCTCGTGGTTCAGCGGTTTCTTAAATAGTACCCCGAGTTGCCAGATCTGCTCGTGAAAGTACGCCGCCTGTCAGCTCATTTTCGCAAATCGGCTACAGCTTCCGCCGCTCTTGCTGTGTTGCAGCAGCGTTTGCAGCTTCCGGCACACCGACTGGTGTGTGATGTCCCCACACGTTGGAACTCTACCCTCCACATGTTGCAAAGGATTTGTGAGCAGAAGAGAGCAGTTGTGGAGTACCAGCTGCAACAAGGCCGTCGATATTCAGGTCAGACTCCACACATAAGACCTCAGGAGTGGACCTGGATGTCTGACATATGTACCATCCTGACAAACTTTGAGGAGGCCACCAAGATGGTGAGTGGCGATGACGCCATCATTAGTGTCAGCATCCCACTTGTCTGTCTTTTGCAACGCTCTCTGCAGAGAATTAAAGAGGAGGCATTGCAGCCAGAGTATGATGAGATGGATCAAGAAGCCGTAGCGGGCGATTACACACAGCCCAGCCTCATCTCATCCCAACGTGCATTGGGGGACAATGAGGGAGAGGAGGAGGAGGAGGAAGAACAGGAGCTGCTATCATGCGTTGTAGACGGTAGTACCTGTACAAGTGTCATACCGTCGGTTCAGCGTGGGTGGCCTGAGGACAGGGGGGAGGAGGAAGAAGAGGAGGAGGAGGAGAGCATGGTCAGTCGTCATCTTGGTGAGGACACGGAAATCTTGCCCGTTACCAGTCTGGCACGCATGGCTGACTTTATGTTACGCTGCCTTAACCGTGACCCTCGCGTTGTCAAAATGTTGGGTGACAGTCATTACTGGTTGGTGACACTTGTAGACCCCCGCTACAAGGAGAACTTTCACTCTCTTATTCCTGAGGTGGAGAGGTCTACAAAAATGGGGCAATACCAGAAGGCCCTTGCTGCAGAACTCTTAAAAAAATTCCCATCTGAACACGCTAGCGGCAGAGGTCACAGTTCGTTGCCCAACCAAGGCGTACAGGCGAGAGAGATGCAACTCCAATCCAGCAGAGGCAGGGGAACACTGTCAACATTCTGGGACAGTTTTCTGACACCCGCCCAGCTTACAGGCCCTGAGGCGCAGGGTACTCTCACAAGGAGTGGAAAGTTTCAAAAGATGGTGAGGGAGTACCTTGCCGATCGTACCAGCGTCCTCCGTGATTCCTCTGTGCCTTTTAATTATTGGGTATCCAAGCTGGACACTTGGAATGAACTCGCTCTGTACGCCTTGGAGGTCCTGGCCTGCCCTGCCGCTAGCGTGTTATCAGAGCGTGTTTTTAGTGCCGCTGGGGGAATTATAACTGATAAGCGCACTCGCCTGTCAACTGACAATGCTGACAAGCTGACCCTTATCAAAATGAACAAGGGCTGGATTGGGCCAGACTTCTCATCACCACCAAATGACAGCAGAGTAACATAAAGTCAAATCCACTGTGTTATTTCGGGAGGTGTATTCACATGCACCGCTTCACACCCACACATGGGTATACGCTTCCTTGTTTCTGCTGTTTAATCTTCTCCTTATCCTCAGCCTCCACCACCACTATACCACCAGGGTGCCAGCATTGCAAGTTCCACCGTCCTTATTTTTGGCAGCTTTTGCTTGCAAGGCATAAGCAAATACTATGGGACACCCACTCCCCAATAATGGGTCTTATGTTTGTAATATGCTGTACTGCATGGCTCTTGTAAGGGGCATTGCAAGTTGCTCCGTCCTAATTTTTGGCAGCTTTTGCTTGGAAAGCATAAGCAAATACCATGGGACACCCACTCCCCAAAAATGGGACTTATGTTTGTAATATGCTGTACTGCATGGCTCTTGTAACGGGCATTGCAAGTTGCTCCGTCCTAATTTTTGGCAGCTTTTGCTTGGAAAGCATAAGCAAATACCATGGGACACCCACTCCCCAATAATGGAACTTATGTTTGTAATATGCTGTACTGCATGGCTCTTGTAAGGGGCATTGCAAGTTGCTCCGTCCTAATTTTTGGCAGCTTTTGCTGGGAAAGCATAAGCAAATACTATGGGACACCCACTCCCCAATAATGGGACTTATGTTTGTAATATGCTGTACTGCATGGCTCTTGAATGGGGCATTGCAAGTTGCTCCGTCCTAATTTTTGGCAGCTTTTGCTGGGAAAGCATAAGCAAATACTATGGGACACCCACTCCCCAATAATGGGACTTATGTTTGTAATATGCTGTACTGCATGGCTCTTGTAAGGGGCATTGCAAGTTGCTCCATTCTAATTTTTGGCAACTTTTGCTTGGAAAGCATAAGCAAATACCATGGGACACCCACTCCCCAATAATGGGACTTATGTTTGTAATATGCTGTACTGCATGTGACGTGCCCCCTGGGCCGTGTGTACACGTGTGTGGGATACCCGGTGCCGGGTCTCTGGGGTCTGTAGTCTCCGTGGCGGTGACCCGGTCCCGTGGCTCAGGCTGGTCAAACCAGTGGCAGTCTTTCTTAGGTTTTGAGGTTAATTGTCCGACTGCGCCACCCGTGGATTGCGATCAGGGAGTACCACCGCTGCGAGGCAGACCGCTGAGGCTGGTGTTGTGTGCGCAGCATAGAATGGGATTACTCCCCTCGGGAGGAGTATAGCCTCAGGGCAGTGAGTGTGGATGATGGGGGTGATGGTGCACGAGCGCAGCAGGAATGACTCAGAGTCTTTGTAGTGCAGTTCAGGGTCTTTACTGATGATTATAAGGTAGACCCTCCCGGGAGTACTGGCTAGCATAAGAGGCCTGGTCAGTCTGTGAGCAAGCAGGAGTTCCCCTGGCCAGGAGGAGTTGTAGGCCTCCCCGTCTGTCTGCACTCTTCCTGGCTACCTTGCTGTAAGCGGGTAGAAGTAGCCCACGTCCCTGAGTGTACCGTGTAGTGCTCACCCGTATGGCTGGTGACTTGGGGCCTTCTGTTAGCCTCCGCTCCACGACGGCGGTGCTGGTCCCTTGCTTGTGACTGAGCCTCCGGGCTTCTATGGCCAGAGGACCTGAAATCCCCTGCCGGCTGGTTTCTGCTGCTGGATATATAAGTCCTCACAGCTTCGGACTCCTGTGTCCGGTTCCTATTGTCTTCTGCCAAGGCGAGCTCTGCTCAGCTTCCAGCCCCTGGTCTTTAGCTCCTAGCTCCTACAGAGCTCCTTGCTGTTACTTTCCCTTGCTCTCACTCCGACTCTGACTGTTCTCTGACTCACTCAACCCCGCCCCAGATCTAGTTTATAAGGGCAGAATTCTCCCCTCCCAGGATTGGGGCAGGAGGATGTTGCATGTTTAAGGGATCCTGACCAGGAAACCTCCCACTTGCTCTCCGACGTAATATCTCTATTACTGTGGTGACCAGACCCCTGGGGTGCCACACATGGCTCTTGTAAGGGGCATTGCAGTTCCTCATAATTTTTGGAAAGCCTTCCATTCACTGCTTAGGCCAACAGTGCACGGGAGACCCAGTTGCTATAAATGGAAAAAAAGGTTTAGTTAACGCCCTCTGACCTCCATGTCACTTCCAAGGGGCATTGGAGTGGCTCGAAATTTTTGGTAGGCATTGCACTCACTGTATGCCCTATAACTGTGTAGCCGAACCGCTCCTTTTGTTACAGAAACATATCCTACAAGACATATCTGGTTGACTGGCCTGATATTGATGTGAATGGTCGCTGTTCCTCCTGCTCTTTCTCCTTTGCCACTACCTCATCCATCATTTATCACCTGAAGCTTTGTTTTAACGGGAGTCATAGAACTTGGATAGTAGCAGGAAAACATCCAGCAATCCTCGGAGGAGGTAGGATATGCGCCAAAACGCTCAGGCCTAGCCGCTACTACATACATGCGCTTGCATTACAACAAAACAAAGCAGATGCTAACTTCTATCATCCTCATCATGCTCCTCACCTTGGCACTCTCAACTCCCCTGATGGAGAAGCCAGGGCCCACCGGAGGAGTCTGATAGTCCGGTGGGCTCGGCCAATGCTGCCCTAAAGCAGGCCAGGCTAAGAAAAGTGTGGGAAAGGTTACCGTGACAAATAGGGGTGGCTGGGGACCGAGTATGGACACCCGGCCACCCCCTGGAGGCTGGGGAGCAAGCAGGGACACCCGGCCACCAGGCGGCTGGGGACTGAGTATGGATACCAGGCCGCCGACACAGCCATGACGTGGTGGCCAGATTCCGCCTCCACATGCCTAAAAGGCCCAATTTAAAGTGCAAGCAAGCAAGCAGTATGGTATTGCAGCCTGGGGGTGGGTGGGTGGCAGGCAGCATACTTGAGCTTGTATTGCAAGGAATGGGGGAGGTACAATTGAACACTGCCCTGGGACTAGAACTTGCATGGGGATAGTTGCAAGTCTGCATCTTCTGATGCGGTAAAGATCACTTATGATGGGCACACTTTTAGACAGTGACCTGGGAGTCAGAGATGCTTCCAGGGGTCTTCCCCATGCTGTTCCCTTGTCTTTTCAGCACTTTATGCATGTGTCACACAGCACATGGCCAGATAAGGTTGTAAAATGTTAAAATGACATTTTGACGCGCCCCCTGGGACATATTCCTTTTTGAGGGGAATACCCGGCACCGGATCAGATGGGGGGTTGTAGTCTCCGAGCGGCTGTGACCCGGCCCGTGCCCAGGGCGTCAAGCTCAGTGTTATGTGGCAGTCCTACAGATGTTATTAAGAGTTCTTTTGTGTCGACTACGCCACCCGTTGTGTTGCGGTCACTGTGGCCGCCGCTGCAGCAGGGTCCGCTGAGGCTGATGGTGTAGGTGCAGCTTTGATGATATAACCCCCAACGGGTGGGGTATAGCCTCAGGGGGATCAGGTGCAGAGGATGGGGGTTGTGGTGATGCAGTGTAGACGGCAATCAGAGACAGAGTCGGGTTATGCAGTTTAGGATGTTTACTCACTGCTGATGTTCTGGTCACCCCAGCTTCGAGTGACCTCCCGAGCCGTGCTGCGTCCACCAGGTTCTGGATCCAGCCAACCCCCAAATAAGTCCGGAGCGTGACCCTGAGCTCTCCTTCTGTCCGTTCTCTGGCCGTCCCCACTATTGATCCACCCAGGTCCAGCTCCCTCGGGCCTTCTATTGGGAGACCCTTGGCCTCGGGTTCCCTGACCCTCCACGTGGTATGCCTTCGTGGTGGATGTGGTGGGTGACCGTGACAAACGCTGCCCACGGTCTCCGGTCTCTGGCTGGGGTGTGTTTTTTGCCCCCACCAGCTTGGGATCCGGTACCCTGTGCCGACTCTTCACCCGGGGATTTAAGTTTGGGGTCTTGGAGTCCTTTTCTGCTGTTTCCCCCTCTGGGTCTCTCTCTCTCTTCTCCTCTCTCACTCTGGGTCTTTCTTCTCTGCTCTCTGACTTCCTCTCTGCAACTGACCCTGTTCTTAGTTGGTGCCCACCTTATATACACCCTCTATGTGTGAGCTCAGGTGACCAGCACCCAATGAGCTCCTATCTTTACCCAGGCTGCTCCCCCTATCTGCCCCTACACTACTTGGGATGTACCACCCCCCTCCCACTCCAGCCAGGAACAGACTCGGTCGTACCTGCACATTTCTAAGTGGGAGTACCGTCGGTCTGCTCCTCGGAAATGGGATGTATGTAGTGCATGCAGCCTACCGAGCTCAGTTCCACACTCCTTCCTTACTCGGGAGTGGAATATCACACCTCTGGGTTGAGGTGCAATACCCCTGTAGCAGCCGAATCCTCAGGGTGCTACATTCCCCCCTGGTAAATCACAGCACGTCCTCGGGCTGTAAGACATAACACCAAACATACAAAATTTTTCATAAACATATAAAATATATAAAACATTATATATATATATAACTTTCTCGTCGCCTCTGGCTCCTCCTCCGGTCACTGTGCAACGTGTGACCGGGTACAGTGCGACAGTCTTTCTAGAAAACATGGTTTTCCTATAAAACCGGTAGGGGGCGCTTTAGGAAGCGCAACTATGTACAAGGGTATGGCCGCTCTCAGTCCTCGGCCAGGTAAGGAGGGACAGGGAATGGCTGCTCACAGTCCTCAGCCTGTGGGATTAAGGGTAAACGGGTAAACAGTTCACTCAGCTGGTCCCAACGGGGACTATATTTGCAGTAACAGTTTCTTTATACCCCGATCGGGTAACTATTTACAGCACCTGCTCCGCTGTACCCAACAACGTCTTCCTCCTGCTCCTTCTTTGGGGATCTCAGCTTCAGACCCGTCCGGATCCTCTTGCTCTTCCTCCTCACATCGCAGCTCCTCCCCTGTCAGGCGATGCACATGGAGGGCGTAAGGTCCTTTGGCACACTTGTGCCGGATAAAGGTGACCTCGTCCCCGATGTAAAGGTCACGACCTCTGTGCCCCTCCGGCAGATGGGACTCCACGTCTCTGCGCGTGACAAAGACGTCGCCGGGGGTGTTGTTGTCTCTGATGAAGCCCCACCCATGCTGCAGGTTAAACTTTATTACAGTCCCGGTGGTACGGGGACTGTGCGCTGCACGGGGGTCCCTCCTGGTTCGGCTCTTCTGCTCGGCGTTCCTTATTTGGGCCTGTTGTTCCCGGACCCGCCTCTCTCTCCGCTCCCTCGCAAACTCTTCGAGCTGCTGTCGGCAACACTCAGCACGCTCCGCTGCAGCTGCCCTGCTTTCCTGAGTGAACCCCATTAGGTCTTCTCCGGTGGGGTCCCACTCAAATTGGGCCTCTTCAAGCGGGGGCGAGATCCGTGCCACGGGCGTCGGAGCCGGAATCAGGGGCTCACACAAGGGCCCTAGTCTCTGCTGCCGTTCCAGCTCATGGAATTCTTCGGGCCAGATGAAGGGCCGCCCGTCCGGCCATGTGAGCTGGCTGAACAAGTCCTCCCCCAGGTGTGGCACCCTTGGTTTTGCGGGTGCGGGCGCGGTGGTGGTGGCGCCCGGGTTGCCCAGGCCTTGCGGCCAGGCCTGGGGCACCTGGAAGGTGAAGGGCACCGTTAGGACGGCGGCGCCCTGGGCTACCTGGCCTTGCGGCCAGGCCGGAGGCTCCGCGGAGGTAGGGGGCGCTGTTGGTGATGCGGCGCCCGGGGGTACTAGGCCTTGCGACCAGGCTGGTGGTATTTCCTGCTTTGTCACGCTCCGGGTCGAGGCGCGTGACGTCACAGGGGTCGCTGCGGCGGCTTCCGGTCGGGGCCTAGTCCATAGCGGTGACATGGCGGCTACGGGCACAGCAGGGGGACTTTCGGGCTCTGCGACGGGGAGCTGGGGCAGGTGGGCGGTTTCCCGGCTTGGGGTATAGGCGTCCCCTTTACCTGCCTCCATGCGTTCGGCTCCCTTCTCGGCGCCGTCTTCGGCCTTTGGTCCTCCCGCGCCATCCTCAGAGGCGGTCTGTTTCCTCTTCCAGGGTAGCGTGCTCCGTTGACTGGTCTCAGCTTGCTGGGCCATCTCCCGGCTCCATTCCGCCAATATCTCGCGCTGTACCCGGGCCATCCTCCGTGCGAGGCCCTCCAGAGCGGTCTGTGCACACTCCCGGTCTCGGGGGAGCTGTGCAAGGACCTCCACTAGGCCTAGTGGGGTCGTGGTGTCTAGCAGGCTCCTGACCAACGGGTCGGTGCTGCTCTGCTCTTCTTCCAGCAGGCTCCTGGCCAGCGGGCCGGTGCTGCTCTGCTCTCCTTCCTCGGTCTCTAGCAGACTCCTGGCCAGCGGGCCGGTGCTGTTCTGCTTTCTCTCCATATCCGGGTAAGCTCCTCCGCTACTCCTCGTTAGACTTCTTGCCTCCGGGTGCGCTCGCTCCAGACTGCCCCAGGCGGCACCCATCTTTGCTCTTTTCTTTCGTCTCCTCCCACTTCGAGGGCGGTCCCGGGGCAACTCGGTGACTGTCAGCTCCAGGGGTAGTTCTTTCACGCTGACAGACACCTCCAGCATCACAGTCTCTGTTGGTGGGGGCGGTTTCCATTTTTGGCGCCATTTTCTGTCCTGGCCCACGATGGGAGGTGGCCTCTCGCCACCCTCTGGCACGCCCATAATGGCGTCCGCTCTTCCAAGGCGGGAAACCTTTGGAAATGGCGGGAATCGCTTCCCAGTGGCGGGAAACTCTGCAGATGGCGGGAAAACGCTGTTAATGGCGGACAACCGGCAGGAATCGACTGGTGATGGGGTCCGATGGCGGGGACCCTCCGGAACCGGCAGGAGACTTCTTCTTGAGGTAAACTTGCACTTTCCTTCAGGCACGCAGTACCCGGGTGTTGCGGGCACGTAATCCTGCCGACTACGCCAAAGTTGACGCGCCCCCTGGGACATATTCCTTTTTGAGGGGAATACCCGGCACCGGATCAGATGGGGGGTTGTAGTCTCCGAGCGGCTGTGACCCGGCCCGTGCCCAGGGCGTCAAGCTCAGTGTTATGTGGCAGTCCTACAGATGTTATTAAGAGTTCTTTTGTGTCGACTACGCCACCCGTTGTGTTGCGGTCACTGTGGCCGCCGCTGCAGCAGGGTCCGCTGAGGCTGATGGTGTAGGTGCAGCTTTGATGATATAACCCCCAACGGGTGGGGTATAGCCTCAGGGGGATCAGGTGCAGAGGATGGGGGTTGTGGTGATGCAGTGTAGACGGCAATCAGAGACAGAGTCGGGTTATGCAGTTTAGGATGTTTACTCACTGCTGATGTTCTGGTCACCCCAGCTTCGAGTGACCTCCCGAGCCGTGCTGCGTCCACCAGGTTCTGGATCCAGCCAACCCCCAAATAAGTCCGGAGCGTGACCCTGAGCTCTCCTTCTGTCCGTTCTCTGGCCGTCCCCACTATTGATCCACCCAGGTCCAGCTCCCTCGGGCCTTCTATTGGGAGACCCTTGGCCTCGGGTTCCCTGACCCTCCACGTGGTATGCCTTCGTGGTGGATGTGGTGGGTGACCGTGACAAACGCTGCCCACGGTCTCCGGTCTCTGGCTGGGGTGTGTTTTTTGCCCCCACCAGCTTGGGATCCGGTACCCTGTGCCGACTCTTCACCCGGGGATTTAAGTTTGGGGTCTTGGAGTCCTTTTCTGCTGTTTCCCCCTCTGGGTCTCTCTCTCTCTTCTCCTCTCTCACTCTGGGTCTTTCTTCTCTGCTCTCTGACTTCCTCTCTGCAACTGACCCTGTTCTTAGTTGGTGCCCACCTTATATACACCCTCTATGTGTGAGCTCAGGTGACCAGCACCCAATGAGCTCCTATCTTTACCCAGGCTGCTCCCCCTATCTGCCCCTACACTACTTGGGATGTACCACCCCCCTCCCACTCCAGCCAGGAACAGACTCGGTCGTACCTGCACATTTCTAAGTGGGAGTACCGTCGGTCTGCTCCTCGGAAATGGGATGTATGTAGTGCATGCAGCCTACCGAGCTCAGTTCCACACTCCTTCCTTACTCGGGAGTGGAATATCACACCTCTGGGTTGAGGTGCAATACCCCTGTAGCAGCCGAATCCTCAGGGTGCTACAATTTCACGGTGAATGCATTTGTCATAGTTGAAAGCAATACAAAAGTGCAAAAACGCATAAAAAATGCTACTTGTGAACATAGCTGAAGGTGTGGAGGAGTATTTTTGTTTTTGGTCATTTATTTTAACTTATACACAAGTCTTTTCCCTGGAAAGGATGTTTCTTAACTAGTGTTGAGCATTCCGATTCTGAAATATCGGGTATCGGCCGATATTCGCGGTATCGGAATTCCGATACTTAATTCCGATACTTTTACAATATCGAATAACGGAATCGGAAGTTCCCATAATGCCTGCGCTCTGCAGTGTCTCTGAAGTATGACAAGCTGGATGGCAGCGCTCAGCTGAGATCCAGCCTGTCATCAGAATGCCATCCCAGCATGGGAGAATTCTCCTGATCGTTTAAAAGCCGGCGGGCGGTAAAAAGCCGCCGGCTTTTAAACAATCACACAGCCCCATACTGCTTCCCCACAGCCTCCCACCCCGATCTTCCGCTCCCCTCGCCACCTCCCATCCCGATCGTAAGTTAGGACCGGGCGGGGAGCGCAGCACCAAGGAGCGGGGAGAGAAGGACCCGGGCGGGGAAGCCGGCAGTGAAAAGACTTCACCGCCGCCTTTCCCGTTCTGTGCTGCGCTTTCCCGCCGGTTATTTCAAATGAACAGCTGAGGTATCAGGTGATGCTGATCAGCTGTTCATTTGAAGTAGCCGCGGTGCCCTCAGAGGGTTCACGTGAGTTCATGCTTGACTGCATTGCATGAACTCACATGAACTTTCCCACGGCCGCACAGGTCAGCCTCACCTCCCAGACGATCAGCCCGTCATGATTGGTGTGTGTGGGTGTCTGTGCGTGTGTCTGCGAGTGTGTGCGGGGTGTCTGTGCGTGTGTCTGCGAGTGTGTGCGGGGTGTCTGTGCGATGTCTGCGGGTGTGTGCGGTGTCTGTGCGATGTGTGCGGGTGTGCGCGGTGTCTGTGCGATGTCTGCGGTGTCTGTGCGATGTCTGCGAGTGTGTGCGGTGTCTGTGCGATGTCTGCGGGTGTGTGCGGTGTCTGTGCGATGTCTGCGAGTGTGTGCGGTGTCTGTGCGATGTCTGCGGGTGTGTGCGTGCAGGCAGACATAGGCCGATGTGACACTACTACTCCCATCGGCCTATGTCTGTCCCCCGTCCACTCGTGCCAGCAGGATCAGCTCGATGGGTGCAGTAGTTCCCATCAGCCTGATCCTGCTATTTAAATTGCCCTACTGTGTCCCCAATAAATTTTAAATACATGTCATTGGTGGCCAGTGGTTGCCTACAATAAATTAGTTCATACATTACCTGTTCCCGCCGATCGCCACCTAAAATAAAGTAAAAAATAAAAAACTACACCTATACTCACCTAGACACCTAATTCCCCGAAGCCATCGATCTCCTGTAATAAAATATAAAATAATAAACCACAACCTTATCCTTACCCCTCCGTAGTAGTCCACGAGTGTCCCACGATGATCTCCAGTTTAGAGCAGCCACATAGAATGTGACCGCTCTGAACCGCTGCCGCCGCTAGAATGATGAGGCCGGAAAGCAGCCCCGTCACTGCATAAGCGGGTTCGCCGGAGTTCAGGCAGCGCTGCTCCGGTTAGCTGCTTTACGGCCCTGCTGTATCGTGAGAAATTCCCACGGTACAGCAGTGCCGTAAAGGAGGTCTCCGGAGCTGCGCTGCCTAAATGCACTCCGGTGACCTCAGTCAGTGTTCCCGGCAGTGTGAGCTTACAGCAGCCATGCACAGCTGTCACCATCTCCAGATGTGACAGCTGTGCATGGGAGATCAGCGCAGGAACGTGGACAGGTAACTATTTTTTTTTAGTAAACTAAGAATTAAATAAAATTGTGTGTTTTATTTCAAATAAATTATTTTTTTCTGGGTGTAGTGTGTTTTTTCTTTTTAACACTTTGTAGGTTAGTAATGGGGGTGTCTTATAGAGGCCCATCATTACTAACCTGGGCTTCATGGCAGCTGGCGCTGACGTGAACCCCAACCCTATTACCCCCTGCCACCGCACCAGGGCAGCGTGGAAGAGCGAGGCTAAATGCCAGAGTTGGCGCATCCTATGGATGCGCCATTTCTGGGGCGGCTGACGGCTGGTGTTTCTAGCCTGGGAGGGGGCCAATATTCATGGCACCCTTCCTGGGCTATTAATATCAGCCCCCAGCTGTCTGCCTAGCCTTTGCTAGCTATTAAATAGGGGGTACCCCACGTCATTTTTTTGGGGGGGTCCCCCATTTTAATAGCTAGTAAAGGCTAGGTATTCAGCTGGGGGCTGATATTAGTAGTCTGGGAAGCTCCGTGGGTATTACCCACTTCCCAGGCTTCAAACATCTGCCCCAGCCGTCTGCTTAACCTCCGCTAAAGCCTAAAATTATGGGGGGTCCCACGCCAATTTTTTTTTAAATAAATCCTTTATTTTAACACTAAATGACATTTGAGGAGTTAATAAAGATGCAGTCCCTAAATTATTATTTATTTTTTAATTAATTTTTCCCAAAAATTTTGACGTGGGCTTTGCCATATTTTTGTATGCCAGCCAGGTACAGCATCCAGCTTCTATGAACGCACCATTTTCCGGGGTGGCTGCGGACAGCAATTTGCACCGGGGGGGCAGAAAGCTTGGGCCTCCCTGCGCTGCAGATTCCATCCCCCAGCTGCCTAGTTGTACCTGGCTGGACACACAAATAGGGAGAAGCCCCACGTATTTTTTTTTTAAATTATTTCATGAAATTCATGAAATAATAAAGAAAAAAAGGGCTTCCCTATATTGTTGTGTCCGGCCAGGTACAAATAGGCAGCTGGTAGTTGGGCGCAGCCCGTTCCTGCCTGCTGTACCTGACTGGACACAAATATAGGGCGAAGCCCCACATCAATTTTATTTTCATTATTTCATGAATTTCCTGAAATAATTTAAAAAAAAAATACGTGGGGCTTCACCCTATTTTTGTGTCCAGCTAGGTACAACTAGGCAGCTGGGGGCTGGAATCCGCAGCGCAGGGAGACCCAAGCTTTCTGGGCCCCACCCGCTGCAAATTGCAGTCCGCAGCCACCCCAGAAAATGGCGTGTTCATAGAAGCGCCATCTTCTGGCGCTGTACCCAACTCATCCAGGGCCCTGGTGCGGTGGCTCACTGGGTAATAAAGGGGTTAAGGCCAGCTTGGCATTATCAGCTGGCCCTAAGCCCGAAATTCATGGGGTCACGCCAATATTAGACATGACCACCATGAATTTCTAGTAAAGTATTTAAAAAAACACAACACCCAGAAAAAAGTCCTTTAATTGAAATAAACACACAATTCTTTATTGTTCTAAATTAAACTATACTTACCATCACGCCCATTCCAGCTGAAGCCAACGATCTCCTGCAATAAAAGAAAAATAATAAAGCAACCTCATCCTTACCTTTCCATGGTTCCCACGACAGCTTCAGCTCTGCTACATCGAGAAGACAGGCTGGACCGCAGCAGAACGCTGCCATCCAGCCTGTCATCCCGCAGACACTGAGAAGCGCAGGCATGCTTGCGCTCCTCAGTGTCTCTCTGTGACGGCATAAAGATGAGCCGAGGTCATGTCCAATGAACTCGGCTCACCTCATGCACGTCACTGACAGCGTGGGAAAATTCTCCTGCACTCAGCGCTTCAGCGTGAGAATTTTCCCACGCTGTCAGTGACGTGAATGAGGTGAGGTCATGTCCAATGAACTCAGCTCACCTCATGCACGTCACTGACAGCGTGGGAAAATTCTCACGCTGAAGCGCTGAGTGCAGGAGAATTCTCCCACGCTGTCAGTGACGTGCATGAGGTGAGCCGAGTTCATTGGACATGAACTCGGCTCATCTTTATGCCGTCACAGAGAGACACTGAGGAGCGCAAGCATGCCTGCGCTTCTCAGTGTCTGCGGCATGACAGGCTGGATGGCAGCGTTATGCTGCGGTCCAGCCTGTCATCTCGATGTAGCAGAGCTGAAGCTGTCCTGGGAACCATGGAAAGTTAAGGATGAGGTTGCTTTATTATTTTTCTTTTATTGCAGGAGATCGTTGGCTTCAGCTGGAATTGGCGTGATGGTAAGTAGAATTTAATTTAGAACAATAAAGAATTGTGTGTTTATTTCAATTAAAGGACTTTATTGTGGGTGTTTGTGTTTTTTTTTTTAACTTTGACTATGGGGTTAGTAATGGGGGTGTCTTATAGACGCCTCTCCATTACTAACCTGGGCTTGATGTCAGCTGGCATTATAAGCTGACATCAACCCCAGCCCTATTACCCCACTGCCACCGCTACAGGGCAGCGTGGAAGAGCGAGGCTAAATGCCAGAGTTGGCGCATCCTATGGATGCGCCATTTCTGGGGCGGCTGACGGCTGGTGTTTCTAGCCTGGGAGGGGGCCAATATTCATGGCACCCTTCCTGGGCTATTAATATCAGCCCCCAGCTGTCTGCCTAGCCTTTGCTAGCTATTAAATTAGGGGGGACCCCACGTCATTTTTTTGGGGGGTTCCCCCATTTTAATAGCTAGTAAAGGCTAGGTATTCAGCTGGGGGCTCATATTAGTAGCCTGGGAAGCTCCGTGGGTATTACCCCCTTCCCAGGCTTCAAACATCTGCCCCAGCCGTCTGCTTAACCTCCGCTAGAGACTAAAATTAAGGGGAACCCCACGCCAATTTTTTTTTAAATAAATCCTTTATTTTAACACTAAATGACAAGTACAGTAATCAACACTGTCACTGTACTTCATATATATGTGACTGACATGTTTCTATCTATCTAATCTATGTGTGAAGCTCTATTCTGTCTGTTATAAATTGTCGGGTACCGCTGCTGAATTGCTGGCCGGCTTTTTTAAAGAGACAGTGCATGAAAACACTATTATTTTTTAAAATAAATCCTTTACACTAAATGACAAGTACAATAAGCAACACTGTCACTGTACTTCATATATATGTGACAGAGATGTTTCTATCTATCTAATCTATGTGTGAAGCTCTATTCTTTCTGTTGTAAATTGTCGGGTACCGGTGTATGCCGCTGATGAATTGCCGGCTTTTCGCGTAATACATTCTACATTATTCTTAGTTGTTTTAGTTCATGTAGAATTAACCTACAAGGAAAGAAAGGGTTTATTTTCATTCCGATATTTGTGTCCCATTGACTTGCATTGGTTTCCGGTATCGGAATAGGCGATATCCGATACTTTTTGGGTATCGGTCCAATCCGATACGATATTTCCTGATATCGGAAGGTATCGCTCAACACTATCCTTAACATATTTCACAGGAAAAAATTTCACTTTCGTTTTTGAACGTTTTATTGTGAGCCCGTAAAAGTGGCTTAATACCTCTGACCACGTTGTTGACAGAAGTGACCTGGGGGTCATAAATGCTTCCTGGGGCGATCCCCATGCTGTCCCCATGTCATTTGAGCACTGTCACTATCGTTTTGGGCACTTGTTAGGCTTTTAAAAGACTGCCGGGGGTGCCGCCGCAAAAATGCTCGAGTCTCCCATAGACTAACATTGGGCTCGTTGCTCGGGTCGAGCACCCGAGTATCACGGCGAGCTCGGCCCCAGCTTCGAGCACCCGAGCATTTTAGTGCTCGCTCAACACTACACATTAGGAAAACAATGGCAGTGTTTTTACCAAACCATTTTTTTACGTAATTTTTGCTCTGCGTTTATTTTATAATCATGTATACAATATGTTACTTCTTTTAATCGTTTTATGGCTTTGGAGGCCTGGAGCGGTTAATAAAAGCCCAATAAGACTGAAGATCTGCACAGCAAGTCGTTTTCACATTGCAGTGCATACCTATTGCTCTAGGGAATATTTATTGTATTACATTCAAGTTAATGGGGCCAGGCTGGAATACTGCGTTTAAATTAAGGGTGACACTGTTTGTAGAACGCAAATGGACCTTTTTTTGTAATTTTTGAAAAAAATTATATACAACAAAAATTAACTTCATATGGCTTACACCTACTGTTAGAAAGGCCATTCGTTACAAAAAAAGACATTTTTTGAATATTTCAGCTCCAGCCTATAAAAACTACAAACAGCTGAAAAAAAGTAATTAAAACAGCTAAAGTTAAAAATGAATGACAGGTATTGAAGATAAGCAAGCCAAATCCCAAGAAATTCCTTAAATGTTGAGGACTTTGTAAAAGTTTTGGACAGCTTTGGAAAAACTGCAAAGAGAGAATGCTTTAAAAATAGAAGTGTTAATAGATTATTTTGTTTTTATAAATTAACAAAATACAAAGTCAACGAAACAGAGAGAATTCTAAGTCCTGTCACTGTGACCTCCCTTTGCATATAAATCAGCATCAATTCAACTAGGTACACTTGTACTTGCACACAGTTTTTGAAGGTACTCAGCAGAGAGGTTATTCCAAACATCTTGGAGAACTAACCACAGATCTTCTATGGATGTAGGCTTGCTTAAATCCTTCTGTCTCTTCATGTAATCCCAGACAAACTTGAAGATATTGAGATCAGGGCTCTGTGGGGGCTATATTGTAATTTCCAGGACTCCTTGTTCTTCTTTATGTTGAAGATAGTTCTTAATGACACTGGCTGTATGTTTGAAGTCATTGTTCTTCGGCAGTAAAAATCTGGAGCCAGTCAGACGTCTCCTTGATGGTATTCCATGATGGATAAGTATCGGCCTGTATTTCTCAGCACTGAGGGCATCATTAATCTTGACAAAATCTCCAACTTGATGCACATCTTGGAACCCCAGTCTGCTTTGAAATCATGGCCTGGGAGAGACCTTGCTGATGCAGTATAACTACCTTGTGTTTTGTTGCTGTGCTCATATATCATATGGTCTTCTATAACCTCACCTTTGTGGCAAAGTGTGGCTTTTCCTCAACCCATTCTAAACCTCCTAAATAGTTACTCATACTCCTGACTATAATCCTACAAAATCCATCACTTTGTGCAAGTGTACCTAGAAGAATTTATGCTGTTTTGAAGGCAGAGGGCGGTCACACCTAATATTGATTTGATTTAGATCTCCCTTTGTTTGTTCACTTTAGATGTCATTAACTGAAAATAAACTATCAACACTTCTATTTTTGAAAGCATTCTTACTTTGCTGTATTTTTGCACGCCTGCCTAAAACTTTTGCACAGTACTGCACACATACCAAAAAAATGAAGATCCACATAAGTGGTGTTCCGAAACAATCGTAATGGTGAGGATCAAGAAAAGGCAGAACTAAAGGGGTCTTTAGCTCGGTATATGCTAAGGAAGTGAGAGAAGCTGATGTAGTCAATCCCAGTGCTCTTAATACATCAACTAAAATTCTATAAATGGTCCAAGCTAAGTTAAATAAAATCAATGTCAATAAGGACCCCAGCCCAGATGGGTTGCATCCAAGAGTTCTTAAGGAACTCAGCTCAGTTATTGCTTTGCTCTTAAACATAATTTTTAAAGACTCTCTAATGACTGCTGCTGTCCCCGAGTGACTGGTGCAAAACTAATGAGGTGGCAGTTTTCAAAAAGGGCTCCAAGTCTTTAACCCCCTAACCCCATAGGACGCACTCATACGTCCTAGGTGGGATCTCCACATCCCATGCAGGGTCCGGCGCTGAGCCCACATGTTACCGGTCACATGACAGCTGATCTGATCAGCTGTCATGTGCCCCTAACAACCGCGGCAGAAAGACATCATGAGTCCCGCCCATCAGTGCCCGTGTCACATGACCGCGGGTCGCCGATGGGTTGGCATGACAACCTGGGATCTGCAGGAGACCCATGCGATTGTCATTGCCAGGATGCTATGTAGCACAGGCGATCAGATAATCGCAGCTTCCAGTCTCTCATGGAGACTATTGAAGCAAGAAAAAAGTTAAAAAAAAAGTATTTAAAAATATTAAAAAAATATAAAAGTTCAAATCACCCCCTTTCGCCCCATTCAAAATAAAACAAATAAAAAAAAAATCGAATACACACATATTTGGCATCGCCGCGTTCAGAATCGCCCGATCTATCAATATATAAAAATAATCGGATCGGTAAACGGCGTAACAAAAAAAAAAATCAAAACGCTAGAATTATGTTTTTTGGTCGTCGCAACATTGCAATAAAATGCAATAACGGGCGATCAAAACATCGTATCTACCCCAAAATGGTATTAATAAAAATGGCAGCTCGGAGCTCAAAACACAAGCCCTCACCCAGCCCTAGATCCTGAAAAACGGAGACGCTACAGGTCTCGGAAAATGGCGCCATTTCTTTCTTTATTTTTTTGCAAACATTGAATTTTTTTTTCACCACTTAAATAAAAAATAACCTATACATGTTTGGTATATACAAACTTGTAATGACCTGGAAAATCATAATGTCAGAGCACTGTTAGCATTTAGTAAACACGATAAAAAAAAAAAAGTAGAATTTCACTTTTTTTGCAATTTCACCTCACTTTGAATTTTTTTTCCCATTTTCCAGTACATTATATGGTAATATTAATCGTGTCTTTCAAAATTACAAGTTGTCCCGCAAAGAACAAGCTCTCACATAGCCATATTGACAGAAAAATAAAAAAAAAGTTATGGCTCTGGGGAGGAAAAAGCAAAAGCGCAAAAACTTAAAATGGCCCGGGGCTGAAGGGGTTATCAGGTAATTACAGACCAGTAAGTTAATGATCCATTATGAGAAAAGTGTTCAAGGTGCTTTTAAAGGATCACATACAGGAGTATATGGTAGAAAGTAAGATTTTTAATTGGATTGACAAATGGCGCAAGGACCGCTCCCAGAGCGTTGTGATGAATGAGTGCTGCTCTGTCTCTGGTTATAGGTGGTGTACCCCATGGTTCAGTGTTGGGTCCGGCATTTTTCAACTAATTTATTAATAATATAGAAAACAGCATAGTGTTGTTCCTGTTTTTACAGATGACACAAAGCTATGCAGTATATGGAAGACGTTCATAAATCACAGGCTTGAACAAACTGAGTGTTCGGGCATCCATGAGACAGATGAGGTTCAATGTGGATAAATGTAAAGTTATGTATCTGGGCACTAATAACATGTGGACACCATATATTGTGAAGCAGGGATGTCATACTCAAATACACAGAGGGACAAATTTGAAAACTTGGACAAAGGAGGAAGTTTTTCCTTATCAAATATAACAATGAAACTTTTCATATGGAAACAAACTTAAAGGGGTTGTGTGACGAACAAAGTACATTTTAATTAATAGATCTTAGAATAAAGTCCTTCATGCAGAAGAATGGGCCACATCATAGTCCTTCATACAATATAATGGGCTACCACATAGTCCTCTATACAGTATAATAAGTCCCACATGGTCCTCTATGCAGTATAGTGGCCCACAGTCCTTCATACAATACAATGGGCCACCACATAGTCCTCTATACAGTATAATAGGCCCCACATAGTCCTTGATGCAATATAATGGGCTACCACATAGTCCTCCATACAGAATAATGGCCACACAGCCCTCCATACAATATAATATGCCACCATATAGTCCTCCATACAATATAATATGCCACCACATAGTCCTCCATACAGTGTAATGGCCCCACATAGTCCTCCATACAGTATAATGGCTCCACATAGTCCTCCATACAGTATAATGGGCCCCACATAATCCTCCATACAGTATAATGGCGACACATATTCCCCGATGTCGCGGCATCACACTGAGGGCCAGATTGACATGTGTGTTCTAATGGGAGTAAATCTAGAAGAGTCATTTGTAGGGAAGATCTGGGTATACTTGTAGATCACAGACTAAATAACAACATATAATTTCAATCAGCAGCTTCTAAAGCCAGCAGCATATTTTAATTTATTAAAAGAGGCCTGATCCCACGGGACAGGGAAGTAATACTTCCACTTTATAAAGCATTAGGGTGACTTCATCTGGAATTTACAGTTCAGTTCTAAGCTCCAGGATGCCCTGTAGTTAGAAAAAGTACAAAAGAGAGCCACAAAACTGAGAAGTGGCATGGAGGATACCAGTTATGAGGAAAGATTACAATAATTACATTTATTTAGTCTTGAGAAGAGATGAATAAGGGTGAAGATATATACTTGTACGAGTACATAAATGGCCCATATAAAAAATATGGTCAAAAGCTGTTTTTTTGTAAATCACTCTCAAAAGACAAGAGAGCACTTCATCTATCTGGAGTAAAAAAGGTTCAATCTGTACAGGAGACAAGGTTTCTTTACCATGAATATGTGGAACCCAGAAGCTTGTCACAGTGAGAACCATGGATGGTTTCTGAATGTTGAACCAGTGAACTGGCACCCTGAATCAGGAGGCAAAATCTTTCTCTTTAGGTCAGACTGGATCATGAATTATGGATGTACCTATATTCCTTTTCTTTATTCTTCCCATCCCTCAGTTGAATTTGATAAACATATATGCCTTATTTCAAGTGTACAATGTAAAAAAACATGTTTTAGTTAATGGTTCATTTCTGAGTTGTCTACAGAATCACGTTGATTCCTTCCTCCCCTCTGATATGGTTTCACAAATGCAGACAATTCCAATTACAGCTCTGGCTTTCCACCGGGGATGAAGTCTCATCACACTGCATGTGCTCTCCTCCAAGTCCTATATAAGGGTAGCAGTGATAAATTGGTGATATTCAGCTGCTCTTCCCTTGCACTGCAGAGTCAAGTGTGCCATGTGTAATGCAGATTTAGTTTATGCCTCCTGCTTGTGAGAGGTTTCTCCCTGTCACTTCTTACAAGCAGGAGGCAGGGAGAGCAATGTGAGGCAATGAGAACACTTAGACATATTCTGAAAATTTTACAAACAACACTCACATATAATGTGTTTTAGAACTGCAGCTAATCATTGTATGGACTCATGTATTCGATCACTGCTCTCTTGTATAAGGTATTATATATATCTACAGCAGCATGCACAGACATAGACAGACGAACAAGGAGAGTAATGTTTGATGGATAGTAGTATGTTAACTGCAAGGAAGGATTTGATAGGCTATGATGTTATTCTTTAGTTCACAAGAAGGGAGAGATTTACTTCCTGTCTACATAAGAGAACATTTTTTCTGCATCTACCTCTGAAAAAATATTTGGGCTTCTAGCTGTGTGTGGGACTTGTTCTATTAGTCCATCTATGCTGACCTCCATCAGGTTGCAAATTGAATATAATATTTTTCTGCATCTAGCTCTGAAAAAATATTTGGCCTTCTAGCAGTGTGTGGGACTTGTTCTATTAGTCCATCTATACTGACCTCTATCAGGTTGCAAACTGAATATAATTTTTTTCTGCATCTAACCCAGACAATAGTTTTGGCCTAATACCACAGTTTGGCCACTCAGCTCTGCTCGGTTCCCATCCATTGTTTTTTTTGTGCAAACAACTCCAGAGTTGTGAATTAGTTAACCACCAAAATGAGTGGAAAAAGGCCTGCTGCTGGTGGAAAGGGGAATAGGCGTGTTGGGAAGGGGAAAAAAGGTTGTGTCCGTGGAGTAGGTGTTAAAGCAACAGTAACATCTGCAGAAGAAAGACCATCTTCCAGCAAAACTAAAATGTCTACTTCTTTTAGCGGACAATGTGATAAGATCCCTTTCTTACGGCCACGCCAATCGCTACAAATTCCAGATGAGGCACAAAAACAGCAGGTGCTTCAACGGATATCAAGTGCTCCTTTAAGTGGGCTCTCCTCCACATCAACTTCAACATCACAAATACTCCAGGCCTCAGAGGTGTCACCCAAATCGCACTTGCTTCCTCACAGCTCCCAAATCTCCAGCTGCCCGTCTGAGTATGAGGTAGAACAGATGGTTGAGTCTGCAGAGCTGTTTACTCATACTATAGCCTGGAAATAAGAGGTCGGCTCCAGCGCTTCTGTGAATCCAGACGAGGAAATGATCTGCACTGATGCCCAGAATCTTTATGAGTCGGATCCAGGACCAGACGCAGAAGGTTCTGACCATAATGTAGACCCTCATTCCCAAACTGTAACTCCTGTTGGTGGAGACAATGAGGAAGACGATGATGAGACTCAAATACCTGATTGGAGCGACAACTTTAGTTTTTTGTCAGGGAAGGAACAGGTTGGCTCTGAGGACGACGGGTGTGATAACACACAGGGTGATGATGATGAGGTTGGAGATCCCACTTACTGTCAACCCACAGTCAGCCAAGAGATGAGGTCAGCAGAGGAGGTGGAGGAGGATGCTAGTGACGACGAGGTCAGGTTGCGCCTTCCTGGACAGAAATTTAGTACTGGAAGCACGTCAACAACTGCATCCTCAAACACAACTCTGCCTCTGACCACAAGTCGTGGTGGCTCTTCAGGTCGCATGGGTGCTAAGCCTTGCATAGCCTGGGCATTTTTTCAGATCGATAAAGATGACCCAACTCGTGTTATCTGTAACATTTGTCAACAAAAGCTAAGTAGAGGCCAAAAAATACATAGTTTGAGTACTTCATGCATGAACCGGCACATGGACATGAAGCAGTTGCAGTGGGAAGCTCACTGTGCTACAATGCGGCCTAGCCGGCCGGGCCAACCACCGTCTGCCCCATCTTGTGCATCTGCGGCCTCTTCATCCTCTGTGACTGGGGGGACAGCAGTCACACCTGTTTTGGGACGCAGACCTGCCACCTCTTTACCCGCAACAGCCAGCGTGATTGGCAGGTCATCATTTTCTTTGGAGGTGGTAACACCAGCTGGTGTTGAGCGCTGTCCGACATCGATAGCACCACCATTGGATCAAGGCAACCTAACATGTCCGCCTGCATCTTCCTCACAGACCGGCAGTTTGCCGGGGACACCCTTATTAACCCCGTCTAAGCACAACAGCCAGCCCTCGGTCCCTCAGATGTGGACAAGTAAAAGACCATTTCCTCCTAGCCATGAGAAAGCTAAGAGGTTGAATTTCACCATCTGCAAGCTCTTGGCTACAGAAATGCTGCCTTTCCGCCTGGTGGACACAGAGGATTTTCGAGACCTTATATCCGTCGCAGTGCCCCAGTACCATATGCCCAGTCGGCACTACTTCTCAAAGAAAGGTGTGCCTGCGCTCCACCAGCATGTCGCACACAACATCACCGCTTCTTTGAGAAACTCTGTGTGTGACAGGGTGCATTTCACCACAGACACTTGGACGAGTAGGCATGGACAGGGGCGTTACATGTCGCTGACTGGGCACTGGGTAACTATGGTGACAGCAGGACAAGGGGCTGCTGTCCAAGTCTTGCCGTCCCCACGAGTTGTGCGTCAATCCTCTTTATGTCAAAGTTCCTCCACTGCTTCTGCCTCCTCAACCTCCTCTCGGTCCTCCACCTGCACCCAAAGCCTGTCTGGTCATGCCACAAGCTTTCTAACTGTGCAGAAGTGATCCTGCACACCTCCTTACTATGCTGGCAGTAGGGCTCAACGTCATCAGGCGGTTTTTACTTTGAAATGTCTGGGAAATGTGAGTCACACAGCTGAGGAGTTGTGGTCAGCTCTGGAGAACCAATTTCATGAATGGTTGTCTCCACTGGACCTGAAACCAGAGAAGGCCATGTGCGACAATGCTGCAAACCTGGGTGCGGCCCTTCGCCGGGGCAATGTCACACACATGCCTTGTATGGCTCACGTGTTGAACCTGGTTGTCCAGCAATTTTTAGCCCACTATCCCGGACTAGATGGCCTTCTGCAGAGGGCACGGTCGCTGTGTGCTCACTTCCGCCGTTCGCATCCCGCAGCTCAGCGACTTACATCTCTACAGAAGTCGTTGGGCCACTTCACCGGCTAAAATGCGATGTGCCTACCCGGTGGAATTCAACTCTGCACATGTTGCAGCGACTGTGGCAGCACCGACTTGCCCTGGTGCAATATGTTCTGACGTATAGCCTGGGCCAACGGGGTCCAGAGGTGGGGCAAATCACGCTGGAGGAGTGGTCTCAGATCAGGGACCTATGCACCCTTCTGCACAGTTTTGAAATGGCGACGAAGATGTTTAGTGCTGACGATGCCATTATCAGCATGACTATTCCGGTGATTTACATGCTGGAGCACATGTTAAACAGAATTCGGAGTCAGGTGGTGGCACAAGAGGAGGTGGAGGAAGTAGAGGAGGAGGAGTTGTATGCGGAAGGGCTAACATCTGCAAGGTCCAGTCGGTCGGCAGCACCAAGGCGGCAGGCATGTGAGGGTGGGGGAGATGGTTTTACCAGGGCGCATGGTAGCAGCCAAACTAGTGAGGAAGGTGCAGGAGCCCAGGAAGAAGTGGAGGACGAACTGATGGAAGACTCATCAGATGAGGGAGACCTTGATCACATTTCTGTTGTGCGAGGTTGGGGGGAGAGGACAGAGGAAGGAAGCATGATTGTTACCTCGCCACCAACACAACAGGGACTTGGTGCTCCTGGATGCGCAAGACACATGAGTGCCTTCTTGCTGCACTACCTGCAACATGACCCTCGAATTGGGAGAATTAGAAATAATCCTGACTACTGGGTTGCCACACTGTTAGATCCCCGGTACAAAAGTAAATTTGCAGAAATAATTCCTGCCATAGAAAGGGATGCACGCATGCAGGAGTATCAGCAGAGACTGTTGCAGAATCTTACATGCGCTTTTCCACAAAACATCAGTGGTGCAAGTAGTGAATCTCACAGTTCCAACTTGCCAACCGTGGGACCGTCGAGTGTTCAGCACTCAAACCGTAACAGAAACACAGTATCTGCTGGTAACATCAATTTTGCGGAATCATTTCACCACTTTTTTAGCTCATCCTTTGCAAGGCCACAGGAGACAAGAAGTCTGACACATAGTCAACGCCTAGAGACGATGGTACAGGAGTATCTCCAAGTAAACATTGAAGCCATGACTGTGTCACTGGACCCTAGCTCTTTTTGGGCTTCCAATCTGGATAAATGGCCGGAGCTCGCCACTTACGCCTTGGAGATCTTGTCATGCCCCGCAGCCAGCGTTCTGTCTGAACGTGTGTTCAGCGCTGCTGGTGGTGTGCTGACAGATAAGCGCACGCGGCTCTCCACTGATAATGTAGACAGACTCACGTTCATAAAGATGAACAAATCATGGATCTGAAACGACTTTTCTACCCCTGTGTCATCCTGGGGAGAGTAAAAGCTGGATGATTGGTTAAAATCACCTCACCAACCGTTTTAAGCTTTCAAATTACTAATCATGTTTATCTGTATCTTGGCTGGAAAATTATTTGGGCTTTGTAGCAGTGTGCAGTAATGATTCTATTAGGACATCTATACTAAGCTCCACCAGATTTAAAATTACTAATCATGTTTATCTGTATCTTGGCTGGAAAATTATTTGGGCTTTGTAGCAGTGTGCAGTAATGATTCTATTAGGCCATCTATACTAAGCTCCACCAGATTTAAAATTACTAATCATGTTTATCTGTATCTTGGCTGGAAAATTATTTGGGCTTTGTAGCAGTGTGCAGTACTGATTCTATTAGGCCATCTATACTAAGCTCCACCAGATTTAAAATTAATAATAATTTTTAGCTGCATCTAGCCCGGAAAATAATTTTGGGGCTCCGAGATGCGCAAGACACATAAGTGCCTTCTTGCTGCACTACCTGCAACATGACCCTCAGATTGTCAGAATTCAAAGTAATCCTGACTACTGGGTTGCCACACTCTTAGATCCCCCACACTCTTCGATCAACCTTTTCATTTTAATAAAGACCAAATAAATGGTCATTTTTGAAATTATAAGCATTAGCAGGTTATTAGAAACTGAAATCAAACAGTTTTCAACTCAAAACTTTATTCTAGGTGATGTTACATTTGCACATAGGACCCCTTGTTCGAAAGGAGCTTCTGAACTCTCTCGTCCATTGAATTTGTCAGGTTTTGGATGGTTTCTGCTTCAATTGTTTTGCATGAGGACAGAATACCCTCCCAGAGCTGTTGCTTAGATGTGAACTGCCTCCCGCCATCATAGACACTCCTTTTGATGATGCTTCAGAGGTTCTGAATGGGGTAGAGGTCAGGGGAGCATGGGGGTCACACCATAAGTTTGTCCCCTTTTATGCCCATATCAGCTAGAGATGCAGATGTGTTATGTGCAGCATGAGACGGTGCATTATCATGTATGAAAATGATCTTGCTGTGTAATACACGGTTCTTCTTCTTGAACCATGGCAGGAAGTGCTGTTTGAGAAACTCCACATACATTATGGAATTCATCTTTACCCCTTCAGGGATCCTAAAGGGGCTGACAATCTCTCTCCCCATGATTCCAGCCCAAAACATTACTCCACCTCCTCCTTGTTGGCGCTGTAGCCGTGTTTGCATGGGGTGTCCATCAACCAGCCATCCTCCACTCCATCCATCTGGACCATCGAGCGTTGCACGGCACTCATCCGTGAACAAAACAGTTTTGAAATCAGTCTTCATGTAATGTTTGGCCCACTGGAGCCGTTTCTGCTTGTGTGCAGTGGATAGAGGAGGTCGACAGGATGGCGTACGCACAGCTGCAAACCTCTGAAGGACCCTGCATCTTGTTGTTCGGGGGACGTTGGAGGCACCAGCAGCTTCAAAAACTTGTCTGCTGCTATGACAAGGCTTTTTTGCAGCTGCTCTTTTAACCTGACGTCATTGCCTATATGGAAAGAGTCCTCAATTTGCCCTTATCAGCACGCACACGTGTGTACTGTGAATCAGCTACATACTTCTTGATTGCCAAGACACTTCATCCTGATCATCGCACAATGTTGATTGTAGTCATGCCTTGACCTAAACACTCCACAATTTGTTGCTTCTCAGCAGCTGACACATCCTTTTTCTTTCCCATTTTGGCAGAAAATGTAGGCTGCTTAATAATGTGGGACAGCCTTCTTAAGTAGTCTTGCCGTTCATTGGACACACCTGCCAAACTAATTAGCACAGGTGTCTGCAATTGCTTACAGTGATATAAAGAGCCCTGACACACATCGCCATCAATGAGTTTAACTGACAAACAAACAAATTCTTCCCTTATCACTCCTAAACACTTTTTGCATAATAATTTGGAACACAGTGTACATGTGCTTTTCCACAAAACACCAGTGGTTCACGTAGTGAATCTTACAGTTCTAACTTGCCAACTGTGGTCTGTATGGAGTTGTTCAATAAAGGGCCCAAAATTAAGATAACATAGACGGGAGAGGTCTCTATGAATAGGAATTCCTAAGAATTTGATACCCTGTGAGGGCCAGGCAAAGGGAAAGTTGGACTGGATGGAATCCTGTATGGATTTGGGGAGGGAGACATCGAGGGCCTCAGACTTCGCTGTATTGATTTTAAAATTTGACCATGTAACAAAGTGATCTATTTCAGCCATAACAGCCTGCTGATGGATATATGTGATTGACATCATCAGCAAATGCAGAGCACTTGTACTCGGTGTCTCCCACCTCAATCCACCTAATATTGGGGTTATGGCGAATTGATGAGAGCAGGTGCTCCGTCACTAGGATGTATAAGAGAGGGGACAGAGGACATCCCTGCCTTGTCCCATTGGTGATTATGAAAGGTGATGAAAATGTTCTGACGCGCCCCCTGGGCCTTCGGACATCCGGAGCCGGACCCTTTTTGGTGGATGCTGGTGGTTGTAGTCTCCGTGGCGGCGACCCGGTTCCGTGGCTCAGGGCGGTCAAAGCAGTGGCGGAACTATTTATGTGGTTTTGATGTTTAAATGTCCGACTACGCCACCTGTGGATTGAGGTCAGAGTGAACCGCCGCTGCAGGGCAGACCGCTGAGACTGGTGTTGTGGGTGCAGCAGAGCGTAGCATAACTCCCCACGGGAGGAGTATAGCCTCAGGGCAGTGGATGCAGAGGATGGGGGTGATGGTGCAGGGCAGCAGCAGTAACGACACGGAGTCAGTGATGCAGTCCTGGGCCTTTACTCACAGTTCTTATTATCCAGACCACTTCTGCAGGTAACGGCTGCCCACGTCGTACTGTGCTCACCAGGTGAGGGGCTCAGACAACTCCCAGATAACTTTGGAGTGCTTCACAGGACCCCCTTTGTGTGTCCTTTGTCTGGCCTTTCTTACCAACCCTTCTGTCCGGCTGCCTCGGGCCTCCTCTTGGTAAACTTGGCGCCAGTTTCCCTGACCCTATGTGCTGCCCTCCTAGCGGGTGTAGCGAGGGGCTGCGCCACATAAAATGTCACAGCCTCCGGTTTCTAGCTGAGGGTCATTTCTCGCCTCCACTAGTTTCGGGGACCGGTCTCCCCCTTTGGCCTGACCCCTCCACGCAGGTGGATTCGGGCGTGCGGTGGCGACTCGCCCGTCCACACCCCTGGGATCCCTTCGTTCCTCGTTCCTGGAGCCTTCTCCGCTCCTCTTCCTTCCTTCACCCTCCTCCAGGCCTGGGCCTCTGTTACTGGGCCCGCCTCCGGAGCAGAGCTCATGCAGAGCCCCTGCTCCCTGTCACTTCTGCTCAGACTTCTCTGCACTGAACTAAGATGGTGCCCACCTTTTATACTCCCTTCTCAATGTACCCAGGAACTGCTTCCTCCCTGCTCCTGCACTACAGGGTTCCCCTTCCTCAGTGTTCCCTCCCTCCACTCCAGCCAGGGACAGGGACTGTCGTGCCCATCTCAGGGGCATATTGGTCGCCCTGCCCCATGGCAATGTGGTGTAATGCATGCAGGTGTCGGGGTCCTGATCCACACTCCATCCTTACCTGAGAGTGAGATATCACACCTCTGGGTGAGGTGCAATACCTCTGCAGCAACCGAGCCCTCGGGGTGCTACAGTTCCATTTATCTTCAGCCTAGGTGACGCATTGCGATACAGGGCCGTGATTTTGGCTATAAAAGGGTCCCCTAGACCCCTACCCCAAGCTTTTTAAGAGAATAATATATGGCGTGCCAGGAGACTCTATGGAATGCTTTCTCAGCATCCAACGAGAGTATCTAATTACAAATTTTTAACTGCATCTAGCCCAGGAAATACTTTGTGCCTAGTAGCAGTGTCTGCTGGTCAGCGGATTATCCCGGCTGTTAAGCAAGCTACACCACCTGTAGTTTGGACACTTAATTTTTTCAAAGGAAATGCTTCGGGACCACGGGATACTCAGTGAAGAGCATCAGGAGGCACCCCAAGGCATAGGGGCTGGGACTGGCGGTAGGACGCCTTGCGGTGGACAGCCGAGCTCGATCCTTTAAAAGCTTTTTAACTGCAGCAGCTTTAGTGGACGCTATTGGAGCTGGAATTACGCGGCTGCTGGCATGAGACTTGCCCTTCAATAGATCCTTGTAAAAGGATTTAAAGTGTATTCATTCAAATTAGAGAGACAATTTAAATTAAAAAGCTTAGAGCTGCCTCCACCACATGGGGGCTCGCTCGACCCACCAGCGGACAGGCACCAGTATTGGGAGAGGGGGGCTGGCCGTCAGGGTCCACCGCGGCTCTGGCACAAACGGAGGTGGCACGGGCAGGAAAGGACTGGCCGTGTCGGCTTCTCACTTTTTGGATTTTAGAAGGGCATGACATGCCTATATCTGTGTCTCCCCCTCCTTTTACTCCTCCACCTCTTTCTTTTCGCATGACTATATGTACTTGTCACTTTTCCATGTGTTAGTTATGTCTTCTGAGCAGTTTGTCAGCTTTTGGACACCTTTGAAAGTGTTTTCTATGTGTTTCTATGTGTTTTTGTTTGCCTGCCATTGGTTTTAACGGTGTTCGAAGGTGTTCAATGAACAGTTCGACGAACAGTTCGGCGAACCGAACCGAACTCGAACACTACGGGGGTGGCTCAACACTACTGATCACGAAGGGGAGTGGGTGGGAAGAAGCTGCTGGAGACCCGCTTGTCCGACTAGGCTCCCATGCAGCTTGGTCCTCGGCGACTATTAACCCATGTTTTTCTTTGAAACGCTGCAATATTTCAGAGTTACACGTATATAGCTGAAATCGTACAGTCAGTGTCTGATATATGTCGCCCATGTATCAGGTAGCAGGTACCGGCTGTCAAGTTCACTTTAATAAGTTCTGGCATAAAATGTTGTGGAAAAGGCATTTGCAAAATATTCAAGGAATGTTTTGTATGGCTACAGGTGCAGGCAGAAAATGATCCATATTCAGTGGGGTTCAGAAGTGTCTGATGTAGAGAATCCCCGTAAAATGGCCATAAGGAGTTCTCTACTCATACCAATTCAGAAAATGTAAAATCCTTTAGTGACCTGCAATCTGTTTATGGAGTCTGTTTTATGCTGCCTGTTATATATGATTATTTGATCTGTTTTACATCAAGGCGTGTAAGCTTCAGAGAGGAGAAGACATAGCAGGAATTATTGTGAATGAGTTAGACAGGAATGTATTATGCAACCTTCATTACAATGCATGAGATTTGCTTTTTATTAATTATACATATCTTTTGTCTGGATATATTTTCTGTGAAAGCTATAAAGTATGGCAAAGGGAGAAAAGGAGAAGTGCTAGGGAAGAAAATAAATAAGCCGAAGAGAAAAGGAGAAGTGATACGAATGTGAATAGCTGCTTACACACCCTGATTTTCCAAACAAGGATCCAATGGCTGCTTGTGTGGCGCCCCTGAGGGTCCTGTCGCCACAGAGGTACTGCACCTCACCCAGAGGTGTGGTGTCTCTCTTCTCTCAGGTAAGGAGGGAGTGCTGCTCAGAACCCCAAAACATCTGCATCCAACACTACACTGCTCCAGGCCGGCTGGAGGGGCAACATGCAGAGCGCAGCTGCTGAGCCCTGACCCTGGCTGGAGTGGGGGGAACCCAAAGGTAGGGGGAACCAGTAGTGGAGGAAGTAGTAAGAGGGAGCACTTTGGTAGGAGTATAAAATAGGGAAGCCATCTTAGGGTGGGAGTCTAGTGAGTAGGAGTAGTTCAGAAGAACAGTCCGGGAGCAGAGTCTCATTAGGAGATCTGCTCCACAGTTAGGGCCAAGTCTGGAGGCCCAGGAGGGGAGCAGGGAGTAGGCTCCGTTCTAAGAGGGGATCCTAGGGGGTACGGCGAGTGCAGGAAGGCACCCGCACGCCCCGCATCTGCCAGAAGACAGAGGGATCGTAAGCCGCATTCTAATCCCCAGGAGGGTCAAGCAGGTCCGGGATCCGAAGAACAGGAAGGACTTCAGAGCACCCGAGCGGGATTGAGAGTGGGCAGCGCAGGGCAGGAGGGAGAAAGACCCAGTGTGAAGTCGGTCTAGAAAGGAACACGAGAAAATGGGGTTCTGTCAGGCATTCCTAAATCCCCTGAGGAAGAGCTGGACCCCTGTCTGGTGAACGCAGCGCGACGTGGGAGGCTGTAAGCTGACAGTGCACCCTGTGGAACTAGAGAACTGTGAGTAAATACACAGATGACTGCACCGCACTGCCTCTGTCCAGTTATTTTGTCCGCGCCATCATTCCCTCCCTGCACTACAACGCCCAGCGCAACTACCATCTACCTTACACTGCCCTGGAGCTCGCTCTACCTGTGGAGAGCCACACCATCCCTGCTGCCATAACACCAGCTCCAGAGGACTGCTCCGCAGCGGCGGCTCCCTTTAGCCGCATTCCACAGGTGGCGTCACGAACACTTAAATCCCCTTTAACAAATATCCCCCTTTTACTGACTGCCCTGGGTCACGGACCGGGCCAGCCACCGTGATATCCCCTGGCAACCAGAGGCCCGGCCGCCGAGTACCCCACAGTCCTGGGGGCGCGTCAAGGAGCAGGTAGCATACAGAATCCCGGAGCAACTACAAAGTAGGCCTTGTGTAACTCCAGGCACATAATCACATGAGATGACGCTGGGCCATCTGCAAAACCCGACGTGGAGCAGAACAGAGTTCAGTGGACCAGGGTGAGGGAAGCAAATCAAAGTGGATCAGGAACAGGTGCGTAACAGCAGGAAATTTACTAAGCTCAATGGCCCTGATTTCTCAAAGCTTTGAAAAGTGGCTAAATTTTTTCGCAACATGAGACTGTTCAAAAATTTTACGTTCTTTGGCATTTTCACACCATTTTCATCCAGTTCCAACAAAGTAGGGGGAGCTGAAGCGTGGCAACATTTGCCTCTTCAAATTTATCACGAGAAGTGGCATTCCTTATGTCACAAATCTTTCTCAAGTCCTCAAATGGAGTATTATTTGTGGAAAGGCGCAAACAGAGGCACACTCCACTTCATGGTTTGACTGATTAATTAAGAAACATACACCTCTTTTTGAATCAGGTGTCTCACATTCTTCCCCTCCCCTTCATCAAGAAAAACACTGGTCTTGATTAATTGGGGCCAATGTGCGTAAATGGAGTGTGGTGTACATGCGTTGCACTAGATTTATCATTTGTTTTAGACCGTTTGGTACCTTATTAGACAGCTTGAAAAGTGTGTCGAAAATGGGGTGTGGGTAAAAGAAAATGGGGGTTGGCTTATAATTTGCAAAATTGCTGCAAAATAACTAATGCAGTTGGAAGGGACTGAGAAGAGTAGATGTAAACTGTGTTTGGTGCCAAGTGGCTGAATGTGATTAGTTGGAAAGTGGAGTCAAGTTGACTTGCAGTGACCTATGTGATAAGCTTATAGACTAAAGCTTGGTTAATGGAGCTGCAAGGATAAGCTGGAGGCTGCTGTCAGCTTGCTCATCAGCAGGGTTGCAACCAGGAATTTCAGGGCCCCATATTGTCAAAATTTTTGGACCCCCCTTGAGACTCCGCCCAGGCTCCGCCTCCAACCCTTGAACCTTCCACAGTCCCACTGCCCACTCTTTGAAAAACTCCACTTCTACACCACGTCCTCACCAATCACACATTAACAGTTCCCATCACACACATAGCTTTTGTTTTGGCCAAAAGAATTTTTAAGCCACCACCACGACAAGGTAGACTCTTTTGGCCGGGCCCTACTCTACTCTAACCTATTAAACATTTCCTAAAATATCCAACACTCTCTTTAGGTATATTTTTATTTATTTTTCTTTAAGGTAATGTATCACATACATTTTTTAAAATGACCAATAATACCACACACAAGGAACAAATACCACAACACCATGACCAGACTAAATATTACCACCACATAGTGACCAAATAATACCACATACAAGGAACAAATACAAACACAACATGACCAGACCACATAGTGACCGAATAATACCACATACGAGGAACAAATACCGCCACACCATAACCAGACCAAATATTACCATCACAATAACAACAACAGTTACCAAATACTACAATACTGATCACTAGTGACATTATACACAGGAGCTCTGTATATAGTGTCAGTGTACAGGTAATACAGTAATCAGCAGTGATATCATACACAGGAGCTCTGTATATAGTGTATAGTTAAGTCCAAAAAAATCGACCAGCAGAATGGCTTGCAATAAAATCCATAGATTTATTGTTGAATTCTTTGTACAAGAGTAAAAACCACCAAGCAGTGTGCACATAAAATCACATAGGAAAGAAACACAGGTTACGCGTTTCTGGTCCTTAGTCTCTACCTGAATACAAAACATATTGCATGAACTTTTATAGGGAAATACCTAAACCACAAACAGATACAAATCAGTAAATACAAATAAACGCAATGGGGCATATAGGAACGGAGAGGAAAAAAAACAAAAACAGTATCTATAATAATACACAAATGCATTTTAGAAATTAACTCATCCTGCAGCAAAATAGGTAAATGTCTATTAACAATTGCTTTCACTTTGTTATATTCAGCACTGAAAGTAGTGATAAAACCTTCAGCAAATCCTCCCTAGGGATTTTTTCCATCTTGTCAATCGCTCGTTTAAGCATCCAATCTTGGTATCCCTGCTTGCTAAGTCTATTACAAGCAGTTTTTTTCTCTTTTTCATATAAATTTGCTTCAGAACAATTTCTGCGTGCCCTTATTAATTCACCTACAGGCACCCCTTTGACAGCATAAATGGAGTGGCATGATCTTGCATTTAGAACAGTATTTCCTGCTATCTCCTTCCTAAATGTCTGGGTAATAACATAGTTTTAGTAACATAGTAACATAGTTTTTAAGGTTGAAGGAAGACTAAGTCCATCTAGTTCAACCCATAGCCTAACATGTTAATCCAGAGGAAGGCAAAAAAAAAACATGTGGCAAACGCTAAGCTCCACATTGGGGAAAAAAATTCCTTCCCGACTCCATACGACAATCAGACTAGTTCCCTGGATCAACGCCCTATCAAGGAATCTAGTATATATAACCTGTAATATTATACTTTTCAAGAAAGGCATCCATGCCCTTCTTAAATGTTAGAAGTGAATCACTCGTTACAACATCATGCGGCAGAGAGTTCCATAGTCTCACTGCTCTTACAGTAAAGAATCCGCGTCTGTGATTATGATTAAACCTTCTTTCCTCCAGACGTAGAAGATGCCCCCTTGTCCCCGTCTCTGGCCTCAGAGTAATAAGATCAGTTGAAAGGTCTTTGTACTGTCCCCTCATATACTTGTACATAATAATAAGATCACCCCTAAGCCTTCTATTTTCCACAGTAAATAACCCCAAGTATAATAACCTGTCTTGGTATTGCAGACCCCCCAGTCCTCTAATAACCTTGGTCGCTCTTCTCTGCACCCGCTCTAGTTCAGCTATGTCTTTCTTACACACTGGAGACCAGAACTGTACACAGTATTCTAAGTGTGGTCGCACTAGTGACTTGTATAGAGGTAAAATTATGTTCTCCTCATGAGCATCTATGCCTCTTTTAATGCATCCTATTATTTTATTTGCCTTTGCAGCAGCTGCCTGACACTGGCCACTAAACGTGAGCTTGTCGTCCATCAATACAGCGAGGTCTTTTTCAGTTACAGTTTTGCCCAGTGTTTTACAATTAAGCATATAATTATACATTTTATTTCCTCTGCCCAAGTGCATTACCTTACATTTATCCCCATTAAAGCTCATTTGCCATTTATCAGCCCAAGCTTCTAGTTTACATAGATCCTCCTGTAATATAAAATTGTCCTCCTCTGTATTGATTACCCTGCACAGTTTAGTGTCATCTGCAAATATTGAAATACTACTCTGTATGCCCCCTACAAGGTCATTAATAAATATGTTAAAAAGAAGCGGGCCCAATACTGACCCCTGTGGTACCCCACTGTTAACTGAGACCCAGTCTGAGTGTGTTCCATTAATAACCACCCTTTGTTTCCTATCACTGAGCCAATTCTTAACCCACATACATATATTTTCCCCTATCCCCATTGTTCTCATTTTATGTATCAACCTCTTGTGTGGAACCGTATCAAAAGCTTTTGAAAAGTCCATATACACAACATCCACTGCATTTCCTTGGTCCAGTCCCGAACTTGCCTCCTCATAAAAACTGATCAAATTAGTTTGACAGGAACGGTCCCTCGTAAACCCATGTTGATTTTTTCTGAATATCACCTATCAGTATTAGATCCAGAAATTCCAGACATCTTGGATCCCACTTATATGTAAATTTTAAAGAAAATTCATTTTAGTTCAAATAATCCACAAATTCTGAAATCTCAGAAACCTCACCATTCCAGATAATAATATCATCCAAATATCTTGCGAACGATTGAATTCTATCTGCAAAAGGATTAGAACTTGAAAAAAAATATTTTTCTTCCCAAACTGCAACATATAAACACGCAAAAGATGGTGAGTGTTTTGCACCCATAGGAGCTCCCACCGTTTGTAAATAATATTTATCCATAAATAGAAAATAATTAAGTTTTAACAAAAATTGCAGGGCCATAAGGATGAAATTCTTCAGATCTTCACTATATAAGGAATATCTATCCATAAATCCTGACATTGCTTGCACCCCCAAATCATGGGGAATTCACGAATATAAGGACTCTGTATCACAACTGATCCACATAAAATCCGAACTCCACGAAATAGAGGCAACACTGTTCAAAACCTGCTTTGTATCACGTAAATAACCAGGACAGATTGATAATAATGGTTGAAGCAATGAATCCACCCACTGACATAGATTCTCGTTCAAAGAACCAATATCCACCACTATAGATCTCATAGGCGGTGGGAATCGGTTCTTGTGAATCTTGGGGAGAGAATGGAACACAGGCACCACAGGGTTAACAACATAGATAATCAAACTGTTTTTTAGAGATTATGTGGCGCCCTGCTGTGCACTGGTGCAACAGAACCCAGAAGGGTGCATGGATGGACTTCTCCACAAGAGGCCCTCACACATTCACACATCTCCACCCTACCACCTCAGACCAGCAGAGGGAGCCGTCAGGGACATATAGATACTGGAGGGTGGAGTTAGGCAGTCAGTTGAAGTAAAGTTGAGTTCCAAATCAGACACCGAGAGGGACAGAGCTGAGAGTGGAGCAGAGAGCGTGCTGACGCTCAGAGAGCAGAGAAGAGGCAGCACGCTGGCTGCCGTGCTTAGGCGAGTCAAGGCCTACAGCACGAGTGAAAGCCTAGTGAGGGCCCTGAGTGTGGCCGAAGGCGAGAGGAGAGGGAAGAAGTAGCGAGGGGGCAGAGGAGCATACCAGGCTCACCCCGAGATATATACCGGACACCGGGTCCGCGCCTACGGGGTCCCTTTATACCCAGTAGGGACCACCGGAACCCCTGGAGGACTACAGGTCCCAGGTTTACCAAACGCTGACTATAGTACCAGGGCTAGGAGTCACGGAGGCCCCGGCGACCAGGGAGAGTGATCTCCAAGAGAAGGCCCTACCACCAGGTCAGCAGGTGCAAGAGAGAGAGAGACAGTAACCAAGCTAGGCCTAGCTCCAGGCAGGTCAGAAGCTTAGCGAGTAAAGCCACGGATCAGGAGGCCCTATACCCGCTCACTGGGGAGAGTCCAAAAGTGCACCCTTCGTCCGGAGTACCCTGGACCGTGCCTGCATCATCACCAGTAAAGGTACTGAAGCTTACCCCCGTGTGAGTGTCCGTCTTTCCTCCGGGACCGTCCTGCCGTCTCTCACCAGCATCCACCATCTACCCCTACACTGCCCTGAGGCCCGCTCCACCTGTGGGGAGCCGTCCTGTCAAAGTTGCCCAAGCACCTGCCTCAGAGGACTGTCGCAGCGCTGGTAATCCTTACCAGACACCACAGGTGGCGTCACGAACTTATTACAAACACTATAAATCCCCTATAAATATCCCCCTTTTAATGACCGCCCTGGGTCACGGACCGGGTCACCGCCACTGTAACATCACCCCCAGCATCTACCGGCCCGGCACCGGGTACCCCACGGCCCAGGGGGCGCGTCATTTACCGAAAGTGAAATACCTTCCATCAATAGATCAAATAATTCCTTCTGAAAAACAATTGTAGGGTCATTAGACAGTAATGTGTATGTTACATCATCATTAAGAATATTTTTATTCAATATGGTATACAAACCCATATCTAAAAGCACAACCAAACCCCCCTTATCCGCCGCTCTTATAGTAAGGTCCAGATGCTTTTCCAAATCACATATAGCTCTCTTTTCCACTGCAGAAATATTACCAAAATGTTTACTGTTTACTTCACCATGTAATTTGATTAATTCCTTTTGTACCATCTCCTGAAAATTATCCATTACTTTAGACCTAGTTTGAATAGGATAAAAAGATGGATTTTTAACCCTAAAACTCTCTGAGCTATTGATTTTATTATGATTTCCTCTCTGAATTTCCCTGTCTAAAAGACTAAGATTCCTACACACGATCTGATCCTGAAAATTACATACCATCATGTTATCATTATCAGAAGAAACCAATCTACTACTGCCCTCCACCAAGCTACCTTCATTACACTCTGAATTTTGTTCCTGCAAAAAATGTTGTTTTTTTTTACAGTTATAGCCCTTACAACACGATTGACATCTAAGATAGTCTCATATAAATCAAAATGATGTGTCGGTGCAAAGCTTAAACCCCTCGATAACAATGAAATTTGTGATTGACTTACAATATAGGAAGATAAATTAACAACATTAAAGTCCTCTACTTCTTTTTTCCTCAGGGGGTATCTTCCTCCTGTGCCTTCTGACCCCTCTCCTTCCCCGTTTTTTGGTGGTCTTTTTCTGGGAGGTCTTGAATAATATGAAAGCAGAGTATCCACACTCTCCTCCTCCACATCTGATTCTCCTTCTTCTTGATTTGAAATGATTTGGATCCAAGATGTCTGGAATTCCTGGATCTAATACTGATAGGTGATGTTCAGAAAAAATCTGTTATTAGGCTATGTGCCCACGATGCAGAAATGCTCTGGATTTTTTCCTGTGCGTTTCTGCATCTCCCTGGCAGAAAAAAACACATGCGGATTGTACATGCGGATTGTACATGCGTTTTTCATGCCAGGGACATGCGGAAATGAAGCGTTCTTCACATGCATTTCCGCATGCGGGTGTCAAGCGCTTTCCAAGCGATTTTAGCATCACTTGGAAAGTGATTGACAACTAGGTCACACTATATAAATCCATGCAACCGGCATGGATTTATATAGTGTGACCCGAGAGAATGACAAAAAATAAAAAATAAACCTATACTTACCTTCCGATGGCCCCCGAGACTTGCTGCGCTCCTGTGCTGGCTGCTGGCAGATTGCGGTACGCTGTACTGAAGGACCTGCCGTCACATGACTGTGACGTCAGCGCAGGTCCTTCAGTCCTGCGCGATCAGCTGGCAAGCACAGGGAAGGAGTCCGGTGGCCGTCAGAAGGTGAATATAATCTTTATTTTTTATTTTATTCTTTTTTTTTACAGCTTTTAATGGTACCTGGGTGTGGAGGAGAGTCTCCTGTCCTCCACACCCGTGTACCATCCGCACATTAGAACGCGCCAATTATGCAAGTACAGATGAAGTCTTGCGGAATTGGCGCGCTCTAATGCAAGTCAATGGCGGCGAAAATGCAGCGCTTCCGCAAAATAATTGGTAGTGCTGCGTTTTTTCCCGCAATGATAATCCGCAGCGGAAATTTCCGCAGCATGTGCACAGCACATGCGGATTATCATTGGGGAACATGGCAGACCTTCTACCATGCGTTTTTTAAGCGGTTCTGCAGCGTTTTTGCCGCTGCGGAAACACTTAAAAAACGCATCGTGGGCACACAGCCTTACCCAGACATTTAGGAAGAAGATAGCAGGAAATACTGTTCTAAATGCAAGATCATGCCACTCCATTTATACTATCAAAGGGGTGCCTGTAGGTGAATTAATAAGGGCACGCAGAAATTGTTCTGAGGCAGATTTATATGAACAAGAGAAAAAATCTGTTTGTAATAGACTTAGCAAGCGGGGATACCAAGATTGGATGCTTAAACGAGCGATTGACAAGGTGGAAAAAATCCCTAGAGAGGATTTGCTGAAGGATCGACCAGGAAAAACAGCCCGTAATTCTCTGAGTTTTATCACTGCTTTCAGTGCTGAATATAACAAAGTGAAAGCAATTGTTAATAGACATTTACCTATTTTGCTACAGGATGAGTTAATTTCTAAAATCATGTCGGATGGCTGTGGATTTTCAGCCAGATGTGCTCCCACACTGGGTAATATATTATCACCATCTATGTTAATGGTTAAGAATACTGGGAGGCAAACTTGGCTCAGCGTGAAAGGGTTCCACAAATTTGGCTATTTAACCCCTTCAGGACCCAGCCTATTTTGACCCTAAAGACCTTGGCATTTTTGTCAATTCTGACCAGTGTCCCTTTACGAAGTAAAAACTCTGGAACACTTCAACGGATCCTAGCGATTTTTCGTGACATATTGGGCTTCATGTTAGTATTAAATTTAGGTCGATAATATTTGCGTTTATTTGTGAAAAAATCAAAAATTTGGGAAAAAATTTGAAAATTTTGCAATTTTCAAATTTTGATTTTTTTTTCTACTAAACCAGAGAGTGATGTGACACAAAATAGTTAATAAATAACATTTCCCACATGTCTACTTTACATCAGCACAATTTTGGAAAAAAAAAAAAATGTTGGTAGGAAGTTTGAAGGGTTCAAAGTTCATCAGCAATTTATCTTTTTTCCAGCAAAATTTACAAAACCATTTTTTTAGTTACCACATCACATTTGAAGTCCCTTTGAGGGGTCTTTATGACAGAAAACACCCAAAAGTGACACCATTCCAAAAACTGCACCCCTCAAGCTACTCAAAACTACATTCAAGAAGATTATTAACCCTTCAGGTGCATCACAGGAACTAAAGCCACATGGAAGAAAAAAATGAACATTTTTATTTTTCTAACAAAAATTTTCTTTTAGCCTAAATTTTTTAATTTTCACATGGGTAACAGGATAAAATGCATCCTAAAATTTGTTGGTCAATTTCTCCTGAGTACACTGATACCTCATATGTGGTCATAAACCACTGTTTGGGCACACGGCAGGGCTCAGAAGGGAAGGAGCGCCATTTTACTTTTTGAATGGAAAATTAGCTCCAAAAGTCAAATTGCGCTCCTTCTCTTCTGAGCCCTGCCATGCGCCCAAACAGTGGTTTATGACCACATATGAGGTATCAGTGTACTCAGGAGAAATTGACCAACACATTTTAGGATGCATTTTATCCTGTTACCCATGTGAAAATTAAAAAATTTAGGCTAAAAGAAAATTTTTGTGAAAAAAAAAGTACTTTTTTGTTTTCACAGATCATTTTGTGAAGCACCTGGGGGTTCCAAGTGCTCACTATGCATCTAGATAGGTGCCTTGGGGGGTCTAGTTTCCAAAATGGGGTCACTTGTGGGGGAGCTCCACTTTTTAGGCACATTAGGGGCTCTCCAAACGCAACATGGTGTCCGCTAACAATTTGAGCCGATTTTCCATTCAATTTGTTTGCGGACACCATGTCCCGTTTGGAGAGCCGCTGTGTGCCCAAACATTGGAGCTCACCTACAAGTGACCCCATTTTGGAAACTATACCCCCCAAGGCACCTATCTAGATGCATAGTGAGCACTTGGAACCCCCAGATCCTTCACAAATTAATCCGTAAAAATCAAAAAAGTGTTTTTTTTTCCACTTTTTCATTTTTATGAATCAATTTGTGAAGCACCTGGGGGTTCCAAGTGCTCACTATGCATCTAGATAGGTGCCTTGTGGGGTCTAGTTTCCAAAATGGGGTCACTTGTGGGGGAGCTCCAATGTTTGGGCACACAGCGGCTCTCCAAATGCAACATGGTGTCCGCTAACAAATTGTCGGCTCAAATTGTTAGAAGACACCATGTTGCGTTTGGAGAGCCGCTGTGTGCCCAAACATTGGAGCTCCCCCACAAGTGACCCCATTTTGGAAACTACACCCCCCAAGGCACCTATCTAGATGCATAGGGAGCACTTGGGACCCCCAGGTCCTTAGCAAATTAATCCGTAAAAATAAAAAAGTGTTTTTTTTTTCACTTTTTCATTTTTATCAATCAATTTGTGAAGCACCTGGGGGTTCCAAGTGCTCACTATGCATCTATATAGGTGCCTTGGGGGGTCTAGTTTCCAAAATGGGGTCACTTGTTGGTGAGCTCCAATGTTTGGGCACACAGGGACTCTCCAAACGCAAAGGGTTCCAATTTGTTAGCGGACACCATTGTGTAGTGCATGTCAGGTTGGTGTGCGGTGTGGTATATTGTAGTGCATACACCACACACACACACACACACAATCTCATACACTACAACACACACACACCAACCTGACATAGCCTCCTCAGCTGAGTACGCCCTAGACTGGGATGAGCGGGACGGGCGGGACATTTTGTGTGCTTTGTGCGGTCTGTAAAAAAAAAAAAAAAAAAAATCAAAACTTTATTATAGTGTGAGTGTACGTGTGTGTGCTTGGTGTAACCTTCTGCAGTCACGTGTGGGGGCGGTCAGGCGTAGGGGCCGGTCAGGCGTAGGGGGCGGTCAGGCGTAGGGGGCGGTCAGGAGTAGGGGGCGGTCAGGCGTAGGGGGCGGTCAGGCGTAGGGGGCGGTCAGACGTAGGGGGCGGTCAGACGTATGGGGCGGTCAGACGTAGGAGGGGGCTGAGGAGATGGAGGAGCCAGAAGCAGCAGCAAGGGGGGTGATCACTGGGGCAGGAGCCGGCAGCAGCAAGGGGGGGTAGGAGGCTGGCAGCATCGGGGGGTGATTACTGGGGCAGAAAGGGGAGCAGGAGCTGATTACTGGATTTTCGGGGGGGGGTGATCACTGGGAACAGGGGGGGGTGAACACTGGGAACAGGGGGGGGTGAACACTGGGAACAGGGGGGGGTGAACACTGGGGGAGGGGGTGATTATTGGGAGGTGGGGGGTGATATCACTGGGACTGGGGGATGGTGGGTTTGATCACAGGAGCAGGGCATTTACACTGAGCCTGCTGCTGCTGTGATCACAGTCCACCGGCTGTCAGAAGGAGAGCAGCAGCCGGTGGATGAAGACGTGGGAGAGGGAGCAGAGGGAGCGGAGGTCGGGGTGCAGGTATGAAAGTGGAGGGGGGGTGGAGAGGGGGGCGGGGGGGTCACGGGGGGGGGGTGGAGGGGGGGGGTCGGGGGGAGTGGCGGCAATACTTACCGCTGATCAGCAGTGGCGGCGGCAGACGCGATCCACAGGGTCCACAGCAGGGGGTCCGCAGCAGGGGGTCCGCAGCAGGGGGTCCACAGCAGGGGGTCCGCAGCAGACGATCTAGGGTTGGGAAGGTGCTGGGAGGTTTCAGCCATCCCTCCATATCTGATTGGGGCTAGTATCCATGTGACGCTAGCCCCCCAATCAGATCTGGGGGGAGGGGGGGAACAGAGGTGACACTCCCCCCAGCCAATGGCTGATGCTGTAAGCATCAGGCAATGCCCAGATTTAAATATTACACCAATTTTCATTGGTGAAATATTTAATTCATACCGATTGGCAGTTTCACTAAAAGTGAAAATGAAACAGCCAATCGGAGGGGTCCCAGGCACGGGGGGGTTAATCCACCCCCCGGGGGGTCGACTTCAGGATGTCCAGTTGCAGTAGCAACTGTGACACCTGAGCGACCCCGCTCGCAGGCGCTGCAGGGGCTCTTTCCCTCCATGTCACAGACGCTGTGACATGGGTCGGGAACGAACTGTTTTCCATGTCACAAACGGTGTGACACGGGTCGGGAAGGGGTTAAAATGTCCTTGCTGTAAATATGCCCAGAAAACTCTATCATTTCATAATGGCATAAATCATGAGTTGATATTTATTAAGCAGTTTGTTAATTGTAATTCTAACTATGTTGTGTATCAAGCAACATGTACAGCCTGTGAGGTATCATATATTGGATGTACAACTAGAAAAGTGAAACAAAGAATGAGGGAACATATACGTGATGCTGGTAATCCGGAGGCAAATAATCCCTCTAACCTTTCTAAACACTTTTTTCAGGTGCATTTCGGAGATCTTTCCACACTGATTTTTTATGTCATTGAATGGGTGGGGAGAACACGTAGGGCCGGAGATTGGAGAAGAGCATTATTAAACAGAGAAGCGTACTGGATTCTAATGTACCCATATGGGTTGAATAAGCGCACTGATTTAATATTGCGTTATTGATTCTGAAAAAAGGAAAGGGAGAAAAAAAACAGGAAAAAGGAAAGAAAAAAAATGAAGATAGAAAACGAAATTTTTTTGTATCATATATTGTATTTTGTTTATGCTATTGTGTTCATCGATTATCTGTACTATCTGGTTTATTTGTATATGTTTTTTGTATTACGCTTAGGTGCATTTGTGTATTATTATAGATACTGTTTTGGGGTTTTTTTGTTTGTTTTTTTCCTCTCCGTTCCTATATGCCCCATTACGTTTATTTGTATTTACTGATTTGTATCTGTTTGTGGTTTAGGTATTTCCCTATAAAAGTTCATGCAATATGTTTTGTATTCAGGTAGAGACTAAGGGCCAGAAACGCGTAACCTGTGTTTCTTTCCTATGTGATTTTATGTGCACACTGCTTGGTGGTTTTTACTCTTGTACAAAGAATTCAACAATAAATCTATGGATTTTATTGCAAGCCATTCTGCTGGTTGATTATTTTTTTGGACTTTACTTATGCTGGCTTTTGGACTGTGCAGTAAAACAGGTGAGCTGAAATACTAACTCTTTCTGCATATAGTGTATAGTGTACAGGTAATACAGGGATCATCAGTGACATTATAAACAGGAGCTCTGTATATAGTGTACAGGTAATACAGTGATCACCGGTGACATTATACACAGTAGATCTGTATATGCTATATAGTATATAGTGTAAGTGCACAGGTAATGCACTGACTCAACAGTGACGTCTCTAGTTGAAGTCCTTCATCTTCGCTTTTCTCCTTCATCCAGCGCAGACCGCCATCACTTCTTCCAGCCGGGACTCGTCTCTGCATAAAATAACATGCAGTTATCTAGCGCACCACTTCCAGAGCACATTCCCCACTTTTTTCCCAACTTCTACACTACGCAGCTGAATACAAACATGCACCCACTATTAATATATAAATAGTTATTATGCAACCCACCATTCCAAATATAAATTGTAATCCACCTCTGTGCCCCCACTAACTATAAATAGCCACTTTCCCCACTCAATGAATATATAAATTAATTTGCACCTGTTCTCTTTCCCCCAATTCAATATGAGTCACACTCCTGCATCCTCAACCCCCCCACTCTGTACCTCCTGCTCCCCCAATTAATTATATTTACATGTCCCCCTCCACCCCAAGTCATTGTCATGTCCTCTCTCTCTCTCCCACCCCCACCCTCTATTCATTATCAACTGCTCTTTCCCACCCTCAATTCATCATTTAGTCTCCCTCACCCTCAATACAGCATCATTCGCTCTACCCCACCCTCAATTTATCATTATTTACTGCCCTTCACCCCCAATTCATCATCATTTGCTCTTCTCCACCCTCAATTCATCATCATTTCCCCCCACTCTCAATTCATCGTCATTTACTCTCCATCACCCTCAATTCATTATTATTTGCTCCCACCCACTCCCTCATGCTCAAGTCATCATCATTTGCTGTCCCGTCCCCCACCTTCAATTCATTATTTGCTGCCCCCCACCCTCAATTCATCATTTTTTGCGCTCCACCACCTAAATACATCACCATTTGCTGTCCCTCACCACCCACCCTCAATTCATCATTATTTGCGCTCCCACACCTCAATACATCAGCATATGCTGTCCCCTTCCTCAGTTCATTATCGTTTGCTGTCCTCCGTCCCCCATCTTCAATACATCAACATTTGCTATCCCCCATCCCCCAACCTCAATTCATCATTTGATGTCCCCCGCCCCCATTTAATCCATTTTATTATAAAAAAAAAAAAAAAATTTCATACCTATCTTTCATACGATCCCCAGCATATCCATTTCTGGACTGGTATCCTGATGAGCGTATATGCTGTCGCTTATACGATGATGCCGTCACCAGAAGAGGTGGAGGGAGCTGCTCAGCCGCTTTGCTTTGACGGCCGTAGAGCTCCAGGAGAGCTTCCAGCGCAGAGATGTGCACCACAATAGCGGTGCGCCGGCGCACAATGCATTGCTATACCCTGGGACTCAGTGAGCAGAAGCAAAAAAGCAAAAGAAGTTGAGCTTGGACTCGGTCCAAAGAGGACTCCCCCCTTTGCTTTTGCTCACCGGGCCCAATACACCAGTAAGGGCAGTAATGCCCTGATGGTGGCCCTGCTCATCATTAGAGGCATGTGTGACTGTAGTGGCTTGCCCTCTGTGGAGATAATAGCAGGGCAAGAAGCATAGATAGAGATGTTAGGCCTGAGGAGAATACTGAATTGTGTGTTCCCTAGTGCAGTCTTGGAAAATCCCCATAAATCAAGAATTGTCTTTGAAGTAGCACTTTGATGTAGCACAAAATAAGCCAATGGAGTGGAGAATTATCTGGTAAATCTGGTAATTGTCACTTGTAGTGGGGCTTAAAAATCTTTTGTCTTTTCTGGGTTTTTGTGCGCTGTCAGTGAAGCAGCATAGGCTGGCAATGTATCAGTCTGAATTAAGTCAAGTTTGTGGTGTCTACTGGGCTTGTTGAGGAACTCAATCCACAGATAAGCCTCAGAAATTGGATGGTGATAGTTACCAGGGTGAAGGTGCATCTGAAGTGAGAAGATCCCTAAGGGACAATCAAAGAGATGTAGTAACCTTCCTCCTTGTTAATGTGTTCAAGAGTGCAGAGCTGGTGACCAACTAAAGTGCCACCAAAACACACAGACATGTGGGGAAGTCGAGTGTAAGCAATTTCTTCAATTTATTTGCCTGGGATACCAAAATGCCTTGTCCTGGCTCCACAAGGGTGAGGGCAAAGAGTTAATCTACAATTAGGGTTTAATTGAGATGAATGGGAATCAGTTTTTGAGACCTAAACTGAGAGCAGCATAATGTAGAGACAGAGACCCTGATTCCAGTGATGTGTCACTTACTGGGCTTCTTGCTGTAGTTTTGATAAAATCACTGTTTTATCAGCAAGAGATTATGACTAGAGGACCAGTAAACTTGCTGCCAGGTAGTCCTCCTTATTCATGAGCTGTGTATAACTCCACTACTGATTGGCAGCTTTCTGCGTACACTGTACATGGACAGAAAGTTGCCAATAAGTGGTGTGGGTGGGGCTATACAGGGCTCAGCATTCAGAGAACTGTTAGATCTGCAAGAGATACACATCACTGGAAACAGGGTCTATGTCTCTACATTATGCTGCTCTCAGATGACGTAGCAAAAACCTGGTGACAGATTCCCTTTAAAGTTAGAGGGTTGCATGAAGTAACACTGTCCTGTGTTCACTGTGAATTCAACCAAGAAAGTTAAAAGTTCTATCTAGTCTTTTAAGAATCCAAGCAGTGACATAGCAGATTGTATTCCAATGATCTCAGAAAGCACTTCATGGTGGCTTTCTTCCCCACATACATAGTCAATGTATAAAATATATGTATATTTATATAAATATGTATAATATACAGTACCAAGAACAAACTACATTTTAATCAATAGATTTTGGAATAAAAATAAGTTCTATAATTGGATGTGTTAAAAAAATGTTCCTGTGCTGAGATAATTATAATTGTGCCCCTGCTGTGTACTGTGTAATGGCTGTGTCTGACCGTACAGGGACATGGTCTGATCATACCACAGCTCCTGGGCAGGGAAGGACATAAAAGAGTATACAGATTATAAGGAAGCTACCGGACACATAGTTGATGGGAGGTATGTATCACAGAGATGGTTGTCATCTGTGATGTAATCCTGGAGTATTGCTTTAGTGCACATAGCACTAAGAGAACTGTTTGGTGCATCTGGGCCAGGTTTTACGAGCAGCCTGAGAGATGGGTGGGTCTGGCTGCCCACATACCCCTGTTTACTTTGTTTTGCTTGCACTGAAGGCTGTTTATTTTTCCTTTGCTTATGGCTGGTTTATGAAGCAGCAATAACATAGCATCGACATTTAAATGGAAATGCTTCCTGTTTTGCCTTCTGACGCACCCAAGTAAGTCACATCCCCACAAGACATTACAGCATGGGATCGCAGATGCTGCTTCCTGTGAGGTAAAACCTTTCACTGCCTGTTTAAAAACATTTTTTACTTCACAGAAAGAATCAGCTGCGATCCCCTGCTGTAATGTCTGTATACTCTTGCTTCCTCCCCTGCCCAGGAGCTGTGGTATGATCAGACTGTGTCCCTGTACGGTCAGACACAGCCATTACACAGGACACAGCAGGGGACATTTATAAGATTATCTCAGCACAGGAACATTTTGTTAACACATCCAATTGTGGAACGTATTATTCAAAGATCTATTGATTAAAACGTACTTTGTTTGTCCGACAACTCCTGTAACTTTTGATTAAGCACAGTGTATGAACTGCTGGTCTAAGCGAATATTTCCATATATGTTTATATTGCCCAGGCTGTGTAGATCTTATTTTGAGATTCCCTCTCCTCTGCTCTTTAGCTAGCATGTGCAGATTTATTCTTGGTCATTGCATTATTTATGTAGAATAGGAGCAGGATACTGAGGGCATTGCAATTACTCCAAATGCTTCTCCTAAACTGCAAACAACAAAATGTGTGCTCACATTTGTATTATCAATTTACAAACAATGGAGAATAGGATCTGGAAAGAATATGCCATGCAGATGAGTCAGAGGATTTTCCTCAAGGGGATAAAAGGGAAAGTGGAGCAGGGAAGCACAGAGAGGTGGACCTCAAGGAAATCTATAGCTTTTAATACATGCAGAATCTATATGATAAGCTCCTAATATGTGAATAATTGTGGGGATGGCATTAGCTTTTCTGCCATGCTTTAGTGACCATCTGAAAAAGGATTTGGATCTCATTTTTCAAAATTGTCTGATGGAAATGAGCAAAATTTTGACAGCCAAGAGTGTCACCGACAGGTGAAATTCCTATAAGGACTTGTGCAGATAACCGTAGTTTTGGTCTGAGTGTGATAAGGTATTGCACATGTCAGATTTTTCCTCAAATCAAGTGGTTGAAGAAAAAAATCGAAGCATGCATGATTTGCCTCCAATAATCGGATAGCACTTGCCCATTCGTATCTATGGGTCCATGGAAAACATCGGACCGCACTTGGATGACATCCAAGTGTGGTCCGATTTTCAGACTGAATGAAGAAGATGGAGGGAGAAACGTTTATTTGTTTAATTTCCTATATCCAAGAAAAACGGATCCCACTCAGATGAAACTTTATCAGAGTCTGATTAGCATAATTGGGCTGTTTTTCTTGGATGGAGAAAATACGGTCGTTGGCACCTGCCCTTAGAGAGCAGCATTTGCCACTTAAAACATAATGGAGGCTTAGATATGGATGGCACGCCCATCAATCTGATTATTAGGCTCACCTGTTTAGGTGGATTCATGAATCTGTAGGTCAGGACACATGGACCCAAGGTTTTGGCATAGCAGACTCCAAGTCACATGGAACCCTAAGGATATGGATGACAGCAGGCCAACAAGCAAGCAGGACACACTGGAAGTTACAGAACCAGGAAGACAGATGACAGGAAAACAGCAACTCAGAAGCAGCACACAAAGGTTGGTAACAAAATCCATAGCAGATTATAGCTTAATGTGAACAGTCTCTAGCAACAGTTTGTGATGCTCATAGCAAATGATGGGATAACCAGAAGAAAACTAGTGGAGTGTTAACCAGCAGATGTGAGGGTTTGTAGAAGGATGAATGAATGCAGCATAATGCTCAGTCTCTAAATATCAATCTATAATGCTTACTGCAGATGATGGGGTAACAAACAAGTCTTGAAGAACAGAAGTTGCTAATTGTAGAACTCACAGGCAAACTCCAAACAGCAACTAAACACAATACAGTCTTAATTGTCAGACACAGTAGTGTCAACTCCTATAGATAAGACATAAGAACTATGGTACCATAAAATATAACATTTATTAGTAGAATCAGATAAAATCACATAAAATGTCTTTCGAGGGAAAAGAAACACAAGAAAAGAAAGGTCAGGCTAGGGGGTGTATGCAGATGAACATAATTATAAATTGCAAGTATGCCACACAAATGCTGTCACATGGTAAGTACTCTGCATTGAATTTTGCAGTACAATAAATAAATAAATCATTTCATAAATAAATAGATAATGAGGTATGTAGATAGAGAATGTAAAGTGCCTAGTGCAAAATAACCTACTCCACACTATCCTAGATGTGACCAATAATATGAAATGTGGTATTATGGACATCAACAGTGATGTCACTAACAATCAAAAAGAATTATATGCCAAAAGTAATCAGAATGAGTGATATACATGGTAAATACTGTTTAGCATGCATGACAACAGATAAGAAGGTAGCATGTAATATAAGATAATATAGGTGTTACTGACCACCTGAGTGCTGACCGGATCCAACGCGCGTTTCGCCACTGGCTTTGACGAGGATAGTACAGTAGTGTGTCCGAGTGGGCACTAAGGAATGTATGACCACTTGGAAAATCTGACATAGAGCACAACAAAGTGCAGCAGCCATAAGGGGAGGGAATGGAGCTGGGCCCAGAAGATGAGATATGTGGGTAACAGTGATAATAATGACCTATCTTAAGAACAACCTATTACATTTTCTGTTGTCTTTCATATGGCAAAGATGGAAAATAATACCAAAATGTCAATATCTATGGAGTTTTGCTTTCTCTACTATCTAGCACAAAGACTACTTTTGTTGTTCATAGCATGTGTCAGCCCGAATGTCATTAGCGCATTAAATAAATATAAAATGATCTACCTGGTATTGTGCATAAAACAAAAATTTACAGCACTCAGGTCTTACGCTTATAAATGTTGACCCAGTCACCTGTGACAGGCAGCCTAGGCTTAAAGGGGTTCTCCCAAAATAAAAACTCATCACCTATCTACTGTGCAGGGGTGGCTCTTATCATAGCTAGATCCAAGCTAAGATGATAGAGATCATCACTAAACCCAAAACAACTGATCCAGCAGTAGGACAGACTGGCTATCCATGTAGGTATGCTGTATCAACTGCTGATGTTACCAATGTAAACAGGTTCTACACAGCAAATTGTGATAATAAGTGAGAATGGAGCACGGTGGCTCAGTCGTTAGCACTGCAGCCTTGCAGCACTGGGGTCCCAGGTTCAAATCCCACCAAGGACAACATCTGCAAGGAGTTTGTATGTTCTCCCTGTATTTGCGTGGTTTTCCTCCGGTTTCCTCCCACACTCCAAAGACATACTGATAGGGAATTTAGATTGTGAGCCCTAATGGGGACAGCGATGATAATTTCTGTGAAGCGCTGTGGAATTCATGGTGCTATATAAGTGAGTAAAATAAATAAATAATTAAAATGTTTATGCTGTGGATCCATGAGAAGAAGGGACACTGTTCAGTTGGCTACAGAAATTCTATGCAGTGGAGTTGGGAGGCCTGTTTCAAAAGCAGAGTGATTGAACAGTAATTTTGCCTATGTTACATAAGAACGTTATGTAGCATATTTCACCAACCCCCCTAAAATGGCACTTATAACCCCATAAACTAAATGTTGTTACAGTTATTACGAACCGAAAGAAAAGGGAAGATGAAAGGATGGTCAGATTATGTTGCTGAAATCAGTATAGAAAAACACAGTAGACTCTGTTATGGGCTATCCACCATCCTTACTAATATTCAGAAGAAATGGACATTGCTCCCTCAACCTGATAATACAGCACATAGGATGAAGAGTGAACACCATGGATCTGAATTTCAGATCAGCTTTAGAGACTCTTGGCTCAACAGCTGGGCTCCTGCACTATCATGGCAAATTGAAAATGTAAGGTGTTGCAACAGATCTCCAAAAGTGGGCAGCAATGTGAAATGGATGTGGGTTTAACGCTTTAATCCATATCCGAAAAAACAATAATAGATAAAAAAAACAGCCATTTTTACCTGATCTAATAGTATGGGCGTGACCAATGGGCTGTAAGCTGGCATGGTGCACTACACATATTTGTCTGACTGGCACAATATACTGGACTTATTCATGTTCATTTAGAAAACTAGAAGGGTCCCATCCTCCCCATGGTTGGTAGATGTGTGGGATGTTGCTCATCAGTATTTTGCACGTGTGCTGTCTCTGCCTTTCTCATGGGGGTCTGCTGCATTCTGCAGTGCATTAGTAATGTGATCAGATATTATTAATAATGGCTGTTTTTTCAATGATGTTGTTTTGGATTTTTATCCATTTGCTGTAATTTGCTTTTAATCCACATCTGCTTTCCCTTAAAGTAAAAGCTGAGGCGACCAGGGGACCAATTCGTACTGTTTACTGGAACACAGTGAGATCTAGTACATTCATAAGAAAATTAAGTCAACAACTGCAGCACCTCTGTTTTCAGAAATTACGTTGCTGGTAACACATTAATACAGTGTCCATTTTAAGACATGATCAGATATCAAAATCAAACATCAGAATGATGTCAGTTTGAGGCTAAATACCCTGTCTGAGAACTGATTCTGACGAGCGGTTCTGACGAGTGATTTTGACAAATGATTTAGACGAGTGATTCTGACGAGCGACTTTGACAAGTGACTTTTACAACTTTAATAATAATAATAAAAAAAAGTAACCGTTCACTGATGGGACTTGAACCCAAAACTCTGTAATTCAAAGCCAGTGCACTATCCACTGAGCTATAAACTCAGTTGTAAAAAGTTCTATTTGGTTATATGATTTTCAGTGCAAACTTGTCTAAAACTCATTGGGACTTATGCACAGACTGCAAGCAAGCCAAATTCAAATGATGTTTGATTTTGATGTGTGAGTCTGATGTGTGACTTTCTTCAAACATCAGAATCAGAATCACAATTACTTTTAGTCACCCTGAGTATTTTCATGGTTGATCTCATAAGACAAGAAAAGCTATCAGTTAGTATCACTTGACTGGATAGCTCAATGGTAAGGCATCAGTCTCTAAAACTTCAGTGTTAAACGTTCAAATCCTGATAGGAATATATATAAAAATTTTTAATTATGACTAGTGTTGAGCCACCCCCGTAGTGTTTGAGTTCGGTTCGGTTCGTCGAACACCCGTATGTTCGTCGAACACCTTCGAACACCGTTAAAACCAATGGCAGGCAAACAAAAACACATAGAAACACATAGAAAACACCTTCAAAGGTGTCCAAAAGCTGACAAACTGCTCAGAAGACACAACTAACACATGGAAAAGTGACAAGTACATATAGTCATGCGAAAAGAAAAGAGGTGGAGGAGTAAAAGGAGGGGAGACACAGATATAGGCATGTCATGCCCCTCTAAAACCAAAAAAGTGCGAAGCCGACACGGCCAGTCTGTTCCTGCCCTTGCGACCTCCGTGTCGCCGGCTTTGTGCCAGAGCTGCGGTGGACCCTGACGGCCAGTCCCCCTCTCCCAATACTGGTGCCTGTCTGCTGGTGGGTCGAGCGAGCCCCCCTGTGGTGGAGGCAGGTCTAAGCTTTTTAATTTAAATTGTCTCTCTAATTTGAATGAATACACTTTAAATCCATTTACAAGGATCTATTGGAGGGCAAGTCTCATGCCAGCAGCCGCGTAATTCCAGCTCCAGTAGCGTCCACTAAAGCTGCTGCAATTAAAAAGCTTTTATAAGGATCGAGCTCGGCGGTCCACCGCAAGGCGTCCTACCGCCAGTCCCAGTCCCTATGCCTTGGGGTGCCTCCTGATGCTCTTCACTGAGAATCCCGGGGTCCCGAAGCATTTCCTTTGAAAAAATTAAGTGTCCAAACTACAGGTGGTGTAGCTTGCTTAACAGCTGGGATAATCCGCTGACTACCAGACACTGCTACTAGGCACAAAGTATTTCCTGGGCTAGATGCAGTTAAAAATTTGTAATTAGATACTCTCGTTGGATGCTGAGAAAGCATTCCATAGAGTCTCCTGGCACGCCATATATTATTCTCTTAAAAAGCTTGGGGTAGGGGTCTAGGGGACCCTTTTATAGCCAAAATCATGGCCCTGTATCGCAATACGTCACCTAGGCTGAAGATAAATGGAACTGTAGCACCCCAAGGGCTCGGTTGCTACAGAGGTATTGCACCTCACCCAGAGGTGTGATATCTCACTCTCAGGTAAGGATGGAGTGTGGATCAGGACCCCGACACCTGCATGCATTACACCACATTGCCGTGGGATAGGGTGACCAATATGCCCCTGAGATGGGCACGTCAGTCCCTGTCCCTGGCTGGAGTGGGGGGAGGGAACACCGAGGAAGGGGAACCCTGTAGTGCAGGAGCAGGGAGGAAGCAGTTCCTGGGTGCATTGAGAAGGGAGTATAAAAGGTGGGCACCATCTTAGTTCAGTGCAGAGAAGTCTGAGCAGAAGTGACAGGGAGCAGGGGCTCTGCATGAGCTCTGCTCCGGAGGCGGGCCTATTAACAGAGGCTCAGGCCTGGAAGAGGGAGAAGGAAGGAAGAGGAGCGGAGAAGGCTCCAGGAATGAGGAACGAAGGGATCCCAGGGGTGCGGACGGGCAAGTCGCCACCGCACGCCCGAATCCACCTGCGTGGAGGGGTCAGGCCAAATAGGGAGACCGGTCCCCGAAACTAGTGGAGGCGGGAAACGACACTCAGCTAGAAACCGGAGGCTGTGACATTTTATGTGGCGCAGCCCCTCGCTACACCCGCTAGGAAGGCACCACATAGGGTCAGGGAAACTGGCGCCAAGTTTACCAAGAGGAGGCCCGAGGCAGCCGGACAGAAGGGTTGGTAAGAAAGGCCAGACAAAGGACACACAAAGGGGGTCCTGTGAAGCGCTCCAAAGTTATCTGGGAGTTGTCTGAGCCCCTCACCTGGTGAGCACAGTACGACGTGGGCAGCCATTACCTGCAGAAGTGGTCTGGATAATAAGAACTGTGAGTAAAGGCCTTGGACTGCATCACTGACTCCGTGTCGTTACTGCTGCTGCCCTGCACCATCACCCCCATCCTCCGCATACACTGCCTTGAGGCTATACTCCTCCCGTGGGGAGTTATACTACGCTCTGCTGCACCCACAACACCAGCCTCAGCGGTCTGCCCTGCAGCGGCGGTTCACTCTGGCCGCAATCCACGGGTGGCGTAGTCGGACATTTAAACATCAAAACCACATAAATAGTTCCGCCACTGGTTTGACCGCCCTGAGCCACGGAACCGGGTCGCCGCCACGGAGACTACAACCACCAGCATCCACCAAAAAGGGTCCGGCTCCGGGTGTCCCAAGGCCCAGGGGGCGCGTCAGAACATTTTCATCACCTTTCATAATCACCAATGGGACAAGGCAGGGATGTCCTCTGTCCCCTCTCTTATACATCCTAGTGACGGAGCACCTGCTCTCATCAATTCGCCATAACCCCAATATTAGGTGGATTGAGGTGGGAGGCACCGAGTACAAGTGCTCTGCATTTGCTGATGATGTCCTAGTATATATCACTCAATCACATATATCCATCCCTGCTGTTATGGCTGAAATAGATCACTTTGTTCCATGGTCAAATTTTAAAATCAATGCAGCGAAGTCTGAGGCCCTCGATGTCTCCCTCCCCAAATCCATACAGGATTCCACCCAGTCCAACTTTCCCTTTGCCTGGCCCTCACAGGGTATCAAATACTTAGGAATTCCTATTCATAGAGACCTGTCCCGTCTATGTTATCTCAATTTTGGGCCCTTTATTGAACAACTCCATACAGACCATGGTTGGCAAGTTAGAACTGTAAGATTCACTACGTGAACCACTGGTGTTTTGTGGAAAAGCACATGTACACTGTGTTCCAAATTATTATGCAAAAAGTGTTTAGGAGTGATAAGGGAAGAATTTGTTTGTCAGTTAAACTCATTGATGGTGATGTGTGTCAGGGCTCTTTATATCACTGTAAGCAATTGCAGACACCTGTGCTAATTAGTTTGGCAGGTGTGTCCAATGAAAGGCAAGACTACTTAAGAAGGCTGTCCCACATTATTAAGCAGCCTACATTTTCTGCCAAAATGGGAAAGTAAAAGGACGTGTCGGCTGCTGAGAAGCAACAAATTGTGGAGTGTTTAGGTCAAGGCATGACTACAATCAACATTGCCAAGACACTTCATCCTGATCATCGCACAATCAAGAAGTATGTATCTGATTCACAGTACACACGTGTGCGTACTGATAAGGTAAAATTGAGGACTCTTTCCTACAGGCAATTACATCAGGTTAAAAGAGCAGCGGCAAAAAAGCCTTGTCATAGCAGCAGACAAGTTTTTGAAGCTGCTGGTGCCTCCAACGTCCCCCGAACAACAAGATGCAGAGTCCTTCAGAGGTTTGCAGCTGTGCGTAAGCCATCCTGTCGACCTCCTCCATCCACTGCACACAAGCAGAAACGGCTCCAGTGGGCCAAACAATACATGAAGACTGACTTCAAAACTGTTTTGTTCACCGATGAGTGCCGTGCAACGCTCAATGGTCCAGATGGATGGAGTGGAGGATGGCTGGTTGATGGACAGCCCACGCAAACACGGCTACAGCGCCAACAAGGAGGAGGTGGAGTAATGTTTTGGGCTGGAATCATGGGGAGAGAGATTGTCGGCCCCTTTAGGATCCCTGAAGGGGTAAAGATGAACTCCATAATGTATGTGGAGTTTCTCAAACAGCACTTCCTGCCATGGTTCAAGAAGAAGAACCGTGTATTCCACAGCAAGATCATTTTCATGCATGATAATGCACCGTCTCATGCTGCACATAACACATCTGCATCTCTGGCTGATAAGGGCATAAAAGGGGACAAACTTATGGTGTGACCCCCATGCTTCCCTGACCTCAACCCCATTCAGAACCTCTGGAGCATCATCAAAAGGAGTGTCTATGATGGCGGGAGGCTGTTCACATCTAAGCAACAGCTCTGGGAGGGTATTCTGTCCTCATGCAAAACAATTGAAGCAGAAACCATCCAAAACCTGACAAATTCAATGGACAAGACAGTTCAGAAGTTCCTTTCGAACAAGGGGTCCTATGTGCAAATGTAACATCACCTAGAATAAAGTTTTGAGTTGAAAACTGTTTGATATCAGTTTCTAATAACCTGCTAATGCTTATAATTTCAAAAATGACCATTTTTTGTTCTTTATTAAAATGAAAAGGTTGATCGAAGAGTGTGGGGGATCTAAGAGTGTGGCAACCCAGTAGTCAGGATTACTTCGAATTCTGACAATCTGAGGGTCATGTTGCAGGTAGTGCAGCAAGAAGGCACTCATGTGTCTTGCGCATCTAGGAGACCCAAAATTATTTTCCGGGCTAGATGCAGCTAAAAATTATTATTAATTTGAAAGCTGGTGGAGCTTAGTATAGATGGCCTAATATAATCAGTACTGCACACTGCTACAAAGCCCAAATTATTTTCCAGCCAAGATACAGATAAACATGATTAGTAATTTTAAATCTGGTGGAGCTTAGTATAGATGGCCTAATAGAATCAGTACTGCACACTGCTACAAAGCCCAAATTATTTTCCAGCCAAGATACAGATAAACTTGATTAGTAATTTTAAAGCTTAAAACGGTTGGTGAGGTGATTTTAACAAATCATCAAGCTTTTACTCTCCCCAGGATGACACAGGGGTAGAAAAGTCGTTTCGGATCCATGATTTGTTCATCTTTATGAACGTGAGTCTGTCTACATTATCAGTGGAGAGCCGCGTGCGCTTATCTGTTAGCACACCACCAGCAGTGCTGAACACACGTTCAGACAGAACGCTGGCTGCGGGGCATGACAAGATCTCCAAGGCGTAAGTGGTGAGCTCCGGCCATTTATCCAGATTGGAAGCCCAAAAAGAGCAAGGGTCTAGTGACACAGTCATGGCTTCAATGTTTACTTGGAGATACTCCTGTACCATCGTCACTAGGCTTTGACTATTTGTCAGACTTCTTGTCTCCTGTGGCCTTGCAAAGGATGGGCTAAAAAAGTGGTGAAATGATTCCGCAAAATTGATGTTACCAGCAGATACTGTGTTTCTGTTACGGTTTGAGTGCTGAACACTCGACGGTCCCATGGTTGGCAAGTTGGAACTGTGAGATTCACTACGTGCACCACTGGTGTTTTGTGGAAAAGCACATGTAAGATTTTGCAACAGTCTCTGCTGATACTCCTGCATGCGTGCATCCCTTTCTATGGCAGGAATAATTTCTGCAAATTTACTTTTGTACCGGGGATCTAACAGTGTGGCAACCCAGTAGTCAGGATTATTTCTAATTCTCACAATTCGAGGGTCATGTTGCAGGTAGTGCAGCAAGAAGGCACTCATGTGTCTTGCGCATCCAGGAGCATCAAGTCCCTGTTGTGTTGGTGGCGAGGTAACAATCATGCTTCCTTCCTCTGTCCTCTCCCCCCAACCTCGCACAACAGAAATGTGATCAAGGTCTCCCTCATCTGATGAGTCTTCCATCAGTTCGTCCTCCACTTCTTCCTGGGCTACTGCACCTTCCTCACTAGTTTGGCTGCTACCATGCGCCCTGGTAAAACCATCTCCCCCACCCTCACATGCCTGCCGCCTTGGTGCTGCCGACCGTCTGGACCTTGCAGATGTTAGCCCTTCCGCATACAACTCCTCCTCCTCTACTTCCTCCACCTCCTCTTGTGCCACCACCTGACTCCGAATTCTGTTTAACATGTGCTCCAGCATGTAAATCACCGGAATAGTCATGCTGATAATGGCATCGTCAGCACTAAACATCTTCGTCGCCATTTCAAAACTGTGCAGAAGGGTGCATAGGTCCCTGATCTGAGACCACTCCTCCAGCGTGATTTGCCCCACCTCTGGATCTCGTTGGCCCAGGCTATACGTCAGAATGTATTGCACCAGAGCTTGTCGGTGCTGCCACAGTGGCTGCAACATGTGCAGAGTTGAATTCCACCGGGTAGGCACATCGCATTTTAGCCGGTGAAGTGGCAGGCCCAACGACTTCTGTAGAGATGTAAGTCGCTGAGCTGCGGGATGCGAACGGCGGAAGTGAGCACACAGCGACCGTGCCCTCTGCAGAAGGCCATCTAGTCCGGGATAGTGGGCTAAAAATTGCTGGACAACCAGGTTCAACACGTGAGCCATACAAGGCACGTGTGTGACATTGCCCCGGCGAAGGGCCGCACCCAGGTTTGCAGCATTGTCGCACATGGCCTTCCCTGGTTTCAGGTCCAGTGGAGACAACCATTCATGAAACTGGTTCTCCAGAGCTGACCACAACTGCTCAGCTGTGTGACTCACATTTCCCAGACATTTCAAAGTAAAAACCGCCTGATGACGTTGAGCCCTGCTGCCAGCATAGTAAGGAGGTGTGCAGGATCCCTTCTGCGCAGTTAGAAAGCTTGTGGCATGACCAGACAGGCTTTGGGTGCAGGTGGAGGACCGAGAGGAGGTTGAGGAGGCAGAAGCAGTGGAGGAACTTCTAGATAAAGAGGATTGACGCACAACTCGTGGGGACGGCAAGACTTGGACAGCAGCCCCTTGTCCTGCTGTCACCATAGTTACCCAGTGCCCAGTCAGCGACATGTAACGCCCCTGTCCATGCCTACTCGTCCAAGTGTCTGTGGTGAAATGCACCCTGTCACACACAGAGTTTCTCAAAGAAGCGGTGATGTTGTGTGCGACATGCTGGTGGAGCGCAGGCACACCTTTCTTTGAGAAGTAGTGGGCATCTGGTATTGGGGCACTGTGACGGACATAAGGTCTCGAAAATCCTCTGTGTCCACCAGGCAGAAAGGCAGCATTTCTGTAGCCAAGAGCTTGCAGATGGTGAAATTCAACCTCTTAGCTTTCTCATGGCTAGGTGGAAATGGTATTTTACTTGTCCACATCTGAGGGACCCAGGGCTGGCTGTTGTGCTTAGACGGGGTTGAGAAGGGTGTCCCCGGCAAACTGCCGGTCTGTGAGGAAGATGCAGGCGGACATGTTAGGTTGCCTTGATCCAAAGGTGGTGCTATCGATGTTGGACAGCGCTCAACACCAGCTGGTGTTACCACCTCCAAAGAAAATGATGACCTGCCAATCACGCTGGCTGTTGCGGGTAAAGAGGTGGCAGGTCTGCGTCCCAAAACAGGTGTGACTGCTGTCCCCCCAGTCACAGAGGATGAAGTGGCCGCGGATGCACAAGATGTGGCAGACGGTGGTTGGCCCGGCCGGCTAGGCCGCATTGTAGCACAGTGAGCTTCCCACTGCAACTTATGCTTCATGTCCATGTGCCGGTTCATGCATGAAGTACTCAAACTATGTATTTTTTGGCCTCTACTTAGCTTTTGCTGACAAATGTTACAGATAACACGAGTTGGGTCATCTTTATCGATCTGAAAAAATGCCCAGGCTATGCAAGGCTTAGCACCCATGCGACCTGAAGAGCCACCACGACTTGTGGTCAGAGACAGAGTTGTGTTTGAGGATGCAGTTGTTGACGTGCTTCCAGTACTACGTCTCTGTCCAGGAAGGCGCAACCTGACCTCGTCGTCACTAGCATCCTCCTCCACCTCCTCTGCTGACCTCATCGACTGGCTGACTGTGGGTTGACAGTAAGTGGGATCTCCAACCTCATTATCATCACCCTGTGTGTTATCACACCCGTCGTCCTCAGAGCCAACCTGTTCCTGCCCTGACAAAAAACTAAAGTTGTCGCTCCAATCAGGTATTTGAGTCTCATCATCGTCTTCCTCATTGTCTCCACCAACAGGAGTTACAGTTTGGGTAAGAGGGTCTACATTATGGTCAGAACCTTCTGCGTCTGGTCCTGGATCCGACTCATAAAGATTCTGGGCATCAGTGCAGATCATTTCCTCGTCTGGATTCACAGAAGCTCTGGAGTCGACCTCTGATTCCCAGGCTATAGTATGAGTAAACAGCTCTGCAGACTCAACCATCTGTTCTACCCCATACTCAGATGGGCAGCTGGAGACTTGGGAGCTGTGAGGAAGCAAGTGCGATTGGGGTGACACCTCTGAGGACTGGAGTATTTGTGATGTTGAAGTTGATGTGGAGGAGAGCCCACTTAAAGGAGCACTTGATATCCGTTGAAGCACCTGCTGTTTTTGTGCCTCATCTGGAATTTGTAGCGATTGGCGTGGCCGTAAGAAAGGGATCTTATCACATTGTCCGCTAAAAGAAGTAGACATTTTAGTTTGGCTGGAAGATGGTCTTTCTTCTGCAGATGTTACTGTTGCTTTAACACCTACCCCACGGACACAACCTTTTTTCCCCTTCCCAACATGCCTATTCCCCTTTCCACCAGCAGCAGGCCTTTTTCCACTCATTTTGGTGGTTAACTAATTCACAACTCTGGAGTTGTTTGCACAAAAAAACAATGGATGGGAACCGAGCAGAGCTGAGTGGCCAAACTGTGGTATTAGGCCAAAAGTATTGGCTGGGTTAGATGCAGATAAAAATTATATTCAGTTTGCAACCTGATGGAGGTCAGTATAGATGGACTAATAGAACAAGTCCCACACACTGCTAGAAGCCTAAATATTTTTTCAGAGCTAGATGCAGAAAAAAATTATATTGAATTTGCAACCTGATGGAGGTCAGTATAGATGGACTAATAGAACAAGTCCCACACACTGCTACAAGCTGAAATATTTTTTCAGAGCTCGATGCAGAAAAAAATTATATTGAATTTGCAACCTGATGGAGGTCAGTATAGGTGGACTAATAGAAGAAGTCCCACACACTGCTAGAAGCCAAAATATTTTTTCAGAGCTAGATGCAGAAAAAAATCATATTGAATTTGCAACCTGATGGAGGTCAGTATAGATGGACTAATAGAACAAGTCCCATACACTGCTACAAGCTTAAACATTTTTTCAGAGCTCGATGCAGAAAAAAAATATATTGAATTTTGCAACCTGGTGGAGGTTAGTATAGATGGACTAATAGAATGATGCTATGCCCAAAAGGTTTTACTTCACTAGGTGCAGTAAAAAAATTTGCATTCTATACACAGGTGGTGTAGCTTGCAACACAGATAGGCTACTCCACTGACTAACACACTCTGCTATAGGCCAAAAAAGATTTGCTTTGCTAGATTTAGCCAAATGCTGTGAAAAAAACTTGCACAGCACTGGTACAGACCTGCCTGGCAAAAAGTGATAGGAACTGATGTAACCTAGCCCTGAAAAGGACTGAAATTACAATTAGTCTTTACTCCCAACCTATCTATTTAAGAGCACAGACCTGCCTGATAAAAGTCGTATGAAATGATTACGTGGACACAGCAGTATGGAGGACATTATACACCAGTACTAGCTGTGCAGTGTAGCTGTGAATCCAGCACTGAAGAGAGCCCAATAAGAATGTTTCTATATATTTTTATCTCATTCTTTTAGATGCTGCTTACTGTTCCTCAAAGCTACATAGACTTCTCAGGGCAGCAACTGTAACATGATCATTCATTGAAGCTTTATTTCTGCCTCTCCAAGATGGATTTTAGCAGTGAACTGAGAGTGAGTGATGAGTGGGGAAGGAGGAGAGGAAACAAAGTTCTTTATCTTCATTTGTACTATTAGATTCTGTGAGTAAACTGAACCTACAGTAAGGCTGTGTGCTCACTATGCGTTTTTTAAGCGTTTCAGCAGCGGCAATTCCGCTGCAGAAATGCTTAAAAAACACTTGGTAGAAGGCCTGCCATGTTCCCCAATGATAATCCACATGTGCTGTGCACATGCTGTGGAAATTTCCACTGCGGAAAAATCCGCAGCACTACCAATTATTTTGCGGAAGCGCTGCGTTTTCTCCGCCATTGACTTGCATTGGAAAGCATGGAATCCGCATCACTGGATCTGCAGATGCGCATTCCATGCATTTCAATGTGCAGATGGTACCCAGGTTTGGAGAAGAGGAGACTCTCCTCCGGACCCGGGTACCATAGAACCTATAAAAAAAAGAATAAAATAAAAAATAAATATTATACTTACCTTCTGATGGCCCCTGGTGTCTTTGTCTCGGCTTGCTGGCAGCTCGCGGTGGACACAAGGACCTGCCATGACGTCATTTAGTCATGTGACGGGTCACGCAACCGCTGACGTCGGCAGGTCCTTTAGTCTTCCGTGAGCTGCCGGCAAACCAGGACACATCGGATAAAGATACCGGGGGCCATCAGAAGGTAAGTATTATATTTATTTATTTATTTTTTACCATTCTTTCGGTCACACTGTATAAAGCCATGCTGTTTGCATGGATTTATATAGTGTGACCAAGTTGTCAAGCACTTTCCAAGTGATGCTAAAATCGCTTTGAAAGCGCTTGTCAACCCGCATGCGGAAATGCATGTGAAGAACGCTTCACATCCGCTTGTCCCTGGCAGGAAAAACGCATGTACAATCCGCATGTACAATCCGCATACGTTTTTTTCTGCCAGGGAGATGCAGAAACGCTCAGGAAAAATCCGGAGCATTTCTGCATCGTGGGCACATAGTTCAAGTCAATTGTATTAAGGTGTAAGGCTAAGTCTATAGGGAGACAATTTTCTGAGTGATAAGAATAATACAAGGTTTTGTAGAAGCAATATATTGAGTTTTACAGTTTCTTTGGTTTAGTTTATGTGAAAAACAGGAGTCAAATTCTTAAAAAATATGTAACTATATAAAAATCCAAATGAGGCACGATGGGCATTTAAGACTCTATTGTTCAGGTGGAAAACTGTTATACTTCATATAAGGAAAACTTTATTCCTGTTCTTAGCATTTGCTTCTGCAGTCTGGGATTTACAAGTCAGATTACTCCCCGAGGCACAAGTGATTGGCTCTCAGTGTAAAAGACATTCTAAAAAGTTGTCAAGTGTTCATGGATATACTTTGAAATTTCAAAGCCCTGTCTCATAACACCTACAGTTTATCAGAATATTTAAAGGCTAAGGACAGACAGGCATCGCTATGTGTCACAGATGCAATGTTACGGAGATGAATAATATCCCTATAATAACCAGAGTGTTTCTATTCAAGTATATACAGCCTGATGGCCAATTTGTGTTTTTGAAGAAACCAAGATACTTGTCATATATTGAAAAAAAATATATATAATATATAAAAATGTTAGCAAAGTGCAGGAGAGAGTATTTTTTCCAAAATGGTTTGCGTGACATTTAACGGAAACAAGCTCTTATCAGTTAGTAGTAAGGATGAGCCCGACCCGAACTTTAGTCCAAAGTTCTGGTACCAGAACTTGAACCAGAACCTGAACCCCATTGAAAACAATGGGGACCTGGAACTTTGGATCTTTCTCTCTCGAACTCCGAACATTGCAAAATCTCCAACAGGACCCCCAACTATCATAGGTCTTGAATCATAATAGTATTTTCATATGGAGCAAACACAACCTTTTGCATTGCCCACTCAGGCTCTATGCAATGTATAACAAAAGTCCGTCCAGGTTGTGTCCTCATGAGTAGGAATTTGTTAGAAGTGATGGCATAGGGCTAGGATATACCTGCTTGGACTCCCTTCTGTAATGGCTAGGCTCACAGGTAGCTCCCGGGTGTTTAAAGGGGTTGTCCGGTCCAAACCAATATGATGCTTTCAATGCAGTGACAATATGGTGTTTTTAACTTGTAAAAGTAGCAAAACTAAAAAATTAGGCCACATTCACTTGTTCAGTATTTGTATCCAAAACCAGGAGCGGAATAATCAGAGGAAAAGTATAATAGAAACACATCACCACTTCTGTATTTATCACCCACTCCTGGTTTTGGCTTACAAATACTGATGTAAAATACTGACCAAATACTGAACGCGTGAATGTGGCCTCATCTTGTTTATAATGCACACTGAATGCCGTAAAGACAAAACCCAAATCAAACTTTTGGTCTGTATTGTAAAAAAAAAATACAACGCTTCCTCCAAAAACAAGCCCTGGAAAAGTTAAATACTAAAGAATCTTGGAATGTGGTGACACAAAAACTAATTTAAAAAAAAGTGCAAATTAATTGCAAAACTCTATAAATATCACTGCAAGTAAATGAAAATATATGGTAACTATTTGATTGGCATGGCAAAAAGCCATACAAACAAAACTGAAAACAAAATGGTCAAATTACAAACTTTTTTGTACCACTCACAGCCCTAAAAACCAAACCAACACAATTGATTCCAAAATGGTTCTATTAAAAAGTTTTACTCTTCCTGCAAAAAAGAAGAAGCTATCATGGGGCTATTTATGAAGTAGAACGAACTAATAAGTAACAAAAAAAAAAAACGTTTCTAACTTTGATGGCTTAAAGGAAGCCAGGACACTTCTAAGGTAAAGATAAAGAACAATGCGATGTCTGCACTGTGACGTGCCTACATAATCCTACCTTTCCTGGCGGGTCTGCTCCTCTGTCGTCTCCATGGCACATTCTAATGAGTTCTGTAGAGATTGCAGCTGGTTGAGTGTTTCTTTCAACAAAAAACGTGTCACAAACTGTTCCAGTTTTGAGGCATTTTGATATTGCTGAAACAAAGCAGAAACTCACATGAGAGACATGAGACATGAATTACTTTATATCATTCCAAAATGCAATTAAATCCTGAACCCTCAGAGCCGCTCTTTCCATTGCACCGAGGGCTGTCAGATGACTCATGCAGAACACTGTAAGGAAGAGAATTCGGAAGAAATTAACAAGACCGAAGCTGTAACTAACAATTGTCTGAGAGGAGATGCTTCTTTCTGTAACTCTTTCCGCTGAACGTTAAAGAAAGACGACAAGTAAAAAAACGTTGGAGCTTCAGTGCTGAAACAGGTTTTTCTCTACTTTAAAACTTATTTTGGATGGGCCTGGGGTGTGGAATTAAGAAAAAAATCTTGCACTCACCTTCCGGACCAGTGCTCCTCTTCAGCACTGGCATAAACGTCAGGTGATGAGTGCAGCCAATCAATGGCCACAATAGCTAGTGCAGGAGAGCAGCATCAGTCTAGGAGAGTAGTATAGTTTATTTTTTTTTAATAATAATCTATTGGAAGTAGCAATTCCAAAAGTTAATATCAACCCTTTGGCCTTGCCAAATGACATGGGATAAGAAGCAAAACCACAAACCCTACTGGCAGAAACATGTTTTGGGATGTTTGCCCCTTAACAGTGCAAAACAGGAGAACTGGTTTGGCTGGGTGAGAGGTCTCTGTATCTGAGCAATTGTATCTGATTTTGTGAAAACTACTCAGTCAGAAAAAATAACTGAACATGTGAACGGCCCCGCAGGTGTGAGTTCTGTTTGTGAAAAGCAAAAATAGAACTCATGCATGACAAACTGACATCTGAATGAGGCCTTACACTGCTGTGGGCGTTTTCCTCCTGTGCTGTTATTGTTGGAAAAATATCCTTTAAAGTAAAATAAGGGGAAAAATGGGAGAGGAAGATAAACAATATCTGAGTGAAATAGTTTACGTATAAACAATGATGAAAGAGGTGTACTTATAAACCTCTCACCTTAAGGGGTTCTTTAAGGATAGGGTACAACACCTTAAGACATATGGAAATATTCTGAATGCAAGCAACCTGTCTAGCTGTCACGTAAGATGTCGGAAAGACTAAGTGCAACACGAAGGGAAGATGGGGAGGAAGACCAAACACTAGGGAAAAAGAGAGTGGAGACCCCTCGGCAGATCTAATATCACCCTGCCTACCCTATAATCACTATATAGGTTCCACACCTATCGCCGAGCTGGAACCTAAGCCCTGAATGTCCCTAGAGCTTGGCCCTAGATAGGGAGGGGACAGGGTGAGGACTTGTCAAGCCCCACTACAAACTAAAAACAACAAAGTAGACAAACAAAGGGGAAACACTTAGCTTGAGCAGACACCAGAGAGATAACGCCAACTGTCCTCCAAGAACTCCAGAGAAGAAACTAGCCGACAGCTAGTGCTCCAGGCCTGCACAGAGGTACAGTTGAAACCAGAAGGTTACATATACTATATAAAAAGGCACATATGCATGTTTTTCTCAATATCTGACATGAAGTCAGAATAAACCTTTCCCGTGTGCATTAAAATAAATCCACAGGTATGTCTTGAATTAACTCAGATCTTGCCAAAAAAACTTTCAGAAGCTTCCAAACACAGACATCATGATATGGGCAGTCTAGAATTGTTTGAAGGTATAGTAATCTTAGTGTATGTAAAAGTTTGACTTGGCAGTAAGTAAAAAAAATTCCTCTCTCTCTCATTATTCTGGCATTTGGCAAATATTAAAAATTATGGTAATCCTAATTGACCTAAAAAGGGAAAGGTTTATTCTGATTTCATGTCAGATATTGAAAAAAACATGCATACGTGTCTTTTTATATAGTGTATGTAAACTTCTGGTTTCAACTGTACATAGAACTTTCACCGGCGACTCTCTCTAGAAACTGAAACTATTTAACTACCCAGCAAGAGTGTGTCAATCAGCAACAGAAGGTGGAGGTCGCTGCTGGGTCCTAAAGGAAGAAGGATAAGTACACTACAGAGATGAGGGAATCAAGAAGGTGTCTGCAATGCCAAGCGTAGTGACCTTCTACAGCCGGCTCTAGAGTGACTGTCTGTCACCCCTGACACACCCGTGACATTAGCAGGCTCCTGGTAGTCTTCCAAATTAGATCCCATATGTTAGCAAGCTCAAAGGTTATTGGATTGGTCTGGAACTCCACAACAGATATTTCATATAAAAGACCAATGATTGTTCATGAAAGTGTTTTTTATTGAAACATAAAAATAATAAAAAATAATAATAAAAAATTATACATATATATATATATATATATATATATATATATATATATATATATATATATATACATACATACAGTACGCTTAAAAAATCTCCATGCTTTAATGTACTCATTTTATTATTTTATTTAACGGTCTTTGGCTCGATTTCGAGCCATAGTGACTTGATGGATGAACGCTCTGTAGAAAGATCGATCTTGTGCAAGCCTAGATAGGTCTTCGCCAGGGTCTTCTCCGTCGTTATCTTGATTGTATCAAGCCATCGAGTTGGTTGCTGGTCTTCCTTTTCGCCTTGTTCCTTCTATTCTTCCGACCATGATGTCCTTCTCCAGTGATTGCTCACTTTGAATCATGTGTCTAAAGTTGACAAGTCGTAGCTTGGTGATCTTTGCTTCAAGTGACATGTCTGGCTTGATTTGTTCCAAAATTGATTTGTTTGTTCTTCTTGTCATCCATGGTATTGATAACATCCTTCTCCAGCACCACATTTCAAAGACATTCATTCTTCTTCTGTCTCGTTTCTTTGTTGTCCAGGTTTCGTATCCATATTTTACCACAGAAAAGACCAAACTATGTGTTCGTTGCCAGTGAAATTATTGAACCCAACTGTATACTATACGGTATATATTTTTTTCTTTAATGGGAGCCAATAGCAGATTTATATAACTATATGGGAATAAAAATCCACAAACATGATTAGATCCTAATGTTATATGGTGTGAGTAATGCTGCTTCTTTCATAGTTGTCCAACAATGGGAAAGCCTTGTCTACATGTAACTTTCTGATATGTGAGTAACGGCATATTAGTCCTTTAGGGAACAAAGGGTTTAGTCTCTTTAAATAGAGCAGACAGATCTGTATAATAACCAGGGCTTATTGAGGTGGCACAATGCCCCTCGTCGGCTCCTCACTATCTCCAACCTGTCCTCCAGTATATCCATTTATTGCACTTCAGGCGAAATTACCATCACTTGCTATTTCTTAACAGGAACGAGTTATGTGTTTGCCATCTCTTGTACTCGGAAAACAACAAGTAATTTAATATGTCATCTCATCTGTGAATCAGATTTAATTGTACAAAGCAAAAATGAAACCTTTTATATGAATTAACACGGTAATAAATCGTCACATTAACTTCTATGTGGAGCAACAAAGAGAATTGTTGTGATAAAACATAAACTGTAATTCCATGTTATATAGAATGATTAGCAACAGAGAGGACCGTGACATCGAGGAGTAAGAGCTGACGCCTTTATATTCCCCATTTGTAACAGCTGGACAGACTGGAACCTCGATGCACTCGCTGTACAAGTGTCAGAACCGATCCTGTATTTACTTAGCACATTACATGAGCTGCTCACTGCAGCCAGTAGAAATCTGTCATATACCGTACTTGTCTGCCTCAGACTGGCGGATACATTGTGGCACAGTAGAGCCCTATGTTAAAAGGTTTCAGCAGAGAAAAATTAAGGATACCTGCAGCGCATGTAGAAAGTCTGATGCTGTCTTTTGTTTCAAAAGTAACGTGGGCTACTATCTCAGGTAACTGTTATAGAAGCAATTGCTTCTTCTCTGAGAATGTTTACAATCAGTGTATCTTTTTTACGTGATCTCTACTAAGTATATATACACTAGATACTACTACTATTTATACTATACGATTGTTACTATGTCCTATATGGAGCCCTCTCTCTCATTGTGCACGCCATTTTATCTCTTGTGAGTTTGTTCACGTATGTATTTGCACCTCCATTTTTGTATTGTTCTTTATATATGCTCTAATAAATATATGCTACTTATTACGTTTTGTGTAGGTATCATCTTTTTGAGCCTAGCTCTCTTCCCCTTTCTACACTGTACATTGTGGAATGCAGCGGCTTTCATGACAACGCAGTAATAAGGCAGTGACCCAGGTTAGTCCAAGTTAAACGTCTTTATTTTGGCAACTTACAAAAATAACTCAAACTTTGTCCCCCACTTCGCAGCCGGATCGTCCGTTACAGTCTGTATCAAATGGCAATTGCACCACCGTATCACTCATGGTTGTGCCAATGTCTTTGCTTTCTCTGGCTCTGGCCTGTGTTCAGTCTCACACAGACCTGTCCTACACAGAGCCTCCTGCTCTGATGCTTGTAAACCAAACACCCAAACCTTAACTGAAAGGTTAAATGGGAATCCAGGACATAAACCACTCCCAAGACCTGGAGTGGAGGGAGAGATCCGTCCCACTACCATCCTATAGATCTCTAAATAAAAGCCCATGTCAGGTTTTCTTGAATAGCCTGAACAAGTCCACACTCTATTTTATTTTGCATTGTAACTGTAATTGCAATGCTCTCCAATGGTCTTAGTATGTTTCTATGCACATCCTGGGGGACATGTAATGTCCCTTGCTTATGAATCCCCTCACTGCCTCACAATTGACAGAATGCAGTGAAGAGGGCCTGGTTATACGAATCAGTAAGCTAAGAGGCCTGAGTGTCACGCAAGGTATGGGAAAGACTTAGTGCAACACAGAGGCAAGAGGGAAAGGGAACCTAGACACTAGGGAAAGGGGGAAGTAGAGACCTCCTAGTCTGGTCTAGTGTCACCCTGTCTCAACTACCATCCCTATATTGGCTCTTCAACACGCGCCACACGCGTGCCTCGTCCTGACTTTCCCTGGAATATGGCTAAGGCTAGGGAAGGAAGGAGATGAGCACTAGTCGATCTCCACTAAACTTTATAGACAACAAGGGTAGACTAACAGGGGGGAATTGCTTAGCTTTAGATGACTCTAAACAAATGCGCACACAGCCTCAACCTCCATAGAGGATGAAATACTGGTCTTACTAGAGCCTCACAAGTAGTAATGAATATCGCCGGCAACTCCCTCTAAGATACACCAGGTGTATATATACCCAGGCCAGGGAGCTAATTGGCAAGAGGGAGGTGACCGCTGGGTCCTAGAGACAGACAGCCTCTAGGAAGATGTTTGTAATGCCAAACGTAGAGATCTCCTGCAACCAACTGCAGGGCGACTGTCTGTCACCTCTGACACACCCGTGACACTGAGGCAGCTAGTCCTGCAGTGATAATCTGCTGATAAAACACTGATTTTATTTTAACAGCAAAATATGACCCAGTAAGTGACACATTACTGGAATCAGGCACTCCCTACGTATTGCTGGTCTCTCAGTGGCCTCCGGACACTCAGGACCGAGTTTCTCAGGAAAAGAGATGTGAAATGAGCGAACAAATCTGGGAGCGTTCACCTCTGATGCTGAAACCCACATCCTCTCCTCTGGGCCATAGCCTTTCCAGTGCACCAAGTATTATAGAGAACTAAACACAACAAGGGGGAACAAACAAGGGAAGATAGCTTAGCTTTTAGTTGACTTCAGAGAGATGAACACCCATCCTCATAGCTCCAGCGAGGATGAAATAATGCACTTGCTCCGAGCCTTCACAAAGGGTAATGTGAGTATCACCGGCACTTCCCTCCAGCAGACAGCAGGTATTTATACACCCAGGCCAGGGTGTTAATTAGTCAAAGGAAGGTAGCCACACACCTGTGACAGTACCCCCTCCTACGAGTGGCTTTCAGACACTCAGGACCGAGTTTCTCAGGATAAGAGGTGTGGAATGAACGAACCAACCTGTGAGGGTTCACCTCTGAAGCTGAAACCCACATCCTCTCCTCTGAACCATAACCCTTTCAGTGCACCAAGTACTGTAGAGAACGACGTTGGAGACGGGAATCTACAATCCTCGAAATTTGGAACTCCAGAATACCATCAACAATTACTGGGGGCGGAGGTAGAGGTGAGGGCTCAAGAGGTTCCACATACTTCTTGAGTAAGGACCTGTTGAACACGTTGTGGACCTTTAAAGGCCTGAGGAAGTTCAAGATGAAACGCTGATGGGTTAATGACGGCGGTTATTTTATAGGGACCAATAAATCTAGGTCCCAGCTTCCAAGAAGGAACTTTCAATCTTATATTCCTGGTAGACAACCACACAAAGTCATTCACATTCAGGTCCAGACCTGGCAAGCGTTTTCTGTCAGCCATACGTTTATACCTGTCTTCCATGATCTTTAAATTACTCAGCACACCCTGCCACACCGAGGAGAGCAATGAACCATTCCTCCTCAGGAACTCCTGAAGCTCCTCCCCCACTAAAGGTACCAAAGTGAAGAACGGTGACCTGCCAGTGGATTCTTGACGATGATTATTAATGGCAAATTCTGCCAGCGGTAGGTAGGATGCCCAATCCTCCAGATTTTCAGAAACAAAACACCTGAGGTAGGTCTCCAAATTCTGATTGACATGCTCGGTCTGTCCATTTGACTGAGGGTGGAAGGCAGAGGAAAAGGACAGCTGCACCCTCGGTCGAGAACAGAATGCCTTCCAGAACTTGGAAACAAACTGGGTCCCCCGATCTGACACCACATCGGAGAGAACTGTGTGACGCTTCACAATCTCTTTTCTGAACACCTGAGCAAGTGTCTTGGCATTTGGAAGTGCAGGCAATGCGACAAAATGAACCATTTTACTGAACCTACTGCTACCACCAGAACCACCATTTTGCCTGCAGAAACCGGTAGGTCAGTAATAAAATCTATGGACAAGTGTGTCCTTGGTCTACTAATATTAGGTAGCGGAAGAAGAGTACCAGACGGACGGGTATGTGAAACCTTAGAACGCACGCAAATACTACAAGCAGTTATGTGTTCAATTAGATCCCGATGCAACCCCGGCCACCAAAAACACCGAGAGAGGAGGTCCGCGGTTGCCTTACCATCTGGATGCCCAGCAAGCACAGAGTTATGACATTCCTTAATTACTTTGCGGCGCTGATTAGATGGTACAAATAACTTTCCTGAAGGGCAGGAGGCAGGGGCGTCCCCCTGTGCCTCCAACACCTCACCGTCCAGTTCAGGATAAAGTGCTGAAATGACTACCCCTTTCTGTAATATCAGGGCAGGGTTCTCGTGGTCACCACCACCAGGGAAGCTCCAGGACAAAGCATCAGCCTTGACATTTTTGACCCCTGGACGAAAAGTGACAACAAAATTGAACCTAGTAAAAAACAGGGACCATCTGGCTTGCCTAGGGTTGAGATATTTAGCTAACTGAAGATATGACAGGTTTTTATGGTCAGTAATAGGATGGACAGCCCCCTCCAACCAATGTTGCCATTCCTTGAAAGCCAGTTTGATCGCCAAAAGTTCCCTATTACCCACGTCATAATTTCTCTCAGCCAAAATTTTTTTTTAGAAAAGAAGGCACATGGACGCCATTTACCAGGGGACGAACCCTGAGAGAACACAGCCCCAACCCTGACATCCGATTCATCAACCTCCACAATAAAGGGTTGAGAAACATCAGGTTGACAGAGTATAGGTGCAGTGGCAAAATGATTCTTTAAGGAAGAATAAGCCTGGAAGGAAGCATTTGACCATTTGGAAAAATCAGACACCTTCTTAGTAATGTCAGTAAGGGGTTTCACTATAACAGAGTAATTTTGGATGAATTTCCGGTAAAAATTAGTAAAGCCCAAAAACCGATGTAGAGCCTTCAGGTTCTCGGGACGTTTCCAGTCAAGGGCTGCACGGATCTTCTCCGGATCCATCCGAAAACCCGAAGATGACAACAAGTACCCCAAAAACTGCACCTCCTGAACAGTGAAAACACATTTTTTTAGTTTGGCATAAAGTTTATTATCTCTTACTGTCTGGAGCACCTCCTTAACATGTGATGCGCCCCCTGGGCCGTGGGGTACTCGGCAGCCGGGCCTCTGGTCGCTGGGGGATATCACGGTAGCTGGCCCGGTCCGTGACCCAGGGCGGTCAGTAAAAGGGGGAATAGTTTATAGGGGATTTGGGAAAGTGTTTGTGACGCCACCTGTGGATTGCGGCTAAAGGGTGCCGCCGCTGCGGAGCAGTCCTCTGGAGCTGGTATTATGGCAGCAGGGATGGTGTGGCTCTCCACAGGTAGAGCTAGCTCCAGGGCAGTGTAGGGGTAGATGGTGGATGCTGGGGAGAGACGGCAGGATGGTCCCGGAGGAAAGACGGACACTCACACGGGGGTAAGCTTCAGTACCTTTACTGGTGATGATGCAGGCACGGTCCAGGGTACTCCGGACGAAGGGTGCACTTTTGGACTCTCCCCAGTGAGCGGGTATAGGCCCTCCTGATCTGTTGCTTTACTCGGTAAGCTTCTGGCCTGCCTGGAACTAGGCCTAGCTTGGTTACTGTCTCTCTCTCCCTTGCACTTGCTGACCTGGTGGTAGGGCTTTCTCCTGGAGATCACTCTCCCTGGACGCTGGGCCTCCGTGACTCCTAGCCCTGGTACTGTAGTCAGCGTTTGGTAAACCTGGGACCTGTAGTCCTCCAGGGGTTCTGGTGGTCCCTACTGGGCATAAGGGTCCCTGTAGGCGTGGACCCGGTTTCCGGTGTATATTTCGGGGTGAGCCTGGTACGCTCCTCTGCCCCCTCAACTCCTCTCTCCTTTCCTCTTTGCCTTCGGCCACTCTAGGGGCCCTCACTAGGCTTCAGTGCGTGCTGTAGGCCTCAACTTGCCTCACACAGCAGCCTGGGTGCTGTTCTCTCACTGAGCACACTAAACTCTAAACTCTAACTAACTGAGCTGCCTGGCTCCACCCTCCCTATTTATATCCCTATCAGGGCTCCCTCTGCTGGTCTGAGGTGGTAGGGTGGAGGTGTGTGAATGTGTGAGGGCCTCTTGTGGAGAAGTCCATCCATGCACCCTTCTGGGTTCTGTGGCACCAATGCGCAGCAGGGCGCCACATATGCCCCTGATGAGTCTCAATATCAGGTGAGTAAACCAAAATATCGTTCAGATAAACCACCACAAACCTCCCCACCAAATGATGGAAAATTTGATGAAATTTATGAAATGTTGGAATACCACAGATGCATTGGTCAAACCAAAAGGCATAACCAGACGCTCGAAATGTCCTTCCGGGGTATTGAACGCTGTTTTCCATTCGTCCCCTTCTCTGATTCTAACCAGGTTGTAGGCTCCCCTTAAATCCAACTTGGAGAATATCTTAGCACCCACAACATGGCTGAACAAATCAGGAATCAGAGAAAGAGGGTATGGATCACGGATGGTAATTTGATTTAATTCCCAGAAATCTACACTGTGTGCATAATTATAAGGCAAGTTTTATTTTAGAGGATTATTTTTATTATTGATCAACAACTATGTTCTCAATCAACCGAAAAGACTCATAAATATCCAAGCTTAATAGTTTTGGAAGTTGGAATGTTTTTTTTTTTAGATTTGGCTATCTTAGGAGGATATCTGTTTGTGCAGGTAACTATTACTGTGCAGAATTATTAGGCAACTTAATAAAAACCAAATATAATCCCATCTCACTTGTTTATTTTCACCAGGTAAACCAATATCAGTGCACAAAATTTAGAAATAAACATTTCTGACATGCAAAAACAAAAACCAAAAAAATTAGTGATCAGTATAGCCACCTTTCTTTACGATGACACTCAGCAGTCTTCCATCCATAGATTCTGTCAGTTGCTTGATCTGTTTTCAATCAACATTGCATGCAGCAGCCACCACAGCCTCCCAGACACTGTTCCAAGAGGTGTACTGTTTTCCCTCCCTGTAGATCTCACATTTTATACATTTTTTCTCTATGGGGTTCAGATCAGGTGAACAAGGGGGCCATGTCATTATTTTTTCTTCTTTTAGACCTTTACTGGCCAGCCACGCTGTGGAGTAGTTGGATGCATGTGATGGAGCATTGTCCTGCATGAAAATCATGTTTTTCTTGAACGATGCCAACTTCTTCTTGTACCTGCTTGAAGAAGTTGTCTTCCAGAAACTGGCAGTAGGTCTGGGAGTTGAGCTTCACTCCATCCTCAACCCGAAAAGGTCCCACAAGTTCATCTTTGATGATACCAGCCCATACCAGTACCCCACCTCCACCTTGCTGGCGTCTGAGTCGGAGTGGAGCTCTCTGCCCTTTATTGATCCAGCCTCTGGCCCATCCATCTGGCCCATCAAGAGTCACGCTCATTTCATCAGTCCATAAAACCTTTGAAAAATCAGTCTTAAGATATTTCTTGGCCCATTCTTGACATTTTATCTTATGTTTCTTGTTCAAAAGTGGTCGTTTTTCAGCCTTCCTTACCTTGGCCATGTCCCTGAGTATCGCACACCTTGTGCTTTTTGATACTCCAGTAACGTTGCAGCTCTGAAATATGGCAAAACTGGTGGCGAATGACATCTTGGCAACTTCACGCTTGATTTTCCTCAATTCATGGACAGTTATTTTGCGCCTTTTTTGGCCAACACGCTTCTTGCGACCATGTTGGCTATTTGCCATGAAACACTTGATTACGCTTCAAAAGTTTGGAAATTTCAAGACTGCTGCATCCCTCTGCAAGACATCTCACAATTTTGGACTTTTCAGAGCCCGTCAAATCTCTCTTCTGACCCATTTTGCCAAAGGAAAGGAAGTTGCCTAATAATTAAGCACACCTTATATAGGGTGTTGATGTCATTAGTCAACACCCCTCCTTATTACAGAGATGCACATCACCAGATTTACTTAATTGGTAGTTGGCTCTAAAGCCTATGCAGCTTGGAGTAGGACAACATGTATAAAAAGTATCATTTGATCAAAATACTAATTTGCCTAATAATTCTACACGCGGTGTAAACAGGGACGTAGACCGCCATCTTTTTTCTTCGCAAAGAAGAACCCTGCCGCCACGGACGAAGATGAGGGTCTGATATGTCCTTTATCAAGATTTTCCGCAATGAAATCTTTCATAACTTGTGTCTCAGGGCCAGAAAGATTATACAGTCTGGACTTGGGTAGTTTAGCTCCAGGGGTCAGGTTAATAGGACAGTCATAAGCACGGTGAGGAGGTAAATCGTGACACCTCCTCTCAGAAAAAACGTCCTCAAAACCAGACAGAAAAGCAGGTAATATTTCCATAGAGACAGTAGCAAGGGAAATATGTATACAGTTCTCATGGCAGTAATCTCCCCATTAAATAATTTCCCCGGCTTGCCAATCCACCCACGGATTATGTTTAACAAGCCAAGGGATACCCAAGACAATCGGTGTGGGAAGATTATCCAGAACATAGTAAGGGATTATTTCACAATGAACTGATCCCACCCTCAGTTTTACATTATGTGCAATCTGAGTAAATGTTTTCTGTGCAAGTGGTGCCGAGTCAATGGCGAAAATGGAAATAGGTTTAACTAAAGTACGGCAAGCAAGACCATGAGTTTTCACAAACTCAGCATCCACCATGCTGACTCCGGCTCCACTGTCAACAAACACAGAAATTTTCTCGGTTTTGCTCTCTAGCACCACCTCTGCTGTCAGAACAAAGCAGGAACTGAAGTTTGGCCACAAATGCACCCCATGTTTATCCAACTACAGACTACCAAGAGTTAATTGAGCCTCCTTTTGTTTAGGAATTGAAGGACAGGTCCCAACAAAATTTCCATTTTTCCCACAAAAAAAATGCCTATTTAATATATACCTTGTAAGACTATTTCTTACAAGGTATATATTAAATAGGCATTCTTATGCAAATGTCGATCCCTCACAGTATGGAGGTGCTTTTTTATCTCTTATGATTCGTTTGTATGTATATTTTAACAATAAAATTTAATGTTTGCTGAACTTATTTGGTGTCTGATGAGTTTATCAGATAAGAACCAAATTACTTGATGTTTATAGGTGACTAAGTATGACAGCTGTCTTTAATGCAGGTAACGAGTTGATTAGGAGCGTCTAACTGGTCTGTAGGAGCCAGAACGCATAATGGTTTGTAGGGGATCAAATACTTATTTCTCACTGCAAAATTCAAATAAATGTATCTAATTTATATAACGTGATTTTCTTGATTTTTTTTCTGGATATTCTATCTCTCAATGTTAAAATTAACCTACCCTTAAAATTATAGACTGTTCATGTCTTTGTCAGTGGGAAAACTTACAAAAACAACAAGGGATCAAATACTTATTTCCTTCACTGTATGTACTGTGTGTTCTCAAAAGGATTTTGGAGAACAGTAGAGATCTAGTACTAATTTCGGGGACACTGCATTGTCATACAAGGGGCTGGTGCAACACCATGCTGGATATACTGTGGTAGAGGGGAGCCTACCTTACTTCAAGACTATCTATCAACCCACCAAATATTAGAGAGGCCATCAAGCATATTGTAGCACTTAGGTAGCTGCAACCATGAAGCACGGTGTACCAGTGCCAGTAATGATCAACGTGTGTCCTTGTGAAAGGAAATACATTTTTGAGCCAGTAAATTTTCACCTGATTATTCATTTATCACATTATGAAAACCTATTTTTCTTTTGAAAAGTTACTTTCAAGATCCCTTTTTGCTGACAGATTATGGAAAATAGAAGATCCTTAGTAATATTCAGAAGCTAAAAGCTTCCACGCAATTTATTACAATTATTATCAGCAAGGTCAGCTTCACGCGCATGTGACATATTTAGAGGTGGATTTGCATAAATATTGCTATTTATATAAATGCCCATGTGCAAATAGCACATATTTTGAATTATAAGAAAAGCTTCAAATATTTTTTAAAATTGTAGACACTTTTTGTGCATTTTACATTCTCAATATTCCCTAATTAGAGATACATATTGAAAAGCAGTATATCAGTCTGCATCCTCTTCTTGGGTTATCATTATTTTGAGTGAGTATGGATGTAATGATGGGGACATTCAACAACCTGTCACATATTATTCTTTTAAAAACTCATGATTACAAGTTGTTTTTTTTAATCTTTGGCATCTGGGTTGGGGTGCATACTCAGTGAGTGTTTCGTTTGCACTCATCAGCTTGACCAAGGGCCCACTCACTGACCTGAACTACCAGCCTTATATATGTCTATGTTGTTAGATCGGGTTAGGAGACCCGTGGTTGAGTCAATTGCGTCCATAATATGAACTATAAAACGAAGCCACTTAACTGCTATGTAAATGCATCTTTATGGATTTGGTGTAAATCTATTTGTTGCTGGGGGAATATATTTGTGTTTTTCATAGAAGGAAAATATATTTACAGATCCTTTTAAGAAAATACTACGTATCCAATGCAACCATTCATAAAATAGTAAAAATTACAGTATTTGTACTGAATAAATCAATATGCAGCATAGAGGGTTACTTTATAGATGTACTGATCTTGAATGTTTGTCAATTAGAGAAGCTGTTTCACGATTTTAGTTGCATTCAGAGTCATTTTAGTCAGGCTAAGTTCACAAGAAGAGAGAAAAATAATGTGATTTTTCATCCAGACAAAATGGGCGATTTTTCATGTGTATTGTATGTAGCTGTATGGCATCCTTTTTCAGCAGTAACTAAAATTTGCAAGGACAAATACAGTTTCTTATGTAATTGCAAACCCCACAACATGATGCTGTCACCACCATGTTTGATGGGGGGGGGGGGTGTTTTCAGGATGATGTGCAGTGTTAGTTTTCTACTACAAGTAGCATTTTGAATTTAGCCCAAAAAGTTTTCTTTAGTGTTATCTTCCACATGCTAGCTGTGTCCTCTGCATGGCTTTTTGCAAACTACAAATGGGACTTCTTACGGCTTGCTTTTAAAAATGGCTTTCTTCTAGCTACTATTCCATAAATGCCAGATTTGTGGATTACACGACTAATAGTTCTCCTGTGGATAGATTTTCCCTACCTGAGCTGTGGATCTCTGCAGCTCCTCCAGGGTGACCATGGGCCTCTTGGCAGCTTCCCTAATTGGTGCTCTCCTTGCTTGGGATGTCAGTTTAGGTGGACAGCCATGCCTTGTTAGGTTTGTAGTTGTGTCATAGTCCTTCCATTTTTGGATGATGGATTGAACAGTAGAAAGTAAGATGTCCAGAGCTTGGCTATTTTTTTAAAACCTAACCCTTAACCCTGCTTTACTTTTTTCTGCAACTTTATCCCTGACCTGTCTGGTGTGACCCTGACAGGTAGACTTGAATTGGCAAATCTCATTCAAAAATGCAGAAGAGACTTGTACATGTTTTTTTTCAGTCAGCTATTTGATCTGTATGAAAGAAAATGTTCATCTGAACAAGCTGCCAAGGGTACTAAGGGTGCCAATGGACCTATAGCAGCATCAAAGGAACTGCAGGACTTTTTGATAAGTATTGGTTGTGTACTGCATGTAACAACAATCTCCTGTATTCTTCAAATGTCCGGCCAGTTGGGTAGGGCGGCAAGATGGAAGCCCTTTCTTACAAAAAATAAATAAATTCATGACCGAATATGTGACGCGCCCCTGGGCCTGCTGTGTCGCGCAGCATCTCGCGCACGGGGGCTTACCCGGAACCGGATCAGATGAGGGTTGTAGTCTCCGAGTGGCGGGGACCCGGTCCGTGCCCAGGGAGTCAACTCAGTGTGTGGCAGTCTTGATAGATGTTATTTGAGTGTCGACTACGCCACCCGTTGATTTGCAGCTATGGAGCTGCCGCTGCAGGGCAGACCGCTGAGGCCGGTGTAGAATTGTGCAGCGTGATAGTATAACCCCCAACGGGAGGGGTATGGCCTCAGGGCAGCCGACGTGGAAGATGAGGGTAGCAGGAACCACTCAGAGACGGTGCGGTGTAATTCAGGGTCTTTACTGGTAACAACGATAGACCCTCCCGGAGTACTTGCTAGCGAACGGGGCCTGGTCAGTCCTTGAGCAGATGGGATCTCCCCTGGCCAGGTGGAGTTGTAGGCCTCCCAAACTGACTGTACTCTTCTGGCTACCTTGCTAGAAGCGGATATAAGTAGCCCACGTCCCTGAGTGTACCGTGTGGTGCTCACCCGTATGGCCGGTGACTCGGGGCCTTCTAATGGCTTCCGCTCCACGATGGCGGCGCTGGTCCCACGCGTGTGACCGTGCCTTCGGGTTTCTGGGCCTGAGGACCTGAAATCCCCTGCCGGTCGGCTTCTGCTGCTGGGTAAGAGTTAGTCCCCACAGCCTCGGACGCCGGGTCCGGTAAGAAAGCTTCTCAGTCAGGGCGAGCTCTGCAGCTGCCAGCCCCTGACTTGTAGTAGTATTGCTCCCACTGAGCTTCTGCTGTTTCTTCCTGTGACTGTTTCTTGTCTCTACTCTCCTTGACTGACTAACCCTGCTTCAGCCCCGGGTTTATATAGGGGAAGGTCTTCCCCTCCCAAGACTGGGCAGGAGGTGTGGCATGCACAGGATCCCTGGCCAAGAGACCTCCCACCTGCTCTCAGACATAACATTGCTTGTTACTGTGGAAACCAGACCCCTGGGGTGCCACATTCCCCCCTAATGAAATTTAGTACTCCGGGACTAAACATATTTTAGAAAAACATAACAAGATATAACAATAACAATACAATAAAGAAACACATAAAGGTGGTCACGGCATGTCCGTAACCGGGTGCAGTCTTTGAAGAAACAAAGGTGTCCATTTCACCAAAACAGGGAGACGTAACCAGGTAGGGGTCTGTCCTACCCCGAGTCCTTAACAGTCTCTAGTCCATCCTGGGTTACGCTCCAACTAATTGTACAAGGATTCCCGGTAGATCCACCAAGGATTCCTAAAAATAACTAGAAACACAAAATTATACACAAGCAACAATACACAGGTAAACATAAATAAAACAATTTATACACTTTAAATCCTCCAGCGTGCGGGTAACTGGCCTCTAGTGGCCCTAGTGGACCTACGGAGCTGACTGTCTAGCCCTGAACTACAGGGTGTAGGAGCTGTCAAGGGTAAACTGGGCAGCTGTCTACCGGCTCTTTGGCTCACTAGGGATATGGCAGGCTCACTGCAAGCAGAGGGTTGATCCTCCTGGTCTGCGGGTGTGGGGTCTTCTGCCTCCTGGACCGGCTGTTCTTCCAGCTCTACCTGTTGCTCCGTAGGTGCTTGGGATGCTGGTTGGAGGAAGGTGAGTACGGGTACCACAACTGCACCATCGACTTGAGTCCAAGACCGAGGGAAGTCCCCGAGCACAGTACTAACCATATCTTCCCTTTCCTCTACGGGTCGATGGTCTTCTTGTTCCTCTTCGGGGTTCCTCAGTTGTTCGGGACACTTCTTCAGGTGGTCCCGGGATACAATGGCTGTAGTTTCCCCTCCGTCTTTACTGATGGTACAAACCTTCGGGTTCTCGTGGCTTGAGGGCAGTACGGTGTACGGGTCCTTCTCCCACTGGTCGTCCAACTTGTGGAGCCGTCTCTTCCTCTTCAAGACCTGCTCTCCGGGTACCAGGGGAACAGCGGGAGCATACTGGTTGTAAGTTTTCTCTTGTCTTTCCCTAGCCTGACAGAGACTTCGCTCCACGCTCTCCTGTACTCTCCGGTACTGCTGCTGCCTCTCTGTGTCCCAGTCTGCTTCTGGTGAAGTGTCCTCGGGTGTCAGGACTCCCATTTCCAGGTCAACAGGTAACTTACCAGGTCTTGCCCTCATTAGGTAAGCCGGGGTACAGTTGGTGGAACCTACCGGGATGTGGTTGTATAGGTCCACCAGATCGGGCAGCTTCTCAGGCCACAGACTGCGTTCTTCCAGGGGCAACGTTTTCAGAAGATCCATTACCACCTGGTTCATTTTCTCACAAAGTCCATTAGTTTGCGGATGATAGGGTGTCGTCCTTATCTTCCGGCAGCCATACAGAGTGCAGAATTCTTGGAAGACCTCCGCTTCAAAGGCAGGTCCCTGGTCTGTCAACACTTGGTCCGGGTACCCGTGTGGACGGCAGAAATACTGCTGGAAGGCTCTCGCTGCTGTTCGAGCTGTTAAGTCCTTGACGGGGACGACAACCAAGAACCGGGAGTAGTGATCCACGATGGTTAGTGCGTAGACGTAGCCACTTCTGCTTGGGGTCAGTTTTACATGATCCAAGGCTACCAGTTCCAACGGCTGCCGGGTGACGATGGACTGCAGGGGAGTCTTCTGGCTGGCACGGTCCTTCCTTCTTAGGTTGCACGGGCCACAGTCTCTGCACCACTTCTCAATGGTTCCCCTCATGCCTACCCAGTGGAATCGCTCGCGCAGCAGGAACTCCAGCTTCTTCCACCCGAAGTGTCCAGCTCCGTCGTGGTATGCCTCCATCACCATGGCTGCGTCTCTTCGTGGCACCACTACTTGCCAGAGTAGTTCATGCGTCCGGGAGTTAACCAATCTGCGGCACAACTTCCCCTTGTAAAGGAACAGTCGACTCCTCTCTGCCCATAGTTGTTTGGCTTCCTCCGGAACGTCTGGTTCAAGGCAAGCCTCCGGGCGAGTCAGCATCTCCTTCACCAGTCGGACGGCAGGGTCGCTGTCTTGCGTTTCCGCCCAGTTGTAGTGAGGTAAGGGGTTCAACGTAGCAGCCTGCTTACTCCTTACCCGGTGGGAGTACTGGATAGTCCCATGACGGTGGAACGCAGGGAGTTCAACTTCTTCCAGTCCCTCCGGATCTTCTCCTTCGTCCGGCAGGTTGGGCATCCTGGACAGGGCGTCCGCGTTGGTATTGGAGCGTCCGGCCCGGTATTTGATTGTGAACTCGTAGTTGGACAGACGGGCCATCCACCTCTGCTCCAGGGCACCGAGTCTTGCCGTGTCTAGGTGTGTCAACGGGTTGTTATCCGTGTACACGGTGAACCGGGAAGAAGCGAGGTAATGCTTAAAGCGCTCGGTGACTGCCCATACTACGGCCAGGAACTCTAGCATAAATGAGCTGTAATTCTCGGGGTTCCTTTCGGTGGGTCGCAGCTTTCGGCTGGCGTAGGCGATTACTCGTTCCTTCCCCTGCTGGATCTGGGACAGTACGGCTCCTAGCCCGATGTTACTGGCGTCGGTGTAGAGGATAAAGGGCTGGCTATAATCCGGGTACGCCAGGATTTCGTCCCCCGTGAGGGCCATCTTCAGCTGGCGGAAGGACTCTTCTTCCAGCTCCTCCCATTTGAAGGGCGGCTTCTGGTTCTTGGCCTTCCGGGACTGGCCTATCAGGAGGTCCTGCATAGGTGCTGCCTTTTTGGTGAAACCGGGAATAAACCTTCGGTAGTAGCCTACCAACCCGAGGAACTGCCGCACTTCTTTTACGCTGGAGGGGCTTGGCCATTCCTTAATTGCGGTGATCTTATCAGGGTCGGGAGCCACTCCGTCAGCGCTCACCACGTGTCCCAGGTACTGCACCTTTGGTTTCAGGAGGTGACACTTGGAGGGTTTCACCTTTAGGCCGTAACTCGCCAGAGCTTCGAACACTTCCGCCAGGTGTTTCAGGTGGTCCTCATACGTCTTGGAATATACGATGACATCGTCCAGGTACAACAGGACCGTCTCGAAGTTTCTGTGGCCCAGACAACACTCCATTAGTCGTTGGAAGGTTCCTGGTGCGTTGCAGAGTCCGAACGGCATGCAGGTGAACTCGCTAAGTCCCATCGGGGTGGTGAATGCGGTCTTCTCCCGGTCCGCCTCTGCTACAGGAACCTGCCAGTACCCGCTAGTGAGATCCAAGGTAGAGAAGAAGTTAGCAGATCTTAAAGCAGCCAATGACTCCTCTATCCTTGGTAAGGGGTACGCATCCTTGTGTGTGATACGGTTGATTTTCCGGTAATCTACACACATCCTCATGGTGTTGTCCTTTTTTCTGACTAAGACTAGTGGAGCTGCCCAGGGGCTACAGCTATCCCTGATCACCCCAGCCTCCTTCATGTCTCTAAGCATCCCCTTGGCGTGTTGGTAGTGTGCAGGGGGTACGGGTCGATACCTCTCTTTTATGGGAGGATGGTCTCCCGTGGGGATGTGGTGTTCTACCCCCTTGACTCGCCCGAAGTCTAACGGGTGTTTACTAAACACTCTCTCGTACTCTTGAACCACCCGATAGACTCCCTGTTTCTGATGTGAGGGAGTGGAGTCAGTACCCAAATGTAGTTGCTGACACCAGTCCTCCATTGTTTTCTTAGAGCCGTTACCTTCCTCCGGGTGAGATGGAGGCAAGGGTTCCACAGATTGTATAGCATTTTGGTTAATGGTATATAATTTGGCTAGCGTGGCATACCGGGGCAGGTACACTTCCCTCTTCCCGATATTGATTATGCGAACGGGCACCCTCCCATGGCGTACATTAACCACCCCCCGTGCTGTCAAGATGGTGGGCCTACTGTCTGAGTAAACTGGTTCTACCATTGCCTGGTAATCTCTACCTCTCAGACCAATAGCTGCCCGGCACCAAATCATCATTTCACTTTTTGGGGGCATGGCAATAGGAAAAGGGTCACACATTCTTACGCTACCAATCTCACCGCCGGAGAGTTCCACCTGTTGCCGTCGCATCAGTGCCCGGATCTCTTTCTGGAGCACCCGCTGCTCGCCGGAGCTGGCGTTCTTGGCAACCTGCTGTAAAAGGAAAATCACCTCTGCAAGACAATTTTCAATTACATTAGTTCTTAGAGTTATATTTGGGTGACTCTCATGTTTGTCAATATCTACAATGATCAGTCCCTGTGCTGCCAGTTCGACTCTACCGATTTTGATGGTCACCTCTTTAAATCCGATCTGTGGCACGGGCTGGCCATTGCTGGCGATGATACTCAAGTCGTCGTCAGGGTAGCGGGTAATATCCGAGTCATTCCAGTACTGCTTAAAGAGCACGTACGGGATGGTGGTGACCTGTGACCCGGTGTCCAGTAGGGCACTCATGGGAATGCCATCCAGTACCACAGGCAAGACTGGACGTCCTCCCACATATCTGTCGCGCCAGTTCGATGGGCCTGGTGATCTTTTTCCTGGGGGTTGGCCCTCTACCCCAGGTTGTGCCCGTTTAAAGAACAGTACCTTGCCATATGTCCGGGTTGATTGCAGCGGCGGCAGATGGGTCGTCCGTCTTCGCTGTATCGGTCACTGGGTCTTCCTCTGGCCGGTGGGGTCCTCCTTGGTCGACGCCACGGGATGTCCTCCGGTCCGGATGCCAGCTGGATCTTCCCTGGGGTGGAAACCTGTAAAGACTGCACAGTTCGGGTTAGCGCAGCAACGCTCTTAGCTAGCTCTTGGACCTGATGGTGTAGGTCTGGAGCCGGGTCATTGTCCAAAGCCTGCGCATCAGCTCCCACAGGCCCTGCCGACAAGGGTGCCGCCTCCTGGTGGTAAGTGATAGCTGGGCGCCTGTGGGTCACAACGCCACCCGGTGCCGGTTCTCGGAGCACCCGGATGGCTCTGTCCTTGAACTGTGCAAAGCCCAGATGGGGATCCTGTAAGGCCATCGCCCGCAACTGGGTTCGGTGGGCATTACAATATAGTCCCTCTATAAATTGTTCGGTCAACAGCCTGTCCTCGTTTCCCACTCCATCAGGGTCGGTCTGCTTAATGGCCCTCAGGGCCTATTGTAGGTTTAGTGCATAGTCCCTTATACTCTCATGCGCTCGCTGCTTGCACCCGTAGAATCTAAGCTTAATCTCGGCTGAGGTGCGGGTATCAAAGGTATCCTTCAGCCGGGTTAGTATCCCTGCGACAGTCTTCCTCCCAGGTGGCCAGGATTTTACTTCCCTTTTGGCTGCCCCGGTTAGTTGGGCCACCATGATGCTCACTTTTTGCTCTTCTGTGAGGGGGTACACCTGGAAGAGGCTATCCAGCTTTTCTCTAAAGTCATGCAGGGTATGTGACTCCCCTGAGTACTGGGGTAGCCAAGCTGCTCCCGGGATATAGGGCATGGTGAAGGGCATAACTGCAGCAGCGGTGGCGCTGGCGGGGGTTGAGGCAATGAAGCTCTCCTCCGCATCCGACATCTTCCTCCCCCCTAGTGGACCGTGGCCTACCTTGCGATGATCCTGTTCCGTAGGCCGCGGCTCCGCAGTAGATCGTCAGGGTTGAGGACCTTCCATCGCGCTCCGGTGACGTCGGCGTCTGCTGGGCTCCTTCCAGGACCTTACACAACGTCCGGACGTGAGGCGGGGCTTCAGTTCTCGCGCGCTTTCGGAGTCCACGCCCCTCTTCTTCCCGCGCGGCGTCCTCAAGATGGCGTCCAACGGCGGGAAAACTCCACGGATGGCGGGAAGAAGGCTGAAGATGGCGCCGGATGGCGGGAATCTTCACAGATGGCGGGAAGAAGGCTGAAAATGGGGCCGGATGGCGGGAATCTTCACCGATGGCGGGAAAACTTCACGGATGGTAAGTTTTAAAAGTCTCTTTTTCAGGCACGCAGTACCCGGTGGTTGCGGGCACGAAATCCTGCCGACTACGCCAAAGTTGACGCGCCCCTGGGCCTGCTGTGTCGCGCAGCATCTCGCGCACGGGGGCTTACCCGGAACCGGATCAGATGAGGGTTGTAGTCTCCGAGTGGCGGGGACCCGGTCCGTGCCCAGGGAGTCAACTCAGTGTGTGGCAGTCTTGATAGATGTTATTTGAGTGTCGACTACGCCACCCGTTGATTTGCAGCTATGGAGCTGCCGCTGCAGGGCAGACCGCTGAGGCCGGTGTAGAATTGTGCAGCGTGATAGTATAACCCCCAACGGGAGGGGTATGGCCTCAGGGCAGCCGACGTGGAAGATGAGGGTAGCAGGAACCACTCAGAGACGGTGCGGTGTAATTCAGGGTCTTTACTGGTAACAACGATAGACCCTCCCGGAGTACTTGCTAGCGAACGGGGCCTGGTCAGTCCTTGAGCAGATGGGATCTCCCCTGGCCAGGCGGAGTTGTAGGCCTCCCAAACTGACTGTACTCTTCTGGCTACCTTGCTAGAAGCGGATATAAGTAGCCCACGTCCCTGAGTGTACCGTGTGGTGCTCACCCGTATGGCCGGTGACTCGGGGCCTTCTAATGGCTTCCGCTCCACGATGGCGGCGCTGGTCCCACGCGTGTGACCGTGCCTTCGGGTTTCTGGGCCTGAGGACCTGAAATCCCCTGCCGGTCGGCTTCTGCTGCTGGGTAAGAGTTAGTCCCCACAGCCTCGGACGCCGGGTCCGGTAAGAAAGCTTCTCAGTCAGGGCGAGCTCTGCAGCTGCCAGCCCCTGACTTGTAGTAGTATTGCTCCCACTGAGCTTCTGCTGTTTCTTCCTGTGACTGTTTCTTGTCTCTACTCTCCTTGACTGACTAACCCTGCTTCAGCCCCGGGTTTATATAGGGGAAGGTCTTCCCCTCCCAAGACTGGGCAGGAGGTGTGGCATGCACAGGATCCCTGGCCAAGAGACCTCCCACCTGCTCTCAGACATAACATTGCTTGTTACTGTGGAAACCAGACCCCTGGGGTGCCACATTTGTTTTGCCAAAACGTACATCATGTCTGCAAAAAGCATTGAGTAAAACGTGGCATGGTCTGATAAGACCAAGATTAAACTTTTTGCCATAATTTCAAAACGTATGTTTGGCCCAAAGCCAACACTGTGCATCAACACAAGATCACCATACCCACAAGTGAAGTATGGTGAAGGCAGTATTATACTTTATAGCTGTTTTTTTTGGCAGTTTTAACAGGGGCTTTAGCCAAGGTGGAGGGAATTATGAACTGTTCAAAGTATCAGTATTTGCAACAAAACCTTCAGGCCTCTGCTAAAAAGCTGAAGATGAGGAAAAGTTTCACCTTTCAGCACGACAATGACCCTAAGCATACTCCAAACAAATCAAGTAAAGAATGGCTTCACTAGGAAAAGATAAAAGTTTTGGAATGACCCAGCTAGAGCCCAGATGTGAATCCAATTGAAAATCAGTGGGTGACCTAAAGAAAAGGTGCCCTTTCAATCTAACAGATTTCGAGCGCTACTGCAAAGTAGAGTAGGCAAAGATTGTCAATCCTAGATGTGCCATGCTGACTACTACCCAAAAAGATTGAATGCTGTCATAAATTAAATGCTTACGTCAACAAAGTAATAGTTTAAGGGTGTACATATTTATGCAAACATTTTATTTTTTTTCCTCCACTTTTTTTCTCCACTCCAGGTTTCAGGTTTTTTTTTCCAATTGTCCTGTGCGCATAGATTATCGGCAATATTAAAGTGGAAAGATAAATTATTAGAACTTGGCATTCTAGAGATGAATAATAATAATTGGCGGAACATCAATTTATACAGTTGATTGCTCTGTGAAATGCAATAAAACACATATTCCTCTTGCATCATCTCTGGAGTGCTAAGTTCTAATAATTTCTTTATACTTGTGGTGGAATCCTACTTGGGCACCCACTTTGACATAGGTGTGTCGCGCTGCCTCATTTTTTCTATTAAAGTGGAAAAGGTTCTGAAATGATTCTTTTTGGTATAATTGTTTTTGGCAAGAACCTGGCAGTTTAATAGATGTGAAGACTTTTTATATCCACTGTATAAGTTATTATCACTTAAGCGATTGTCCAGCAATTTTATCTGAGGAAATTATGATAAACGAAATTGGTCATGTTTCTGTGTTATATCATAGCTTCCAACTGTCCTGGATCCAGTGGGACAGTCCAGGATTTGGGTCTCAATCCCGCTGTTCAAGGCGGTCTGCTGAATGTCCTACTCTGCTGTAACGTGGGGGGAGCAGTCGTGACCGAGGTGCGCATCATCTGTGCTGCACCACGCTACAGGAAAATGGGGATCCTGGCTGTGTGTGGGTGCTGCTTGTACTTGGTGATATGCCTCTGCAGACCTCATGCTGCCACTTGACATGCTAGGCCAGGACCAGATAGAATGGAGATGAATGAGGGAGACCAAAGTCCATAAACAAACTTCTCTTAACTGAACAACTTGACGAGAAGTATATACATCAGATAACACTTTAAGAGCATGTCTACCCAATCCAGAGACAGGAAATTTACGGTTATACGTTACATCAGTCCAGCAAACCATTACATTATGTGAACCTCCATATTTCCCTGTGAGGACAGTACATGTCGAGGTGCGTCGGTACGGCTCCTCACTACTATTCTCAAAGTTCATTTGATGAGGGTTACACACTCCTTGCCGTGCCACTGCATCTTCAGTTTCCCATTGTAGAACTCGTGTCCCAGCCTGGACATCTTCTCCTCTATGTCCCTCAGCTCTGGCTACACTCTAGTTTCTTATCTAGTATAGCTAACATTTGGTGTAGGTCATACTTGCCTGAGATAACAGATTCTTCTGCCACTTAATCCTTCCTTTAGGCCCCCTTGCCTGAGTTCTCCACTTGCCCCTCGTTTCCTTCAGGACATTCTATCTGATATATGGTCTCCCCTCTTTGCACACCAGCACCCATTTCAGAGCAGGTCTGCTACATTATGACCATAGGTCTTTCTACTTTGCAATATTTCTCCCTATTTGCCTATAAACATATTTGCCTATATGTGCCCACGTAACTCCTCCCTTGCTGGTATAGACCCAATAGTTAACCCTGTCTGCAGCTAACCCACTGTTGCAGAACACAAGTCACATAAAACAACATTTAAAACATGGCAATGCAATATATAACCATAAAATCTTCTACAGCTGCAGCGTGAGCACTGACCTCCTGAGCTTACAATGCACAGTGCTATTCAGATTCTCCTGTGTGCAGCATCTTCCAGTGCTACCTGTAGTCACATTGTCTCCTGAGAAGATAGAAGCGGTTTATCACCAGTGTCTTCTCTCCTGCAGGCCATAGAGAATTCAACAAGCTTTCTTTGCTAAACAGAAGCATCAGCACAGCCAAAGCTTCTATTAGACCCAGCGGTCATATAATCAATGGGTCTCTGCCTGAAACAGAGCTGCTGGGTCCTAGTTGACCTAGATCAGCTCTGCCAGGCATTGTCCCTGTAGCTGGGGATCCTGGAGATGCTTCAGCTACAGTGGAAAATATGTACAGTAAAGAAAAAAGAAATATTTGTCCCCCAGAGATCTGCTATGACTTTTTGGGGACAGATTATTTAAAAAACAATTATCTATCTGTTATCATGTATCTATTTATTAAAAATAAAGAGCTCACACCTCTCAAAACAAATGATATAACATAATACAATAAAATATTATTACATGTGTTAAATATCAAAAACATACATATTAATGTGTATTAACACGATGAACGCTGAGAAGGCGACCCGAGGGAAGAGAGGAATGCTGAGTAGATGGAATGAAGGCAGAGACGAGTGCTGAAGAGATGGCCCGAAGGAAAAAAGCCTTGCTGAGGAGACAGCCTGAGGTAAGAGAGGAGCGCTGAAGAGACGGCCTGAGGTAAGAGAGAAGCGCTGAGGAGACGGCCTGAGGTAAGAGAGAAGCGCTGAGGAGACAGCCTGAGGTAAGAGAGAAGCGCTGAGAAGACAGCCTGAGGTAAGAGAGAAGCTCTGAGAAGACAGCCTGAGGTAAGAGAGGAGCGCTGAAGAGACGGCCTGAGGTAAGAGAGAAGCGCTGAGAAGACAGCCTGAGGTAAGAGAGGAGCGCTGAAGAGACGGCCTGAGGTAAGAGAGAAGCGCTGAGGAGATGGCCTGAGCTAAGAGAGAAGCGCTGAGGAGACAGCCTGAGGTAAGAGAGGAGCGCTGAAGAGACGGCCTGAGGTAAGAGAGGAGCGCTGAAGAGACAGCCTGAGGTAAGAGAGAAGCGCTGAGGAGACAGCCTGAGGTAAGAGAGAAGCGCTGAGGAGACAGCCTGAGGTAAGAGAGAAGTGCTGAGGAGACAGCCTGAGGTAAGAGAGAAGCGCTGAGGAGACAGCCTGAGGTAAGAGAGGAGCGCTGAGGAGACGGCCTGAGGTAAGAGAGAAGCGCTGAGAAGACAGCCTGAGGTAAGAGAGAAGCGCTGAGGAGACGGCCTGAGGTAAGAGAGAAGCGCTGAGGAGACGGCCTGAGGTAAGAGAGGAGCGCTGAGGAGACGGCCTGAGGTAAGAGAGGAGCGCTGAGGAGACGGCCTGAGGTAAGAGAGAAGCGCTGAGAAGACAGCCTGAGGTAAGAGAGAAGCGCTGAGAAGACAGCCTGAGGTAAGAGAGGAGCGCTGAGAAGACAGCCTGAGGTAAGAGAGAAGCGCTGAGGAGACAGCCTGAGGTAAGAGAGAAGCGCTGAGAAGACAGCCTGAGGTAAGAGAGAAGCGCTGAGAAGACAGCCTGAGGTAAGAGAGAAGCGCTGAGGAGACGGCCTGAGGTAAGAGAGAAGCGCTGAGGAGACGGCCTGAGGTAAGAGAGGAGCGCTGAGGAGACAGCCTGAGGTAAGAGAGAAGCGCTGAGGAGACGGCCTGAGGTAAGAGAGAAGTGCTGAGGAGACAGCCTGAGGTAAGAGAGAAGTGCTGAGGAGACAGCCTGAGGTAAGAGAGGAGCGCTGAGGAGACAGCCTGAGGTAAGAGAGGAGCGCTGAAGAGACGGCCTGAGGTAAGAGAGGAGCGCTGAAGAGACAGCCTGAGGTAAGAGAGAAGCGCTGAGGAGACAGCCTGAGGTAAGAGAGAAGCGCTGAGGAGACAGCCTGAGGTAAGAGAGAAGTGCTGAGGAGACAGCCTGAGGTAAGAGAGGAGCGCTGAGGAGACGGCCTGAGGTAAGAGAGAAGCGCTGAGAAGACAGCCTGAGGTAAGAGAGAAGTGCTGAGGAGACGGCCTGAGGTAAGAGAGAAGCGCTGAGGAGACAGCCTGAGGTAAGAGAGGAGCGCTGAGAAGACAGAGAGAAGGCCATAGAGAATTCAACAAGCTTTCTTTGCTAAACAGAAGCATCAGCACAGCCAAAGCTTCTATTAGACCCAGCGGTCATATAATCAATGGGTCTCTGCCTGAAACAGAGCTGCTGGGTCCTAGTTGACCTAGATCAGCTCTGCCAGGCATTGTCCCTGTAGCTGGGGATCCTGGAGATGCTTCAGCTACAGTGGAAAATATGTACAGTAAAGAAAAAAGAAATATTTGTCCCCCAGAGATCTGCTATGACTTTTTGGGGACAGATTATTTAAAAAACAATTATCTATCTGTTATCATGTATCTATTTATTAAAAATAAAGAGCTCACACCTCTCAAAACAAATGATATAACATAATACAATAAAATATTATTACATGTGTTAAATATCAAAAACATACATATTAATGTGTATTAACACGATGAACGCTGAGAAGGCGACCCGAGGGAAGAGAGGAATGCTGAGTAGATGGAATGAAGGCAGAGACGAGTGCTGAAGAGATGGCCCGAAGGAAAAAAGCCTTGCTGAGGAGACAGCCTGAGGTAAGAGAGGAGCGCTGAAGAGACGGCCTGAGGTAAGAGAGAAGCGCTGAGGAGACGGCCTGAGGTAAGAGAGAAGCGCTGAGGAGACAGCCTGAGGTAAGAGAGAAGCGCTGAGAAGACAGCCTGAGGTAAGAGAGAAGCTCTGAGAAGACAGCCTGAGGTAAGAGAGGAGCGCTGAAGAGACGGCCTGAGGTAAGAGAGAAGCGCTGAGAAGACAGCCTGAGGTAAGAGAGAAGCGCTGAGGAGACGGCCTGAGGTAAGAGAGAAGCGCTGAGGAGACGGCCTGAGGTAAGAGAGAAGCGCTGAGAAGACAGCCTGAGGTAAGAGAGAAGCGCTGAGGAGACGGCCTGAGGTAAGAGAGAAGCGCTGAGAAGACAGCCTGAGGTAAGAGAGAAGCGCTGAGAAGACAGCCTGAGGTAAGAGAGAAGCGCTGAGGAGACGGCCTGAGGTAAGAGAGAAGCGCTGAGGAGACGGCCTGAGGTAAGAGAGGAGCGCTGAGGAGACAGCCTGAGGTAAGAGAGAAGCGCTGAGGAGACGGCCTGAGGTAAGAGAGAAGTGCTGAGGAGACAGCCTGAGGTAAGAGAGAAGTGCTGAGGAGACAGCCTGAGGTAAGAGAGGAGCGCTGAGGAGACGGCCTGAGGTAAGAGAGAAGTGCTGAGGAGACAGCCTGAGGTAAGAGAGGAGCGCTGAGAAGACAGCCTGAGGTAAGAGAGAAGCGCTGAGGAGACGGCCTGAGGTAAGAGAGGAGCACTGAGGAGACAGCCTGAGGTAAGAGAGAAGCGCTGAGGAGACTGCCCAATGGAAGGGAGGAATACTGAGGAGATGGCCGAGAGAAGAGTGGTACTCTGAGGAGATGACTGTAGGGCAGAAAAGAACGCTGAGGAGACGCTCGAGGCCAGAGAGGAGCGCTGAGGAGACAGACTAAGTGTAGACCGATAGGAACAAGTACTTAGGTTTGGAATGTAATGGACACCTGGACAGAAAGTTGATGGAGGTCATTACAGTCAGCGGAGACAGTCGGGCTTTGTTTTGGGTTCGATTACAAATGCGTCCACAACTGATTTCCATTGTTCTGCTAATGGAAAGGACTACAAAAAGGTTTAACAATAGTGTGAACACAGCCTTCAAGGGGTTATTCATCACTTTCTAAACTTTTCTTAATGTGGCCAGGTGAGAATAAAATGGTAAATGGGTGTGGCTGGGGGTGTGGTTAACGGCATGGCCTAAAATGTTGCCATGGAGCGCTATGCCCACCATATACTCTGTCCTTCTTACTCCTCTTGAAAAGTTGGGAGGTATGTTTATATGACATAAAAAGTAGAGTAAATATGGTCAAAATATGTTGGAAGTCTTTATGCCCAAGCATTGTTTCACACAACCTCAATATTATATCATTTCAGTAGCTATATTGGGGCCACAGCTACTGGACCTCTTGCAGCTGTACTGACCTGAACTTATAGGGAGTCTGTCAGCAGATATCTTCCTATAAAACTAGTAATAGGGCTGGGGAGCCCACTTACAAACACGAGAAAGCATTGCTAAGTTTTGGCTGATTGCTTGTACAATTTTTTAATCTCTGGTTAGTTTGTTCACAAGTGCCAAATAGGCAATCTACATGGAAGTTCTCAAGCTGTTGTCAATATGCCCAATATCTCCCCCTTGGTTTTGATTGGCAGCACTTACCAAGGTCATGCTTGCCTCTGAAATACTGCATATGTGCAAGTTGCCAATGCAGTAAGTTCCCGGCTCAAACATTATCCGAAATTAGACACCTGGATCTACCATTTCCCTATCATCAGTTGTGGGTTGAGTTGAGTTGGAAGGCCCCATATGTGGCGCCCTGCTGCGCAAGGTGCCACAGAACCCAGAAGGGTGGATGGACGGAATTCTCCACAAGAGGCCCTCACTACATGCAAACACCTCCACCTTCCACCTCATACCAGCAGAGGGAGCCCTGATAGGGACATATATAAAGGGAAGGTGGAGCCAGGCAGCTTAGTCTGAGTTAAGTCTAAAGTTTAGTGAGAGCAGCACGCAGGCTGCTGTGTGAGGCAAGCTAGGCCTCCAGCAGCACTGAAGCCTAGTGAGGGCCCCGAGCGTGGCCGAAGGCAAGAGGAAGGAAAGAGTGACAAAAAGGGGGCAGAGGAGCATACAAGGCTCACCCCAGTATATATACCGGACACCGGGTCCGAGCCTACAGGGACCCTTTACACCCAGTAGGGATAACCGGAATTCCAGGAGGCAAACCTGAAGCTAGACACATACAGGACCAGGAACTACGAAGGCCCCGATTTCCAGGGAAAGTGGTTACCAACCGGAGGTCCTACTTCAAAGCAACAGGTGGAGTAGAAAAAGCAAGACACATAAGCTAGGCACAGTTGCAGGCTGGCCAGGAGCTTAGACAGAAGCAGACATGGATCAGGAGGCCTTATACCCGCTCCCTGGGGAGAAGTCCAAAAGTGCGCCCTTCACCTAGAGTACCCTGGACCGTATCTACCAGCTGTACCAGTAAAGGGAACGAAGCAAAAACCCCTGTCTTTGTCCGTTACTCCTGCTGCGTTCTCTACCTGCACAACAATGCCCAGCGCACCCACCATCTATCTATCTACACTGCCCTGAGGCCCGCTCCACCTGTGGGGAGCTGTACCATCTTTAGCTGCCTTGTCACCTGCCTCAGAGGACTGCTGCAGCGCTGGTGACCTTCACCAGACACCACAGGTGGCGTCACGAATTTCTCTGAACTTTATTAGTAATCGCTACCCCTTTTGTGCACTGTCCACCCTGGGCCAGCCACCGTGATATATATATATACTGTCCCCCAAACAGTAAGGCCCACGGGGGCGCGACACATACAAATTAGATATCGGTATCCAACAATATTGATAACTATGCCCCAATCTCTTTAATATGGTCAGACACAGCCATCTGCCTCAGCAGCGCTGTATGATTCTTGCCTTTAGACCTCTGCTGTGATTACAGGACCACCAGCATAGCAGGAGTCTGCTTCTACGGAAATCATCTTGTGCTATATTGATTGTGTGGTACCCCTGAGGGTTCAGTCGCCACAGAGGTACTGCACCTCACCCAGAGGTGTGGTATCCCCTTCTCTCAGGTAAGGAGGGAGTGCTGCCCGGGACCCCAACACTCACATTCAACACTACACTACTCCAGGCCGGCAGGAAGGGCAACATACAATGTGTTCTTTTGCTGAGCCCTGTCCCTGGCTGGAGTGGGGGGGAACCCCGAGGTAGGGGGAACCTGTAGTGGGTGTGGGTGGAGGAAGCAGTTAGGGGAGCACTTTGACAGTAGGTATAAAAAGGGAAGCCATCTTAGGGTGGCAGATCAGTCAGTAAGAGGAGAGAGAGAAGACAGTCTGGGAGCAGAGTCTCTTTAGGAGCTCTGCTCCACAAGAAGGGCCCATTCCTGGAGGCCCAGGAGGGGAGCAGAGGAGTAGGCTCCGATTTACAGAAGGGATCCCAGCGGGTACGGCGAGTGCGGGACGGCACCCGTACGCCCCGAATCTGTCAGAAGACAGAGGGATTGTAGGCCGCAAGAATGGGACCGGCCCGTGGACCAGTCGTGTAACTTCAAGTCTCGGCTGGAAAAACTGGAGGCTTCTGGCTTTCATAGACCAGTTGCCGCAGCCTTATTCTAATCCCCGTGAGGGTCAAGCAGGTCCGGGAACTTTGGTAAGATAGGAGGGACTTCAGAGCACCCGAGCGGGATTGAGAGTGGGGAAGCGCAGGGCAGGAGGGAGAAGACCCAGCGTGAAGACGGTCTAGCTAGGAATACAAGAAAGTGGGGTTCCGTCAGGTGCTCCTAATCTGCCTGAAGAAGAGCTGAACCCCTGCCTGGTGAGCGCAGCGCGACGTGGGAGGTTGGCACCCATACAGTGCACCAGTGGAACTTTCATAAGAACTGTGAGTAAAGACTCGGATGACTGCACCGTACTGCCTCCGTCCATTATTTTAGCTACTGCATCTTTCCCTCCCTGCACTACAACGCCCAGCACAACCCTCGCTTTCTTTACTGTCCTGAGGCTTGCTGCTCCACCTGTGGGGAGCCGTTCCATCACAAGCTGCCCTAACATCTGCCTCAGAGGACTCTCCCGCAGCGGCAGCTCCCTTTAGCCGCATTCCACAGGTGGCATCACGAACACTTTACAAATCCCCTATAAATAAAAGCCCCTTTTGGGTGACCGCCCTGAGCCACGGACCGGGTCAGCCACCATGATATTCCACACCGGCATCCAGGGGCCCGGCTGCCGAGTACCCCACGGCTCTGGGGGCGCGTCAATGATTGCATGTCACTGTCAGAAGTGCTCAACAGCTGTTTCAATTATTGGCTTGATCATTTCCATGCATGGTGTCAGACCTGCTATGGGCTGGATCCAACTCATCATCTTCCAATCTTTTATTGTGGTTTATAAAGAAAATGTAACATCGTAAACCTCAAACGATGACGTGGGTGTTGTTTTTTTTCAATTTTCAAATTAAAAAAGGAACAACAAACACTGCTTGTTTCATCCATTTCCCAGGAATTTTCTTTGCTATTTTGACGAACTGCAGCAACATATCCCTGGTGTGATCTAATCAGAAACCGATGCTTGATTATCATAGCAGATAATTTGGTATGCTAGTGAGGTATAGCTTATCTTTGCACAGTTGTCATCTTTTGCTCCCACAGGAAATGCGAGACTTTCTCCGAAGTCTGCTTCAGTCTACAGGGAGTTCAATTATTTCTAGTTTAAACACAAAAAATATTTTTGATCAGTCACAGGGAGAAACATTTATAGGATGAAGTGAAGCACCCAGCACATCTCAGGCTCCAGCGCTCCAGGGGGTTTTATGTTGTAGTTATTAAGACAATACGCTGGTGAGTTCCATATTTTGTACATTTTTAAGGTATTGTCAAAATAATCATCAGTGACAGAAACAATCTAAAAAAAAAGTTTTGCTGGTCAATTTTTTTTTCTGTTTTCTCATCATTTTCCAGAAGATACAACTTTCTATGTTGACGCTATGAATGATGTTCGGTATTCAAAGCTACAAGCTTTACAAACCTGTATTTGGGAATTTTCTTCTCTGCACATCTTCATGGGTTCTGTCAAGTTGAATTTGAAGCGTTGATGCACAGCTATTTTCAGGTTTCTCCAGAGATGTTTGGCTGAGTTCAAGTCCAGGCTCTGAGTGGGCCATTTAAGGACACTCCAGCCTTGTCTTTGCCGTGTGTTTACTGTTGTTCTTTCATTGGCACATAAATGTCCGCCTTAATTCAAGGTCTAGAGCAGTCTGGTGTTGGTTTTGGTAAGGGATCTCTCAACAAAATGTACTTTCCCAGAGTATGATGCTGCCACCTCCATGCTTAAGTTTAGAAATAGCATGGGCCAGGTGATGAGCGGTACCTGGCTTTCTCTAAATATGGAGTTTAGGTGCACAATAGCAAATATATTTGAAAAGACAAATCACTGAATAGGACTGCCCACCGGACTGATGTGCATATGTAGCACCCTGAGGATTCGGCTGCTACAGGGGTATTGCATCTCAACCCAGAGGTGTGATATTCCACTCCCGGGTAAGGATGGAGTGTGGAACTGAGCTCAGTTAGCTGCATGCACTACACACATCCCATTTCCGAGGAACAGACCGATGGTACTCCCACTAGAGAAATGTGCAGGTACGACAGAGTCTGTTCCTGGCTGGAGTGGGAGGGGGGTGGAACATCCCAGTAGTGTAGGGGCAGATAGGGGGAGCAGCCTGGGTAAAGCTAGGAGCTCATTGGGTGCTGGTCACCTGAGCTCACACATAGAGGGAGTATATAAGGTGGGCACCATCTTAGATCAGGGTCAGTCAGTGAGACGTCAGTCTTTTGCAGAGTGAGGTCAGTCTGTCAGAGCAGAGGAGAAGAGCAGCTCCAAGGCCAAGAGAGAGAGAGAGGAGAAAGAAAGACCCAGAGGGGGAGAAAGAAGGAACTCCAAGAGCCCAAATTAGACCAGAGGGTGAAGAGTTGGCAACAGGGTACCGGATCCCAAGCTGGCAGAGGCTACAGCACACCTTAGCCAGGAACCGGAGGTCGTGGGCAGGATCTGCCACGATCACCCACTAAATCCACCCGGAAGGCAGACCAGGAATAGGGTCAGGGAACCCAGAGACAAGGGTTTACCACCAAGAGGCCCGAGGGAGCCGGACATAGGTGGATCCCTGGTGGGGAAGGCCAGAGAAGAGGACAGGACAGAAAGGGAGCTCAGAACCACGCTCCAGAACTACTTGGGGGTTGGCCGAGTCCAGGACCTGGTGGACGCAGCACGGCTCGGGTGGTCACTCAAGGCCGGAGTGACCGGTACAAGAACAGCAGTAAGTAAACAAACCCTGAACTGCACAGCCCGACTCTGACTCTCATTACCATCCTCACTGCACCTCCACAACCACCATCCTCTGCACCTGACCCCCTGAGGCTATACCCCTCCCGTTGGGGGTTATTCTACCTGGGCTGCACAAACACCATCAGCCTCAGCGGACCCTGCTGCAGCGGCGGCCGTAGTGACCGCAATTCAACGGGTGGCGTAGTCGACACAAAAGAACATCTAGTAACATCATAAGGACTGCCACACACTGAGCTTGACACCCTGGGCACGGACCGGGTCACAGCCACTCGGAGACTACAACCCCCATCTGATCCGGCTCCGGGTATCCCTAAACAACACTGGCCCAGGGGGCGCGTCAACTTTGGCGTAGTCGGCAGGATAACGTGCCCGCAACAACCGGGTACTGCGTGCCTGAAGAAAAGTACACCGTTACCTTAAAAAGAAGTCTCCTGCCGGTTCCAGAGGGTCCCCGCCATCGGGCCCCATCACAGGTCGTTTCCCGCCGGTTGTCCGCCATTTGCAGCTTTTTCCCGCCATCCATGGAGTTTCCCGCCACTGGGAGACGATTCCCGCCATTTCCGAAGATTTCCCGCCTTGGAAGAGCGGACGCCATTATGGGCGTGCCAGAGGGTGGCAAGAGGCCACCTCCCATCGTGGGCCAGGTCGAAGAATGGCGCCAAAAGCGGAAACCGCGCCCACCAACAGAGACTGTGATGCTGGAAGTGTCCATCAGCGTGAGAGAACTGCCCCTGGAACTGAAGTTGTCCCGGGACCACCCTCGATGTGGGCGGAGACAGAAGAAGAGAACAAAGATGGGTGTCGCCTGGAGCAGTCTGGAGAGAGCGCACCCGGAGACAAGACGTCTGGAAGAGAGTCCAGAGAAAGCACACCCGGAGATGGAGGGAGAGCCAGGCAGCACCGACCCAGTGGTCAGGAGCCTGATGCGGGCCGCCACTCCAGGCAGCACCGACCCAGTGGTCAGGAGCCTGTTGCAGGTCGCCACTCCAGAAGGCCTGCTGGAGATCCTAACACAGCTCCCCCGAGACCGGGAGTGTGCACAGACTGCGCTGGAGGGCCTCGCACAGAGGTTGGCCCGGGTGCAACGAGAGACGTTGGCGGAGTGGAGCCGAGAGATGGCCCAGCAGACCGAGACTCGTCAGCGGAGCACGCCACCCGAGACGAGGAGACAGACCGCCTCTGAGGATGGCGCAGGAGGACTGAAGGCCGGAGACGGCGCCGAGAAGGGAGCCGAACGAATGGAGGCAGGTAAAGGGGACGTCACTACCCCGAGCCGGGAAACCGCGTGCCTGCCCCAGCTCCCCGTCGCAGAGCCCGAAGTACCCCCTGCCGTGCCCGTCGCTGCAACGTCACCGCCGCAGACTTGGCCTCAAACGGAAGCCGTGACCCCTGTGACGTCACACGCCTCGACCCCGAGCGTGGCCAAGCAGGAAGTACCATCGGCCTGGTCGCAAGGCCTAGTACCCCCGGGCGACGCAATACCAACAGCGCCCCCTACCTCCGCGGAGCCCCCGGCCTGGTCGCAGGGCCAAGTAACACAGGGCGCCGCCGTTCTTACGGTGCCCTTTACTTTCAAGGTGCCCCAGGCCTGGTCGCAAGGCCTGGTTAACCCGGGCGCCGCTACCACCACGGCGCCCATAACACCTAAAGTACCGCACCTGGGTGAGGACCTGTTCGCCCAGCATACATGCCCGGATGGGCAGCCCTTCGTATGGCCCCAGGAATACATCCAGCTGGAGCTGCAAAAGCAAGGGCCATGTGCGAACCCCTGATCCCGGCTCCAAAGCCCATGAAGAGGATCTCGCCCCCGCTAGAAGAGACCCAGTTTGAGTGGGATCCCACCGGAGAAGACCTCATGGGGTTCACTCAGGAGACTCGGGCAGCCGCAGCGGAGCGTGCAGAGTGCTGCCGCCAGCAGCTCGAGGTCTTTGAGAGGGAGCGGAGAGAGAGGCGGGTCCGGGAACAACAAGCCCAAATAAGGAGCGCGGAGCAGAAGAGCCGGACAAGGAGAGACCCCCGTGCAGCGCATGGTCCCCGTACCATCGGGACTGTGATAAAGTTCAATCTGCAGCATGGGTGGGGTTTCATCAGGGATCACCGCACCCCAGGCGACGTCTTCGTGACCAGGAGAGACGTTGAGTCCCACCTACCGGAGGGACACAGAGGTCGTGACCTGTATTTAGGGGACGAGGTCACCTTCACCCGGCACAAGTGTGCCAAAGGACCCTACGCCCTCCATGTGCATCGCCTGACGGAGGAGGAGCTGCGGTGTGAGGAGGAGCAAGAGGACCCGGACGGGTCTGAAACTGAAACTGTCCACAAAGAAAGAGCAGGAGGACGCCGTCGTTGAGTACGGTAGTGAAGAGACTGTATAAAGTTACCCGTCAGGGTATAAGAACTGTTACTGCTGCTAGTTAAAATATAGTCCCCGTTGGGACCAGCAAATTGAACTGTTAACCCCGTGTGTCCCTATTCCCACTGACCGAGGACTGAGAGCGGTCAATCCTCCCTAATACCTGGCCGAGGACTGAGAGCGGCCATATTCCCTTGTATATAGTTGCGCTTCCTAAAGCGCCCCCTACCGGTTTTATAGGAGACTGTTTTCTTCAAGAGACTGTAGCACTTTACCCGGTCACAAGTTGCACCGTGACCGGAGAAACCAGAAGACAAGAATGTTTATATGAAAAGTTTATTGCTGATATATATATATGATGTTTTATATGTTTTATATGTTTATGTTTTATGAAAAAAAAAAAATTGTATGTTTGTGGATGTTTTTATATCTTACAGCCCGAGGACGTGCTGTGATTTACCAGGGGGGAATGTAGCACCCTGAGGATTCGGCTGCTACAGGGGTATTGCATCTCAACCCAGAGGTGTGATATTCCACTCCCGGGTAAGGATGGAATGTGGAACTGAGCTCAGTTAGCTGCATGCACTACACACATCCCATTTCCGAGGAACAGACCGATGGTACTCCCACTAGAGAAATGTGCAGGTACGACAGAGTCTGTTCCTGGCTGGAGTGGGAGGGGGGTGGAACATCCCAGTAGTGTAGGGGCAGATAGGGGGAGCAGCCTGGGTAAAGCTAGGAGCTCATTGGGTGCTGGTCACCTGAGCTCACACATAGAGGGAGTATATAAGGTGGGCACCATCTTAGATCAGGGTCAGTCAGTGAGACGTCAGTCTTTTGCAGAGTGAGGTCAGTCTGTCAGAGCAGAGGAGAAGAGCAGCTCCAAGGCCAAGAGAGAGAGAGAGGAGAAAGAAAGACCCAGAGGGGGAGAAAGAAGGAACTCCAAGAGCCCAAATTAGACCAGAGGGTGAAGAGTTGGCAACAGGGTACCGGATCCCAAGCTGGCAGAGGCTACAGCACACCTTAGCCAGGAACCGGAGGTCGTGGGCAGGATCTGCCACGATCACCCACTAAATCCACCCGGAAGGCAGACCAGGAATAGGGTCAGGGAACCCAGAGACAAGGGTTTACCACCAAGAGGCCCGAGGGAGCCGGACATAGGTGGATCCCTGGTGGGGAAGGCCAGAGAAGAGGACAGGACAGAAAGGGAGCTCAGAACCACGCTCCAGAACTACTTGGGGGTTGGCCGAGTCCAGGACCTGGTGGACGCAGCACGGCTCGGGTGGTCACTCAAGGCCGGAGTGACCGGTACAAGAACAGCAGTAAGTAAACAAACCCTGAACTGCACAGCCCGACTCTGACTCTCATTACCATCCTCACTGCACCTCCACAACCACCATCCTCTGCACCTGACCCCCTGAGGCTATACCCCTCCCGTTGGGGGTTATTCTACCTGGGCTGCACAAACACCATCAGCCTCAGCGGACCCTGCTGCAGCGGCGGCCGTAGTGACCGCAATTCAACGGGTGGCGTAGTCGACACAAAAGAACATCTAGTAACATCATAAGGACTGCCACACACTGAGCTTGACACCCTGGGCACGGACCGGGTCACAGCCACTCGGAGACTACAACCCCCATCTGATCCGGCTCCGGGTATCCCTAAACAACACTGGCCCAGGGGGCGCGTCACATATACACCAGGGATTTCAGTGAATAAACTTCAAGTTTTACTGAAACTGTTAAACCTCTGTCTTGGCTTCTGGGCCTGGATCTGCTCCTTTCCCATATGGCCACTGCCCTTTTCTGTGCTCCACATCAGGCCTTGCAAGTTGCCCAGAATGCCTCTATGACTTCATTATCCTAGGTCTTTTAATGTACACTTTGATACACCTCAGCTGTCTGAGCAATCAGTCAGTGTAGTGTTGTGTTCAGTTGCTGCATGTCTTGAGACTAGCCAACATCCAGTTCCTTTAACAGCATCTGCACTGGAGACTGTTTCTGAGACCAGCTGGTAAATCCTTTATAGGCTGCAAGCGTTAGAAAATGTTATTAGTGTCTGTTCTCATAACACTGCTATAGATTCTACATCTTTCATTTACTTTTTCTGAGACCTGCTTGTTTACCCATACTTTGCTGTAAACATTATGAACTGTTATCTGAGATTGTTCACATTACATTGCAATCTGCTGCGGATTCTACAACTTGCATCTACTGCTTCTCAGACGTCTTCATTTTCCCATCGTTTTCTGTAGCATTCCAAACTGCTATTTAGAGACTATTTACATTGTGCTGCAACCATTTCTGCAGACTCCTGTGGTTTCTACAACCTACATCTAAGTTCTGCTTCAGACCTGACATTTTGCTCTTCATCTTCTCTCCTGTGTTCATCTGCCCTTCTGATTTTGTGGCTTCTGGTGTGTCCTGCTTTATTTGTTAGTTTGACATCCAGCATATCCTTTTGGCTGGGGCCTCTCCTTCCACCCTGTTGTGCTAATGCACTGGGTATATGTGTCCACACTGACCTGCGTCTTTGAGCACTTACAGAAACTTTTCCCACAAAAATGTATATCAACCTGATCAGCTCCTCTTGCTCTATTACATCCTGCCTACAGATTAGATATTATTTTCAACATGACAGGTTTCCTTTAATGTTAGTATATTTGCCTTTTAACAATCAAATAAGGCTGACCGATAAGATTGCTGCCTAATGTATCTGCGGTAATATGTTTAACTGTCCCTTTCATGTGTCTGTTCCAGACACATTTTCTATAATGACAGTAATTTTGACTTGTCTTGTATATATGATTGATTAAGTATGGTACACTTTACCATACTAAGTACTGAAAGGTGGAATAAAAATTGAAAGTTTAACAATATGGTGAAAAAATTATACTTATTTGTTTTTTTGTGAATTGCTTTTCCAGTGTTCACTGTATGGTAACAATTACCTGTCAGCATAATATTATGGGTCCGAATAATTACAGAGATAACAAGCATGCATAGTTTTTTTTCCAGTTAAGTGAAGAAAAAAGTTTTATATTATTTTTTTCTTACAATCTGGTTAGTGATGTGATTTTTCCAAGACCTATTACATTTGAATTTTTCACTTGATGGAGCTATATAAAGGATTGTTTTTGGCACGGAGAGCTGAAGTGCTAATTTATACTAACTCGTGGTACATACAACATTTTGATATCTTTTTATTGTTCTTTTTAGCTCCTTGTAGTGACTGAAAATTTGCAATTATGGCATTTTGATTTTTTTTCTTTATGGTGTTTACTGAACAAGTTAATTATTTTAATATTTTGATAGACAGATTTGATTTTACGGATGTGGCGATATCGAATATGTTCATGTTTTTATTTCTTTATTTTTAATGGGGAAGAAAGGTGGTGATTTAGGTGTTTTTATTTTTCTTATGTTGTTAAAGACTTTTTAAAATCTTTTTATATATATTTTTGATCTTTTCAGGGGACTTAAACCTGCTATTGGATCATCACTTGTTCAATATACTGCAATAAAATTGCGTAGCAGCATATAGAGAAAATGATATTCTCCTATAAAGGTTTCCCACAGACTAAGTTGGGGTCCTTCAGTAGGCCTCCAGCTGCTATGACAATCTATAGGCACCCCATGATCCCATCGCGGCAGCGATGGGAGCTGGTATGTGCATGTGTAACGAACAGGGCGGCCATGGCTGAGGGTCACATCCTTTCTCCTTTCCACATTACAGAAACATGGGGATCCTGGCTGGGTGTGGGTAACGTGGCGTGAGGCGCTAGTCGTGGGGGAGATACTAGTGTTCCACGCCCCGGCACGCTTTATAAATATGGGGGTCCTGACTGTGTGTCCTTTTGTCACCTCGGCGATATGCGTCTGCAAACTGCATGGTGCCGCTATATCGGGCAGGCCAGGACCAGATGTTAGAGAACTAATTGAGGGAGACCAAAGTCCAAAAATAAACTTTTTACTGAACATGAACTTGATAAGAACTAAGTACATCAGATAATAGACACATTTCTTCATACACGTTCCTCTTGCATTAAGTTGACATGGGCACTTCTCTGTTACATCTAATGACACTTCATTTCTCTTGCTCTTCACACTCTTGCATCTCGTGATGATTATGGGAGACTTCATCTTCCCCTGAGAGGGTTGCACGGGTTGAGGTGTAATGCTACGGCCAACCACAGCTACTCTCAGTTCCCAACTGACTAATGAGGACCCTACTGCTTGAGGTACGTCGGTACAACTCATTAGAAACTCGAAAGTCCACTGCTCTCCGTAGGAGAATTTTAGTTCCAATATGGTCAATATGGTCAATATGGTAACCATTGCTTCCTTTCAATATATACAATTGAGCTTTCTTTCACCATAGATAACTGTTCACTAATGTCCTTCTGATACAATTCCTTCCCTGATTTCAATCCCCTCTAAATGGGCCTTCTACTTCCCTTTTGCTTAAGTTCTGTACAGTTTAGTTTTTGTGTTCCAATCCATTAAATGTCTTGTTACGTTTCTTCGGTCCTCAGGACTTATCATCTGTGTAGTGGTCCACACTCTTCGCACACAACACACTATAACATGTCAGTCTGCTAACTGTCAGACCTTACTTAGATCTTTCTCTACTGAACACTGGTCTCTAATTCACTATCAGGAAGTCATCTTTCTTCCCACATAGCCCCTTCCTTACTAGCCTAGTCCTAACTATTAACTCTGTCTATCCCCAACTATGTGCATGCAAATTGCTAAACAGACAAAATCACATTTAAAACTGTGCAATACATTATATCACAACACATATCTTCAAGGGTGATGTGGGCAGACCTCCACTTCCTTACATGTGTCCTGTTACCTTAGCGATACGCTATTGCAGACTGCATGTTGCCGCTTGCCATGGCAGGAGATGACCCAATGAAGTAAAGATGAATGAGGGAGATCACAGAGCAAAAATAAAATTTTCTTTACTGAACAAACTGATGAGAAGTATTTACATTAGACAGCAGGCATAACACTTAAAAATACTTCTCCTGCACAATCCAGAGTCAGGAACTTCACGGTTACATGATACTTCTGTTACATTTTGCACTAGTCCAGCAAACCACTATGGCAACTTCCATCTTCCCTTCGTGTAAGGACTTCACTGGCTGAGGTGCATTGCTACGACTCCTCACGACTATCCTCAAGTTCTAATTGATATGGACTACAGGCCTCTTGGTGTGCCACTGCATATTCAGTTACCCATAGGAGAACATGTGCCCCAGACTTTCCATATTCTACTCTATGATCCTGAGGTGTGGCTAGGCTACACTCTAGTTTCTTATATAGTATAGATAACACTTGTCATAGGCCCCACTTACGTGAGATAAGCGGCAGCGCCGCTCCCCGGTCCTCCATTTACACTTGCTGTCGGGAGATCAGCGGCCCTAGCCGCTGATCTCCCGACGGTAGCTGCATGGAGGTCAGCGGCGATGCAGCCGGGAGATGACCGGCACTAGCAGGTCATCTCCCGGCTGCCCGCAGCGGAAGTACCCGCACAGGCAGCGCCGCGACCAATCAGCGATCTTGGCGCCAAATTTAAACATGCTCTCCGGCCAATTGGCGCCGGATTTAAAATAAGTACGCCACCGTCGGGAGATAGCAGGGCTGACTCGGCCCATGTGGTCATGTGACTCACCAACAGCCCATGACGTACTGAACATGTTTTGTCAGTCACCATCACAAGCAGTATTGACAACATGACGTAATTACAAAATTCATTAGGGGCCGCGGGGGGATACATTGGAGGGTTAATTTAAAGTAGTGCACAACCCATTTAAACACTGCTTCGCTGATTAGTCGCGCCCGGTCGGCTGCATACATATTCTAGAATACCCGATGCACTAGAATCGGGCCACCATCTAGTCTCTTGTATAAAACACTTACCAAGCTGCCATTTAGTAAAGAGTTTATTTTTGAACGGTGGTCTCCCTCATTGAACTGTAAAACATCTGGTCCTGGCAAACCAGCAACATAGGTTACATGCAGCCTGCACGGGCAAAATGCCCTCACAGCACAAGTCCACACACCCAGCCAGGACCTCCACTTTCATGTAACGTGCTGGGACTCCTAAGAGGAGTGCCTCGTCTGTGACTACCACTCGTGCCACGTTACACATGTAATGGTAATAACTTTTAAACCTATATTTACATGCTGCTATCAGTGATTGACAATGGTATTTAAGTAGTTAAACAGCAGCAAATGGAGTTACTGGAGCTACTATTATGGCAAAAGTAGCATGTGTGAATACATCCTGAGCTTAAAAGGGTTGTGCCACAATCAAAACCTATCCATGCTAAAATGGCCAACCAGGTTGATCATGCATCCAGCCCATTCAAACTGTATGAAGCTATCAGAGATAGCCAAGCTCTGTACTCCGCTGTATTAGTTGGTTCTTATAGACTTTTTACAGAGAAGCAATGTACATGTTTGATCACAGTTTTATTCAAAAATGGTAATTGAAACCCTCCTTCTCATGATTAGTGGGAGTGCTGTGCAGAGGGGATAAGTTCTGATTGTGGGACAATGACCATTATAAAAGAAAAATAGCACCCATAGACAGTGAATAATAGCTTTTTCGGAGTATGTGCACACAATATCTTTTTCAGGCGGATTCTGCTCCGAAAACGGCCTAAAAGGCACTAATTAATCCTGCAAAACAATAAACATATGCATTTTTTAACTACTTCAGGTTTCCAAGTAAACAAAGTGGTTAAAAAAAAGTCAGCTGACCCTTCTTCAGGTGTTTTCTGCTCTGAAGACACTACATACTTTACAAATCAAGTCAATGTAAAAGTTCAAAAGACAACTGGAAAACGGCTGTAAAAGAGATGTCACAAAAATACTAGAAAAACATCCAAAAAATTGCCAGGGGTCAAAAATGTTGAAAAATTGCTGAGAAAATTACAAAAAAAGATGCTAAACAAGAGGTGTTTTCTGTTGCATCTTGATTTTGGCAGGTTCACGCTCCTGAAATAGACATCAGTGGGACGTAACCCTCCTACAGAACTCATCCATGTTACCACTGAGACAATTTCTGCAAATTTGGATTTAAATCTCAGCTTTTGGGTCACTGTATTATTCTCTGACCTCATTTTTAGAAACATCAGTCAAGTTATGGCTATGTATTATTGGAAACAGGAAAGAAATGACATTGCTAGAACTTGCTGCTCTGTGGGATTATCGTCCTATATAAATAAAGAACTGGATAATCATGCTGCTGAGAACACTCAGATCATTTGTTCACTTGCGGAGTCCGTAATCTTCCCTGCTTGAAATGCCACAAGAAGTCATCTCATGTGTGAAATGCTTGGAATAGAAACCACTGATAATTCAGTAAAACTACTATAGCTCTGGAAATAGTACACTGAATCATTGGAGATAATGTGTAATCACCAATATATAGGGGAATCACAGATATGGAGTTTAATTGCTCTGTTTATAGCTGCCATAGACATACAGTGGTGTGAAAAAGTGCCCTTTTCCTTATTTTGCATGTTTGTCACACTTAAATGAAATACGCTATTATCTTTACGTTGACTTTTGAATTTTTGTGTTTTTCTTTGGTTGGTCAAGAAGCACAGCATATTATTTGTATGAGCCTGGATATCGACAGTTGAGTTGATATTTACTGCAACTTATTGTCTGTAATCTCTGGAGGACAGGGACACAGGGTCAAGGAACAATAATGTGCTAATATGCTGATTACATATTGTACCAGGCCAGCTAGTTTGGTGACCTGCAGAGCAATGGAAGACAGACTATGCAAATTGATTAAATGCTGAAACAATGAGACACAAGCCCCTGCCACCTTCCCCCCTGACCTGTGGATAATGTGAGGGACTTTACAATATCACAGCGAAGAGAGACTCTTCAGGAATCAGAGTGAATTGCCAGAGCAAAAGCTAAGACAACATGGCTCCATCAAGAGGGACACAGATTTGGATTCTACAGGATGCCAGCTTACGGTATCATGGCCCTGGCTGGAGAAATACAGATCTGCTCCATTGACTGTCACAGAAACCATGGATACATTTGTGCAAACGAGGCTGAGACCCTTCGGTCATGTGGTCCCATGGAGATGTTAGGGTAGTCAGGTTGGGACCCTCCGGTCACCTGGAACCCACCGATATGATCACAGAAAGCGAGTTTGGGACCCTCTGGTCACCTGGTTCCATGGAGATGTTCAGAGAAGCCATGTTGGGACCCTCGGGTCTCCTGGCCACATACCTCAATTGACTGTCAGCTTCCTAAGCTTGTCATTACCTCCTCTCTGTGGGTACCCTGGAAGCCCCTCGGAGTTGCAGCTGCTCTAATCCCCGGCGAGTCAGCGGAAGGGGGAGTCTCTGTAATTTTGCACTATCTTGTGTATTTGCTGGGACTTTTCTATATGTTATTGTCTGTTTGGTGGTTCAATGAAGTATTGCTACACTGTTTTAGTCTCACCCTGTGTTGTCTGAGTAGTACTATGCCCACGGGAGACCCCCGTGTATTCACAATGAGTGGGCCAAAATTCCTCCGGAGAGTTGTAAAAGACTCATTTCCAGTTATCGCAAACGCTTGATTGCAGTTGTTGCTGCTAATGGTGGCCCAACCAGTTATTAGGTTTAGGTGGGCAATCACTTTTTTACACAGGGCCCTGTAGGTTTGGATTTCTTTTTCCGCTAATAATAAAGACCATCATTTAAAAGCTTCATTTTGTGTTTACTTGTGTTATTGCTGTCTAATATTTCAATTTGTTTTGTGATCTGAAACGTTTAAGTGTTAAAAACATGCAAAAAGAGTAAGAAATCAGGAAGGGGGCAAATACTTTTTCACACCACTGTATGTTTAGTGATGGCTTTTTTTTATTATGAGTTTTGTTATGAACAGGAGTGGCTACTTCTTATGACCCAAGGTTATAGATGGCCCAAATCTATCACTTCAGCTTGGATACCATCTGGTGAGCAAATCTGATGGCTCACATCTACAAACACAAATACACATTTCCATCATATAATACACAGAACTATGCAAATGTCAGAGATCACTCTTGCTCATTTAATTTCCAGTCCTGATGGCTATTAACTCCTTAAGATCGAAAACAATGGGGGTGATTTATCAAAGTGTTTTTGCCAGTAAACTTTGAAAAGTCGCAACATTTTTGCACAACTCGAGGTTGTGCAAAAAATGTATGACTTAGCGTTTTCACAAGCAGCTCTGCCAGAATGGGTGAAGCTGGTTTGTAGCTGGGATGAGACATGGCTATGCAAGCCTATCGAATAAATCAAAAGTGCCAGAGTCTTGAGTGCTAGTAATGTTACTCCAGTTCTTGACTAGAGTAACATTTTTGGTGAGGCGCATGGAGGCGCATGCCACTGAGAAGGTGTGACAAATTCATAAAGTGGCATGCACCTCCTAATAAATTTGGCACCTCATACTGTAGTGAACCCTTCATTAAGACTGGTGCACTACACAGATAACCCCTTCTCAATCACTATGTTGCGCCCAAGAAAAATAATAGCAGCTATACTCACTTCCGGTCTGGGCACCACTACAGTAACTTTGGCACTGACTATCCCAGGGCTCATGTGACATTATATCACGCAATCCCTGGGCCAATCATGGGCCGCTTCACTTTGGGTATAACTCACAACTGGGGGAAGGCGGAGCTGCGGCTGCTCCCTCCTTACTTGCTAACTTCCTCCTTTCGCACAGAAGGTGAGTATAGGTGCTATTATTTTACTTGAGAGGAACATAATGATTGAAAAGGGGTTGGCTGAGTAGTGGACAACCCCTTTAATGAATCGACCCAATGGGTCATGTGAAAATGACTTTGAATAAAAGGAGCCTGTCATCTGATTCATGTTTCCCAAACCATAGACACCATGAATCAAAGTCTGGCTATGTTATTGCAACCATCCATGCATCTTGAATGATACGTAAATTTAGTATACTTTTCAGGTCTGTACATTTGCAGGACACAGAGAGATTTGCTGCCATTCTGGGACTGAAAGATATTAAGAGACTGACAGCACAGAATGACTGTTCAAACCAAGTTCCGCCACTCGGTGCTGCGCAGCGGGGCCAGTCATTTATATACACCTTCCCACATGCTTGTTGTCCCTCTATCTCCAACCCCCTATTCTTTGATTGACAGCTCTGGCTTCATAGAGCCAGAGACGGGTGGAGATAGATGAACAACAAGCAGGTGGGAAGGTGTATATAAATGATTGGCCCCGCCATGAAGCACCGAGCGCTGGTACTTTGTTTCAACAGTCTTTCTGTGCTGACAGAGTCCCTTTAAGAGAGTGGTGTCTGAAGAACGTAACTCTCATTTCAGACAAAATAAAGCCACTGTGCTTGGTTAAAACTTATTCCCTCTGCCCCCCAATATGTTTTGCCACTTTGTGTTTTATTCAGAAAATTTGGGTTGAGACCGTTCATGTGATGTATCCACCAAGATTTTTTTCTGAATCGATTTTTTATTCAGATCGCCCCATCTATGATCCAGTTTGGCTCAACAAATTCCCCAAAGTTTGAGAACTTTTAATCCCCAATCTTAACTAATGTGATGTAGATAGCAACATGTCCTCTTTGCTATTGAATGAACCAATAATATGTTTGGAGATTCTGCTCTTAAATTACTGCAAGGTTTTGGTGATATACAATTTCGGACATGTGCATCTAGCTTCATAGACTACTCCTGTTGTTTGACAAATAATAAATTGTGGTATGTCTTATGCTCTGTGGTCAATTGAGTGATCAAAGATTTTAGCATTAAGCATAATGGTACAAAATGAGCATCTGACACTAGAGTAGTGTCCATTGCTGCAAGATTTTAGCCATGTACCAACTATGTACTAAAAACTCCCAAAAGATTTTTTCCTAGTCAGAAAGTGATAATTAAAAAATGAGTCAGGACTTCTCGTAGATCAAAATCAGCGAGCAACAATGGAGTATTTAATACTTACACATTCAATGGGTGTTATGCTTTTTATTTGATAGACTTTGCTATCAAATGTGAAACATTGTAAAAAAAAAAGTGAAGACGGATAAATGCAAAAGCTCCGTGTGAGTGGAGTTGTGTACCCTTAGTGCTCAAAAAGTGATGTACCGCTTTACAAAGTAGAGCTTGATGTTACATAGTTACATAGTTACATAGTTTATAAGGCCGAAAAAAGACAAGCGTCCATCCAGTTCAGCCTATTTCTTGTGAACTGCAGCTATTCCGCAGCGTTGATCCAGGGGAAGGCAAAAAAAACCATGCGGTATAGGCCAATTTACATCATTGAGGAAAAATTCACTTCCCGACTCCAATCTGGCAGTCAGATTAAATCCCTGGATTAATTAACTATCACTAAGCATAAGATGTAATTTTATTGTTCTCAAGAAAGGCATCCAGGCCTCTCTTGAACTCATTAAGTGAGTTGGACATCACCACTTCCTCTCCCAGAGAGTTCCAGAGTCTCACGGCTCTGACCGTAAAGAATCCCCTTCTATGCTGGTGCAGGAACCTCCTTTCCTCCAGACGCATAGTGTGCCCCCTCGTCTTTGTCACCATCCTTGGTATAAACAGGTCATGGGAGAGATCTCTGTACTGCCCCCTGATGTATTTATACATGTTTATGAGGTCTCCTCTAAGCCTTCTCTTTTCCAACGTAAATAGGCCTAATTTTGACAACCTCTCTGGGTATTCTAGTCCCTCCATTCCCTTTATTACCTTAGTCGCCCTCCTTTGTACCCTCTCTAGCTCCAATATGTCTTTCCTGAGCACCGGAGCCCAGAACTGTGCACAATATTCTAAGTGTGGCCTTACCAGCGCTTTATACAGAGGAAGAACAATGTTCTCATCATATGCCCCTATTCCTCTTCTGATGCATGCCATGACTCTATTTGCCTTCGCAGCTGCTGCCTGACACTGGGCACTCCAATTTAATTTGCTGTTAACCAAGACGCCCAGGTCCTTCTCCATGTCAGATTTCCCCAACGGTTTCCCATTTAATATGTATGGGTGACTGCTGTTTTTCTTTCCCATGTGCATGACCTTACATTTATCAGCATTGAACCCCATTTGCCATTTTTTGGCCCGACTCCCCAATTTATCTAAATCCTCCTGTTTTTGGCCCAACTCCCCAATGTTGATTATTTTTTTTCTGTTTCTCATACATAAAATCTTTAAGTACTATTTAACTAATGGTGACAGATTTGGTGATTTACGAGCTCATTCACGGTTGTTAGGAGGCACGATTTCTCTGAATTTAATATATTTGGAGCTACAGTTTTGGAATCTCCTCTTCTCTCACGTTTCCTGGTTTTCTTCTTTTTACACTGCAAAATTAATAACTTGTACTGTACTTAATGGTTATTTTTTTCACTTCCACCTGAATCCAGCTCTAGGCATAGCGTTCTCCATCTCTTGCCACTGAGTCCCTCTGCAACATCGCTCTTCAAGGACTTACAGAATACAGGTTGTTGGCAGCCTCACCACTACTGTCGACTTCTTCCTATATCATTTTGCCTGCTCATTTACAATAGACTTTATTGCAAACCCAGCTCTGCTATACCTGTTCCTCATCACTGTGTTAACTGCTATATCTCTGTGCCAAGTCTACTGTTGAACTCCATTGCAAACCCAGCTCTGTTACATCTGTTCCTTAATGCTGGGTCAACTGAGCCACATTGCTGTGACAGCTCAGATACTTTAAATCTCCATTCCACACTTAGCTCTGCTACACTAAATTTTCCTCACTGAGTCAACTCAGCTACATGCTGTGACCAGCTCTGCTTCATTTAACCACCACTGCAAACTAAGCTCTGCTGCATTGATTCTACTTTTCCATGTCAAATTAGTTGCACCAAAGTGACTATTCAGCTATGCCAGTTGCTGTTGGTCCAACTCAACTTCATCTGTTACCATTGTTTCAGTTCAGCTACTTCAGTTACCATTTTTTCAGCCCTTCCACTTGTGCCAGCGATGTTCCAACTACATCTCCCTGCTGTATCAACGCCACCTGTCCGTGCTGCATAAAATCTGCTCATTCGAGCCAAACACTTCAAGAATCATCCTCCCCAAGTCAGACACAGTAGGCTGTTTTTCACTGGAAAAAAATGAGAGGGATAGTCTCTGACTTTTGTAAAGTACTATAGGTATGTCGAAATACAAATAATCTCACAGCATAACATGTAGAACTGTTAGCTCAAGTTAACAGGATAGGTTACATTTAAAGAATAATTAAAGTTTTATTTTATATAATTATCCTCCAGGCATGGCAAACTTATCATTTTTTTTATATACTCCATTACCTTCTTTCTCTCCCATACACCATGCTGAAAGTGCTGTTTTAACTACCTTGTTCAAGCTCCTTTAAAATGCAGCTCCTGAAAAAATTTTTACTCCTTCTTCCTGTGTGAGCTTCTCTGCTCCCACACTAGGATCAGACAATGAGTGCTTGTAAATAATGTTTGAGTACGGATTCTTGATCGAGCTGCAGTTCAAAGCAGCTACTAAAGGAGCATGAACAAGGGAGTTAAAACAGCATGGTGTCTGGGAGAGGAGGAAGCAAAATAAAGTAATGGAGTAGGTTACTAAAAAATCTTAACTTTGCAAAGACTGAATAAATAAAAAAAAGTTCAATTACTTTTTAATAGTGAGTAAGAAAAATGTAGAATAGCCATTGTTCTCATATTAAAGGACACAGCAAAAGTAGTAATATATGATATAAGATAAAGTGAAGAATTCGCATGGTTGGAATAAAAATCAATATCAGTCAACAGGGAACGTGGGGAAAGTCTTCAATTGTATAAGCAAGCAATTTGTAAATTGGCTGCCATTTATGACTCACTGATGGTACATGCTACAAACACCAGCTCCTTCCTATCAAGTTTACATCTACTTTAAAAATTGAATTTCTACCTTTTACTAGCATCTATAAGTTACACACCATGTCTGCATCATTTATGGTATCAAGATACCATGCTGAATAATCTCTTAGTATAGCTTTATAAGGGCAGGTGCAGATAAGCATATTCTCCTCATTGGAGAGAATTGGATGGATTATGCTAATCACACTCAGATCAGAGTTTGACCAGAATGTGATTATAGTGCAATCAGATTCTCTTGGATCAGGAGAAGATGGAGAAAAAAAATGTCTCCATCTTCTCCCTTTTATCAGTGTGGAAATTGGACTGCACTCAGATGACATTGGAGTGCAGTCTAATGGCTTTCACAGACTCATTGACTTGCATGGATCAAATATTGGATCAAACTCGGGCATGGAGCTATTTATACGGCCCTATCGCAGAACATTTTTTCCGGGTGTGATCTGGTGTTTTTCAGATAGCATTCGGTCTGAAAATATGCTCGTCTGCACCCGACCTTAAGGTTGGAGCTTAGTTTTTCTGTTTGTAAAGCCCCATATTCCCTAAATAAAAGGTAAATGCCAGAAGATAAATCCAATGCCAAAAAAATGGAGTAAAATATAGCTTTAGTCATATGTCTATTCAGATTAGCCTGGGGAAAGAGGTTAATGTGAATGGTAGGAAGGAAGAGTTCCCTTACTGATCCTGAAGAAGGCCATAAATCCAAAATGCATAAGCCAATTCGCCCAGTAAGAGAATAGCAGAAGAAACATGACTTGATCAACAACCGTACAAGAATTCTACACATTTATTCTTTCTTGGAACCATTCCCTATACAATGTAGACCATACCTTAGATTTACAGTTATCACAATAATGGAAGAATGTTATCTCTGAAGACTAAAGCCTCTCTTTTTTTTCCCAAAAGATGATCTGGTGCCATATTTCCTTTTGAGGGAGGTTTATGACGCGCCCCTGGGCCTGTGTCGCGCTGCGTTGCGCACGCGGGAGCTTACCCGGAGCCGGATCTCTTGAGGGTTGTAGTCTCGTGGCGGTGACCCAGTCCGTGCCCAGGGAGTCAAACTGAGCGGCGATGTATCAGCGGTAGATGTTGTACGACTACGCCACCCGTTGAATGCAGCTATGGAGCTGCCGCTGCAGGACAGTCCGCTGAGGCCGGTGGATGGATGGTGCAGCGTAGATGGTATAACCCCCAACGGGAGGGGTATGGCCTCAGGGCAGCAGATGTGGATGATGGGGGTAGCAGGAACCACTCGGAGACGGTACGGTGTAGTTCAGGGTCTTTACTGGTGACAACGATAGACCCTCCCGGAGTACTGGCTAGTGATTGGGGCCTGGTCAGTCCTTGAGCAGATGGGATCTCCCCTGGCCAGGCGGAGTTGTAGGCCTCCCAAACTGACTGTACTCTTCTGGCTACCTTGCTAGAAGCGGGTATAAGTAGCCCACGTCCCTGAGTGTACCGTGTGGTGCTCACCCGTATGGCCGGTGACTCGGGGCCTTCTAATGGCTTCCGCTCCACGATGGCGGTGCTGGTCCCACGCGTGTGACCGTGCCTTCGGGCTTCTTGGCCAGAGGACCTGAAATCCCCTGCCTGACGGATTCTGCTGCTGGGTAGGAGTTAGTCCCCACAGCCTCGGACTCCGGGTCCGGTAAGAAATCTTCTCAGTCAGGGCGAGCTCTGCAGCTGCCAGCCCCTGACTCGTAGTAATATTGCTCCCACTGAGCTTCTGCTGTTTCTTCCTATGCTGCTTCTCTGTCTCTACTCTCCTTGACTGACTAACCCTGCTTCAGCCCCGGGTTTATATAGGGGAAGTTCTTCCCCTCCCAAGACTGGGCAGGAGGTGTGGCATGCACAGGATCCCTGACCAAAGGACCTCCCACCTGCTCTCAGACATAACATTACATTACTGTGGAAACCAGACCCCTGGGGTGCCACATTTACACCGACCATCTTTTCACCCTATTTTTCTATGTACATGAATCTTGTCCCTTTTAGATTCCTCTTCTTAAACTAAATAAAGGTTATTCTTTTAATCTATTAATGCTCTTTGACAAGTGCAGTGGTGCTTAAAAGTTTGTGAATCCTTCAGAATTTTATCAGAGTTAAAGCTGTTTTTAGGGAGGAATTGGCTAAAATTCCACCAAGCAGACGCAGGACTAACTCAACAATTACTGGAAAGCTTTAAATGCAGTTATTGCTGCACAAGGGAGTCACACCAGAAACTGGAGGCAAAAAGTTCACAGATTTTTGCCACTCACAGACATGTGACATTGAGTCATTTTCCTTAGTGAAAAAAAATATAAAGTCTAATATTTTCGACTCATTTGTTTGATTTGGGTCTCTATCTACTTTTATGACTTATGTGAAAATCTGATGCAATTTTAGGTCACATTTATGCAAAAATATGTAAAATACTGAAGGGTTCAAAAAGTTTCAAGCTGCACTGAACATAAAGATGATGAACATAAAGAGTATAAACTTAGGATTTATAAAACAACATAATTGGCTTTGTGAAATGCATTAAGTTAAAATAAATTCTGTAAAATGGCTACATCAAAATTCTAGTCTTGCCATAGCTCGTGGGAAACTCCAAGATGGATTTGTTGCACAGCAACGCAACATGATAAAAGCAAGTAGACACTGCTTTGGTATAAATAGAGGTCAAAGCATAGCAGAAAGTGGTTTTATCATATATTCTACAGGAATTTCTCCAATTATCTCCGAAAACTCGGTCAGTTTTTAGTCCTTATTTGTTTAGCTCATTAATCACAAGCTATTACATTTTAAGTTGTTTTTTTTTGCAGATATTAATCCTACCATTTAATAATCTATAATTCAAGATAATACAGTAATATGAAAAAGTTTGGGCACCCCTATTAATCTTAAGCTTAATGTTTTATAAAAATTGGTGTTTTTGCAACAGCTATTTCAGTTTGATATATGTAATAACTGTTGGACACAGTAATGTTTCTGCCTTGAAATGAGGTTTATTGTACTAACAGAAAATGTGCAATCTGCAAACAAAATTTGACAGGTGCATAAGTATGGGCACCTCACCAGAAAATTGACATTAATATTTAGTAGATCCTCCTTTTGCAAAAATAACAGCCTCTAGTCGCTTCCTGTAGCTTTTAATGATTTCCTGGATCCTGGATGAAGGTATTTTTGACCATTCCTCTTTACAAAACAATTCCAGTTCAGTTAAGTTTGATGGTTGCCGAGCATAGACAGCCCTCTTCAAATGATCCCACAGATGTTCAATGATATTCAGGTCTGGGGACTGGGATGGCCATTCCAGAACATTGTAATTGTTCCTCTGCATGAATGCCTGAGTAGATTTGGAGCGGTGTTTTGGATCATTGTCTTGCTGAAAGATCCATCCCCTGCGTAACTTCAACTTTATCACTGATTCTTGAACATTATTGTCAAGAATCTGCTGATACTGAGTGGAATCCATGCGTCCCTCAACTTCAACAAGATTCCCGGTGCCGGCATTGGCCACACAGCCCCAAAGCATGATGGAACCTCCACCAAATTTTCCTGTGGGTAGCAAGTGTTTTTCTTGGAATGCTGTGTTTTTTTGCCGCCATGCATAACGCCTTTTTGTATGACAAAACAACTCAATCTTGGTTTCATCAGTCCACAGGACCTTCTTCCAAAAAGAAATTGGTTTCTCCAAATGTGCTTTTGCATACCTCAGCCGACTCTGTTTGTGGCGTGCTTGCAGAAACGGCTTCTTTCGCATCACTCTCCCATACAGCTTCTCCTTGTGCAAAGTGCGTTGTATAGTTGACCGATGCACAGTGACACCATCTGCAGCAAGTTGATGCTGCAGCTCTCTGGAGGTGGTCTGAGGATTGTCCTTGACTGATCTCACCATTCTTCTTCTCTGCCTTTCTGATGTTTTTCTTGGCCTGCCACTTCTGGCCTTAACAAGAACTGTCCCTGTGTTCTTCCATTTCCTTACTATGTTCCTCACAGTGGAAACTGACAGGTTAAATCTCTGAGACAGCTTTTTGTATCCTTCCCCTGAACAACTATGTTGAATAATCTTTGTTTTCGGATCATTTGACAGTTGTTTTGAGGAGCCCATGATGCCACTCTTCAAAGGAGATTCAAACAGGAGAACAACTTGCAAGTGGCCACTTTAAGTAGCTATTCTCATGATTGCATACACCTGGCTATGAAGTTCAAAGCTCAATGAGGTTACAAAACCCAAAAAAGTACTTTAGTAAGTCAGTAAAAAGTAGGTAGGAGTATTTAAAACAAGAAAATGATAAGGGTGCCCATACTTATGCACCTGACAAATTTTGTTTGAATGCAGATTGCACATTTTCTGTTAGTACAATAAACCTCATTTCAAGGCAGAAACATTACTGTGTCCAACAGTTATTACATATATCAAACTGAAATAGCTGTTGCAAAAACACCAATTTTTATAAAACATTAAGCTTAAGATTAATAGGGGTGCCCAAACTTTTTCATATAACTGTATAATTATTTGTACATCTATCTATCTATCTATCTATCTATCTATCTATCTATCTATCTATCTATCTATCTATCTACAGTCATGGCAGAAAGTGTTGACACACTTGAAATTGTTTCAGGAAGCGAAGTATTTCTCCCAGAAAATTATTGCAATTACACATGTTTTGTTATACACATGTTTATTTCCTTTCTGTGTATTGGAACAACACAGAAAAACACAGGACAAAAATGCAAATTAAACATAATTTCACACAAAAACTTCAAAAATGGGCTGGCACCTTCAACCTTCCTTATTTTTCGGACTATAAGGCACATTTTTTTCCTTCAGAATTTTGGTGGAACATGGGGGGTGCATCTTACAGTCCGAATGTACTATACTTGTTGCTGTGACTGTGGATGGAGGAGGGAGTAAGCTGCAGCAGTGGAGAAGCGGGGCACAGGAGGCTTGAGCCACCTGCTGCAGCCAACACTGTGCCCGCTGCTAAAGAAAATTAATATTCACTGCTCCCCAAGCCCATGAGCGTGTGGAGCACTGAATATTCATTCTCCTTAATAGCGGCAGCCACAGTCGTCGGCTTCCTGCAGTGACTCGGTTCTCATGTGCGCCAGCTATTAAAGAGCATGAATATTCACTACTCCCCACTCCCATGGGCATGGGGAGTAGTGAATATTCATGCTCTTTAATAGCGGGCACACGTGATAGCCGAGCCGCAGCAGAAGCCGCGGCTGCGGCTAATGCTGTGCGCGCTGCTAAAAAGAACAAATATTCACTACTCCCCATGCCCATTGTCAAGGCTGGAGAGTAGTGACTATTCTGGCAGCTCTCTCAGCCTATGGGGGCGCATGGCAGTGACGTTATGTGCTGTTCACATGGTGAGGTCAGCTGCTGGTAGCAGAACAGGACGCAGCGCTGGAGCAGAGGGAAGGAAGGTGAGTAGAATTGTTTATTTTTTTGTGTGCAGTGTGATGGGGGTGCCATGCATACCAGGATGGGGGTGCCATGCATACCGGAATGGGGATGAGGGGTGCCATGCATACCAGGATGGGGATGAGGGGTGCCATGCATACCAGGATGGGGATGAGGGGTGCCATGCATACCAGGATGGGGATTGGATTGCCATGCATGCCAGGATAGGGATTGGGGTGCCATGCATACCAGTATGGGGATTGGGATGCCATGCATCCCAGTATGGGGATTGGGGTGCCATGCAAACCAGGATGGGGATTGGGTCAACATGCATACCAGGATGGGGATTGGGGTGCCATGTGTGGTGCCCTGCTGCGCTTGGAGCCACAGATCCTAGAGGGGTGCATAAATGGATTCCTCCACATGAGGCCCCCACAGCACACACACACCTCCACCTTCCACTTCAGACCACCAGAGGAAGCCCATTAGGGATATAAATAGGGAAGGTGGTGTTAGGTAGTTCGGTTCCTGCAGAGTGAGACACAGAAACAGGTCAGTCTGCAGTGGAGCTCAGTCTAGTTTCAGTTTGCAGTCTAGCCAGAACACAGCTAAAGGTTCAGCAGTGGAGCACCAGGCTCCTGCAAGCTAGACTCAAGTAGCTCAAGTTAGTGAGCTAGGAGCGTTGCCGATGCTCAGAGAGCGGCAGAATAGGCAGCCAGCTAACTGCCAGTGTGTATAGCCTAGTGAGGGCCCGAGTAGGCCGAAGGCTAGAGGAGTGAGTAGCATCGGGGGCAGAGGAGCTGTACAAGCTCACCCCAGAAAACATATACCGGACACCGGGTCCGCGTCTACAGGGCCGTATATCCCCTGTAGAGACAACCTGAGACCCCTGGAAGACTTCAGGTCCTAGGATCACCCAAGAGTTGATACATACCAGAGCCAGGAGTCACGGAGGCCCCGCAAGCTGGGAGCGTGTACTCCAAGAGAAGGCCCTACCACAAAGTCAGCCGGTGCAGGACAGCGAAAAAGTTAGGCCTAGCTCCAGGCAGGTCAGAAACTTACCACACAAAGGCAGGAAACAGGAGGCCTATACCCGCTCACTGGGGAGGATCCTGATATGCACCCTTCACCCTACAGTGCTCCGGGATGTGCCTGAATTTCCATCAGTAAAAGGTACTGAAGTGACTATCGTGTTTGTCCCTGTTCTTGCTCTGACCCGGCTGGGTCCCATCTGTCCTGCATCCTTTCTTCCCCGCTGCCCTGAGGCCTGGCTCCACCTGTGGGGAGCTATACCACCTAAGCTGCCTTAACACCGGCCTCAGTGGGCTGCCGCAGCGCTGGTGATTCTCACCAGACACCACAGATGGCGTCACAAACTTTTACGTAATAATCCACCCTTTTAAAAGAGAGGCCCAGAGTACGGGCCCGGGAGCCGACTACCGCGACATCCCCCAAGATCAGGCAACAAGGCCCGGGCACCGAGTCATCCCCATCCCCTGGGCTCGACACATGCATATCAGGATGGGGATTGGGGTGCCATGCATACCAGGATGGGAATGGGGGGCCATGCATACCAGGATGGGGATTGGGGTGTCATGCATACCAGAATGGGGATTCAGGTGCCATGCATACCAGTATGGGGATTGGGGTGCCATGCAAACCAGGATAGGGATTGGGTCAACATGCATACCAGGATGGGGATTGAGGCGCCATGCATACCAGGATGGGGATTGAGGTACCATGCATACCAGTATGGGGGTTGGGGTGCAATGCAAACCAGGATGGAGATTGGGTCAACATGCATACCAGGATGGGGATTGGGACGCCATGCATACCAGTATGGGGATTGGGGTGCCATGCATACCAGGATGGGAATGGGGGGCCATGCATACCAGAATGGGGACGGCATACCATGTCAATCAGGATGAAGGACTATGTATGCCAGGATGGGGGATATTAGTACAGAATTCGGGTACATTACCCCTATAACAATGTTAGCAGCAGATCCCTCCCCCAATAACAGCATCACCACATTTTTTGCTTCAATTTTGTTTTCTATTTTTCTCCTCTAAAACCTAGGTGTATCTTATGGTCCGGTGTGTCTTATAGTCCAAAAATATGGTAATATTTGGTTGCACGCCCTTTGGAAAAAATAACTACAATCAATCGCTTCCTATAAGCATCAAAAAGCTTCTTACACCTCTTAACTGAAATTTTGGACTACTCTTCTTTTGCAAACTGCTCCAGATCTCTCATGTTTTAAGGCCACTTTCTCCCAACAGCAATTTTAAAATCTCTCCACAGGTGTTCAATGGAATTTAGATTCGGACCCATTACTGGACACTTCAAAACTCTCCAGCACTTTGTTTCCATCCATTTTGAAGTGTGTTTGGGGTCACTGTCCTGCCGGAAGACCCATGACTTAGGACAAAAAAAACAGCTTTCTGATACTGGGCACTACATTTCAACCCAAAATCCTTTGGTAATCTTCAGATTTCATGATGCCTTGCACACATTCAAGGCACCCAGTGCCAGAGGCAGCAAAACAACCCCAAAACATCTTTGAACCTACACTATATTTGACTGTAGGTACTGTGTTCTTTTCTTTGTAGGCCTCATTCTGTTTTCGGTAAACAGTAGAATGATGTGCTTTACCAAAAAGCTCTATCTTGGTGTCATCTGTCCACAAGATGCTTTCCCCTTACATTTTGGCAAACTACAGTTTGGCAAACTACAGTTTGCTACAGTTAAACTAGAAGAAGAGGGGATGGGAAGAAAAACGCCGGACACAAACATGAAACCAGAGAACATACTAATGAAAGATATGAAGTGCGACAAAGAAGGTCCAAGACAAGATACTTGGTAGGTAGGTAAGAAAATGTCTAATACAATCCACAGGGAGAAGATTGGAACAAAACAAAATCATGTAAACTGCATGCTAGAAAATGCCAGAAGCCTGACAAACAAGATGGATGAACTGGAAGCAGAAATATCTACAGGTAACTATGACATAGTGGGAATAACCGAGATATGGTTAGATGAAAGCTATGACTGGGCAGTTAACTTACAGGGTTACAGTCTGTTTAGAAGGGATCGAAGAAATCGGATAGGGGGTGGAGTCTGTCTATATGTAAAGACGTGTCTAAAGCCTACAATATGGGAGGATATATGGGAGGGAAAAGAGGAGGTCGAGTCCTTATGGGTGGAGATACATGGGGCAAAAAACAATAATAAAATTATCATAGGAGTCTGTTATAAACCACCAAATATAGCAGAAGCCACTGAAAGTCTATTAATGAGACAAATAGACGAAGTAGCAAAAAATAACGAGGTGATTATTATGGGGGACTTCAACTACCCCGATATAGACTGGGAAACCGAAAGCTGTAGATCTCAGAAAGGAAACAGGTTTCTGTCAATTATCAAAGACAATTATTTGTCACAACTTGTGCAGGAACCAACTAGAGGGACGGCCCTTTTAGACTTAATATTAACTAACAGACCAGACAGAATAACTGAGGTGCAGGTCGGGGGGCACCTGGGAAATAGTGACCACAACATTATACAATTCCACATGTGCTTCAGTAGGGTGCCCAGCAAGGGAGTCACAAAAACACTGAACTTCAGGAGGGCAAAGTTTGATCATCTAAGAGATGCCCTTCACCTGGGATAGTATCTTTAGTAATAGGAGCACGGATAGAAAATGGGAAATTTTCAAAACAGTCCTACATAGTCACTGTAGAAGGTACATACCTTATGGGAATATGGGAATAAAAGGGCTAGGAATAGGAGGAAGCCAATGTGGCTAAATAAGGAAGTCAAGAGGGCAATGAAAAACAAAAAAAGGGCTATCGGTAAACTTAAACAAGAAGGCAGCGAGGAAGCGCTAATATCTTATAGGGAAAAAAACTAAATATGTAAGAAACAAATAAGAATAGCAAAAGAGGAGACAGAGAGACTAATTGCCAAGGAAAGTAAAACGAATCCCAAACTGTTCTTTAACTATATAAACAGTAAAAGGATTAAAACTGATGGAGTTGGCCCATTGAAAAATAACCTGGGTAAAATCATAAAGGGCGATGAGGGTAAAGCAAACCTACTCAATAGCTTCTTCTCCACTGTTTTCACAAAAGAAAACAATTTATCGGAGGAAATGCAGAGTGATAAAGTAAATCCTCCGCTAAATATCACTCACCTAACCCAGAAGGAAGTTCAGAAATGCCTAAATAATATCAAAATAGACAAGTCACCAGGTCCAGATGGCATACACCCCCGGGTACTAAAAGAATTAAGTAATGTGATAGACAGACCGCTGTATCTTATATTCAAGCACTCTTTATGGACAGGGACTGTCCCACTAGACTGGCGCCAAGCAAATGTGGTACCAATATTAAAAAAGGGGTCTAAAAGTGACCCTGGGAACTATAGACCAGTCAGCTTAATGTCTGTTGTGGGTAAATTGTTTGAAGGATTTCTTAGAGATGCTATTGTAGAATATCTTAATGATAATAACTGTCTAACTCCATATCAACATGGATTCATGAGGGATCGCTCCTGCTAAACAAACCTGATCGCCTTCTACGAGGAGGTGAGCTCACAGCTGGACCGGGGAGAGTCAGTGGATGTTGTATACCTTGACTTCTCCAAAGCGTTTGATACCGTGCCACACAAAAGGTTGGTATATAAAATGAGAATGCTTGGTCTGGGGGATAATGTGTGCAAGTGGGTAAATAGCTGGCTGAGTGATAGAAAGTAGAGGGTGGTTATCAATGGAGTAAGCTCAGGGTGTGTCAGGGTTACTAGCGGGGTGCCTCAAGGGTCTGTCTTGGGCCCTATATTATTTAATATATTTATTAATGATCTAGTGGAAGGGTTGCATAGTAAAATAGCAATATTTGCAGATGATACTAAACTTTGTAAAGTAGTTAATACAGATGAAGATAGGGCACAGCTACAGGAGGATTTAGATAAATTAGGGAGTTGGGCCAAAAAATGGCAAATGGGGTTCAATGCCGATAAATGTAAGGTCATGCACATGGGAAAGAAAAACAGCAGTCACCCATACATATTAAATGGGAAACCATTGGGGAAATCTGACATGGAGAAGGACCTGGGCGTCTTGGTTAACAGCAAATTAAATTGGAGTGCCCAGTGTCAGGCAGCAGCTGCGAAGGCAAATAGAGTCATGGCATGCATCAGAAGAGGAATAGGGGCATATGATGAGTGTCACGGTCTCCACACTTCCCTTGTCTCTAGGTTACTATTGTGTGGAGGCTGTCAGTCTGATTTGGTTGTGCTGGGTTGTTTCTGCAATCATCTGTGTTCACTTCCCTTTACTAGTCTTCTACTTAAGCATGCTAGCTCCTTCACCCAGTGTCAATTGTACACTTGGTATTGACTGTGTAGGACTGATCTCTCTGTGCCCTGTGCCCGACCCAGCCTGACTATTTTCCCTTACCTGGATTTTGACCATTTGCTTGTTATCTGACTACTCTTTTGTCTGCTCCCTTTGTACTGTGCCGTCTTTCTGGACTTGACTTTGGATTGTTTGACCTCCCTATATTTATCTAGTAAGTTGCTCTTACATTATATTTCTTTCAGTAATATTAGTCTCTTCTCTCCTCTTCTGAGACAGTTATTTCTGTAGTGACTCGCGTCACATTACAATTGACCATTCATTTTATTTATTTATTTTTTCCCACCTATGGATCCGTTACATACTTTGTGTGATCAGGTGGCGAATCTAACTCAGTTAGTTCAGGATCTGGCCTTGGAACAACACAAACTGGTGCCCTCACAGGCTCAGTTACAAGACCAGATTTCTGGTACGTTTACAGTCCCTCAGAATCTTTCCTCTCCGACCACTGTCATGACTTCTGAACCATCTGACGTATCTTTGAGCCCCCCTGAACCGGCTATAGCACTCCCTGACAAATTTTCGGGGGAGAGAGATCAGTTCAGAACTTTCAAAGAAAGTTGTAAATTATTGTTTACCTTGCGTCCTCAGTCATCAGGGAATGAGTCACAGCGGGTGGGAATTATAATGTCACTTCTGCCCCAGACTTGGGCATTTTCTCTACCCCCTTTTGCTCCTGAACGTCTTTCTGTGGACGCTTTTTTGATGCTTTAGGACAGATCTATGACGAACCGGACTGGGTCAAGGTGGCAGAGACAAGGATCATGAATCTGACACAGGGGAACCACACAGCGGAAGACTACTGTTCCGAGTTTCGTCAGTGGTCTTCTGAGGTTCTCTGGAATGACGCGGCTCTCAAGTGCCAATTCCTCAGGGGTCTTTCGGAGCCTCTAAAGGACGCTCTGGCTCTGCATGCTCCACCTGGTTGTTTGGTGGAGGCCATGACTCAGGCTATCCGCATGGATCGGAGGATGCGGGAGAGACGCAAGGTTCAACACGAGGTTCCATTTTGTCCACCGGGCCCGGGTCGATTACCAGAGGTAGAACCTATGGAGGTTGGAGCTGCCAGCTCAAGGGTTAAGGAGAGGAGACGCCGCCTGGAACTAGGACTTTGTCTGTATTGTGGCCAATCTGGACATCTCTTAAAGGATTGCCCAGCACGACCTGCAACGAATAAGCCGTCGGGAAACTCCTAGGTCTGGGTGATTGTCGAGGAGGTCACCCAGACTTACAGGTACCCTTTTACTCCTCTGATAAAGTGTTGTTGAATGCTGAACTTCTGTTTCAAAACCAGTGTCTATCAACATTTGCCTTTATTGACTGTGGAGCCGCGGCTAATTTCATTGATTCGGGACTTGTTCAGAAATTAGGATTAGGGACAGTTCAGTTAGAAGACCCTATTCAAATTGTGGCTATTGATAGAACACCGTTGCTAAAAAATCTGGTTCAGTTAGTTACGGTGGGGTTCACACTCAAGGTGGGGTCACTTCATACAGAATTAATCTCCTGTTATGTTCTGGACAATTTACCTGCTGGGATTGTGTTGGGTCTTCCTTGGTTGCGCATGCATAATCTGATCATTGACTGGTATCAGAAAGATATTGTCAAATGGGACCCTCATTGTATTGAGAAATGTCTTAAATCTGTGCATGCTTGCTCCGTTAGTCTGGAGGGTCTTCCGGAATACCTGAAGGACTTCGGAGATGTTTTTTCGGAAGTAAAGTCTGAGATCTTACCTCCTCACCGTCCCTATGACTGTGCTATTAATCTCATTCCTAACGCCAAATTACCCAAAGCTCGCTTGTATAACTTGTCTGGCCCTGAGCGGGCATCCATGAAGGCTTATATTAACGAAAGTTTATGGAAAGGTCATATTCGTCCTTCTTCATTGCCAGTTGCCGCCGGATTCTTTTTTGTTAAAAAAAAAAAGATGGAGGTCTCCGTCCCTGCCTCGATTTCTGAGAATTAAACAAGATAACTGTTAAAAATACTTATCCGCTTACACTTATTCCCGATCTATATAATCAACTTTCGGGGGCCAAATGGTTTTCCAAACTGGATCTTAGAGGGGCATATAACCTGATACGTATTCGAGAGGGTGATGAGTGGAAGACAGCGTTTTTAACTTCTGAAGGTCTTTTTGAAAATATTGTCATGCCTTTTGGGCTAACAAATGCACCCGTGGTCTTTCAGAATTTTATGAATGATATTCTCTCTGATTATATTGGGAGATTTATTGTGGTTTATTTAGATGATATTCTAATTTTTTCACCTGATCTAGATATTCATTATAAACATGTCCGTTTGGTTCTGCAAAGGTTAAGAGATAATTGTTTGTTTGCCAAGATTGAAAAATGTACCTTTTCTGTTCAAGAAATATCATTCCTGGGCTTCATTGTGTCAGCCTCCGGGTTTAAGATGGATCCTGGGAAGGTTCAGGCCATCATTGATTGGGTTCAACCCAGCGACCTTAAGGCTCTGCAGCGCTTTTTAGGGTTCGCAAATTTTTACAGAAAATTTGTTAAAGGTTTTTCTCAGATTGTCAAGCCTCTTACGGACCTCACTCGCAAAGGGACAGAGCTAAAGGTTTGGTCGTCAGAAGCAGTCGGGGCTTTTGAAAACTTGAAGAAATGTTTTATGTCTGCTCCTATACTTGTTCAACCAGACCTCCAGAGGCCGTTCATTGTGGAGGTTGATGCTTCCGAGGTTGGGGTGGGGGCTGTATTGTCTCAAGGTCCTAAGACTTTAACTAATCTGCGACCATGTGCCTTTTTCTCTAAGAAATTTTCTCCTGCTGAAAGAAACTATGATGTGGGTAATCGAGAGTTACTTGCTGTCAAATTGGCTTTTGAAGAATGGAGGCATTTTTTGGAAGGAGCCATTCATCTGGTCACCGTGGTGACAGATCACAAGAATCTAGCGTATATCGAATCTGCTAAGTGGTTGACACCTAGACAGGCCAGATGGTCTTTATTTTTTTCAAGATTTAATTTTTCTATTACGTTCAGGCCTGGGTCTAAGAACGTGAGGGCGGATGCCCTGTCTCGTAGCCTTGATTCTGTGTCTCCTCCGGAGCCTCCTTCCTCCTTTCTTCCTCAGGGTATAGTTGTGGCCATGGTTTCCTCTGAGCTGGAAGCAGAAATTCGTACTGCTCAGTCCTTGGCTCCTTCCAATGTTCCTGAATGCAAGTTGTTTGTCCCTGTGTATCTCAGATTACGCCTTTTGCAAGAATTCCATGATTCTGTGTTGAGTGGTCATCCTGGAGTTACTGCCACCCAGAAGGCAGTTGCTAGACTCTTTTGGTGGTCTGCTATGCGTAGGGACATTAAAGATTTTGTGTCTGCTTGTGAAACTTGTGCACGCGCTAAAGTGCAACATTGCCAGCCGGCTGGGGAATTGGCTCCTTTGCCCATTCCAGAAAGACCATGGACTCATCTGTCCATGGATTTCATTTCCGATTTACCTCTGTCTGGGGGGATGACGGCTATTTGGGTGGTAGTCTATCGATTCAGCAAACAGGCTCACTTCGTTCCATTATCTGGGTTACCCAATTCAGAAACTCTCTCCAAACTGTTTATTACTCATGTGGTACGATTGCATGGGATTCCTCTTAATATTGTATCTGATAGGGGAGTACAATTCGTCTCTAGATTTTGGAGGGCTTTCTGCAGAAGGTTGGGGATTGATTTGTCCTTTTCCTCTGCTTATCACCCTGAAACTAACGGTCAGACCGAAAGGACAAATCAGTCTTTGGAACAAATTTTAAGAAGTTTTGTCGCCGATCAGCAGGAGAATTGGTCATCCTTTCTTCCTCTGGCTGAGTTTGCCTTTAACAGTCGGGTTAATCAGTCCACAGGAACCTCGCCGTTTTTCTGTAATTATGGGTTTCATCCTCATTTTGGTGAGTTCTCCAGGATAAGTTCTGGGTGTCCTGGGGTAGATGTAACCATTCAAGAGTTGGGGGATGTCTGGAGGGAGGTTAAAAAGAATATTGGGGTCGCTCAGTATCGGCAGAAACAAAAGGCCGATAGGAAACGCTCGTCAGGTGCCGCCTTCAAGGTGGGGGATAAGGTATGGCTATCCTCTAAGAATATTAGATTGAAGATACCCTCGCTGAAGTTGGGTCCTAGATTCATTGGTCCATATGAGATTCTGGAGGTGGTCAATCCGGTTTCCTTCCGATTACGACTCCCTCAGTCTTTCTGTATTCCTAATGTGTTCCACAAGTCTTTGTTGAAGGAATTTATTCCCCCTGTTCTGTCTCCCTCGCCCCCGCCTCCTCCGGTGTCTATTGAGGGAAGCTTAGAATATGAGGTACTAAAGATCATTGATTCCCGTATGGTCCGGAATTCCCTTCAATATCTTGTACATTGGAAGGGGTATGGACCTGAAGAACGGTCCTGGGCTCCGGCTCATTCTGTGAGGGCTGATCGGTTGGTCCAGGCCTTTCATCGGCGGTTTCCTGGGAGACCTGGGAGTCCGGTGGCCCCCCCTTGAAAGGGGGTACTGTCACGGTCTCCACACTTTCCTTGTCTCTAGGTTACTATTGTGTGGAGGCTGTCAGTCTGATTTGGTTGTGCTGGGTTGTTTCTGCAATCATCTGTGTTCACTTCCCTTTACTAGTCTTCTACTTAAGCATGCTTGCTCCTTCACCCTGTGTCAATTGTACACTTGGTATTGCCTGTGTAGGACTGATCTCTCTGTGCTCTGTGCCCGACCCAGCCTGACTATTTTCCCTTACCTGGATTTTGACCATTTGCTTGTTATCTGACTACTCTTTTGTCTGCTCCCTTTGTACTGCGCCGTCTTTCTGGACTTGACTTTGGATTGTTTGACCTCCCTATATTTATCTAGTAAGTTGCTCTTACATTATATTTCTTTTAGTAATATTAGTCTCTTCTCTCCTCTTCTGAGACAGTTATTTCTGTAGTGACTCGCGTCACAATGAGAACATTGTTCTTCCTCTGTATAAAGCGCTGGTAAGGCCGCACTTAGAATATTGTGCACAGTTCTGGGCTCCGGTGCTCAGGAAAGACATATTGGAGCTAGAGAGGGTACAAAGGAGGGCGACTAAGGTAATAAAGGGAATGGAGGGACTAGAATACCCAGAGAGGTTGTCAAAATTAGGCCTATTTATGTTGGAAAAGAGAAGGCTTAGGGGAGACCTCATAAACATGTATAAATACATCAGGGGGCAGTACAGAGATCTCTCCCATGACCTGTTTATACCAAGGATGGTGACAAAGACGAGGGGGCACACTAAGCGTCTGGAGGAAAGGATGTTCCTGCACCAGCATAGAAGGGGATTCTTTACGGTCAGAGCCGTGAGACTCTGGAACTCTCTGGGAGAGGAAGTGGTGATGTCCAACTCACTTAATGAGTTCAAGAGAGGCCTGGACGCCTTTCTTGAGAACAATAAAATTACATCTTATGCTTAGTGATAGTTAATTAATCCAGGGATTTAATCTGACTGCCAGATTGGAGTCAGGAAGTGAATTTTTCCTCAATGATGTAAATTGGCCTATACCGCATGGTTTTTTTTTTGCCTTCCCCTGGATCAACGCTGCGGAATAGCTGCAGTGCACAAGAAATAGGCTGAACTGGATGGACGCTTGTCTTTTTTCGGCGTTATAAACTATGTAACTATGTAACTATGTAACAGTCTTGCTTTTTTATGTCTCTGTGTCAGCAGTGGGGTCCTCCTGGGTCTCCTGCCATAGCGTTTCATTTCATTCACATGTAAACGGATAGTTTGCGCTGACACTGATGCACCCTGAGCCTGCAGGGCAGTTTGAATTTGGAACTTGATTGGGGTTGCTTTTCCACCATCCAGACTATCCTTCATTGCAATCTTTCATCAATTTTTTCCTGTCGATCACGTCCAGGGAGATTAGCTACAGTGCCATGGGTTGTAATCTTCTTGATTATATTGCGCACCATGGACAAAGTAACATCAAGATCTCTGGAGATAGACTTGTAACCTTGAGATTGTTGATATTTTTCAATTTTGGTTCTCAAGTCCTCCGACAGTTCTCTTCTCCTCTTTCTGTTCTCCATGCTTAGTGTGGCACACACAGACACACAATGCAAAGTGTGAGTCAACTTATCCCCTTTTTATCTGGTTTCAGATGTGATTTTCATATTGCCTACACCTGTTACTTGCCACAGGTGAGTTTAAATGAGCATCACATGCTTGAAACAAAGTTGTTTACCAACAATTTTGGAAAGTTGTCAACAATTTTATCCTGCCCATTTTTGGGGTTTTGTGTGAAATTATGTAAAATTTACCCTTTTTCTCAGTTTTTTTGTGTTGTTGCAATACACAAAGGGAATAAACGTGTATAGCAAAACATGTAATTGCAATAATTTTTTGTGATAAATACTTTTCTGGAACAATTTCAAGGGTACCAACACTTTCGGCCACGGCTATATTTATATACAAACATATTACTAGGGCCGAAGTAATTCTAAGAGCCAGGAAGCCAATGCTCATAGAAATATGATAGAGAGAGCTAACCATTTTAGTTTTCTTGGATGTTTATGGAAGATCATATTACAGGCTTACACCCAATTCTACAAGTACCTCAACATGCTACTCATCATAGAGATACACAAATCCAGACTCCAAGATGTGGAACTAGCTTCATAAGATCCCTCCTTACACAAAGACAAACAAAAACCCCAAAACATTCTGCTGTTGCTTTTGGGGGTTTTGACCTTACAACGTTCACTTTGCATTAAAAATGACCTGGTAATTTTGTTCTTGTACATTCATAGTTATACAAAATCTCTGTTTTTTGTGTATACAATACATTGCAATGCTGCAGTCTTGCAGTCTATTATATAATTAAAACTAAAGAAATGAGTTGAAATTAATGTTGGTATATATGCAATGCATAGGTGTATATTCACACTGTGGCTATTTAAGAGACAAAGCCTAATATAAAAACAAGATGAGCAAATACTTTGTAATAAGTAAATAGTAATAGTACCTGTAAAAAACATTGGGTACTTAGTTAAAGGGAAACTGTCACCAAGTTTTTTCTACCTCATCTGAGAGCAGCATGATGTAGGCAAAGAGACCCTGATTTCAATGATGTATCACTTAGTTTACTGGGTGCAGCCATTCTAACGCAATCAGAGTTTTTAGATTTAGCAATGCAGCAGAGCTGAGAAAGCTAACCCCACCCACACCACTCTATAGACAGTGAAGTGCTTATCACAGAAGAGGGCGGAGTCACACCAGGGCTCACAGAGACCAGCTTATCCCAGCAATATTAATCACAGGGTGATTAAACTTGCAGTAGAAGTAAATGACAGCACACAGCCAGACATGTGACACATTGTTGAGTTTAGTGTTTTAACCCCTACATCATGCTGTCCTCACATTACGTAGCAAAAACCTGCTGACAGATTCCCTTTAACACTATTTTGATCAAAAAAGCTTAAAAACCATCACACCGTGACAAGGTGTGCCCAATCAGGATGGTCCCTAGTCTATTGTATAATTAATTACTAATCGGCCATTCAGATCCTGAGCCATGCACCATATAGAAAATACACTAAGGAGCTAAAGGGAACCTAGCAGTCCTATTTTCCTGCCAAAACCAGATACATGCCACTTTACTGTACATGCCACTGACGAAACAGCGGTGCACTGCTCATTCCAGACAAGTGGGTGGTGCTACAGCGTGAATTAGTCAAGGTCTCCTTGCTCCTGACCCCCCTCACCTTTGATTGACGTCCCACCTGACATGTTTAAAACTGTATTAACATAAAATATAACCGCAAGCCTGTGTCACATACCCTGCAGTGACAGGTTCCCTTTAATGTGAGAACCCCTTTAAGTTAATCTTGTGTCTTAAAATCGATCTGTATGAAACAATTTACAATCAGGAGATCTATAGCTGAGGTATAAAGCTTCAGCGGTTTCTCCTTTCTTCTTTGCACCAGCATGCTGTACCCTTTATTTCTTCCCAAGCTTTGTATGGCTTCCTTTGTAACATTGTTATTCTTACTTTGAAGAACTGACTCCCACCCCCTGAGATAAACAGCTTGCCTTGTTCTGTTCATAGTCATTTCATCGAACACCTCCTCTATCAAACAGTCACCTTCGGGTTGTTATTTCCATTTTGCTTTTCTTTTTTATAACAAATACTTCAAATTATTTGCCTGAAAATTATAGAACTGAGCAGAGAATAAAAGAAGCAGACACACAAAAGGTGAGCAACATAAGTGTTAATAACTGGTTCAGTAACAAATCAGTGGCTCAATGAATTAATATTGTACCAAGTCAACAATCAGTAGCAGTTGCCAAAATATTTATATTAAGTAATTGTGTCCTTGAGGGTCTCGGAGACCTGTGTAATATCAGCTTTGCAATGTAGATGACCAGGCGGCATTTATTCTTGTAGGGTTCATGGTATGAAGTTCTTTCAGATTAGATGATTTGTAAGATTCCTTATCAAATCTTAGCTCAACGTTCTCTTCCTGGTGCCATCTTGTCAAATTAAAGCCTCTCCCCTTTCACAAAATGTCAGACTCAAGTAAACCATGTACAAGGTGTATAAGAAGGGGTTGACCCATTAGGGCATCATAGTGGCGGTCTTATGTTCAGAAACTCCACCATGAGAGACAGCAAACCCAGCCCATCCTTGCATTGCCTCCAATTCTACACTTCCCTAGAAGTGGCAACTTCAGGTGAAATATACAGTATGGCGGGCTGCGGCTTAAATTTTGAAAGGGGTTAATTAAAGCAGATACAATATATTTCGCAATATAAGCTGTATGCAATATTAAATGAGTCTTTTAGACCTGATGAGGCTGGTGTACTAGTCAGAATGTCTATATATATATATATATATATATATATATATATATATATATATATATATATATATATATTTTTACTCACTGAAAGCACCATTAATTCCATAGCGCTTTACAGACATCATCACTGTCCCCATTGGGGCTCACAATCTATATTCCCCACCCCCTGACTGCAAGGCTGCAGTGCTAAACACTGAGCAACCATGCTGCCCGATACCCTGTCTAATCTTAATATTAAAATGAACATTTTAGTAGATCAGTTTGAAATGGATTCATAAAATGCTCATATTAATATCAGGCATGAACAGCATTATATAGCTATTTTGACCTAAATTTCCATAGTAAGTACACCATCCTCACCAGGTCTAAGAAAAAAATAATTTGTGAAACCTGGTAGATCCATTTTAAACACAAATCTTTGTGCCCCAACCTATTTTGAGAATAGGGGGTCCACTGACTTGTTTTTCAAAAAGTGAGGTGGGTGAGAGAACTTACATTTAGGACTCTCCTTATGCATCAATAAATGTCTGAAATCTCAATTTAAAGAAGCACTCCTCCCCCTCCCATCAAAATTGTTATCCTCTTAATATATTGCAGTCATCGTATTACACAGCACTGTGTGATTCGCCCAGGGGGATTTGGGGGAGACTCGGTACCCGGGCCTTTACCTTCTGTGGGATGTCACAGCAGTCGGCTCCCGGACCCGTACCCTGGGGTCACTCTTTAAAAGGGGTTTTAGTGTTTTTGTTAACAGTTTGTCTCGTGACGCCACCTGTGGTTTCTGGTAATAGTTACCAGCACTGCTGCAGACCTCCGGGGGGTGATGGGATGGCAGCTGGTATCTTTCTGCTCCCCACAGGTGGAGCGGGCCCCCGGGGCAGAGTTGATAGATGGGATGCAGGTGAGACATGGCCCAGTCAGGTCAGGGGGAATGACGGACACGCACACAGGGGATTCGCTTCAGTACCTTTACTGGTGTAACGGCAGGTATGGTCCAGGGTACTTGCTAGGAAGGGTGCACTTCAGGACTCTCCCCAGTGAGCGGGTATAAGGCCTCCTGATCCGTTTCTTCCCCTCTCTAAGCTTCTGGCCTGCCTGGAACTTGGCCTAGCTTCTATGTCGTGCTGCTCTCTCACCTGACCGCTTGGTAGTAGGACTTTTCTCTGGCAACCACTATCCCTGGACGCTGGGGCCTTTGTGGTTCCTAGTCTTGTAATTGATAGCAGCTTCAGGATGACCAGGGGTCTGGAAGCCTCCTGGTATGCCGGTTGTCCCTACTGGGTGTAGAGGACCCTGTAGGCGTGGACCCGGTGTCCGGATTGTGTCTTGGGGTGAGCCTGTGATGCTCCTCTGCCCCCTCAACTCCTCTCTCCTCTCGCCTCGGCCACACTCGGGGCCCTCAACATAGCAGCAGACGTACTGCGTCTTCACTGCTCTCAGTGTCAGCACACTCTCCCTCTGCCTAACTCCACCCTCCATATATATATCCCTAACAGGGCTCCCTCTGGTGGTCTGAGGTGGAAGGGTGGAGGTGTCTGTTTGTAGTGAGGGCCTCTTGTGGAGAAGTCAATCCATGCACCCTTTTGGGTCCTGTGGTACCTGTGGTAGCAGGGTGCCACACTGTGCACTTACAATTGCTCATTTTGCCTTCCTACCCAGATATATCTTCTCTTTTCCACTAGGTCTATGACAACATGTGATTAAAAACTGATTAGCTGAATCCTTCTAAGCTCTATGTTGAAACAGGAGGTCAATTTTCCTTGCTTGAGTCATCTCTGAAAAATTCCCTGCCAGGGGGGAGAAGCGGAGCAGCTGGGTCAGAAGTTGAAGAGTGGGGATGACTCATGCAGGGAAAAGAGACTTCCTGATTCTACACAGAGCAGAGAAAAGAGAAGAATTTTCTGGGTAGAAAGGCAGAATGAGCAATTGTAAGTACATAGTGCTATATAATATGATGACTGCAATATATTAAGAGGATAAAAACTTTGATGGGAGGAGGGGGAGTGTTTCTTTAACTTCTTTTCTCTAAGAAATCAATGCAAGTTGACAAGGGAGTGTGAAATCTTATACCTAAGGTCATATATGTCTTTATAACTTATCACTGGATCTATGCAACAAAACTGGAAGTGATAAAGCAGACAGTCGTGCAAAAAAAAACAAACAGTTATCGCCTGGTTCTGCAATGTACTGAGCGATCAGCTGGAAGAAGATTATGTAAATCTCCTGGATGGGTCAAGTACGAGACATTTAGTTTCTATTTTCTCATTTAATACAAGCAGTTTTATTATTAAAAAGCCTTATTATCTTACTCTGAGCCAGCAGGATATTTGCTGTATCAGGTTATCAGCTCTGGAGAGACTCCTCTATAATTAACGTCTGAATTACTTTGCAGAACTGTATCCAACTTTGTAATTATAAGACTTCTCCATGCACATGGCAAGCCGAGTTATTTTTAGTGGGAAATTGAATACATTCAAATGAATACTTTGCAATTCTCTATACACAATGGAGGATTGAATGGAAGGAAAAAACAAGTTTGGCTGCAAAAGGTAGAAACAGCTGATGTAACACTTTAAGGAATTTCTTACTTTTCAGAATGTAAAACATGTCCATACCTGGCATTCCTCTATATACTGGTGTCGAGAGTAGGCAGATCATACTAACAAATTACCCAAAGGGTAAATGGACCCAACTTAAGGGATAATGTGTAGTGTTGAGCGAGCATGCTCGACACTGCTCGGTACTTGCCCGAGCATCTCACTGCTCGAGATGTTCGGCGAGCACCGACCATTTCCGGGTTACTCGGGCGGGAGCTCGGGTCTCCGCCCTGCATGTTTGGCGCTCTTTACAGAGCCAATGAACATGCAGGGATTGCCAGCCAGTCACTGTAATGCCGCAGCCATGTTGGTTGTGGGCATTACAGTGATTGGCTGGCCGCACAGCGTTACCTCGAGTATTTAAAACTGGGCACCGCCATCTTGGACACAATCGCTCCGGATCACACAGTGTAGGGAGAGTGCTGCTGAGCTAGGGAGAGATCTATACTGCGAAATAGGTAGTATAGGGTCTCTAAAGCCTGCAAAATCAAACAAACAGTCCTTCTTAGGACTAATATACATCCCAGATATCAGGCAGGCAGGCAGGCTGTATAGGAGACGCAGTGGTTATACCAACAAACACTGCATTGCAGTCCTGTGTGCTGCTGCTCAAATTGCTAGACTTAGCCCCAGGTCTCAGGGGCCAGGAAAAGCCTTTTTTTACATCTAAATCCTCTTTTTTTTTTTTTCCTCAGTCAGACTGTACAAATACCCGTCTTATTAACCGTTTGGTATTTCACCTCCCCCCAAAAAAATTTAGTGTGTCTGTGAGTGTTTAGACACAAATATATCTGTTTAAAAGAGTCTGGTTTCGGCCAGATAACTAAGACTGTGCTTTTGCATTTCCACGGTTCAAATCTCTGTATTATCCACTTTTTTGCCTTTTTTCCATAAAAAAAACAGTTTGAGTGTCTCGCTGACTGTTCAGACACAAATATATCTGTTTAAAAGATTCTGGTGTAGGCCAGAGAACTAGATCTGTGGTTTTCCTCTTCTACGGTTCAAATCTGGGTGTAATCCACCTTATTGCATAAAAAATAACAGTTTGAGTGTCTCGCTGACTGTTCAGACACAAATATATCTGTTTAAAAGATTCTGGTGTAGGCCAGAGAACTAGAACTGTGGTTTTCCTCTTCCACGGTTCAAATCTGGGTGTAATCCACCTTTTTGCATAAAAAAAACAGTTTGAGTGTCTCGCTGACTGTTCAGACACCAATATATCTGTTTAAAAGATTCTGGTGTAGGTCAGAGAACTAGAACTGTGGGTTTCCTCTTCAACGGTTCAAATCTGGGTGTTATCCACCTTTTTGCCTTTTTTACATAAATAAAAACCAGTTTGAGTGTCTCGCTGACTGTTCAGACACAAATATATCTGTTTAAAAGATTCTGGTGTAGGCCAGGGAAACAGAACTGTGGTTTTCCTCTTCCACGGTTAAAATCTGGGTGTAATCTACCGTTTTGCCGTTTTTACATAAAAAAAAAACAGTTTGAGTGTCTCGCTGACTGTTCAGAGACAAATATATCTGTTTAAAAGATTCTGGTGTAGGCCAGAGAAATAGAACTGTGGTTTTCCTCTTCTACGGTTCAAATCTGTGTGTAATCCACCTTTTTGCATTAAAAAAAAACAGTTTGAGTGTCTCGCTGACTGTTCAGATACAAATATATCTGTTTAAAAGATTCTGGTGTAGGCCAGAGAAAAAGAACTGTGGTTTTCCTCTTCCACGGTTCATATCTCCTTTTTATTACCCTTTTGCCATTGATAGTGCGAGTGTAAGCTATTTTACTTCATTTACAATGGGCAAGGCGCGTGGCAAGGGACGTGGAACTGGACGTTCTGGTGATGGTGCGTGCAGAGGACGGGGCCGTGGCCAAGGTGAAAATGTGCCACAACCAACAGCCACATCTTCTCGCTCCCAGTTCTTGACTGAATTACTAGGGAAGCACACAACAACACCACTTTTGCGAACTGATCAGTGTGAACAGGTTATTAATTGGATAGCAGATAATACTTCCAGTCACCTGGGCACCACCACCTCCGGTTTGTCTTCCACACGGTCAAGTGTTAGTAGCCGTGAGTCTCGACCGCATACTCCTCCTCACCCTGATGCTCCTTCCTCCCACCATGCCGAGTGTTGTCAGACAGCAACTGATCCCACAGTTGGACACTCTGAAGAGCTGTTCACTGGTCCATTTCCATATTTGGACCCCTCGCCTGCTCCGCTTGAAGTGGTGGAAGAGGAGATCCCATGTAACGATGGCCAAATATTTGAACAGCCACGGCCACAAGAAGGCGACGCTGGCAATTTGTCACAAGAGGTGGACGATGACGAGACACAATTGCCACGAAATGAGGAGGAGGACCGTGGTGCGGAAGTGGAAGAGGTGGTGGATGATCTAGTAACTGACCCAACATGACAGGAGGACACGCAGAGCGAGGCCAGCAGCACACAGGGGGAGGGAGGCAGAGTACACCAACAGGCAGGAAGAAGCAGTGTGGTGGCCGCAGACAGAAGGCGGGCAACCGTTCCCCGTAACACCAACACAAGGGACGTTGCCAGTACAACCGGTAGGTCTTCCAGAGTCTGGAATTTTTTTAAAGACTCTGCTGATAACCCCAAAAAGGCCATTTGTACCACCTGCTAGGCCAGCATCAGCAGGAGTGACAAAACTACCAGCCTGACCACCACCAGAATGATCAGGCACATGTCAGCAAAGCACCTGACTTTGTGGGGCGAACCCCAGGGTCCACGACCAGTGTCAGCGGGTGTCACCACTGCTTCCTCCGCTGTTGTGCGTGTAAGAGAACCCCCTGTTGTGCGTGCAAGGCAATCCCCTGTCCATACTGCATGCAAAGATGCCCCCTCCTCTCAGTCTTCACTTGTTATGGCAGTTTCTCAAGAAACAGCATCAACATCCACGTCCACCGCAGCATTCAGTTGTCCATATTCCAGACCTTTGAACGAAAGCGCAAATTTGCAGTCAACGCCCCACAGGCCACAGTCCTAAATTCGCACATTTCACGACTGCTTGCGTTGGAAATGCTGCCTTTTAGGCTGGTGGAGACGGAATCCTTCTGCAACCTTATGGCGGTGGCCGTCCCTCGGTACTCGGTCCCCAGCCGACACTATTTTGACCAGTGTGCAATCCCGGCACTACACAAGCACGTGTCCCAAAACATCTGCCGTACCCTCAACAACGCAGTTACTGGGAGAGTCCACCTGACAACGGACACGTGGACAAGTGCTTGTGGCCAGGGATGGTACATCTCCCTGACGGCACACTGGGTAAACATAGTGGAAGCCGGGACTCAGTCGGACCTTGGGACGGAACACATCCTCCCCACACCGAGGATTGTGGGCCCTATGTCAGTCAGAGTTGCCCCCACAGTGTACAGCTCCTGCGCATCATCGTCCTCCTCCTCATGTTCAGCCTCCATCTCAGATATCACCACATCAGTTACAAGCTGGAAGCACTGCAGTACTGCCTCAGCCAAGCGGCAACAGGCTGTGCTGAAACTGATAAGCTTAGGTGATAAATCTCACACTGCTTGTGAGTTGTGGACAGCTGTGAAAGAGCAGGCAGATCTGTGGCTGAGACCGCTGAACCTACATTCAGGCATGGTCATGTGTGACAGTGGCCGTAACCTGATGGCGGCTCTGAGGCGAGGCGAGATCACACACATACCATGCCTGGCTCATGTGCTTAACCTCGTGGTTCAGCGGTTTCTTAAATCGTACCCGAGTTGCCAGATCTGCTTGTCATAGTACGCCGCCTGTCAGCTCATTTTCGGAAGTCGGCTACAGCTTCTGCCACCCTTGCTGTGTTGCAGCAGCGTTTGCAGCTTCCGGCACACCGACTGGTGTGTGATGTCCCCACACGTTGGAACTCTACGCTCCACATGTTGCAGAGGATTTGTGAGCAGAAGAGAGCAGTTGTGGAGTACCAGCTGTCAGAAGGCCGTCGATATTCAGGTCAGACTCCACACATAAGACCTCAGGAGTGGGCCTGGATGTCTGACATATGTACCATCCTGACAAACTTTGAGGAGTCCACCAAGATGGTGAGTGGCGATAACGCCATCATTAGCGTCAGCATTCTGTCTTTTGCAACGCTCTCTGCAGAGAATTAAAGAGGAGGCATTGCAGCGAGAGTATGATGAGATGGATCAAGAAGCTGTAGCGGGCGATTACACACAGCCCAGCCTCATCTCATCCCAACGTGCATTGGGGGACAATGAGGGAGAGGAGGAGGAGGAAGAACAGGAGCTGATATCATGCGCTGTAGACGGTAGTACCTGTAAAACTGTCATACCGTCGGTTCAGCGTGGGTGGCCTGAGGACAGGGGGGAGGAGGAGAAGGAGAGCATGGTCAGTCATCATCTTGGTGAGGACACAGAAGTCTTGCCCGTTACCAGTCTGGCATTCATGGCTGACTTTATGTTACGGTGCCTTAACCGTGACCCTCGCGTTGTCAAAATGTTGGGTGACAGTCATTACTGGTTGGTGACACTTTTAGACCCCCGCTACAAGGAGAACTTTTACTCCCTTATTCCTGAGGTGGAGAGGTCTACAAAAATGGGGAAGTACCAGAAGGCCCTTGCTGCAGAACTGTTAAAAAAATTCCCATCTGAACACGCTAGCGGCAGAGGTCACAGTTCATCGCCCAACCAAGGCGTACAGGAGAGAGAGACGCAACTCTGATCCAGCAGAGGCAGGGGATCACTGTCAACGTTCTGGGACAGTTTTCTGAGACCCGCCCAGCTTACAGGCCCTGAGGAGTGGGGTACTCTCACAAGGAGTGGAAAGTTTCAAAAGATGGTGAGGGAGTACCTTGCCGACCGTAACAGCGTCCTCTGTGATTCCTCTGTGCCTTTTAATTATTGGGTATCCAAGCTGGACACTTGGAATGAACTCGCTCTGTATGCCTTGGAGGTCCTGGCCTGCCCTGCTGCTAGCGTGTTATCGGAGCGTATTTTTAGTGTCACTGGGGGAATTGTAACCGATAAGCGCACTCGCCTGTCAACTGACAATGCTGACAAGCTGACCCTTATCAAAATGAACAAGGGCTGGATTGGGCCAGACTTCTCATCACCACCAAATGACAGCAGAATAACATAAAGTCAAATCCACTGTGTTATTTCGGGAGGTGTATTCCCATGCAATGCTTCACACCCACACATGGGTATACGCTTCCTCATTTCGACTGTTTTTTGCTCGTCTCCTTATCCTCAGCCTCCACCACCACTATACCACCAGGGTGACCGTGGTCAGTGTTGCCAGCATTGCAAGTTCCTCCGTCCTAATTTTTGGCAGCTTTTGCTTGGAAGGCATAGGCAAAGACAATGGGAGACCCACTCCCCAATAATGGGAATAACGTTTTTAATATGCTGTACTGCATGGCTCTTGTAAGGGGCATTGCAAGTTCTTCCGTCCTAATTTTTGGCAGCTTTTGCTTGGAAGGCATAGGCAAAGACTATGGGAGACCCACTCCCCAATAATGGGAATAATGTTTTTAATATGCTGTACTGCATGGCTCTTGTAAGGGGCATTGCAAGTTCCTCCGTCCTAATTTTTGGTAGCCTTTGCTTGGAAGGCATAGGCAAAGACAATGGGAGACCCAATCCCCAATAATGGGAATAACGTTTTTAATATGCTGTACTGCATGGCTCTTGTAAGGGGCATTGCAAGTTCCTCCGTCCTAATTTTTGGCAGCTTTTGCTTGGAAGGCATAGGCAAAGACTATGTGTAATAATTATAATGGATACAACAGGAGTCTTTTTGCGTGGAACAAAGATACAACAGAACACAACTTATAGGTGTCAAAGTGTATATTATAAACACACGGTGTTTCAAACAAGTGCCGATGAAAACACAAAGTCCATAAACACTCAGGGGAAAATGCAATTAGCAGAGCAGTTTGTAAAGCACTGTTCACACTAGAGGATGCTAGAAAACAAGGAAGTCTTTATCAAGTCCAAACAATATATATTATATAATCCAGGGAGGCCTGGGTAGGAAGTCCCAGATAATGCAGCACAGTCCCGTGCTCTAAATGTAATCAGCAAAGCAATCTGTAAAGCACAATTCACACTAGAAGATGCTAGAAAACAAGGAAGTCCTTATCAAGTCCATGCAAGGAAGTCCATACAATATTTAGATAATTCAGGGAGGCCTGGGTAGGAAGTAGAGATGAGCGGTGTTCGACTAGAACTGTTCGCCAATCTCAAATTCGAGCTGTTTTGGGTGGTGTTCGAGTTGTTCGACGAACCCGAACGATTTGCAAAAAATTCGGCTGTTCGAGGTTATGTTCGATAACTGTTCGTGCACCTAAAGCGTGTCCTGCATGTCTGGCGCTATTTAGAGCACCAATCATGCAGGGATTGTCTGCCACTCACTGTAATGCCACAGCCATGGTGGTTGTGGCATTACAGTGATTGCCCAAATCGATGGGAACAGTGCTCACAGTGAAACATGAAAAGCCGGCAATTCAGCAGCGGCATACACCGGTACCCGACAATTTAGACATGAAGGAATAGAGCATCACACATAGATTAGATAGATAGAAACATGTCAGTCACATATATATGAAGCACAGTGACAGTGTTGCTTACTGTACTTGTCATTTAGTGTAAAGGATTTATCAAAAAAAATAATAGTGTTTTCATGCACCGTCTCTTTTAAAAAGCCGGCTGGCAATTCAGCATCTGTACCCGACAATTTAGAATAGAAGGAATAGAGAATCACACATAGATTAGATAGATAGAAACATGTCAGCCACATATATACGAAGTACAGTGACAGTGTTGCTTACTGTACTTGTCATTTAGTGTAAAGGATTTATTAAAAAATATAATAGTGTTTTCGTGCACCGTCTCTTTAAAAAAGCCGGCCGGCAATTCAGCAGCGGTACCCGACAATTTATAACAGACAGAATAGAGCTTCACACATAGATTAGATAGATAGAAACATGTCAGTCACATATATATGAAGTACTGTGACAGTGTTGCTTACTGTACTTGTCATTTACTGCAAAGGATTTATTAAAAAAAATAATAGTGTTTTCATGCACCGTCTCTTTAAGAAAGCCGGCCGGCAATTCAGCATCTGTACCCGACAATTTATAACAGAAAGAATAGAGAATCACACATAGATTAGGTAGATAGAAACATGTCAGTCACATATATATGAAGTACTGTGACAGTGTTGCTTACTGTACTTGTCATTTACTGCAAAGGATTTATTGAAAAAAATAATAGTGTTTTCATGCACCGTCTCTTTAAAAAAGCCGGCCGGCAATTCAGCATCTGTACCCGACAATTTATAACAGAAAGAATAGAGAATCACACATAGATTAGGTAGATAGAAACATGTCAGTCACATATATATGAAGTACTGTGACAGTGTTGCTTACTGTACTTGTCATTTACTGCAAAGGATTTATTAAAAAAAATAATAGTGTTTTCATGCACCGTCTCTTTAAAAAAGCCGGCCGGCAATTCAGCATCTGTACCCGACAATTTATAACAGACAGAATAGAGCTTCACACATAGATTAGATAGATAGAAACATGTCAGTCACATATATAATAAGTACAGTGACAGTGTTGGCTACTGTACTTGTCATTTAGTATTAAAATAAAGGATTTATTATTAAAAAAAATTGGCGTGGGGTTCCCCGTAATTTTAGTCTCTAGCGGAGGTTAAGCAGACAGCTGGGGCAGATGTTTGAAGCCTGGGAAGGGGGTAATACCCACGGAGCTTCCCAGGCTACTAATATCAGCCCCCAGCTGAATACCTAGCCTTTACTAGCTATTAAAATGGAGGACCCCCCCCCAAAAAATGACGTGGGGTCCCCCCTAATTTAATAGCTAGCAAAGGCTAGGCAGACAGCTGGGGGCTGATATTAATAGCCCAGGAAGGGAGCCATGAATATTGGCCCCCTCCCAGGCTAGAAACACCAGCCGTCAGCCGCCCCAGAAATGGTGCATCCATAGGATGCGCCAATTCTGGCACTTAGCCTCGCTCTTCCACGCTGCCCTGGTGCGGTGGCAGGGGGTAATAGGGTTGGGGTTGATGTCAGCTTATAATGCCAGCTGACATCAAGCCCAGGTTAGTAATGGAGAGGCGTCTATAAGACACCCCCATTACTAACCCCATAGTCAAAGTTAAAAGAAAACACAAACACCCAGAATAAAGTCCTTTAATTGAAATAAAGACACATTCCTTTATTGTTCTAAATTAAACCATACTTACTGTCACGCCCATTCCAGCTGAAGCCAACGATCTCCTGCAATAAAAGAAAAATAATAAAGCAACCTCATCCTTACCTTTCCATGGTTCCCACGACAGCTTCAGCTCTGCTACATCGAGATAACAGGCTGGACCGCAGCAGAACGCTGCCATCCAGCCTGTCATCCCGCAGACACTGAGAAGCGCAGGCATGCTTGCGCTCTGCAGTGTCTGGCTGTGACGGCATAAAGATGAGACGAGTTCATGTCCAATGAACTCAGCTCACCTCATGCACGTCACTGACAGCGTGGGAGAATTGTCCTGCACTCAGCACTTCAGCGTGAGAATTCTCCCACGCTGTCAGTGACGTGCATGAGGTCAGCTGAGTTCATTGGACATGAATGAGCTCACCTAATGCACGTCACTGACAGCGTGGGAGAATTCTCACGCTGTAGCGCTGAGTGCAGGAGAATTTTCCCACGCTGTCAGTGACGTGCATGAGGTGAGCTGAGATCATTGGACATGAATGAGCTCACCTCAAGCACGTCACTGACAGCGTGGGAAAATTCTCCTGCACTCAGCGCTTCAGCGTGAGAATTTTCCCACGCTGTCAGTGACGTGCATGAGGTGAGCTCATTCATGTCCAATGAACTCAGCTGACCTCATGTACGTCACTGACAGCGTGGGAGAATTTTCACGCTGAAGCGCTGAGTGCAGGAGAATTTTCCCACGCTGTCAGTGACGTGCATGAGGTGAGCCGAGTTCATTGAACATGAACTCGTCTCATCTTTATGCCGTCACAGCGAGACACTGAGGAGCGCAAGCATGCCTGCGCTTCTGAGTGTCCGCGGGATGACAGGCTGGATGGCAGCGTTCTGCAGGTCCAGCCTGTCATCTCGATGTAGCAGAGCTGAAGCTGTAGTGGGAACCATGGAAAGGTAAGGATGAGGTTGCTTAATTATTTTACTTTTATTGCAGAAGACATTGGCTTCAGCTGGAATGGGCGTGACGGTAAGTATGGTTTAATTTAGAACAATAAAGAATTGTGTGTTTATTTCAATTAAAGGACTTTTTTCTGGGTGTTTGTGTTTTTTTTAAATACTTTACTAGAAATTCATGGCGGTCATGTCTAATATTGGCGTGACCCCATGAATTTCGGGCTTAGGGCCAGCTGATAATGCCAAGCTGGCCTTAACCCCATTATTACCCAGTGAGCCACCGCACCAGGGCCCTGGATGAGTTGGGTACAGCGCCAGAAGATGGCGCTTCTATGAACGCGCCATTTTCTGGGGCGGCTGCGGACTGCAATTTGCAGCGGGTGGGGCCCAGAAAGCTTGGGCCTCCCTGCGCTGCGGATTCCAGCTCCCAGCTGCCTAGTTGTACCTGGCTGGGCACAAAAATAGGGCGAAGCCCCACGCATTTTTTTTTTAAATTATTTCATGAAATTCATGGAATAATTAAGAAAAAAAGGGCTTCCCTATATTGTTGTGTCCAACCAGGTACAAATAGGCAGCTGGTGGTTGGGGGCAGTCCATCCCTGCCTGCTGTACCTGGCTGGACACAAATATAGTGCGAAGCCCCACGTCAATTTTTTTTTTAATTATTTCATGAAATAATTTTTTTAAAAGAGGGCTTCCCTATATTGTTGTGTCTGGCCAGGTACAAATAGGCAGCTGGTGGTTGGGGGCAGCCCGTTCCTGCCTGCTGTACCTGACTGGACACAAATATAGGGCGAAGCCCCACGTCAATTTTTTTTAAATTATTTCAGGAAATTCATGAAATAATGAAAATAAAATTGATGTGGGGCTTCGCCCTATATTTGTGTCCAGTCAGGTACAGCAGGCAGGAACGGGCTGCTCCCAACCACCAGCTGCCTATTTGTACCTAGCCGGACACAACAATATAGGGAAGCCCTTTTTTTCTTAATTATTCCATGAATTTCATGAATTTAAAAAAAAAATACGTGGAGCTTCGCCCTATTTTTGTGTCCAGCCAGGTACAACTAGGCAGCTGGGGGCTGGAATCTGCAGCGCAGGGAGGCCCAAGCTTTCTGGGCCCCACCCGCTGCAAATTGCAGTCCGCAGCCGCCCCGGAAAATGGCGCGTTCATAGAAGCGCCATCTTCTGGCGCTGTACCCAACTCATCCAGGGCCCTGGTGCGGTGGCTCACTGGGTAATAAAGGGGTTAAGGCCAGCTTGGCATTATCAGCTGGCCCTAAGCCCGAAATTCATGGGGTCACGCCAATATTAGACATGACCACCATGAATTTCTAGTAAAGTATTTAAAAAAAACACAAACACCCAAAAAAAAGTCCTTTAATTGAAATAAACACACAATTCTTTATTGTTCTAAATTAAACCATACTTACCGCCACGCCCATTCCAGCTGAAGCCAATGATCTCCTGCAATAAAAGTAAAATAATAAAGCAACATCATCCTTACCTTTCCATGGCTCCCACGACAGCTTCAGCTCTGCTACATCGAGATGACAGGCTGGACCGCAGCAGAACGCTGCCATCCAGCCTGTCATCCCGCAGACACTGAGAAGCGCAGGCTTGCTTGCGCTACTCAGTGTCTGGCTGTGACGGCATCCAGATGAGCCGAGGTCATGTCCAATGAACTCGGCTCACCTCATGCACGTCACTGACAGCGTGGGAAAATTCTCACGCTGAAGCGCTGAGTGCAGGAGAATTTTCCCACTCTGTCAATGAAGTCCATTAGGTGAGCCGAGTTCATTGTCGGCTCATCTGGATGCCGTCACAGTCAGACACTGAGGAGCGCAAGCATGCCTGCGCTTCTCAGTGTCTGCGGGATGACAGGCTGGATGGCAGCGTTCTGCTGCGGTCCAGCCTGTCATCTCGATGTAGCAGAGCTGAAGCTGTCCTGGGAACCATGGAAAGGTAAGGATGAGGTTGCTTTATTATTTTTCTTTTATTGCAGGAGATCATTGGCTTCAGCTGGAATGGGCGTGACGGTAAGTATGGTTTAATTTAGAACAATAAAGGAATGTGTCTTTATTTCAATTAAAGGACTTTATTCTGGGTGTTTGTGTTTTCTTTTAACTTTGACTATGGGGTTAGTAATGGGGGTGTCTTATAGACGCCTCTCCATTACTAACCTGGGCTTGATGTCAGCTGGCATTATAAGCTGACATCAACCCCAACCCTATTACCCCCTGCCACCGCACCAGGGCAGCGTGGAAGAGCGAGGCTAAGTGCCAGAATTGGCGCATCCTATGGATGCGCCATTTCTGGGGCGGCTGACGGCTGGTGTTTCTAGCCTGGGAGGGGGCCAATATTCATGGCTCCCTTCCTGGGCTATTAATATCAGCCCCCAGCTGTCTGCCTAGCCTTTGCTAGCTATTAAATTAGGGGGGACCCCACGTCATTTTTTTGGGGGGGGGTCCTCCATTTTAATAGCTAGTAAAGGCTAGGTATTCAGCTGGGGGCTGATATTAGTAGCCTGGGAAGCTCCGTGGGTATTACCCCCTTCCCAGGCTTCAAACATCTGCCCCAGCTGTCTGCTTAACCTCCGCTAGAGACTAAAATTACGGGGAACCCCACGCCAATTTTTTTTAATAATAAATCCTTTATTTTAATACTAAATGACAAGTACAGTAGCCAACACTGTCACTGTACTTATTATATATGTGACTGACATGTTTCTATCTATCTAATCTATGTGTGAAGCTCTATTCTGTCTGTTATAAATTGTCGGGTACAGATGCTGAATTGCCGGCCGGCTTTTTTAAAGAGACGGTGCATGAAAACACTATTATTTTTTTTAATAAATCCTTTGCAGTAAATGACAAGTAGAGTAAGCAACACTGTCACAGTACTTCATATATATGTGACTGACATGTTTCTATCTATCTAATCTATGTGTGAAGCTCTATTCTGTCTGTTATAAATTGTCGGGTACCGCTGCTGAATTGCCGGCCGGCTTTTTTAAAGAGACGGTGCATGAAAACACTATTATATTTTTTAATAAATCCTTTACACTAAATGACAAGTACAGTAAGCAACACTGTCACTGTACTTCATATATATGTGACTGACATGTTTCTATCTATCTAATCTATGTGTGAGGCTCTATTCCTTCATGTCTAAATTGTCGGGTACCGGTGTATGCCGCTGCTGAATTGCCGGCCGGCTTTTTTAAAGAAAGCGTCTTCTGAGCAGTTTGTCAGCTTTTGGACACCTTTGAAGGTGTTTTCTATGTGTTCCTATGTGTTTTTGTTTGCCTGCCATTGGTTTTAACGGTGTTCGACGGTGTTCTAAGGTGTTCGACGAACAGTTCGACGAACAGTTCCTCGAACATCCCGGTGTTCGACGAACCGAACCGAACCCGAACACTACGGGGGTGGCTCAACACTAGTAGGAAGTCCCTGATAGTGCAGCATAGTCCCGTACTCTGCAGCTATCTAAAGCAGGTGAGTCAGAGCAGAAACCAGCTTACTTGTTAGCAGAATGCAGGTGGAGACTGAGGCTCAGAGGTAGCAGCAGGAGCAGCCAGGAGAAGGAGGAATACTGGTAACAACTGAATGCAGCAGAGTCTCTGAGAGCAGGTAACAGAAGATCCAAACAAGTCTGCAGGACAGAGCAGGAAACTAGGGAACCACCAGGAGCAGATCACAGGCAGAATACTCTAGCACTGATTAGAGGCTGGGGTGGAGTTATAAAGCAGGAAGACAAGGGGCACATGAGACAAAAGACACCATCTTGAAAGAGGGCAAAAAGGGCCAAAATGTAATTAAAAATATTTGCAGTCCTGACACTATGGGAGACCCACTCCCCAATAATGGGAATAATGTTTTTAATATGCTGTACTGCATGGCTCTTGTAAGGGGCATTAAAATCGTCTTGTTAAGCTACTGTGACCTCCACGTCTCTTCCAAGGGTCATTGATATTGTCTTTTTATTCCACTGGGACTTCCACGTCTTTTCCAAGGGGCATTGATTTTGTCTTTTTATTCCACTGTGACCTCCACGTCTCTTCCAAGGGGCATTAAAACCGTTGTGTTAAACCACTCTGAACTCCACGTCTCTTCCAAGTGGCATTAAAACCGTCTTGTTAAACCATTCTGAACTCCACAGCTCTACCAAGGGGCATTGAAATGTTGTTTTTAATTACCTCTAAACTCCACGATTCTTCCAACGGGCATTGCATTATTTTAGTACAGAATTTTTGGTACAGAAACATATCCTACAAGACATGTGTGGTTGACTGGCCTGATATTGATGTGAATGGTCCCTGTTCCTCTTGCTCTTTCTCCTTTGCCACTACCTCATCCATCATTTATCACCTGAAGCTTTGTTTTAACGGGAGTCATAGAACTGGGATAGTAGCAGGAAAACATTCAGCAAACCTCGGAGGAGGTAGGATATGCGCCAAAACACTCACCACCTCAGGCCTAGCCGCTACTACATACATGCGCTTGCATTCCAAGGAACAGAAAGCTAAGGAGATGAATGGCCTCATGATCATGAATAATTTACTCATTGTGTAGGAGTCTGACCACTGCTGCTGTCTACCTTCTGAACTTTGTGTTGAAGCTTGATTGACCCAGGACCCGCAATCCTCTATGTCTGGAGGACGTGTTGCATCCCAGTGTCAAACTGTGTCCCGGCTTCCACAATATTAACCCAGTGTGAAGGCGTCAGTGAGATGCACTATCCCTGGCCACATTCACTTGTCCACGTGTTTGTGGTTAGGCTGTCCTTCCCACTAAATCGACTGGGGAGGGCACAGGTAATGTTTTGGTATGTGCGCTTGTGTATAAGGCGCACCAGGACAAATAGGGGTGGCTGGGGACCGTTTAAGGACACCAGGCCGCCCCCAGGCTGCTGGAGACTGTGTGTCTGAACCCGGCCGCGGGGTGGCTGGGGACCGAGTATGGACACCCGGCCGCCCCCTGGCAGCAGGGGACCAAGCGTGGACACCCGGCCGCCGGGCAGCTGGGGACTGAGTATGGATACCAGGCCGCCGACGCAGCCTTGACGTGGTGGCCAGATTCCGCCTCCACATGCCTAAAAGGCCCATTTTCAAGTGCAAGTAAGCAAGCAGTATGGTATTACAGCCTGGGGGTGGGTGGCTGGCAGGCTGCATACTTGCGCTTGCATTGCAAGGAATGGTGGAGGTACAATTGAACACTGCCCTGGGACAAGGACTTGAACGGGGATAGTTGCAAGTCTGCAACGACAGGTGCAAGACGGGAGGCATCTTCGCATGTGCCATGAACAGGGGGTTGGCGTGCACACACTACAGCGGAATAGGCTGTCCTTCCCACTAAATGCACTGGGGAGGGCACACGTAATGTTTTGGTATGCGCGCTTGTGTATAAGGTGCACCGGGACAAATAGGGGCGGCTGGGGACTGTTTATGGACACCTGGCCGCCCCCAGGTGGCTGGGGACCGTGTGTGGGCACCTGGCTGCGGGGCGGCTGGGGACCGAGTATGGACACCTGGCCGCCCCCTGGCAGCTGGGGTCCAAGCGTGGACATCCGGCTGCCGGGTGGCTGGGGACTGAGTATGGATACCAGGCCTCCGACGCAGCCATGACATGGTGGCTAGATTCCGCCTCTACATGCCTAAAAGGCCCATTTTCAAGTGCAAGCAAGCAGTATGGTATTGCAGCCTGGGGGTGGGTGGGTGGCAGGCTGCATACTTGCGCTTGCATTGGAAGGAATGGGGGAGGTACAATTGAACACTGCCCTTGTACAAGGACTTGAACGGGGATAGTTGCAAGTCTGCAACGACAGGTGCAGGGCTGGAGGCATCTTCGCATGTGCCATGAACAGAGGGTTGGCATGCACACACTACAGCGGAATAGGCTGTCCTTCCCACTAAATGCACTGGGGAGGGCACAGGTAATGTTTTGGTATGCGCGCTTGTGTATAAGGTGCACCGGGACAAATAGGGGCGGCTGGGGACCAAGCGTGGACACCGGGCCGCCGGGCGTCTGGGGACTGAGTATGGATACCAGGCCACCGACACAGCCATGACATGGTGGCCGGCGTCTGCCTCCACAAGCCTAAAAGGCCTCATTTCAAGTGCAAGCAAGCTAGCAGTATGGTATTGGTATTACAGCCTGGGGGTGGGTGGGTGGCAGGCTGCACACTTACGCTTGCATTCCAAGAAAACAAAGGAGATGCTAACTTCTGTCATCATCATCATGCTCCTCACCTTGGCACTCTCAACTCCCCTGATGGAGAAGCCAGGGCCCACTGGAGGAGTCTGGTTGTCTGGTGGGCTCGTCCAATGCTGCCCTAAAGCAGGCCAGGCTAAGAAAATTGTGGGGAAGGTTACCGGGACAAATAGTGGCGGCTGGGGACGGAGTATGGAGACCTCGCTGCCGAAGCAGCCATGAGGTAGTGGGAAGCTTCGGCCTCCTCCAAACTAAAAGGCCCCATTTCAAGTGCAAGCTAGCAGTATGGTATTGCAGCCTGGGGGTGGGTGGGTGGCAGGCTGCACACTTACGCTCGCATTCCAAGAAAACAAAGCAGATGCTAACTTCTATCATCATCATCATGCTCCTCACCTTTGCATTCTCAACTCCCCTGATGGAGAAGCCAGGGCCCACCAGAGGAGTCTGGTTGTCTGGTGGGCTCGTCCAATGCTGCCCTAAAGCAGGCCAGGCTAAGAAAAGTGTGGGGAAGGTTCCCGGGACAAATAGTGGCGGCTGAGGACTGAGTATGGAGACATCGCCGCCGACGCAGCCATGAGGTAGTGGCCAGCTTCGGCCTCCTCCAAACTAAAAGGCCCCATTTCAAGTGCAAGCTAGCAGTATAGTATTGCAGCCTGCGGGTGGGTGGTTGGCTGCATACTTGCGCTTGCATTGCAAGAAATGGGGGAGGTACAATTGAACACTGCCCTGGGACAAGGACTTGCACGGGGATAGTTGCAAGTCTGCATCTTCTGATGCGGCAAGGATCACTTCTGATGGGCACACTTTTAGGCAGTGACCTGGGTGTCAGAGATGCTTCCAGGGGTCTTCCCCATGCTGTTCCCATGTCTTTTCAGCTCTGTATGCATGTGTCACACTGCACATGGCCAGATAAGGTTGTAAAATGTTAAAATGACATTTCCCGGTGAATGCATTTGTCATGGTTGAAAGCAATACAAAAGTGCAAAAACGCATAAAAAATGCTACTTGTGAACATAGCCCAAGGTGTGGAGGAGTATTTTTGGTTTTGGTTATTTATTTTACCTTATACACAAGTCTTTACCTTGGAAAGGATGTTCCTTAACATATTTCACAGGAAAACAGTTTCAGTTTAGTTTTTGAACATTTTATTGTGAGCCCGTAAAAGTGGCTTAATACCTCTGACCACGCTGTTGACAGCATTGACCTGGGGGTCAAAAATGCTTCCTGGGGCGATCCCCATGCTGTCCCCATGTCATTTGAGCACTGTCACTATCGTTTTGGGCACTTTTTAGGCTTTCTACAGACTGCTGGGGGTGCCGCTGCAAAAATGCTCGTGTCTCCCATAGACTAACATTGGGCTCGTTGCTCGGGTCGAGCACCCGAGTATCACGGTGAGCTCGGCCCGAGCTTCGAGCACCCGAGCATTTTAGTGCTCGCTCAACACTAATAATGTGATTAAAACTTGACTTTTATTGTAATTAATTAATATGGTCTAACAAATAAAGATTAAAATAACTAAGGTGGTATTGCTGTGTAGCATTTCTTTGGGATTCCTCTATGGGATATCACTCTCCTAAAGCTAATATACTGTATATCCTATCTAGATTAGTGCCTGCAGTCCACTAGTTAGGATAGCTTTTCTAAGGACAATTATAGATGTCAGTTTCAAAACCACTAGAGCTAATTAAAATTCACTCGTAGCCTCCCTGACATGTTTCGCCATCACTGGCTTCATCAGGGGACACCGCAAGAACGGCGCCAGAATGGGAGATGAGTGTAAACTTTTTTATTTTATCGGGGTATGAGGAGTTGTCCAAGTAGTGGACAATTTATTTAAGTTATATGATAGCAGGCCTCTTTCAGACGTCTGTTTCTCACATATGCATTTCACGAATAGAACACGTACCCATTATATTTTATAGGTCTGTTCACAGGTTCATGTTTTTTTTGCCAATCTTGTGTCCATGTTTTTTTTAAAGTAGCGTCACGGATGAAAATCACCTATACAAGTATGGGTCTTTGAAAAATCAGACAGCACACGGATGGCATTAATGGAGAAACTGTATTCTGTCCATGATTAAGATTGTAATGGATAGAAGTTTAGCAATTTATTTATTTGTGAAAATTTACAATGAAACATTGATGGTAAAAACTGACAGATGAACCAAAACCCTGATGAAATTTGGATTCAAAACACTGATGACACTCAGACCACGTGGAAAAAAATCACTCAAGATGGTATAAGCTCTTTAGTTGACTCCTCAGAGGCAGGTCTGACAGGGTGGACTCGTGACTGTCATAATATTAACCCCTTAAGAACGTGGCCAATTTTGGCCAATTTTCATTTTTGCGTTTTAAATTTTTCTTTCCATTCTTCCAAAAATCGTAGCTTTTTTTCATTCAGTGGACATAGCCATACAAGAGCCCTCCCTCCCATAAATAATATGTATCACCTATTCTCCGATTCTCCTCAGTAGGGGGAGTCTTAGGGCACCCATTCTAGTGATCTAACACCCCCCATAAATAATATGTATCACCTATCCTCCGATCCTCCTCAGTAGGGGGAGTCTTAGGTCACCCATTCTAGTGATCTAACAATCTTATTCTGTGAATTTCTGTGAAAATTCCTTAAAGGGAGCCTGACAGGTCCCCCGTACTCTCCAACCCACTTGCATTTGTGCATTTGTTGTTAAATTCCCAGCCTAACCTGCCCTTTATAGTGATTATCACATAAATACATGTTTAAAAAATGTTTTTATATTGTCCGCTTTTCCTATGCTAATTAGCCTTTGACTAATCGATGTTGCGTTTGTTTCCCCAGACTAGTCGGCTTTCACATCGTCAGCTCTCTGCAAATCCCGCGCATGCGTGTGGCTTTAGTTGCCCATGTCATTGCGCCTCCGTTTCCCGGCTTCAGAGATGCACTGTGAAGTGAGGAAGACACACAAATGTTGGTGGGTTGCGGTCATGGGGGACCTGTCAGAATCCGGTTAAAGTATCAGCTACTATATTTAACACCTTTTCGACCATGCAATTTTAAATTTTTGTGTTTTAGTTATTAAACTTCCTTTCCTCCAAAAGCCATCATTTTTTATATATTTCCATCTGTATAGTCATATGAGGGCTTGATTTTTGTGGGTCGAGTTGTAGTTTTGAATGATATTCATTCATTTTGCCGTATAATGTACTGAAAAACAGGAAAAGAAATCCAAAAGAGGTAAAATTGTGAAAAAAAACGCAATGCCACCATTGTTTTTTTAGTTTTGTGTTTACAGCGTTTATGGTATGGTAAAAATGACCCGAGAACCAGGTCAATATCATTTTTAGACCTCCTTGGGTGCTTTGAACCTGTGATTATTTAATTGTTTGTATGATACAATGCAATATATCTGTACTGAGGTATGTAGTGACGTTAGCAATCTATGTAGCCCAGCCATTGGCTTTAGTAGGATTCAGGCTGCCATGGCCCACCATCAGCACCCCAAAGTGGCATTGCTGGGGGCAATGGGCACTGAAACAGACCCCCACACTGTATTGTACCACTTAAGCGCTACTGTCAATCTCTGACATCAGCATGTAAGTGGTTAACTTCAGCAATCAAAGCTTGATGAATACTTTTGACGAAGTGTTTCTCTTATGGCTAAGGTCGTTTTTCTATCATCTGAGAAAATGGTTCCGATTGTGCTAATCACACTCTGATCAGCGGGTGATCTGATTTTTTTGCAGGTGGAGAAAAAAAATACGTTTTTCCACCTTCTCAATTCAGTCTGTCTAAATGTCATCCAAGTGCGGTCTGATGTTTTCCACGGACCCATAGACTTGAATGGTATGTAATTATTCTATATAGAATTATTGTGTCTCCTGGTCACTTCATTGTGCTGCTAAACTTCCGTATGTATCTTCTCCTCTTTGCAATGTCGCTTAGCTTCAAGCTATGTTATGATTATGTATAGATTTTCCATCTTTTCATAGTTTTTTTTTTTGGGATATTTTGGTCTATTTGTGCCTTGACCAAACCTGGAACATCCTTGCACCATAATCTATAGATATTAGGGTATTGCTTATGGCAGTCTCCATTTATTTGTAATAAAAGTCTTTCGATACTATTTATCTCTGTTGTCTTTTTTAATTACTGTCAATGGTAGGCACTGGTTGTTTGCACAGGTGGCACCCAACGTGTCATATAGCTCCTGAGCGCATGACATCCACCCGCAGCTGACATAGAATGTGCCAGTACGTCCTGTGTCGGCAAGCAGTTTATAATGTTATTGTATTTTGGGTTCGGTTTAGGAGATTACTGTAACTTTTAATAAAGTAAATTGTCCGGTCAGCAAGTTGCAACACATGTACTAAAATGTATTTTTGCAATATCAAAATTTATCTATAGATACACTACTCAACATTGAAATTGCAACACCAAGAAGTTAAAGTCATGGAATTATGGAAATCACAGAATGGACAGACATGTAAATAAATGGAAAGAAAATTTTCAAAATATCTTGATTTATTCAGTATGTAGTATGAGCATCATGGGCAGGAATACCTGAATTTACACACCTTGACTGCCATTAATGAGGTTATTGATAGTTGTCTGAGGAACGTTCTGTCAAGCTGAATGCACTTGTGCAGAAAATCATCAAGATCCGCTACTGGCAGCTTCCTTTGCAATTGCAAATTAATGATGTCCCAGAAATGCTCGACAGGAGACGCTGCAGACAACGGTAGCAGATTTAGGTCACACAGGCGGCTCACAGTCGTACAAACAACATGTGGTGTGGTATTTTCATGTGGAAAAACAACTCCTGGGATACTTTGGAGAAATGGCTGTACCACTGGTTCCATGGCCGAATCAATATAACTCTGAGCTGGTAGTGTTCCTGGAATGAAGACTAGAGGGGTCCGGCTACCACAAACTATGCCATCTCACACCATAATCTCAGATGTAGGACCGGTATGACATTTGGGATTATGGGCTCTTCATGGTGTTGCCCACATGGTCTCCAGATCAATCTCCAGCTATCATTGCATGTTGCAATTTCATTGTTGAAGAGTGTATTATATATTAGTGTATGTATACATTCCTGTTTATTAGTTCCTTACTTGTTTTGTTTTGTCCATAGCCTTTAATATTGAAAGGTTGAGGTCCTCCAAAGCTGCAAGGACACTTTCATATTCTCCCAAGTGCTGAGAAAAATAATCTGCAAACAGAAAAAGAATAAGATAAGCCATAAAAATATGTGTATCAGACATTCTGCCTCATAGCTTCAACTAAAGAATACTTTAGGACAGAGGTGGGGATCCTGCAGCTCAACAGCCCACAATGTCCTTTTCTCCGACCCTTGGCAGATTCCCCGGGACTGCAATGCTCAGGCCAGCAGTCACATTTTGCTATGTGCCGACCCTTTAACTGCTCCTTGCACTGCAAGCATGTGCATGTGTAGCACCCTGAGGATTCGGCTGCTGCAGGGGTATTGCACCTCAACCCAGAGGTGTGATATTCCACTCCCGGGTAAGGATGGAGTGTGGACCTGAGCTCGGTAGGCTGCATGCACTACACACATCCCATTTCCGAGGAACAGACCAACGGTACTCCCACTTAGAAATGTGCAGGTACAACCGAGTCTGTTCCTGGCTGGAGTGGGAGGGGGGGTGGTACATCCCAAGTAGTGTAGGGGCAGATAGGGGGAGCAGCCTGGGTAAAGTTAGGAGCTCATTGGGTGCTGGTCACCTGAGCTCACACATAGAGGGAGTATATAAGGTGGGCACCATCTTAGATCAGGGTCAGTCTGTCAGAGCCAGTAAGAAGCAAAGGTCCAGATGAGCCTGCAGAGAGAGAGTGGAGCAGAGAAGGAAAGACCCAGAGAGGGAAGAAGAAAGGACTCTGAGAACCCAAATTCAATCCCCGGGTGAAGAGTCGGCAATAGGGTACCGGATCCCAAACTGGTGGGGGCAAAAGCACACCCTAGCCAGAGACCGGAGGCCGTGGGCAGCGTCTGCCACGGCCACCCACCACATCCACCCCGAAGGCAGACCACGTGGAGGGTCAGGGAACCCAAGGCCAAGGGTCTCCCAACAGAAGGCCCGAGGGAGCTGGACCTAGGTGGATCACTAGTGGGGACGGCCAGAGGAAAGGACAGAAGGAGAGCTCAGGGTCACGCTCCGGACTTGCTTGGGGGTTGGCTGAATCCAGGACCTGGTGGACGCAGCACGGCTCGGGTGGTCACTTGAAGCTGGAGTGACCGGAACATCAGCAGTGAGTAAATACCCTAAACTGCACAACCCGACTCTGTCTTCACTTAACATCTACGCTGCACCACCACAACCCCCATCCTCTGCACCTGACCCCCTGAGGCTATACCCCACCCGTTGGGGGTTATACTATCAAAAGCTGCACCAACACCATCAGCCTCAGCGGACCTTGCTGCAGCGGCGGCCATAGTGACCGCAATACAACGGGTGGCGTAGTCGACATAAAGAACTTTATAACATCTGTAGGACTGCCACATACAACTGAGCTTGACACCCTGGGCACGGACCGGGTCACAGCCACTCGGAAGACTACAACCCCCATCTGATCCGGCTCCGGGTATTCCCCCTAAAGAATATGGCCCAGGGGGCGCGTCAACTTTGGCGTAGTCGGCAGGATTACGTGCCCGCAACACCCGGGTACTGCGTGCCTGAAGAAAAGAACAAGTTTACCTTAAAAAGAAGTCTCCTGCCGGTTCCGGAGGGTCCCCGCCATCGGACTCCATCACAGGTCGATTCCCGCCGGTTATCCGCCATTAACAGCTTTTTCCCGCCATCTGCAGAGTTTCCCGCCACTGGGAGACGATTCCCGCCATTTCCGAAGATTTCCCGCCTTGGGGGAGCGGACGCCATTATGGGCGTGCCAAAGGGTGGCAAGAGGCCACCTCCCATCGTGGGCCAGGACCGAAAATGGCGCCAAAAGTGGAAACCGCCCCCACCAACAGAGACTGTGATGCTAGAGGTGTCTGTCAGCGTGAAAGAACTGCCCCTGGAGCTGACAGTCACCAAGTGGCCCCGGGACCGCCCTCGAAGGGGGAGGACTGAGGAGAAGAGAACAAAGATGGGTGTCGCTTGGAGCAGTCTGGAGAGAGCGCACCCGGAGGCAAGAAGCCTGGAGAAGAGTCTGGAGAGAGCGCACCCGGAGACAAGACGTCTGGAGGGAGAGCCAGGCAGCACCGACCCAGTGGTCAGGAGCCTGATGCAGGCCGCCACTCCAGGCAGCACCGACCCAGCGGTCAGGAGCCTGTTGCCGGTCGCCACTCCAGAAGACCTGCTGGAGACAACAGAAGGAGAGCAGAGCAGCACCGACCCGTTGGTCAGGAGCCTGCTAGAAGCAACGACCCCACTAGGCTTAGTGGAGGTCCTGGCACAGCTTCCCCGAGATCGGGAGTGTGCGCAGACCGCTCTGGAGGGCCTCGCAAGGAGGATGGCCCGGGTGCAACGAGAGACGTTGGCGGAGTGGAGTCGTGAGATGGCCCAGCAGACCGAGACCCGTCAGCGGAGCACGCCACCCGAGACGAGGAGACAGACCGCCTCTGAGGATGGCTCAGGAGGACTGAAGGCCGGAGACGGCGCCGAGAAGGGAGCCGAATGGAAGGAGGCAGGTAAAGGGGACGTCTCTACCCCAAACCGGGAAACCGCGTACCTGCCCCAGCTCCCCGTCGCAGAGCCCGAAGTACCCCCTGCCGTGCCCGTAACCGCAACGTCACCGCCACAGACTAGGCCTCAAACGGGAGCCGCGACCCCTGTGACGTCACACGCCTCGACCCCGAGCGTGACCAAGCAGGAAGTACCACCAGCCTGGTCGCAAGGCCTAGTACCCCCGGGCGCCGCAATACCAACAGCGCCCCCTACCTCCGCGGAGCCACCGGCCTGGTCGCAGGGCCAAGTAGCCCAGGGCGCCGCCGTCCTTACGGTGCCCTTCACTTTCCAGGTGCCCCAGGCCTGGCCGCAAGGCCTGGGCAACCCGGGCGCCACCACCACCGCGCCCATAAAACCAAGAGTGCCGCATCTGGGAGAAGATCTGTTCGCCCAGCATACGTGCCCGGACGGGTCTGAAACTGAAACCAATCACAAAGAAAGAGCAGGAGGACGTCGTCATTGAGTACAGCGGAGTAGAAGCTGTATATAGTTGCCCTTCGGGGCACAGTGAACTGTTGCTGCTATTATAGTCCCCGTTGGGACCAGAGAACTGAACTGTTAACCCGTGTGTCCCCATTCCCACTGACCGAGGACTGAGAACGGTCATCCCTTTCCTAAATACCTGGCCGAGGACTGAGAGCGGCCATATTCCCTGTATATAGTTGCGCGTCCTAAAGCGCCCCCTACCGGTTTTATAGGAAAACCATTTTTCAAGAAAAGACTGTCGCACTTTACCCGGTCACGCGTTGCACAGTGACCGGAGGAGGAGCTAGAAGCGAGGAAAAGTCTACAAGAATGTTTTATATGAAAAGTTTTATTGATATATATATATATATAATGTTTTGTATGATGTTTTATATGTTTATGCAAAAATTTGTATGTTTTGTGGTGTTTTGTTCTTACAGCCCGAGGACGTGCTGTGATTTACCAGGGGGGAATGTAGCACCCTGAGGATTCGGCTGCTGCAGGGGTATTGCACCTCAACCCAGAGGTGTGATATTCCACTCCTGGGTAAGGATGGAGTGTGGACCTGAGCTCGGTAGGCTGCATGCACTACACACATCCCATTTCCGAGGAACAGACCAACGGTACTCCCACTTAGAAATGTGCAGGTACAACCGAGTCTGTTCCTGGCTGGAGTGGGAGGGGGGGTGGTACATCCCAAGTAGTGTAGGGGCAGATAGGGGGAGCAGCCTGGGTAAAGTTAGGAGCTCATTGGGTGCTGGTCACCTGAGCTCACACATAGAGGGAGTATATAAGGTGGGCACCATCTTAGATCAGGGTCAGTCTGTCAGAGCCAGTAAGAAGCAAAGGTCCAGATGAGCCTGCAGAGAGAGAGTGGAGCAGAGAAGGAAAGACCCAGAGAGGGAAGAAGAAAGGACTCTGAGAACCCAAATTCAATCCCCGGGTGAAGAGTCGGCAATAGGGTACCGGATCCCAAACTGGTGGGGGCAAAAGCACACCCTAGCCAGAGACCGGAGGCCGTGGGCAGCGTCTGCCACGGCCACCCACCACATCCACCCCGAAGGCAGACCACGTGGAGGGTCAGGGAACCCAAGGCCAAGGGTCTCCCAACAGAAGGCCCGAGGGAGCTGGACCTAGGTGGATCACTAGTGGGGACGGCCAGAGGAAAGGACAGAAGGAGAGCTCAGGGTCACGCTCCGGACTTGCTTGGGGGTTGGCTGAATCCAGGACCTGGTGGACGCAGCACGGCTCGGGTGGTCACTTGAAGCTGGAGTGACCGGAACATCAGCAGTGAGTAAATACCCTAAACTGCACAACCCGACTCTGTCTTCACTTAACATCTACGCTGCACCACCACAACCCCCATCCTCTGCACCTGACCCCCTGAGGCTATACCCCACCCGTTGGGGGTTATACTATCAAAAGCTGCACCAACACCATCAGCCTCAGCGGACCTTGCTGCAGCGGCGGCCATAGTGACCGCAATACAACGGGTGGCGTAGTCGACATAAAGAACTTTATAACATCTGTAGGACTGCCACATACAACTGAGCTTGACACCCTGGGCACGGACCGGGTCACAGCCACTCGGAAGACTACAACCCCCATCTGATCCGGCTCCGGGTATTCCCCCTAAAGAATATGGCCCAGGGGGCGCGTCAACTTTGGCGTAGTCGGCAGGATTACGTGCCCGCAACACCCGGGTACTGCGTGCCTGAAGAAAAGAACAAGTTTACCTTAAAAAGAAGTCTCCTGCCGGTTCCGGAGGGTCCCCGCCATCGGACTCCATCACAGGTCGATTCCCGCCGGTTATCCGCCATTAACAGCTTTTTCCCGCCATCTGCAGAGTTTCCCGCCACTGGGAGACGATTCCCGCCATTTCCGAAGATTTCCCGCCTTGGGGGAGCGGACGCCATTATGGGCGTGCCAAAGGGTGGCAAGAGGCCACCTCCCATCGTGGGCCAGGACCGAAAATGGCGCCAAAAGTGGAAACCGCCCCCACCAACAGAGACTGTGATGCTAGAGGTGTCTGTCAGCGTGAAAGAACTGCCCCTGGAGCTGACAGTCACCAAGTGGCCCCGGGACCGCCCTCGAAGGGGGAGGACTGAGGAGAAGAGAACAAAGATGGGTGTCGCTTGGAGCAGTCTGGAGAGAGCGCACCCGGAGGCAAGAAGCCTGGAGAAGAGTCTGGAGAGAGCGCACCCGGAGACAAGACGTCTGGAGGGAGAGCCAGGCAGCACCGACCCAGTGGTCAGGAGCCTGATGCAGGCCGCCACTCCAGGCAGCACCGACCCAGCGGTCAGGAGCCTGTTGCCGGTCGCCACTCCAGAAGACCTGCTGGAGACAACAGAAGGAGAGCAGAGCAGCACCGACCCGTTGGTCAGGAGCCTGCTAGAAGCAACGACCCCACTAGGCTTAGTGGAGGTCCTGGCACAGCTTCCCCGAGATCGGGAGTGTGCGCAGACCGCTCTGGAGGGCCTCGCAAGGAGGATGGCCCGGGTGCAACGAGAGACGTTGGCGGAGTGGAGTCGTGAGATGGCCCAGCAGACCGAGACCCGTCAGCGGAGCACGCCACCCGAGACGAGGAGACAGACCGCCTCTGAGGATGGCGCAGGAGGACTGAAGGCCGGAGACGGCGCCGAGAAGGGAGCCGAACGGAAGGAGGCAGGTAAAGGGGACGTCTCTACCCCAAACCGGGAAACCGCGTACCTGCCCCAGCTCCCCGTCGCAGAGCCCGAAGTACCCCCTGCCGTGCCCGTAACCGCAACGTCACCGCCACAGACTAGGCCTCAAACGGGAGCCGCGACCCCTGTGACGTCACACGCCTCGACCCCGAGCGTGACCAAGCAGGAAGTACCACCAGCCTGGTCGCAAGGCCTAGTACCCCCGGGCGCCGCAATACCAACAGCGCCCCCTACCTCCGCGGAGCCACCGGCCTGGTCGCAGGGCCAAGTAGCCCAGGGCGCCGCCGTCCTTACGGTGCCCTTCACTTTCCAGGTGCCCCAGGCCTGGCCGCAAGGCCTGGGCAACCCGGGCGCCACCACCACCGCGCCCATAAAACCAAGAGTGCCGCATCTGGGAGAAGATCTGTTCGCCCAGCATACGTGCCCGGACGGGTCTGAAACTGAAACCAATCACAAAGAAAGAGCAGGAGGACGTCGTCATTGAGTACAGCGGAGTAGAAGCTGTATATAGTTGCCCTTCGGGGCACAGTGAACTGTTGCTGCTATTATAGTCCCCGTTGGGACCAGAGAACTGAACTGTTAACCCGTGTGTCCCCATTCCCACTGACCGAGGACTGAGAACGGTCATCCCTTTCCTAAATACCTGGCCGAGGACTGAGAGCGGCCATATTCCCTGTATATAGTTGCGCGTCCTAAAGCGCCCCCTACCGGTTTTATAGGAAAACCATTTTTCAAGAAAAGACTGTCGCACTTTACCCGGTCACGCGTTGCACAGTGACCGGAGGAGGAGCTAGAAGCGAGGAAAAGTCTACAAGAATGTTTTATATGAAAAGTTTTATTGATATATATATATATAATGTTTTGTATGATGTTTTATATGTTTATGCAAAAATTTGTATGTTTTGTGGTGTTTTGTTCTTACAGCCCGAGGACGTGCTGTGATTTACCAGGGGGGAATGTAGCACCCTGAGGATTCGGCTGCTGCAGGGGTATTGCACCTCAACCCAGAGGTGTGATATTCCACTCCTGGGTAAGGATGGAGTGTGGACCTGAGCTCGGTAGGCTGCATGCACTACACACATCCCATTTCCGAGGAACAGACCAACGGTACTCCCACTTAGAAATGTGCAGGTACAACCGAGTCTGTTCCTGGCTGGAGTGGGAGGGGGGGTGGTACATCCCAAGTAGTGTAGGGGCAGATAGGGGGAGCAGCCTGGGTAAAGTTAGGAGCTCATTGGGTGCTGGTCACCTGAGCTCACACATAGAGGGAGTATATAAGGTGGGCACCATCTTAGATCAGGGTCAGTCTGTCAGAGCCAGTAAGAAGCAAAGGTCCAGATGAGCCTGCAGAGAGAGAGTGGAGCAGAGAAGGAAAGACCCAGAGAGGGAAGAAGAAAGGACTCTGAGAACCCAAATTCAATCCCCGGGTGAAGAGTCGGCAATAGGGTACCGGATCCCAAACTGGTGGGGGCAAAAGCACACCCTAGCCAGAGACCGGAGGCCGTGGGCAGCGTCTGCCACGGCCACCCACCACATCCACCCCGAAGGCAGACCACGTGGAGGGTCAGGGAACCCAAGGCCAAGGGTCTCCCAACAGAAGGCCCGAGGGAGCTGGACCTAGGTGGATCACTAGTGGGGACGGCCAGAGGAAAGGACAGAAGGAGAGCTCAGGGTCACGCTCCGGACTTGCTTGGGGGTTGGCTGAATCCAGGACCTGGTGGACGCAGCACGGCTCGGGTGGTCACTTGAAGCTGGAGTGACCGGAACATCAGCAGTGAGTAAATACCCTAAACTGCACAACCCGACTCTGTCTTCACTTAACATCTACGCTGCACCACCACAACCCCCATCCTCTGCACCTGACCCCCTGAGGCTATACCCCACCCGTTGGGGGTTATACTATCAAAAGCTGCACCAACACCATCAGCCTCAGCGGACCCTGCTGCAGCGGCGGCCATAGTGACCGCAATACAACGGGTGGCGTAGTCGACATAAAGTACTTTATAACATCTGTAGGACTGCCACATACAACTGAGCTTGACACCCTGGGCACGGACCGGGTCACAGCCACTCGGAAGACTACAACCCCCATCTGATCCGGCTCCGGGTATTCCCCCTAAAGAATATGGCCCAGGGGGCGCGTCACATGCAGCGTTCACTATTGAATGCTGTGGCACATGCAATGAAGGATTACGTCCTGAAGCTGGCCAGCATCCAGTCCCACACACGAAGACAGGATCTCCACTGATGTACATGCCTCAGCTCCTGCATTTCCTGTGATGTATACAGGGCAGCACAGTGGCTAGCATTGTTGCTTTGCAGCGCTTGAATTCTGGGTTCAAATGTCACCAAGGAAAACATCTGCGAGGAGTTTGTATTTTCTCCCCGTGTTTGTGTGGGTTTCCTCCGAGTTCTCCAGTTTCCTGCCACACTCAAAAGACATACTGATAAGGAGTTTAGATTGTGAACCCCAATGGGTATAGCGACGCTGATGTCTGTAAATCGGTGTGCAATTAATGGCATTATATAAGTGAGTCAAATAAGTAAAAATAAACTAAAAAAAAATGTATATGCTCCAGTGTCTCCTGTGATGTATATGCTCCATCCCCAGCATATCCTATGTGATGTATATGCTCCAGCCCTAGCATCTCCTATATGATGTATATTCACCAGCCCCACTGTCTCCTATGTGATGTATGTACAGCAGTATCAGTGTCTGCTTTGTGATATACAGTGCCTTGTGAAAGTATTTGGGCCCCCTTGAACTTTTCTACCTTTTGCCACATTTCTGGCTTCAAACACAAAGATATAAAATTCTAATTTTTTTGGGAAGACTCAACAACAAGTGGGACACAATCGTGAAGTGGAATGAAATTTATTGGATATTTTAAACTTTGTTAAAAAATTAAAAACTGAAAAGTGGGGCGTGCAATATTATTCGGCCCCTTTACTTACAGTGCAGCAAACTCACTCCAGAAGTTCAGTGAAGATCTCTGAATCATCCAATGTTGTCCTAAATGACTGGTAATCATAAAAAGAATCCACCTGTGTGTAATCAAGTCTCCATGTAAATGCACCTGCTTTGTGATAGTCTCAGGGTTCTGTTTCAAGTGCAGAGAGCATCATGAAGACCAAGGAACAAACCGACTGATCAGAGATGCAGCCAAAAGGCCCATGATCACTCTGGATGAACTGCAGAGATCTACAGCTGAGGTGTGAGAGTCTGTCCATAGGACAACAATCAGTCATACACTGCACAAATCTGGCCTTTATGGAAGAGTGGCAAGAAGAAAGCCATTTCTCAAAGATATCCATAAAAAGTCTCGTTTGAAGTTTGCCACAAGCCACCTGGGAGACACACCAAACATGTGGAATAAGGTGCTCTGGTCAGATGAAACCAAAATCAAACTTTTTGGCCACAGTGCAAAACGATATGTTTGGCGTAAAAGCAACACAGCTCATCACCCTCAAAACACCATCCCCACTGTCAAACATGGTGGTGGCAGCTTCATGGTTTGGGCCTGCTTTACTTCAGCAGTGACAGGGAAGATGGTTAAAATTGATGGGAATATGGACGGAGCCAAATACAGGACCATTCTGGAAGAAAACCTGTTGGAGCCTGCAAAAGACCTGAGACTGGGACGGAGATTTATCTTCCAACAAGACAATGATCCCAAACATAAATCAAAATCTACAATGGAATGTGTAGCGCCGGCGTCCCTGCCCTCTGCTAGGCAGGGACACTGTTCCCCTCACCGCTCTGCTCCGTGCCCGGCGTCCTCCTCCCGCTCTGCTGGCAGCGCGCGCTCCTTCCCGGCCACTGTGCTTAGGGCGCGCGCGCTCTCCCTCCCTCTTAAAGGGGCCGCGCGCGCCGTCCTAAGGAGTCCCCGGCCAATGGCCGGAGGACTTCACCATATATAAGGCACCTCCTCCAAAATGGAGGTGCCCGAGCAATGTTGTTGCACTGTTCACTACTCTGCTTCAGCCCTCAGGTCCCGTTGCCAGTTACCTGCCAGATACCTGCCAGATTCCTGCCAGCTTGCTGTCTTATTCCTGCCTGATATTCTGCTACCTGCCTGCTAGCCTGAGGTCCGACGGTCTGCCTTACAACTCCTGTCAGTCTGTCTAAGGACCAGCTTGCCCGCTCACCTGGGAGCGCACATCAGCTACCTGCCTGCTTGCCTGAGGTCCGACGGTCTGCCTTCCAACTCCTGACAGTCTGTCTATGGACCAGCTTGCCCGCTCACCTGGGAGCGCACATCTGCTACCTGCCTGCTAGCCTACCTGGAGGCTCCGCCGTCACGTGCAGTGACCACCTGCCTGTCCAGTGACTCCTGCCCGCTCAACTGGGAGCGCTCATCTGCTGCCTGTCTGCTAGCCTACCTGGAGGCTCTGCCGTCACGTGCTGTGACCACCCGCCTGTCCAGTGACTTCTGCCCGCTCACCTGGGAGCGCTCATCTGCCGCCTGTCTGTTGGTCTTCCTGGAGGCTCCGCCGTCACATGCTGTGACCACCCGATTATCCAGAGACTCTCGCCTGCTCACCTGGGAGCTCACGTCTACCATCAGCCGCCACAGGTCGTACCAACCCTTTACCCAGAGACTGCCCCGGTCACTTGCCGTGACCTCCTGCCCGTTCATCCAGAGACTGCCCCGGTCACTTGCCGTGACCTCCAGCCCGTTCACTCAGAGACTGTCCCGGTCACCTGCTGTGACTGCCTGCCCGTCTTCCCTGGTCGCCACCCGCTCCCTTACAAGGACCGCCCCCTTGTATAGTAGCTCAGAGGTTCCGCCTCCCAGACCCGTTACAGTTTGCTCGGGCCATGGAACCCGGTGGCACCCAAGCTCCCTCGCTCTCGGACCTGTGTCATGAACTGTCCCGTCAGAGGTCCCAACAGGAGTCCATCCTGGGTCACCTGCAGAATGTCAATTCTCGCCTGGACACTCTGACTGCTCCGCCAGCAACCTCCGCCAGTGCCATGACTCGCAATCCGGCAGCTCCGCTGCCCACTAATACCATGGTATCCTACCCCGGACCCCGGCTTTCTGCACCTCCTCGCTTCGGAGGCGACTACGCCCAGGCTCGGGGCTTCATAAATCAGTGCACCCTGCACTTTGAACTCCTGTCTCACCAGTTTAACTCCGATCGGGCCAAAATTGCCTTCATCATGTCCCATCTCACCGGGGAGGCCCTGGCCTGGCTAAATCCTCTATGGGAGAGAGGAGACCCCCTGGTGTCCGACTTGCCTGCCTTTCTCACGGCTTTCCGGAAAGTCTTAGACGAACCCGGACGGAAGACCTCATCCGCATCATCACTGCTACGCCTCCGTCAGGGAGGTCTCACCGTGGGCCAATATGCCATACGGTTCCGTACCCTTGCCTCGGAGCTGGCCTGGGATAACGACGCTCTGGTATCCGTCTTCTGGGAGGGTCTGTCAGGCCGTATTAAAGATGAACTTGCCGGTCGGGACATTCCTACCACTCTCGATGACCTAACAACTCTTGCCACCCGGATTGACCTACGGTTCCAGGAGCGTGCCAAAGAGGTCACCCGTGAGAGGAGGTTTCCACGTCTAGCTCCTACTTTTCAGAAACCCGTCACTCCCTCCGTCTCTCCCCAGGTACACTCTCCTGAGCCTATGCAGGTCGACCAGACCAAGATGGTCAAAACCCGTCAGGACTTACGCCGTGCCGAGGGGAGCTGCTTCTACTGTGGCAGTAAGGAGCACTGGATCCGTGCCTGCCCGGAGAGGTCGGGAAACGCCTGTGTCTAGGTTCGCTCAGAGAGGTCGACCTAGACAAGAATAAATCCTCTCCATCTCTGCTGCTGTCAGTCTCAATCGTCTGCGAGGAGAACCGTTATTTCGAACTAGCCCAACTTGACTCTGGAGCAGCCGGGAATCTTATTTCACAGTCCCTGGTAGAGAAATACCGCATCCCCACCAAACCTCTGGCTGTACCCTTGTCTGTTGCTGCCGTGGATGGGGGTCTCTTACCACGCCCCATCCAACTCATCACCGAATCCATTACTCTGCAGGTGGGAATGCTGCATTCTGAGAGTATCTCCTTTCATGTTCTGCCTGGACTCTCTCACGCCCTCTTGCTAGGTCTACCTTGGCTCCAGAGACATGCACCCGTGCTTGACTGGCAGACCGGAGAGGTCCTTCGCTGGGGACAGGACTGCCATAAGACCTGTCTGGTTCCCGTCCATCCCGTCCGTCCTTCTCCTACCCCAGCTAATCTACCTGGACTTCCGATTCCTTATTGGTCTTATGCTGATGTCTTTAATAAAAAGGAGGCAGAGACACTACCCCCTCATAGACCATACGACTGCCCTATCGACCTGTTACCCGGTACTACTCCTCCCCGTGGGCGTATTTATCCATTATCCGCTGCTGAGACCCGGTCGATGTCGGAATATATTGAGGAGAATCTGGCCAGGGGATTCATCCGGAAATCTACCTCCCCGGCGGGAGCAGGCTTCTTTTTCGTCAAAAAGAAGGACGGTTCTCTCCGTCCCTGTATAGACTATGGAGGCCTTAACCAGATCACGGTGAAGAATAAGTACCCCCTTCCGCTCATTCCGGAGTTATTTGATCGTCTGAGGGGGGCTAGAATCTTCACCAAACTGGACCTCCGTGGGGCGTACAACCTGGTTCGTATCCGTCAGGGGGATGAATGGAAGACGGCATTCAACACCCGGGACGGCCACTATGAATATCTGGTAATGCCCTTTGGTCTCTGTAACGCTCCTGCCGTCTTTCAAGAGTTGGTCAATGACATCTTCCGGGACCTTCTCTACTCCTGCGTAGTGGTGTACCTGGACGACATCTTGGTCTTCTCTCCGAATCTCCAGACTCACCGGAGGGACGTTCGTCAGGTCCTGCTCAGGCTCAGGCAGAATCACCTCTTCGCTAAATACGAGAAGTGCCTCTTTGAGCAGACCTCGCTTCCATTTTTGGGCTACATTATTTCTCAGACCGGCCTACGAATGGATCCAGAGAAACTGTCTGCCATCGAGAAATGGCCTCGACCGGAGGGGTTGAAGGCCATTCAGCGGTTCCTGGGCTTCGCCAACTACTACCGCCTCTTCATACCACACTTCTCTTCCCGGACTGCCCCAATTTCCGCGCTCACCCGTAAGGGTACTAATCCCAAAGAGTGGCCGCCCGAAGCAGATGAGGCCTTTCTTTCCTTAAAACAGGCCTTCTCTTCCGCCCCGGTGCTGCATCGCCCGGACGGCAACAAGCAGTTCTTCCTGGAAGTTGACGCCTCCTCCTCTGGAGCCGGAGCGGTACTTACTCAAAAATCATCTTCCGGGAGGATGGTAACTTGCGGCTTCTTCTCTAAACTCTTCTCCTCCTCAGAGCGCAATTATTCCATAGGAGACCGAGAGTTATTGGCCATCAAACTGGCATTGGAGGAGTGGCGTTACCTGCTCGAGGGGGCTCTTCACCCGGTAATAATTTACACTGACCACAAGAACTTGGCTTACCTCCAGCATGCCCAGAGACTTAACCCGCGCCAAGCCCGGTGGTCCTTGTTTTTTGCTCGCTTTGATTTTATTCTTCATTTTTGCCCGGCTGACAAAAACGTCAAGGCGGACGCCTTGTCTCGATCCTTTCTGGTGTCTGATCTCGAGGAAGATCCGAAACACATCATCGATCCCGCCAGAGTAATGCAGGTGGCTCCCGTGAGTCTAAATCGTCTCCCTCCCGGAAAGACGTTCGTATCAGTACCTGATCGGGAGAAGATCCTTCACTGGGGTCACTCGTCTAAACTGGCTGGCCATGCCGGTCAGAAAAAGACCCTCCAGCTTATTACCCGGCACTACTGGTGGCCTACCCTGCACAAGGACGTAATAGACTTTGTTTCTGCCTGTGTGTCCTGCGCCCGCAACAAGGTTCCGAGACATCTGCCAGCCGGTCGCCTCCTTCCGCTTTCTGTACCTGCTGCCCCCTGGCAGCATATAGCAATGGACTTTATAACTGACCTCCCAGTCTCTGCCGGTTGTACGGTCATTTGGGTGGTCGCTGACCGCTTCTCCAAGATGGCTCATTTCGTTCCCCTGCCAGGCCTCCCGTCTGCACCCGAGCTAGCTAAAGACTTTATTCGTCACATCTTTCGTCTTCATGGCCTGCCCCTCCACATCGTGTCGGATCGTGGGGTACAGTTCACCTCACGCTTCTGGAGAGCCACTTGTAAACTGCTAGACGTCACCCTGGACTTCTCTTCCGCTTACCACCCACAGTCCAATGGTCAAGTGGAGCGGATCAATCAGAACCTGACCAGTTACCTCCGGCACTTCGTTAATGCCCATCATTCAGACTGGGTGGATCTCCTACCATGGGCCGAGTTCTCTTATAACAATCACGAGAGCGAATCCTCCTCCAAATCCCCGTTTTTTGTAGTCTTCGGTCAGCATCCTCGGATTCCTTTTCCTGTCTCCACCTCTGTGGACAACCCGGCTGCGGAATCTCTCGTTAGCAAATTTTCCTCCATTTGGGAGAGTACCCGATCCGCACTCCTTCAGTCGTCCGAACGGATGAAAAGACACGCTGACAAAAAACGCCTGGATCCTCCACAATTTCGTCCTGGAGATAAAGTCTGGCTCTCATCTAAATATGTCCGACTCAAGATACCTTCTTACAAGTTAGGGCCTCGGTTCATCGGTCCTCTGGAGGTCATCAGTCAGATCAACCCGGTGGCCTATAAATTGAAACTCCCGGCCAACTTACGGATCCCTAACTCCTTCCATGTATCTCTCCTCAAACCTGTGGTACTTAACTCTTTTTCCAAGTCTACAGGTACGCCTCCTGCTCCGGTTTCTGCTGAGGATGAGTTTGAGGTAGAGAACATTCTTGCCACCAAAAGGGTAAGAGGAAAGACCTTTTTTCTTGTAGATTGGAAGGGGTTTGGTCCTGAGGAGAGAACGTGGGAGCCCCGGGAGAACATCCATGCCCCTCTTATCCTTGCTAAATTTCTGTCTGGCCTAAAAAAGGGGGGGCCTAAAGGGGGGGGGTACTGTAGCGCCGGCGTCCCTGCCCTCTGCTAGGCAGGGACGCTGTTCCCCTCACCGCTCTGCTCCGTGCCCGGCGTCCTCCTCCCGCTCTGCTGGCAGCGCGCGCTCCTTCCCGGCCACTGTGCTTAGGGCGCGCGCGCTCTCCCTCCCTCTTAAAGGGGCCGCGCGCGCCGTCCTAAGGAGTCCCCGGCCAATGGCCGGAGGACTTCACCATATATAAGGCACCTCCTCCAAAATGGAGGTGCCCGAGCAATGTTGTTGCACTGTTCACTACTCTGCTTCAGCCCTCAGGTCCCGTTGCCAGTTACCTGCCAGATACCTGCCAGATTCCTGCCAGCTTGCTGTCTTATTCCTGCCTGATATATTGCTACTTGCCTGCTAGCCTGAGGTCCGACGGTCTGCCTTACAACTCCTGTCAGTCTGTCTAAGGACCAGCTTGCCCGCTCACCTGGGAGCGCACATCAGCTACCTGCCTGCTTGCCTGAGGTCCGACGGTCTGCCTTCCAACTCCTGACAGTCTGTCTATGGACCAGCTTGCCCGCTCACCTGGGAGCGCACATCTGCTACCTGCCTGCTAGCCTACCTGGAGGCTCCGCCGTCACGTGCAGTGACCACCTGCCTGTCCAGTGACTCCTGGCCACTCACCTGGGAGCGCTCATCTGCTGCCTGTCTGCTAGCCTACCTGGAGGCTCTGCCGTCACGTGCTGTGACCACCCGCCTGTCCAGTGACTTCTGCCCGCTCACCTGGGAGCGCTCATCTGCCGCCTGTCTGTTGGTCTTCCTGGAGGCTCCGCCGTCACATGCTGTGACCACCCGATTATCCAGAGACTCTCGCCTGCTCACCTGGGAGCTCACGTCTACCATCAGCCGCCACAGGTCGTACCAACCCTTTACCCAGAGACTGCCCCGGTCACTTGCAGTGACTTCCTGCCCGTTCATCCAGAGACTGCCCCGGTCACTTGCCGTGACCTCCAGCCCGTTCACTCAGAGACTGTCCCGGTCACCTGCTGTGACTGCCTGCCCGTCTTCCCTGGTCGCCACCCGCTCCCTTACAAGGACCGCCCCCTTGTATAGTAGCTCAGAGGTTCCGCCTCCCAGACCCGTTACAGAATGGTTAAAAAATAAATGTATCCAGGTGTTAGAATGGCCAAGTCAAAGTCCAGACTTGAATCCAATCGAGAATTTGTGGAAAGAGCTGAAAACTGCTGTTCACAAACGCTCTCCATCCAACCTCACTGAGCTCGAGCTGTTTTGCAAGGAAGAATGGGCAAGAATTTCAGCCTCTCGATGTGCAAAACTGATAGACACATACCCCAAGCGACTTGCAGCTGTAATCGCAGCAAAAGGTGGCCCTACAAAGTATTAACTCAAGGGGGCCTAATAATATTGCATGCCCCCCTTTTCAGTTTTTAATTTTTTAAAAAAGTTTAAAATATCCAATAAATTTCGTTCCACTTCACGATTGTGTCCCACTTGTTGTTGATTCTTCCCACAAAAATTAGAATTTTATATCTTTATGTTTGAAGCCAGAAATGTGGCAAAAGGTAGAAAATTCAAGGGGGCCAAATACTTTCACAAGGCACTGTATATAGAGTAGTCTTGGTGTATCCTTTGTGAAGAATATACAGCAGTCTCGGTGTCTCATATGTGATGTATATAGAGCAATATTGGTGTCTCCTAAATTGACGTGGGCTCCCCCTATAAAATCTAACCAGCAAAAGCTAAAATAGACAGCTGCGGGCTGATATTAATAGCCATGGAAGGGGCCATGAATACTAGCCTCCTCCGCGCTATTAATATCACCCCTCAGCAGTCCCAGAAATGGCGCATCCATAAGATGTGCCAAATCTGGTGTGTAGGCTCCGCTCTTCCCACTGCCCTGTAGCGGTGGCGAGTGGGGTAATGGGGTTGGAGTTTACATCAGTCTGGTTTTGGCAGCTGACGTGAAGCCCAGGTTAGTAATGGAGGGCATCTATAAGACGCCCCCATTACTAACCGCGTGGTAAAATGGTCGCCGCTTCTCCAGTAAAAGACATGGCCAGAATAAAGTATTTTAATGAAATAAAACACACACAGTTCTACAATTTTTTTATTACACGCCTCTGCGAAGCCCTCGATCTCCTGAAAAAAATGTAAAAAACAAACAACAATATCCCTCACCTGTCCGCCGTCAACGACGCAGTCCACGATCACGACTGTACCCTGACGATCCGGGTCACTTCTACAGCAGTAACATCAGCCATCACTGATGTCACTGCTGTAGAATACAGCACTGTATACTGACAGGGGTGTAAAATCACCCCCTGTCAGTATTCATGCTGCAGAAGGTCACTGGGGTTCATCAGCTGAAGATCAGCTGATGAGCCCCGGTGAGCTAGAGACCATGGGAACATTCTTGTGAATGTCCCCATGGTAATCATCAGCTGATCGGTCATGAGACCGATCAGCTGATTACCAGCGTCAGCAAACAGCTGATGGTCACGTGACCATCAGCTGATTGCTGCCAGCACTGATCAGCTGATGGTCACCCGATGGTCGCGTGATCATCAGGTGATCGCTAACGTCACCGATCAGTTGATGGTCCCGTGACCATCAGGTGATCAGTGACGTCACCGCAGGTCCTGGCAGTACACTGCCGGGCGCGAGCCCGCGCCCTGCAGTGTACCGCTGGCCGCCAACGAGAGAGGATCGCCGCCGGGGACCAGGAGGACACCGGGGGCCGCCGGACATGTGAGTATAAAGGTTTTTTCTTTTATTTTTACTTTTTTATTCTTTTTTTTAACTACCGCAGGCACGCGGGCTGGGAAGAGCAGACTGCTGCTCCTTCCATTCACGCTGCTCTCGCTGTTATCAGCCAGAGCAGCGGTCAGATGAGAGGAGTAGCAGCCTCCTCTCTCGACCTGGGTACCAGCCACAGCGCGATTCTGGCGCGATTTTGCGCCTATTGATTTTCATTGAAACGCAGCAAATCCGCATGTATAGATATACATGCGGGTTTGCTGCGATTCAATGCAAGTCAATGGGTGCAAATTCGCCACGAAATAGCGCAAGAATTGGTTATGCTGCGGTGTGTGCCTCAATGATAATCCGGTGCGGAAATTTCCGCATCATGTGCACAGCACATGCGGATTATCATTGCTATACACTGTGTTCCAAATTATTATGCAAATAATATTTTCTCAGATTTTCCCAAATTACCTATATGAATTGCAGTCATTGTAATTTTCCAGTCAAATAACTATTAGAGTACAATTGAAAGGTTTTTGTACAAACTGCCTATGATAACAGTATATTTTTTAAAAAATAAAAACTCAAACTGCACTCAAAATGCATGTTCCAAATTATTATGCACAGCAGAGTTTTCGACCTTTTCATTTTAATAAAGAACAAAAAAATGGTCATTTTTGAAATTATAAGCATTAGCAGGTTATTACAAACTGAAATCAAACAGTTTTCAACTCAAAACTTTATTCTAGGTGATGTTACATTTGCACATAGGACCCCTTGTTCGAAAGGAGCTTCTGAACTCTCTCGTCCATTGAATTTGTCAGGTTTTGGATGGTTTCTGCTTCAATTGTTTTGCATGAGGACCAGAATACCCTCCCAGAGCTGTTGCTTAGATGTGAACTGCCTCCCGCCATCATAGACACTCCTTTTGATGATGCTCCAGAGGTTCTCAATGGGGTTGAGGTCAGGGGAACATGGGTGCCACACCATAAGTTTGTCCCCTTTTATGCCCATAGCAGCCAGAGATGCAGATGTGTTATGTGCAGCATAAGACGGGGCATTATCATGCCACAAATAATAAAGGCTGTGTCTGAGAGCAGGAGGGAGGTTCCCTGGTTAGGGACAATTAGCATACAGCACCTCCTGTCCCAGGCCAGTAGGGGGAGCTGGCTGCCCCTATAAAAGCTGGAACTGGGGGCAGGGTTAGAGAGAACTGGACGACCTAGCTCAGGAGTGAGACTAGTCTCAGAGAAGGAGGGACAGTTCAGCTGTAGCTGAGGAGGTCGTGAGGCAGTGGCGGAACTGCTAGCCAGGGACGTACGGCGCCGAGAGCCTGTCCTGGCAGAAAGGGAGAATAATCTACCGGACATTGGGGTCCGAGGCTGTAAAGACTCTAAGTCCAGCAGCAGAGAACCAATCCGCGAGGGATTTCATGTCCTTTGGCCTAAAAATCCCAGATGCTCCTCCACAACAGAAGGGACCAGCAAAGCCAAGAGAGGCCAGAGGTAAAAGGAGCCCAAGTTGCAAGCCATAAGGGTGAGAATACACGGCACGCTCAGGGACGTGGGCTATTTTACCACTAAAGGGGGAAATAGTCAGAAAGAGCTTAGAGAGCACGGTAGGCCTACACCCTCACCCTGACCAGAGGGGCTTCCCGAGTGTTCTCAGACATCCAGGCCCCCTTCTAGCCGGTACTGTTGTTGGGTCATTACCATCTGTTATAATAAAGACCCTGAACTGTTTAAGCGGACTCTGCATTCTGACCGTCGCGGACGAAACTATCACCCCCAACATCCACCTACACTACCCTGGGGCTACACTCCTCCCGTGAGGAGTTATTCTACCTCTGTGGCCTGCCCCAGTGGCCTGCCCTGCAGCGGCGGTTATCCCTGACCGCAATCCACGGGTGGCATAGTCGGACATTCAAAACACTGATAAATAGACCGCCATAATTTTGTCTGACCACCCTGAGCCACGGGATCGGGTTGCCACTACTACCCCCAGCATCGTACAGAAGTCCGGTTCCGGGTACCCCACGGCCCAGGGGGCGAGTCACCTCCTGTGGGATCTCCCCCCAGACCTGGACTAAAGCATCCGCCAACTCCTGGACAGTCTGTGGTGCAACGTGACGTTGGTGGATGGAGCGGGACATGATGTCCCAGATGTGCTCAGTCGGATTCAGGTCTGGGGAATGGTGGGGCCAGTCCATAGCTTCAATGCCTTCATCTTGCAGGAACTGCTGACACACTCCAGCCACATGAGGTACTGAGATGTGGTCTGTGGTCCCCACCTGGCAATTATCAAGACATTGAGGGTGTCTTGATAATTGCCAATAATTTCCATCCATTGTCTATTCCATTTGCACAACAGCATGTGAAATTGATTGTCAATCAGTGTTGCTTCCTAAGTGGACAGTTTGATTTCACAAAAGTTTGATCTACTTGGAGTTATATTTTGTTGTTTAAGTGTTCCCTTCATTTTTTGAGCAGTGTACATACATACATACAGTACAGACCAAAAGTTTGGACACACCTTCTCATTTAAAGATTTTTCTGTATTTTCATGACTTTGAAAATTGTACATTCACACTGAAGGCATCAAAACTATGAATTAACACATGTGGAATTATATAGTTAACAAAAAAGTATGAAACAACTGAAAATATGTCTTATATTCTAGGTTCTTCAAAGTAGCCACCTTTTGCTTTGATGACTGCTTTGCACACTCTTGGCATTCTCTTGATGAGCTTCAAGAGGTAGTCACCGGAAATGGTTTTCACTTCACAGGTGTGCCCTGTCAGGTTTAATAAATGGGATTTCTTGCCGTATAAATGGGGTTGGGACCGTCAGTTGTGTTGTGCAGAAGTCAGGTGGATACACAGCTGATAGTCCTACTGAATAGACTGTTAGAATTTGTATTTTGGCAAGAAAAAAGCAGCTAAGTAAAGAAAAATGAGTGACCATCATTACTTTAAGAAATTAAGGTCAGTCAGTCCGAAAAATTGGCCAAACTTTGAAAATGTCCCCAAGTGCAGTTGCAAAAACCATCAAGTGCTACAAAGAAACTGGCTCACATGAGGACCGCCCCAGGAAAAGAAGACCAAGAGTCACCTCTGCTTCTGAGGATAAGTTTATCCGAGTCACCAGCCTCAGAAATCGCAGGTTAACAGCAGCTCAGATTAGAGACCAGGTCAACGCCACACAGAGTTCTAGCAGCAGACACATCTCTACAACAACTGTTAAGAGGAGACTTTGTGCAGCAGGCCTTCATGGTAAAATAGCTGCTAGGAAACCACTGCTAAGGACAGGCAACAAGCAGAAGAGACTTGTTTGGACTAAAGAACACAAGGAATGGACATTAGACCAGTGAAAATCTGTGCTTTGGTCTGATGAGTCCAAATTTGAGATCTTTGGTTCCAACCACTGTGTCTTTGTGCAACGGAGAAAAGGTGAACGGACTCTACATGCCTGGTTCCCACCGTGAAGCATGGAGGAGGAGGTGTAATGGTGTGGGGGTGCTTTGCTAGTGACACTGTTGGGGATTTATTCAAAATTGAAGGCATACTGAACCAGCATGGCTACCACAGCATCTTGCAGCGGCATGCTATTCCATCCAGTTTGCGTTTAGTTGGACCATCATTTATTTTTCAACAGGACAATGACCCCAAACACACCTCCAGGCTGTGTGAGGGCTATTTGACCAAGAAGGAGAGTGATGGGGTGCTACGCCAGATGACCTGGCCTCCACAGTCACCAGACCTGAACCCAATCAAGATGGTTTGGGGTGAGCTGGACCGCAGAGTGAAGGCAAAAGGGTCAACAAGTGCTAAGCATCTCTGGGAACTCCTTCAAGATTGTTGGAAGACCATTTCCGGTGACTACCTCTTGAAGCTCATCAAGAGAATGCCAAGAGTGTGCAAAGCAGTCATCAAAGTAAAAGGTGGCTACTTTGAAGAACCTAGAATATAAGACATAATTTCAGTTGTTTCACACTTTTTCGTTAAGTAAATAATTCCACATGTGTTAATTCATAGTTTTGATGCCTTCAGTGTGAATGTACAATTTTCATAGTCATGAAAATACAGAAAAATCTTTAAATGAGGTGTGTATATATATATATATATATATATATATATATATACACATATATACGTATATATACATACATACATACCGCGTTCTAAATTATTATGCAAGTTGGACTTAAGTGTCATAAAGATGTAATTTTCTGTTCTCCAAATAAACTCACGCATGATATTGCGTCTCAGGATCACTGAAATCAACTCAAACACCTGTGATAGTTTGCCATGTGAGCCCAAATAAAGGAAAACTACTTAAGAAGGATGTTCAATGTTATTACACAGACCACAGATTTCAAGCAATATGGGAAAGAAAAATGATCTCTGTGTTGCCGAATGCATGAAATAGTGCAATGCTTTGGAAAAGGTTTGAAAATATTAGATATTTCATGAAAACTTAAAAGGAACCTATCATGTCCTAGCTACTATGTAAACTGCCCCTATTGCATTATTAGTGATGCAATGTGCAAGTAGTAGTTGGCACAGTACAGTTGATTCACTATGTACAGACCGAGCCAGCATCTCATCATTCATTCAACAGTCTGCCCAGTGCATGTCCCCTCTGTCTGCTACTGTTGGTGGCCAACAATACGGTAGCCCTGTTCTATATCTGGGACTTGTGGTTCTGCCTAGACCGGAAGCTCCTGAGAGGAAGTTTCCAGTGCAAGTTATAGTGAATACTACCTCTAGTTAAATGTAGTTTGTTTAGCCCATGTTTAGCATGTGTTATTTCTGTCCTGACCTCGACCCGTTTCCTGACCATTCTTCGGTCTTTCGATTTGTACCTTTTAAGCCCGTCTGGTTCTGATCTGGTGACCTGACCATTTCTGTCAGCTGCACCTCCGGCCAGCGACTACTCTGAGGACTTACCCGAGGGCCCCTGTATAAGTCAATACAGGGGTTAAATGGTGAAGGCCAGGGATCCCCTGGGACCTGAAAGTTGGAGAAGCCTGCTTGTTGTAGCCCTTTTTAGAGCTGCCAGGTGACCTCTGACAGATGCTCATAGCACATAGGTAAATTTGTGAATGAGAGTAATGTAATATTTGCATATAGCTGAATAGGGGTCCCCCAGAATCCATGTTACTGGTGGGCCCTTGGCATCCCAGTCCAACACTGATTGAGGAAACCATTAATCTTGAACAATCTCCAACTTCATTTGCTGAAATGCAGCCTCAAACTTGCAATGAGCCTCCACCATGCTTTACTGTTGCCTGCAGACACTCCTTATTGTGCCGAAACTGCCTTCTGTTACAGCCAAATATATTACATTTTGTCTCATCAGTCCAGAGCACCTGCTGCCATTTTTCTGCATCGTTGTTTTTGTGCATAATTGAGGTGCTTGGCCTTGTTGCCATGTCAAAGTTATTTTTTTTTACCACAATTTTTCCATGAAAAATTCTTCTGGACAGTCTTCTCTGAACAGTAGTTGGGTCCCACTGGTTGCTGCCAGTTCTGAGCTGATGGCACTGCTGGACATCTTCCGATTTTGAAGTGAAGTAAGCATGATGGGTCTTTCCTTTGCTGTACAAATTTTCCTTGGTGGACATCTGTGCCTACAATCCTCAACATTGCCCATTTCTTGCTGCTCCTTCAAAAAGAGCGTGAAACCCCAATCTGCTTTGAAATTTTCGCCTGGGAGAGATCTTGCTGTATAACTACCTTGTTTATTGTTTATGTGCTCAGGTTTGCCGCTTGTTCGTTGGATGAAATGATTTTTAAGCAAGATATGTGCTGCGAAGAATAGTAACAGTCTATGCGCACAGAACAATCTATTACTGATCATTCTCTGCACATGGGAAGTGCTTTTGGCTTTTCTAATTGTTTAGTGCCACAAGTCGGTTAAGAATTATACAGTACTAGCTTTTACCCACGGCTTCGCTCGCTTGGAATTTGGTCTGCCACATTAAGTTTTGTGACAGATCATTTTAATAGTAAAAAAAAATAATCTTAATAGTAAAAAAAAATAATCTTAATAGTAAAAAAAAATAATCTTATTTAGTTACTCGTACATCCAAAATTTCAGATGTCTAACTTCAAAACTGACGGATTCCATACAATCTTTGAACCCCTATAATATGAAGAGGGAAACTCTTGAGGGTGGAATTATCAAAATTCCTTTCTTAGTGCTCATTTAAGCTATAATAGAACCTATCTGCAAATTTCAAGATGCTAAGTTCAGTGGTTTCGGCTGTGCGTTGACCGCTAGGTGTGTCAGTCAATCAGGTTTACAGTTTTATATAATCTTCGCCTGTATGGTGTGTTTATAAAAAGTAGCCCTATATCCTTCCCCAGGCTTGAAATTATCCATATCAAATTTCATCACAAACGGATTACTAAACACTGATTAATAAACAGGACGGACTGAAGTTACTTGCGTTTAATATTGTTCGTGTTAGTAAAGAATTAGTATGTAATTGGAATAATGGACATCTGCAGGTAATTTATCTATGTGTTTTTACTGCAATATACTCCTGTAAACTATGTTATTTGATTTCTTTCGTTCAGCGAAAATATGCAGATTTTGCGATTTAGAAACACGTGAGCAAGCTACGTATAGCTGACCGTGGGAAAAACAGGGCGTGCCTAAATGTATCCCCGCTACCTTCAAAGTTTGCCCTTGCGATTTATTGATGGTCATTGAAAATGCAACTTTAAGTGGGAACTGCAAACGTTTGAAATTAAAGGGTAAGTTATTGGGTATTATTGGGATGCGTGGTATAAGAATATTTTCACCCTTAGCTTCTCCAGTTAAAATTGTGGCCTTTACAATGTGCCTGCCTAGTTCAGTGACTCGCAATCTAGTGCCATTACATAATCTCGGGGCGTCCAAGTTGGGCATTAACAAAACGGGTATACCGACCTTTAATTCGAGCTTATGAGATGGGACCCCGGATAGCTCCAAAGAGTTAAGAAACTCCACGGGGTAGCTCGTACAGTCTTCAGATGACATGACTGTGTCGATGGAGTTGTAGGTTGTTGCATCGCTGGTTACTTGGTCCAAGATAATTTTATTGATTTTCGCAACTGTTTCATTTCTTGGTGCTAGTATAGTTCTTTCACATAGCCAATTTTCATTGTGGATGTTTTGTTGCAAATTTGGAAAAACTTGAGCAATAAGTGCGTTTTCCGAATCCACAACATGACAAAATTGGTTAGTGAATAGAACCATACCTTCTTCGTCAGTTTCGATTCGACCTTCACAGATCTCGAGCAGTTTCTCAGCGTACGCGCCCGACTCTAGATCACTGAATAACTGGACACGCATTTCGGTGGTGAGGCGCAGCTTTTCAACTTTGGTCCATAAATATGAGGATTTCAGATATGCGTTAATTTCGTCTGCTGCAGTGCCTCGCTCGATGACAGGCAAAGTTTGCCTAAAGTCCCCAGCCAATAAAACAACCACACCACCCATTAATGTTTGTTTACTGTGTAAGTCTTGTAGACAACGATCAAGAGCTTCGATGGCGCGTTTGTGTGACATTGTGCACTCGTCCCACACGATTAGTTTGCACTGTTGCAACAGGAGGCCACGGGCGCTGTTCTTGCTGATATTACACGATGGGGTTTCTTCGTTCACCAGATTAGGAGGTAATTTAAAGACTGAATGTGCCGTCCGTCCACCGCTTAGCAATGTTGCAGCAATTCCAGAGGAAGCCACAGCTAATGCAACGTTATGACCGCTACAAATTTTTGCTAAAAGTAAATTAAGCAAGAAAGTTTTTCCTGTACCACCCGGGGCATCAAGGAAAAAAAGTCCGCCTTCACCATTCTCAACTCGTCCTACTATTTTGTGATAAATCTCTCTTTGATCAGGTAGCAAACGTGGCTCAGTTTCGCAAACGTGAGCGTCTAACTGGTTGGTATCATAGCTTAGCTCTTTTATCAACTCATTTGACAGCTCTCCTCTACGCCACGGTGAGGGTAGACCAAAATCGGACAATTTCTTTCCAGAAATTATTAATATTTTGTCCTCGATAAGCCCCAACGCCTCATTGAAACAGAAATCATCGTTAACGTGATCCATTCTTTCAAATCTGTGCATGATATCCTCTGATAACGCAGTTTTATACTTGTGCCAGAGTTGTAGAGGATTGGATAAACCGCAAGTGCATATCAATATGGCAAACAGCTCTCTTATTTGCGCCGGGGAGCGACATAGCACGGCCTCTTCTAAGGTGGTATCCCAGTGGTTATCATCTTCAAACAACCCCATCTTCTCACACACCTGCCGAAAAGTTGCAAGTTCTTGACCTTCAAATGTTTTTAAATCCGAGAAGTTGGTTGGCCCCCTTATTACATTCAGCAGCATACGCAAGCAATAACATTCAAAATTGCTAATGTGCACCGTGTAAATGCGACCTAGAGCGTCTCCTGCCTTCACACCTGGCCAGCCATCGACAGGTGTTCCTTGTAAATGACGTTTCCATTGCTTCCGTGCCACATTCCAAGTATAGTAGCGAGGCACGTCAATGTAAAGTAATGTTTTTGCAAACGTATCACTTTGGCACAACAGGAAAAATGCAGTTAGTGTAGTTTTAGGTGGTGCTTCTAATCTCTCTCTAAAATTATTTTCCGTAAAGTAAACCCTCTCGCCATTGGGTAAATGAATTGCGAGATGAGTGACGGTTGGGTGTCTCTCGTGCAGAGGCAGACCTAAGATCCGCCACGCTGCTTCGTTACTACTAACATATCGGCCGGTTCTAAAGGTCTGCACCTCATCTCTTGGGTCAATGTTAACATTCCCTTGCTGGCGGATGTTAAAAATAGCCTGGTCGCTACCCTTATTAATATATTTACAAATATATTTTATCGCCTGTACCGTATTACAGAACTCTACATTTAAATGAGAATCAAAATTTTTTGATAAGAGTGGAGAATATGGGACCACCCAGCTATTGTCCACCAATATTTCCTGTGTTCCTCTACGGGTTTTTATAATCGTCGTGCGTCCACCATTCTCTGGTGCTCTGCGCCTGTACAAAGGATAACCTTTGTCATTGGTTTGAGTATCTTTTAAAAGCTTCCTCGGATATTTTTTGGTACATTTTCCTTCCTTCATGCATGGCGATGAAGAATTGAATGTACCACATGGCCCGTGAATCATATTCTTTGTCACTGTATCATAGAGCTTTTGATCGGTTTCTGGGTTTGGTATCTCAGCACATATGATTTCGTCAATTTGGTTCGGATGCAATTTTTCCTTTAACCACAGCAGTAAGTGCACATGAGGCAAACCTCGCTTTTGCCACTCGATCGAGTACATGAAGCATTGCATATCACCAAATATGTTACCTTTTGTAAGTAGAGCTACCAACTTCTGTACTTTTATTCTAAATACTCGAGCTGTTAAGTCATGTCTGTCCGTTGAATTTTGACCAGCCATAAGCTCTTTGGTGATTTCTGGCCAAGCGGGGTTGCAAGTCATTGTAATAAATAAATCAGGCCTCCCATAATTACGTACGTATGTGAACGCATCTTGTGTGTATTCGTGTAGGTATCTCGGGCTATTTACAAATGATGACAGGAGAATCACCATCTGACCTAAGTTATTTGGATCCAAATCCGCATCATTTCTTATTGCATCTTGCTAGTGAATATAATTTTCTGCGCGCAGTTTTTTTTTATTTAAAGAAATGAACCTTAAGCGCTCACTTTCCATCTTTACATACATGTCAACCAGAAACTGATGAAGTAGGAGCCTACACTTAAGCATCAAATTAAAATCGCTGCAACGGACCATCAAGTGAAAGGCACAAAAATCTTTGCAGGACACCTTTTTGCTTGGCATTGCTTGTTTGGTAATTGGATTTATCTGAGGAATATCAATGCTGTACCCCTCTTGTTCTTTCCAAAAAATTATTGGGTACTCGAGAGCGTCATAGAATCTATGTGTATCGGGAACCCTAGTGAGCATGCCATCGCGCGGCTGCACAACGATGTCCCGAGACATAGTTTGTTCGCTACTAACTATTACAGCAGCTATTTCATTTGTAGTAGGGGCATTGAATCGTCTCTCATGTTGACCACGTGATACACGGTCTGGGTGAATCACTACTTTGAAATGATCGTCATTGATCATTCTGTCTCTAGCCATTTTAAATTCATGCACCAAAATGTTGTGGTCGTGAAGTACTCGTTGTAATTTTTTAACTATGTTTCTATCTGCGCTTTGCACGCACTCAGTACGCCTGTTGATTTGTTCTTCTTCGTCACCTATGAAATAAACTTGTAAAAATTGTGGTTGCGAAATGGACGTAGGAATTAAAGAACCGATACGGTGGTATACTTGTCCTTGTATTGTAAAGGTCGGGCAAAACCCTGGCATTGAGACAATTTGATCTGCTCCAAAAGATGTCATATGAAAGCACATGTTGTATTTTCTTATATTATTTAGAAAAAGGCGAGATTCATCAGTTTCATTAGAGAAAAGCTCTTTTAAAGGTTGAACTGGCTCGTCTATATAAGGAAGAGCTACTTTCCCGCCCAAACAACACATACCTGCTGCTTCCTCTTTCCACTTAAGAGCTCCGCAATATTTGCAATCTATGGTCATTGCTTCTATTTTTATAAGCTTGTGAGTTTCATAATCAAAAGTCTCGTCATACTCAAATGCAGCTTTATTAAACAATATCCATGTATTTCTTGTAAATGTTTGACGTTGCTGTGCTGCCCTTTCAGCAACAGTGCGTCTGCGAGATTCGGCCATTTCATAAGTTTCAGTGGCTCTTTGGGTCGCCATGTAAGTCGCTTGCTGCTGACGTCAAGGTTGGGACTGTTCTGGAGTTTCAGCAGCCCGTTGAGATGCCAGATACTCCGCATGCTGTTCACGTCGGGCTTGGGACTGTTCTTGAGTTTCAGCAGCCCGTTGAGATGCCAAAAACTCCGCATTCCGTTCACGTCGGGCTTGGGATTGTTCTGGAGTCTCTGCAGCTCTATGTGCCGCACAACGCAACGCCTGCTCAAGCCTTCGTTGCTCGGCTTGTTGAGACGTCTCATCACGTCTAATTATTTTCATAGCTCGGGCTTTATTAGAGCTTTGCGAAATGTTAGACTTACGCTTTCGCGGCATTTTTATAAGTACTAATTACAAAATAGGTACTTAGTAAAGTTCAAACAAAATACTAAAACAATCTAATTAGTTATATTACGATCGCTGTACAGATGATATCAGTTGTATATGACTGGTCTATGAGGAGCAGCTGTGGCGCGGTTACCCATAGCAACCATTCCCAGTGCTCTGTGGGAGCTGAGAGCAGCCTGCTGGTGCTGTGGGTGACATGCTGCGCTGCACACACACAGGGCTCTGCTGCACACAGGAGGGGAGGACGCCATTTGTGTAGCGCTGCTGCCGGTGCTGTCAGGCTGCAGTGTGTGCATCCTCCATGGAGCCGCGCTCAGGTTACTGCCCCTCCCCGTGTGTGAGTCACTTCCCCTCCGCCCAGGTGAGGCGCTCGGAACTTTCCCGGCTGCAGCAGCTGGCGCAGGTGAGCGCATGTTTTATTATACGGTGTTATGTGGAGGGACAATGGCGGCGGGGACCCCCTGTGTGAGGACAATGACGGCCCGGTGCCCCCGGGCAACCTGCAGGAGGAAGCCTCACACTCCCCCCGGGCTGTGGGCGAGGGCAGACCGTGCTGGGACGTGTAGTTCCCTAGCAACCTGTTCCTGACATATGGGCTGTTTTCTGGGCTATTTTTTTTTATTTTTTTTTTTAAGTCTGAGAAAATGTCATCAATTATCCTTCTCCCTTCAGCTGTTTCCAGAGTGTAATGTATCAGGGTGAGCTCATGACTGACAGCTGCCAAAGTTTCTAGGAAATGTCAGTCCCTGGGGGTCGTGTGTGAACCCCCTGTGCCACACTTGTACCTGGCCACGGTATATGATCACCCCTGTATTCTGACTGTGGACAGGCGGCAACTGTGACCTCACTATACAATGATCCACTATGGGCAAATTATTGTATTATCAATCTCTTCTGACTGCTGTAAATCAGCCATTTAAATATCACCTGTGTATGTGTGTATATAAGAGAGCTCTCAGAGGACAGATTTTTTTCCGACTTAATTGACATGTATCGTTATATTACGACCAAAATTACATAAAATCATTACAAATTGTAGCCTATATGTTATTCCGATGTATAATCCATATTACTGTAGTTTCATGCAAATCTGTCCAGTAGTTTTTTCGTGAAAGAGTAACAAACATACATAGTCACAAACTTTCGCATTTATAATATTAGTAGGATTGATTAGAATTAGACAACATTAATAAGTACACCCAAAGTTTTTTAAAAATGTGCATTATTTATAATACAATGAATAAGGTTTATTTGTTGAAACCAGAATGTTCCGTTAAAGTGTTCCTTTTGTATTACATACATCATTAATAATTACTACTGAGGAACAAAGTAGCAAAAATAGATCTTTAGTACTTGAAGATTAGCTCCTGCTTGCCAAATTGGCTAGGCCGTATATCAAATCAGATTTAGGTTGGCAAGTCTGGAGAGCTCTTCAAAGACTTTACAATGTACTTTAAAAGTCTGGACTCTTTTCAATGATCTGAAAAGCAATTACTCACTTGCACAATAGAACTAAAAATAAGTATTCGCTCTTTATAGAATGCATAGAATTAGGACGTTACTTCCTTTTGTTTTCAAAATAACTTGTAATGGTTTCACCTCTACTTGATTCATTAGGCAATATCCACGCGATAAAAGTCATACAGTGAGCAAATCATTTACCAGTTCTTGATAATAGGAAAGAAGACCAATATGTAAAGAGGAGTTATACGTACTTTACTAAATTATACGAATAATGATGCATATATAGGATTTGCTATTAATATCTGATAGGTCGAGAAATGGGACCTATTAAGGAAATGAAAAGCTTGCTTCGGAGTTCTCATAACACTCATAAACTTGAAGGTAAAATGCCCACCTCTCCATTCAGTTACCCTCTCTCTTTTTGGTTTCAGAAAGAAAGGGTGGACAGCTTCTCATTACCTCAGCACGCCTGGTATCTTCAGTATTAGATCAGATGTACAGCGGTGTGAGCAGCCTCTTCTTATTTCATCACTGCTGGTATCTCCAATATTAGATCAGAAAGATGGTTTGAACAGTAGTGTGAGTAGCATTTTCTTATCTTATCACTGCTGGTATCTCCAGTATTAGGTCAGATGGACATGGTGGACAGCAGTGTGAGCAGCCTCTTCTTATGTCATCACAGCTGGTATCTCCAATATTAGATCAGAAAGATGGGTTGAACAGCAGTGTGCGTAGCATTTTCTTATCTTATCACTGCTGGTATCTCCAGTATTAGATCAGATAGACAGAGTGGATAGCAGTGTGAGCATATCTTAATGAAAAGTCTTAAGAAGGTCACACATTACCCATATAGTGTTGCATATTTTTCTAGACCCTCTCTAGCAACATCTGCTTTTATGTCCAGGCAATGCCATATTCAGTCTGCAGGCGGCGCTGTTGATGGAGGAGACATCATGGCCAATGTCTTTGGACTCCACAGGTGCTGTCCATCCAGGGATCTTATCATGGCTGAGACTTCTGATGCTGCACAGCCAGACAGAATATTTGTGTGCTGTCCAACAGTTCAAGAGAAGTAATCAGCTACTTACTGTGGACACAGTGCTAAACACTAGTTAAAGGGATTCTTTGAACACAGAATGACTGTTCAAACCAAGAACAGGCACTAGGTGCTTTACAGCATGGCCAATCATTTAAATCCACCTTCCCACCTGCTTGTTTGGAGCTGTCTCCACCCTTCTCTGGCTCTATGAAGCCAGAGCTGTCAATCAAAGAAAGGGAGGGTGAAGATTGAGTTAAAACAAGCAGGTGGGAAGGTGGTGTATTTAAATGATTGGCCCCGCCATGACGAACCGAGCGGCGGGACTTAGTTTAAACAGTCATTCTGTGCTGACAGTCCCTTTAAACTCTCAGCATACTGCTGGGAGTTGCCAGTTAATGTGTGTGATTTGTTCCCATTACTTTGGTGCTATTCTGCTGTATTGCTCATCTTGTTCTTAACCCAGCTTGTGACCCTGACTATGTGTGTCTATGTATGTGATCCACTCTAATCTGACCTTTAGATTGTCTGATTTTGCATTTGACTAATTTCCTGGTGTCCGACCTCAGCTATTTCTCCGACTTTGGTATTGCCTTCTAATTCTGTCCCTCGTTCTATTCCTTCTGTTACCAATTTCACTAGTTTGACTATCCTTTCCTGAGGTTTGAAAACTTTGCTTATACAACTCAAGAGGTTCCGTTGTAAGTACAAATCCGTGTATAGGGGTTATAAGATGAAAACTAAAGTTCTTCTTCAATTGTGTCTGAGGTAGCCTTAATGGAGGGGACAACCTCAGGGAGACTTTACATCTAGTTATTTATGTTATGATCTGCAACATAAACTAGGGAAAGAAGGGGAGAGCTGTCCATACAGTAAGACTAAGCTGAGTCCCTACGTTGTAGCGGGCGACCTGTTCCTTGAGAACAGACCCGCCTTCGTCCTCGGCTAGTCTGAACGGAGACCTATAGAGAAAGGGAGGGGTCCCTAAAAGAACTAAGGACTGGGACAAAAAATGGGACACCTCCTAACAGAAGTTGTTGTAGAGCAAAAGATAAACTGACAAAAGTACTAGAGGTCCAGAGGACCAAGCCAACTAGAGATAGATAGACACAAAAGCACCTGGCTAGAAGGACAGTCTAAAGAACACTGAAGTCCAGCAAGGCCAGAAGGGCGGAGCTGGAAAATATAGGAAGATGGTCAAAACACAAGAAAGAAACAAAAACAAACAGGAGGGTTCTAACAGTACCCCCTCTTTTATGAGGATCCTCCGGATCCTCCAGGCCCAGGCCTATCCGGAAATCTCCTGTGGAAAGCTCTGACAAGTCTAGGGGCAGAGACATCATCCGCCTTAACCCAGGAGTTATCCTCGGGACCGAAACCTTTCCGAGCGACGAGATACTGCAATCTCCCTCTATGCTCTCTGGAATTCAGGATACGAGAAATTTCATATTCGCCGTCTCCACCACCGGAGGAACTGTGACAGTGGCCTCCCTATCTGATACATCAGCCTTTTTTAACAAGGAAACATGAAACACAGGATTAATCTTCCAGGAGGTAGGAACCTCCAACCTAACAGCAGACTGGTTAACCACCTGAAGCACCTTAAATGGCCCCACAAACTTCGGACCCAATTTTTTAGAGGGAATCCTCAACCTCAGATTCTTTGAGGACAACCAAACCATAGTTACATAGTTACATAGTTTATAAGGCCGAAAAAAGACAAGCGTCCATCGAGTTCAGCCTATTTCTTGTGCACTGCAGCTATTCCGCAGTGTTGATCCAGGGGAAGGCAAAAAAACCCCATGCGGTATAGGCCAATTTACATCATTGAGGAAAAATTCACTTCCCGACTCCAATCTGGCAGTCAGATTAAATCCCTGGATTAACTAACTATCACTAAGCATAAGATGTAATTTTATTGTTCTCAAGAAAGGCGTCCAGGCCTCTCTTGAACTCATTAAGTGAGTTGGACATCACCACTTCCTCTTCCAGAGAGTTCCAGAGTCTCACGGCTCTGACCGTAAAGAATCCCCTTCTATGCTGGTGCAGGAACCTCCTTTCCTCCAGACGCATAGTGTGCCCCCTCGTCTTTGTCACCATCCTTGGTATAAACAGGTCATGGGAGAGATCTCTGTACTGCCCCCTGATGTATTTATACATGTTTATGAGGTCTCCCCTAAGCCTTCTCTTTTCCAACGTAAATAGGCCTAATTTTGACAACCTCTCTGGGTATTCTAGTCCCTCCATTCCCTTTATTACCTTAGTCGCCCTCCTTTGTACCCTCTCTAGCTCCAATATGTCTTTCCTGAGCACCGGAGCCCAGAACTGTGCACAATATTCTAAGTGCGGCCTTACCAGCGCTTTATACAGAGGAAGAACAATGTTCTCATCATATGCCCCTATTCCTCTTCTGATGCATGCCATGACTCTATTTGCCTTCGCAGCTGCTGTCTGACACTGGGCACTCCAATTTAATATGCTATTAACCAAGACGCCCAGGTCCTTCTCCATGTCAGATTTCCCCAACGGTTTCCCATTTAATATGTATGGGTGACTGCTGTTTTTCTTTCCCATGTGCATGACCTTACATTTATCGGCATTGAACCCCATTTGCCATTTTTTGGCCCAACTCCCCAATTTATCTAAATCCTCCTGTAGCTGTGCCCTATCCTCATCTGTATTAACTACTTTACAAAGTTTAGTATCATCTGCAAATATTGCTATTTTACTATGCAACCCTTCCACTAGATCATTAATAAATATATTAAATAATATAGGGCCCAAGACAGACCCTTGAGGCACCCCGCTAGTAACCCTGACACCCCCTGAGCTTACTCCATTGATAACCACCCTCTGCTTTCTATCACTCAGCCAGCTATTTACCCACTTGCACACATTATCCCCCAGACCAAGCATTCTCATTTTATATACCAACCTTTTGTGTGGCACGGTATCAAACGCTTTGGAGAAGTCAAGGTATACAACATCCACTGACTCTCCCCGGTCCAGCTGTGAGCTCACCTCCTCGTAGAAGGCCATCAGGTTTGTTTGGCAGGAGCGATCCCTCATGAATCCATGTTGATATGGAGTTAGACAGTTATTATCATTAAGATATTCTACAATAGCATCTCTAAGAAATCCTTCAAACAATTTACCCACAACAGACGTTAAGCTGACTCGTCTATAGTTCCCAGGGTCACTTTTAGACCCCTTTTTGAATATTGGTACCACATTTGCTTGGCGCCAGTCTAGTGGGACAGTCCCTGTCCATAAAGAGTGCTTGAATATAAGATACAGCGGTCTGTCTATCACATTACTTAATTCTTTTAGTACCCGGGGGTGTATGTCATCTGGGCCTGGTGACTTGTCTATTTTGATATTATTTAGGCGTTTCTGAACTTCCTCCTGGGTTAGGTGAGTGATATTTAGCGGAGGATTTACTTTATCACTCTGCATTTCCTCCGATAAATTGTTTTCTTTTGTGAAAACAGTGGAGAAGAAGCTATTGAGTAGGTTTGCTTTACCCTCATCGCCCTCTATGATTTTACCCAGGTTATTTTTCAATGGGCCAACTCCATCAGTTTTAATCCTTTTACTGTTTATATAGTTAAAGAACAGTTTGGGATTCGTTTTACTTTCCTTGGCAATTAGTCTCTCTGTCTCCTCTTTTGTTATTCTTATTTGTTTCTTACAGATTTTGTTTTTTCCCTATAAGATATTAGCGCTTCCTCGCTGCCTTCTTGTTTAAGTTTACCGAAAGCCCTTTTTTTGTTTTTCATTGCCCTCTTGACTTCCTTATTTAGCCACATTGGCTTCCTCCTATTCCTAGCCCTTTTATTCCCATAAGGTATGTACCTTCTACAGTGACTATGTAGGACTGTTTTGAAAATTTCCCATTTTCTATCCGTGCTCCTATTACTAAAGATACTATCCCAGTCTATAAGGTGAAGGGCATCTCTTAGCTGATCAAACTTTGCCCTCCTGAAATTCAGTGTTTTTGTGACTCCTTTGCTGGGCACCCTACTGAAGCACATGTGGAATTGTATAATGTTGTGGTCACTATTTCCCAGTTGCCCCCCGACCTGCACCTCAGTTATTCTGTCTGGCCTGTTAGTTAATATTAAGTCTAAAAGGGCCGTCCCTCTAGTTGGTTCCTGCACAAGTTGTGACAAATAATTGTCTTTGATAATTGACAGAAACCTGTTTCCTTTCTGAGAACTACAGCTTTCGGTTTCCCAGTCTATATCGGGGTAGTTGAAGTCCCCCATAATAATCACCTCGTTATTTTTTGCTACTTCGTCTATTTGTCTCATTAATAGACTTTGCGTGGCTTCTGCTATATTTGGTGGTTTATAACAGACTCCTATGATAATTTTATTATTGTTTTTTGCCCCATGTATCTCCACCCATAAGGACTCGACCTCCTCATGTCCCTCCCATACATCCTCCCGTATTGTAGGCTTTAGACACGTCTTTACATATAAACCATGTTACCCACAGTAAACAAAACCTCCTTACGCCTCCTGTTAAAATACTTCTTGGACTTCTTGTTAGCCTCTTGAAGGTTACAACGTACATTAGTCCAAACTCTCTCCAAATCACCGGAAAAATTCTCCTCCTCCGGCACCGCCGACCCCAATTTGGAGAACGGACCAAAAGACGGATGTCTCCCAGTACAACAAAAAAAGGAGAACACCCAGCAGAGGAGGATGTATGGTTGTTAAGAGCAAATTCTGCCAGTGGCAGAAACTCAGACCACCCCTCTTGATTGTCTGCCACAAAACAACGCAAAAACTGTTCAACATCCTGGTTCTTTCTTTCAGTCTGTCCATTAGACTCAGGATGATAACCAGACGAAAATGACAAATGGACTCCCAACCTGTCACAAAAAGCACGCCAAAAGCGAGCCACAAACTGAGGTCCCCTATCAGAAACAATGTCGGTGGGAACGCCATGGAGCCTTACAATTTCCTTAACAAACGCCTTAGCGAGTGTTTTAGCGCAGGGTAGCTTAATGAATGGAACCAAATGACACATCTTGCTAAAACGGACCACGACCACCCAGATGACAGTGAAACCCTCGGACACAGGAAGGTCAGTAATAAAATCCATTGTCAGATGCGTCCAAGGCGCACTAGGAACCTCCAGAGGGCAAAGCAACCCCGCAGCAGGGGTATGGGAAGCCTTTGACCTAGCACACACCGTACATTGACTCACCCACTTGATGACTTCATTCTGCCACCCAGGCCACCAAAAACTGCGACTGATAAGTCTCTTAGTCTCAGAAATTCCTGGATGACCTGCCAACCGAGACTCATGATACTCCACAAACAAATCTCTCCTAGAGGTTCTAGGCACAAACAACCTCCCATGAGGAGTGTTAGATGGGGCATCCTCTTGGACTTTCAGAATCCCTTCTTCCAAAACAGAGTCCAATGCTGCTACCACAACTCCTTCCTGTAAAATGCTCTCCTCCTCCTCGGTACCAACCATGGGAGAAAAGCTGCGAGATAAAGCATCGGCTTTAACATTCTTAGTACCAGGGATATAGGTAACAGAAAAATTAAACCGAGAAAAAAAAAGTGCCCACCTAGCTTGACGGGCATTCAAGCGTTTGGCAGCATCCAGATAGATCAAATTCTTATGATCTGTGAAAACCTGAACAGGAAATTTAGCACCTTCCAAGAAATGACGCCAATGTTCAAACGCAAGTTTAATAGCCAGCAATTCCCGATTACCAGCATCGTAATTAAGTTCGGTTTCTGAAAACTTTTTCGAAAAAAAGGCACAGGGTTGTACTCCATCCTTGTTCTCCTGAGACAAAACTGCACCAACCCCCACCGAAGAAGCATCAACCTCGACCAAAAAAGGCTTGGTCTCATCAGGCTGCATAAGGATAGGGGCAGAACTGAACCTCTCCTTGAGATACACAAAAGCTTCAATGGCCTCAGTAGTCCACTGGACCCTATTCGCACCTTTCCTGGTGAGATCGGTCAGCAGCTTAACAATTATAGAAAAATTCTTAATGAATTTCCTGTAATAATTGGCGAAACCCAAAAATCTCTGTATTGATTTCAAACCAATAGGCCTAGGCCATTCCTGCACAGCCTGAACTTTCACCGGGTCCATCTCAAAGCCCTCGCTGGAGATAATGTAGCCCAAAAAACTAATTCTCTGCACAGCGAACTCACATTTCTCCAGCTTAGCAAAACGTGAATTATCACTCAATAACTGCAACACCTCACGTACACTCTGCCAATGGGACTCCAGATCTGGTGAATAAATCAGAATGTCATCCAAATACACAACCACATTCTTGCCAATCAAAGGTCTCAGGATGTCATTAATAAGGTTCTGAAAAAAACTAGGGAGCATTGGTAAGACCAAAAGGCATCACCAGATTCTCAAAATGACCTACCGGAGTGTTAAAAGCAGTTTTCCATTCATCACCCTCCTTCATTCGTAACAAATTGTATGCCCCCCGGAGATCAATTTTAGAGAACCACTTGGCCCCTACTAACTGGTTAAACAAGTCCGGAATTAACGGCAATGGATAGGAATTGCGTACGGTAATCTTATTAATTTCACGAAAGTCCAGACATGGACGTTAACCACCGTCTTTTTTTTTAACAAAGAAAAATCCAATGGCCACAGGCGACTTAGAAGGTCTAATGTGACCAGCAGCCAAGCTCGTCTGTATGTATTCCTCCAAGGCCTTTCTTTCAGGGATAGTCAGATAAAATAAGTGACTCTTGGGAAGAGTAGCTCCAGGAACAAACTCAATGGTGCAATCATAGTCCCTATGAGGAGGTAAAACTTGCGACTCCTCCTCTGAAAAAACCTTCCAAAAATCCTGAATAGGTACAGGTAATTCCCCTTTTTCCACAGCTGCAATGCGACCATTACAACATTTATCATAGCACTTAGGACTAGAGATGAGCGTTGTTCTACTCGAACTGTTCGCCAATCTCAAATTCGAGCTGTTTTGGGCGGTGTTCGAGCCGTTCAGCGAACACGAACGATTTGAGAAAAATTCGGCTGTTCGAGGTTATGTTCGATAACTGTTCGTGCACCAAAATCATAACTGGATTTTTTCTCAGTAATGCTGAAAATTAATGTTAATACGCAGTTTGAGTGTACAGCGGGGTGGGGGGAGGGGCAGGGGATGGATCTCTGCAGGAATAATGAAGATCTCCATTTTTTTTTCTCTTTCCCGCATTTACAGTGGGGAGGTGCAATCTGTCAGCCTATCAGCAGCGCACACACGGAGCGAAGTGCTTTTTTTCACACAAGCAAGGGCATGTGTCATTGGCAGTGTATGTCACATGTCCTTGCCCTATAAGACCAAGCCATTTTCCCCGTCGCCACCATTTTCTCACTGCTGCAGCTGCGTGTTAGACGGCACCGCTGTTGCTGTGTGCGCTATACCTTGTTAATTTCAAGCCAATTTTCGCACAAATCTACAGATAGCTTGGGAGTAGGGAATAGTTGTGATTGCAGTCCTTTTAAGGACTAGGTTACAGCATTTCCTATGACTTTTATCAGGCAGGTCTGTGCTCTTAAATAGATAGATTGTGGGAGTAAAGACTAGTGTTGAGCATTCCGATACTGTAATATCGGGTATCGGCCGATATTCGCGGTATCGGAATTCCGATACTTAATTCCGATACTTTTACAATATCGGATACCGGAATCGGAAGTTCCCATAATGCCTGCGCTCTGCAGTGTCTGTGAAGGATGACAAGTTGGATGGCAGCGCGATCCAGCCTGTCATCAGAATGCCATCCCAGGGGGGGAGAATTCTCCTGATTGTTTAAAAGCCGGCGGGCGGTATAAAGCCGCCGGCTTTTAAACAATCACACAGCCCCATACTGCTTCCCCGCAGCCTCCCACCCCGATCCTCCGCTCCCCTCGCCACCTCCCATCCCGATCGTAAGTTAGGACCGGGCGGGGAGCGCAGCTCCAAGGAGCGGGGAGTGAAGGACCCGGGCGGGGAAGCCGGCAGTGAAAAGACTTCACCGCCGGCTTTCCCGTTCTGTGCTGCGCTTTCCCGCCGGTTATTTCAAATGAACAGCTGAGGTATCAGCTGATGCCGATCAGCTGTTCATTTGAATTAGCTGCGGTGCCCTCAGAGGGTTCATGTGAGTTCATGCTTGACTGCATGAACTCACATGAACTTTCCCACGGCCGCACAGGTCAGCCTCACCTCCCAGACCCATCATGATTAGTGTGTGTGCGGGGTGTGTGTGCGGGGTGTGTGCGCGATGTTTGTGCGGGTGTGCGCGGTGTCTGTGCGATGTCTGCGGGTGTGCGCGGTGTCTGTGCGATGTCTGCGAGTGTGTGCGGGTGTGTGTGCGGGGTGTGTGTGTGCGGGGTGTGTGTGCGATGTGTGCGGGTGTGCGCGGTGTCTGTGCGATGTGTGCGGGTGTGTGCGGTGTGTGTGCGGGTGTGTGCGTGCAGGCAGACATAGGCCGATGTGACACTACTACTCCCATCGGCCTATGTCTGTCCCCCGTCCACTCCTGCCAGCAGGATCAGCTCGATGGGAGCAGTAGTTCCCATCAGACTGATCCTGCTATTTAAATTGCCCTACTGTGTCCCCAATAAATGTTAAATACATGTCATTGGTGGCCAGTGGTTACCTAAAAGAAATTAGTTCATACATTACCTGTCCCCGCCGATCGCCACCTAAAATAAAGTAAAAAATAAAAAACTACACCTATACTCACCAAGACACCTAATTCCCCGAAGCCATCGATCTCCTGTAATAAAATATAAAATAATAAACCACAACCTTATCCTTACCCCTCCGTAGTAGTTCACGAGTGTCCCACGATGATCTCCAGTTTAGAGCAGCCACATAGAATGTGACCGCTCTGAACCGCTGCCGCCGCTAGAATGACGGGGCCGTAAGGGTTCACCGGAGTTCAGGCAGCGCTGCTCCGGTTAGCTCCTTTACGGCCCTGCTGTATCGTGAGAAATTCCCACGGTACAGCAGTGCCGTAAAGGAGGTCTCCGGAGCTGCGCTGCCTGAATGCACTCCGGTGACCTCAGTCAGTGGCTCCCGCTGCCGGGAGCGGACGTGTTCCCGGCAGCGTGAGCTTACAGCAGCCATGCACAGCTGTCACCATCTCCAGATGTGACAGCTGTGCATGGGAGATCAGCGCAGGAACGTGGACAGGTAACTATTATTTTTAGTAAACTAAGAATTAAATAAAATTGTGTGTTTTATTTCAAATAAATTATTTTTTTCTGGGTGTAGTGTGTTTTTTCTTTTTAACACTTTGTAGGTTAGTAATGGGGGTGTCTTATAGACGCCCATCATTACTAACCTGGGCTTCATGGCAGCTGGCGCTGACATGAACCCCACCACTATTACCCCCTGCCACCGCACCACGGCAGCGTGGAAGAGCGAGGCTAAGTGCCAGAGTTGGCGCATCCTATGGATGCGCCATTTCTGGGGCGGCTGACGACTGGTGTTTCTAGCCTGGGAGGGGGCCAATATTCATGGCACCCTTCCTGGGCTATTAATATCAGCCCCCAGCTGTCTGCCTAGCCTTTGCTAGCTATTAAAATAGGGGGGACCCCACGTCATTTTTTTGGGGGGGTCCCCCATTTTAATAGCTAGTAAAGGCTAGGTATTCAGCTGGGGGCTGATATTAGTAGCCTGGGAAGCTCCGTGGGTTTTACCCCCTTCCCAGGCTTCAAACATCTGCCCCAGCCGTCTGCTTAACCTCCGCTAGAGACTAAAATTATGGGGGATCCCACGCCATTTTTTTTTAAAATAAATCCATTATTTTAACACTAAATGACATTTGAGGAGTTAATAAAGATGCAGTCCCTAAATTATTATTTATTTTTTAATTAATTTTTCCCAAAACTTTTGACGTGGGCTTCGCCATATTTTTGTATGCCAGCCAGGTACAGCATCCAGCTTCTATGAACGCGCCATTTTCCGGGGCGGCTGCGGACTGCAATTTTCAGCGGGGGGCAGAAAGCTTGGGCCTCCCTGCGCTGCAGATTCCATCCCCCAGCTGCCTAGTTGTACCTGGCTGGACACAAAAATAGGGAGAAGCTCCACGTTTTTTTTTTTTAAATTATTTCATGAAATTCATGGAATAATTAAGAAAAAAAGGGCTTCCCTATATTGTTGTGTCCAACCAGGTACAAATAGGCAGCTGGTGGTTGGGGGCAGCCCGTTCCTGCCTGCTGTACCTGGCTGGACCCAAATATAGTGCAAAGCCCCACGTCAATTTTTTTTTAATTATTTCAGGAAATTCATGAAATAACTAAAAAAAAATTATGTGGGGCTTCGCCCTATATTTGTGTCCAGTCAGGTACAGCAGGCAGGAACGGGCTGCCCCCAACCACCAGCTGCCTATTTGTACCTAGCCGGACACAACAATATAGGGAAGCCCTTTTTTTCTTAATTATTCCATGAATTTCATGAAATAATTAAAAAAAAAAATACGTGGGGCTTCGCCCTATTTTTGTGTCCAGCCAGGTACAACAAGGCAGCTGGGGGCTGGAATCCGCAGCGCAGGGAGGCCCAAGCTTTCTGGGCCCCACCCGCTGAAAATTGCAGTCTGCAGCCGCCCCGGAAAATGGCGCGTTCATAGAAGCGCCATCTTCTGGCGCTGTACCCAACTCATCCAGGGCCCTGGTGCGGTGGCTCACTGGGTAATAAAGGGGTTAAGGCCAGCTTGGCATTATCAGCTGGCCCTAAGCCCGAAATTCATGGGGTCACGCCAATATTAGACATGACCACCATGAATTTCTAGTAAAGTATTTAAAAAAAACACAAACACCCAGAAAAAAGTCCTTTAATTGAAATAAAGACACAATTCTTTATTGTTCTAAATTAAACCATACTTACAGTCACGCCCATTCCAGCTGAAGCCAACGATCTCCTGCAATAAAAGAAAAATAATAAAGCAACCTCATCCTTACCTTTCCATGGTTCCCAGGACAGCTTCAGCTCTGCTACATCGAGATGACAGGCTGGACCGCAGCAGAACGCTACCATCCAGCCTGTCATCCCGCAGACACTGAGAAGCGCAGGCATGCTTGCGCTCCTCAGTGTCTCGCTGTGACGGCATCCAGATGAGCCGAGGTCATGTCCAATGAACTCAGCTCACCTCATGCACGTCACTGACAGCGTGGGAAAATTCTCCTGCACTCAGCGCTTCAGCGTGAGAATTTTCCCACGCTGTCAGTGACGTGCATGAGGTGCGCCGAGTTCATTGGACATGACCTCACCTCATGCACGTCACTGACAGCGTGGGAAAATTCTCACACTGAAGCGCTGAGTGCAGGAGAATTCTCCCACGCTGTCAGTGACGTACATGAGGTGAGCCGAGTTCATTGTCGGCTCATCTGGATGCCGTCACAGCCAGACACTGAGGAGTGGAAGTATGCCTGCGCTTCTCAGTGTCTGCGGGATGACAGGCTGGATGGCAGCGTTCTGCTGCGGTCCAGCCTGTCATCTCGATGTAGCAGAGCTGGAGCCGTCGTGGGAGCCATGGAAAGGTAAGGATGAGGTTGCTTTATTATTTTTCTTTTATTGCAGGAGATCGTTGGCTTCAGCTGGAATGGGCGTGATGGTAAGTATGGTTTAATTTAGAACAATAAAGAATTGTGTGTTTATTTCAATTAAAGGACTTTTTTCTGGGTGTTTGAGTTTTTTTTAAATACTTTACTAGAAATTCATGGTGGTCATGTCTAATATTGGCGTGACCCCATGAATTTCGGGCTTAGGGCCAGCTGATAATGCCAAGCTGGCCTTAACCCCTTTATTACCCAGTGAGCCACCGCACCAGGGCCCTGGATGAGTTGGGTACAGCGCCAGAAGATGGCGCTTCTATGAACGCGCCATTTTCCGGGGCGGCTGCGGACTGCAATTTGCAGCGGGTGGGGCCCAGAAAGCTTGGGCCTCCCTGCGCTGCAGATTCCAGCCCCCAGCTGCCTAGTTGTACCTGGCTGGACACAAAAATAGGGCGAAGCTCCACGTTTTTTTTTTTAAATTCATGAAATTCATGGAATAATTAAGAAAAAAAGGGCTTCCCTATATTGTTGTGTCCGGCTAGGTACAAATAGGCAGCTGGTGGTTGGGGGCAGCTCGTTCCTGCCTGCTGTACCTGACTGGACACAAATATAGGGCGAAGCCCCACATCAATTTTTTTTAATTATTTCATGAATTTCCTGAAATGATTTAAAAAAAATTGACGTGGGGCTTCGCACTATATTTGTGTCCAGCCAGGTACAGCAGGCAGGAACGGGCTGCCCCCAACCACCAGCTGCCTATTTGTACCTGGTTGGACACAACAATATAGGGAAGCCCTTTTTTTCTTAATTATTTCATGAATTTCATGAAATAATTAAAAAAAAAAAATACGTGAAGCTTCTCCCTATTTTTGTGTCCAGCCAGGTACAACTAGGCAGCTGGGGGCTGGAATCTGCAGCGCAGGGAGGCCCAAGCTTTCTGCCCCCCCCCCCCCCCCGCTGAAAATTGCAGTCCGCAGCCACCCCGGAAAATGGCGCGTTCATAGAAGCTGGATGCTGTACCTGGCTGGCATACAAAAATATGGCGAAGCCCACGTCAAAAGTTTTGGGAAAAATTAATTAAAAAATAAATAATAATTTAGGGACTGCATCTTTATTAACTCCTCAAATGTCATTTAGTGTTAAAATAAAGGATTTATTTAAAAAAAAATTGACATGGGGATTCGCACTATATTTGTGTCCAGCCAGGTACAGCAGGCAGGAACAGGCTGCCCCCAACCACCAGCTGCCTATTTGTACCTGGCCGGACACAACAATATAGGGAAGCCCTTTTTTCAAAAAATTATTTCATGAAATAATAAAAAAAAAATTGACGTGGGGGTCGCACTATATTTGTGTCCAGCCAGGTACAGCAGGCAGGAATGGGCTGCCCCCAACCACCAGCTGCCTATTTGTACCTGGTTGGACACAACAATATAGGGAAGCCCTTTTTTTCTTAATTATTCCATGAATTTCATGAAATAATTTAAAAAAAAAATGCGTGGGGCTTCGCCCTATTTTTGTGCCCAGCCAGATACAACTAGGCAGCTGGGGGCTGGAATCCGCAGCGCAGGGAGGCCCAAGCTTTCTGGGCCACCCCCGCTGCAAATTGCAGTCCGCAGCCGCCCCAGAAAATGGCGCGTTCATAGAAGCGCCATCTTCTGGCGCTGTACCCAACTCATCCAGGGCCCTGGTGCGGTGGCTCACTTGGTAATAAAGGGGTTAAGGCCAGCTTGGCATTATCAGCTGGCCCTAAGCCCGAAATTCATGGGGTCACGCCAATATTAGACATGACCACCATGAATTTCTAGTAAAGTATTTAAAAAAACACAACACCCAGAAAAAAGTCCTTTAATTGAAATAAACACACAATTCTTTATTGTTCTAAATTAAACCATACTTACCGTCACGCCCATTCCAGCTGAAGCCAATGATCTCCTGCAATAAAAGTAAAATAATAAACCAACCTCATCCTTACCTTTCCATGGCTCCCACGACAGCTTCAGCTCTGCTACATCGAGATGACAGGCTGGACCGCAGCAGAACGCTGCCATCCATCCTGTCATCCCGCAGACACTGAGAAGCGCAGGCATACTTCCACTCCTCAGTGTCTGGCTGTGACGGCATCCAGATGAGCCGAGGTCATGTCCAATGAACTCAGCTCACCTCATGTACGTCACTGACAGCGTGGGAAAATTCTCCTGCACTCAGCACTTCAGCGTGAGAATTTTCCCACGCTGTCAGTGACGTGCATGAGGTGAGCTGAGTTCATTGGACATGACCTCACCTCATGTATGTCACTGACAGCGTGGGAGAATTCTCACGCTGAAGCGCTGAGTGCAGGAGAATTTTCCCACGCTGTCAGTGACGTGCATGAGGTGAGCTGAGTTCATTGGACATGAACTCGGCTCATCTGGATGACGTCACAGAGAGACACTGAGGAGTGCAAGCATGCCTGCGCTTCTCAGTGTCTGCGGGATGACAGGCTGGATGGCAGCGTTCTGCTGCGGTCCAGCCTGTCATCTCGATGTAGCAGAGCTGAAGCTGTCGTGGGAACCATGGAAAGGTAAGGATGAGGTTGCTTTATTATTTTACTTTTATTGCAGGAGATCGTTGGCTTCAGCTGGAATGGGCGTGATGGTAAGTATGGTTTAATTTAGAACAATAAAGAATTGTGTCTTTATTTCAATTAAAGGACTTTATTCTGGGTGTTTGTGTTTTCTTTTAACTTTGACTATGGGGTTAGTAATGGGGGTGTCTTATAGACGCCTCTCCATTACTAACCTGGGCTTGATGTCAGCTGGCATTATAAGCTGACATCAACCCCAACCCTATTACCCCCTGCCACCGCACCAGGGCAGCGTGGAAGAGCGAGGCTAAGTGCCAGAATTGGCGCATCCTATGGATGCGCCATTTCTGGGGCGGCTGACGGCTGGTGTTTCTAGCCTGGGAGGGGGCCAATATTCATGGCACCCTTCCTGGGCTATTAATATCAGCCCCCAGCTGTCTGCCTAGCCTGTGCTAGCTATTAAATTAGGGGGGACCCCACGTTATTTTTTTGGGGGGGGTTCCCCCATTTTAATAGCTAGTAAAGGCTAGGTATTCAGCTGGGGGCTGATATTAGTAGCCTGGGAAGCTCCGTGGGTATTACCCCCTTCCCAGGCTTCAAACATTTGCCCCAGCTGTCTGCTTAACATCCGCTAGAGCCTAAAATTAAGGGGAACCCCACGCCAATTTTTTTTTAAATAAATCCTTTATTTTAACACTAAATGACAAGTACAGTAATCAACACTGTCACTGTACTTCATATATATGTGACTGACATGTTTCTATCTAACTAATCTATGTGTGATTCTCTATTCTTTCTATTCTAAATTGTCGGGTACAGATGCTGAATTGCCGGCCGGCTTTCTTAAAGAGACGGTGCATGAAAACACTATTATTTTTTTAAATAAATCCTTTACACTAAATGACAAGTACAGTAAGCAACACTGTCACTGTACTTCATATATATGTGACTGACATGTTTCTATCTATCTAATCTATGTGTGAAGCTCTATTCTGTCTGTTATAAATTGTCGGGTACCGCTGCTGAATTGCCGGCCGGCTTTTTTAAAGAGACGGTGCACGAAAACACTAATATTTTTTTTAATAAATCCTTTACACTAAATGACAAGTACAGTAAGCAACAATGTCACTGTACTTCATATATATGTGACTGACATGTTTCTATCTATCTAATCTATGTGTGATTCTCTATTCTTTCTATTATAAATTGTCGGGTACAGATGCTGAATTGCCGGCCGGCTTTCTTAAAGAGACGGTGCATGAAAACACTATTATTTTTTTAAATAAATCCTTTACACTAAATGACAAGTACAGTAAGCAACACTGTCACTGTACTTCTTATATATGTGGCTGACATGTTTCTATCTATCTAATCTATGTGTGAAGCTCTATTCTGTCTGTTATAAATTGTCGGGTACCGCTGCTGAATTGCCGGCCGGCTTTTTTAAAGAGACGGTGCATGAAAACACTAATATTTTTTTTAATAAATCCTTTACACTAAATGACAAGTACAGTAAGCAACACTGTCACTGTACTTCATATATATGTGACTGACATGTTTCTATCTATCTAATCTATGTGTGAAGCTCTATTCTTTCTGTTGTAAATTGTCGGGTACCGGTGTATGCCGCTGCTGAATTGCCGGCTTTTCATGTCATTCTACATTATTCTTAGTTGTTTTCCTTCATGTAGAATTAACCTACAAGGAAAGAAAGGGTTTATTTTCATTCCGATATTTGTGTCCCATTGACTTGCATTGGTTTCCGGTATCGGAATCGGCGATATCCGATACTTTTTGGGTATCGGCCCGATCCAATCCGATACGATATTTCCTGATATCGGAAGGTATCGCTCAACACTAGTAAAGACTAATTGTAATTGGAGTCCTTTTCAGGACTAGGTTACATCAGTTCCTATCAGTTTTTGCCAGGCAGGTCTGTGCCAGTGCTGTGCAAGTTTTTTTCACAGCATTTGGCTGAATCTAGCAAAGCTAATCCTTTTTGGCCTATTGCAGAGTGTGTTAGTCAGTGGAGTAGCCTATCTGTGTTGCAAGATATACCACCTGTGTATAGAATACCAATTTTTTTACTGCACCTAGTGAAGTAAAATCTTTTGGGCATAGCATCATTCTATTAGTCCATCTATACTGACCTCCATCAGGTTGCAAACTGAATATATTTTTTTCTGCATCTACCTCTGAAAAAATATTTGGGCTTCTAGCTGTGTGTGGGACTTGTTCTATTACTCCATCTATACTGACCTCCATCAGGTTGCAAATTGAATATAATTTTTTTCTGCATCTAGCTCTGAAAAAATATTGGGCTTCTAGCTGTGTGTGGGACTTGTTGTATTAGTCCATCTATACTGACCTCCATCAGGTTGCAAACTGAATATATTTTTTTCTGCATCTACCTCTGAAAAAATATTGGGCTTCTAGCTGTGTGTGGGACTTGTTCTATTAATCCATCTATACAGACCTCCATCAGGTTGCAAACTGAATATAATATTTTTCTGCATCTAGCTCTGAAAAAATATTTGGCCTTCAAGCAGTGTGTGGGACTTTCTCTATTACTCCATCTATACTGACCTCCATCAGGTTGCAAATTAAAAATATTTTTTATCTACATCTAGCTCTGAAAAAATATTTGGGCTTCTAGCTGTGTGTGGGACTTGTTCTATTACTCCATCTATATTGACCTCCATCAGGTTGCAAATTGAATATAATTTTTTTCTGCATCTAGCTCTGAAAAAATATTTGGCCTTCTAGCTGTGTGTGGGACTTGTTCTATTAGTCCATCTATACTGACCTCCATCAGGTTGAAAATTAAAAATAATTTTTATCTGCATCTAGCTCTGAAAAAATATTTGGGCTTCTAGCTGTGTGTGGGACTTGTTCTATTACTCCATCTATACTGACCTCCATCAGGTTGCAAATTGAATATAATTTTTTTCTGCATCTAGCTCTGAAAAAATATTGGGCTTCTAGCTGTGTGTGGGACTTGTTGTATTAGTCCATCTATACTGACCTCCATCAGGTTGCAAACTGAATATAATTTTTTTCTGCATCTAGCTCTGAAAAAATATTTGGCCTTCTAGCAGTGTGTGGGACTTTCTCTATTAGTCCATCTATACTGACCTCCATCAGGTTGCAAATTAAAAATAATTTTTATCTGCATCTAGCTCTGAAAAAATATTTGGGCTTCTAGCTGTGTGTGGGACTTGTTCTATTACTCCATCTATACTGACCTCCATCAGGTTGCAAATTGAATATAATTTTTTTCTGCATCTAGCTCTGAAAAAATATTTGGGCTTCTAGCTGTGTGTGGGACTTGTTGTATTAGTCCATCTATACTGACCTCCATCAGGTTGCAAACTGAATATATTTTTTTCTGCATCTACATCTGAAAAAATATTGGGCTTGTAGCTGTGTGTGGGACTTGTTCTATTAATCCATCTATACAGACCTCCATCAGGTTGCAAACTGAATATAATTTTTTTCTGCATCTAGCTCTGAAAAAATATTTGGCCTTCTAGCAGTGTGTGGGACTTTCTCTATTAGTCCATCTATACTGACCTCCATCAGGTTGCAAATTAAAAATAATTTTTATCTGCATCTAGCTCTGAAAAAATATTTGGGCTTCTAGCTGTGTGTGGGACTTGTTCTATTACTCCATCTATACTGACCTCCATCAGGTTGCAAATTGAATATAATTTTTTTCTGCATCTAGCTCTGAAAAAATATTGGGCTTCTAGCTGTGTGTGGGACTTGTTGTATTAGTCCATCTATACTGACCTCCATCAGGTTGCAAACTGAATATATTTTTTTCTGCATCTACCTCTGAAAAAATATTGGGCTTCTAGCTGTGTGTGGGACTTGTTCTATTAATCCATCTATACAGACCTCCATCAGGTTGCAAACTGAATATAATTTTTTTCTGCATCTAGCTCTGAAAAAATATTTGGCCTTCTAGCAGTGTGTGGGACTTTCTCTATTAGTCCATCTATACTGACCTCCATCAGGTTGCAAATTAAAAATAATTTTTTTCTGCATCTAGCTCTGAAAAAATATTGGGCTTCTAGCTGTGTGTGGGACTTGTTGTATTAGTCCATCTATACTGACCTCCATCAGGTTGCAAACTGAATATATTTTTTTCTGCATCTACCTCTGAAAAAATATTGGGCTTCTAGCTGTGTATGGGACTTGTTGTATTAACCCATCTATACAGACCTCCATCAGGTTGTAAATTGAATATAATTTTTTTCTGCATCTAGCTCTGAAAAAATATTTGGCCTTCTAGCAGTGTGTGGGACTTTCTCTGTTAGTCCATCTATACTGACCTCCATCAGGTTGCAAACTGAATATAATTTTTTTCTGCATCTAGCTCTGAAAAAATATTTGGCCTTCTAGCAGTGTGTGGGACTTTCTCCATTAGTCCATATATACTGACCTCCATCAGGTTGCAAACTGAATATAATTTTTTTCTGCATCTAGCTCTGAAAAAATATTTGGCCTTCTAGCAGTGTGTGGGACTTGTTCTATTAGTCCACCTATACTGACCTCCATCAGGTTGCAAATTCAAAATAATTTTTATCTGCATCTAGCTCTGAAAAAATATTTGGGCTTCTAGCTGTGTGTGGGACTTGTTCTATTACTCCATCTATACTGACCTCCATCAGGTTGCAAATTGAATATAATTTTTTTCTGGATCTAGCTCTGAAAAAATATTGGGCTTCTAGCTGTGTGTGGGACTTGTTGTATTAGTCCATCTATACTGACCTCCATCAGGTTGCAAACTGAATATATTTTTTTCTGCATCTACCTCTGAAAAAATATTGGGGTTCTAGCTGTGTGTGGGACTTGTTCTATTAATCCATCTATACAGACCTCCATCAGGTTGCAAACTGAATATAATTTTTTTCTGCATCTAGCTCTGAAAAAATATTTGGCCTTCTAGCAGTGTGTGGGACTTTCTCTATTACTCCATCTATACTGACCTCCATCAGGTTGCAAATTAAAAATATTTTTTATCTACATCTAGCTCTGAAAAAATATTTGGGCTTCTAGCTGTGTGTGGGACTTGTTCTATTACTCCATCTATACTGACCTCCATCAGGTTGCAAATTGAATATAATTTTTTTCTGCATCTAGCTCTGAAAAAATATTTGGCCTTCTAGCAGTGTGTGGGACTTTCTCTATTAGTCCATCTATACTGACCTCCATCAGGTTTAAAATTAAAAATAATTTTTATCTGCATCTAGCTCTGAAAAAATATTTGGGCTTCTAGCTGTGTGTGGGACTTGTTCTATTACTCTATCTATACTGACCTCCATCAGGTTGCAAATTGAATATAATTTTTTTCTGCATCTAGCTCTGAAAAAATATTGGGCTTCTAGCTGTGTGTGGGACTTGTTGTATTAGTCCATCTATACTGACCTCCATCAGGTTGCAAACTGAATATATTTTTTTCTGCATCTACCTCTGAAAAAATATTGGGCTTGTAGCTGTGTGTGGGACTTGTTCTATTAATCCATCTATACAGACCTCCATCAGGTTGCAAACTGAATATAATTTTTTTCTGCATCTACCTCTGAAAAAATATTTGGGCTTCTAGCTGTGTGTGGGACTTGTTCTATTAGTCCACCTATACTGACCTCCATCAGGTTGCAAACTGAATATAATTTTTTTCTGCATCTAGCTCTGAAAAAATATTGGGCTTCTAGCTGTGTGTGGGACTTGTTGTATTAGTCCATCTATACTGACCTCCATCAGGTTGCAAACTGAATATCATTTTTTTCTGCATCTAGCTCTGAAAAAATATTTGGCCTTCTAGCAGTGTGTGGGACTTTCTCTATTAGTCCATCTATACTGACCTCCATCAGGTTGCAAATTAAAAATAATTTTTATCTGCATCTAGCTCTGAAAAAATATTTGGGCTTCTAGCTGTGTGTGGGACTTGTTCTATTACTCCATCTATACTGACCTCCATCAGGTTGCAAATTGAATATAATTTTTTTCTACATCTAGCTCTGAAAAAATATTGGGCTTCTAGCTGTGTGTGGGACTTGTTGTATTAGTCCATCTATACTGACCTCCATCAGGTTGCAAACTGAATATATTTTTTCCTGCATCTACCTCTGAAAAAATATTGGGCTTCTAGCTGTGTGTGGGACTTGTTCTATTAATCCATCTATACAGACCTCCATCAGGTTGCAAATTGAATATAATTTTTTTCTGCATCTAGCTCTGAAAAAATATTTGGCCTTCTAGCAGTGTGTGGGACTTTCTCTATTAGTCCATCTATACTGACCTCCATCAGGTTGCAAATTAAAAATAATTTTTATCTGCATCTAGCTCTGAAAAAATATTTGGGCTTCTAGCTGCGTGTGGGACTTGTTCTATTACTCCATCTATACTGACCTCCATCAGGTTGCAAATTGTATATAATTTTTTTCTGCATCTACCTCTGAAAAAATATTTGGGCTTCTAGCTGTGTGTGGGACTTGTTCTATTACTCCATCTATACTGACCTCCATCAGGTTGCAAATTGAATATAATTTTTTTCTGCATCTAGCTCTGAAAAAATATTTGGCTTCTAGCTGTGTGTGGGACTTGTTGTATTAGTCCATCTATACTGACCTCCATCAGGTTGCAAACTGAATATAATTTTTTTCTGCATCTAGCTCTGAAAAAATATTTGGCCTTCTACCAGTGTGTGGGACTTTCTCTATTAGTCCATCTATACTGACCTCCATCAGGTTGCAAATTAAAAATAATTTTTATCTGCATCTAGCTCTGAAAAAATATTTTGGCTTCTAGCTGTGTGTGGGATTTGTTCTATTACTCCATCTATACTGACCTCCATCAGGTTGCAAATTGAATATAATTTTTTTCTGCATCTAGCTCTGAAAAAATATTGGGCTTCTAGCTGTGTGTGGGACTTGTTGTATTAGTCCATCTATACTGACCTCCATCAGGTTGCAAACTTAATATATTTTTTCCTGCATCTACCTCTGAAAAAATATTGGGCTTCTAGCTGTGTGTGGGACTTGTTCTATTAATCCATCTATACAGACCTCCATCAGGTTGCAAATTGAATATAATTTTTTTCTGCATCTAGCTCTGAAAAAATATTGGGCTTCTAGCTGTGTGTGGGACTTGTTGTATTAGTCCATCTATACTGACCTCCATCAGGTTGCAAACTGAATATATTTTTTTCTGCATCTACCTCTGAAAAAATATTGGGCTTGTAGCTGTGTGTGGGACTTGTTCTATTAATCCATCTATACAGACCTCCATCAGGTTGCAAACTGAATATAATTTTTTTCTGCATCTACCTCTGAAAAAATATTTGGGCTTCTAGCTGTGTGTGGGACTTGTTCTATTACTCCATCTATACTGACCTCCATCAGGTTGCAAATTGAATATAATTTTTTTCTGCATCTAGCTCTGAAAAAATATTGGGCTTCTAGCTGTGTGTGGGACTTGTTGTATTACTCCATCTATACTGACCTCCATTAGGTTGCAAACTGAATATATTTTTTTCTACATCTACCTCTGAAAAAATATTGGGCTTCTAGCTGTGTGTGGGACTTGTTCTATTAATCCATCTATACAGACCTCCATCAGGTTGCAAACTGAATATAATTTTTTTCTGCATCTAGCTCTGAAAAAATATTTGGCCTTCTAGCAGTGTGTGGGACTTTCTCTATTAGTCCATCTATACTGACCTCCATCAGGTTGCAAATTAAAGATAATTTTTATCTTCATCTAGCTCTGAAAAAATATTTGGGCTTCTAGCTGTGTGTGGGACTTGTTCTATTACTCCATCTATACTGACCTCCATCAGGTTGCAAATTGAATATAATTTTTTTCTGCATCTAGCTCTGAAAAAATATTGGGCTTCTAGCTGTGTGTGGGACTTGTTGTATTAGTCCATCTATACTGACCTCCATCAGGTTGCAAACTGAATATATTTTTTTCTGCATCTACCTCTGAAAAAATATTGGGCTTCTAGCTGTGTGTGGGACTTGTTCTATTAATCCATCTATACAGACCTCCATCAGGTTGCAAACTGAATATAATTTTTTTCTGCATCTAGCTCTGAAAAAATATTTGGCCTTCTAGCAGTGTGTGGGACTTTCTCTATTAGTCCATCTATACTGACCTCCATCAGGTTGCAAATTAAAAATAATTTTTATCTGCATCTAGCTCTGAAAAAATATTTGGGCTTCTAGCTGTGTGTGGGACTTGTTCTATTACTCCATCTATACTGACCTCCATCAGGTTGCAAATTGAATATAATTTTTTTCTGCATCTAGCTCTGAAAAAATATTGGGCTTCTAGCTGTGTGTGGGACTTGTTGTATTAGTCCATCTATACTGACCTCCATCAGGTTGCAAACTGAATATATTTTTTCCTGCATCTACCTCTGAAAAAATATTGGGCTTCTAGCTGTGTGTGGGACTTGTTCTATTAATCCATCTATACAGACCTCCATCAGGTTGCAAATTGAATATAATATTTTTCTGCATCTAGCTCTGAAAAAATATTTGGCCTTCTAGCAGTGTGTGGGACTTGTTCTATTAGTCCATCTATACTGACCTCCATCAGGCTGCAAACTGAATATAATTTTTTTCTGCATCTAACCCAGACAATAGTTTTGGCCTAATACCACAGTTTGGCCACTCAGCTCTGCTCGGTTCCCATCCATTGTTTTTTTGTGCAAACAACTCCAGAGTTGTGAATTAGTTAACCACCAAAATGAGTGGAAAAAGGCCTGCTTCTGGTGGAAAGGGGAATAGGCGTGTTGGGAAGGGGAAAAAAGGTTGTGTCCGTGGGGTAGGTGTTAAAGCAACAGTAACATCTGCATTAGAAAGACCATCTTCCAGCCAAACTAAAATGTCTACTTCTTTTAGCGGACAATGTGATAAGATCCCTTTCTTACGGCCACGCCAATCGCTACAAATTCCAGATGAGGCACAAAAACAGCAGGTGCTTCAACGGATATCAAGTGCTCCTTTAAGTGGGCTCTCCTCCACATCAACTTCAACAACACAAATACTCCAGTCCTCAAAGGTGTCACCCCAATCGCACTTGCTTCCTCACAGCTCCCAAATCTCCAGCTGCCCGTCTGAGTATGAGGTAGAACAGATGGTTGAGTCTGCAGAGCTGTTTACTCATACTATAGCCTGGGAATCAGAGGTCGACTCCAGCGCTTCTGTGAATCCAGACGAGGAAATGATCTGCACTGATGCCCAGAATCTTTATGAGTCGGATCCAGGACCAGACGCAGAAGGTTCTGACCATAATGTAGACCCTCATTCCCAAATTGTAACTCCTGTTGGTGCAGACAATGAGGAAGACGATGATGAGACTCAAATACCTGATTGGAGCGACAACTTTAGTTTTTTGTCAGGGCAGGAACAGGTTGGCTCTGAGGACGACGGGTGTGATAACGCACAGGGTGATGATTATGAGGTTGGAGATCCCACTTACTGTCAACCCACAGTCAGCCAAGAGATGAGGTCAGCAGAGGAGGTGGAGGAAGATGCTAGTGACGACGAGGTCAGGTTGCGCCTTCCTGGACAGAGACGTAGTACTGGAAGCACGTCAACAACTGCATCCTCAAACACAACTCTGCCTCTCACCACAAGTCGTGGTGGCTCTTCAGGTCGCATGGGTGCTAAGCCTTGCATAGCCTGGGCATTTTTTCAGATCGATAAAGATGACCCAACTCGTGTTATCTGTAACATTTGTCAGCAAAAGCTAAGTAGAGGCCAAAAAATACATAGTTTGAGTACTTCATGCATGAACCGGCACATGGACATGAAGCATAAGTTGCAGTGGGAAGCTCAGTGTGCTACAATGCGGCCTAGCCGGCCGGGCCAACCACCGTCTGCCATATCTTGTGCATCCGCGGCCACTTCATCCTCTGTGACTGGGGGGACAGCAGTCACACCTGTTTTGGGGCGCAGACCTGCCACCTCTTTACCCGCAACAGCCAGCGTGATTGGCAGGTCATCATTTTCTTTGGAGGTGGTAACACCAGCTGGTGTTGAGCGCTGTCCGACATCGATAGCACCACCTTTGGATCAAGGCAACCTAACATGTCCGCCTGCATCTTCCTCACAGACCGGCAGTTTGCCGGGGACACCCTTATCAACCCCGTCTAAGCACAATAGCCAGCCCTCGGTCCCTCAGATGTGGACAAGTAAAAGACCATTTCCTCCTAGCCATGAGAAAGCTAAGAGGTTGAATTTCACCATCTGCAAGCTCTTGGCTACAGAAATGCTGCCTTTCCGCCTGGTGGACAGAGAGGATTTTTGAGACCTTAAGTCCGTCGCAGTGCCCCAGTACCAGATGCCCAGTCGGCACTACTTCTCAAAGAAAGGTGTGCCTGCGCTCCACCAGCATGTCGCACACAACATCACCGCTTCTTTGAGAAACTCTGTGTGTGACAGGGTGCATTTCACCACAGACACTTGGACGAGTAGGCTTGGACAGGGGCGTTACATGTCGCTGACTGGGCACTGGGTAACTATGGTGACAGCAGGACAAGGGGCTGCTGTCCAAGTCTTGCCGTCCCCACGAGTTGTGCGTCAATCCTCTTTATGTCAAAGTTCCTCCACTGCTTCTGCCTCCTCAACCTCCTCTCGGTCTTCCACCTGCACCCAAAGCCTGTCTGGTCATGCCACAAGCTTTCTAACTGCGCAGAAGGGATCCTGCACACCTCCTTACTATGCTGACAGTAGGGCTCAATGTCATCAGGCGGTTTTTACTTTGAAATGTCTGGGAAATGTGAGTCACACAGCTGAGGAGTTGTGGTCAGCTCTGGAGAACCAATTTCATGAATGGTTGTCTCCACTGGACCTGAAACCAGGGAAGGCCGTGTGCGACAATGCTGCAAACCTGGGTGCGGCCCTTCGCCGGGGCAATGTCACACACGTGCCTTGTATGGCTCACGTGTTGAACCTGGTTGTCCAGCAATTTTTAGCCCACTATCCCAGACTAGATGGCCTTCTGCAGAGGGCACGGTCGCTGTGTGCTCACTTCCGCCGTTCGCATCCCGCAGCTCAGCGACTTACATCTCTACAGAAGTCGTTGGGCCTGCCACTTCACCGGCTAAAATGCGATGTGCCTACCCCGTGGAATTCAACTCTGCACATGTTGCAGCGACTGTGGCAGCACCTACAAGCCCTGGTGCAATACGTTCTGACGTATAGCCTGGGCCAACGAGATCCAGACGTGGGGCAAATCACGCTGGAGGAGTGGTCTCAGATCAGGGACCTATGCACCCTTCTGCACAGTTTTGAAATGGCGACGAAGATGTTTAGTGCTGACGATGCCATTATCAGCATGACTATTCCGGTGATTTACATGCTGGAGCACATGTTAAACAGAATTCGGAGTCAGGTGGTGGCACAAGAGGAGGTGGAGGAAGTAGAGGAGGAGGAGTTGTATGCGGAAGGGCTAATATCTGCAAGGTCCAGACGGTCGGCAGCACCAAGGCGGCAGGCATGTGAGGGTGGGGGAGATGGTTTTACCAGGGCGCATGGTAGCAGCCAAACTAGTGAGGAAGGTGCAGGAGCCCAGGAAGAAGTGGAGGACGAACTGATGGAAGACTCATCAGATGAGGGAGACCTTGATCACATTTCTGTTGTGCGAGGTTGGGGGGAGAGGACAGAGGAAGGAAGCATGATTGTTACCTCGCCACCAACACAACAGGGACTTGGTGCTCCTGGATGCGCAACACACATGAGTGCCTTCTTGCTGCACTACCTGCAACATGACCCTCGAATTGGGAGAATTAGAAATAATCCTGACTACTGGGTTGCCACACTGTTAAATCCCCGGTACAAAAGTAAATTTGCAGAAATTATTCCTGCCATAGAAAGGGATGCACGCATGCAGGAGTATCAGCAGAGACTGTTGCAGAATCTTACATGTGCTTTTCCACAAAACACCAGTGGTGCACGTAGTGAATCTCACAGTTCCAACTTGCCAACCGTGGGACTGTCAAGTGTTCAGCACTCAAACCATAACAGAACCACAGTATCTGCTGGTAACATCAATTTTGCGCAATCATTTCACCACTTTTTTAGCCCATCCTTTGCAAGGCCACAGGAGACAAGAAGTCTGACACATAGTCAACGCCTAGAGACGATGGTACAGGAGTATCTCCAAGTAAACATTGAAGCCATGACTGTGTCACTGGACCCTTGCTCTTTTTGGGCTTCCAATCTGGATAAATGGCCGGAGCTAGCCACTTACGCCTTGGAGATCTTGTCATGCCCCGCAGCCAGCGTTCTGTCTGAACGTGTGTTCAGCGCTGCTGGTGGTGTGCTGACAGATAAGCGCACGCGGCTCTGCACTGATAATGTAGACAGACTCACGTTCATAAAGATGAACAAATCATGGATCCGAAACGACTTTTCTACCCCTGTGTCATCCTGGGGAGAGTAAAAGATGGATGATTGGTTAAAATCACCCTACCAACCGTTTTAAGCTTTCAAATTACTAATCATGTTTATCTGTATCTTGGCTGGAAAATAATTTGGTCTTTGTAGCAGTGTGCAGCACTGATTCTATTAGGCCATCTATAATAAGCTCCACCAGATTTAAAATTACTAATCATGTTTATCTGTATCTTGGCTTGAAAATAATTTGGGCTTTGTAGCAGTGTGCAGCACTGATCCTATTAGGCCATCTATACTAAGCTCCACCAGATTTAAAATTAATAATAATTTTTAGCTGCATCTAGCCCGGAAAATAATTTTGGGGCTCCGAGATGCGCAAGACACATAAGTGCCTTCTTGCTGCACTACCTGCAACATGACCCTCATATTGTCAGAATTCGAAGTAATCATGACTACTGGGTTGCCACACTCTTAGATCCCCCAAACTTTTCGATCAACCTTTTCATTTTAATAAAGACCAAAAAAATGGTCATTTTTGAAATTATAAGCATTAGCAGGTTATTAGAAACTGAAATCAAACAGTTTTCAACTCAAAACTTTATTCTAGGTGATGTTACATTTTCACATAGGACCCCTTGTTCGAAAGGAGCTTCTGAACTCTCTCGTCCATTGAATTTGTCAGGTTTTGCATGGTTTCTGCTTCACTTGTTTTGCATGAGGACAGAATACCCTCCCAGAGCTGTTGCTTAGATGTGAACTGCCTCCCGCCATCATAGACACTCCTTTTGATGATGCTCCAGAGGTTCTGAATGGGGTAGAGGTCAGGGGAGCATGGGGGTCACACCATAAGTTTGTCCCCTTTTATGCCCATATCAGCCAGAGATGCAGATGTTTTATGTGCAGCATGCAAAAAAATGATCTTGCTGTGAAATACACGGTTCTTCTTCTTGAACCATGGCAGGAAGTGCTGTTTGAGAAAATCCACATACATTATGGAGTTCATCTTTAGCGCCTTCAGGGATCCTAAAGGGGCCGACAATCTCTCTCCCCATGATTCCAGCCCAAAACATTACTCCACCTCCTCCTTGTTGGCGCTGTAGCCGTGTTTGCGTGGGGTGTCCATCAACCAGCCATCCTCCACTCCATCCATCTGGACCATCGAGCGCTGCACGGCACTCATCCGTGAACAAAACAGTTTTGAAATCAGTCTTCATGTAATGTTTGGCCCACTGGAGCCGTTTCTGCTTGTGTGAAGTGGATAGAGGAGGTCGACAGGATGGCGTATGCACAGCTGCAAACCTCTGAAGGACCCTGCATCTTGTTGTTCGGGGGACGTTGGAGGCACCAGCAGCTTCATAAACTTGTCTGCTGCTATGACAAGGCTTTTTTGCCGCTGCTCTTTTAACCTGACGTAATTGCTTGTAGGAAAGAGTCCTCAATTTGCCCTTATCAGCACGCACACGTGTGTACTGTGAATCAGCTACATACTTCTTGATTGCCAAGACACTTCATCCTGATCATCGCACAATGTTGATTGTAGTCATGCCTTGACCTAAACACTCCACAATTTGTTGCTTCTCAGCAGCCGACACATCCTTTTTCTTTCCCATTTTGGCAGAAAATGTAGGCTGCTTAATAATGTGAGACAGCCTTCTTAAGTAGTCTTGCCTTTCATTGGACACACCTGCCAAACTAATTAGCACAGGTGTCTGCAATTGCTTACAGTGATATAAAGAGCCCTGACACACATCACCATCAATGAGTTTAACTGACAAACAAACAAATTCTTCCCTTATCACTCCTAAACACTTTTTGCATAATAATTTGGAACACAGTGTACATGTGCTTTTCCACAAAACACCAGTGGTTCACGTAGTGAATCTTACAGTTCTAACTTGCCAACCGTGGTCTGTATGGAGTTGTTCAATAAAGGGCCCAAAATTAAGATAACATAGATGGGAGAGGTCTCTATGAATAGGAATTCCTAAGTATTTGATACCCTGTGAGGGCCAGGCAAAGGGAAAGTTGGACTGGATGGAATCCTATATGGATTTGGGGAGGGAGACATCGAGGGCCTCAGACTTCGCTGCATTGATTTTAAAATTTGACCATGTAACAAAGTGATCTATTTCAGCCATAACAGCATGGATGGATATATGTGATTGAGTGATATATACTAGGACATCATCAGCAAATAGAGAGCACTTGTACTCGGTGCCTCCCACCTCAATCCACCTAATATTGGGGTTATGGCGAATTGATGAGAGCAGGTGCTCTGTCACTAGGATGTATAAGAGAGGGTACAGAGAACATCCCTGCCTTGTCCCATTGGTGATTGTGAAAGGTGATGAAAATGTTCTGACGCGCCCCCTGGGCCTTGGGACACCCGGAGCCGGACCCTTTTTGGTGGATGCTGGTGGTTGTAGTCTCCGTGGCGGCGACCCGGTTCCGTGGCTCAGGGCGGTCGAACCAGTGGCGGAACTATTTATGTGGTTTTGATGTTTAAATGTCCGACTACGCCACCCGTGGATTGCGGTCAGAGTGAACCGCCGCTCCAGGGCAGACCGCTGAGGCTGGTGTTGTGGGTGCAGCAGAGCGTAGCATAACTCCCCACGGGAGGAGTATAGCCTCAAGGCAGTGTATGCGGAGGATGGGGGTGATGGTGCAGGGCAGCAGCAGTAACGACACGGAGTCAGTGATGCAGTCCAGGGCCTTTACTCACAGTTCTTATTATCCAGACCACGTCTGCAGGTAACGGCTGCCCACGTCGTACTGTGCTCACCAGGTGAGGGGCTCAGACAACTCCCAGATAACTTTGGAGCGCTTCACAGGACCCCCTTTGTGTGTCCTTTGTCTGGCCTTTCTTACCAACCCTTCTGTCCGGCTGCCTCGGGCCTCCTCTTGGTAAACTTGGCGCCAGTTTCCCTGACCCTATGTGGTGCCTTCCTAGCGGGTGTAGCGAGGGGCTGCGCCACATAAAATGTCACAGCCTCCGGTTTCTAGCTGAGGGTCGTTTCCTGCCTCCAGTAGTTTCGGGGACCGGTCTCCCCCTTTGGCCTGACCCCTCCACGCAGGTGGATTCGGGAGTGTGGTGGCGACTCGCCCATCCGCACCCCTGGGATCCCTTCATTCCTCGTTCCTGGAGCCTTCTCCGCTCCTCTTCCTTCCTTCTCCCTCTTCCAGGCCTGGGCCTCTGTTACTAGGCCCGCCTCCGGAGCAGAGCTCATGCAGAGCCCCTGCTCCCTGCCACTTCTGCTCAGACTTCTCTGTACTGAACTAAGATGGTGCCCACCTTTTATACTCCCTTCTCAATGCACCCAGGAACTGCTTCCTCCCTGCTCCTGCACTACAGGGTTCCCCTTCCTCAGTGTTCCCTCCCCCCACTCCAGCCAGGGACAGGGACTGTCGTGCCCATCTCAGGGGCATATTGGTCGCCCTGCCCCACGGCAATGTGGTGTAATGCATGCAGGTGTCGGGTCCTGATCCACACTCCATCCTTACCTGAGAGTGAGATATCACACCTCTGGGTGAGGTGCAATACCTCTGTAGCAACCGAGCCCTCAGGGTAATACAGTTCCATTTATCTTCAGCTTAGGTGACGTATTGCGATACAGGGCCGTGATTTTGGCTATAAAAGGGTCCCCTAGACCCCTACCCCAAGCTTTTTAAGAGAATCATATATGGCGTGCCAGGAGACTCTATGGAATGCTTTCTCAGCATCCAACGAGAGTATCTAATTACAAATTTTTAACTGCATCTAGCCCAGGAAATACTTTGTGCCTAGTAGCAGTGTCTGCTAGTCAGCGGATTATCCCGGCTGTTAAGCAAGCTACACCACCTGTAGTTTTGACACTTAATTTTTTCAAAGGAAATGCTTCGGGACCACGGGATACTCAGTGAAGAGCATCAGGAGGCACCCCAAGGCATAGGGGCTGGGACTGGCAGTAGGATGCCTTGCGGTGGACAGCCGAGCTCGATCCTTATAAAAGCTTTCTAACTGCAGCAGCTTTAGTGGACGCTACTGGAGCTGGAATTACGCGGCTGCTGGCATGAGACTTGCCCTCCAATAGATCCTTGTAAATGGATTTAAAGTGTATTCATTCAAATTAGAGAGACAATTTAAATTAAAAAGCTTAGAGCTGCCTCCACCACAGGGGGGCTCGCTTGACCCACCAGCGGACAGGCACCAGTATTGGGAGAGGGGGGCTGGCCGTCAGGGTTCACCGCGGCTCTGGCACAAACCCGGCGACACGGAGGTGGCACGGGCAGGAGCGGACTGAACGTGTCGGCTTCTCACTTTTTGGATTTTAGAAGGGCATGACATGCCTATATCTGTGTCTCCCCCTCCTTTTACTCCTCCACCTCTTTTCTTTTCGCATGACTATATGTACTTGTCACTTTTCCATGTGTTAGTTGTGTCTTCAGAGCAGTTTGTCAGCTTTTGGACACCTTTGAAGGTGTTTTCTATGTGTTTCTATGTGTTTTTGTTTGCCTGCCATTGGTTTTAACGGTGTTCGAAGGTGTTCGACGAACAGTTCGACGAACAGTTCGGCGAACACACGGGTGTTCGACGAACCGAACCGAACTCGAACACTACGGGGGTGGCTCAACACTACTTAGGACTCCAAGACTTAATCTCATTAGTAGGCCAGTCCAGTAAAGGATTGTGCAGTTTTAACCAAGGCAAACCTAAAACGACTGGAGAGGGTAAATTATTTAATACCACCAAATCCAAATTTTCTTGGTGAATGCCATTGATAGTGAGGGGAAATGCAGCAACCTTGTGAGTAATACATTTCAAAGGAGTGTTATCAATTGCAATCACAGAAATAGGTGATGACAAAGGTTTGGATTCCAATTTAAGTTTTTCCAAAAACCCCTTATCAATCACATTAAGTGTTGAACCACAATCCACAAATACCTGAAATTCAATCAGATCTTCCTGCACTGAGGTACTCCCTGAAAGAAATACTCCCTTAGAGTTCAAACAAGCAATACGGGCGTAACTGACCTTTTTTTTTTCTTTACTTAAACGAAGCTCACAGTTCTTAATCAAATGGTCAGATTTACAACAATAAAAACACAACCCTTGGAAAACCTGCTGTCTCTTTCCTGAGAGCGGAGTGACATCGCCCCAACCTCCATCGGTTCTCCGCCATCCGAGCAGACCCTCTGGGAATTAGGAGCTGCCATTGCAGGAATCTTTTCATCATAAACCCTGGCACGCAGTCTCCTGTCCACACGTATAGCTAATTGCATGGCTTCTTGCAAGGTTTCAGGTGCAGGAAATGCAATCAGCAAATCCTTAACCCTTTCACTTAGACCAGCAAGAAAAAAACATTTTAACGCCGAATCATTCCATTTCACTTCTGAGGACCACCTTCTGAAGTGTGTACAATAATTTTCAACATCGCCTGACCCCTGATTCAAACGTCTCAGTTCTGTCTCAGCAGATGAGACTCGATCAGGATCATCATACAATAGCCCCATAGCAGAAAAAAAATCCTCCACTGACCTAAAACACGGATCATTAGGTTGGAGAGAAAAGGCCCACCCCTGTGGTTCCTTGCGCAAAAGTGACATGATAAACCCAATGCGCTGTGATTCATTCCCAGAGGACTTTGGTCTCAAACGAAAATATAATAAACAAGCATTTTTAAAGGAAAAAAAATCTTGTTGTTTACCATCAAAAATATCAGGGAGTCCTACCTTCGGTTCCACAAAATGCGCTCCAGGACAGCTTCTCACGTGTTGCCGGAGCTCGGACACCTCCAGAGACAATCCCTGCAGGCGTTGAACCAAATCTTGAACAGAAACCATACTGATCCCCGGATTTCTTTCCTTAAAGTTTTTTTTTTTTTTTTTTTGGGCTGAACTTACTGTTATGATCTGCAACATAAACTAGGGAAAGAAGGGGAGAGCTGTCCCTACAGTAAGACTAAGCTGAGTCCCTATGTTGTAGCGGGCGACCTGTTCCTTGTGAACAGACCCGCCTTCGTTCTCGGCTAGTCTGAACGGAGACCTATAGAGAAAGGGAGGGGTCCCTAAAAGAACTAAGGACTGGGACACCTCCTAACAGAAGTTGTTGCAGAGCAAAAGATAAACTTACAAAAGTACTAGAGGTCCAGAGGACCAAGCAAACTAGAGATAGATAGGCACAAAAGCACCTGGCTAGAAGGACAGTCTAAAGAACACTGAAGTCCAGCAAAGCCAGAAGGGCGGAGCTGGAATATATAGGAAGATGGTCACGTGACCGCAAAACACAAGATAGAAACAAAAACAAACAGGAGGGTTCTAACAATTTAGTTCTCCAATGTGCCTACCAATCAGACCCAAGGCTTCTGTAACATTTATTAAAGGAGTTGTCAAAGACTATTTTTTATTTTTACTATGGGCCTAAAAACGAACAGGCAGATAGTTGGTAGATGGTAACAGGCAGACAGAGGCAACTACTTGCCTGTTCTACCCGGTGCTAGCTCAGAACAGTCACTGATCACTCCTGATTGCGATTCAGCTGCTCCATGTCAACAGAGCAGTTCTTCGTCCTCCAGGCTGCTCCGTCCACAGGGTGTGACTGCCGACATCATGCTGATTGACAGAAGGTTCCAGGTAGTTAGGCAGCAGCGAGCCAGCTGTCAGTCACTATGACATCAGCAGTCACGCCCCGTCAACAGAGCAGATTGGAAGAGAAGCCGCTGCTCTGTCGGAGTGACATCAGCGGAAGCCACTGAATATGCTGCAGGAGTCGTCTGCGAATGTTCTGCGCCAGCAGAGATCGGCTCTGGGCAAAACAGACAAGTAGTTAGCAACTATCTGCCTTTAGTTCTTAGGCCCACAGTGAAAAAAATTAAATAGTCCTGCATAACCCTTTAAATAGTGGCCACAATCTCCAGTGACACAGTCCTGCCATTACAAAAAATGACTGCACCTAAAGTCTAACTTTATCTTGGGTCCCCGAAAGTCGGGTACACAGAGATAAGAGTGACCTTTTTTTTTTGTTTTTTCATGTTCCACTTAAGACGCCCATCAGAACCGTTGTTTACAGTGTATAATTTCAGATAATCCTCAGTAAATCTAATATGTTCATGCAGCTACACATCCTACACCACAATGGCCTAAAATTAGACACACTGCAAAATGCAACCACTGCCGTCTCAAAAACATTAAGAACTGTGTATGGAAAGCAGGCAAATATACAAATCGCTTCATTAAACTAGATGTGTGCAAGCAGGAGGAGACAGCGGGAGGGAATGATGAAGGCTATATGATGTGAGCAGGGAGATGATCAGCACCAGCAGCGCTTGCCAATGCTTCATTACTCTGATTTTCAGAAAATGAAGATTCAAGTGCTCAGATACAAATATTTCTGTGTCCTCTCTAAAAAAAACATTTTACTTTGTGAAGAAGAGGTAAAATAATAAAGTTTTTACCAGTTTTAACAAAAGTTATTGTTGATGAGAGTCGCATGCATTGGTCACGTGGGCTTTTGGCCCATTCTTCCACACAAACACTCTTCAAATCCTGAAGTTTCCTTGGACTCCATCTATGAACTCTGAGCTTTTGTTCTTTCCATACATTTTGCATTGGATTCAGGTCAGGTGATTGGCTCGGCCATTTTAGCAGCTTACTTTTCTTTCTCTGAAACCAATTGAGAGTTTCCTTGGCTGTGTGCTTTGGATCATTGTCTTGCTGAAATGTCCATCCTCGTTTCATATTCATCATCCTGGTAGATGGCAGCAGATTTTTATCAAGAATATCTCGGTACATTTGTCTATTCATCCTTCCTTCAATCAAATGAAGTTTGCCAGTGCCGTATGCTGAAAAACAGCCCCACACCATGAGGCTCTCACTTGCAAACTTCACTGTTGGTTTGGTGTTTTTGGTGTGATATGTAATGCCTTTTGGCCTCCAAACATGGTATGTATTATGGCATTATGGCAAAGAGTTCAATTTTGGTCTCATCTGACCAGACTATATATTCTCCCAGCATTTCACAGGCTTGTCTAAATGTTGTTGAGCAAACTGTAAGGGTATGTGCACACGATGCAGAAATGCTCAAGATTTTTTCCTGAGCGTTTCTGCATCTCCCTGGCAGGAAAAAACGCATGCGGATTGTACATGCGTTTTCCTGCCAGGGACATGCGGATGTGAAGCGTTCTTCACTTTCATTTCCGCATGCGGGTTGACAAGCGCTTCCCAAGCGATTTTAGCATCACTTGGAAAGTGCTTGTCAACTTCACACTATATAAATCCATGCAATCGTCATGGATTTATATAGTGTGTGAATGTCAAAAAATAAAAAAATAAATATATACTACCCTCCGATGGCCCCCGGTGTCCTGCTTCCCTCCGTCCCGGCTGCCGGCAGTGTAAGACTGAAGGACCAGCCGACATCAGCGTCACGTGACCCGTCACATGACTCTGACGTCAGTGTAGGTCCTGCATTCAACCGTGCCCGGGAAGCCAGGAGGACGCAGCGCGGGACGCCGGAAGGTAAGTATATATATATTTTTTATTTTATTTTATTCTTTTTTTTTTAATGGTACCTGGGTCTGGATGAGAGTCCTCTCATCCAGACCCGGGTACCATCTGCACATTAGAACGCATGGAATGCGCATCTACATATACAGTGATGCGGATTCCATGCGTTCTAATGCAAGTCAATGGCAGCGAAAAAGCAGCGTTTCCGCAAAATGAATGGACATGCTGCGGATTTTTGATCGCAGCGTTTACGCTGCGGAAAAATCCGCATCATGGGCACAGCACATGCGGATTTCCCTTGGGGAACATTGCTGCCCTTCTACCATGTGTTTTTAATGCGTTTCCGCGGCGTTTCCGCAGCTGCAGAAACGCCGCGGAAACGCATTAAAAACGCATCGTGTGCACACAGCCTAAACGTGCTTGAACATGCTTTTTGTTCAGCAATGTAGTCTTGCATGGTAAAAGTGCTTACAGGCCATGGAGGTTGAGTGCATTACTTATAGTCCTCCTTGAAGAAATTGTACCTGCTAATATCCAGGTCTTTTTGTTGCTCTCCACAAGTGGTTCTTGGTTCTTGTAGAGCTCTTCTGATAATTCTTTTCACTCCTCTGTCTGAAATCTTGTGGGGAGCACCTGGACGTGGCTGGTTTATGGTGAAATTATGTTTTGCAACAATAAGGTTGCGAAAGTCTTGAGACAGCTCACTGGTTTTACCGTAACATCATGAGATGTTTCTTGTGTGGCACCTTGGTGATGAGACACCTTTTTATAAGATGGAGGTTTCCTAAGCTACTCTTAGCAGCCGATCACTGAAAAAATGGATAGCACATACAGTAGATACAACTCATGTAGAACCCTCTCAATAAATCCCAATTGAGCATCTGAAAAGGGCTTATTCAGAAGAGATAACATACATATAAATCCTATAATTTTAACCTTGTTTGTATAAGAAAATTATTAATACTGGAGAAGAACATTTGTAAAATAATTAGAAATCATCTTACCATACAACTCTTCTGTGTCCAGGTTACTGGAAAAAAATGGTTCACAGTTAGAAATGTATCAGAATAAAATTAAAGGTGAAACACAATTATACAATATTATCCTTATTTCACTTGGTGCTATGATAAAATCACTTGCATATTCTTAAATGGAGGCTATCAGTACAGAATGACTGTCCAAACAAGGCACAGATGCTCAGTGCAATCTTGGAGTGGCCAAACAATACAGTGCAGTCCCACCTTCTTGTTTTGCATCTGTCTCTACTCTCCTCTTCCTTGATTGACAGTTCTGGCTTTACAGAAAGGAAGTGGAGATAAATGGAAAACAAAAAGATTGGATGGTGCATTGAAATGTTTACCCATGGAAAGGGTGCACTGACTGCCAGTGCTTGGTTTGAACAGTTATTTCGTGCTCACAAACTCCTTTTAAGCAAGGTAATCATTGTCAATGAATTATAACGGCTTCACAAAGCAATGTGGAAATTATGTATTATAGTTAAATAACAGGCTAGCAGAGCTAATTTTGTTAAAATCTAACTCCACTACTCAATTTTAGGGCCATAATTTTGTGCTAAAATCATAACATACATTTACATATAGAGTTTAGGTAATAGTCCTCATACAGAGTACACCCAATATCCCCTTTTTTCTTCAAGTGGAATAGATTTAAAGTTGATCGGTCACCGAATATCACAATACAAACTGCATACATTATGAAATAAAGCTGTTAGACCTGATGAAGCTGGTGTATTTCACAATCTACACCAGAATAGCTGTATAATCTTGATATTGTAACTACAACTCCTGGCAAAAATTATGGAATCACCGGGCTCGGAGGATGTTCATTCAGTTGTTTAATGTTGTTGAAAGAAAGCAGATCACAGACATGGCACAAAACTAAAGTCATTTCAAATGGCAACTTTAGGGCTTTAAGAAACACTAAAAGAAATCAAGATAAAAAATGTGGTACTCAGTAAGGGTAATTTTTTTCAGACCAAGCAGAGGGAAAAAATTATGGAATCACTCAATTTTGAGGAAAAAATTATGGAATCACCCTATAAATTTTAATTTCCAAAACTAACACCTGCATCAAATTAGATCTGCTCGTTAGTCTGCATCTGAAAAGGAGTGATAACACCTTGGAGAGCTGTTGCACCAAGTGGACTGACATGAATCATGGCTCCAACACGAGAGATGTCAATTGAAACAAAGGAGAGGATTATCAATCTCTTAAAAGAAGGTAAATCATCATGCAATGTTGCAGAAGATGTTAAGATGTTGGTTATTCACAGTCAGCTGTGTCTAAAATCTGGACCAAATACAAACAACATGGGAAGGTTGTTAAAGGCAAACATACTGGTAGACCAAGGAAGACATCAAAGCGTTAAGACCGGAAACTTAAAGCAATATGTCTCCAAAACAGGAAATACACAACAAAACAAATGAGGAACGAATGGGAGGAAACTGGAGTCAATGTCTGTGACCGAACTGTAAGAAACCGCCTAAAGGAAATGGGATTTACATACAGAAAAGCTAAACATAAGCCATCATTAACACCTAAACAGAAAAAAACAAGGTTATAATGGGCTAAGGAAAAGCAATCGTGGACTGTGGATGACTGGATGAAAGTCATATTCAGTGATGAATCGTGAATCTGCATTGGGCAAGGTGATGATGCTGGAACTTTTGTTTGGTGCCTTTCCAATGAGATTTATAAAGATGACTGCATGAAGAGAACATGCAAATTTCCACAGTCATTGAGGATATGGGTCTGCATGTCAGGTAAAGGCACTGGGGAGATGGCTGTCATTACATCTTCAATAAATGCGCAAGTTTACATTGATATTTTGGACAGTTTTCTTATCCCATCAATTGAAAGGATGTTTGGGGATGATTAAATCATTTTTCAAGATGATAATGCATCCTGCCATAGAGCAAAAACTGAAAACATTCCTTGAAAGAAGACACATAAGGTCAATGTCATGGCCTGCAAATAGTCCGGATCTCAATCCAATTGAAAATCTTTGGTGCAAGTTGAAGAAAATGGTCATGACAAGGCTCCAACCAGCAAATCTGATCTCGCAACAGCAATCAGAGAAATTTGGAGCCAGATTGATGAAGAGTACTGTTTGTCACTCATTAAGTCCATGCCTCAGAGACTGCAAGCTGTTATTAAAGCCAGAGGTGGTGCAACAAAATTCTAGTGATGTATTGGAGTGTTCTTTTGTGTGTAAGTTTTTCATGATTCCATAATTTTTTCCTCAGAATTGAGTGATTCCATAATTTTTTCCCTCTGCTTGGTCTGAAAAAAATTACCCTTACTGAGTACCACATTTTTTATCTTGATTTCTTTTAGTGTTTCTTAAAGCCCTAAAGTTGCCATTTGAAATGACTTTAGTTTTGTGCCATGTCTGTGATCTGCTTTTTTTCAACAACATTAAACAACTGAATGAACATCCTCCGAGCCCGGTGATTCCATAATTTTTGCCAGGGATTGTAGCATGTTATAGGTCCAGCTATAGAGTGAGAGCTAATTAGTCCATGTATATTCTGTTTTTGCCCACCCAGCGTGACTGACAGCTGCAGCTTATACTGAGCAGTGTGAGATCTCAGCAGCAGCAGCAGGGAGGAGGGACCCTGAGGAACTATCATTTAGGCTAGGTGGGCAACAATTTAGTTTATTTGTTGTTAAAAAGGATTAAATTGTCTTTTCTACATGAAGCAAGTACGCCAGCCTCATCAAGCCTCATCAGTTTGTTTAGTTAATTCTGGGACACATCCTTTTTTAATCAAACTATTCGCAAAATTTAATTACAAACTCAGCTCTGCTACATCTGTTGCTTTTCATATTTTTACATGATCTGCATTCACATTTTAGTGTTTGATTTCTATCTAAAATCCCATCTTTGGTTAATCCGTGAATTTGGAGCCATGTCTGCACATACAATTGGAAACTGACATCTAGGTAAATCCTTAAATCCTAGTTCTTGAGAATAAAGTATTTGACTGACACATGGTTCTGTTCAGTGAATGTATTCCCCCTCCATGGGGAATGATGCCTGTAAGCACATTCTGCTGCTTCCTATGTTGTTTCCCTCTGTGCTGCATGGATGACCCCATTCGAAGCATTGGAAGTCAGCCTCGCTGCTATTAAATTGGTCTTACTACATCTCTAGAGGAAAAACCTGACTGTGAAAGTAACAGATGTATTTGTAGGTTTCTGGAAAACTGCATTCACAGAAGGGCCTTGTCATGTACTGTATTCTGAATGAATGAGCTTCCATTCATGAATATTTGAATAGGTGTTGATCCGTCACATTCAGAATGTTATCGTGTCCACTCCTGATTTTCCTTTTTTAAAACTGTGCCTAATCCTTGATACATGAATGGAGTTTTATTTTAAATCTTCAAAAGAATTCTCTGTTAAATGTAGAATATGGAGAAACAAGCATTGTTAACTTACAAATCATATGTAAGTTCAACTAATATAGCTGAATAGATAGAGGATGAAATGCTGCAACAAATTAAAAATGCAGCAAATAATAATAAGGTTCTTATTATGGGGGATTTTAACTATCCAGATATTCAATGGGACATAGAATCTTACAGTTGTGCTAAAAACTGCAAGTTCTTATCTACAGTTCAGGACAATTACCTCTCTCAGCTGGTAGATGAACCAACCAGGGGAGGTAATCTGCTGGATCTGGTTCTGTCAAATAGATCAGATATAATTTCAGATCTACAGGTCCGGGAGCATTTGGGACACATTGACCATAATATGGTAAGTGTCAATGTAATATGCAATAAAACATTTAAAAAAGGAAATGCAAAAATCTGGATCTTTAGGAAAGTTGATTTCAACAAATTAAGGGAAGAGCTTAATTGTGTAGACTGGACCCATGTCATGGCAACTGGGGATACTGAACGTAAATGGGGCATGTTTAAGGAAATACTACTAGAATCCTGTAGAAAATTTGTACCCTCTGGTAATAAAATGTCCAGGAATAAAAAGAAACCTTTATGGATAAATAGACAGCACAAAGTTTAATAAGACAAAAACAAAGGGCATTCAAAATCTTGAAGGCCTAGAATACAGAAATAGCATTTCAGGAGTATAAAGATCTAAATAAGAAATGTAAAAAAGAACTCAAGTTAGCAAAATTATCTTCAGAGCCGCAAATTGCCAGCAACATTAAAATAAATCCCAAAAAATCTTATACATACATCAATGCCAAAAAGAAAAAATCAGATGGTATCGGCCCCTTAAAAGACGATAACAACAAGATAATTATAGAGGACAAAGAAAAGGCTGAGATATTAAACAAACACTTTTCATCCATGTTCAACAACAAACCGCCTGTTCCAGGGATCTTTCAACAGGTCAAAAATCAAAGTTCACCACCTAATATAACTAGTTTAACAGAAAAAGAAGGACGCCTGCGTCTGAGCTAATTAAACATTGACAAATCCCCCGGCCCAGATGATATTCATCCACGGATACTGAGGGAATTGAGCTCAGTAACTGATAAACCATTGAATCTCATTTTCTTAGACTCCCTTGTAAAAGGGGTAGTGCCACAGGATTGCAGAATAGCCGATGTGGTACCGATATTTAAGAAAGGTAAAAAAGTGGATACAGGTAACTACTGTCCGGTAAATCTAACATGAGCAGTGTGCAAAGTTTTGAGGGCACCATAAGAGATGACCTGCAGAATTATATCGCAGAGAATAATATAATAAATGATAATCAGCATGGGTTCATGAAAGATAAGTCATGTCTAACCAACATGTTGGGTTTCTATGAGGAGGTAAGTGCAAATTTGGATGTTGGTAATGCAGCTGATGTGATTTATCTGGGCTTTGCAAAGGCATTTGATACTGCACCACATAGCAGCCTTATACTGAAGCTACAGAAGCAAGGACTTGGGGGAACTATATGCAGATGGGTAAGTGTGGTGTTGTTATGCAGACGAAAGGAACTCCAGAAGGCCACACAGAGATGCTGGATGGTAGGTTTAAACAGCCATACTTTTATTCTCCTGCTTCCGTTCCCCTCTCCTCCCTTGTCCCCTCCTCCCCATTACATCATCGTTACTAGGCAGAAACTGAAACAAGGATAACAGCCAACCAATCACAGATGTAGTAACAACATCACATCTCTCCTCTTCTCACAAAACAAAACAACAATAGAACTGGATAACGGTTCAAAAATTCACATTAGTACAAAGGGTTTTTTTTTTTTTTTCTTTTTTTTCTTTTTACTGCAGAACATAGTCCAAGAGGTGGGCTGGCGGTCTTCGATTTGCCCTCGCTTGATAGCGGTGAGACATCTCAGTCCCAGATGAACTTTCCGAGTCCTCTGAGGTATCCTCCCTTGGAACTGCTGAGCTCTGGGGACCCGGCAGGACGTCATCGCCATCTGCCTCGTCTGTTTCTGGGATATAGTCACAAAGTTTTTTAAAATGTGACACGTTCCTTGTGACCTGGCGACCGTGATCTTGAGCAGTGACCATGGTGCCTTTGACTTGTGTGACCTGAAAGGGTACAGGATAGTATCGTGATGCAAACTTGTCACTAGGTCTTAGTCTTTTTACAAGGACCCAATCTCCCACCAAAACTTCCGGCGGCTTGCAACGATGACTGCTCTTATCTGCATACCTCTTCATCTTCTGTTTGGATATGGCATCCTTAGTAGCAATTGGTGTTTGAACAGGACTCAGCGGAACGCTCGGGAGTTTGACACGCATAGGCCTGTTGAACAGCGCAGTGGCGGGTGGTACCCCGGTAGTAGAATGGGGTGTAGCTCTGTACTGTCTAAGAAATCTGTGTAGCTCTTGCTGTAAATCCTTGTGCTCCATGGTAGCGATCCTCAAAGTTTTGTTGATTGATTGCATGAACCGTTCCACTTCACCATTGGCCTGAGGCCAGTAAGGAGTTATTTTCCTGTGAGTGAAACCCAGATAGGTTGCGAACGATTGAAAGTCTGTGCTATTAAAAGGTGGTCCATTGTCGGATTTCACTGTTTCCGGTATGCCATATGCCGAGAAGATCTTGTCTAATTTTGGTATAACAGCCCTGGCAGAGGTTGTCGAAACATGTTCAATGACTGGGAACCTCGAATAGTCATCCATGACAACCAGCAGATAGGAGTGATCCAGTAAAACACAGAAGTCAACACTAACAGCAGTCCACGGGCCCTCTGGCAGGGGTGTAATTTGTAAGGGTGCGCGTCTATGGTCAATTGTAGTTGCTTGGCAAGGTATGCAAGTTTCAATAAGTGCCTCTACTTTTTTGTCTAGTCCTGGAAACCAGACTTTCTCTCTCAGTAATTGCTTTGTTTTCATCACCCCTTGATGAGCCTCGTGGGCCAGATCCAGTACTCTGCTTTGAAGCTTCTGGGGTATCACCAGCCGATTGTTACGCAACAGTAGATTTGAATCAGACACGGAGAGAGCATGTCATGCATTAAAGAAAGCTGTCAAGTAGGTTGTTTGATCTGGTGTTTGGAGGCGGGCTTCAGCAAGAAAATTGCTCCAATTTTTAGATCGAACAGTCTCTATAACTAACTGAAGTTGGTGATCGGAATCCACCGTTTGTTGTATTTCCTCCACAGTCATGGCTTTTGGCACAGAATGTGCAACAATAAAATTGATATGTTCCTCTGCAAGGATAGTTGCTGGGATGTCGTCCTTGGTAGTTTGTGGTGTTGGGTGTCTCGAGAAGTAGTCTGCCGGATTACCAGCTCCTGCCTCGTATCTCAACCGAAACTGGTAGTTCTGTAGGCGGAGCAACCAGCGTTCAAGTCGTGGGGGAGGCTTTGAAGAATGTTTGTTGAAAAGCGGAATGAGCGGTTTGTGGTCACTTATCACTGTGAATTTATGTCCCATAAGGTACAGATGAAAATGAAGGCATCCCCATACAACCGCAAGAGCTTCCCTTTCAGTTTGTGAATAGCGTTGTTCTGTCTCTGTTAAGGCTTTGCTTGCATAGGAAATGGTAGAGACGTTGCCTGCTTTGGACACTTGTGTGAGAATTGCACCCAGGCCCACCGGACTTGCGTCCACGATCAGCTCGGTGGACTTTAGAGGGTCAAAATAGGCCATGACGGTGTCGCCAGTTAGACTGGACTTCATGGAGTCGAATGCTGCTTGGTGTTCAGTAGTCCATGTCCAAGGAGTGTCTTTTTTCGTGAGTAGTCACAGGGGTTCGGAGACCGTGGCCAGATCAGGTATAAATCGTCCACAGTACGTGACTAGTCCTAGAAAACTGCGAACCTCTGACACATTTTGAGGTTGGCTAGCTGACTTTATGGCAGAAATTTTCTGAGGATCTACTGAAACTCCTTGCTCAGAAAAGATATATCCAAAGAAGCTTAATGACTTTTGGTTAAACTCACATTTTGACGGATTGACAGTTAGATTGCAGGCTTGCAGTCTCTGAAACACTTGCTCTAAGTGACTGTCATGCTCCTCTTGGGTTGTACCATATATAAGAATGTCATCACTGACGTTTAGGACTCCTGCTATTCGAGATAGAACCTGACTGATAACGTTCTGAAATATTTCTGCCGCAGATGAGATACCAAAGTTCAACCTCTTGAATCGTCGTAAACCCACGTGGGTACTAAAAGTTGTAATGTATCTGGAATCTGGATGCAACTCAAGTTGATGATAACCTGATTTTAAATCAATTTTAGAGAATACTTTTGCACCATTCAGGTCTGCGAGAATGTCATCAATAGTGTGCGTGATGTGCCTTTCTCTTTGAATAGCCAGATTGGCATGCCGCATATCCACACATAGCCGGATTTTACCAGGCTGCTTTGGCTTTGGTGCAACAACAATAGGCGATACCCAAGGGGTTGGGCCTTCAACTCGTTCAACAACATCAGACGCTTCCAGATCTTGCAGTTCTTGCTCCACAAGTTTGCGGACATGAAATGGGATGCACCTGTGAGGTTGAACAGACGGCTGTATTGACTGGTCAATATGCAATTTTATCTGAACGTCTTTTAGCTTACCGAGACCTTTAAAGAGATTGGGGTACCTCTGCATGATGTGTTGGGCCGAAGGACCCGTGACGCTATTGACCAGGTTGACCAGACCCAGAGATATAGCAGTACTGCAGCTGAGAAGCGTGTCTGCGGAGCACTCTACTACATATACAGTGTCGGTGATGGACTTCCCGTCAGCTGCAAGTTCTGACTGAAATTTGACGCACAGGGGTAGTGCCGATGCTGAACCATAAGGAAAAATCTTTAGGCTAGTGCTTTGTAGAGCAGGTCTGTTCGGGAGTCGGCTATAGACTGCACGGCTGATGACGTTTACTGACGCCCCCGTGTCTACTAGGGCTTCCACCGGACTGCCATTTATCAGGATAAGTCGCCTTGGACTGGTAAGTGCGTGCAGTGTTTGAGATCCCTCTGCAGTTACTGAGAATAGATAAGTACTGTGAGGCTCGTCAGTAAGCTGCAGCGTTTGGACTTTTTGTGACCTGGGTTGTACTGTGGGATGAGGGGATTGTGGTTTGGATCTACACACTTTTGCAAAATGGTTTTGTTTTCCACAATTATGGCAGGTCCCCCCTTTTGCTGGGCAGATATTCTGGTGAGGATACGACCCTCCGCAGTTGTAGCAAGTTGCCCCTGCGTACGAGGCACAGGCGGTCTCTGTGTTAGCTTTGCTATACAAGATGGTGCTTCCGCCTCGCACTCAATGTTCTCTATGAGTTTAGCTTGTTTTTCGGCGGTATCATTTACACGTGCTGTTTCAAGCAATTTTGCTAAAGTCATGGTGGGATCTCTGAGTGCTTGTCTCCGTAATTTAGAGGAGATGCAGCCTTGTAAAATCTGCATTTGGATCTCTTTGTCGACATCTGCAAATTCACAGTAAGCTGCAAGGTGCCGTAGTCGGACATGATATTCATCAATATTTTCTGTTGCTGACTGCTTTAATTGTCTAAACTTGAAGATTTCAAATGCCGCATTTCTGTGTGGGGAGAAGTATTTGCTTAATGCTGCCTTGCTGAGCTCATAGTCTTTGTCTTCTCCTGTATTAGGCAGAGTAGTGAAGATGTCATAGACTTGTTCCCATGCATAATGTAATAGCATGGCTTTCTTCCTGGTATCATCTGATATGTTCATGGCTTGTAGGAATATATCAAAACGCTTCAGCCATTTCTCCCAACATGCTGCTAGGTTAGCTGGGGACTGATGTACATCAAAAGCAGGGAAGGCAGGTAAACAGGCCATTGTTGTAGAGCTGAAATACCTTTAGTTGATGATTAACGCTTCCTCGTCGCCAGTTGTGGTGTTGTTATGCAGACGAAAGGAACTCCAGAAGGCCACACAGAGATGCTGGATGGTAGGTTTAAACAGCCATACTTTTATTCTCCTGCTTCCGTTCCCCTCTCCTCCCTTGTCCCCTCCTCCCCATTACATCATCGTTACTAGGCAGAAACTGAAACAAGGATAACAGCCAACCAATCACAGATGTAGTAACAACATCACAGTAAGGAACTGGCTAAATGATAGGAAACAAAGAGTTGCCATAAATGGTACGTTCTCTAAATGGGATATAGTCAGCAGTGGGGTGCTGCAGGGATCTGTGCTAGGACCGATTCTTTTTAACCTCTTTATTAATGACCTTGGGGATGGGATTGAGAGTAAAGTGTGAGTTTTTGCTGATGACACCAAACTATGTAGGCTATTAAAATGTGATCTTGACATTACGATATTGCAGAAAGATCTGGATAATATGACTGAATGGACAAACACTTGGCAGATGAGGTTTAATGTAGATAAATGTAGAGTAATGTACCTAGGGCAGAGCAGTCCTATTGCTGCATACACATTAAATGGGAGTATACTCAGGACTACAGAACAGGAGAAGGACTTGGGTATTCTGGCTACAAGTAAGCTGAGCAGCAGTACTCAATGTCAAGCAGCAGCCGCAAAAGCAAACCAGATTTTAGGATGTATAAAAAGAGAATTAAAATCCCGCAATCCCAACGTATTGTTACCCCTTTATAAATCACTGGTGAGGCCACATCTGGAATATGGGATCCAGTTTTGGGCTCCAAATTTTAAAAAGGATATTCAGAAGTTAGAGTCAGTTCAAAGGCGGGCAACTAGATTATTACAAGAGATGGAGGCCTCTCATATGATGAGAGGTTGAAAAGGTTGAGCTTGTTTAGCTTAGACAAACGACGCCTCAGAGGAGATCTCATTTATATGTATAAATATATGTGGGGTCAGTACGAAGGACTGGCAGATGACTTATTCCTTCCAAAGACCATACTAAGGACCAGGGGCACTCATTACGGGTGGAAGAAAGGCGATTTCAGCAGCTAAACAGGAAAGGGTTCTTTACAGTCAGAGCAGTCGGACTGTGGAATGCCGACCACAAGGGGTAGTGATGGCCGACACTCTAACAGCTTTCAAAAAAGGCTGGACGATTTCCTCGATACACATAACATTGTGGGTTACAGTTAAATTAGACAACATATTACACCTATAGTAGTACATTTAAAAAGGTAATAGTAATCACATAACTAGTATCATAACTAGGTGTGATCGAGGGTTCTAGGACTGATCACCTTTTCTCGGGGTCAAGAAGGAATTTTTCCTCATGATGCAAATTGGTTGAATGTGTCCTGGGGTTTTTGCCTTCTGGATCAACAGATTTAGGCATAGGGATTTTAGTAATACCATTATTAGAATCACAAGAGTAATACAAAATATAAGACTAATCAAAAAAATTATAAAGGGTTCATTTTTAATTGTGGTAGTGCAGCAATAATAAAAATGGTAATAATACTGTACATTTGTGAGGCCTAGTCCCAGTAAGTTAGTATGGTAGTGTAGGGAGTACAATTGGGGGAGAAAGGTTAAACTTGATGGACCTAGGTTTTTATTCAACCTACGTTACTATGTTACTATACCTGATTATTCATTTCTGCTGCCTGCTCAGTAATGACGCCTTGAACTAGAGCAAACTGGAAACACTAGCATAACAGTCTACTGCTACCCACTGATTGGTGACTGGAGTCCAACCATCGTTGATAAAACTTTGACTTCCAATCCAAGCAATAGTCCACCAATATAGGAGTCCCAGAAAGCCCCTTTAAGGACTCGTCTGATTTGTAGCCATTGCTAATAATACCACACATAGAAAAATTCATCTACAGAATTTATATTTGAGCATGTTAAGCTGGCCACATACTGGAACGGTGGCTGCAGAGCGGAATAAAACGTCATGTTTATTTTTTTTTTAACTTCTCATCTTTGTTGCAGATAGATTAGCTTGTAAAATTTATGGTTCCTAATAAGATAGTTTCCACAATAACCAATGGAGCATTAGCAGAGATTGTTCACTGGGGAAGAATACTTTTTCTCTTGCATGATGATGACCAATCATAAGCAGGAGGTAAGATGCGGGGAAAAAGAAAGAAAATGTCAGAGAAGAACAGGCTTTCTCTGGCAATATCTTAAGATATGTAACAACACACAGCTCTGCTCTCCTCCCCATGTCACTGCCGTCATCTACTATGATTACAAGTTGGGGGAGGGGGAGGAGAGCATAGCTGTGTGTCATTACAAACATCTCTCTGCATTTATTCTAGGTATCAAGGAATACTGCCCCAATAGCTAGCACAGATCCATAGTCATATAAATGACATGCTGCAACTCTCATCTTACAGTACTGACAGTGTGGGGGGAGGGAGAGCAGAGCTGACAGTGCTGTGAGATGAGTGCTGCAAAGTGTCACAATTATCACTCTGGATCTATGCCAGCTAGTATAGCAGTATCTCCCTATGCCTGGAACAATTGTAAAGAGGTGTTTATAATGATACACAGATCTGCTCTCCTTTCCCCCTCTTGCAATCACAGTAGATGCTGTCAGTGAGATCTGTGTGACCTAGGAAGGAGAACATAGCTGTGTCTCATTACTTCTCCTACCATGCAAATTGTCTCTTCAGAGAGGAAGAAGACTAGAACTCTAGTGCCAGCTATAGGAAAAAGCAATCCTAAAAGTCAATATTGATGAGTCACATGACTTGGGATAAAAACCAGAACCAGAATCTCAATTTGCAGACACTGTGTTTGGGTTACTGCCCCTCGTCAGTGCAAAGTGTAAGATCTGGTTTGGCTGGGTGTCTAACCGGGATCCAAGGGGTAACGTTTCTCCTTGTGGAGAGTGACATGTTAAGCATGTCAAGGTGAGGAGATTTCTATTGTTCTTTTTATGGTGCTTAATTTATTAATTTCCGCTATTACAAGGGGGCGTTATAAGAGATTGTTCACTGAGGGCATTGACTTTTTTTTCGTACAGGACATTGACCAATGATAAACAGGAGGTATCATGCAGGGGAAAAAAGTCAACGCCCCCCAGTAAGCAATCTCTGCTAACGCCCCCTTGGTTATAGCTAAAACTAGAATATTAGACACCATACACTTTACTAGCTAATATCTCTGCAGCGGAAATTAACAACTTACAAAAACAAACAAATCAAATAAAACAAAATGAGAAACGCATTTTATTTAACTCTGCGGTGTCATGTCGGTAACTTGCATGGTTTGTATGCGCCATCCTACTCTTTGCGTGCATCGCTCTGCTTCTCCCAGTGTCAAACCATCTCACTGAGCTGCCTCGTGCAAACTTTCAGCACTGCTACATTCTCCTGTTGCTGGAGAGTCTCAGCCCGGCTATAAGGAGGCATGGCCAGACTCTGCAGGAATTAAAAATCACTGTGTCCTGCAGAGTTTTGCTTCCCTGACCTATCTCTTGCTAGCAGTTTATATTAGGCAGCTCCTCCCTCCACACATTGCCTGAGCTTAGGTCCTAATTGCAGTTTGTTACTAGTTCCCTGTCAATGTGCTTTATTGTTTAGTCTCTCCTGTTATCAACCCAGCTTGTTGACTCGTTTTGTCTGACCTCTACACTACAGACCCCGGGTTCGTATTTTTAACCTGTCCTGCCCGCCCCGACCTTGGACTTTCTAACCACATCTCTGTCTTTTCTTTGGTGCTTCGTATTCTGCCTTTCACCCATCGGGGTCCCATCCAGGGAATGCCCTGGAGTAGCACCTGGTCACTACCCTAACGGTTCAAGCCTATCCTCACCATCAGAGGCAGTAGTGGAGACCAGGTATTCACTTGGTTATGCCCCTCCAGTGTAAGCCCAGCCGGTGGCGCAGTGGGTCCACACCCACTGCCTTCACATGTAGCCACTATTACATGATGTAGCCAGGTTAACATGCTAAAACTGGTGAAAAATTATATAGTAACACAATTTCCTACACGGCTTACACCAGATTTTATTGAGATTATTCAGAGGTGTAAGCAATATTTTGGACATTAGAGGTCTATGGATATTTTGGTTTCCATTTTAACCTATATGTATAATCTTCCTTTCCTCGGTCTCCTGGTAATCTGCATTCAGTTTTATCACTGGCCTTTTAATTTTTCACTTTAATCATTCACAGTGAACACTAACTTCACCTCCAAGTTATGGGGCCTACAGTGCCTACAAGTAGTATTTGTTATGTTCTGCTACCAGAGCTAAGGAAAGAGAGGAGATCTGTCCCTACGATAGAACTCAGCTTAATCCCTACGATGTAACAGGGGACCTGATCCTGCGATCAGACCTGCTAAAGTCCTAAGCTAGTCTGTACGGAGACCTATAGATGTGGGGAAGGAATCCCTACAAGTACTAAGGACTGGGAGGAATATGGGACACCTCCTAACAGAAATAGTAGCAGACAGACGAACAAACAAAATATATAGAACAAAGAGGTCAGTAGACCAAGCAAACTAACAGAGCAAGACACAGAGCACAGACTAGCTAGAAAGTAGATATACAATGAAGTCCAGCAAAGCCAGAAGGGCGGAGCAGGATTAAATAGGCCAACAAGGTCATGTGACCAGCAAAGGAAAAAAAACCTAAGAGCAAGGTTCTAACAGTACCCCCCCTTCTAAGAGGATCCTCTGGATCCCCTAGGACCAGGCTTATCAGGAAATCTCCTGTGAAACGCTCTGATAAGTCTGGACGCGGAAACATCATCCGACCTCACCCAAGAGTTATCCTCGGGACCGAAACCTTTCCAGGCCACAAGATACTGCAAACTACCTCTATACCGTCTAGAGTTATGGATGCGAGAAATTTCATATTCCCCATCCTCCACCACCGGAGGAACAGAGGCAGAGGCGTCACAATCCGATACAACAGCTTTTTTCAACAGAGAGACATGAAATACCGGATTAATTCTCCAGGAGGTAGGAACCTCCAACCTAACAGCAGATTGGTTGACAACCTGAAGCACCTTAAAGGGCCCTACAAACTTGGGACCCAATTTCTTTGAAGGAATCCTCAACCGCAGATTCCTAGAGGACAACCAAACCATGTCACCAACAGCGAACAAAACCTCCTGTCGTTTCCTATCAAAGTAGTCTTTAGATTTTCTGTTGGCCTCCTGAAGATTACCACGCACATCCGTCCAAACTCTCTCCAAATCACCGGAAAAATTCTCCTCCTCAGGCACGGCAGATCCCAACTTGGAGAACGACCCAAACGACGGATGTCTCCCAGAACAACAAAAAAAAGGCGAACAACCAGCAGAAGAAGATGTATGATTGTTCAGAGCAAATTCAGCAAGTGGCAGAAACTCAGACCACCCCTCTTGATTGTCTGCCACAAAACAACGCAAGAACTGCTCAACATCCTGGTTTTTCCTTTCTGTCTGGCCATTAGATTCAGGATGATATCCGGACGAGAACGACAAATGAACTCCCAACCTATCACAAAAGGCACGCCAAAAACGAGCCCCGAACTGAGGACCCCTATCAGAAACAATGTCAGTAGGAACGCCATGAAGTCTGACAATTTCCTTGACAAAGGCCTTAGCGAGAGTTTTAGCGCAGGGCAGTTTGACGAAAGGAACCAAGTGACACATCTTGCTAAAACGGTCCACGACCACCCAGATGACAGTAAAACCCTCAGAGGGGGGAAGGTCAGTTATAAAGTCCATAGCCAAATGTGTCCAAGGAGCACTGGGAACCTCCAAAGGACAAAGCAACCCCGCAGCAGGAGTATGTGAGGACTTAGATCTAGCACATATAGTACATTGACGCACCCACTTAATGACTTCCTTCTGCCATCCAGGCCACCAAAAACTGCGACCCACCAGTCTCTTGGTCTCAGAGATTCCGGGATGACCTGCCAACCGAGATTCGTGACACTCAACAAACAAATCTCTCCTAAAGGTCCCAGGCACAAACAACCTCCCATGAGGAGTGTTAGAAGGGGCATTCTCCTGTGCTTTAAGAATCTCATTTTCCAAAACGGAGTCCAAAGCAGCTATCACAATACCTTCTTGTAAAATGTTCTCCTCTTTCTCAGCACCGACTATGGGAGAAAAACTGCGAGACAAGGCATCCGCCTTAACATTCTTAGTACCAGGGATGTAAGTAACGGAGAAATTAAACCGCGAGAAAAACAGTGCCCACCTAGCCTGACGGGCATTCAGGCGCTTGGCAGCATCAAGATATATCAGATTTTTATGATCCGTAAGAACCTGAACGGGAAATTCCGCACCTTCCAAGAAGTGGCGCCAGTGTTCAAATGCGAGTTTAATAGCCAATAATTCCCGATTACCAATATCGTAATTCAGTTCAGTCTCCGAAAATTTTTTTGAAAAAAAGGCACAGGGATGTAATCCATCCCCGTTATCCTGAGACAATACTGCGCCAACCCCCACAGAGGAAGCATCAACCTCAACCAAAAACGGCCTAGTAACATCAGGCTGCATAAGGATGGGAGCAGAGGTGAACCTCTCCTTGAGATACACAAAAGCTTCAATGGCCTCAGAAGACCACTGAACCGCATCAGCACCTTTCCTGGTGAGATCAGTCAGAGGTTTGACAATACTAGAAAAATTTGTTATGAATTTTCTGTAGTAATTGGCGAAACCCAAAAACCTCTGTATCGATTTCAAACCAATAGGCCTAGGCCATTCCTGCACAGCCTGAACCTTAACCGGATCCATCTCAAAACCTTTGCTGGAGATAATGTAGCCCAAAAAACTAATTCTCTGTACAGCGAACTCACATTTCTCCAGCTTAGCAAAAAGCAAATTGTCCATTAATAACTGTAATACCTCACGCACGCTCCGCCAATGAGACTCCAGATCCGGCGAATAAATCAAAATGTCATCCAAATACACAACCACATTTTTGCCGATCAAAGGTCTAAGGATGTCATTAATCAGATTCTGAAAAAATGCAGGAGCATTAGTAAGACCAAAAGGCATAACCAGATTCTCAAAATGACCCACAGGAGTGTTAAAAGCAGTCTTCCATTCGTCACCCTCCTTCATGCGCAACAGATTGTATGCCCCCTTAAGGTCAATTTTAGAGAACCACTTGGCCCCCATTAACTGGTTAAACAGATCAGGAATCAATGGCAGTGGGTAAGGATTGCGTACAGTAATTTTGTTAATCTCACGAAAATCCAGACAAGGACGTAAACCGCCGTCCTTTTTTTTTACAAAAAAAAATCCAACCGCCACAGGAGACTTAGAGGGCCTAATGTGACCGGCGGCCAAACTTGTCTGTATGTATTCCTCCAAAGCCTTCCTCTCAGGAATAGTAAGGTTAAATAAACGTCTTTTAGGAAGAGTCGCTCCAGGGACAAATTCAATAGAACAATCATAGTCTCTATGGGGAGGCAAAACCTGCGAATCCTTCTCAGAAAAAACTCTCCAAAAATCCTGAATAGGAACAGGCAATTCTCCCCTATCCAAAGCTGCAATACGCCCGTTACAACACTTGTCATAACATTTATGGCTCCAGGATTTAATTTCACTGGTAGACCAATCCAGTACAGGATTGTGAAATTTTAACCAGGGCAATCCCAATATTACTGGAGAAGGCAAGTTATTCAACACTACCAAATCCAATTTCTCATGGTGAACACCATTAATAGTGAGAGGAAATTCACAGACCTTGAGAGTAATATTCTTCAAAGGGGAACCATCCACAGAAACCACAGCAATGGGGGATGATAAAGGTTCAGGTTTTAAATTGAGTCTTTCCACGAATCCCCCATCAATTACATTCAAAGTAGACCCGCAATCAACAAACACCCGAAATTCCATTAATTCTTTCTGAGCAATCGTGGAAGCAGCTAAAAATATACCCTTGGAATTTAAACAGGCAATAGGGGCGTGACTGACCATTTTTTTTTCTTTCTTCATACGAAGCTCACAGCCTTTAATCAAATGACCAGATTTTCCGCAATAGAAACACAACCCTTCAAAAAATCGACGGTCTTTTTCTTGAGAGCGAGGTGCCACCGATCCAATCTCCATCGGTTCACCACTGTTAGTACACACATTCTCATAACCAGAAACTGACATAGCAGAGGATTTCCTCTCATTAACCCTTGCACGCAGTCTTCTATCCACCCGTATAGCTAATTGCATAGCCTGTTGCAAATCTTCAGGTGTAGGATAAGCAATTAGCAGGTCTTTAACCCTTTCACTGAGCCCAGCAAGAAATAGACTTTTCAGAGCAGAATCGTTCCACCCTGTTTGAGTAGACCAACGACGGAAATGAGTACAATATTTTTCCACATTACCTGATCCCTGTTTTAAACGTCTCAACTCAGTCTCAGCTGATGCGACACGGTCAGGATCATCATATAATAGTCCCAAAGCAGAAAAAAAACTATCCACTGATCTGAAGCATGTATCACTAGGTTGCAAAGAAAAGGCCCACTCCTGAGGCTCTTTGCGCAAAAGTGACATTATGAACCCTACGCGCTGGGATTCATCCCCAGAGGACTTAGGTCTCAAACGAAAATACAATAAGCAAGCATTTTTAAATGAAAAAAATTCTCGGTGTTCACCAAAAAATAAATCCGGCAAACATACCTTAGGCTCCAAGAAATGTGCTCCAGGACAGTTACTCACGTGCTGACGGAGCTCGGCCACCTCCAGAGAGAGTCCCTGCAGGCGATGAACCAAATCCTGAACCGACACCATGATGGAACAGAAAAATCTTTCCTTAGAGAATTTGCTGGCTGGACTTACTGTTATGTTCTGCTACCAGAGCTAAGGAAAGAGAGGAGATCTGTCCCTACGATAGAACTCAGCTTAATCCCTACGATGTAACAGGGGACCTGATCCTGCGATCAGACCTGCTAAAGTCCTAAGCTAGTCTGTACGGAGACCTATAGATGTGGGGAAGGAATCCCTACAAGTACTAAGGACTGGGAGGAATATGGGACACCTCCTAACAGAAATAGTAGCAGACAGACAAACAAACAAAATATATAGAACAAAGAGGTCAGTAGACCAAGCAAACTAACAGAGCAAGACACAGAGCACAGACTAGCTAGAAAGTAGATATACAATGAAGTCCAGCAAAGCCAGAAGGGCGGAGCAGGATTAAATAGGCCAACAAGGTCATGTGACCAGCAAAGGAAAAAAAAACCTAAGAGCAAGGTTCTAACAGTATTCAACCCCCTGCAGATTTAGCTGGTTTGATAAGATGCAAATAAGTTAGAGCCTTCAAACTGCAAACGAGAGTAGGTTTTATGAACAGAAGCATAAATCTTACAAACCAAAAAGTTATGTTGCTCAGTTGAATTTTATTAAATTTTAAACATAAAAGTGTGGGTCAATTATTATACAACCCCTATGTTTAATATTTTGTGGAATAACCATTGTTTGCAATTACAGCTAATAATCGTCTTTTATAAGACCTGATCAGGCCGGCACAGGTCTGTGGAGTTATCTTGGCCCACTCCTCCATGCAGATCTTCTCCAAGTTATCTAGGTTCTTTGGGTGTCTCATGTGGACTTTATTCTTGAGCTCCTTCCACATGTTTTCAATTGGGTTAAGGTCAGGAGACTGACTAGGCCACTCCAACACCTTGACTTTTTCCCCCTTGAACCAGGCCTTGGTTTTCTTGGCTGTGTGCTTTGGGTCGTTGTCTTGTTGGAAGATGAAATTACGACCCATCTTAAGATCCTTGATGGAGGAGCGGAGGTTCTTGGCCAAAATCTCCAGGTAGGCCGTGCTATCCATCTTCCCATGGATACGGACCAGATGGCCAGGCCCCTTGGCAGAGAAACAGCCCCACAGCATGATGCTGCCACCACCATGCTTGACTGTAGGGATGGTATTCTTTGGGTCGTATGCAGTGCCATCCAGTCTCCAAACGTCACGTGTGTGGTTGGCACCAAAGATCTCGATCTTGGTCTCATCAGACCATAGAACCTTGAACCAGTCTGTCTCAGAGTCCTCCAAGTGATCATGAGCAAACTGTAGACGAGCCTTGACATGATGCTTTGAAAGTAAAGGTACCTTACGGGCTCGTCTGGAACGGAGACCATTGCGGTGGAGTACGTTACTTATGGTATTGACTGAAACCAATGTCCCCACTGCCATGAGATCTTCCCGGAGCTCCTTCCTTGTTGTCCTTGGGTTAGCCTTGACTCTTCGGACAAGCCTGGCCTCGGCACGGGAGGACACTTTCAAAGGCTGTCCTGGCCGTGGAAGGCTAACAGTAGTTCCTTAAGCCTTCCACTTACGGATGATGCTCCCAACAGTGGAGACAGGTAGGCCCAACTCCTTGGAAAGGGTTTTGTACCCCTTACCAGCCCTGTGACCCTCCACGATCTTGTCTCTGATGGCCTTGGAATGCTCCTTTGTCTTTCCCATGTTGACCATGTCTGAGTGCTGTTCACAAGTTTGGGGAGGGTCTTAAATAGTCAGAAAAGGCTGGCAAAAGAGATCTTTAATCCACACATGTGAAGCTCATTATTCTTGGTGCCTGAACTACTTCTTAATACTTTTGGGGGACCAAACAGAATTCTTGTGGTTTGAGGGGTTGAATAATAAATGACACTCTGAATTAACTTTTAACGTTTTTTTAAAAAAAAACAAAAAAAAAACAAAAACAAAATTTGCTGCAGTGCATTTCCCACTTCCAGGCTGATCTACAGTACAAATGTCACAATGCCAAGTTAATTCCGCATGTGTCAACCAGCTAAATCTGCAGGGGGTTGAATACTACTTGTAGGCACTGTATAACAGGTTATCTGCCTATTACCATGGTAGACCCCCGCCATGGATCAAGCATATATAGAATTAAGCAGCATTGTTTTATTCTTTCTAGGGAGAAACTGTAATCTCCAGTATCGAAAGCCATGTTTTTTTAGTTCACCATAACAGGAAAATAATGGTCTAATATCACAATAGAGTAAATTTATTTTTCAGTGCCAGGGGTATCCAGTATTGTAAATGGAATATACACTGGACACTCAAGTATCTATAAAATAACCTTTTGACATGATTGTTCTCAATATTCTGACCCAAATTCCCATGTTGAAAATGTTCTTAAGTTTATTTTTGTTATATTCTTTGGATTAAAGAAAAAAGGAAAAGATAATAAAAACAGACCGGCCTATTAGACTGTGCACATAGACTTTTATTTATCTGGCTGCTTCTATATTCATCACCCCATTGAATCCATGACTATTGCAGTTTTCACAATCATCAAAAATAAATGTTGCCAAGAGCAGCAGGAGAAGAAGCTTTTTCTTAACTCCTATTACTTATTTATTTGTTTTGCAGCACTGTATTAAATGCACTGGGAAACCACATGAAAAGATTTAAAAATAAGATGGAATGTGGGATCACCTCAATTGTCGGTATATAGTACCACTCTCAGTGGGTACTATTGGTGTAGGTAAACATGTTTTCCAACTTTGAAAGTTTAGTAAAATAAAATTAAATTAAGAATCATATTTATCTTGAAAATACCTTGGTGGTGAAGGATTGAGTGGCAGTTAGTGCATTTATGCTAAAGCTGGGGTATATACAGTGGAGTAACGATTGCAGTAACTGGAGATGTGACTTGGCCCAGAAGTGAAGGAGGCCTTACTGGATCCAAGCTGCTTTTAACTATAACCTCGTTTTCAAGACACAGATTCAGTTAAAAACTATTGCTGAGCAGAAAGCTATCGGCTCTCTCCTCCGCCACTAATTCTAAGTCATGGGTTTCATAGGTACACACCCAGGAGCGGGCTGGGCCAGGGGGCAGAGTGGCAAATGCCCCCAAGCAAGCACCCAAGCAGCTGCTCAGGGCCGACGGGAGAATGCCCTCTGAATCGGCTTAGCTGCTGCCCTGGCCACGTCGCAGAGATGCAGACACGCCCTTGCGCTCTGCGGCTGCATCTGCTGAGGTGAGGACACACACACAGCGTGCCAGGAGCTGCTTCAGTCTACCAGAGAGGAGCCTGTGGATCGGAGACCTTAGTGAGTATGAGGTCCTGAGGTCTGCAGTGAGGGGCAGCAGGACGCTGCTCACCTTCTCATACTGTACATTCACCCAGGATTCTATATTGTGCTGTCTGCGGTCGCTCTGCTGGGGCTCCATGTAAGTTATTGCAGGAGTCTGAACTTATCTGCAGATTAGGGTCCTGTCAGTGCAGAAACTTCAGTCTGGTGCAATAAATCACACTGAGCCCCAGCAGAGGCCACAGACATCACAATACAGGATCCTGCACTGACTGATCACACTGGAACCTACAGCACATCACATATTATACTGTACGGCTCAATATGCAACATATGCAAGATGTGAGGTCCTGTAGGCTGCTCTAGGTGTGATCAGTACAGTGTATATCCCTGTACATAATATATCATATACAGATTAGCCTATGATTTACTGTGATACAGACATCAGATGTTTTTAAAAATACACATTACTATACATCAGATGTCTGTAGTCACAGTACATCATAAATTAGTTATGTATTCCCCTACAAACTGTATGTATGTGGTATATTGTGTGAACAGACATCAGATGTTATGTACAAGTTAAAGTGTGTATAGTATAATATCTGATCTCTGCCCATGTCTGGTAATTATTACACTGTAACTACAAAGTCCAGCTCATTGATCGAGACAGCCGAAGAGCTGAAAACTGTGGCGCCCGGGCCGCACCATACCCTCTGCTATCCCTATATCACTGCTATCTACATGCCCAAGATGCAGACAGCGGTGAATACATTGGTGGAGGAATGAGCCGCCGGCTCCTACTTCCACCAATCAGCATGTGCAACTGACACAGCAAACGTTATGATGTCACTACATAACATCTGCTGTGCGGAGAGTCAGTGCATCGGAGATCGGAGCAGAGTGCTGGGGGAAAGAAAGCGAGGTGAGTATGTGTTTTTTTTCCTTCATATGTGTATGGGATGTATGCCTGCATATAGGGGGCTATGGGAGTACTTATACTGTATATAGGAGGCTATGTGGGTCACCACACTGTATATAGGATGCTGTGTGAGTACTCACACTGTATATAGGAGGGTGTGGGGCGCTCATACTGCATGCAGGAGGCTATGTGGGGGATCTGTCACGCAAGGTGTGGGAAAGACTTAGCGTAACCCAAAGGGAAGAGGGAAAGGGAGACCAGACTCTAGGGAAAAGGGGAGAGTGGAGACCCCCTAGGCTGATCTAGTATCACCCTGTCTCCACCAACGTCCCTATATTGGCTCTTCTCCAATCACCGCACGCGAACCTCGCCATGTCTTTCCATGGTGTTTGGCTCTGGCTAGGGAAGGGAGGGGGATGAGCACTAGTCGATCCCCACTGATCACTAAAGGAAAGGGGGAACAAACAAGGGAAGATAGCTTAGCTTTTAGTCGACTTCAGAGAGATGAACACTCATCCTCATAGCTCAAGAAAGGATGAAATAATGCACTTGCTCCGAGCTTTCACAAAGGGTAATGTGAGTATCGCCGGCACTTCCCTCCAGCAGACAGCAGGTATTTATACACCCAGACCAGGGTGTTAATTAACCAGAGGAAGGTAGCCAATGGGTCCTAGACAGGCAGCCTCTAAGAAGGTGTCTGTAATGCCAAACGTAGAGATCTCCTGCAAGCAACTGCAGGGTGACTGTTTGTCACTTCTGACACACTTGTGACAGTACCCCCTGCTATGAGTAGCCTCCAGACACTCAGGACCGGGTTTCTCAGGATAAGAGGTGTGGAATGAACGAACCAACCTGGGAGCTGAAACCCACATCCTCTCCTCTGGACCATAACCCTTCCAGTGCACCAAGTACTGTAGAGAATGACGTTGGAGACGAGAATCTACAATCCTCAAAATCTGGAACTACAGATTACAATCAACTATTACTGGGAGAGGTGGTAGAGGTGTGGGCTCAAGAGGTTCCACATACTTCTTGAGTAAGGACCTGTTGAACACGTTGTGGACCTTAAGGACCTGAGGAAGTTCAAGACGAAACACTGCTGGGTTAATGACGGCGGTTATTTTATAGGGACCAATAAACCTAGGTCCCAGCTTCCAAGAAGGAACTTTCAATCTTATATTCCTGGTAGACAACCACACAAAGTCATTCACATTCTGGTCCGGACCTGGCAATCCTTTTCTGTCTGCCATATGTTTATACCTGTCTCCCATGATCCTTAAATTACTCAGAACACCCTGCCATACCGAGGAGAGCGATGAAGCAAACCGTTCCTCTTCAGGAACTCCCGAAGCTCCTCCCCCACTAAAGGTAGCAAACTGTAGGCGATAACCGTATGCACCGAAGAACAGTGACCTGCCAGTGGATTCTTGACGATGATTATTAATGGGAAATTTTTCCAGTGGTAAGTAGGATGCCCAATCCTCCTGATTTTCGTAGATGAAACACCTGAGGTAGGTCTCCAAATTCTGATTGACACGTGATTCAATCACATCCCGATGCAACACCGGCCACAAAAAAACGACGAGAGAGGAGGTCTGCGGTTGCCTTACCACTTGGATGCCCAGCAAGTACAGAGTTATGATGTTCCTTAATTACTTTACGGCGCAGATTTGATGGTAAAAATAACCTTCCTGAAGGGCAGGAGGCAGGGGCATCCCTTTGAGCCTCCAACCCCTCACCAGTTCAGGATACAATGCCAAAATGGCTACCCCTTTCTGTAAAATCGGGGCAAGGTTCTCATGGTCACCACCACCAGAGAAGCTCCGGGACAAAGCATCAGCCTTGACATTTTTGACCCCTGGATGAAAAGTGACAACAAAATTGAACCTAGTAAAAACCAGGGACCATCTGGCTTGCCTAGGGTTGAGACCTTTAGCTGACTGGAGATATGACAGATTCTAATGGTCAGTAATAACAGTAATAGTATGGACAGCCCCCTCCAACCAATGTCGCCATTCTTCGAACGCCAATTTGATCGCCAAACGTTCCCTATCACCCACGTTATAATTTCTCTCAGGCAAAAACAATTTTTAGAAAAGAAGGCGCATGGACGCCATTTACCAGGGGACGGACCCTGAGACAACACAGATATCTGATGCATCATCCTCAACAATAAAGGGTTGGGAAACATCGGGTTGACTGAGTATAGGTTGTTACGGGTCTGGGTGGTGGAACCTCTGTGCTGTGATGCAAGGAGGGACCAGAGGGGCGTGACTAAGTGCCTACCCGTACCGACCCTGGCTACACGGTGGCTTAATCAACTCCGTGAACCAAGGAGGGAGCGGGAAGGTGGACCAGGTACCACTCCGGGACTGACCTCTTGTGAGTGCAGGCGGCTCCCACGGGACTGAAGGCCAAAAAAGACAGGGACGACAGATGAGCAGGGCTGATAGGCAGACAGGCAACGCAGGTAGGCAGGCAGGCTTGACTGGCAGACGGGCATGGCTGGTAGACAGGCTGGTGGGCATGGCTGGTAGACAGGCTGGCGAGCACGGCTGGTAGACAGGTTGACGGGCACATCTGGTAGACCTGAGGGCTGGAGAGCGTGTAAGCACACAAACAACAACTTTGCACAGGCACCTCCATTTTGGAGGAGGTGCCTTAAATAGGGGGGGTCCTCCAACCATTGGTCGGGAACTTTTTAGGATGGCGTGCGCGGCCCCTTTAAGAGAGAGGGAGCATGCGCCCTAAGCACAGTGCCCGGGGATCTGCGCGGTGCGCTCACCCCTGGCAGGTGCCGCAGGATGGCCAGAGGGAGGAGTGGGGAACGCCAGACCCTGACTGCGGCGGTGAGTGGACCGGCGTCTCTGGCGGGCAGGAGGCAAACACACCGACGCTACAGTACCCCCCCTTTACGCCCCCTCTTCAAGCCCGCAAGAAACTTTTCTAGAAGAAGAGGAGCATGAATGTTCTCCCTGGGCTCCCAAGACCTCTCCCCAGGACCAAACCCATTCCAATCTACAAGAAAGAGGACAACAGTTTTGAGGAGAGACACATGAAAGGAATTGGGGTTCCGTAACGAGGCAGGGAGTCTCAACTTGTACGCCACTGGATTAATTTGGCTCAGAATTTCGAAAAGACCGATGAACCGCGGACCCAACTTGTATGATGGTATCTTGAGATGGACATATTTGAAGGAAAGCCAGACCTTGTCTCCCGGGCGGAATAGAAGCGGATCCAGATGTCTCTCATCAGCATGCTTCTTTATCCATTCCGAGGACTGTAGCAGTGCAGATTTAGTGTCCTCCCAAATCACCAAAAAGTCTCTGATGAGAGACTCTGCAGCAGGATTGTCCACAGAAGAAGAGGCAGGAAACAGGATATTAGGATGCTGACCGTACACCACAAAGAATGGAGACTTGGCAGAGGACTCACTCACATGGTTGTTGTAAGAAAATTTGGCCCAAGGCAGAAGTTCTACCCAGTCGCTATCGTGAGCGTTGACAAAGTGGCGAAGCAAACTGGTGAGGATCTGATTAATACGTTCCACCTGGCCATAGGACTGAGGATGATAGGCCGAAGAGAAATCTAATGTGACATCCAGCAACTTGCACGTGGCTCTCCAGAAGCGTGAAGTAAACTAAACTCCTCTATCCGAGTCAATATGAAGAGGTAGGCCGTGGAGATGGAAGATGTGACAGATGAAGTCTTTAGCCAGCACAGGCGCAGAGGGAAGACCTGGAAGGGGAATAAAGTGAGCCATCTTGGAGAAGCAGTCAGCGACCACCCATATGACAGTACAACCGGCGGATACAGGAAGATCCGTGATGAAATCCACTGCGATGTGTTGCCAAGGAGCAGAAGGCACGGGTAGAGGAAGAAGTTGACCTGTCGGAAGTTTCCTTGGTGTCTTGTTACGGGCACAGGAAGATCAAGCCGCGACAAAATCCGCAACATCTTTGCGCAGAGTCGGCCACCAATAATATCGGGAAATAAACAGAAGCGTCTTCCTCTGGTCGGCATGTCCAGCCAGTTTGGACGAATGACCCAAGAGTAAGACCCTCCTCCTATCGGAGCCGCCACAAAGGTCTTACCAGGAGGAAGAAGAGACAGGTCAAATGGGGCAACAGTTATTATTTTGGAGGGGTCAATGATGTGTAGAGGCTCATGATGTGTAGAGGCTCCTTCCCTTGATCGGTAGACAGGAATGAACGGGAGAGTGCATCAGCCTTAATATTCTTGTCTGCCAGGCGGTAATGGAGAGTGAAATTGAAACGAGCAAAGAACAGAGACCATCTTGCCTGACGCGGTTTTTGGCCTTTGAGCAGACTGCAAGTAGGCGAGATTCTTATGGTCCGTGTAGATGACCACCGAATGCAGAGCCTCTTCTAGTAAGAAGCGCAACTCCTCCAGCGCTAATTTGATGGCAAGCAGTTCCCGATCTCCAATGGAGTAATTGTGCTCAGAAGGAGAGAAGAGCTTGGAGAAGAAGTCGCAGGTCACCATTCGCCTGGACGAGGATTTCTGGGTGAGTACTGCTCCGGCCCCTGAGGACTGAGGAAGAGGCATAAACCTCCAGGAAGAACTGTTTGTTACAATCTGGACGGTGTAGTACCAGGGCAGACGAGAGAGCTTGCTTCAAGGACATGAAGGCACTTTCCGCCTCGGAAGGATTAGCCCCTTTGCGAGTCAGGGCAGAGATGGGAGCAATAGCGAGTACATATGGCATAAAATAGATCTTTATTTATGAATAATTAAAAAGCATCTATCAAAAGTTATGACATACTCAATCATCAAAAGTTTCAAGTAAAAAGGTAAAGGTGCAAAATGTAGAAAGGACCATTGTATCACCCAAATAGGTAATCCCCAGTGGTAAATGAAGTTCCAGCTAGAAGCTGGAGTATGCACTCTGCAATGATGTGCATAAAGATTGCGTATAAGATCAAATAAATCCTACTTACCACCGAAAGCAGTGGGGAACCAAAAGAAGGGACAACAGTGATCAATTATCCGGCAAAAAGGAGCCCCGACGCGCGTATCGCCGCTGGAACAACTGGCTTTCTCAAGAGACATAAAGTATAATGAAGCCGCAGGACCTTATATGTACCTCCCCATGCAGTCACATGACCGGGTCACTGTCATGTGATCGGGAGAACACCTAGCGGTGGGTTCTTACTGGCGCATGCGCCAGGTCCCAGGATGCCCCAGCACGAGCGTCGGCCGTCATCCAGCAGCGCACACCCGGAAGCACCTGAATGTGCATATCGGACGCGCGCAGCCGGGGGAGAGAAGACAGCAGAGCGCGGGCCCGGCAGCCAAAGGACCAGAGCGCATGCGCACCACACCATACACCGCAGGTGACTGGATATCTTGCAAATAATAGGTCATGTACCCAAATATCACAATAGAGAAACAGTCAAAGTGACAGAGCCCCAGAGCCCCGAAAAACCCCATCCACAGACTGGAGACAAACCGAGTCCTGTGGTAAAGAAAACGCCCATGACTGAGGATCTCCCTGCAGGAGAGAGATCACAATTCCAATCCGTTGCTCATCATTTCCGGAGGAGTAACGGTGAAGTTTAAAATACAGTTTTCAGGCCTCCTTGAATACAAAAAACTTGTCCCTACTTCCTGAAAACCTGTCCGGGAGGGCAACCTTGGGTTCAGACTGGACAGGCCTACCTGCAGAGACCTCTACATTGGCGACCTGTAGCCACTGCTGAACCTCACAGTGGGGGTCATTCACCTCCAGAGACAGACTGCGCAGCCGCTCTGCGAGCTCTACAATTGAAACCATAGCAAGGTGAAAGGAAAAAAAAACACGCCCAAAAAACACACACACAAAAAAACAAAGTGTCAGTTTTTTTCCTTTTCAAAATGTGCTGGGCTGGCGATAATGTCACGCAAGGTGTGGGAAAGACTTAGTGCAACACAAAGGGAAGAGGGAAAGGGAGCCCAGACTCTAGGGAAAAGGGGGGAGTGGAGACCTCCTAGGCTGATCTAGTATCACCCTGTCTCCACTAACGTCCCTATATTGGCTCTTCAGCAATCGCCACACGCGAACCTCGCCCTGTCTTTCCCTGGCGTTTGGACCTGGCTAGGGAAGGGAGGGGAATGAGCGCTAGTCGATCCCCACTGACCACTAAAGACAAGGGGGAACAAACAAGGGAAGATAGCTTAGCTTTTAGTCGACTTCAGAGAGATGAACACCCGTCCGCATAGCACCAGAGAGGATGAAGTAATGCACTTGCTCTGAGCCTTTACAAGGGGTAATGTGAGCATCGCTGGCACCTCCCTCCAGCAGACAGCAGGTATTTATACATGTTAATTAGCCAGAGGAAGGCAGCCACTGGGTCCTAGACAGACAGCCTCTAGGAAGGTGTGTGTAATGCCAAACATAGAGATTTCCAGCAACCAACTGCAGTGTGACTGTCTGTCACTTCTGACATACCCGTGACAGGATCATACTGTATATAGGAGGCTATGAGGGTCTCCACACAATATAGGAGGCTATGTGGGTCCTGACGCTGTATATAGCAGGCTGTTTGTGGGCTCATACTGTATGTAGGAGACTATGTGGGTCCCCATACTGTATATAGGAGGCTATGTGGGTCCCCACACTGTATATAGGAGGCTATGTGGGTCCCCACACTGTATATAGGAGGCTATGTGGGTCCCCACACTGTATATAGGAGGCTATGGAGGTCCCCACACTGTATATAGGAGGCCATGTGTGTCCCCACACTGTATATAGGAGGCCATGTGTGTCCCCACACTGTATATAGGAGGCCATGTGTGTCCCCACACTGTATATAGGAGGCCATGTGTGTCCCCACACTGTATATAGGAGGCCATGTGGGTCCCCACACTGTATATAGGAGACCATGTGGGTCCCCACACTGTATATAGGAGACCATGTGTGTCCCCACAATGTATATAGGAGGCCATGTGGGTCCCCACACTGTATATAGGAGGCCATATGGGTCCCCACACTATATAGGAGGCCATGTGGGTCCGCACACTGTATATAGGAGGCCACGTGGGTCCTCACACTGTATGTAGGAGGCCATGTGGGTCCGCACACTGTATGTAGGAGGCCATGTGGGTCCGCACACTGTATATAGGAGGCTATGTGGGTCCGCACACTGTATATAGGAGACTATGTCGGTCCGCACACTGTATATAGGAGGCTATGTGGGTCCGCACACTGTATATAGGAGGCTATGTGGGCGCGCATACTGTATATAGGAGGCTATGTGGGTCCTCACACTGTATATAGGAGGCTGTGTGGGGGCTCACACTGTATATAGGAGGCTGTGTGGGGGCTTACACTATATATATAGGAGCCTGTGTGGGGGCTGATACTGTATATAGAAGGATATGTGGGTCCCACATTGTATATATGTATATATATTCTATATAGGAGGCTATGTGGGGGCTCCTACTGTATATAGGAGGCTATGTGGGGCTCACACTGTATATGGGAGGCTATGTGGAGGCTGATAATGTATATAGGAGGCTATGTAGGGGCTCATACTGTAAAAAGGAGACTATGTGGTGGCTCACACTGTATATAGGAGGCTAGAGGCTATGTAGGGGCTCATACTGTATATAGAGGGGCTATATGAGGGCTTATATTGTATATAAGAGGCTATGTGGGGTTCATAATGTATATAAGGGCTATGTGGGGTCTCACACTGTATATAGGGGGCTTATACTGTATAAAGGGGCTATGTTGGGCTCATAATGTGTATAGTAAGGCTATGTGTGTGCTCATCCAGTATATAGGGGAATGTCAGCATACTTAATTTTGCTCAATATTAAGTGATATTATTATGTTATATTAATATTAATTGTAGTTGATATTAATATTGAGCTGAATTCATTTCATTCGATTGGTTTGTCCCGCCACAACAGTCACATTCTCTCATGTGGCCCCTCTGGAAAATTAATTGCCCACCCCTGATATATACCATCATTTATTATCCAGTATATATCATCTAATGTCTGTATCACAGTATGTCATATACCATCACATATTATCCTGTATACAGGATGTAATATACAGTGTACACAGACATCAGATGATGTATACAGGTTAATATGTGACTGGTGTAATATCTGATGTCTATAGTCATAGTGTAATATGCACTAGTTACATATTATCCTGTATGTGGTATACGATATATACTATACGTACCAACATCCCATATTATATACTGGATAATATGTGACTGGTATAATATCTGATGTCTGTATCACAGTATATCATATACCATCACATATTATGCTGTATACTGCACGACATATACTGTGATACAGATGTAGCGCCCCGAGGGCTCGGCCGCTACAGGGGTATTGCACCTCTGCCAGAGGTGTGATATTCCACTCCCGGGTAAGGATGGAGTATGGACCAGGGCTCAGTTAGCTGCATACAGCACACTCACCCCATTTCCGAGGGACAGTTCAACGGTGCTCCCATTAGACAGAAATGCAGGCACGACAGACCATGTCCCTGGCTGGAGTGGGGAGGGGGGAGGAAAACCCAGTGATGTAGGAGCAGGAGGCGACGGTTTCTGGGCATAGGTAGGAGCCCATTGGTTGCTGGTCACCTGGGCTCATGTTCTAGAGGGAGGTATAAAAGGTGGGCACCATCTTAGATGCAGAGGAGAGTGAGAACAGAGTCTGTTCAGTCAGAGGAGAAGACAGGGAGCAGAGGCTCTGTAGGAGCTCTGCTCAGAGGCAGGCCTAGAGAAAAGGCTGGGGCCTGAGAAGAGAAGGAACAGGAGAAGAAGGAACAGAAAAAGAAGAGAGAGAGAGAAACAGAAGGGCTCAGGAACAAGAAGGTGGAAGGGACCCTAAGAACCCATGAGAATACCGGGTGAAGGGTCAGGCAGATTAAGGGTACCAGATCCCAAGTTGGTGGAGGAGATACTACCCTCAGCCAAAGACCGGACGTCGTGATCATTTATTGGTGCGACACCTCATCAAACCTGCTAGGAAGGCACCATATAGGACAGCGGGGAACGGGACCCACGTTTACCCGCGCAGATCCGCGGCAGCTGGACAAAAGTGGGTCACTGGTGAGGCAGGCCAGAGAAAGGATAAAAGGGGGTTCTGGGCCATGCTCCTGAATTGTCTGGGGGTTGGCTGAGCCCCTCACCTGGTGGACGCAGCACGGCTTGGGCGGTCATTGCTGACAGAAGTGACTGGGAATATACGAACTGTGAGTAAAAGGCATTGGACTGCAGTACATCGTTTGTGTGTTTCTTGCTCCTCCAGCACTAACGGTACTGGGACACCCTACACCATCACTCCCACCATCCATTGCACTGCCCTGGGGTTACACTCCTCCCGTGGGGAGTTATACAGTCTCAGCTGCACACACTATCAGCCCCAGCGGTCTGCACTGCAGCGGCGGTTAACCCTGACCGCAAACCACGGGTTGCGAAGTCGGACATCACTTAAAACTTATAAAGGGACTACCACTGGTCTGACCACCCTGAGCCACGGAACCGGGTTGCCACCACTACCCCCATCGTTCCCCTATTGCCCGGATCCGAGTGCCCCACGGCCCAGGGGGCGAGTCACAGACATTTAGTGTTATACACAGGATAATATGTGACTGGTGTAATATCTGATATCTGTAGTCATAGTGAAATATATAACTGTCACATGCTATCCTGTATATAATATCTAATGCGTGTAGTCATAATATATCATATTCCAGTTCAGATCAGCAAATTGATTCACAGGACACAGGTCAAACAGTCCCATCAATAGTCAGCAGCCACCAGACCAGAGCCTCGCAAGCCTCCTCCTACCTGCCTGCTGGCACCTCTGACTCCTCTTTTGATTATAGTCCTTGCATGATGTCATGTTTTTTTGCCGTGACACATACGTACATGATATTGTGCCTGGCTATAAGTCAAAGGAAGCCGTCAGGTAGGAGGCTGCAGGGCTCTTATTCAGCAGCCACAGAATATTCATCTGACCACTGGACCATGGTCCTACACATTGCTCGTCTCTATATACCAGTCAAACTATATATTCTCCTATATATATTGTACTGTATGTGGTATACTTTGTATACTTTGCGCACGGACATCAGATGGGACACACAGGATAATTACTGACTGGTACTTCATATACTATATTTTGGAGTTGAAGTTTAGGGGTCACCCTGCTGCGCATTGGTGCCACAGAACCCAGAAGGGTGCATGGATGGACTTCTCCACAAGAGGCCCTCACTACATTCATACACCTCCACCTTCCACCACAGACCAGCAGAGGGAGCCCGTTAGGGATATATATAGGGAGGGTGGAGCCAGGCAGCTGAGTTGTTTTTAGTCACAGCTCAGAGTGAGCAGAGAGCGTGCCGAGGCTCAGAGAGCGGTGAAGACGCAGCACGCCAGCTGCCAAGTAGTGAGGGCCCCGATTGTGGCCGAAGGCGAGAGGAAAAGGAGAGTGGAGCTAAGGGGGCAGAGGAACATAGTAAGCTCACCCCGATTTATATACCAGACACTGGGTCCGTGCCTACAGAGACTCCTTATACCCAGTAGGAACCACCGGAACCCCTGGAGAACTACAGGTCCCAGGTTCACCAAACACTGACTAAATACCAGGGCTAGGAGTCACGGAGGTCCCAGATTCCAGGGAGAGTAATCTCCAAAGAGAAAGCCCTACCACCAGGTCAGCAGGTGCAGAGAGAGAGAGAGAGTAACAAAGCTAGGCCCAGCTCCAGGCAGGCCAGAAGCTTAGAGAAATAAGCAACGGATCAGGAGGCCCTATACCCGCTCACTGGGGAGAGTCCGGAAGTGCGCCCTTCACCTGGAGTACCCGGGACCATGCCAGCAGCATCACCAGTAAAGGTACTGAAGCTTACCCCCGTGTGAGTGTCCGTCCTTCCTCTGGGACCGTCCTGCCGTCTCTCCGCTGCACCGCCATCCAATACTTCCCCTACACTGCCCTGAGGCCTGCTCCACCTGTGGGGAGCCGTTCCATCTCAAGCTGCCCTAACACATACCTCAGAGGACTGTCGCAGCGCTGGTGATCCTCACCAGACACCACAGGTGGCGACACGACAAATCCCCATATATATATTTCCCCTTTTGAGTGACCGCCCTGGGCCACGGACCGGGCCAGCCAACGTGATATCCCCCGGCAACCGGAGGCCCAGCTGCCGAGTACCCCACGGCCCTGGGGGCGCGTCATCTTCCTGGCGTCACAAACAGGATTCCATGCCCGCTGCCACCGGGTACTGTGCGCCTTAGAAAGACTGTAGTACTCACTGTGGTGAAGTTTTCCTGCCATTCCTGAGATTTTCCGCCATTGTCCGCCATCTTCCTGTCGCCGCGCGGGAAGAAGAGGGGCGTAACCGCGGGAATCGGAGAGACGTAACCACTGGAAGCGCGCAAAGTTGAGGACACGCCCCGACCCTGACGTCGAACCAGGAAGCGTCAGGTCCTGGAAGGAGCCAGAGGACGCTCTGACGTCAGACACGAGCGACGCAAGGTCCTGGAAGAAGACCGTCGCCCGCGGAGCTGCGGCCTACCTGGTAAAGAAAGTGAAGAAGGTAGGCTCCGGTTCGCTAGGGGGGGTGCAACAATGGCCGACGACCACCAAGCCACTGGAGCACTGGTTAACGCTCGTGATGCCCAACCTGCGCACGGCGCTGCACAGCAGGGGTCGTAACTCCGTTGATACCTATGGCCCTGCCGTATATCCCTCGAGCGAAGTGGTTCCCCAGTATAATTGTACGCCAGACACACTGTCCGGATTCAAGAGGAAAATATGCGGCATACTGGATATGTATTCTATGACTGGCAAGCAGAGAGCCGCTGTAGTGTTAGGACAATTGACTGGTGCCGCTGAGCGAAAAGTTGAAACCTGGCCAGCCGCAAACCAAGAATCAGTGTCCATCATCTTTAAAAGATTGAAAACAGCGTTTGAAAACTGCACTGAGACAGATCTACGGATGACATTCTACCAGTGTGTCCAGAAACCAGAGGACAGTATATGGGACTATTCCTGGCGCTTACAGGAGGCCCTGCGGGCCCTGAAACAGGTTAGTCCAGCCAGCATCCATGAGGAAAATAAAATGCTGACGGAACAATTCATCCGGGGGTTGAGGTCCCAGGAAGAGATCAGAACTGTACGGTGGTGGGCCTTAGACCATCCAGATGCCACCTTTGACACCCTTAAGGACATGGCTATAAAGGGCCTGCAGCCCCTGGAAACAACAGACACTGCTATCCAGCGTTACCAGGGTGGGGCCACCCCAGTGCCCGCAGCACCCACTGCTCCTCCATTGATGGCTGAAACAAGGATGCAAACAGCGAGCTGGACAGCTTACGCTCTGAAGTGTGCCAGTTAAGTAAAACCCTGGCCACTGTCATGATTACCCTGCAGCTACAGATGGAGCTTGAGCCGGAAGGAAAGATCCTGCTAGCCGATAGCCCTGAGGATTTCCCCTGGATGAGAAGAAGGAGGACAACGCCACCCCGTAGGAGGACAACGCCACCCCGTAGGAGGACCAACGACCAACGGCGCCCTCCAGAAGACTTCATCTGCTACCGCTGCCATAAAGCAGGCCACACCACGCGGACCTGCCCTTTAAACGAGGAAACCCTGGGGCCGTGGGCCGACACCCAGGAGTAGACCAACCTGGCCCATCAAACTGGTACCGCCGGTTCGTGGGAGGAAGACCTTTCCTGTCCATTGTGCTGGACTGCATCGAGACACCTGCCCTGCTGGACACAGGATCTCAGGTAACCATCATGCCTGATGTCCTCTACAAAAGGTTCTGGTCCATAGACGAATTTCACCCGCCTGATCCAAACCTTTCCGTGTATGCTTCTAATGGCCTTCCCCTTAACCTAGTCGGGGTTAAGGATGTGGCAGTAAAGGTGGGAAGAGTGGAACTGAAGGACCAGGGCCTAATTGTAGTAGAGACTAATCCTGATGATACAGACTTGTATATGGTACTTGGCACAAATATTGTTGGTAACTGTTTGGGAGAAGTGCTGTTCTTGCTCCAACAGATGGCTGACACAGCCAAACCAGGGCAGAGGAGGGTGCTCCAGAAAGAGCCCTTATGTACCAGCAACAGGTAAAGCTATGAGGTGGTGAAATTGGTAATGTACGGGTGACAGACCCGATACCCATTGTGATCCCCCCAATGAGTGAGATGCTGATTTGGTGTAGAGCAGCAATAGGTCTCAAAGGACGGAGCTGCCAGGCGGTAGTAGAGCCCCTTAGCTCGGAGCATAGACCTACACTCTTGGCTGCCAGAGGGGTAGTGGATGTACGCAATGGGAGGGTGCCCATACGCCTCCTAAACTATGGGGAGCACGAGATTAGATTACCACGCTATGCCACTGTTGCCAAACTGTACACAGTAGATAACAACTCCATACACACGGCGGAGTCCTTAACCTCACCAGACGAAGTGGAGGATAATGACCTGGGAACCCAGGTGGAGGATTGGTGTCAACAGCTCCATGTTGGGACAGACACCACTCCTGCCCATCAGAAACAGGGTGTACACCGGGTGGTTCAGGAATGCGAGCAGGTATTCAGTAAACACCCACTTGACTTTGGGAGGATTAAAGGGGTACAACACCATATACCCACAGGAGACCATCCACCCATTAAAGAACGTTACAGGTCCATACCACCAGCACACTACCAGAAGGCGAAGGAGATGTTGCACGACATGAAGAAGGCAGGGGTAGTAAGGGATAGCTGTAGTCCCTGGGCAGCTCCTCTGGTCCTAGTCAGGAAAAAGGATGGAAGCATGAGAATGTGTGTAGATTACAGACAGGTAAATCGCATAACAAACAAAGATGCATACCCTTTGCCCCATATAGAGGAATCCCTGGCTACATTAAGGTCTGCAAATTACTTCTCCACCCTTGACCTCACTAGTGGGTACTGACAAGTAGCTGGTGCTGAGGAGGATCGGGAGAAGACGGCCTTTACTACCCCGATGGGACTCTGCGAGTTCAACAGTATGCCGTTCGGACTCTGCAACGCCTCCGGAATGTTCCAGAGATTGATGGAGTGCTGCCTGGGACACCGCAACTTCGAGACTATACTGCTATACCTGGATGACGTGATAGTGTACTCCAAAACGTACGAGGACCATTTGAAGCACCTGACAGAGGTATTTGAGTCGCTGTCCCGGTATGGGATGAAGCTGAAGCCCTCCAAGTGCCACCTGCTCAAGCAAAAGGTACAGTACCTGGGGCACATCGTCAGTCCAGAAGGAGTAGCACCGGACCCGGAGAAGGTCACTGCCATCCAGAAATGGCCGGAGTCGAAGAGCCTCAAGGAGGTACATCAGTTCCTGGGACTAGTCGGGTATTACCGGAGGTTTGTGAAGGACTATACCAAGAAAGCGGCGCCTTTGCAAGATCTCCTGGTAGGACAGTCCGGGAGAGGCAAAAACCCCTCGTTCCAGTGGGGTAAGGAGCAAGCTGAATCCTTTGAAGTGATGAAGGAGATCGTGACCGGCGAACAGATCCTAGCCTACCCTGACTACAGCAAACCGTTCCTGCTGTACACTGATGCCAGCAACGAGGGATTAGGAGCTGTATTAAGTCAGAAGCAGAATGGCCGAGAGAAGGTGATCGCCTATGCAAGCAGGAAGCTCCGCCCGACCGAGAGGAACCCAGAGAACTATAGCAGCTTCAAGTTGGAGTTCCTGGCCCTGGTCTGGGCCATCACCGAGCGGTTCAAGCACTACCTAGCCTCCAGTAAGTTCACTGCCTACACTGATAATAACCCTTTGACTCATCTGGAAACAGCCAAGTTAAGAGCCATGGAACAACGATGGATGGCTCGGCTGTCAAACTACCAGTTCACCATTAAGTACCGGGCAGGCCGCAAGAATGCCAACGCCGATGCCCTGTCCAGGATGCCTCACCAGTCAGACACTGAAGAAGAAGTGGATGACCTGGAGGAGATTGAGCTACCTGCCTTCCACCATAATGGAGTGGTCCACGAGCAACGAGCCTCCAGGAGGCATCGCGGTAAGACGTTAAATCCTTTGCCTCACCACAGCTGGAAGGAGACCCAGGACAGCGACCCGGTTGTCAGCCGTATCAAAGAGCTGATAACCCAGGAAGGTTCCTCCCTGGAGAAGGACGCGTCTCCACAAGCCAAGCAATTGTGGAATGAGAGAAGCCGGCTGTTCATCTATAGAGAGAAGCTCTGCCAAAGGTACGTCAACCTGAGGACCCATGAGATGGTATGGCAGATCGTAGTGCCCAGGACGGACATTCAGATGGTGTTGGAGGCCTACCACGATCAAGAGGGGCACTTTGGCTGGAAGAAGCTAGAAACCCTGCTAAAAGGTCGGTTTTCTTGGGTTGGAATGCATAGTTCCATAGAGAGATGGTGCCGGGATTGTGGACCCTGTAACCTCAGAAGAAAAAGACTACAGCAGCCAGAAGGCACCCCTGCAACCCATCAAGACAACTTGACCCTTAGAGATCGTGGCCCTGGATCATGTCAAGCTGTCGCCCAGCAGGTCAGGATATTCCTTTGCCCTGACCATGGAGGATCACTACTCCCGGTTCCTGGTGGTCGCCCCTGTCAAGGATCTGACGGCAGAAACTGCGGCGAAGACGTTTCAGGCGTACTTCTGCAGGCCCCATGGATACCCGAAGCAGGTGTTGACAGATCAAGGCACTGCCTTCAAAGCCGAATTGTTCAAGGAGTTCTGCCATCTGTACGGGTGTAAGAAGATCCGGACTACACCGTACCACCCCCAAACCAATGGGTTATGTGAAAAGATGAATAACATCGTCATCGACCTGTTGAAGACCTTACCGCTAGAAGAAAGAAACCAGTGGCCCGACAAGCTACCTGACCTGGTAGATTTGTACAACCACATACCTGTGAGTTCCACCAATTGTACTCCAGCATATCTCATGCGATCAAGACCCGGAAAGTTGCCCATGGACCTGGAGCTTGGTGTAGTAGAACCCGAAGCAGATATGTCCAGTGAGGACTGGGATACGACTCGACAGGAGCAGTACAGGCCTGTCTCGAAGACAGTCTGAATAGGGTGAGAGACAAGCAGGAAGCACAGTACAACAAGAGTGCACCAGCAGAACCCTTAGCACCTGGAGAAGTTGTGCTAAAGAGAAAAAGAAGAACCCACATACTTGATGACCAGTGGGAGACGGAACCCTACACTGTGTTAAATTCAAGATTTGATAACAGGAAGACCTGTCTAATTACCAAGGACGGAGGAAGAACGACTGCAACGGTATCTAGAGACCATCTGAAGTTGTGTCCAGGTCTGCTAAAGCCCCAGGAAGAAGTGCCTCTCGTCATACCGGAGGAGCCTAAAGAAGCAGTAATACATACTGAATTAGGAGATTTCCCGGCAGATTGGCCCCAACTAGGAAGAGCAGTAATAATACCTGTGATGCATTTCTACCAACAGCCAGAAGACCCTCCACTGCAAGTAGAATCTGTAAGTGCCCCAGAAGAGCCTGCTCAAGAAGAATCCCCGGAAGAAGGATCCCCGGCTGGAGCAGAGCAAGAAGGCCCAGCCAATGGTACACTGGCCAGTCCCATAGAGTGGTTAAGGCAGTTTTACAATCTACCCACACGTAGAACTGACAGGGTAGCAGACGGTGCAGACACAGATACCATCCACACTCCCGTACTGCGCACATCAACACATAGCACCAAAGGCCAGGCCCCTGTCAGGTTCAGTGAATAAGTAGAAATACCTATAGTATAAATAGTTGCCCCTGGGGTATGTTATTCTGGTGTAATTTTCATGTATTTATTTATTGGTTTCAGCTTATGGTGGACAATTTATAGGAACATTAGTTACCCGTAAGGGTATATATATAAAGGACTCAGAGGCTGAGGACTGTGAGCAGCCCAAAAACTGTCCTGTACATAGTTGCACTCCCTGGAGTGCCCTTTTAAGTGACCACTGAACAAAAACCTGTTTGGCGTGGCAGAAGACGTGGTCCAGCACCTGGATCTCCTATGCCCTGTAGCCACGCCCAGGGCCTACGTTGAAGGTTTTCAGGCGGGTCCCTCATGTGCCTCATGTTCTTTCACCGGTGAGATGGACACCATTAACGTGTAAGACTCTGAGGACGCTCTATACTTGTATATATTTATTATGTTTTTACATCTGTAACGTTCAAGAGATGTGCCTCCCATAAAGGGAAGAAATGTTATTGTTTAACCTGTTTAAAAGTTGCTTCAGTCCAGGAGTACTGAGTTTTACTAGGGGGGAATGTGGCGCACTGCTGCACATTGGTGCCACAGAACCCAGAAGGGTGCATGGATGGACTTCTCCACAAGAGGCCCTCACTACATTCATACACCTCCACCTTCCACCACAGACCAGCAGAGGGAGCCCGTTAGGGATATATATAGGGAGGGTGGAGCCAGGCAGCTGAGTTGTTTTTAGTCACAGCTCAGAGTGAGCAGAGAGCGTGCCGACGCTCAGAGAGCGGTGAAGACGCAGCACGCCAGCTGCCAAGTAGTGAGAGCCCCGAGTGTGGCCAAAGGCGAGAGGAAAAGGAGAGTGGAGCTAAGGAGGCAGAGGAGCATAGTAAGCTCACCCTGATTTATATACCGGACACTGGGTCCGTGCCTATAGGGACTCCTTATACCCAGTAGGAACCACCGGAACCCCTGGAGAACTACAGGTCCCAGGTTCACCAAACACTGACTAAAGTACCAGGGCTAGGAGTCATGGAGGTCTCAGATTCCAGGGAGAGTGATCTCCAAAGAGAAGGACTTACCACCAGGTCAGCAGGTGCAGAGAGAGAGAGAGTAACCAAGCTAGGCCCAGCTCCAGGCAGGCCAGAAGCTTAGAGAAATAAGAAACGGATCAGGAGGCCCTATACCCGCTCACTGGGGAGAGTCCGGAAGTGCGCCCTTCACCTGGAGTACCCTGGACCGTGCCAGCAGCATCACCAGTAAAGGTACTGAAGCTTACCCCCGTGTGAGTGTCCGTCCTTCCTCCGGGACCGTCCTGCCGTCTCTCCCCTGCACCGCCATCCAATACTTCCCCTACACTGCCCTGAGGCCTGCTCCACCTGTGGGGAGCCGTTCCATCTCAAGCTGCCCTAACACCTGCCTCAGAGGACTGTCGCAGCGCTGGTGATCCTCACCAGACACCACAGGTGGCGTCACGACAAATCCCCATATATATATTTCCCCTTTTGAGTGACCGCCCTGGGCCACGGACCGGGCCAGCCACCGTGATATCCCCCGGCAACCGGAGGCCCGGCTGCCGAGTACCCCACAGCCCTGGGGGCGCGTCATTTACAATGATGATTTGATTGATCAAGTATGTTTGAAAAAATACACAAAATAATAATTCATAGGTCTCTATCTAGCAGACCGGTGATTATGCACCTAGCAGACCTGTGATTATGCACCTAGCAGACCTGTGATTATGTCTGACCATCTTTACTCTGCTGATTTGTTTTTTTAGGAGTGTAGAAAAACACAGCATACCTGACTTTACTACATCTCTAAAAAGGTATATCCGCTTCCACCTCCACAGGATGCTTCACCTACAGATTCTCACTTTGATGTCCAGCCCAAGTCTAATTTTTATCCACTTGAGAGTCAAGGACATTTTGTAAATACATTTTTGGAGTTCGTACTAGATGATTTTAAAAACATCAAAAGTAACACACAAGGATATTCCAAGAACAATCTCACAAAGCAAGAAAAAATGGCTATACAATCCCTTAAGAATAATCCCAACATTGTCATATGGTCTGCTGACAAGGGGGGTGGTATAGTGGTACAGGATCGAGATGACTATATTAAAGAAGCTTTTAATATTTTATCTAGTCCTGAACACTATGAAATCATACACAATGATCCATTTCCACCCATTTATGCCAAATATTCCCAACTCATCTCTAAAGCTTTTGAACAGGGTGTTTTAAATAAGAAAGAAAAAAGTTCTTGACTACTAATGATCCAAACATACCATTCATGTATCACCTCCCAAAGATACATAAATCCCTTGAGAACCCTCCAGGGCAACCAATCATATCTGGGATAGGATCACTTACAAGTAATTTATCCTATTATCTTGACACTATTCTCCAAACTCATGTCAAAAGCCTATCAAGTCATTTGGATGACTTTGGTCATCTGATTAGGATTTTACAGGACATAACTTGGGTCCCCTTCAATGGACGTCTTCAAACAGAGGCTGGACAGACATCTGACTGAGATGATTTAGTGAATCCTGCTTTGAGCAGGGGGTTGGACCAGATGACCCAGGAGGTCCCTTCCAACTCTACCATTCTATGATTCTAAGATTCATATTTATTTATTACACTTGATGTCGCCTTATTATACACGAATATCAGACACAACATTGGTTTACATTGCATTAATCTATTTTTGTTGAAAGATGAAAGGTTGTGTAAACCACACAAAGCTTTTATTCTGGAAAGTTTGGATTTTATTTTACAAAATAATTTTTTAAGTTCCAAAATAATGTTTATCATCAGAAATGTGGCACAGCTATGGTGACAAGGGTAGCCCCAAGCTATGCAAACTTATTAATGGGAGTTTTTGAAGAAAAATTTATATATAATGCCAACGTTGTTCTGTACAAGAGGTTTCTAGATGATCTTTTTATTATTTGGAAAGGGGGTCCACAAACAGTTTCATGCTTTTTATCTTATCTTAATTCTAATGACTGGGGATTACTTTTACTCCTACAATAGGGAAACATTTTATTAACTTTTTAGATATCACGATCTCTTATCAGGGACAACATGTAATTACTAAAACTTTTTTTAAAGATGTGGACGCCAATAGTTCTATCCATTTTTCCAGCGGTCACTATAAAAAGTGGCTTGAAAATGTCCCTTTTAACCAGTTTCAACGGATAAAACGTAACTGCAGCAATCAGGTTGATTTTGAATCACAAGCCAATATCCTGCGTGATCGTTTTCATAGGCAAAGTTACCCCAAAGGGCTTATCAAGCGCGCTTATCAGAAAACTAGGGACTTATCACAAAAACAGGGCATCCAGCCCAAAACTGCCCCACAGGCTAGTGCAGGTGATGATTTTAATTGTAATTTTATCACAACTTTTAATTCAGCACATGAGTCCATTCGAAACTCACTGCACAGACATTGGCACATTCTTCTAAAACATCCGATTCTGTGTATTCTGATTCCTAGGTTACCTTCAGGTGAGCCCCTACATTGAGAAACATCCTAGCCCCCAGCCGCCTGAAACACACTACCCCCAGTGGTACACGCGCCAAAAAATGGGAGTTTTAAATGCTTTTCAAGAAAATGCCTTTGTTGCAACAGCATTAAACATAATACCCAAACTTTTAAATCTAACCATACAGGTAAAGTTTTTACTATCAAGTCAAATATGAGCTGTCAATCTCACTTCATTATAGACCTCATAGAATGCCAATGTGGCCTGCAGTACGTGGGCAGGACCACCCAGACACTACACCGAAGGCTTAACTCTCATCGGTCCAATATTGTAAAAGGTTTCATGAAGCACGGTTTATCCCGGCATCGCGCATTGGTATACGTAAGAATGCCACAGGCATCTCTATCACACCAATTGAATCCATTTCCCTTGATTTCCCAAACCCTATGGAGACCTTGAAGAGAAAAGAAATAGATTGGATATACAGGATCAGCACCCTTAAACCTATGGACTCAATGAAATTACTGAGATTTTTATTTAATTATTTATTTTATTCTATTTTATCTTTGCACAGTTGTTGCATAGGGTCACATATCCTTTTTCTTATGTATTTTCTTAGGTACTTTTTCTTATGTATTTTAATACCCTTCTGATTGTTATTTTAATATTAATTTCTATTAATATCCCCATTTTTAATTCTATATCGCAATGTGTCTTATCCTGGATAATCAATATGCACATGATCTTGGATCCAATTTATCCATTCTTAAAAATTTATTTTTTTCTTTTTTTTGTTTTTAAACTATTCACTGCTTATTGTTTTATTATTCTTGTCCATGATTTTTTATTTATGAAAATTATTATCCCCATTTCATTTTTCGTCCCCCTTTTTAACTCTTCTTTTTGTTAGTTTCTACCCATTAGTCTCACTACGACTTCCACGGCACTTTCTGGCCCCTATTCAATGGCTCATCTTGAGTTCAAATCCGGTTTCTCCTGCACTCCAAACTGCAGTCTTTACAACACTTTTTGTCCTTTTTATTCATTTATAAGTATAGTTCCCTTTTCTGTATCACCTTTCCCTCATCCACCTAGATGGCTCCTCTGTTAAATATTGCCCTTCTGATGTCCCTGCACTGCCAAATCCCAGCTTCTAATCACATTTCTCCTACACTCCAATTGCTTCTCCTCAACAATTTGTCTTTTATTTATGTGGTACCATTTATATGTGCATTTCCCCTCTTTCCTTTGTCCCCTTTTTCACATTTGCCTGGGTGTTTCCACTGTTAAATATTCACTCACTGGCTTCTATTCACTGCCCCATCCTGGGTTCTTATCCCACTTCTCCCACATTGCAATCATTCAAATGTTCACATTTTATCAGTATTAAGGATGGTCTTTTTTTCCCCCCAACTTTAATCTATTTGAAATTGCCAGCTGAACGTCCCTCCCCTTCCTAATTTCCCCATCTGTGTACAAATGTAAGGCAGGGACCTAGTGCACAGGTGCTGGGAAGTCAGAGTGACTCGCCGGCGCCTGCGCGCAAGTTCCCGGCTCTACACTTGTACACAGACAGCAGGGAAATAACAGGTGAATTGCGCAGGCGCGGGATCCGGCCATGGGAACTGCATGTCACAGGGCACTGTGCCGTGCAGGGGAGGGGTCAAATATTTAAATTAAACAAGTAGGCGGACTTTCTTCCTGTCCCTCGGACAGGAAAACAGCGTAACCCACAAGTTATAAAAAGCAATTTCACAGCCACAAGACTGCTAATAAGGGACATACAGGTAAGTATAGATTCACATTTCTATCACCCGTATGCCCATATTAGCGGTCTGATAGGTCCCAGGGGTGACAGATTCCCTTTAAGGATGGGCCGGTATTCATGGGTCACTGCTGTGTGCTTGCCCCCCAGGCTAAAATTTGCCAGTCAGCACCTGTACACACCCCCTTATCGATGAAATATTTCTACTTCCAAATTACCCTAAGGGTAAATAGACCCAATTAAAGAGATGCTTTAAAAATCAACTTTTATTATATACTCTTTTAAAAATGGTAGATTCTTAAAATTACAATAGTAAAACTGTATTTTTCCTTTTGTATTTGACTAAATACACTTATAAGGTCCTACCCATTTTGCTGATAAATTATTTTTTCTCCTCTATTAGTCTCATGCATTTAAAAGGTCCTATCCATTTAGCTACTTGAACTAGAGGATGTATACTGTCCATGGCTGCAGCCCATGGATTAACATAGCACCATTTGGATGATTATCTTTCATAAGGCGCACCTTATGAAAGATAGTTATCCAAATGATGCTGTGTTAATCCATGGGCTGCAGCCATGGTATAGGTAGGACAGTATACATTCTCTAGTTCAAGTAGCAAAATGCATAGGACCTTATACAGTTATATGAAAAAGTTTGGGCACCCCTATTAATGTTTTATAAAAATTGGTGTTTTTGCAACAGCTATTTCAGTTTGATATATGTAATAACTGTTGGACACAGTAATGTTTCTGCCTTGAAATGAGGTTTATTGTACTAACAGAAAATGTGCAATCTGCATTCAAACAAAATTTGACAGGTGCATAAGTATGGGCACCTCACCAGAAAAGTGACATTAATATTTAGTAGATCCTCCTTTTGCAAAGATAACAGCCTCTAGTCACTTCCTGCAGCTTTTAATGAATTCCTGGATCCTGGATGAAGGTATTTTTTGACCATTCCTCTTTACAAAACAATTCCTGTTCAGTTAAGTTTGATGGTCGCCGAGCATGGACAGCCCTCTTCAAATGATCCCACAGATGTTCAATGATATTCAGGTCTGGGGACTGGGATGGCCATTCCAGAACATTGCAATTGTTCCTCTGCATGAATGCCTGAGTAGATTTGGAGCGGTGTTTTGGATCATTGTCTTGCTGAAAGATCCATCCCCTCCGTAACTTCAACTTTGTCACCGATTCTTGAACATTATTGTCAAGAATCTGCTGATACTGAGTGGAATCCATGCGTCCCTCAACTTTAACAAGATTCCCGGTGCCGGCATTGGCCACACAGCCCCAAAGCATGATGGAACCTCCACCAAATTTTACTGTGGGTAACAAGTGTTTTTCTTGGAATGCTGTGTTTTTTTGCCGCCATGCATAACGCCTTTTTGTATGACCAAACAACTCAATCTTGGTTTCATCAGTCCACAGAACCTTCTTCCAAAAAGCAATTGGCTTCTCCAAATGTGCTTTTGCATACCTCAGCCGACTCTGTTTGTGGCGTGCTTGCAGAAACGGCTTCTTTCGCATCACTCTCCCATACAGCTTCTCCTTGTGCAAAGTGCGTTGTATAGTTGACCGATGCACAGTGACACCATCTGCAGCAAGTTGATGCTGCACCTCTCTGGAGGTGGTCTGAGGATTGTCCTTGACTGATCTCACCATTCTTCTTCTCTGCCTTTCTGATGTTTTTCTTGGCCTGCCACTTCTGGCCTTAACAAGAACTGTCCCTGTGTTCTTCCATTTCCTTACTATGTTCCTCACAGTGGAAACTGACAGGTTAAATCTCTGAGACAGCTTTTTGTATCCTTCCCCTGAACAACTATGTTGAATAATCTTTGTTTTCAGATCATTTGACAGTTGTTTTGAGGAGCCCATGATGCCACTCTTCAGAAGAGAGTCAAACAGGAGAACAACTTGCAAGTGGCCACTTTAAGTAGCTTTTCTCATGATTGCATACACCTGGCTATGAAGTTCAAAGCTCAACGAGGTTACAAAGCCAAAAAAGTGCTTTAGTAAGTCAGTAAAAAGTAGGTAGGAGTATTTAAAACAAGAAAATGATAAGGGTGCCCATACTTATGCACCTGTCAAATTTTGTTTGAATGCAGATTGCACATTTTCTGTTAGTACAATAAACCTCATTTCAAGGCAGAAACATTACTGTGTCCAACAGTTATTACATATATCAAACTGAAATAGCTGTTGCAAAAACACCAATTTTTATAAAACATTAAGCTTAAGATTAATAGGGGTGTCCAAACTTTTTCATATAACTGTAAATGTATGAGACTAATAAATGTATGCGATTAGTACAAGAGAAAAAAATAGTTTATCAGCAAAATGGAGAGGACCTTATAAGTGTATGAGTCAAATACAGGAGGAAAAAAAGCACAGTTTCACTATTGTAATTTTAAGAATCTACCATTTTTAAAAGAGTAATAAAAGTTGATTCTTAATACATGCCTTTAATTGGGTCTATTTACCCTTTGGGTAATTTGGTAGACTTTGGGGACCCCCAACCAAACCCAGATGCTCAGCCTCCCTACCGCCCCACTTTCCTTGACCATACAATGATGTAACTCTTACAACTCGATTGGTGAGGATCGGTCACAGCTTTATTAACTCTTTATACTCATTCCATTAGAAAGGCATTTTATTTCCAAAATAATTCAGCTTGTTGCAGCATGCCCTGTGTCTCCACACCGGCAAGTTGGCCAACAAGTGTAACTCTCCAACATGTCCTTTCTATTTCCAGGCCACAGAGGATCCTGCTTACTCATATGCAGGACTCCGACCCCCAGCCATCATTATTAACGCTTGTTCCACTCCGTCATGGAGTCCTGACAGGAATATGTCCAGACCAATATCCGTTAAGTGAACACAATTGGGCCTTAGCAGGCCTGCTTTATCTCCTTCCAGTTGTTGGTGTCGTATTACTACACCACCTCTTTCTATAACAAATTTTGCCATCCAAATATTTATTACCCGCCTTGTCCGTTCGATGGTCGCGATGTCTCGCGCTCCTCGCCATACTGCTCTCAGCACAATCTCTGACCATACTATAGTTAGTTTTGTGAAAAATTCTCTGAAGCGCTCAGTTTCTAGTTTCATTATTGCCATTAATTCTGCACTCTTGTAATGACCTAGGTCATTTCCCCCGGCGTGTACGACTAAGATGAACGGACCTCTTGCTTCTGTCCCTATATCGATCACCTCCAGTAGCACCTGTGGCCATCGTAGGCCTCGAATACCTCTCCAGTTGAAATATGTGTTACGAAACCCTAATTTCCTCCCGCCTGGGCGGACTTTCGCCCTTATTTCTGCCCAGTATACAGTACAGACCAAAAGTTTGGACACACCTTCTCATTTAAAGATTTTTCTGTATTTTCATGACTATGAAAATTGTACATTCACACTGAAGGCATCAAAACTATGAATTAACACATGTGGAATTATATACTTAACAAAAAAGTGTGAAACAACTGAAAATATGTCTTATGTTCTAGGTTCTTCAAAGTAGCCACCTTTGCTTTGATGACTGCTTTGCACACTCTTGGCATTCTCTTGATGAGCTTCAAGAGGTAGTCACCGGAAATGGTCTTCCAGCAATCTTGAAGGAGTTCCCAGAGATGCTTAGCACTTGTTGGCCCTTTTGCCTTCACTCTGCGGTCCAGCTCACCCCAAACCATCTCAATTGGGTTCATGTCTGGTGACTGTGGAGGTCAGGTCATCTGGCGTAGCACCCCATCACTCTCATTCTTAGTCAAATAGCCCTTACACAGCCTGGAGGAGTGTTTGGGGTCATTGTCCTGTTGAAAAAGAAATGATGGTCCAACTAAACGCAAACCGGATGGAATAGCATGCCGCTGCAAGATGCCGTGGTAGCCATGCTGGTTCAGTATGCCTTCAATTTTGAATAAATCCCCAACAGTGTCAACAGCAAAGCACCCCCACACCATCACACCTCCTCCTCCATGCTTCACGGTGGGAACCAGGCATGTAGAGTCCACCCGCTCACCTTTTCTGCGTCGCACAAAGACACAGTGGTTGGAACCAAAGATCTCAAATTTGGACTCATCAGACCAAAGCACTGATTTCCACTGGTCTAATATCCATTCCTTGTGTTCTTTAGCCCAAACTAGTCTCTTCTGTTTGTTGCCTGTCCTTAGCAGTGGTTTCCTAGCAGCTATTTTACCATGAAGGCCTGCTGCACAAAGTCTCCTCTTAACAGTTGTTGTAGAAATATGTCTGCTGCTAGAACTCTGTGTGGCATTGACCTGGTCTCTAATCTGAGCTGCGTTTAACCTGCGATTTCTGAGGCTGGTGACTCGGATAAACTTATCCTCAGAAGCAGAGGTGACTCTTGGTCTTCCTTTCCTGAGGCGGTCCTCATGTGAGCCAGTTTCTTTGTAGCGCTTGATGGTTTTTGCAACTGCACTTGGGGACACTTTCAAAGTTTGCCCAATTTTTCGGACTGACTGACCTTCATTTCTTAAAGTAATGATGGCCACTCGTTTTTCTTTACTTAGCTGCTTTTTTCTTGCCATAATACAAATTCTAACAGTCTATTCAGTAGGACTATCAGCTGTGTATCCACCAGACTTCTGCACAACACAACTGATGGTCCCACTTATTAAACCTGACAGGGCACACCTGTGAAGTGAAAACCATTTCTGGTGACTACCTCTTGAAGCTCGTCAAGAGAATGCCAAAAGTGTGCAAAGCAGTCATCAAAGCAAAAGGTGGCTACTTTGAACAACCTAGAATATAAGACATATTTTCAGTTGTTTCACACTTTTTTGTTAAGTATATAATTCCACATGTGTTAATTCATAGTTTTGATGCCTTCAGTGTGAATGTACAATTTTCATAGTCATGAAAATACAGAAAAATACAGAAAAATCTTTAAATGAGAAGGTGTGTCCAAACTTTTGGTCTGTACTGTATATATTTGTTTTATTGTGTTTTTGAGGGGGGATGAACATATATCTTTATAGACCCAAGCTGAGCCACAAGGGCGCATGAATCAAAACTACTGATTGTAGGAGGGCCCAGGTCCAAAAGTAACCTAAGGCCCATAGGACCCCAATTATGCCCCTAGGTATACAGGAGGCAAAAAGAAGTTGCCCAATGTGAATTACCCTATTCGCTTACATTTTATTTCAATAAGTGTTACAACACATGTTGCCTTTTTGCTCGGTTCATGTCCGTGTTAATCACTGAAAATTGCTCTAGTATATTCTGTTTTTTTTCTTGATAACTATGAGACAGGGTATTTCACAAGAAAAAAAATGTCCTTCTTGCCAAATGTAGTAAATCAGAAACTCATTTCTATTAAAGGGAACCTGTCACTATGAAAATGCAGTCTAACTCTCCAATTTGCTGGCACCATGTTATAGAGCAGAGGGGGCTGAGCAGATTGATATATACTGTAGTTTTGTGAGAAAAGATTAAGTTTAAACTGTAATTTGTTAATTTAATCTTCAGCTCTTTCTGGGCAGTGTGAGGTTTCTCTATATAGGATGATGTGTTTAAAAATCATTTCCCCCTGCCGAAAAAGACTTTTTCCTTCTTTGAAAATCAGCAGCTTGGTTACACAGCTTGATTATCAGGAAACAAATGTTCCTAGGATAATCTTTCAGTGTAAGTGCAGCTTTCCAAAGTCAGAATATCTAGATTTGAGTGTGCTGTCAACCATCAGTATAGAAGGCTGTTTACACCAGCATACTGTCATGGCTCGGTTTCGGACTTGGTACAGTGACTTCTTCTGCCACAGCCTGTTCCATCTCTGACCAACTGCTCATAGTTCTCTTGTCTTTGCTTTCCTTTCCTTGGTTTGTTTCTATTCAGGTGTCTCTCACTTGCCCACTTGAGTCTGACCTACTGTATAACATCTTTGGAGGGGATATTTATACTCTCCTTGCCCATGTCTTCTTTGTTGGATATCCATCAAGATAGATGGGTGTTTGGAGTTACAGCTCTTCAGCTAGGGATTGCCTGGTTAATCTCTGCTGTGTTTCCTATGGTTTGTTTGTGTTTCTTCCTTCCCAGCACTCTTTCCTCTCTTTTTCATTTAGGGTCTGGGAGATTTCCATCTATTCCGCTCGTTTTTTGGTTCTTCTTCGTCTTTTGTCTTTCCTCCATCCTTCCTGTGTGACTGTGTGAAAATGTTCATAGGACTGTGCCTCATCATCTGATTTATGTGTATTTCATTTTATTGTTATACTTGTTTCAGGGTCAGTCGACGCTGAATGGGGGCGCCATTACGTCTAGTTAGGGGGCAAACCTCTGCAGTCAGACAGGGACAAATCAGGGTCAGATTAGGGACTTTCCTAGTCTGAACAGGGACCTGTTGTGTGCAGGTGTTGCGACAATTCTGGTTTATACGTTACCTGTGTGAGTGTGTTGGCAAAGTCATAACACAAACCTACTGGAGAACATGGAGCAATGTGTCTATAGCATAGTCCTTTGGCACAAAATATTACTTTGTGGACCATCCTATAGGTTACATAGTTTACCTATTTGATGGAACAATGTGACTCAACACTTTTGGACCAATAAACTCAAAATATCACCTTTGCAGGGGGCATGTTGGGAGCTTAAAAGTCCTGATTTGAGGGATTTAAATGTTGGTTATGATTAGAATGTTAATGTGTACATTTAAAACTGATCAAGTGTATCATTATGCAGGAAAAAAATAATCTTTTCCACAATGAATCTTAAAGGAGATGTCTGGTCTTAAGCTACAAGTCTGCAGTCACTCCGCATGATGGCAGACTTGTGAATCCTCACATTGCGTGCACTGCACATTGTGGGGAATCTCCGGTGCTGGGAGTGGGCTGTCATGTGACCACAAGTATGCGATTTGCATACTTCCGGCCACATTCCGACTAGACTGTATCTGGCCTCATTCAATACACCTGCATTGAGTGAGGCTATGCACATTCAGTCGGCATGTGACCATATGCATACGAATCACATACTTGCGGTCACATGTTGTCACATCCTGGCGCTGGCACCGGAGAATCCGCGAGTCTGCAGTCACATAGAGTAACTACAGACTTGTAGCTTAAGGCTGGACAACCCCTTTAAGAATTCCTCCTTTCCCAAAAATGTAGTAGGTATGATCTTTTTTCTGTTATAATTATGCATTTTTTCACCCCAGACTAACTATTCTGTGATAAATACATACGTATTCATTTTTTTCTTACTACACATGACACATTCTAGTAAACTGTCTTGATAACTGTCTTCACATAGGCGTGCAGTCTCTGAGACTCAATACCATGGAGCCATATGCACTCGGTGTACCATTATATTGTGAAACTTACTTCATTGTGTCCCTAAGATTAACCCTATAATGCCCAGTATGATGTACAATTCCTAGTGAAATAGGAGGCATAAGGAGGTACAATGTTGCCAAATAATAAATTATTGATGTGTACTATGGCTTTATACACTTATAGGTACCCGTGTGCCGAAGCTGTTATTTGGGTAGTCTGGGTTTATCATCTCAATGACGTATCCTTAAGATAGATCATTAATATGAAACGTGCTCTGTCTGTATACAGCCACCGCCAGAGTTAAATATAGCTGATAGGTGGAAATGCTGTGTGTCGGATCCCCATCGTTCTGATATTAACTCCCTATCCTAAGGTAAGCCACCAGTACTATAAGCCCAGACAACCCCTTTAAGGCGTGGAGCTAAGTATTACTGTTATTGAAGTGTTTTTAAGTTTTTAATTTATTACAATACATTATGTAAATGTATTGATGCTAAACAGCGAATTCTAATTCAAATGGATGAATGAATTTGCTAAACATCGCTGTTGTTGTGGGCAGACGTGTTAAACGTGTGTCAGAGCTCCCGATTCCTTTTAATATCATGCATTTAAAAAAGGTTAAGAAATAAAGCCTAAGGGAGGTTGTGATATTTCAGAATCGAGGCCAGGCGATGATGGCTGGTGCAGCTGGAAACTCATAAATATAACGGGGAAAAGAAAAGGAATGCGGGAATAAATAGGCTTTTGTTGGAAGCAGCATGATATTTTACTGAGATTTTTGGTCCATCAACAAAGACTTAAGCGCTTTTCCTAAAACTTAATGCTGTTTTGATTTGTCACAAAGAAGACATAAAAGAGAATTCAGGCTCCCGGGAAATCTGACGTTAATTTCTGCTATAAGAGAAAGGTTGTTTTATAATTAAATAGTTTAATGGATTTGTTACCTATGATAAAGCTACCCATTTACAAATGTACCTACCTGATGATAGCTGAGGGGAGGGCGAGAAGCTCTAATTTTGGAGAAAATATTTTTTATTAAGTTGAAAATCTTTCTTTGTATCATTGACATATATATTTGATTTAATATCTAAGCATATGGAGTTTTAAGTTTGATCCAGTAAGTTAGGATTTTATTGGTGTTAGAGATGATCAAATGTTTTGAAATTCAAATTCTCAAGGTTCAATTTTTTTTCACCAAACTTTGATTTACAGTGAATTAATTCCAATACTGGAAAGCCTCCAATTGTCCTGAACTGCTATGCGTAACACTCTCAGGTTTACTATGACTGTATTCAACCCATTTCAAGCTTTTTAAGACAAACACAGCCTTAGTAATGTCAAAGTGAGTCAAGTGACCTCACCATAAAAGCAAATTGTAACATGGTAGTAACCAACAGCCCATTTAAAAACACAGTGCACATACAGACTTGATTCTGTTTGGTAGTGCTACTGTCTGTAAACTTATATTTTTAAACATTTTTTGTTCTCTTTTTTTTTTCAACAGTATTCAACACCCCTAACAAAAATGACATTATATGAAGTGCTAGTTAGGTACATGACCAAAAATCTAGCTGAGTGCTGTATTGCTGTGACATGGATGCGTGTAAAATTTGACTAGTGCACACATACACTAAATAAGGTAGATAGGAAGTTATGAGGTCTGGTCTTATTAGGCTGGGAAGGGGCCAATATCCATGGACCTTCCCAGCCTATAAATATCAGCCCCCAGCTGTTTGCTTTTCCTTAGCTGGTTATTAAAAATATCGGGGACCCCATGTAATTTTTTTTTAATTATTTATTTCTTTAACACTGTCCCTGATTTGAGCTGTCCCCACTTTAGTCAGAGCACAATGGCAGCGCCACCAGTGATCTGGCTGTTATACAGGCCGGGTCACTGGTGGCCCCTGCCAATCACTGCCATGCCAATACTTGGCTGTGGAAATGCTAACAGTCTAAAAGCTTGTTGATTATCTGCGCTGTGGCCTTTAAACAAGCTTTATTAAGCATCCAAACTCCGAACAGTAACATGCTAAATGGTGGATCAGAGAGCTGATGGCTCATTGCTCCACCATTGTGTTCAACTGTATATGCATCCAGAAGAGTGGGTGCCGTTATTAATCCTTTATGTTTATTACAACCCTTGGGAATGGTTCAATGGTACATTGAGACCAGAAAATCTTGAGCACAATTTGCATTAGTTGGATAGACAAAGAATGGAGCAGCACAAGCAAAAGTGCAGGTATAGGTGTCAGTCCACAGGTTACAACCCACTAACATATGTTACATGAAAAAACAAGAAAAGTGGGTAGCACTCATTAACAAAATTATGTCTTTATTGGCCTATGTGAACAAGCAGCTACGTTTCAGCTGAAGACCAAGTGAGTTTGACAAAGGCTCAGTTGCTCTTGATCTGAGCCATTGCCACCTAGTTCACATGAGCCAAAGATACCAGTTTCATGCTATTGAGTGCTGCCCACTTTTCTTGCTTGATAGATAGATAGATCTTAGATAGATAGATAGATAGATAGATAGATAGATAGATAGATAGATAGATAGATAAATAGGGGATCCAGTGTGGCCCCTTTTTGCAGGCCACATAATAAGGGCTTCCTCTATTCTACTTTTGTTTTTTGTTATTAATATAAGGGATTACACTAGTATTTTCCTTGGCAAACTAGCACATAAATATACACAGCTTTCTTTCTTCACTATAAAACCACAGAACGGAGACGAAAAATGGAGAAAGAATTGTTCCCTTTATATTGTTAGTCTATAAAAAGAGACCCGAATAAAGTTTTTTTCTTTCCTTTTTTTCCCATATTCTGCTGAAACTTTTTACAATAAGCCTGCACTATTATGCTTTCTGCCCACCGTCCTAGATACGATCTTGTCTTTCATGGCATTAAAGCAGCATGTGCCCATCACTGGTGTTTTTGTGCTCTCAGTGCACTATAGCAGTCAGCGCCAGTACGGCCGGACTCTGCTGCTCCATTCAGACTCGCGCCATGCTGAGCGCAGACATTACACCGCATTGTGAACGTCCGCTGTGCTCCAAGATAAAAAGCAAAACATCCGTCTGTTGCCGCAGCTTTGATATATAAGAGTTATATTTTATACTATGATAGCGATACAATGAAATCAGCCTGCCTGCATGTGTTTATACATTATGTCGGCAACTAAAGATTGGCAGAAATATAAATACAGTCTTGAGAGTGTAGATGACCAAAACAATGGGCAACCCGCAGAACCTGGTAAGGTGCGGGTTTCATGGGAAAATGCCCTCCTTATGATTAGTTGTCTAATGGGGTGTACATTATTATTTATACTCTGGCAGTTATGGTTTTTGTTAGTATGCTTGGCAGCCTCTGAGGTATCCTCAGGCATGAAGCTCTCCAGGGGTAGAAGGAGAGCTTAGCAACAGAGGCCAGGCGAGCTGTGAGTGGCCGCCTGGACTGCTGGGTTTTTGAGGTGACAGCCTTTTGATTGGCCGTCAGGTTTGAGCGGGAAAGATCCGCAGTTTTTGAAATCCAACTGAAGACGGAGCGTCAGTCAGCTGGTCAGCTCAAGAGAAGACGTCACCATGGATGCTCTCCTCATAGCTTTTAAAGATAGAGTAAATGCTGAGGGAGGCCTGGAATGGCTTAAAAATTGCTTAGCAATTCCCCCCTCTATTGCGGCTGACTCTGGGGATGCCGCTTTGCAAGTGTCAGGGCCTGCAGCCGGGACTTCCAAGGATGCCGTGTCAAGCATGAACGTACCTGCAGGGCCGGCGGGGGAGCGTGAAGGTGATGACGCTCGTTTTCCTCAGGACGAGGATTCGGGGGTTGCTGGTACGGTGGACCATAGGAAGAGGACAGCGAGCGTTCGGTATTCTCCGGGCCAGTCTCCTTCTCGGCGCCACACGGGGTCTAGTCAGAGGAAGGCTCCCGCACATGCATTGGAGGAAAAGCGCACTCGAGTTTCGTCGTCACGCAGAGGACAGCAGAAGAAGAAATCCCGCGACAAGAGGAAGGGGTCCGCATCAGAAGCACAGCATCGGATGACAGTTCTGCAGCAAAGCGGTGGAGCGGGTAAGATTGCTGGGGAGACTAGCTCTTTGGGGTTTTTACCTCCGCCTCAGATTAGTAGAGGGCATATTACAGGGGCTAATGAGCTCGCAGTTATAACCAGTCATATGCCTACACCAATGGGTCAGGGGAATGTAGTAGCTACTCCCAATCAATTCTGGCGGCTCAAGCTGCTAGAGTATGGGATTTTTCTCACCAGTCATCAGAGGATGAAAGGGGACTATCCCCAGGTGCAGATTCTCTGATCAGTCATCAATTGTTTGTGGCTAATGAGCCGCAGGATTTAAGTGGTGCTCCCACAAAGAAGGGGTCTAGGGTTATACCATCTTTTGGTGATCAAAACATGTCAGAAATTCAGGATTTTATTAAACAGGCTGTAGTTGATGCATTAGTGGGTGCAGGCAAAGTGCACCTCGCATCTCCACAGTTTTCAAATGTCATGAAGCCACCTGGGGTGGCCAAGTCGCTCTTAAAGGAGGCGATGACATGTCATATTTCACCTTTAGGTTTTCACTTACCTTTAGCTGTAAAAAACAAAATTTGGCAACGTGAATACGTGGATCTATTTACTTTGCTCCCTTCTGCGAGAGCGAGTTTGGTTGCTAGCGATAAAAAAGATTAAAAAACGGAGAGTGATGGGGATAGGAAACGTCCATATAAGTCTTTTCAAATGTGGCTGCAAGCATTTGCGATATATGCGTCAGTTTTAGGTGAGCGCGAGCCGGGTCTCTGTTCAGGGTTATTCCAACACCTTCACATTATTTTAGAGGCGTATAGAAATTTTGGTGGATCAGCGTGATTACTTTATGACGAGGCTTTTCGCCAAAAGTTATCTGTGCATTCTAATGTCCAGTGGGGTAATAAAGATGTCGGTTTGTGGGCTAGCTTAATGTTGCCTCAGAGAACATCTGCTCCTAAACCAGCTGTTTTCTCAATTCAAAAAAGAGGCTTTTGTTTTGCTTATAACGATTTAGCATGCCTAATACATGTAGTTTTCGACACGAATGTTCTCACTGTGGAGGCGGGCACCCAGCAGCTAAGTGTTACAAGAAACATGGTATTACATATGGAACTCCGAGCTCTAAAGAGTCAGGGCAAAAAGGGGTTGACCCCGGTGAGACTGGACGCAATGCGTCCGCTGCTAGAATTATTTCCAGACCAGGCGAAAGCGCAAATGCTCGTTAGCGGCTTTGCTTCAGGGTTTTATGTTCCCACTTTTCAGGGTGTTGGTTGTAATGTATCAAAGAACTTAGGTTCTGTTGCTTTATATGCCGATGCAATAAGGGAGTACATCGTTAAGGAGTTGAGGATGGGTCGGATTTCAGGCCCCTTTTAAGATCCACCGTTTACAAATTTTCGTATTTCTCTGTTAGGCGTGGTGCCAAAAAAGGAAGTTGGGTCATTTAGGGTTATACATCATTTATCTTACCCTCCTGGGTTGTCTTTAAATGATGATGTGGCAGCGGATTTACCATCAGTGCATTATACGTCTTTTGATACGGCTATTTCATATTTACAAGAGCTTGGGAGAGGGACTCTTTTAGCGAAAGTTGACATAAAATCTGCTTTCCGCCTTTTGCCGGTCTCCCCGATGGGTTTCAACTCTTTAGGATTTTATTTTAATGTCTCTTTCTTCTTCGACTGATGCCTCCTGATGGGTTTCTCATTATCTTGTCACTATTTCAAGTTTTTTTTCTTCCTTTTTGGAATGGGCAACAATTCATATAGCTCCTCGAGGTAAAGTATTGCATTATCTCGATGATTTTTTATTTCGGGGCCCACCTGAGTCGGAGGATTGTTATCAAATCGTAAAAGGTTTTTTCGAGCTTACTGATGCTTTTGGAATCCCATTAGCTTCAGATAAAACGGTTTTGCCATGCTGCGGGTTACAATTTTTAGGTATTCATATTGATTCGGTTTTGATGGAGTTAAGAATGCCTTGGGAAAAAAGGAATAGTATTTGTTTTAAAATCTTTGAGTTGTTGGAACGGGAGGAAGTTACTCTTAAGCAACTTCAGTCTTTGTTGGGAACTTTAAATTTTGCCCTCAGGATTATGCCAATGGGTAGAGCTTTTTGCAGGTGCCTTTATGAAGGTACCCATGGTATAACTCGTCCAAGTTCACATATTAGGATAACGAAGGAAATGAGAGATGATCTTTGGGTATGGTTGCGTTTTCTAAAGAATTTTAATGGTCGCTGTTGCGTTCAGGAGAAGTTCGTGCAAGCATCTGAATTGCGTTTTTTCATTGAAGGCACTGATATAGAGGTTTTGTCAATCTCATGTGGGGCTAGTTGGTCGTGCACGCCTTGGCCGGTTTGGTGGAGCAAAGGTTCATCAGGGTTCAGTGTATCTGCTTGTAAGGTTTTTTGCGGTACTAGTAGAATTATCATTATGGGGATCTGAGTTAGCCAATAAGTGTATCCTTATCCAATCGGTGGATAAAGGTCTTGTAATGGCTTTAAATACATTGTCGTCAAAGAACAAATTGATAAACTCGCTTATGCGATATGTAGTTTTTGAGTGTTTATCGTATAATATTTGGATTAAATGTAGGTATGATCCTGATATTATTCCTTTATATTCTGCTTCTTCTGTTTATCAGATTCAGTCGGATGAAATTGGTTGTCTTTCCGGAATGGAAGCGGATTGTACTCCTGTCCCTGGTCACCTTTGGACTCTTTTACAAGTTTAGCTGTGGAGCATATTAGATCTTCCATTGCAGCTTCTACATGGTCTGCTTACTCTGCTTCATGGGTCGATTGGTGTGATTATTGTACAAAGACACAGGTCGATTACAGGTCACCAGAGGTACAACATGTGCTACAGTTCATGCAGAGTTTAATAGCTCGAGGATCGGGATATTCCAGCATTCATAAAACGATTTCGGATATCTCGTTCTTTTTGAAATTAGGAGGTAAAATGTCTTTATTTTCTTTTTTCCCAATCCGACAATTTTTCAAGGGTTTTAAGAAGACCCATTATAAACCTGACAGTCGTAAAGCAATTTCAGTAGCATTATTATCCAAGTTATGGTTTATCCTGCCGAATGTTTGCTTTAATGGTTTCGAAGTCCGGTTGTTTAGAGCATGTTTTGCTCTGGCGTTTTTTGGCGTTTTTCGTGTAAGTGAATTGGTTAACCGTAATAAAAAGGAAATTTCAGGCTTACGCTTTGACGATTTACAATTACATAGCTTATTTTTGGAAATTTTTTTGCGACGTTCAAAAGTAGATCAGTTGGGTAAGGCGACATCCATACGTTTGAATGCAATTCCTGGGTCAGAGCTTTGCCCTTTATCCAATATTCTCCTTTGGTTGGAGATTAGGCCTCAGGAATGCCTTCCTCTTTTCGTTCATGCTGATGGATCTCCGGTAACAATCTTCCAATTTAATTCAGTGTTAAAAAAGTGTTTACTTGCTTTAGGTTTGTCAGATTTAAATATTTCAGCTCATTCGTTTAGGATAGGAGCAGCTACAACGGCAGCATCGTTGGGTTGTTCAGAATCGGACATTCGAAGGTTAGGAAGATGGAATTCACATAGGGTGAAATTATATATTCGGCCAAATGCTATTGTTTGATTTGCTGTTGCTCTTTTTCTTTTCTTTTTCAGGTAGTTTATCTGTTTGGATCGTAGGCCATTCCTTTATATACTGGGCTAAGAAGAGGGCTCAGCTTCGTTCTTATTCTTTGAACTTATCTTTTGATAAATCGCAGGTTAATTTACATTGGTTCGGCCGCAGGGGAATGCGGTGGAATGAGTTATACGGGTTATTACCAAAATTATTGTCTTTTGCTCCTCATCCAAAATTAATAATAGTCCATTTGGCCGGCAACGACCTGGGAAATATTAATACCCTATCATTAATTTGGCAGATGAAGCAAGACTTTCTTGCGATTAAAAATATGTTTCCTGATTCGGATCAAATTTTCTCCGAAGTCGTCCCTCGCCTTATTTGGTCAATGAAGGATTCTCGATTCTTGGATAACATTAGGAAGAGAATCAATAGGGCTATGGCTAAATTTATGTTGAGAATAGGTCGTGTAGCTTACCGCCATATTGATTTGGAGGGTTTTGTCCACGGGATGTACCGTCCTGACGGTATACGTTTAAGCGAAGTAGGTCTGGATGTTTTTAAATTAGGATTACAGTCTATGGTTGAGAACTGGCTGTTGGGTTTGGGGGGGGGGCGGGGCTCAACCGAATGTTGAGCCCGTTTGGGGAAATGCAAGCCCAAAACAGTAGGGCGTTAGAATGATTTTGGACCTTGGTGTTGTATACACTCATGGATGGATGTTTTTCCCATTCATTTAGTTTGATATATGAATATTTATTTGTTTATGGAATTAACTTATTTGTTTAACCCTGAGTAAAGCCTGATGGCCTTTAACAACAATACAACTGTCTGTGTATTATTTTAGATAACACATGGTAAAATGGGGGGTTATTTTCCCATGAAGACATCCCTATCATTGCAAATTTGTCCCATTGAATGGCCTATGGTCCATGAACAAACTATTTTCTCTCTTAGGCTACGTTCATACGATGACTATTTGGTGAGTTTTTGATGTTTTCTTTTTTTCGGCTTTTTGCCGTTTTTTGTCTCTTTTTGGTATGTCATGTTTTAAATAAAGCCCCTTTGTTTTTGATACTTCTTGATATTTGGCTTTGACAATATTTTATTGATAGTCATGTGCAGATTTCATGCTTTTTTTAGTGAATTTTCACAACGAGAACACACTAAAAACACATATGCGCTTTTTACCCGTGGATTTTCCGCACCTGATGCAATTCTATGGGGAAAATCCGCACATTAAACTCAGCGTACCCGCAAGAGAAAGTGACATGTTACAGATCCCAGACATGCACAGTGGTGGACATGAGATTTCTACAAAAACCATCAACTCTGCTGGAACTGTAGGGCTATGTTCACACATGTTGTGTTTTTCAGCGTTTTTTGCTGCAGATTTTTATGCAAATTTTCAGCTGCATTTTGCAGTTTTGCAGTACCAGCAAAGTGTATGAGAACCAAAATTCTCTGTTCACACATCTTGTTTTTTTTGTTGTTGCGTATTTTGAGCCTTGGTTGCGCTTTTGGAAAATAGAGCACGTCACTTCTTGCAGCGTTTTTTCAGCTGGAAAAAACAAATCAAAAATGCACCAAAATTTGCATCAGTGTTTTTTCAGCGTTTTTGATGGCAAAATAGAATGGGATTCTTTTTTTTCACAGAACTTTATGTACATGCATAAATAGAGACAGAAGGACAGTGAAAAAAACGCTCAAAAACGCATAAAAAAAAGCACAAAAACTGCAAGAAAAATACGCAACAAAATGCCCCTGAAGATAAAGTTTTGCTGCAGATTTGTGACGTAAAAAAAACACAGCATATGTGAACATAGCCTTAGGCTGTGTGCCCACGTTGCGTTTTTTAAGCGTTTCCGCAGCGGCAAAACCGCTGCAGAAACGCTTAAAAAAACGCATGGTAGAAGGTCTGCCATGGTCCCCAATGATAATCCGCATGTGCTGTGCACATGCTGCGGAAATTTCCGCTGCGGGTTATCATTGCGGAAAAAAACGCAGCACTACCAATTATTTTGCGGAAGTGCTGCGTTTTTGCCGCCATTGATTTGCATTAGAGCGCGCCAATTCCGCAAGACTGCATCTGTACTTGCGGAATTGGTGCGTTCTAATATGTGGATGGTACCCGGGTGTGAAGGAGAGGAGAGTCTCATCCACACCCAGGTACCATTAAAAGCTGTAAAAAAAGAATAAAATAAAAAATAAAGATTATATTCACCTTCCGACGGCCCCCGGACTCTTTCCCTGTGCTGGCTGCCGACAGATCTGCCGGCAGCCAGCACAGGAGCGCAGAAAGACTGCAGGGGCCATCAGAAGGTAAGTATAGGTTTATTTTTTTATTTTTAACCATTCTCTCGGGTCACACTATATAAATCCATGCTGTTTGCATGGATTTATATAGTGTGACCGAGTTGTCAAGCACTTTCCAAGTGATGCTAGAATCGCTTGGAAAGCGCTTGTCAACCCGCATGCGGAAATACATGTGAAGAACGCTTGACTTCCGCTTGTCCCTGGCAGGAAAACGCATGTACAATCCGCATGCGTTTTTTTTCTGCCAGGGAGATGCAGAAACGCTCAGGAAAAAATCCTGAGCATTTCTGCATCGTGGGCACATAGCCTTAGGCTACGTTCACACATCATGTTTTTTTTCAACGTTTTTTTATGCTTTTTTTTATGCAAATTTTAAGCTGGACCAGCAAAGTCTATGAGATTCTAGAAATCTCATGCACACATCATGGTTTTTTTGTTCAGGATTTTGTGTTTTGCATGGTTTTTTTGATAAATACGCTGTCACTTCTTTCAGCGTTTTTTATCACCCATTGGAAGTAAACAAACATTTTTTGTGCCTAAACCAGAATGAGATTTTTTTTTCACTGAACTTTATGTACATGCATAACAGAGACAAAAGGACAGTGAAAAAAACGCACCAGAAATGCACCAGCAAAAAAGCAAAAAAACAGCAACAAAAATCCTGAACAACCTTCTGGCAAGAGATCAGGTTTTGCTGCAGAAAATTGACGCAGAAAAAAAACATGATGTGTGAACATAGCCTTAGACGCTGCGATGTTTGCAGCAAGATGAAGAGATCTAGTAGTCTCGACAGTTTGCTATTTAGCATCATATTTTCGGTTAGCCATTAAAAGGTATCACCCACTGAGGACTCTCAAATTTTTATATTTTTCTATCTACTGGCTAACACTGTACAAAGATATATTTTTTCCTGTAAGAAATCTGTACAATGTCAATTAATGCTGCGTATATTAGTACAATTTCAGAACCGGCTTTGCAATGATATTTGAAATTGTAAAATAGCACTGCGGGTATCACAGAGGGACCTCTGCTTCAGGTAGTCCGAAGTATATAAATACCATGGGAACATAACCTAAGGCTCCCACTGCCCTCCTGCCACTAGTGACAGTCTTATCTCACTTACTGTTTATGGGGAGAGAGCTGTCAATTACTGCCTGAAGGTGTAGGTGGTAGGAACCCACAGCTCATTAATGCCTACAATTTTTCCATAACTCTGCTTTTTACTCTTCATATTTACTATTATACTATTTGATATATTTGACAAATTTGTCATCAGGCATAACCAACAGCTAAGCTGAATTCTTATAATTGGACATAGTTTTTATTTTTTTCTTCTCCCAGTACTGTGTTAAAGAACCTGGTCGAAAAAATTACACCTTCTAGGAGGCAAATCACAGTACAGTCAGAGTCATAGAGGAACGCTGGGAAATTACATTTGTTTTAATATTAAATTCAATGTTAATTTTTTAGTTGTGATTTTTTTTTTTTTTTTTTTTTTTTATGAGGGGTCGTGATTTACACTTCTTAACATTGAAATTGCAATACCAAGAAGGAAAAGTCAAATGATATGCAAATGATGAAAAAATGAAAACAAAAAATTTGGTAATAACCCGTATAACTCATTCCACCGCATTCCCCTGCGGCCGAACCAATGTAAATTAACCTGCGATTTATCAAAAGATAAGTTCAAAGAATAAGAACGAAGCTGAGCCCTCTTCTTAGCCCAGTATATAAAGGAATGGCCTACGATCCAAACAGATAAACTACCTGAAAAAGAAAAGAAAAAGAGCAACAGCAAATCAAACAATAGCATTTGGCCGAATATATAATTTCCCCCTAAGAGGCAAACAGGATATAATACATTTGGTGCATCTTCTTCGCAGAATTCCTCAGGACTAGCGTACAAAACACCAGTCTTAATGAATCAGGCCCAATGTCTTTAAATGAATGTATATGGTTGCAATTTATTCTGCTGCAACAAATTATAAAAGTGGTTGTGCCCTCTTATGTGAAGGGAAATTCACAAGTTCAAAACCCAACCAGCTCACACAGCTGCAACAACCTCAATTGCCGCACCTCTATATATACAGCCATAGAGCTAAGTGGTACCATTCTGTCTACAGCAACCACTAGGGAATGGATTCATACAATTCATATAAACTAACACATATAAGCTAAACTACTATTCTGGAAGAAAAGAATAGAATGTTTATGGAGGGGGATACTGATATGTTACACAAAAGCTAGTAAAAGGAAGAGGACATAGGATTCATGCTGCCCAAATGAGATTCTCAGCGGTGCATATATGATTATGAATGAACAGACGTATCCCACATACAATTGAAATTGGTCAGAGACTAAGTAGCAGATAAGAGGTACACCACTATCCATAACGCACTAAAGAATATAAACAACCCAAGCAAAAGCAGGTACCACCGCGCTATAGGAGGCCAAATAAGTACTGCTAAAAAAGAATGCAGGTAACTAATAAACAAAACTTACGCCTTTATCTTTCCCCGTGGTTTTCTACGTGCTCTCTTGGTACTGACCCTGGAACATCTGACTTCTCTGCTTCACGGCCTAGCGTCACAATGCCAATATACTTGTCTGTGATTGTGCAGCTAGGATCTGATTCATGCTGCCAGTGGTGTGGGCAGCATGAATCAAATGAAACGTTCTCTTTAAATCCACCTTGTCTGATATAATTGTTACATTTTATCAGTATTTGCTATATTACCGCCCTCACATGCAGATGTTCCTGGCTTATTTCTGTATAATCCTACAGCTGTTCTCGCATTAATTAATAGATGAGGGATAGATTTCATTTGTATTTCTAGCAGAACAGGTGTCAGCATCCAGCTCCAGCTGCACCATGGAATGAATAATACATGACCGGTGACCCACAAACCTGAAAAATGAAAGGAGTCAGATCTGTGAAGCAAGATTTATCTTGTACTAATCTGCTGAAGGGAATCCAAAGTGCAACTGGCCTGGAACGAAACTGAGCCGCGAATTGTAAGTGACACATTAGAGACCAGCGCAGTGGAGAAGATGAAACACCGCTTATTCCTGCATCGTAGAAATGTATTATTATTATTATTACTTTTATATTATCATAAAATGTAAAGTGATATTATACTATGTAATGCCCAATTTACTTCTTTCATTATTTTTACCATTACATTAATATTTTATGCTTGTAAGAAATGTGATATTCCTCTATTAATACGGTAAATAGCTCTGTATAATGTGTCCCTCATACACTGTATTGTTCTTGTCTAAGTGAAAAATAACAATAGGACATATTCAATTCAGTTGAGTCCGGAATCAACAGAAACTGCATTAAGAAGAACGTCAACTAAGCTCCATATTTGCTGAGCACCAAATCATTTTTTGGCAACTCTTGCAAACTTAACAGAAGGGGACGCGGCTTTACAGTTAACAACAATGCTACATTTTTTTTTCAAGAAATACTGTCATTTTTATGCTCAAAAAAGTTTCTGTAAGCTACAATAAATAAAGGTATACTAGATCTGGTGCTTGCAGCGCCTGAGGGAATGTAGAAGCAAGAAACAGGGTCCATCAAGGTTTCACGGGGGTGTTTGCCAATGTGACTGGAACCATTGCAGAGCACCGACAGGATTTACAACAGAGGAGCCTTCAATGTAGATGTGAACAGAGTCTAAGACTATATAGTATGTGACTGAATCAGTAGAAAAGCCTTCCATGTGGATGTGATCATTCCCTTAGATCTGGTGTGCATCATGTTGGCATGGTGCATAGAAGATAAATATTTCGCTCTCAATGGTCTAAAAAGGGATCTTTTTCAGCATCAAAGTGAAGTAGTTAAAACTTAAACAGGATTCAAAAATGGCAGAATGTGAACAAGTTAAAAAACCCATAATGGTTACACGTTTCGGGTAGAAAAACCCTTAATTGAAATGCGCAAGTATTGTTTTTTTTCACTGTGTGCACAGGAGTCGTGAGCTGAATTGACACCTTTTCTAATTTTTGTGTAGATATTTTGCAACAGTTTTTGAGAGGGCGATCAACCATCATCTGAGAACAACATTACTGTGTGATTTTGGTGCAATAATGTTGTTTTTTTAATTCTAAAATCTTTATCATATTACAACACAAAGCAATGAAAACTCAACACACAATAGGAAAAAATATCTACATTGCACATTGCAATGTCCTCAGTATGCCCTATTCTACTGTAGATTATTTTTGGATTTCTCTAGTGGATTTTATGACAAATATGTGGTAAAATCACTAGCCACATTTTAAGAAATACTCCAAGCCACAGATTTACACCATACACTGCCAGCAAAACCGAGCCATACAATGCCGATATTATATGATTGCCTAAAAATGTGTCAAAGGGAACCCAAATAATGCCATTCCTCAGTGCCTAAATAACACCACATGACTAGTGTTGAGCGATACCTTCCGATATCAGGAAATATTGGATCGGATTGGATCGGGCCGATACCCAAAAAGTATCGGATATCGCCGATTCCGATATCGGAAACCAATGCAAGTCAATGGGACACAAATATCGGAATGAAAATAAACCCTTTCTTTCCTTGTAGGTTAATTCTACATGAAGGAAAACAACTAACAATAATGTAGAATGTATTGGGGGAGGTGGTTGCCAAAATCGATGGGAACAGTGCTCACAGTGAAACATGAAAAGCCAATTCAGCAGCGGCATACACCGGTACCCGACAATTTAGAACAGAAAGAATAGAGCTTCACACATATATTAGATAGATAGAAACATGTCAGTCACATATATAATAAGTACAGTGACAGTGTTGCTTACTGTACTTGTCATTTAGTGTAAAGGATTTATTAAAAAAAATAACAGTGTTTTCATGCACCGTCTCTTTAAAAAAGCCAGCCGGCAATTCAGCAGCGGTACCCGACAATTTATAACAGAAAGAATAGAGCATCACACATAGATTAGATAGATAGAAACATGTCAGTCACATATATAAGAAGTACAGTGATAGTGTTGATTACTGTACTTGTCATTTAGTGTTAAAATAAAGGATTTCTTAAAAAAAAAATTGGCGTGGGGTTCCCGTAATTTTAGTCTCTAGCGGAGGTTAAGCAGACAGCTGGGGCAGATGTTTGAAGCCTGGGAAGGGGGTAATACCCACGGAGCTCCCCATGCTACTAATATCAGCCCCCAGCTGAATACCTAGCCTTTACTAGCTATTAAAATGGGAGACCCCCCCAAAAAAATGACGTGGGGTTCCCCCTATTTTAATAGCTAGCAAAGGCTAGGCAGACAGCTGGGGGCTGATATTAATAGCCCAGGAAGGGTGCCATGAATATTGGCCCCCTCCCAGGCTGGAAACACCAGCCGTCAGCCGCCCCAGAAATGGCGCATCCATAGGATGCACCAATTCTGGCACTTAGCCTCGCTCTTCCCACTGCCCTGTAGCGGTGAGAGTGGGGTAATAGGGCTGGGGTTGATGTCAGCTCATAATGCCAGCTGACATCAAGCCAAGGTTAGTAATGGAGAGGCGTCTATAAGACACCCACATTACTAACCCCATAGTCAAAGTTAAAAAAAACCCACAAACACCCAGAATAAAGTCCTTTAATTGAAATAAACACACAATTCTTTATTGTTCTAAATTAAACCATACTTACCATCACGCCCATTCCAACTGAAGCCAACGATCTCCTGCAATAAAAGAAAAATAATAAAGCAACCTCATCCTTACCTTTCCATGGTTCCCAGGACAGCTTCAGCTCTGCTACATCGAGATGACAGGCTGGACCGCAGCAGAACGCTGCCATCCAACCTGTCATCCCGCAGACACTGAGAAGCGCAGGCATGCTTGCGCTCCTCAGTGTCTGGCTTTGACGGCATCCAGATGAGCCGACAATGAACTCAGCTCACCTCATGCACGTCACTGACAGCGTGGGAGAATTTTCCTGCGCATGCGGTGAGCGTGAGAGACTCGGCTCATCTGGATGCCGTCACAGCCTGACACTGAGGAGCGCAAGCATGCCTGCGCTTCTCAGTGTCTGCGGGATGACAGGCTGGATGGCAGCGTTCTGCTGCGGTCCAGCCAGTCATCTCGATGTAGCAGAGCTGAAGCTGTCCTGGGAACAATGGAAAGGTAAGGATGAGGTTGCTTTATTATTTTTCCTTTATTGCAGGAGATTGTTGGCTTCAGCTGGAATGGGCGTGATGGTAAGTATGGTTTAATTTAGAACAATAAAGAATTGTGTGTTTATTTCAATTAAAGGACTTTATTCTGGGTGTTGTGTTTTTTTTAAATACTTTACTAGAAATTCATGGCGGTCATGTCTAATATTGGCGTGACCCCATGAATTTCAGGCTTAGGGCCAGCTGATAATACCAAGCTGGCCCTAACCCCTTTATCACCCAGTGAGCCACCGCACCAGGGCCCTGGATGAGTTGGGTACAGCGCCAGAAGATGGCGCTTCTATGAACGCGCCATTTTCCGGGGTGGCTGCGGACTGCAATTTGCAGCAGGTGGGGCCCAGAAAGCTTGGGCCTCCCTGCGCTGCGGATTCCAGCCCCCAGCTGCCTAGTTGTACCTGGCTGGACACAAAAATAGGGAGAGGCCCCACGTATTTTTTTTTTTAATTATTTCATGAAATTCATGAAATAATAAAGAAAAAAAGGGCTTCCCTATATTGTTGTGTCCGGCCAGGTACAAATAGGCAGCTGGTGGTTGGGGGCAGCCCGTTCCTGCCTGCTGTACCTGGCTGGACACAAATATAGGGCGAAGCCCCACATCAATTTTTTTTTTATTATTTCATGAATTTTCTGAAATAATTGAAAAAAAATTGACGTGGGGCTTCACACTATATTTGTGTCCAGCCAGGTACAGCAGGCAGGAACGGGCTGTCCCCAACCACCAGCTGCCTATTTGTACCTGGTTGGACACAACAATATAGGGAAGCCCTTTTTTTCTTTATTATTTCATGAATTTCATGAAATAATTAAAAAAAAAAAAAATACGTGGGGCTTCTCCCTATTTTTGTGTCTAGCGAGGTACAACTAGGCAGCTGGGGGCTGGAATCTGCAGCGCAGGGAGGCCCAAGCTTTCTGGGCCCCCCCCCCCGCGGCAAATTGCAGTCCGCAGCCACCCCGGAAAATGGCGCGTTCATAGAAGCGCCATCTTCTGGCGCTGTACCCAACTCATCCAGGGCCCTGGTGCGGTGGCTCACTGGGTAATAAAGGGGTTAGGGCCAGCTTGGTATTATCAGCTGGCCCTAAGCCTGAAATTCATGGGGTCTCGCCAATATTAGACATGACCACCATGAATTTCTAGTAAAGTATTTAAAAAAAACACAACACCCAGAATAAAGTCCTTTAATTGAAATAAACACACAATTCTTTATTGTTCTAAATTAAACCATACTTACCATCACGCCCATTCCAGCTGAAGCCAACGATCTCCTGCAATAAAAGAAAAATAATAAAGCAACATCATCCTTACCTTTCCATGGTTCTCAGGACAGCTTCAGCTCTGCTACATCGAGATGACAGGCTGGACTGCAGCAGAACACTGCCATCCAGCCTGTCATCCCGCGGACACTGAGAAGCGCAGGCATGCTTGCGCTCCTCAGTGTCAGGCTGTGACGGCATCCAGATGAGCCGAGTCTCTCACGCTCACCGCATGCGCAGGAGAATTCTCCCACGCTGTCAGTGACGTGCATGAGGTGAGCTGAGTTCATTGTCGGCTCATCTGGATGCCGTCACAGCCAGACACTGAGGAGCGCAAGCATGCCTGCACTTCTCAGTGTCTGTGGGATGACAGGCTGGATGGCAGCTTTCTGCTGCGATCCAGCCTGTCATCTCGATGTAGCAGAGCTGAAGCTGTCCTGGGAACCATGGAAAGGTAAGGATGAGGTTGCTTTATTATTTTTCTTTTATTGCAGGAGATCGTTGGCTTCAGCTGGAATGGGCGTGACGGTAAGTATGGTTTAATTTAGAACAATAAAGAGTTGTGTGTTTATTTCAATTAAAGGACTTTATTCTTGGTGTTGTGTTTTTTTTAAATACTTTACTAGAAATTCATGGCGGTCATGTCTAATATTGGCGTGACCCCATGAATTTCGGGCTTAGGGCCAGCTGATAATACCAAGCTGGCCCTAACCCCTTTATTACCCAGTGAGCGACCGCACCAGGGCCCTGGATGAGCTGGATACAGCGCCAGAAGATGGCGCTTCTATGAACGCGCCATTTTCTGGGGTGGCTGCGGACTGCAGTTCGCAGCAGGGGGGGCCCACAAAGCTTGGGCCACCCTGTGCTGTGAATTCCAGCCCCCAGCTGCTTAGTTGTACCTGGCTGGACACAAAAATAGGGCGAAGCCCCACGTATTTTTTTTTTTTTTACTTATTTCATGAAATTCATGAAATATTAATAAAAAAAAGGGCTTCCCTATATTGTTGTGTCCGGCCAGGTACAAATAGGCAGCTGGGAGTTGGGGGCAGCCCGTTCCTGGATGCTGTACCTGGCTGGCATACAAAAATATGGCAAAGCCCACGTCAAATTTTTTGGGAAAAATTAATTAAAAAATAAATAATAATTTAGGGACTGCATCTTTATTAACCCCTCAAGTGTCATTTAGTGTTAAAATAAAGGATTTATTTAAAAAAAATTGGCGTGGGATCCCCCATAATTTTAGTCTCTATCGGAGGTTAAGCAGACGGCTGGGGCAGATGTTTGAAACCTGGGAAGGGGGTAATACCCACGGAGCTTCCCAGGCTACTAATATCAGCCCCCAGCTGAATACCTAGCCTTTACTAGCTATTAAAATGGGAGACCCCCCCAAAAAAATGACGTGGGGTCCCCCCTATTTTAAAGGCTAGGCAGACAGCTGGGGGCTGATATTAATAGCCCAGGAAGGGTGCCATGAATATTGGCCCCCTCCCAGGCTAGAAACACCAGCCGTCAGCCGCCCCAGAAATGGCGCATCCATAGGATGCGCCAATTCTGGAACTTAGCCTCGCTCTTCCACTCTGCCCTGGTGCGGTGGCAGGGGGTAATAGTGGTGGGGTTCATGTCAGCGCCAGCTGCCATGAAGCCCAGGTTAGTAATGATGGGCCTCTATAAGACACCCCCATTACTAACCTACAAAGTGTTAAAAAGAAAAAACACACACTACACCCAGAAAAAAATAATTTATTTGAAATAAAACACACCATTTCATTTAATTCTTAGTTTACTAAAAAAAAATAGTTACCTGTCCACGTTCCTGCGCTGATCTCCCATGCACAGCTGTCACATCTGGAGATGGTGACAGCTGTGCATGGCTGCTGTAAGCTCACACTGCCGGGAACACGTCCGCTTCCGGCAGCGTGAGCCCCTGACTGAGGTCACCGGAGTGCATTCAGTCAGCGCAGCTCCGGAGACCTCCTTTACGGCACTGCTGTACCGTGGGAATTTCTCACGGTCAGAGGGGCAGTAAAGTAGCTAACCGGAGCAGTGCTGCCTGAACTCCGGCGAACCCGCTTATGCAATGATGGGGCTGCTTTACGGCCCCGTCATTGTAGCGGCGGCAGCGGTTCAGAGCGGTCACATTCTATGTGGCTGCTCTAAACTGGAGATCATCGTGGGACACTCGTGGATTACTGCGGAGGGGTAAGGATAAGGTTGTGGTTTATTATTTTATATTTTATTACAGGAGATCGATGGCTTCGGGGAATTAGGTGTCTAGGTGAGTATAGGTGTAGTTTTTTATTTTTTACTTTATTTTAGGTGGCGATCGGCGGGGACAGGTAATGTATAAACTAATTTATTTTAGGCAACCACTGGCCACCAATGAAATGTATTTAAAATTTATTGGGGACCAAAAACAAATATATATGGGGGCCTAAAAGAATAAAAGATGTATAGGGGCAAAAATAACATATGGGGCAGTTTAAATAGCAGGATCAGGCTGATGGGAACTACACTAATCATGATCGGTCTGATCGTCTGGGAGGTGAGGCTGACCTGTGCGGCCGTGGGAAAGTTCATTTGAGTTCATGCAATGCAGTCAAGCATGAACTCACATGAACCCTCCGAGGGCACCGCGGCTACTTCAAATGAACAGCTGATCGGCATCACCTGATACCTCAGCTGTTCATTTGAAATAACCGGCGGGAAAGCGCAGCACAGAATGGGAAAGCCGGCGGTGAAGTCTTTTCATTGCCGGCTTCCCCGCCCGGTTCCTTCGCTCCCCGCTCCTTGGTGCTGCGCTCCCCGCCCGGTCCTAACTTACGATCAGGATGGGGGGAGCGGAGGATTGGGGTGGGAGGCTGCGGGTAAGCAGTATGGGGCTGTGTGATTGTTTAAAAGCCGGCGGCTTTTAGGTTGCCCCCCTAAAACACAGCTGACAGGTTCCTTTAAATAATAACAATATAGGAGAGAACCAATAATAATGACATACAAAACACACATAACAAATCAATGTAATACAGTGTTCTATTCATACCACATAATAGTTCCCAAATAATAAGCCATATATTGCCCAGCTGCATCTGATAATGATTGCTGAGGTTCCACACCACAAAACAGAAAGTAGACAGACCCCGTTATAGTCCCAGAATGGAACAAGAAACAGAAGTCAAAAAAAGCCGCTGTGAACACTCAGCCATCATCACTATGCCATCATCGAGAAACAACCAGGTAACATGTTCTTCGTTACTTTGTAATATGCCCCAGAAAAAAAAATGTCTTACTCTGTTTTATGGGTGTCAATCTTGTGAAAAAGCTCGCTCAGTTCCTCTGCACTCAGGATCCCATCAGCAAAATAAGCTTTGAACTCTTCAAAAGAAAGTTTTCCATCATCTGCAATATGAGAAGAAAATGATACAATGTGGAAAAATACCGTAATAAACAAGTCTGTGAATGCTGGGATGAAACATGTAATGGCTTACAAGACATTTTATGTGCAAACAGGAGAAGCCGTCACTGGCAGTAAGTAAAAAAGAAACAGAAACGAGGGTTTGGTAATGAAAATTAAAGTCTAATAGAAAAGAACAGGTCGGCTTGGGCTGGATTTTTTTTTTTGGCCTCGATTTAATATCTATATGTCAGAAAAGCTCCAGACGTACAGTATATATCACACAGGGGCTGTGATGGATGCCTGGCAGCGGCATAGACTCCAGTGTTAAAAATAGTATGTTTCACAATTAGTTTTTTAGTGAAAGCAGGACAGAACAAAGTAGTCTACTAAGCTATCCCATTATTTTTTCTTTTTGTACATTAAGACATCATTTATATGTCCGTTTTTTCCCGGTGAAAAAACAGTTCCATACATGAATGGCATCAGTGTGTCATCTGTGTGCTGTCCACATAGGCGGGTTATAATGAGGGTAATCTGGGCTACCGCCCGGGCCTGGCTTTCCATGGTGGCCCATGGGCTAAAAAGTAATTGCCCCATTATAATCTGCACACGGGCCACTGTGGCTGGAGCGAGTCTATATGATGCTAGTCCCTCCCTGCCACATTATGTCCTGTAGGACGTACCCTGCATACAAAGCGTGGACACGTCTGCTGAAGCCGGGCATACCGTCTCTAGGAACAGCTTCTAATGGCGGCACTGCCAGCCTGCGCTCTTGAAGAAAATGTTGAATTCCCGCTGTGGAGCGACACACACAGCTGTTTCCGCCCCATCCACACTCCTCATAGCACCAAGCAATGTGAACTGAGGTCTAAGATGGTAGACATGCAAGAAATAGGAGCATGTTCACACTAGCAAAAAGAAGCAAAACCTACAAAAGACAAAAATATATCTCATACCCTACCATCATTATATATAAATGTAAAGCAAAGTTGCATAATAAATATAGGGTACTTAGTGAACTATTTTTGATCAAAAAAAGTATACAAGCCGTCCCACCAGCAGCAAGGTGACCCTAAATTGGGACGGTACCTATACTGTCTATATTAAAAACCTTACTGTATATCAAAGTTGAAGTAATGCATATAAAAGGGTAGACAAATAGGACCGGGTCCCAACTCCAGACCACCTAGGCCCGTGGTAAGCTACATATATACTAATCAGCTCAACAAAGGGGATGCCACACCCTTAAATTGCACAGAATGCAAACAAGACAAAAAACCAAGCAATGTGAACTGAGGTCTAAGATGGTAGACATGCAAGAAATAGGAGCATGTTCACACTAGCAAAAAGAAGCAAAACCCCTTTGTTGAGCTGATTAGTATATATGTAGCTTACCACGGGCCTAGGTGGTCTGGAGTTGGGACCCGGTCCTATTTGTCTACCCTTTTATATGCATTACTTCAACTTTGATATACAGTAAGGTTTTTAATATAGACAGTATAGGTACCGTCCCAATTTAGGGTCACCTTGCCGCTGGTGGGACGGCTTGTATACTTTTTTTGATCAAAAATAGTTCACTAAGTACCCTATATTTATTATGCAACTTTGCTTTACATTTATATATAATGATGGTAGGGTATGAGATATATTTTTGACTTTTGTAGGTTTTGCTTCTTTTTGCTAGTGTGAACATGCTCCTATTTCTTGCATGTCTACCATCTTAGACCTCAGTTCACATTGCTTGGTTTTTTGTCTTGTTTGCATTCTGTGCAATTTAAGGGTGTGGCATCCCCTTTGTTGAGCTGATTAGTATATATGTAGCTTACCACGGGCCTAGGTGGTCTGGAGTTGGGACCCGGTCCTATTTGTCTACCCTTTTATATGCATTACTTCAACTTTGATATACAGTAAGGTTTTTAATATAGACAGTGTAGGTACCGTCCCAATTTAGGGTCACCTTGCCGCTGGTGGGACGGCTTGTATACTTTTTTTGATCAAAAATAGTTCACTAAGTACCCTATATTTATTATGCAACTTTGCTTTACATTTATATATAATGATGGTAGGGTATGAGATATATTTTTGTCTTTTGTAGGTTTTACTCCTCATAGCACGTTGTATCGAAGGGATATCCCAGGACTCCGGCTTCTTCGTCATCTTTATCTTGCGCCGGCGCACTAGATCATCCTTAAGCAACGTTTCCATACCAACATCCCAATATGCCAACACTGGCTCACTTATTACCGGTGCATGCGCAACGAAGCCTCCGGCCACACATTGTCACTCTCCTCAGTCCAGAGCTCTGATTGGTCACATTTCCTGATTCCTCTCCTGGACTTGCTAGATATTTAAACTTGCTTACCGCACATGTTTACAGCGCTTTCTCCTCTGTCTACAGCGGTGGATACCCCTCATAAACCTCCGACCCTTTATTTTCTTGGCATGTTTTTTCCCTAGGGCAGAGTTCCCAAACTCCAGTCCTCAAGAGCCACCAACAGGTCATGTTTTCAGGATTTCCCTACTGTTGCACAGGTGAGATCTTCTCACCTGCACAGGCAATAATGCCATCACCTGGGCCATACTAAAGAAATCCTGAAAACATGACCTGTTGGTGGGCCTTGAGGACTGGAGTTGGGGAACACTGCCCTAAGCAATCTGGTAAGGTTTTCTGTGCCCATCCTTCCTTAAACTTATCACTGCTTCTTAGGCACAGTTTATACACCAGTTCTAATCTACTTTCACTACCTTTTAGAGCTTTTCTCCCTTTCAGCACCAGCCCCTTCTTCTCCTGGTGGCTTATCTGCATTTCAGTTTATGACTCATTTTCTATTTGAAATCAATTATTTTTTTTCTTTGAGGATTTTCTTTTGGTCTCTTTCTTTCTTTTTGGCTTCTGAAAAATAATATGTGATATATTTTGAGGTCATTGTTGATATATTTTATTTCAGCTTCTCAATATGACATGTTTTTTTGTATATTTACCGATTTCTTTTTTTGAATTTTGTCTAAGGGGTAGCGTTTCTCCTTATGGAGATTGACACACCAGCTCTGGCACGTCAAGGTAAGGAGGCTTATTCGCCATGCAATGCTCCTCTGGGAAATTTAATATGCAAATTGCCTCTTCAGAGAAAAAGAGGACTTGTACTCTATAGTGCCACCTATTGGAAGTAGCAATCCTACAAGTCACAATCAACCCTTTAACGAGTCGTACAATATGACTTAGGATAAAATCCAAATCAGAATCTCAATTTGCAGACGCAGTGTTTTGTGCTGTTGGCCCTCGTCAGTGCAAAGTTTGAGAACTAATTTGGCTAGGTGAGAGGCTCTGGACTGAGGTCTAAGGGGTAACGTTTCTCCTTATGGAGAGTGACACACCAGATCGGGCACGTCAAGGTAAGGAGGCTTATTCACCATGCAATGCTCCTCTGGGAAATTTAATATGCAAATTGCCTCTGCAGAGAAAAAGAGGACTTGTACTCTATAGTGCCACCAATTGGAAGTAGCAATCCTACAAGTCACAATCACCCCTTTAACAAGTCGTGCAATATGACTTAGGATAAAAGCCAAATCAGAATCTCAATTTCCAGACAGTGTTTTGGGTTGTTGGCCCTCGTCAGTGCAAAGTATGAGAACTGATTTGGCTAGGTGAGAGGTGAGAGAGAATGATTGCATGGCGAATAAGCCTCCTTACCTTGACGTGCCAGAGCTGGTGTGTCACTCTCCATAAGGAGAAACGCTACCCCTTAGACCTCAGTCCAGAGCCTCTCACCTAGCCAAATCAGTTCTCATACTTTGAACTGACGAGGGCCAGCAGCCCGAAACACCGTGTCTGCAAATTGAGATTCTGATTTGGCTTTTATCCTAAGTCATATTGCACGACTCGTTAAAGGGTTGATTGTGACTTGTAGGATTGCTACTTCCAATAGGTGGCTCTATAGAGTACAAGTCCTCTTTTTCTCTGAAGAGGCAATTTGCGCATTTGAATTTTGTAAAACCTATATTTACAGTTTACTGATGAAGGTCCAGTGTTTAGACCGAAACATCTACATTTTTGGATTGCAGTCACTTAAAGAATTCAACAATCAATTATTCATCTGAGTGCCAAGCTTTATATTCAACAAAACTGTCGCCCACAACGGGAGCGTGGCGCCACCTGGAGACAGAAGGAGAAGCAGGGAGGGCAGGAACTGATACAGAGTCTACAATGCCAGATAATCTATGTCTACAGCCCATGAAATATAAACCTAGCACTGCTCCTGTGGTTAGAAATGAAGGTAATGGTGCATTTCCTTGAGTCGTACTTGTTGCAATTTCATGAACCAAAAAAAGGTCTGCTGTACATGCACTCTAGAAGTGGATAGAGGGCAGCCATGAAATCAACCAAATTCTGGAGAAGATTCCCTTATAAGCATCCAATGGTTCCTCCTCATTATCACACAGAAGGGTTATATCATCTGCTTCCCCTCAGCTCTGGATGAGTTGAAAACATATACATGATCTTCGCTTTATAAAGGTATATAATGATAAATTCAATCCTTTCATGTTCTTACCGTTCTTGTCTGCTCTTCTCAGTATCTGAAAAATAAAAGAAAAAATAAATTATTACCTCTGTACAAGTGACAGGCTTATTCATGCCAATTAAATCTTATGTGACATCTTTTTAATATGTCTTGTAGAAGCTTGGGTAATGCATCCGCTTCAAAATCAACTGATGGCTTACGTGACTCACAGGCAACAGAATAATACACTTTGTTATATACTGTAGGTAAAAACAGTCTATATATATATATATATATATATATATATATATATATAATTCAACCCCCTGTACAGTCAACAGCACCTATTCCTTCCACCTTCTCCTAAATGGCATTGCTAGTGACTGCAGAAGGACAGGGCAACGTGTTTTGGTGCTCCAAGTAGATTTGGCAAATTACGTTCTCCACTCCATCAGCACAACTTCAGATACTTATACAGTGGATCTAAAAAGTCTACACACCCCTGATAAAATACCAGTTTTCTTATATAGAAAAAAATCATCCCAAGAAAATAACTTTTTTCACCCATAATCAAATCCATTGAGAAACAAACTGAAATCATTTTGAGGGGGGAAATAAAAATAACAAACCTAAAATAATGTGTTTGGATAAGTGTGGGGATGTGGTTGTGTTCAGAATTAGCCAATCACATTTAAACCCATGTTACATAGTAGTCAGTACACTGCTGCCATCATTTACAGCAGTGATTTTGATTAAGCCCATATAAAATTTATCTGTTCTAGTAGAATTTTCCTGACATTTTCTAAGATGCATTTTACAGCAAAAGCTATGGTCTGTAAACAGTTTACAACACAGCAAAGGGATCTCATTTTTGAAAGTTATCAGTCAGGAATCTCTTCACTGTTTCATATAGTATAAGTATGCTCTAAAATAGTTACAAAATGTTTCACAATCAAATCCAATGGGAGTAATATCTAAAAAATAACTTTTATTAAATTTTTTTAAAATTCTTTCCAATATCAAAAATCAGTAACAAATATCCTAAAATTATCCTAAAAATAGGACTATAGCGTGTAATTTTTAATTGATATCACTGACTTCCCGTTAATGTATGTTATATTTATAGGAGACCAGTGATTAATCAAAATATAGATTCAAAGGGGTATCTTTTTTATATATGCATATAACTCCCTTTTAGTTTTTGCCTCTGGCTATTGCTAGAAATGCCACCTCATTTTTTCATCATTGTGAATCTAAGATCTGGTTGTGGCCTCGATTGTGTTAATAGTGCTGTGCCCTGTGCTTGTATCTTCTATGTGGCTTAATCACACTGCCATCTTGCACAGGTGCAATGATTTTGTCTCTTAATTTGTGAGTTTTTCACTAAAATAGCCTGGCTAATCATTTCTTATAGTCCTATAAGCTATCTGTATAATTATTCAGCCATACGCGTGTCATCATTCTTATATGATACTGTTATGATCATCAGGGGCTCACAGTCTATGATCTTTCTTAATGTGATAATATGATAGTTTTACAATGAACTTATCAGCAGGATTGTGTTTGGATAAGTGTGGGGGTGTTCAGAATTAGCCAATAAACCTGAGGGATCCACACGATGTACAATCCACAGATCCAATTGAAGCCATAGCTATCTTCAAGCTTTCAATGTAAGTCTACAAGAGCCTCGATCTGGCCTCGTTCTAGCTCTCATAGACTTACATTGAGTTGTGACCTACAGGCCGCCCTGCAAACACTGGAGCGATCCGGCAGGTCAGAAACTGCAGAAGACTGACCAGAGCGGCGCCGGGAACAGAAGAAGTCGGTGGCAGGTAAGAATATTACTAGAGGCAGGGAACATCCATTAGTGATAACACTACTGTGGTAAAATGAAAACAAAACAAAACACTAGAGTGTTGTTTAAGGAGAACCTGTGACTAGATTCAGGGTGTCTGAGCCATGAATGTTGTGTGAGCCACCAGAATGTATGAGAGGAAAACATGGTTTGAAAAGTGACCATAGGAAGAGACGTGACAAGTCCAGTGCGGCCCCTTGAAAGCTTCTCCCTGTCTTGCTCCAGATGATTGACAGGTCTCTTCCTACGTCCAGACAAGAGACCTGTCAATCAACTGGAGCAAGGATAAACCATCTGAAGGCCACGCCAGGCTAGTCATGTCTCTCCCTATGGTCCCGGTTGGCTTTTTAAATTATGTATTTTCTGAAACGCTGCGCTCTGTGGTTCACACAGCATGAATTTAATAATAGGTTCCTTTTAATGGGGTTGTACCAAGTGTATAAGTTCTCACCTATTGATCGGATAGGGGATAAATCATTGACCTCTGTGGGTCTGACTGCTGGGACCCACCGATTCAGAGGATCTGGCTCTGCGGAGCCATGACTGAATGAATCAGAGGTGAAGAATGCATAATTTCATTCTATTCATTCTTTATGAAACTGCCACATTGCCAAGCACTTTATGCAGCCATCTCCAGCAGTACCATAGAAAATGAATGGAGCGGAGTGGAGTATGCTCAAACTCTACTCCATTCAACGCCACGTTCTCAGGATTGGTTGGCGTTATAGCAGTCCAGATGCACAGCGATTAATAAATGATTCCCTATGCTATTGATTAGGAAAGCCTTGTGTCTAGGTGATGCATAATATGTCTGCCTGTCGTTAAGTGAAGTCTACCCGGTTATGTATGACATGGCTGGCTATCCGCAGCTTAATGTGGCTGCCTATCTCCGAGTGATGTATGGTACGGCAGCCTTTCTTCTGCTGAGGTTCTCATGACGGAGAAGAAAGTGAGCGCTGCTCTTACAGAGATACTGCACTGATACTGAAGTACTTCCATTAGTATTATGTGGGCTTTACAATTTTTAGACAGGGACAACTACTGAGAAAGGTATGAGAGCAGAAATTCACTTTATTTTCACAGCAAAACAGTTGAGGAAAATATTATTTGCACCCTTGATTGTTTATGACTAAAAAAGCTATTTTTTTTTAAATAAGACACTATATATCAACTGTGTATCATTAGAATATTTTAATAGCATATTAAATACATTCACTATTAAGTTGACCCATCACCACACATGCAGTCATTACTAAACAGATTGAGAAGAAACAAGTACCACTGTAGTTGCAGCACTTTTCTTTATGGGCTTTATTTCGTTGTCTATAAACATAACGCTCGTTTGTTTTGCGAAAGAGCTGTAGTTTTTTTCATCTGTCCATAGAACATTTTCACATGATTTTAGTTTGTCTATGTAACTTGTTCCAAACTTTAGTCACTCTTTTTAATGCCTTTCTGAAGTGGTGTCATCCTTGGCTTTTGCCCATAGAACTGAAGTTCTTTGAATGTTGTCCGATCTTTGCCATATTTCAAACCAACTTTTGTTGGGTTCTCCATTCATTTTTCCTCTTGATGTGTTTGGAAGGTTCTTGACTGTTTTACGAGTAGTATAATTTTTAACTGTTGAAGCCAGTATGCAGAAGCCTTTGGAGATAGTGTTGTATTTTTTAGACTGTTTGTGCTTGGTGATAATAACATTTATGGTATCTCTTATATTTGCAACAGGGAATGAAATTGGCCAAGAACTGTGGAAACTGGGATTGTGATCGGACACACACATCCGTCAGCCCCATCCTAGAAAACACTGCCTGCGCACTAGTTTTACAGTGTTTTCTATATGGATTGGTCTGTCACGTGCATATCCACAGGATATTCCAAGAATATATGATAGGTGAACGTCCTTCCTCAGGCACCCTTACCTATTACTCCTGCTTGCCATATTCTGCTGGCTTTGGTACAATCTTCTTCGTTTTAGATTGTAAGAGTTAGAGAAAGAGCAGAGCTATCAGCACTAAGGATATACACATGCCAGGTGAGTCTATTTCTTTAACACCAGTGTAGACCTCATCTTTTTAGCAGGTTCAGTTGTATCCAATCTAAATAATCCATCAGAAGCCCTAATGGGTCCCATTTTTCTCCTGACTGCAGCCGTTTTATCAGTTCTGGGCTAATTGTCAAAGAAACTACATCAAATCTGTTCTTCTAATAGTTCATTTAACAATTATTCATTTTCATTAGTTCCATTGCATTAAGCCTGAAATATTCCTCGCTGGGATATTTTATATATAGCAAGAATTATTACATAACAGTTATAAACAGAATGTCACTGACGGAGAACAGGCAGCTGAGACCGAGCAAACACACATCAAATACATATGCAACCAGTAAGCAAAAGAGAAGAAATGACTACGGAGCCGACACTGAGGAGAACGCAGGCGAATAACAAGACGCCAGATGCTCAGGACCCAGAATAAGACACAATTACATACACGCGAATCATTAGTGGAGTTTGCGCGACAAGTGTATTCTTCCTGATAACATGCTTAAGCTCAGTTCACACCGTATTCAATGGAAATGGTCTGGTGACTGAATAAAGAGCGTAGTTAAAAAAAAATAAAATTCATATCCTGCAATATACGTTAAGTGTATTGTACCTGTTATTCAGATGACTTTTCAGAATAAGCTGCCATGTCTGTGTACATGAGAAATAACACTATTTCTGGTCATTTTAATGCTCCCCACCTAATTGCCAGTTGTCTCTGTGCTAGTGGGTGGAAATTAGCAGCTATGATGTTTCCTGTACCCAGTACACACAAATATGAGAGATTCCTGATCTTCTGTGTCTATGTAGCACTTGTTGTGTTCAGAAGCAGCAGCAACATGGAGGACATTATACAGCAGTACTGAGCAGGATAGCTGTGAATCCAGCTGTGGTGAGATAAAACCATTAGATAACAGCAACATGGTGCTATTGTATCTTCTGTTTTTCACACTCTGCTGTTTCCTCTTCATCTCCTCTCCATAGACTTCAATAGGCAGCGGGAATCTGATCCTTCAGTGAGCTGACAGTTGGTCTTGTGACCAAGACAGATTTGAGCTATTTTTTAGAGTAAATGGTCGTCTCAAGAGGCAAGTGGGGAAGATGTGTGTGTATGTGTGTGTCCATGTGTTTTAGAGTAGAAGGAGAAATGGCTCATAAGTGGAGAAAGAAGCATATTCTCTGATAAGATATATTTCAAAGTTCCTTATCTTTGCTCGTACTGGTTTATGTAAAGTATATTGAAATGACAGTAACCATTTAAAATCTATGGGGATGTCGGCATGTATATCAGGAGAGTTTGTTAGTATGTATGTCAGCTGTGTAAGACAGACTCAGTGTGAATACCTTCACCTGTCATATACATCTGTTATTAATGTCTCATAATTATATACATACAATGACAGCAAACCCCCATGGTAAGATGTCTATCCTTCTATCTATCTATCTATCTATCTATCTATCTATCTATCTATCTATCTATCTATCTATCTATCCATCTATCCATCCAAATATGTGGTGAAACCTGACAGTGGAACTTCTTTAGAGACCAATCAAAATTCCACTAATAGGGTTTTCTAAAAATACCAATATTCAAACTTTATATCGGAATTCAAAATCTATCATGAAAAATCTGGTCTAAACAAAAGAGGATGGTTTTGGAGGTTTCTCAGTATATATAGTGATTCATTTTCTCATTATTTCTCACCTCCAGCATTTTCATTATTTTCAGTAAAGAACTACTGCACGTTTTGAGAAGGAAGATACCTTACCTATAATTAACCCGGTCTTTATTGTCTTCTTAATTTAGGAATAAATATAGAAGCTGAACACCGGCACTCCAGAGGCCGGCATGCTCATACTATTCAATAAAATAGGTTGGAGACTATTGTGTAAGTGGATCATAGATGATGAATGTAATATCATTATATGGAATAATTGCCATCGATAGTCATATTGTTTTCTTTTTGTTTTATGTGACTTTTCATAATATTACCTCTCATTTATGTTTAGTTTCAATATTTGGTGTTAGTTTCTGCAAATATTATTAGCATTTGTATTTCTCAACATATTACATAACTACCTAGGGGGAAATGTCATATGTGAATATATGTGAGATCAAGGACCAGGTGCCGTTTATCCTTTTATTAGTGCTGACTCTGATCTACCTATCTATCTATCTATCTATCTATCTATCTATCTATCTATCTATCTATCTATCTATCTATCTATCTATCCATCTATCTATCAATCCATATACATATATATGTCTATCTATCTACCATATACATATATATGTCTATCTATCTATGAATGCTGATCTGATAAATTAGTGTATTAGTGCTTTCTAATACTAGGTGATATCTCCATCACATATGATGCTGGAATGACAGCTCAAAAGTTTTAATATTAAGAAGAAATGGACAATTCCTTTCATCTTGCTCTCTGCCTATCAGAGTCTGAGAGATAAATAAGATGACCACAGTGCTCCATTCATACTTACATCCAGGAAGATGGACATGCCTTTGGTCATGTGCAGGGATGAGCTGATCTCTTCTGAAGAGTCAGTCCTGGAAGGAGAAGACATCTCCTGACCATCCATTCTGTAATCAATGCAGAGATTCACAGGTGCCTGGATACCAGGTGAACTCCTTCTCTATGAAGCTTAGGTCTATGAGTCAGAGATGCTCACAGCAAATACCAATCTGCTTTGTGCTGATCCTCCTTCAGTTTCCTACAATCCCTCCCAAGTGTGCTCATCCTCCTGATCAGCAACACTGTACAGCCCCCTACCCTTCTCTTCCCACTGTTACTACTGTATATACCTAATTACTATGTTATAGTTTATATCAGAATCCTTTTGTAATTACTACATATATGAATCAGGACTATAAATAAAGAATACAACTGAAATTATTACTATTGTCTTAATTATTTGGAAAAAGCAAACAAATCCATAGATGAAAGATCACTGATGTTAAAGGTTAGTATATACACTATGTGCGCCATCTAGTGGTCAATAAATGGAACTGTGCAACTACCGTAAGGATTGTTACTAAAATATTGAATTTATGTCGAGAGAATAATTATTGCCCTTTCCTCCTTGTTTGGGTCCTCTGCAATTCTTCTTGGATTGTCTTTACCAACATGTATCATACATAAAATCCTAGGCAAAACATTATTAATGAATAGTCATGAGCGAGCGCGCTCGTCACTGCATTTCACTGCTCGATAAGCTTGGCAAGTATTTCCGGGGTTGCTCGGGCGGGAGCTCGGGTCCCCACCCTGCATGTTTGGCGCTCTTTAGAGAGCCAATGGTGACCCTATGCTTGTTACATTGTACCCTGGAAAGAGGCAGAGTAGGGAGAGTTGCTGCTGTGTGAGGGACAGAATTGGCGGTGTGATAGTTAGATATAGGTATTCCACAGCAAGATACATATCTATCTGAACTAACAGTCCTTCTGAGGACTAATCCAGCGGCATATATAAATCCTGGTGACAGCAGGAGTTAGGCAGGCAGAGATTGTGGACACTATACAGCACAATAGGGTCCATTGCATGTTCTGTCTGGTGCCACTGCTGCTGCCTGTTACAGATATCAGGGCTTTGCTCTTAATCCTGATTATTTTCTTAAAAAGTAATAGAGTCCAACATTTTACAGCTCCATTTGCTTGTTAGCACTGCGGAATACAGTCAGACCTTCATCATCAGAAGTGATCCCATATTACTGCTGTACAAATCCAGCAATTTGTAGGGAACATGTAAAATATTCTACTCCATTTAAAGTTTAGCAAAAGTGTGTTGGTGAAGCTATTCACATGTGGTCTCTGCCAATAATAATAAACTACAAAGCCGGTATTTAAAAGCGTGGGCGTCCGTCAGACATATCACATATTACTGCGGTACAAATCCAGCAATTTGTAGGGAACGTGTAAAATATTCTACTCCATTTACAGTTTGGCAGCAGTGTGGCAGTGAAGCTATTCACACGTAGTCGCTGGCAATAATAGTAAACTACAAGGCCGGTATTTAAAACCGTGGGTGTCCGTCAGACGTAACACATATTACTGTGGTACAAATCCAGCAATTTGTAGGGACCATGCAAAATATTATTGTGGCGCCCCTGAGAATTCAATCGCCACAGAGGTACTGCACCTCACCCAGAGGTGTGATGTCTCCCTTCTCTCAGGTAAGATGGGAGTGCTGCACGGAACCCCCGAAACACCTGCATCCAACACTACACAGCTCCAGGCCGGCTGGAGGGGCAAGAGGCAATGTATGTTTCTGCTGAGCCCTGACCCTGGCTGGAGTGGGGGGAACCAAAAGGTAGGGGGAACCAGTAGTGGGTGTGGGTGGAGGAAGTAGATAGAGGGAGCACTTTAGTAGGAGTATATATAGGGAAGCCATCTTAGGGTGGCAGGACAGTAAGGTCAGGAGTAGTGTGAGTTCCAGGGAGCTGTTCAGAAGAACAGTCGGGAGCAGAGTCTCATTAGGAGATATGCTCCACAGTTAGGGCCAAGTGTGAAGGCCCCGGAGGGGAGCAGGGAGTAGGCTCCATTCTACAAGAAGGATCCCAGGGGGTGTGGCACGTGCAGGACGGCACCTGTACGCCCCGCATGTGTCAGAAGACAGAGGGATTGCTGCGGCATTCTAATCCCCAGGAGGGTCAAGTGGGTCCCAGATCCGACGTACAGGAAGGACTTCAGAGTACCCGAGCAGGATTGAGAGTGGGCAGCGCAGAGCAGGAGGGAGAAGGACCAGAGTAAAGACGGTCAAAATAGGAACACGAGAAAAAGGGGTTCTGCCAGGTATTCCCAAATTGCCTGAGGAAGGATTGAACCCCTGCCCGGTGAACACGGCGCGACGAGGGAGGCCTTTACCTGTAAAGTGCACCTGTGAAGTGTCTAAGAACTGTGAGTAAAATCTTGGATGACTGCACTGCACTGCCTCTGTCCATGCCTTCGTCGGCGCTATCGTTCCCCCTGCACTACAACGCCCAGCGCGACCCACTCTCTTCTACTACACTGCCCTGAGGCCTGCTCCACCTGTGGGGAGCTGTCCCATCACTTGCTGCCCTAACATCTGCCTCAGAGGACTGTTGCAGCACTGGTGATCCTCACCAGACACCACAGGTGGCGTCACGAGAAATCCCAAAAACCCCATATAAAAGTATTCCCCTTTTAGTGACCGCCCTGGGCCACGGACCGGGCCAGCCACCGTGACATCCCCTGCGAGCAGCCAGAGGCCCAGCTGCCGGGTACCCCCCGGCCATGGAGGCGCGTCATCTTTGGCGTCACGAACAGGATGCGTGACCAGCCCGTACCGGCGTGTGAAGTGTGCTTAAAGAATTATATGATGTTACTGAATGTGGCACCCGCCCCAGAAGAACGGGCGCCATTATGTGCGTGATCAAAGACAACAGTATGGAACCTCCCATCGTGGGCCGGGTCCCAGAATGGCGCCAAAAGCATACCCTGCCCCTTGCAACAGTGACTGTCCGCATAGATGTGTCCGTCAAGGCAGGAAGGCCGTCACAGGGAGTGACCGACAGCAAATCACCATGGGACCGCCCCCAAAAGAGGAGAAGAGGAGGAGAAAAGGAATGGAGACAGGGTGTGGTCTCAACCCGTCTAGCCAGCCAGGATGGAAGGAAGCAGGAGTCCAGCCCCCGCCTCTGGTCTGCCACAGCATCCAGTCACCCCCCTCACCATAGAGGGAGAAGTGGAAAAGTTGTCCCCGGAGGACGTGGAATTCCCCCAGAGCGAGGTCCTCGAGCTGGGCCAGCAGGTAGAGCAAGCTCACCAGGCAGCGGTCGCAAGATGGAAAAGCGAGCTGCTGGAAAAGTTGGCGGCACGACGGAAAGTGACACCGAATACCAGCAGCCGCACACCAGCCCCGGCGGAGCTTGCGGAGAACCAGAAGGCTGTGTGGAGTACAGGAGCAGATAGGAGAGAATCCCCAGCCTCGGGCGCTGCCAGCGCTGACCTGCTCCTGGGCCTCTTCCCCCAGCTCTTGCCGTATGCTGCCGTACCCTGGCTGGAACAGCCATACAGCCCGGAACCTCCACCCCCGGGCCCTGAAGCAGAGGGTCTCCCATATAGTGCCCCTCCGGAACCTCTAAACCCGGGCGCTGAAGCAGTGGGCCTACTGCTGGAAGCCCTCCTGCCACCTCCGCCTCCAGCAGCAGAGTAGATCTACGGCGCGCCGGTCTTTGACTGGTCTGCCCGCTTCGAGGATCAGCAGCCGTGCCCGCTCCTCCCAATACCAGCGCCCCCGGTTGCCTATACCAGCGGAGTCGAGTTATGCTGGGACAACCGGGGGGGACGACCTGATGGGGTTCCCGCGAGAGACCGAGGGTGAAGCACTGCAAAGGCAAGAGTTCTGCAGGCGGGAGCTTCGGCAGCTTGAAAGGGAGCGACGCGCGTGGGAAGGGAGCGACGCGTGCGGGAAGCGAGCAGTGAACGCCTGGAGGCCCGAGACAAGGCCGCCAAGGCGCAGGTCCGCCAGGCGATAGCCCTCCCCAGCCCCCGCGAGGAAGGCCTCATCGTAAAATTCAACTTGAAGGCTGGGTGGGGCTTTATCCGCAGTCCCGAGTTTAACAGGGACATATTTGTCAACTGGCTGGATGTGGAGCCCAAGTTGGAGGAAGACCATCCCGACCAGAACCTGTATCCGGGAGATCGTGTCACGTTCACCCGGCACCATGGTGAACGTGGCTGGTATGCCCTGCATGTGTACCATGTCAGCAAGGACACACCCCTGTCCCATCACTTGCTGCCCTAACATCTGCCTCAGAGGACTGTTGCAGCGCTGGTGATCCTCACCAGACTCCACAGGTGGCGTCACAAGAAATCCCAACAACCCCATATAAAAGTATTCCCCTTCTGTTGACTGCCCTGGGCCACGGACTGGGCCAGCCACCGTGACATTCCCTGCGAGCAGCCAGAGGCCCGGCTGCCGGGTACCCCACGGCCCTGGGGGCGCGTCATTATCCTGCATTTACAGTTTAGCAGTAGTGATGAGCGAGTGTATTCGTTACTATTCGCTATTCGCATGGATAGTAGGGTGTTCGGGTTACTCGTTATATTGCAAGTATTTGTGTACTCACCTCGCTATATTTGGATGTCCCATCCTGTAGTTTTGGCGCCTCCGTTGCAGCCAATAAACATGCTGGGTATCTTAACGAATCACAGTAATGCCACAGACATCTTGGTTGTGGCGTTACTATGATTGGCTGGCCAGTCTATTTAAGCCCTGTTGCCGCCACTTTTGGAGTGACCAAAGAGTTTTACAATGGAATCGTTCAAGAGGACCATTGTAGATCAGTTGATTGGGCAATTTTCAATAAACCAGCACAACAGCAAGGGCTATCTGTGCCTGTAACAATGCCAAGGAGGGATAAGTTGCAGAACATGGTCAAGGGGTACTTAAGTGACCATATGTGCGTCCTTTCTGACGCTTCAGTTCCCTTTAATTATTGGGTGTCTAAGCTGAACACTTGGCTCGACCTCTCCTTATATGCCTTGGAGGTGCTGGCCTGCCCGGCTTCTAGTGTGGTGTCAGAGCTTGTTTTCAGTTCCGCTGGGGCAATCATCACTGATAGGCGCACAAGCCTCTCCACGGAAAATGCAGACAGACTTAATCTGATTAAATTCAGCAAGGACTGGATATCTCCACAGTTTTTAATCCCTCCAGATGACAGCAAGCCAACCTAAATTCACCAAAATGCAGATTCATGCTACTGCTGTTAATGCCACCCTCTTCCTATAAAACCTGTTTCCTTCCTTCGTCAACCATGACTCAGCCCATAGGGCTAATTTTTACAAACCCTATGCACATTGTGCAGTGGACAAACCAGGACAGTATTCCTACTGCAGTCTAACTACTATTTGTGATTGGAGGCCCTTGGGATGGTGGCTTCCTGTGTCAACCATGACTCAGCCCATAGAGCTAATTTTTACAAACCCTATGCACATTGTGCAGTGGACAAATCTGGAATGTACTTTGGTCCTACCAAACTAATATTTATCATTGGAGGCCCTTGTCACAGGTTGTGCCACATTGTGACTGAGATAGGGGATACATATTCAATAGATATGTACTGTCAGTCACCTTATTTGGGAAAAAACATGCCTGGCTTGTGCCACATTGTGATTGAGATAGGGGATACATATTCAATAGAAATTTACACTGACTGTTGATGACCGACTGATAGCCCTCTGAAAACTTGAATTGAGGGCCACAACTACTACAGTATTCCATCGTAGATAATGTTTCTCAAGGGAGGCCCTTGTAATGGAATCTTTCTGCACCTATGACACAGCCCCCAGAAGTAATTTTTGGAAATACGATGCACATTCTGCACTGGACCAAGTAGTACAGTATCAAGAAGTCTTCTGTTCCTATATAATCTGGGGAATATTGACAATCAAAATCTCTGAGCCATTTGGAGAAGCTTCTCCAACCCACCCTGGAGGAGGGGGCACCATATATTCTTTGTCCATTGACTTGCACAAGTGATATATTTGAGCTCGTCATCCAGTTGACTAGTGCAGCTTTATTTTTACGGTTCACAGAGCTAAGCCAAACCTGAGGATCGCAGGCCGCAATCACTGCTACCTTCTAGCACTCCATGTCTCTTGGCCTTTTTGTCTGTAGTCTCTGCCCTTAAATGAGTCAAATAATAGAGTGAGGGCCCTAAAATATGAATAAATGAGGGCACTCTCAAATGTACACAAGAGGCACCTCCAAATTTTCTAGAGGAGGGCATGTAACATGTTGACATGTCTTTTTAGTAATGAGTTCATATTACTGACAGTATAAATTTCTCCTGCAATGACTTAGTCCGGCCATTAGGGGTCAGCAAGAAACAAGTAAAGAAAAAGCCTGGGGATCTGTAAAAAAGCCCGGGAAACACAGAACCAGGAAGTCCTCCGAGAAGACGGTGTGTCCAAGAAGAAGCTGTGCCTTGTGAGTAACTGAAATATGTGACCGGTCACCAACTGTGTAGTCAGTTAGGGAAAGCTAGTTAGTGATTCCAGTAGTGCTGAGAACTGCCTGGTGTATATCACTGCTGATGGACTGATCAGGCTTGATCCAGAGATTGTGAAGGATCTGACATACTAAGATTCTGTGTATGTGGATACTACAAAGGAGCCCTGTTGTGAACTATGTTTTGAGACTGAGATTGATTCTATTTCCTGCTGACACCTGGATGTGCTGAAGAGCTTGGTGAGAAGGAGAAGCTGATCAAACCCTGTAGCCAGAGATCAGGGTCTAATAAAAGGTTTAGTCTGTTAACTGTTTGTATATGTATTAAGTCAGAGAGATTTCTCTTTGCTCTTGTAGGAAGAGAAACTGTACACTGTATAGGTAACGCATTGGCTAGATATATACATAAGTGTTCTCTAAGGGGAAAACAAGGGTACCCAGATCCCATTGTATTAGTGTGGGAGGGGGTTGTAAGGTTATATTCCTGGGAGGATCACATGCCACATCCGCGGTAACATCCTGGGTAGGCCCTGTACTGAATAAGGGTGGGAGCGGCATAGCCCAGGGGTAGTTTGGCTCATTCCCGCGAGATTGGCACTTGGACTCTCTCGGGCTGCATAACTTGTATTTTGTGTTAGTGGCTGTTGTGGCCCATATTTTGTAGAATCGTTTAACCCTGTCATTTGTGTGACCAGTATAAAGAAAGTTATTTGCCACTATACGAGGTCGAAGTCATTCATAGCAGCGCCGTATCCCTTATACACATTCAACCGGCGTTTCAGTCGTTACGGGCACTTCAAAATGTATGTTACAGGGTCACACGAGGGCTCTCACAAAACTCAGCTTTCCTGCCTACTGCAGGCCCTCTGAACATATGAATTTAGGGCCGCAGTATCACATGGTGGTGGAGGAGTAGGAAGAGGAGGAGGGTCAAACCCAACGCTACAATGGGCACATTGTAAACTGCTATGGAATATGTATTCCACTATCTGAGTGTCAATAATGGAGGGACCGCCCAAATGTCTAAGTAACAGTTGTCCCTCCAAAACGCATTTTACAGAGCCACCTGAGGTCTCTCAGGTCAAAGATCAACATACCTACTGGTACATTCTATCTGTGCTTGTAAAGTGCTCAGGAATAGCGAACTAAAAATGATGTAAGACAGAGGGACCTACAAAATGTATAAGTCAGGACCCTCCCAATTGTAAAAGGTGAAAAAAAGCCACAACATTATGATTGAAAAAACGCTAAAAGGGATATTTTTTTGGTTTCTCTGGTTTATTTAGCCTTATATACAAGTGATTATGCAGGAAAAACTGTTTCTTAACCTTTTTGGCCTGTTAAATGCAATTTAGGTTAGGTTTGGTAGTTGTTCTTGTGTGTCTGTAAAAGTGGCGTAATACTGCGACAAACTTATTCCCATAAACCATATGTGATTCAGAAATGCATGCAGGCACATTCTCCAGGATCTTCCCATTCTGTTTCATCACTTCCCATCCATTTCAGCCTTTTCCTCGGGCCCCCAGACCCTTTTGTAGGGTCAAGCAGAAAATTATTTGCATTTCCCATTGACTTACATTGTACTCGCTATTCAGAACGAATATGCGATTATTACAAGGGATTCGTTACGAGTATAGCGATTACGAATATTATGGTACTCGCTCATCACTATTTGGCAGCAGTGTGGCAGTGAAGCTATCCACATGTGGTCGCTGGTAATAATAGTAAACTACAAGGCCGGTATTTAAAACCGTGGGCGTCCGTCAGACGTATCACATATTACTGTGGTACAAATTCAGCAATTTGTAGGGACCGTGCAAAATATTCTCCTCCATTTACAGTTTGGCAGCAGTGTGGCAGTGAAGCTATTCACATGTGGTCGCTGTGAATAATAGGAAACTTGCAGTGAGTCCAACGGCTGACCAATTTTAGAAAAAAAACTCCACTAAGAATTTAAAGACACATAGAGCAGGGCCACAGTAATGACAAATTCCCATTAGAAAGGAGAGAGTCTGCTATACAGTTATAGGGTATGCAGTGAGTCCAACGGCTGACCAATTTTAGGAAAAACCCCACTAAGAATTTAAAGACACACAGAGCAGGGCCACAGTAACGAGTACAACATGTTCCCATTAGAAAGGAGAGAGTCTGCTATTCAGTTATAGGGTATGCAGTGAGTCCAACGGCTGACCAAGTTTAGGAAAAATCCCACTAAGAATTTAAAGACACACAGAGCAGGGCCACAGTAACAAGTACGACATGTTCCCATTGGAAAGGAGAGAGTCTGCTATACAGTTATAGGGTATGCAGTGAGTCCAACGGCTGACCAATTTTAGGAAAAACCCCACAAAGAATTTAAAGACACACAGAGCAGGGCCACAGTAACAAGTACGACATGTTCCCATTAGAGAGGAGAGAGTCTGCTATACAGTTATAGGACATGCAGTGTGTCCAATGGCTGACCAATCTTAGGAAAAACACCACTAAGAATTTAAAGACACACTGAGCAGGGCCACAGTAACAAGTACAACATGTTCCCATTAGAAAGAAGAGAGTCTGCTATACAGTTATAGGGCATGCAGTGAGTCCAACGGCTGACCAATTTCAGTAAAAACCCAACTAATAATTTAAAGACACATAGAGCAGGGCCAAAGTAATGACAAATTCCCATAAGAAAGGAGAGAGTCTGCTATACAGTTACAGGGTATGCAGTGAGTCCAACGGCTGACCATTTTTAGGAAAAACCCCACTAAGAATTTAAAGACACACAGAGCAGGGCCACAGTAACGAGTACGACGTGTTCCCATTAGAAAGGAGAGTCTGCTGTACAGTTATAGGGTATGCAGTGAGTCCAACGGCTGACCATTTTTAGGAAAAACCCCACTACGAATTTAAAGACACACAGAGCAGGGCCACAGTAACAAGTACGACATGTTCCCATTAGAAAGGAGAGAGTCTGCTATACAGTTATAGTGTATGCAGTGAGTCCAACGGCTGACCAATTTTAGGAAAAACCCCACTAAGAATTTAAAGACACATAGAGCAGGGCCACAGTAACTAGGTACGACATGTTTAAATTAGAAAGGAGAGAGTCTGCTATACATTTATAGGGTATGCAGTTGTGGGGCCCCTGAGGGTTTAGTCGCCACAGAGGTACTGCACCTCACCCAGAGGTGTGGTATCTCCTTCTTTCAGGTAAGGAGGGAGTGCTGCCCGGAACCCCAACACCCACATTCAACACTACACTGCTCCAGGCCGGCTGGAAGGGCAAGATGCATGTGCACAGTGCTGAGCCCTGTCCCTGGCTGGAGTGGGGGGAATCCAAAGGTAGGGGGTACCAGTAGTGGGTGTGGATGGAGGAAGCAGTTTAGGGGAGCACCATAGAAGGAGGTATAAAAAGGGAAGCCATCTTTGTATGGCAGGTCAGTCAGTGGAGAACAGACAGTCAGGGAACAGAGTCTCTTAGGAGCTCTGCCCCACAAGTGGGGCCTAGTGCTAGAGGCCCAGGAGGGGAGCAGAGGAGAAAGGCTCCGTTCTATTGAAGGGATCCCAGGGGGTACGGCGAGTGCAGGACGGCACCCGTACGCCCCGAATCTGTCAGAAGACAGAGGGATCGTAGGCCGCAAGAAGGGGACCGGCCCCTGGACCAGCCGTGTTACTTTAAGTATCGGCTTGGAAAACCGGAGGCTTCTGGCTTATATAGTTCAGTCGCCAAAGCCTCATTCTGATCTCCGTGAGGGTCAAGCAGGTCCGGGAACTCCAATTAGACAGGAGGGACTTCAGAGCACCCGAGCGGGACTGAATGTGTGGAAGCGCAGGGCAGGAGGGAGAAGACCCAGCGTGAAGACGGTCTAGAGAGGAACACAAGAGAGCGGGGTTCTGTCAGGTGCTCTTAAACTACCTGAGGAAGAGCTGAACCCTTGTTCTGGTGAACGCAGCGCGACGTGGGAGGCTGTAAGCTGGACAGTGTGTGGCGCCCTGCTGCGCATTGGTGCCACAGATCACAGAGGGGTGCATTGACGGATTCCTCCACAAGAGGCCCTCATAGCATTCACACACCTCCACCTTCCACCTCAGACCAGCAGAGGGAGCCCTTTAGGGATATAAAAAGGGAAGGTGGAGCTAGGCAGCTCAGTCTGGAGTCTACAGTCTGGAGTATGCATTCTGGAGTCCACAGAGAGTGAAGTCTGTGTGAAGTCTGCTGCAGCCAGAGAGGTTGTCAGGTCAGTCCAAACTCAGAGAGCTCAGATTAGTGAGCCTAGGGCGTGCCGACGCCAAAAGGGCAGTAAAGCGCAGTGTGCCTGCTGCAGTGTGAAGTCTGGTGAGGGCCCCGAGTGTGGCCGAAGGCGAGTGTAAAGATAGTAACATAGGGGGCAGAGGAGCTTTACCCGCTCACCCCAAAACCATTTACCGGACACCGGGTCCGCGTCTGCAGGGATTCCTTACAACCAGCAGAAATAACCGGAACCCCTGGCGAACTATATGTCCCAGGAACACCAAAAGCTGACTGTTATACCAGGGTCAGGAGTCACGGAGGCCCAAGAGACCAGGGAGTGTGATCTGCAGCAGAAGGCCCTACCACCAGGTCAGCAGGTGCAAGACAGAGACCAAGTTAGGCCTAGCTCCAGGCAGGTCATAAGCTTATCAAGGAAAGGCAAGGAACAGGAGGCTCTACACCCGCTCACTGGGGAGAGTCCTGATATGCACCCTTCACCCTACAGTGCCCTGGATCGTGCCTGAAACACCACCAGTAAAGGTACTGAAGTGAACTCCAGTGTGCATGCCTATTCTTCTATCCTTCCTCTGACCCGGCTGGGTCCCCTCTGTCCTGCATCCCTTCTCGTACGCTGCCCTGAGGCCCCGCTCCACCTGTGGGGGGCCGCACTAACTAAGCTACCTGAACACCGGCCTCAGAGGACTGTCGCAGCGCTGGTGATCCTCACCAGACACCACAGGTGGCGTCATGAACATTCCCTATCCCATATAACTTCCCCCCTTCTTTTAAGAGTGACCCCAGGGTACGGGCCCGGGAGCCGACCACCGCGACATCCCCCAAGGTCAGGCAACAACAAGGCCTGGGCGCCGAGTCGTTCCCATCCCCTGGGTGCATCAAGTGCAACCTGAGGAACTTAACAACTGTGAGTAAAGACTCGGATGACTGCACCGCACTGCCTCCGTCCATTATTTCAGCTGCGCCATCTTTCCCTCTGCACTACAACGGCCAGCGCCACCAACAACACCTACACTGCCCTGGAGCTAGCTCTTCCTGTGGAGAGCCATACCATCCTTGCTGCAGAAACATCAGCTTCTGAGGACTGCTCCGCAGCGGCGGCTCCCTTTAGCCGCATTCCACAGGTGGCGTCACAAACACTTTACAAATCCCCTATAAATAATCCCCCTTTTGTTGACCGCCCTGGGCCACGGACTGGGCCAGCCACCGTGATATCCCCCACCAGCATCCATAGGCCCGGATGCCGAGTACCCCACGGCTCTGGGGGCGCGTCACAATGAGTCCAATGGCTGACCAATTTTAGGAACAACCCCACTAAGAATTTAAAGACACATAGAGCAGGGCCACAGTAATGACAAATTCCCATAAGAAAGGAGAGAGTCTGCTATACAGTTATAGGGTATGCAGTGAGTCCAACGGCTGACCAATTTTAGGAAAAACCCCACTAAGAATTTAAAGACACACAGAGCAGGGCCACAGTAACGAGTACGACATGTTCCCATTAGAAAGGAGAGAGTCTGCTATACAGTTATAGGGTATGCAGTGAGTTCAATGGCTGACTAATTTTAGGAAAAACCCCACTAAGAATTTAAAGACACACAGAGCAGGGCCACCGTAACAAGTATGACATGTTCCCATTAGAAAGGAGAGAGTCTGCTATACAGTTATAGGGTATGCAGTGAGTCCAACGGCTGACCAATTTTAGGAAAAACCCCACTAATAATTTAAAGACACATAGAGCAGGGCCACAGTAATGACGCGCCCCCAGGGCAGTGGGGTACTCGGCAGCCGGGCCTCTGGTTGCCGGGGGATATCACGGTGGCTGGCCCGGTCCGTGACCCAGGGCGGTCAGTGAAATGGGGGAATACTTTTATATGGGGTTTTATATGAGGACTGCAGCCCTGGGCACGGAGATGGGGAACTCGGAGACAGGTCAGATGTTGGGGGAGCAGTCGTGGCCTGGATCCGCTCCATGCCCAGGGCCGTCACAATCAAAGTAATGGGCTTACCGGGTTGAGTGGTTCTTATCGACTACGCCACCTGTGGCGCCTGGTGAAGGCCACCAGCGCTGCTGCAGTCCTCTGAGGCGTGATGTTGCGGCAGCATTAGTTGACACTACTCCCCACAGGTGGAGCAGGGCCTCAGGGCAGAGACGAGGATGGAGGGAGTTGTAGTGTAGGAGGTCTGGTGCTACGTGGTGCAGTGCAGAAATAAAGAGTCCCGAGGCCATAGGGGTTGACTTCCAGGGTTTTTACTCATGGTGGAGAGTACAGCTGCAAGGCTTCTCCCTGCTCCTCACGGAGTTCTGCGGTCACCAGGGGCGGGAGTCCGACAACCTCTGAGTAATTCAAGTGCTTGATCAAGACCCCACACCAGAGTGTTCCTAGACTTCAGACTTAGTCCTCTCCTGTCTGCGTGTATAGATAGGCCAGGTCTCCCTCTGGACTACGCTCAGAAAAAGGGTACGGGTGGCAGCTCCGCTCCTTCCGTTACCCGGTGGGATCCTCTGGACCTGCCGGGCTTCCCTGACTAGGACGTAGAGTAGCAAAGTCAGGTGTCGGGGGTATGGTCCTTGACCGGGTTGAGACATTCGTTAACTCCAACCTGCCCCGCGACCCAAGGCCAGGGTACGAGGGCCGTGTCTCCATCCGCTGCAGGTTCACCCAGAAGCCACGTTCAGGGATGGAGATCACAATCAAAGACCCTATGCCCAAGATGGCTGTTTATTAAATATGAAATATTAAGTGCAACTAAATGTGCGTCCTCCACCCTCACCCACTACTGGGTTCCCCCTAACTCTTGGTTCCCCAGTCTCCCATTTCCAGTAGGGGCAGCACATTAGTGCCTACTAGCCCCCTCTGGTGGGAGAAGTGTGGTGTTGGATGTGGAGGTGGGGTCCTGACCATTGCACCGTTCTTACCTCGAAGGAGGAACACCACACCCCATTGAAGAGGTGCATCATCCCTGTGGCGGTCGAACCCTCAGGGGCGCCACACTGGGACCTCTGTGACTCCTGGCTCTGGTACTACAATCAGCATTAGGTGGACCTGGGACCCGTAGTTCTCCAGGGGTTCCGGTGGTTCCTAAACTTTTAAAAATTGAATGTCTGTACCAACTCTTTACTCAATTGCAGCCCGCGGACGAGCTGTGTTTCACCGGGGGGGAATGTGGCACCCCTGAGGGTTCAGTCACCACAGGGGTACTGTACCTCAGTTCGAGGTGTGGTATCTCCTCTTCCAGGTAAGGATGGAGCATCTCTCAGGACACCACTTCACCACTCAACGCTACACCATTCCTGTCCTGTAGGGGGCCTAAATGCACCAGGCTGCTGCCCCGGCCCGGGATAGAGGAGATGGGGGGGAACCAAAGATAGGGGGAACCATGTAGTGGGTGAGGGTGGAGGACACACTTTTAGGAAACACTTATTGATTCATATTTAATCTACGGCCATCTTAGGTTCAAGGTCCTTTGATTGTGGTCTTCTGTCAGGGTCCAGCAAAAGTCTGCAGCTGACTGAAGATACACGGTCCTCGTACTCTGGCCTTGAGATGAGGAGCGGGTCAGAGTTAACCACTGTCTCTACCCGGTCAAGGTCCTGACCTAAGAAGGCCTTGGAGGGGAGCGGAGGAGATAGGCTCCACAGGCAAAAGGATCCCAGAGGGATACGGACAGAGTGGAGTCGCCACCTGTATTCTTTACTCTGGCCTAGTCAGAGGGATTCCTGCTGCAAGAGGGGTGACCGGTCCCCGATATCTGACTTTGTTACTTCACGTCTCAGTCAGAAAAGCCCGGAGGCTTAGTGGATCCCAGAGGGATACGGACGGAGCGGCCTACGCCACCTGTATCTCTTACACTGCGTTTATCCAGTGGACCCAGCCTTACACCACGTTCTAACCACACACAGTCAGGAGAAGACTCAGTGGGAGAACTTACCAAGGAGAGGAACACACACCAGAGGGGTCTCCTGATCTACCTGGAAAGTGCTGAACCCCCTTCCCGGTAGCTGCAGTACGCCGTGAGTAGCAGAGAAAAGCTTTGCGGCTGAAAGTTCATCTGAAAGTGAGTCAAGACTAGAGATGAGCGGTGTTCGAATCGAACTGTTTGCCAATCTCAAATTCGAGCTGTTTTGGGCGGTGTACGAGCCGTTCGACGAACCCGAACGATTTGAAAAAAATTCGGCTGTTCGAGGTTATGTTCGATAACTGTTCGTGCACCCAAATCGTAACTGGATTTTTTCACAGTAATGCTGATAATCAATGTTAATACACAGTTTGAGTGTACAGCAGGGCGGGGGGAGGGGCATGGGATGGATCTCTGCAGAGATAATGAAGATCTCCATATTTTTTTTCTTTCCCACATTTACAGAGGGGAGGTGCAGTCTGTCAGCCTATCAGCAGCGCACACACGGAGCGAAGTGCTTTTTTTCACACAAGCAAGGGCATGTGTCATTGGCTGTGTATGTCACATGTCCTTGCCCTATAAGACCCAGCCATTTTCCCCATTGCCACCATTTTCTCACTGCTGCAGCTGAGCGTTAGACGGCACTGCTGCTGCTGTTAGCGCTATATTGTGTAACTGAATTGCAAGCGAATTTTCTCTTAAATAGACAGAAAGGTTTAGGGAGTAGGTAGGTTTGTAATTGCAGCACTTTTGAGGGCTAGGTTACAGCAGTTCCTATCACTTTTTGCCAGGCAGGTCTGTTTTAGTGCTGTGCAAGTGTTTTTCACAGCATTTGGCTAAATCTAGCTAAGCAAATCCTTTTGGGCCTCTTGCAGTGTGTGTTAGTCAGTGGAGTAGCCTATCTGTGTTGCAAGCTACACCACCTGTGTATGTGATACAAATTTTTTTTGGGCCTGTAGCAGTGTGTGGTACTCAATCTATTAGGCCATCTATACCAAGCTCCACCAGCTTTGAAATTAATAATAATTTTTAGCTGCATCTAGCCTGGAAAATAATTTTGGGCTTAATAGCAGTGTGTGGTACTCATTGTATTAGGCCATCTAGACCAAGCTCCACCAGCTTTGAAATTAATAATAATTTTTAGCTGCATCTTGCCTGGAAAATAATTTTGGGCAAATTAGCAGTGTGTGGTACTCATTCTATTAGGCCATCTATACTAAGCTCCACCAGCTTTCAAATTACTAATAATTTTTAGCTGCATAGTAGCAGTGTGTGGTACTCATTGTACTGACCGGAGTAGCATTTCACTTCCAACTACTGAATTGGGGAGATGTGACAAAGAGATTCATCATCAGACAATCCATAAAAGGGTGGAAAAGGGGTCAGCCAAGTAAGGAGTGTAGACGTCCCGTCCCGTGTCACTAAAACTGATTTCTCACATCATATCCCTAACACCATTAACATGACACTCACAATTTGAAGCAACACTACTGTCTACTGCATTTGCGATCGCCTTCTTCGGGGCGCTATGCATAAGCAAATTAGTCCCTCAATCCAAATTTACCACCAGTGGAGGCTTATTACACCAGGACGTAGTCATAGCCAATAATGCAATACGTCTACGCATACGCCAATCGAAAACGGTTCCAGCGGGCAGGGGCACTTGGGTACTTCTACAACCCACAAACGGTACACTTAGTTGGGTAGCAATAGTAAAAACATATATAACCATCAGATCACAAAGTAATTTCTTCCTATCACACATTGATGGAACGCCATTATCAAGATACCAGTTCCAAGCTATATTTAATAAATGCATAACATCGGCAGGGAACCACCCCAAAGATTACGGGACACACTCATTCCGCATAGGCGCGGCCACGGAAGCAGCAAGAGCAGGACTGTCAGAAACGGAAGTTCAGAGGATAGGGAGATGGCGATCCACGTGTTTGGCGAGATACATAAGACCGGACTTGTTATCCTAACGTGGTTTGTTTCTTTTTCAGGTGACGCTAAGCCAACAGTGTGGGTGATAGGCCACTCGTATATATATTGGGCAGAAAAAAGGGCGAAAGTCCACCCAGGCAGGAGGAAATTAGAGTTTCATAACACATATTTCAACTGGAGAGGTATTAGAGGCCTGCTATGGCCACAGGTACTAATGGAGGTAATCAAGGTATGGAGAGAGGCAAGAGGTCCGGTCATCTTAGTTATACAGGCCGGGGGAAATGACCTAGGTCATCACAAGAGTGCATAACTAATGGCAATAATGAAACTAGACACTGAGCGCTTCAGAGAATTTTTCACAAAACTAACTATAGTATGGTCAGAGATTGTGCCAATAGCGGTATGGCAAGGTGCGCGAGACATCACGGCCATCGAACGGACAAGGCGGGTAATAAATATTCGATGGCAAAATTTAGAAGAGACAGAGGCGATGTAGTGATACAACACCGACAGCTGGAAGGAGATAAAGCAGGCCTCATATGGCCCGACGGTATTCACTTAATGGATATTGGACTGGACATATTCCTGTCAGGACTCCAGGACGGAGTGGAACAAGCGTTAAGAGTGATGGATGGGGGTGAGAGTCCTGCATACGAGTACGCAGGATCCTCCGTGGCCTGGAAATACAAAGGACATGTTGGAGAGTTACACTTGTTGGCCAACTTGCCGGTGTGGAGACCCAGGGCATGCTGCAACAAGCTGAATTATTTTAGAAATAAAATGCCTTTCTAATGGAATGAGTATAAAGAGTTAATAAAGCTGTGACCGATCCTCACCCATCCAGTTGTAAGAGTTACATTATTGTATTGTCAAGGAAAGGGGGGCGGTAGGGGGGCTGAGCGTCTGGGTTTGGTTGGGGGTCCCCACAGTCTGCCTAGGCTAGATGCATTTAAAAATTCTTATTAGATACACAGGCGGTGCAGCTTGCTTCGCAGCTGGGCTACTACGCCCAAAGTATTGCCTAGGCTAGATGCAGTTAAAAATTCTACGCTGACTAGCAGACACTGAAGCTTTGGAGCAGACCTCTGAGTAAACAGCTCTTCAGACTCAACCATCTGTGTTACCCCAAGCCATAGTGTATGTAGTTTCTTACAGTTAAAAGGGGGGGGTAGTGACCCAACCCACCTGGAATTGACGATGCCAACGTCACGTAAAACACAGCAAGGGGACTCCAAAAAGAGTCTCCATTTTTTCCAAAAATTGTGGCACAGACACCACTTAAGTGGCATCAATTGCCCCAGAGTTGCTTAAAACGGTTGGTGAGGTGATTTTACCAAATCCTCAAACTTTTAGTCTCCCCAGGATGACACAGGGGTAGAAAAGTCCTTGCGGATCCATGATTTGTTCATCTTTATGAACATGAGTCTGTCTACATTCTCAGTGGACAGCCGCGTGCGCTTATCTGTCAGTACACCACCAGCAGCGCTGAACACACGTTCAGAGAGAACGCTGGCTGCAGGGCATAACAAGATCTCCAAGGCGTGAGTGGCGAGCTCTGGACATTTTTCCAGATTGGAATCCCAAAATGAGCAAGGGTCCAGTGACACAGTCATGGCTTCGATGTTCACTTGGAGATACTCCTGTACCATCCTCTAGGCGTTGACTATGTGTCAGATTTCTTGTCTCCAGTGGCCTTGTAAAGGATGGTCTAAAAAAGTGGTGAAACGATTCCACAAAATTGCTGTTACCAGCAGATACTGTATTACTGTTACGGTTTGAGTGATGAAGACTCGACAGTCCCACGGTTGGCAAGTTAGAAGTGTGAGATTCACTACGTGCACCACTGGTGTTTTGTGGAAAAGCACATGTAAGATTCTGCAACAGCCTCTGCTGATACTCCTGCATGCGTGAATCCCTTTCTATGGCCGGAATTATTTAAGCAAATTTACTTTTGTACCGGGGATCTAAGAGTGTGGCAACCCAGTAGTCGGGATTACTTTGAATTCTAACAATCCGAGGGTCATGTTGCAGGTAGTGCAGCAAGAAGGCACTCATGTGTCTTGCGCATCCAGGAGGACCAAGTCCTTGTTGTGTTGGTAGCGAGGTAAGAATCATGCTTCCTTCCTCTGCTCTCTCCCCCCAACCTCGCACAACAGAAATGTGATCAAGGTCTCCCTCATCTGATGAGTCTTACATGCCCATCGCCAGTTCATCCTCCACTTCTTCCTCGGCTCCTGCACCTTCCTCAACAGTTTGGCTGCTACTATGTGCCCTGGTTAATCCCTCTCCCCCACCCTCCCATGCCTGCTGCCTTGGTGCTGCCGACCGTCTGGACCTTGGAGATGTTATCCCTTCCGCATACGACTCCTCCTCTACTTCCTCCACCTCCTCTTGTCCAACCACCTGACTCTGAATTCTGTTTAACGTGTGCTCCAGCATGTAAATCACCGGAATAGTCATGCTGATAATGGCATCGTCGTCAGCACTAAACATCTTCGTCACCATTTCAAAACTGTGCAGAAGGGTGTGTGGCGCCCCAGAGGGTTCAGTCGCCACAGAGGTACTGCATCTCACCCAGAGGTGTGGTATCTCACCCTCAGGTAAGGAAGGAGTATGGCTCGGGACCCTAACACCTGCATCCAACACATACACTCAGTGGGGGTAGGGCGAGATTGCTCCTAAGGGAGAGCACAGTCCCAGGTCCCTAGCTGGCGGGAGGGTCCTATGTAGTGAGTGTGGGTGGAGAAAGCAGCTTAGGGGAGCACATGACAGGGAGAGTATAAATAGGAAGCCATCTTAGAAAGAGCAAGCCAGTCAGAGGAGGAGAAGTGACAGGAGCAGAGGCTCTGCATGAGCTCTGCTCCGGAGGCGGGCCTAGCCTGGGAGGCCCAGGACTGACGTAAAGAAGAGAGGAGTGGGAGCAGGAAGGCTCCAGGAACCGAAGGGACCCTAGGGGTACGGGCCGTGCAGAAGGCCACCCCTACGCCCGCTGCTACCAGGAGGTAGAGGGGTCAGGCCAGATAAGGGGATCCGGTCCCTCAACTAGCGGAGAAACAGCAAGGCTCAACTAGAAACCGGAGGCTGCAGCATTTCATGTACTGCAGGCCAAAGTCCACACCAGTCTTACTAAGAAGGTAGCCTCATAGAACCCAGGGGACGGAACACACGTCGCCCGCCAAGGCCCGAGGATACCGGATAGAAGTGTCACTGGGTGTGAGGTGCAGGGAGAAGGCCAGAGAAAGGACACACAGAAGGGGGTCCTGCTAAGTACTCCGGAGCTATCTGGGGGTGGACTGAGCCCCTCACTGAGTACGCACAGCACGACGGGGGGAGATTGCTCTGGTACCTGTAATCTGGACTGCAACAACTGTGAGTAAAGATCTTGGGACTGCATCACATGGACTCTGTGTTCATTACTGACTCCCTGCACTACAACCACCATCATCAACCCACACTGCCCTGAAGCTGCACTCTTCCTGTGGGGAGTAATAATACCATTGCTGCAAAACCACCAGCTTCTGAGGACTGTTCCGCAGTGGCGGCCCCTTTGGCCGCACTCCACAGGTGGCGTAGTCGGACATTATAAAACCCATATATACAAATTACCCTTGGATTGACCGCCCTAGGTCACGGACCGGGTCACCGTCACAGTGACTACAACCCCCAGCGTCTACCGGCCCGGCTCCGGGTACCCCACGGCCCAGGGGGCGCGTCAACTTCATAGGTCCCTGATCTGAGACCACTCCTGCAACGTGATTTGCCCCACCTCTGGATCTCGTTGGCCCAGGCTATACGTCAGAACGAATTGCACCAGGGCTTGTCGGTGCTGCCACAGTCGCTGCAACATGTGCAGAGTTGAATTCCACCGTGTCGGCACATCGCATTTCAGCCGGTGAACTGGCACGCCCAACGACTTCTGTGGAGATGTAAGTCGTTGAGCTGCGGGATGCAAACGGCAGAAGTGAGCACACAGCGACCGTGCCCTCTGCAGAAGGCCATCTAGTCCGGGATAGTGGGCTAAAAATTGAACCAGGTTCAACACGTGAGCCATACAAGGCACATGTGTGACATTGCCCCGGCGAAGGGCCGCACCCAGGTTTGCAGCATTGTCGCACATGGCCTTCCCTGGTTGCAGGTCCAGTGGAGACAACCATTCATGAAACTGGTTCTCCAGAGCTGACCACAACTCCTCAGCTGTGTGACTCACATTTCCCAGACATTTCAAAGTAAACACTCCCTGATGCCGTTGAGCCCTGCTGCCAGCATAGTAAGGAGGTGTGCTGGATTACTTCTGCGCAGTGAGAAAGCGGATGGCATTACCAGACAGGCTTTGGGTGCAGGTGGAGGACCGAGAGAAGGTTGAGGAGGCAGAAGCAGTGGAGGAACTTCTAGATAAAGAGGATTGACGCACAACTCGTGGGGACGGCAAGACTTGGACAGCAGCCCCTTGTCCTGCTGTCACCATAGTTACCCAGTGCCCAGTCAGCGACATGTAACGCCCCTGTCCATGCCTACTCGTCCAAGTGTCTGTGGTGAAATGCACCCTGTCACACACAGAGTTTCTCAAATAAGCGGTGATGTTGTGTGCGACATGCTGGTGTAGCGCAGGCACACCTTTCTTTGAGAAGTAGTGCCGACTGGGCTTCTGGTACTGCGGCACTGCGACGGACATAAGGTCTCGAAAATCCTCTGTGTCCACTAGGTGGAAAGGCAGCATTTCTGTAGCCAAGAGCTTGCAGATGGTGAAAATCAACCTCTTAGCTTTGTCATGGCTAGGAGGAAATGGTCTTTTACTTGTCCACATCTGAGGGACCGAGGGCTGGCTGTTGTGCTTAGACGGGGTTGAGTAGGGTGTCCCCGGCAAACTGCCGGTCTGTGAGGAAGATGCAGGCAGAAAAGTTAGGTTGCCTTGATCCAAAGGTGGTGCTCTCGATGTCGGAGAGCGCTGAACACCAGCTGGTCTTTCCACTTCCAAATGAAATGATGACCTGCTTATCACACTGGCTGTTGCGGGTAAAGAGGTGGCAGGTCTGCGTGCAAAAACATGTGTGACTGCTGTCCCCCCAGTCACAGAGGATGAAGAGGCCGCGGATGCACAAGATGGGGCAGACGGTGGTTGGCCCGGCCCGCTAGGCCGCATTGTAGCACAGTGAGCTTCCCACTGCAACTTATGCTTCATATCCATGTGACGGTTCATGCATGAAGTACTCAAACTATGGATTTTTTGGCCTCTACTTAGCTTTTGGTGACAAATATTACAGATATCCTCCACAAGAGGCCCCCATAAACATTCACACATCTCCACCTTCCACCTCAGACCAGCAGAGGGAGCCCGTTAGGGATATAAATAGGGAAGGTGGAGCTAGGCAGTTCAGTTCCTCTGAAGAGTTCCTGCAGTAGAGAAGCCTAAGAGAGGTCAGTCTGCAGTGGAGCTCAGTCTAGTCTAGAGAACTCAGTTAATAGTTCAGCAGTGGAGCACAAGGCTCCTGCTAGCTAGATTCAGAGAGCCCAGTTAGAGCTTAAGGTGTGCCGGCGCCATAAGATCGGTGAAGCGCGGCAAGCTGCCGTTAGTGTGTATAGCCTAGTGAGGGCCCAAGTAGGCCGAAGGCGAGTGGAGAGTTAGTACATAGGGGGCAGAGGAGCTTAACCAGCTAACCCCGAGCTTACCGGGATCTCTATGACCCAGTAAGGCATAACCGGAATCCCTGGAGAACTACAAGTCCCAGGAGCGCTAAGGTGCTGATACTTAACAGAGCCAGGAGACACTTAGGCCCCGCATACTGGGAGCGTGAACTCCAAGACAAGGCCCTACCACAAGGTCAGCCAGCGCAGGACAGAGACAAAGTTAGGCCTAGCTCCAGGCAGGTCAGAAACTTACTACGCAGAGGCAAGAAACAGGAGGCCCTACACCCGCTCATTGGGGAGGATCCTGATATGCACCCCTCACCCTACAGTGCTCCGGGATGTGCCTTAATTTCCACCAGTAAAAGGTACTGAAGTGAATACCGTGTCCGTTCCTGTTCTTGCTCTGACCCAGCTGGGTCTCGCCTGTCCTGCATTCCCCCTGCATACGCTGCCCTGAGGCCTAGCTCCACCTGTGGGGAGCTATACCATCGAGCTGCCTTATCACCGGCCTCAGTGGACTGCTGCAGCGCTGGTGCTTCTCACCAGATATCACAGGTGGCGTCACAAACTCTTATAAAATTAACAATTATCAACGCTTTTAAAGAGTGACCCCAGGGTACAGGCCCGGGAGCCGACCACAGCGACATCCCCAAGGCCAGGCAAAGGCCCGGGTACCGAGTCATCCCCATCCCCTGGGCTAGTCACATCCTCCTCCACCTCCTCTGCTGACCTCATCAACTGGCTGACTGTGGGTTGACAGTAAGTGGGATCTCCAACCTCGTCATCATCACCCTGTGTGTTCTCACACCCGTCGTCCTCAGAGCCACCCTCTTCCTGCCCTGACTGAAAAGTCAAGTTGTCGCTCCAATCAGGTATTTGAGTCTCATCATCGTCTTCATCATTGTCTCCACCAACAGGAGTTACAGTTTGGGAACGAGCGTCTACATTATGCTCAGAACCTTCTTCATCTGGTCCTGGATCCGACTCATAAAGATTCTGGGCATCAGTGCAGATCATTTCCTCGTCTGGATTAACAGAAGCTCTGGAGCAGACCTCCATTTCCCAGGCAATAGTATGAGTAAACAGCTCTGCAGACTCAACCATCTGTGTTACCCCATACTCAGACGGGCAGCTGGAGACTTGGGAGCTGTGAGGAAGCAAGTGCGATTGGGGTGACACCTTTGAGGACTGGAGTATTTGTGATGATGAAGCTGAGGTGGAGGAGAGCCCACTTGAAGGAGCACTTGATATCCGTTGAAGCACCTGCTGTTTTTGTGCCTCATCTGGAATTTGTAGCGATGGGCGTGTCCGTAAGAAAGGGATCGTATCACATTGTCCACGAAAAGAAATAGACATCTTAGTTTGGCTGGAAGATGGTCTTTCTTCTGCAGATGTTACCCCCCCCCACTGCGGGGGGGCTCGACCCACCAGCGGACAGGCACCAGTATTGGGTGAGGGGGGGCTGGACATCAGGGTCCACCGCGGCTCTGGCACAAACCCGGCGACACGGAGGTCGCACGGGCAGGAAAGGACTGGCCGTGTCGGCTTCGCACTCCAGCGTAGTCCCTCTGCCCGCTCGCGCCCGTAACCTCAAAGGGATGCGCAAGCGGCTTTTCTTCCCAGGGCTGTTCCCCGCCCAGCAGGAATGTGGGGGAGCTCAGGTCAGCCTTCCACTGTACTCCCTTACCTCCCTCGCCCTCTTTCCTTCTTCCGTTCTCCATCTAACCCCTCGGCTCGGTGGTGTCCACTCTCCCTCCAGCTCTCTCCTTCTCACAGGTGGACTACCGCGTGTATTCACACTGTGGCGAATCTTTTGGGCCCAGGCATAAAAAGTTATTGAGGTAATGGATAATATGTGCCCCCTTGGAAACATCCATTCCATTACAACCCATTCGAGGAAGCAACTAAACGCCTCAAATAGTGAGCAGGATCTGGAGCACCCCATGGGCAAACAGCGATCTATATAGTATGCTCCTTCCCAGAAGCAGCCCAATAGGTGGACACTATTCAGAGGCACAGGTAGTAAGTAACCGGAAAGCCACATCAATGTCTGTTTTGGCCATTAGGGTGACCCTTCCCAACTTCTTGATCCGCCTGATTGCCTTGTCAAAGGATGTACAGTATATACTACTGTACTTGGTTCCGCGTCGATGTTGTCATTTACTGACCTGCCCCTTGGATATGACAAATGGTGGATTAGTCCGAATGTATTGGGTTCCGTTTTTGGCACAACTCACAACGGGGATACCACTACGTCTTGTAAGGAAAGTGTTCGGAATGGAACCGCCATTCTACCTGAAGATATTTCTTTTTTTAATTTTCTTGTCACGACGTCTGGGTGTTGGTAGGCTGATTTTAGATTTTTACTCCAGCGTTTCTTGATTTTAGAAGGACATGACATGCCTATATCTGTGTCTCCCCCTCCTTTTAATCCTCCACCTCTTTTCTTTTCGTATGACTATATGTACTTGTCACTTTTCCATGTGTTAGTTGTGTCTTCTGAGCAGTTAGTCAGCTTTTGGACTCATTTGAAGTGTTTTCTATGTGTTTTCTATGTGTTTCTATGTGTTTTTGTTTGCCTGCCATTGGTTTTAACGGTGTTCGAAGGTGTTCGACGAACAGTTCAACGAACAGTTCGGCGAACATACGGGTGTTCGACGAACCGAACCGAACTAGAACACTACGGGGGTGGCTCAACACTAGTGAAGACCCGGATGACTTCTTACACCGCCTCAGCCTGTTATTTCCTGTGCGGCACTGCACCCACCATTCCTTCTCACACTGCCCTGAGGCCTGCACCGCCTGCGGGGAGCTGTCCCATCTTAGCTGCCTGTAACACCAGCCTCAATGGACTGTAGCAGCGCTGGTGTCCATCACCGGAAACCGCAGGTGGCGTAGTCGAAATACCACTCATACTTGAAAGCCCAATTTTTAATGAGGCAGCCCTGGGCACGGAATGGGTCCAGGCCACGACTGCATCCCCGTAACACCTACACCGACCCGGCTCCGAGTAACCCCGCAGCTCAGGGAGGGCGTCTCACAAGAACAACACTTCTCCCAAACAGTTACTAACAATATTTGTGCCAAGTACCATATACAAGTCTGTATCATCGGGATTAGTCTCTACTACAATTAGTCCCTGGTCCTTCAGTTCCACTCTTCCCACCTTTACTGCCACATCCTTAACCCCGACTAGGTAAAGGGGGAGGCCGTTTGAGGCATACACAGAAAGATTTGGATCTGGTGGGTGAAGTTCGTCTATGGACCAGAACCTTTTGTAGAGGACATCAGGCATGATGGTTACCTGAGATCCTGTGTCCAGCAGATCGGGTGTCGCGATGCCGTCCAGCACAATGGACAGGAAAGGTCTTCCTCCCACGAACCTGCGGTACCAGTTTGATGGGCCTGAGGGGTCTACTCCTGGGTGTCGGCCCTCGGCCCCAGGGTTTGCTCGTTTAAAGGACAGCTCTGGACGGCGTGACCTGTCTTGTGGCAGCGGTGGCAGACAGGGTCCCTTGGCGGGCGGCTTTGGTTGTTGGTCCGCCCAGGCGACATCCTCAGGGCTGTCGGCTAGCAGGATCCTTCCTTCTGCCTCGGGCTCCGTCCGCAGCTGCAGGGCACTCAGTACAGTGGTCAGGGTTTTGCTCAACTGACGCACTTCAGAGTGCAGGTTGTCCAGCTCACTAGGGGACTTTGCTGGAATCTTGGCTTCAGCAGCCACCGGGGAAAAGGTGAGGTGGACGCTGCAGGCACTGTGGTGGCCCCACCCTGGTAATATTGGATAGCAGTTGTTTCCAGGGGCTGCAGTCCTTTTATAGCCATGTCCTTAAGGGTGTCAAAGGTGGCATCTGGATGATCCAGGGACCACCAACGCACAGTCCTGCTCTCCTCTTGATACCTCAGTCCCCGGATAAACTGTTCCTTCAGAATTTTATTTTCATTATCGATGCTGGTTGGACTAACCTGTTTCAGAGCTCGCAGGGCCCCTTGTAAATGCCAGGCATAGTCCCGAACACTGTCCTCCGGTTGCTGAGAGCAGTTGTAGAACCTCATCCGGAGGTCTGTCTCACTACGATTCTCAAAGACAGTCTGTAACTTTTTAAAGATTGCGGACACTGACTCCTGGTTTGCGGTCGACCAGGTTTCTACTTCTCGCTCCGCAGCACCAGTCAATTGTCCCAATACAACAGCGGCTCTTTGCTTGCCTGTCATAGAGTACATGTCCAGTATACCGCATATTTTCCTTTTGAATCCAGACAGGGTATCTGGTTTGCCGCTGTACTGGGGGAGCCACTTCGCTCCAGGGATGTATGGTAGAGCCATGGGTATGACAGGGGTTACAGGCCCTGCTGGTGGAGCGGTTGCTTCGGCCTGCTCGGCGCCGAGCGCGGGTTGATTATCAGGGTGGTTAACCGGTACTCCGGCGTTGCGCTGTTCTTCGGACAATCTCGTGCCCCCCTAGCGAACCGTGGCCTACCTTCTTTTCTTTTCTTCCTGTAGGCCACAGCTCCGCAGGTGACGGTCTTCCTTCAGGACCTTGCGTCACTTGCGTCCTACGTCAGAGCGCTCACCGGGGCTCCTTCCAGGATCTGGCGCTTCCTGATTTGACGTCGAGGCGTGGGGCGTGTCCGGGGCTTTGCGCGCTTCAGCAGGTACGCCTCTCAGTTTCCCGCGGTTACGCCCTTCTTCCCGCTCGGCGGCACAACAATGGCGGCGATCTTCGCCACAGTTAAATACACAGTTTTTGATTAAAGGCGCACAGTACCCCGTGGCAACGGGCACAACACTCCGTCGTTGCAGCGGGCACGGAATCCTGTTTGTGACTCCAGGAAGAGATGACACGCCCAGGGGATGGGGAAACGACTCGTCGCCCGGGCCTTGCTGTTAGTTTTGGGGGATGTCGCGGTGGTCGGCTCCCGGGCCCGTACCCTGGGGTCACTCTTAAAAAGCAGGGGAAAGTTATATGGGATAGGAAATTTTCATTGCGCCACCTGTGGTGTCTGGTGAGGATCACCAGCGCTGCGACAGTCCTCTGAGGCCGGTGTTCAGGCAGCTTATTTGGTGCGGCTCCCCACAGGTGGAGCGGGGCCTCAGGGCAGCATAGGAGAAGGGATGCAGGACAGAGGGGACCCAGCCGGGTCAGAGGAAGGATAGAAGAATAGGCACGCACACTGGAGTTTACTTCAGTACCTTTACTGGTGGTGTTTCAGGCACGATCCAGAGCACTGTAGGGTGAAGGGTGCATATCAGGACTCTCCCTAGTGAGCGGGTGTGGGGCCTCCTGTTCCTTGCCTTTCCTTGATAAGTTTATGACCTGCCTGGAGCTAGGCCTAACATGGTCTCTGTCTTGCACCTGCTGACCTGGTGGTAGGGCCTTCTGTTGGAGATCACACTCCCTGGTCTCTTGGGCCTCCATGACTCCTGACCCTGGTATAACAGTCAGCTTTTGGTGTTCCTGGGACATATAGTTCGCCAGGGGTTCCGGTTGTTTCTGCTGGGCGTAGGAATCCCTGCAGACGCGGACCCGGTGTCCGGTAAATGGTTTTGGGGTGAGCTGGCTAAGCTCCTCTGCCCCCTATGTAGCTTGCTTACTCCTCTCGCCTTTGGCCATGCTCGGGGCCCTCGCTAGGCTTCACACGGGCAGTAGGCCTCGCTACTCTTCACCGCTCTTTCGGCGTCATCACGCCTTAGGCTCACTAATCTGAGCTCTCTGAGTCTGAACTGACCTGACAACCTCTCTGGCTGCAGCAGACTGACTGACTGCCTAGCTCCACCTTCCCTATTTATATCCCTAACGGGCTCTCTCTGGTGGTCTGAGGTGGAAGGTGGAGGTGTGTGAATGCTATGAGGGCCTCTTGTGGAGGAATCAGTCCATGCACCCCTCTGGGATCTGTGGCACAAATGCACAGCAGGGCGCCACACAGGCACTGGGATGGCCCCACCCTGGTAACGCTGGATAGCAGTGTCTGTTGTTTCCAGGGGCTGCAAGCCCTTTATAGCCATGTCCTTAAGGGTGTCAAAGGTGGCATCTGGATGGTCTACGGCCCACCACCGTACAGTTCTGCTCTCCTTCTGGGACTTCAACCCCCGGATGAACTGTTCCGTCAGCATTTTGTTTTTCTCAGGGATGTTGGCTGGACTAACCTGTTTCAGGGCCCGCAGGGCCTCCTGTAAGTGCCAGGCATAGTCACGTATACTGTCCTCGGGTTTCTGGACACACTGGTAGAACCTCATCCGGAGATCTGTCTCAGTGCAGTTTTCAAATGCTGTTTGCAATTTTTTAAAGATGATGGACACTGATTCTTGGTCTGCGGCTGGCCAGTTTTCAACTTCTCGCTCAGCGGTACCAGTCAATTGTCCTAACACTACAGCGGCTTTCTGCTTGCCAGTCATAGAATACATATCCAGTATGCCGCATATTTTCCTCTTGAATCGGACAGTGTGTCCGGTTTACCATTATACTGGGGGAACCACTTAGCTCCAGGGATATACGGCAGGTTCATAGGGATCAACGGAGTAACGACCCCTGCTAGTGGAGTGGCCGCTCCGGCCTGTGCGGCGCCGGGCGCAGATTGGGCATCAGGAGCGTTAACCGGTGCTTCGGCGGCTTGCTGGTCGTCCGTCATTGTTGCGCCCCCCTAGTGAACCGGAGCCTACCTTCTTCCACAGGTAGGCCGCAGCTCCGCGGGCGACGGTTTTCTTTCAGGACCTTGCGTCGCTTGCGTCTGACGTCAGAGCGTCCTCTGGCTCCTTCCAGGACCTGACGCTTCCTGATTCGACATCAGGGGCGGGGCGTGTCCTAGGCTTCGCGCGCTTCCAGCGGTTACGCCCCTCTTCTTCCCGCGTGGCTACAGGAAAAATGGCGGATATGGCGGGAAAACTTCAGGAATGGCGGGAAAACTTCACCACAGTGAGTAACACAGTCTTTAAAAGGCACACAGTACCCGGTGGCAACGGGCACGGAATCCTGTTCGTGACGCCAAGAACATGACGCGCCCCCAGGGCCGTGGGGTACTCGGCAGCCGGGCTTCTGGTTGCCGGGGGATATCACGGTGGCTGGCCCGGTCCGTGACCCAGGGCGGTCAGTGAAATGGGGGAATACTTTTATATGGGGGTTTTCGTGACGCCACCTGTGGTGTCTGGTGAGGATCACCAGCGCTGCAACAGTCCTCTGAGGCATATATTAGGGCAGCAAATGATGGGACAGCTCCTCATAGGTGGAGCAGGCCTCAGGGCACTGTAGGGGATGTACTGGATGGTGGTGCAGGGGAGAGACGGCAGGACGGTCACGGAGGAAGGATGGACACTCACACAGGGGTAAGCTTCAGTACCTTTACTGGTGATGCTGCAGGCACGGTCCAGGGTACTCCAGGTGAAGGGCGCATTTCTGGACTCTCCCCAGTGAGCGTGTATAGGGCCTCCTGATCCGATGCTTTACTCTCTAGGCTTCTGGCCTCCCTGGAGCTAGGCCTAGCTTGGTTACTGTCTCTCTCTGCACCTGCTGACCTGGTGGTAGGGCCTTCTCTTTGGAGATCACTCTCCCTGGACGCTGGGACCTCTGTGACTCCTGGCTCTGGTACTACAATCAGCATTAGGCAGACCTGGGACCTGTAGATCTCCAGGGGTTCCGGTGGTTCCTACTGGATATAAGGAGTTCCTGTAGGCGCGGACCCGGTGTCCGGTATATAAATCGGGGTGAGCTTACTATGCTCCTCTGCCCCCTTAGTTCCACTCTCCTTTTCCTCTCGCCATCGACCACACTCAGGGCCCTCACTACTTGGCAGCTGGCATGCTGCGTCTTCACCGCTCTCTGAGCGTCGGCACGCTCTCAGCTCACTCAGAGCTGTGTTCCTGTCTGAACACACTGACTAGACTGTCCTGTAACCGAACACTAACTGAGCTGCCTGGCTCCACCTTCCCTATATATGTCCTTAACGGGCTCCCTCTGCTGGTCTGAGGTGGAAGGTGGAGGTGTTTGAATGTAGTGAGGGCCTCTTGTGGAGAAGTCCGTCCATGCACCCTTCTGGGTTCTGTGGCACCAATGCGCAGCAGGGGCGCCACAGTAACAAGGTACGACATGTTCCCATTAGAAAGGAGAGAGTGTGCTATACAGTTATAGGGTATGCAGTGAGTCCAACGGCTGACCAATTTTAGGAAAAACTCCACTAAGAATTTAAAGACACATAGAGCAGGGCCACAGTAATGACAAATTCCCATAAGAAAGGAGAGAGTCTGCTATACAGTTATAGGGTATGCAGTGAGTCCAACGGCTGACCAATTTTAGGAAAAACCCCACTAAGAATTTAAATACACATAGAGCAGGACCACAGTAACGACAAATTCCCATAAGAAAGGAGAGAGTCTGCTATAAAGTTATAGGTTATGCAGTGAGCCCAACGGCTGACCAATTTTAGGAAAAACTCCACTAAGAATTTAAAGACACATAGAGCAGGGCCACAGTAACGAGTACGACATGTTCCTATAAGAAAGGAGAGAGTCTGCTATACAGTTATAGGGTATGCAGTAAGTCCAATGGCTCACCAATTTTTGGAAGAACCCCACTAAGAATTTAAAGACACACGGAGCAGGGCCACAGTAACAAGTACGACATGTTCCCATTAGAAAGGAGAGAGTCTGTTATACAGTTATAGGGTATGCAGTGAGTCCAACGGCTGACCAATTTTAGGAAAAACCCCACTAAGAATTTAAAGACACATAGAGCAGGGCCACAGTAACAAGTGTAGCGCCCAGGGGATGGGGACTACTCGGCGCCCGGCCCTTGATGCTTGGTTTTGGGGGATGTCGCAGTGGTCGGCTCCCGGGTCCGTACCCTGGGGTCTCTCTTAAAAAAGGGGAATGTAATGTCAAAGTCCGTGACGCCACCTGTGGCGTCTGGTGAGGACCACCAGTGCTGCGGCAGTCCACTGAGGCCGGTGTTAAGGCAGCTTGGGTGGTATAGCTCCCCACAGGTGGAGCTGGGCCTCAGGGCAGCGTAGATGTAGGGATGCAGGACAGAGGGGTCCAAGCCGGGTCAGAGTAAGAACAGGGACAGACACGATAGTCACTTCAGTACCTTTTACTGATGGAAATTCAGGCACATCCCGGAACACTGTAGGGTGAAGGGTGCATATCAGGATCCTCCCCAGTGAGCGGGTATAGAGCCTCCTGTTTCTTGCCTTTCTGTAGTAAGTTTCTAACCTGCCTGGAGCTAGGCTTAACTTAGTCTCTGTCTTGCACCTGCTGACCTTGTGGTAGGGCCTTCTGTTGGAGATCACTCTCCCTGCTTGTGGGGCCTCCGTGACTCCTGGCTCTGGTACGTATCAGCTTCTGGTGAACCTGGGACCTGTAGTTCACCAGGGATTCCGGTTGTTTCTTACTGGGTCATAGAGATCCCTGTAAGCTCGGACCCGGTGTCCTGTATATGCTTTCGGGGTGAGCTGGTAATGCTCCTCTGCCCCCTATGTTGCTCACTTTCCATTCACCTTCGGCCGCTCGGGGCCCTCACTAGGCTATACACACTGGCAGCTAACTGGCTGCTTCTTCTGCTGCTCTCTGAGGGTCGGCTCGCTCCTAGCTCACTAGCCTGAGCTTGCTGCTGGAACTGACTCTGTTCCCTAAGCAGACTTTGTTCCTCTCTGCCTGTCAGCAGGAACTCTGTTCTCTGTCTCCACTCATTTCCTGAGGAGAACTGAACTCCTAACTCCACCCTCCAGTGCCCTATATATGTTGCTATCCGGGCTCCCTCTGGTGGTCTGAGGTAGGGTGGAGGTGTGTGTATGCTTTGAGGGCCTCTTGTGGAGAAATCCTTTAATGCACCCCTCAAGGATCTGTGGCACTATTGCACAGCAGGGTGCCATATTCCCCCTAGTTAAACTCAGCACTCCCGGGCTGAAGCATATTTTATAAACAATAATAAACAGTAACAATCTTCCCTTTATGGAGGTTAAGACACTTTGGATGTTGCATAACCAAAACATGAATAAATATATATACACATTGGAAAAGCAGTAAGCAGTGAGCAACCAGAAAGTCCAAGTCTCCTCCGGAGTGGTTGCTCAAAGGGGCACTCCAGGGAGTGCAAATATGTACAAAGAAAGTCTTTGGGCTGCACATAGTCCTCAGCCACAGAGTTATTAGATACCCATAGGGTAATGGAAAACAAATAAGCAAAGTGTCCATATCACTTGAATTGTCCATTCAGGAAAAAGACATATATTAGATGCATATTTAAAGGCAATACACAGTATAATATACAATATACAATACACTACAATACCCCAGGGGTAACTATCTACATTAGTCAGGGTTTAATTATTTTACTTAGTGTACCTGACAGGGGGTTGACCTCTCGTGCTACGTGTTGATCTGCGTAGTGCAGTGGTCTGTGAGGTATCAGTGTCTGTATTATCAGTTACCCTGTCTGCTCTTCGTGTGGGTAAGTTGTACAATTGCCTTAACCTCTCTATGGGACTGGCAAGTGTACCATTGGCTGGGCTTTCTTGCTCTACTCCTGCCGGGGATCCTTCCTCCGGGGATTCTTCTTGAGCTGGCTCTTCTGCGGCACTAGGCTCTTCTGCAGCACTTACAGGTTCAACTTGCTGTGGAGGGTCTTCTGGCTGTTGGAAGAAGTGGAGTACTGGGATTATGACTGCTCCTCCAATTTGAGGCCAATCTGCCGGGAAATCTCCTAAGTCAGTATGGATTTCTGCTTCTTCAGGTTCTTCCTGGATAATGAGAGGCACTTCTTCTTGGGGTTTTAGCAGATCTGGACACAACTTCAGATGGTCCCTAGATACTGTTGCAGATGTTCTTCCTCCATCTTTGCTGATCAAACACGTCTTCCTGTTATCAAACCTTGAATTCAACACAGTGTAGGGTTCTCTCTCCCACTGGTCATCAAGTTTGTGGCTTCTCCTCTTTCTTTTTAGCAATACTTCACCAGGTGTGATGGGTTCTGCTGGTGCACTCCTGCTGTATTGAGCTTCCTGCTTGTCCCTCACCCGAGTGAGACTGTCTTCGACACAGGCTTGTACTCTTCTGTACTGCTCCTGTCTGGTCGTGTCCCAGTCTTCAATGGTCACGTCTGCTTCTGGTTCTACAACACCAAGCTCCAGATCCATGGACAACTTTCCTGGTCTTACTCGCATGAGATAGGCTGGAGTGCAATTGGTGGAACTCACAGGTATGTGATTGTACAGATCTACCAGGTCACGTAGTAGGTCTGGCCACTGATTTCTCTCCTCAAGTGATAAGGTCTTTGTAACGGGTCTGGGAGGCGGAACCTCTGAGCTACTATACAAGGGGGCGGTCCTTGTAAGGGAGCGGGTGGCGACCAGGGAAGACGGGCAGGCAGTCACAATAGGTGACCGGGACAGTCTCTAGGTGAACGGGCTGGAGGTCACGGCAAGTGACCGGGGTAGTCTCTGGATGAACGGGCAGGAGGTCACGGCAAGTGACCGGGGCAGTCTCTGGATAAACGGGCAGGAGGTCAAGGCAAGTGACCGGGGCAGTCTCTGGGTAAAGGGTAGGTACGACCTGTGATGGCTGAGCCTCCAGGTAGGCTAGCAGGCAGATGGTAGATGTGTGCTCCCAGGTGAGCAAGCGAGAGTCTCTGGATAAACGGGTGGTCACAGCATGTGATGGCGGAGCCTCCAGGTAGGCCAACAGACAGGCAGCAGATGAGCGCTCCCAGGTGAGCGGGCAGGAGTCTCTGGAATGGCAGGTGGTCACAGCACGTGACGGCGGAGCCTCCAGGTAGGCTAGCAGGCAGGTAGCAGATGTGCGCTCCCAGGTGAGCGGGCAGGAGTCTCTGGAATGGCAGGTGGTCACAGCACGTGACGGCGGAGCCTCCAGGTAGGCTAGCAGGCAGGTAGCAGATGTGCGCTCCCAGGTGAGCGGGCAAGCTGGTCCATAGACAGACTGACAGGAGTAGGAAGGCAGACCGTCGGACCTCAGGCTAACAAGCAGGTAGGAGGAATGTCAGGCAGGAAACAGACAGCAAACTGGCAGGTTTCTGGCAGGTAACTGGCAGGTAACTGGCAACGGGACCTGAGGGCTGAAGCAGAGTAGTGAACAGTGCAACAACATTGCTCGGGCACCTCCATTTTGGAGGAGGTGCCTTATATATGGTGAAGTCCTCCGGCCATTGGCCGGGGACTCCTTAGGACGGCGCGCGCGTCCCCTTTAAGAGGGAGGGAGCGCGCGCGCGTGCCCTAAGCACAGTGGCCGGGAAGGAGCGCGCGCTGCCAGCAGAGCGGGAGGAGGACGCCGGGCTCGGAGCAGAGGGGTGAGGGGAACAGCGTCCCTGCCTAGCAGAGGGCAGGGACGCCGGCGCTACAGTACCCCCCCCTTTTTTAGGCCAGAGAGAAATTTAGCTAGGATGAGAGGGGCATGGATGTTCTCCCGGGGCTCCCACGTTCTCTCTTCAGGACCAAACCCCTTCCAATCTACTAGAAAAAAGGTCTTCCCTCTTACCCTTTTGGTGGCCAGAATGTTCTCTACCTCAAATTCGTTTTCAGCGGAAACCGGAGCAGGAGGCGTACCTGTAGACTTGGAAAAAGAGTTAAATACCACAGGTTTGAGGAGAGATACATGGAAGGAGTTAGGGATCCGCAAGTTGGCCGGGAGTTTCAATTTATAGGCCACCGGGTTGATCTGACTGATGACCTCGAGAGGACCGATGAACCGAGGCCCTAACTTATAGGAAGGAATCTTGAGCCGGACATACTTGGACGAGAGCCAGACCTTATCCCCTGGACGGAATTGAGGAGGATCCAGACGTTTTTTGTCAGCATGTCTTTTCATACGCTCGGATGACAGAAGGAGTGCGGACCGGGTACTCTCCCATATGGAGGAAAATTTGTTAACAAGAGATTCCGCAGCCGGATTGTCCACCGAGGTGGAGACGGGAAATGGGATCCGAGGATGCTGACCGAAGACAACAAAAAACGGGGATTTGGAGGAAGATTCGCTCTCGTGATTGTTGTAAGAAAATTCGGCCCATGGCAGGAGATCCACCCAGTCTGAATGGTGGGCATTAACGAAATGCCGGAGGTAACTGGTCAGGTTCTGATTGATCCGCTCCACTTGACCATTAGACTGTGGGTGGTAAGCGGAAGAGAAGTCCAGGGTGACGTCTAGCAGTTTACAAGTGGCTCTCCAGAAGCGTGAGGTGAACTGTACCCCACGATCCGACACGATGTGGAGGGGCAGGCCATGAAGACGGAAGATGTGGCGGATAAAGTCTTTAGCCAGCTCGGGTGCAGACGGGAGGCCTGGCAGGGGAACGAAATGAGCCATCTTGGAAAAGCGGTCAGCGACCACCCAAATGACCGTACAACCGGCAGAGACGGGGAGATCAGTTATAAAGTCCATTGCTATATGCTGCCAGGGGGCAGCAGCTACTGGGAGCGGAAGGAGGCGACCGGCTGGCAGATGTCTCGGAACCTTGTTGCGGGCGCAGGACACACAGGCAGAAACAAAGTCTATTACGTCCTTGTGCAGGGTAGGCCACCAGTAGTGCCGGGTAATAAGCTGGAGGGTCTTTTTCTGACCGGCGTGGCCAGCTAGTTTAGACGAGTGACCCCAGTGTAGGATCTTCTACCGATCAGGTACTGATACGAACGTCTTACCGGGAGGGAGACGATTTAGACTCACGGGAGCCACCTGCATTACTCTGGCGGGATCGATGATGTGTTTCGGTTCTTCCTCGAGATCAGACACCAGAAAGGATCGGGACAAGGCGTCCGCCTTGATGTTTTTGTCAGCCGGGCGAAAATGAAGAATAAAATCAAAGCGAGCAAAAAACAAGGACCACCGAGCTTGGCGCGGGTTAAGTCTCTGGGCATGCTGGAGGTAAGCCAAGTTCTTGTGGTCAGTGTAAATTATTACCGGGTGAAGAGCCCCTTCGAGCAGGTAACGCCACTCCTCCAATGCCAGCTTGATGGCCAATAACTCTCGATCTCCTATGGATTAGTTGCGCTCAGAAGAGGAGAAGAGTTTGGAGAAGAAGCCACAAGTTACCATTCTCCCGGAAGATGATTTTTGGGTAAGTACCGCTCCGGCTCCAGAGGAGGAGGCGTCAACCTCCAGGAAGAACTGCTTGTTGCCATCTGGGCGATGCAGCACCGGGGCGGAAGAGAAGGCCTGTTTTAAGGAAAGAAAGGCCTCCTCTGCTTCGGGCGGCCACTCTCTGGGATTAGTGCCCTTACGGGTGAGAGCGGAAATTGGGGCAGTCCGGGAAGAGAAGTGCGGTATGAAGAGGTGGTAGTAGTTGGCGAAGCCCAGGAACCGCTGAATGGCCTTCAACCCCTCCGGTCGGGGCCATTTCTCGATGGCAGACAGTTTCTCTGGATCCATTCGTAGGCCGGTCTGAGAAATAATGTAGCCCAAAAACGGAAGCGAGGTCTGCTCAAAGAGGCACTTCTCATATTTAGCGAAGAGGTGATTCTGCCTGAGCCTGAGCAGGACCTGACGAACGTCTCTCTGGTGAGTCTGGAGATCCGGAGAGAAGACCAAGATGTCGTCCAGGTACACCACTACGCAGGAGTAGAGAAGGTCCCGGAAGATGTCATTGACCAACTCTTGAAAGACGGCAGGAGCGTTACAGAGACCAAAGGGCATTACCAGATATTCATAGTGGCCGTCCCGGGTGTTGAATGCAGTCTTCCATTCATCCCCTTGACGGATACGGACCAGGTTGTACGCCCCACGGAGGTCCAGTTTGGTGAAGATTCTAGCCCCCCTCAGACGATCAAATAATTCCGGAATGAGCGGAAGGGGGTACTTATTCTTCACCGTGATCTGGTTAAGGCCTCTATAGTCTATACAGGGACGGAGAGAGCCGTCCTTCTTTTTTACGAAAAAGAAGCCTGCTCCCGCCGGGGAGGTAGATTTCCGGATGAATCCCCTGGCCAAATTCTTCTCAATATATTCGGACATCGACCGGGTCTCAGCAGCGGACAATGGGTAAATACGCCCACGCGGAGACGTAGTACCGGGTAACAGGTCGATAGGACAGTCGTATGGTCTATGAGGGGGTAATGTCTCTGCCTCCTTTTTATTAAAGACATCAGCAAATGACCAATAGGGAATCGGAAGTCCAGGTAGATTAGTTGGGGTAGGAGAAGGACGGGCGGGATGAACAGGAACCAAACAAGTCTTATGACAGTCCTGTCCCCAGCGAAGGACTTCTCCGGTCTGCCAGTCAAGCACGGGTGCATGTCTCTGGAGCCAAGGTAGACCTAGTAAGAGGGTGTGAGAGAGTCCAGGCAGAACATGAAAAGAGATGCTCTCAGAATGCAGCATTCCCACCTGCAGAGTTATGTATTCGGTGATGAGTTGGATGGGACGTGGTAAGAGGCCCCCATCCACAGCAGCGACAGATAACGGTATAGCCAGAGGTTTGGTGGGAATGCGGTATTTTTCTACCAGGGCCTGTGAAATAAGATTCCCGGCCGCTCCAGAGTCAAGTTGGGCTAGTTCGAAATAACGATTCTCCCCGCAGATAATTGAGACTGACAGCAGCAGAGATGGAGAGGATTTATTCTTGTCTAGGTCGACCTCTCTGAGCGAACCTAGACACAGGCGTTTCCCGACCTCTCCGGGCAGGTACGGATCCGGTGCTCCTTACTGCCACAGTAGAAGCAGCTCCCCTCGGCACGGCGTAAGTCCTGACGGGTTTTGACCATCTTGGTCTGGTCGACCTGCATAGGCTCAGGAGAGTGTACCTGGGGAGAAACGGAGGGAGTGACGGGTTTCTGAAAAGTAGGAGCTAGACGTGGAAACCTCCTCTCACGGGTGACTTCTTTGGCACGCTCCTGGAACCGTAGGTCAATCCGGGTGGCAAGAGCTATTAGGTCATCGATAGTGGTAGGAATGTCTCCACCGGCGAGTTCATCTTTAATACGGCCGGACAGACCCTCCCAGAAGACAGATACCAGAGCGTCGTTATCCCAGGCCAGCTCCGAGGCAAGGGTACGGAACCGTATGGCATATTGGCCCACGGTGAGACTTCCCTGACGGAGGCGTAGCAGAGATGATGCGGATGAGGTCCTCCGTCCAGGTTCGTCGAAGACTTTCCGGAAAGCCGTAAGAAAGGCAGGCAAGTCGGACACCAGGGGGTCTCCTCTCTCCCATAGAGGATTTAGCCAGGCCAGGGCCTCCCCGGTGAGATGGGACATGATGAAGGCAATTTTGGCCCGGTCGGAGTTAAACTGGTGGGACAGGAGTTCAAAGTGCAGGGTGCACTGATTTATAAAGCCCCGAGCCTGAGCGGAGTCGCCTCCGAAGCGAGGAGGTGCAGAAAGCCGGGGTCCGGGGTAGGATACCATAGTATTGGTGGGCAGCGGAGCTGCCGGATTGCGAGTCATGGCACTGGCGGTGGTTGCTGGTGGAGCAGTCAGAGTGTCCAGGCGAGAATTGACATTCCGCAGGTGACCCAGGATGGACTCCTGTTGGGACCTCTGACGGGACAGTTCATGACACAGGTCCGAGAGTGAGGGAGCTTGGGTGCCACCGGGTTCCATGGCCCGAGCAAACTGTAACGGGTCTGGGAGGCGGAACCTCTGAGCTACTATACAAGGGGGCGGTCCTTGTAAGGGAGCGGGTGGCGACCAGGGAAGACGGGCAGGCAGTCACAGCAGGTGACCGGGACAGTCTCTAGGTGAACGGGCTGGAGGTCACGGCAAGTGACAGGGGTAGTCTCTAGATGAACGGGCAGGAGGTCACGGCAAGTGACCGGGGCAGTCTCTGGATGAACGGGCAGGAGGTCACGGCAAGTGACTGGGGCAGTCTCTGGGTAAAGGGTAGGTACGACCTGTGATGGCTGAGCCTCCAGGTAGGCTAGCAGGCAGATGGTAGATGTGTGCTCCCAGGTGAGCAAGCGAGAGTCTCTGGATAAACGGGTGGTCACAGCATGTGACGGCGGAGCCTCCAGGTAGGCCAACAGACAGGCAGCAGATGAGCGCTCCCAGGTGAGCGGGCAGGAGTCTCTGGAATGGCAGGTGGTCACAGCACGTGACGGCGGAGCCTCCAGGTAGGCCAACAGACAGGCAGCAGATGAGCGCTCCCAGGTGAGCGGGCAGGAGTCTCTGGAATGGCAGGTGATCACAGCACGTGACGGCGGAGCCTCCAGGAAGGCTAGCAGGCAGGTAGCAGATGTGCGCTCCCAGGTGAGCGGGCAGGAGTCTCTGGAATGGCAGGTGGTCACAGCACGTGACGGCGGAGCCTCCAGGTAGGCTAGCAGGCAGGTAGCAGATGTGCGCTCCCAGGTGAGCGGGCAAGCTGGTCCATAGACAGACTGACAGGAGTAGGAAGGCAGACCGTCGGACCTCAGGCTAGCAAGCAGGTAGGAGGAATGTCAGGCAGGAAACAGACAGCAAACTGGCAGGTTTCTGGCAGGTAACTGGCAGGTAACTGGCAACGGGACCTGAGGGCTGAAGCAGAGTAGTGAACAGTGCAACAACATTGCTCGGGCACCTCCATTTTGGAGGAGGTGCCTTATATATGGTGAAGTCCTCCGGCCATTGGCCGGGGACTCCTTAGGATGGCGCGCGCGTCCCCTTTAAGAGGGAGGGAGCGCGCGCGCGCCTTAAGCACAGTGGCCGGGAAGGAGCGCGCGCTGCCAGCAGAGCGGGAGGAGGACGCCGGGCTCGGAGCAGAGGGGTGAGGGGAACAGCGTCCCTGCCTAGCAGAGGGCAGGGACGCCGGCGCTACAGTCTTCAGCAGGTCGATGACAATGTTGTTCATCTTTCACAGAGACCATTGGTTTGTGGGTGGTACAGTGTAGTTCTTATCTTCTTACACCCATACAAATGGCAGAACTCCTTAAACAAGTCTGCCTCGAAGGCTGGGTCTTGGTCTGTCAGCACCTGCTCAGGGTATATATGGGGTCTGCAGAAGTACGCTTGGAACGTCTTTGCTGCTGTCTCTGCCATCAGGTCTATGACGGGGGTGACCACTAGGAAACTTGAGTAGTGATCCACCATGGTCACAGCATAGGAGTGTCCCGACCTGCTGGGTGACAGCTTGACATGGTCCAGGGCCACGATCTCCAGGGGTCGAGTCGTCTTGATGGGTTGCAGGGGTGCCTTCTGGCTGCTGTAGTCTTTTCTTCTGAGGCTACAGGGTCCACAGTTTCAGCACCACCGCTCAATGGAGCTGCGCATTCCTACTCAGTAGAATCGACACTTCAGCAGGGTCTCTAGCTTCTTCCAGCCAAAGTGCCCTGCCTGATCATGGTAGGCCTCCAACACCATTTGGATGTCCGTCTTGGTGACCACTATCTGCCATTCCATCTCATGGGTTTTTGGATTGACGTAGCTCCGGCACAGCTTCTCACGGTAGATAAACAACCGGCTTCTCTCGTTCCACAGCTGCTTTGCTTGCAGAGACGCTTCCTTCTCCAGGGAGGAACCTTCTTGGGTTATCAGCTCCTTGATACGGCTGACAACCAGGTCACTGTCCTGGGTCTCTTTCCAGCTGTGGTGAGGCAAAGGATTTAACGTCTTCCCACGCTGCCTCCTGGAGGCTCGTTGCTCGTAGATCATCCCATTCCGGTGAAAGGCAGGTAGCTCAATCTCTTCCAGGTCATCCACTTCTTCTTCTGTGTCTGACTGGTGAGGCATCCTGGACAGGGAATCGGCGTTGGCGTTCTTGTGACCCGCCCGGTACTTAATTGTGAATTGGTAGTTTGACAGCCGAGCCATCCATCGCTGTTCCATGGCTCCTAGCTTGGCTGTTTCAAGATGAGTCAAGGGGTTATTGTCAGTGTAGGCAGTGAACTAGCTGGAGGCCAGGTAGTGCTTGAACCTTTCAGTGATGGCCCAGACCAGAGCCAGGAACTCCAACTTGAAGCTGCTATAGTTCTCTGGGTTCCTTTCAGTCGGGCGGAGCTTCCTGCTTGCATAGGCTATCACTTTCTCTAGGCCATTCTGCTTCTGACTTAGGACAGCTCCCAGTCCTTCATTGCTGGCATCAGTATACAGCAGGAACGGTTGGATGTAGTCAGGGTAGGCTAGGATCTCATCGCCTGTCAGGATCTCCTTCATCTCCTTGAGTGATTCAGCCTGCTCTTTACCCCAGTGGAACGGAGGGTTTCTGCCTTTGGGGGACTGTCCTACCAGGAGGTCTTGGAGAGGCGCTGCTTTCTTGGTGTAATCTTTTACAAACCTCCGGTAGTATCCTATCAGTCCCAGGAACTGACGCACCTCCTTGAGGTTCTTCGGCTCCGGCCATTTCTGGATGGCAGTGACCTTCTCCGGGTCTGGTGCTACCCCTTCTGGACTGACAATGTGCCCCAGGTACTGTACCTTTTTCTTGAGTAGGTGGCACTTTGAGGGCTTCAACTTCATTTCATATCGGGACAGTGACTCAAATACCTCCGCCAGGTGCTTCAAGTGGTCCTCATACGTCTTGGAGTACACTATCACATCATCCAGGTATAGTAACACAGTCTCAAAGTTGCGGTGTCCCAGGCAGCACTCCATTAATCTCTGGAACGTTCCAGGGACGTTGCAGAGTCCAAACGGCATACTGTTGAACTCGCAGAGTCCCATCGGGGTGGTGAAGGCTGTCTTCTCCTGATCCTCCTCAGCCACAGCTACTTGCCAGTGCCCACTAGTGAGGTCAAGGGTGGAAAAGTAATTTGCAGACTTTAAGGCAGCCAGAGATTCCTCAATATGTAGTAAAGGGTATGCATCTTTATGTGTAATGCAATTTACTTGTCTGTAATCTACACACATTCTCATGCTTCCATCCTTTTTCCTGACTAAAACTAGGGGAGCTGCCCAGGGACTACAACTATCCCTTACTACCCCTGCCTTCTTCATGTCGTGCAACATCTCCTTGGCTTTCTGGTAGTGTGCTGGAGGTATAGGCCTGTACCGTTCCTTGATGGGGGGATGGTTGCCTGTGGGGATGTGATGTTGTTTAATCCTCCCAAAGTCAAGTGGGTGTTTGCTGATTACCTGCGCATATTTCTGAACCACCCGGTGTACCCCCTGTTTCTGGTGGGCAGGAGTGGTGTCTGTCCCAACATGGATCTGCTGACACCAATCCACCACCTGGGTTGCCGGGTCATTATCCTCCACTTGGTCTGGTGAGGTTAAGGACTCCGCCGTGTGAATGGAGTTGTTATTTACAGCATGTAACTTGGCAACAGTGGCATAACGTGGTAATCTGACCTCGTCTTCCCCATAGTTGAGAAGACTGACAGGCACCCTCCCATTGCGTACATCCACTACCCCTCTGGCAGTTAAGAATGTAGGTCTGTGCTCTGAGCTAAGGGGTTCTACTACCGCCTGGTAGCTCTATCCTTTAAGACCTATTGCTGCTCTACACCAGATAAGCATTTCACTCATTGGGGGGATCACAATGGGTATGGGGTCTGTTACCCGCACATTACCAATCTCACCACCGGATAGCTTTACTTGCTGCTGGTACATCAGGGCTCGGATCTCCTTCTGGATCGCTCTTCTCTGCCCCGGTCTGGCAGCGTTAGCGAGCTGTTGGAGCAAAAACACCACTTCCTCCAAACAGTTACTGTACCAACAATGTTAGTGCCTAGTACCATATTCTGTCCTGAGTCATCAGAGACAGTCTCTGCTACAATGAGTCCCTGGTCCTTCAGCTCCACTCTCCCCACCTTTACCGTCACATCCTTAACCCCGACTAGACTAGGTTAAGAGGGAGGCCGTTAGAAGCATATACCGAAAAATCTGGGTTCGGGGTTTGGAGACTGTCCATGGACCAGTATCTCTTGTAAAGGACAACAGGCATAATTGTTACCTGAGATCCAGTGTCCAGCAGGGCACGTATCGCAATGCCGTCCACGATTATGGACAGGAAAGGTCTTCCTCCCACGTACCTGCTGTGCCAGTCTGAGGGGCCTGCTGAGTCTATTCCTGGGTGTTGGCCCTCGGACCCAGGGTTTGCTCGTTTAAAGGACACTTGTGCACTGTGTGGCCTGCCTTCTGTCAGCAGTGGCAGACAAACTCTCGTTGAGGATGGCGCTGGTTGTTGGTCCTTCCACGGGGTGGCGTTGTCCTCCTCCGGGGCGGCGTTGTCTGGCTCCGTCCGTAGCTGCAGGGCACACATTACAGTGGCCAGGTTTTTGGTCAGCTGGCGCACTTCTGAGCGCAGACAGTCCAGCTCAGTAGGTGGTGCTGCTTGCACTTTGGCTTCAGGAGCCAGCGGGGAAAATGTGGTGCTGCTGGCGTTGGAGTGGCCTCACCCTGGTAACGTTGGATTGCAGTATCTGCTGTCTCCAGGGGTTGCAGTCCCTTTATAGCATGCCCTTAAGGGTGCCAAAGGTAGCATCTGGATGATCCAAGGACCACCAACGCACAGTCCTGCTCTCCGCTTGGGACCTCAGCCCCCGGACAAATTGTTCTTTTAGCATTTTACTTTCATCACTTATGCTGGTTGGACTAACCTGTTTTAGAGCTCGCAGGGCCCCTTGTAAATGGCAGGCATAGTCCTGAACGCTGTCCTCCGGTTTCTGAGAGCATTGGTAGAACCTCATCCGGAGGTATGCCTCAGTGAGGTCCTCAAAGGCAGTCTGTAACTTTTTGAAAATTGCGGACACTGACTCCTGGTCTGTGGCCGACCTAGTCTCTACTTCTCTCTCCGCAGCACCAGTCAATTGTCCCACTACTACTGCAGCTCTTTGTTTGCCCGTCAAAGAATACATGTCCAGTATGCTGCATATTTTGCGCTTGAATCCAGACAGGGTGTCTGGCTTGCCGCTGTACTGGGGGAGCCATTTTGCTCCAGGCATGTACGGTAAAGTCAATGGTACAATGGGGGCTACACGACCTGGCGATGGGGCGGTTATTCCGTCCTGCGCGGCAGTGGCCGCGGATGCATCATCGGGGCTGTCAGCTTGGGCCGCGGCGTCGGGCTGTTGCTGCAATATCTTGGCGCCCCCTTAGCGAACCGGGGCCTACCTTCTTTCTGTAGGCCGCAGCTCCGCAGGTGACGGACTCCTTGTAGGACCTTGCGTCGCTTGCGTTCCACGTCAGAGCGCTCGCTGGGGCTTCCTGCCAGGACCTGACGCTGTGTCAGTGCGTGGGGCTTGCCATGGGTTTCGCGCGGTTACGCCTTTCTTCTTTCCACGAAGCAACAGGAAAAATGGCGGACAATGGCGGGAAACCTCCGAAATGGCGGGAAATCTTCACCACAGTAAGTTGCCGTGGGCACGCAATCCTGTTCATGATGCCAGTTAGAGAGATGTAGCGCCCGGGGGATGGGGACTACTCGGCGCCCTGGCCTTGATGCCTGGTCTTGGGGGATGTTGCGGTGGTCGGCTCCCGGGCCCGTACCCTGGGGTCTTTCTTAAAAAAGGGAAATGTAATGTCAAAGTTCGTGACGCCACCAGTGGTGTCTGATGAGGACCACCAGCGCTGCGGCAGTCTACTGAGACCGGTGTTAAGGCAGCTTGGGTGGTATAGCTCCCCACAGGTGGAGCTGGGCCTCAGGGCAGCATAGATGTAGGGATGCAGGACAGAGGGGACCCAGCCGGGTCAGAGTAAGAACAGGGACAGACACTTCAGTACCTTTTACTGATGGAAATTCAGGCACATCCCGGAGCACTGTAGGGTGAAGGGTGCATATCAGGATCCTCCCCAGTGAGCGGGTATAGCGCCTCCTGTTTCTTGCCTTTCTGTAGTAAGTTTCTGACCTGCATGGAGCTAGGCCTAACTTAGTCTCTGTCTTTCACCTCCTGACCTTGTGGTAGGGCCTTCTGCTGGAGATCACTCTCCCTGCTTGCGGGGCCTCCGTGACTCCTGGCTCTGGTACGTATCAGCTTCTGGTGAACCTGGGACCTGTAGTTCACCAGGGATTCTGGTTGTTTCTTACTGGGTCATAGAGATCCCTGTAAGCTCGGACCCGGTGTCCTGTATATGCTTTCGGGGTGAGCTGGTAATGCTCCTCTGCCCCCTATGTTGCTCACTTTCCACTCGCCTTCGGCCGCTCGGGGCCCTCACTAGGCTATACACACTGGCAGCTAATCGGCTGCTTCTTCTGCTGCTCTCTGAGTGTCGGCACGCTCCTAGCTCACCTACCTGAGTTTGCTGCTGGAACTGACTCTGTTCCCTAAGCAGACTTTGTTCCTCTCTGCCTCTCAGCAGGAACTTTGTTCTCTGTCTCCACTCATTTCCTGAGGAGAACTGAACTCCTAACTCCACCCTCCAGTGCCCTATATATGTTCCTATCCGGGCTCCCTCTAGTGGTCTGAGGTAGGGTGGAGGTGTGTGTATGCTCTGAGGGCCTCTTGTGGAGAAATCCTTTAATGCACCCCTCAAGGATCTGTGGCACTATTGCACAGCAGGGTGCCACACAAGGTACGACATGTTCCCATTAGAAAGTAGAGAGTCTGCTCTACAGTTATAGAGTATGCAGTGAGTCCAACGGCTGACCAATTTTAGGAAAAACCCCACTAAGAATTTAAAGACACATAGAGCAGGGCCACAGTAATGACAAATTCCCATAAGAAAGGAGAGAGTCTGCTATACAGTTATAGGGTATGCAGTGAGTCCAACGGCTGACCAATTTTAGGAATAACCCCACTAAGAATTTAAAGACACACAGAGCAGGGCCACAGTAGCAAGTACGACATGTTCCCATTAGAAAGGAGAGAGTCTGCTATACAGTTATAGGGTATGCAGTGAGTCCAACGGCTGACCAGTTTTAGGAAAAACCCCACTAAGAATTTAAAGACACACAGAGCAGGGCCACAGTAGCAAATACGACATGTTCCCATTAGAAAGGAGAGGGTATGCTATACAGTTATATGGTATGCAGTGAGTCCAACGGCTGACCAATTTTAGGAAAAACCCCACTAAGAATTTAAAGACACATAGAGCAGGGCCACAGTAACAAGGTATGACATGTTCCCATTAAAAAGAGAGAGTCTGCTGTACAGTTATAGGGTATGCAGTGAGTACAACGGCTGACCAATTTTAGGAAAAACCCCACTAAGAATTTAAAGACACACAGAGCAGGGCCACAGTAAAAAGCACGACATGTTCCCATTAGAATGGAGAGAGTCTGCTATGCAGTTATAGGGTATGCAGTGAGTCCAACGGCTGACCAATTTTAGGAAAAACCCCACTAAGAATTTAAAGACACACAGAGCAGGGCCACAGTAACGAGTACGACATGTTCACATTAGAAAGGAGAGAGTCTGCTATACAGTTATAGGGTATGCAGTGAGTCCAACGGCTGACCAATTTTAGGAAAAACCCCACTAAGAATTTAAAGACACACAGAGCAGGGCCACAGTAACAAGTACGACATGTTCCCATTAGAAAGGAGAGAGTCTGCTATACAGTTATAGGGTATGTGACGCGCCCCCGGGGCAAGGGGTTACTCGGCAGCCGGGCCTATGGATGCTGGGGGGGGGATATGTCACAGTGGCCGGCCCGTCCGTGGCCCACGGCGGTCAACAAAAAGGGAATAGTTTATATGGGATTTGTAGTTTGATCGTGACGCCACCTGTGGTTTCTGGTAATTTGTACCAGCGCTGCTGCAGACCTCTGAGGCAGTTGATAGGGCACCTAGGACGGAACGGCTCCCCACAGGTGGAGCGGGCCTCAGGGCAGTGTAGAGTTTGATGGTGGGTGGTGATGCTGGGGCTTGCAGTGCAGGCAGGATGGCGCAACAGGAGTAACTGACAGAGACAGGGGATTCGCTTCAATACCTTTACTGGTGCGGATGTCAGGTACGGTCCAGGGTACTCAGTAGGAAGGGTGCACTTCAGGACTTCTCCCCAGTGAGCGGGTATAAGGCCTCCTGGTCCATATCTCCCTCTCTCTAAGCTCCTGGCCAGCCTGCAACTGGGCCTAGCTTATGTGTCGTGCTGTTCCTTCACCTGTCACTCGGTAGTAGGACCTTCCGCTGGCAACCACTATCCCTGGGCGCCGGGGACTTTGTGGTTCCTGGTCCTGTAATGGGTTTAGCTTCAGGTCGGCCAGGGACTTGTAGTCCTCCTAGTATGCCGGTGATCCCTACTGGGTATAAAGGACCCTGTAGGAGCGGACCCGGTGTCCGGTTTGTATACTCGGGGTGAGCCTATGATGCTCCTCTGCCCCCTAAATTCCTCTCTCCTCTCCTCTTTGCTTTCGGTCACACTCGGGGCCCTCATTTCAGCAGCAGACGTGCTGCATCTTCACTGCTCTCAGTGTCAGCACACTCTCTGAACTACTAACTCTGACAGCCTGACTCCACCCTCCATATATATATCCCTATCAGGGCTCCCTCTGGTGGTATGAGGTGGAAGGGTGGAGGTGTTTGTTTGTAATGAGGGCCTCTTGTGGAGAAGTCCATCCATGCGCCCTTTTGGGTCCTGTGGTACCTGTGAACAGCAGGGTGCCACATTCCCCCCTCAGTACTCCTGGAGTGCAGCATTTTGTAACAGGTTACAACAATAACAATAATAATTAATTAAAATAACAATAATTAAGTTACAGTATGTCCCGTAACCAGGTGTTCATTTCACCGATGAAAGTGTAACAGGAGAAATATGAGGGACCCGCCTGAAAACCCTCAACGTAGGCCCTGGGCGTGGCTACAGGGCATAAGTGATCCAGGTGCTGGACCACGTCTTCGGCCACGTCAAACGGGTTTTTGTTCAGTGGTCAAATAAGGGGCACTTTTGATGAGTGCAACTATTTACAAGAACAGTTTTTGGCTGCTCACAGTCCTCAGCCTACAAGTCTTTATACCCTTACGGGTAACTACAGGCACACATTAATTTCAGTTTACACAATAAACAATAGGCAATACCCAACTGGGTAACTATTTACATGGTAGGAACTTCGTGCTTATTCTCTAAACCTGGCAGCTATTTGTCCTTGTGTGCTGCTTGTGGACCTTCGTAGCACTGGGGTGTTACTAGTGTCTGTGCATGCACTCACTGTTAATCTAGCAGGTGTACGTGCTGGTAGATTATAAAACTGCCTTAATCTCTCTATGGGACTGGCAAGTGCACTGATTACTGGTCGTTCAGCCTCTGCTTCAACGGGTGATCCTCCTCTTACTGGGGACTCTTCCTATTCCTGAGCTGGTTCTTCTAGAGCGCTCACAGGTTCTTCTTGTGGCTGATAGAAGTGTATTACGGGTAACTGCTCCATCAAGTTGAGGCCAGTCCGCAGGGAAATCTCCTAGAACTGTGTGAAGCACGTCTTCCTTAGGTTCTTCCGTTGCTATAATAGGTACTTCTTCCTCCATTGTCTTCAGTAGACCTGGGCACACTTTCAAGTGGTCTCTTGAGACTGTTCCGGTTGTTTTACCTCCATCTTTGCTAATCAGGCAGGTTTTACTGTTGTCAAATTTGGAGTTCAACTCTGTGTAGGGCTCTCTTTCCCACTGGTCATTGAGCTTGTGACCTCTTCTCTTCCGCTTTAGCACTATCTCTCCAGGTACCAAGGGTTCTGCTGGTGCATGTTTATTGTACTGCTCTTCCTGTCTTTCCCTTACTCTGTTGAGACTATCTTCGACACAGGCTTGTACTTTCCGGTACTGCTCTTGCCAACTTGTGTCCCAATCTTCAGTGGACGTATCTGCAGCAGGTTCTACCACTCCGAGTTCCAGGTCCATGGGCAATTTTCCAGGTCTTGCTTTCATGAGGTACGCTGGGGTACAATTTGCAGAACTCACGGGTATGTTGTTATACAGGTCCATTAGGTCAGGTAATTTTTCTGGCCACTGGTTCCTCTCTTCTAAAGGTAAGGTTTTCAGCAGGTCTATGATGATGTTGTTCATTTTCTCACACAAAACATTTGTCTGAGGGTGATACGGCGTAGTCCGGATCTTCTTGCACCCATAGAGATGACAGAATTCTTTAAACAGCTCGGCTTCAAAGGCAGGGCCTTGATCCGTCAGCACTTTGTCCGGGTATCCATGGGGTCTGCAGAAGTAGGCTTGGAACATTCTTGCTGCAGTTTCTGCTGTCAGATCCTTGACAGGGGCTACCACCAGGAACCGGGAATATTGATCCACCATGGTCAGTGCATAGGAATAGCCTGACCTGCTGGGTGATAGCTTGACGTGATCCAGAGCGACAATCTCCAGGGGCTGGGTTGTTTTGATGGACTGCAAGGGTGCTTTCTGGCTGCCGTAGTCTTTCCTTCTGAGGCTACAGGGCCCACAATTCCGGCACCGCCTCTCTATGGAACTCCGCATTTCAACCCAATAGAATCGGTCCTTCAGCAAGGTTTCCAGCTTCTTCCAGCCAAAGTGACCTGCTTGATCGTGGAAGGCCTCTAACACCATCTGGATATCTGTCCTGGGTACAACAATCTGGCACACCATTTCATGGGTCTTGGGGTTGACATATCTTCTGCACAGCTTCTCTCTGTAGATGAACAGCCGGATTCTTTCATTCCACAGGTGTTTGGCTTGTGGGGGAGCATCCTTCTCCAGGTGAGAACCTTCCTGGGTGATCAGTCTTTTAATGAGGCTGACAACCGGGTCACTGTCTTGAGTCTCCTTCCAACTGTGGTGGGGTAGAGGATTCAGCGTCCTTCCATGACGTCTTCTGGTGGCGTGTTGCTCTTGGACCACTCCGCTTTGGTGGAAAGCAGGTAACTCAACTTCCTCTAAATCATCCACTTCATCCTCTGTGTCTGACTGGTGGGGCATCCTTGACAGGGCATCTGCATTGGTGTTCTTGTGACCTGCCCGGTACTTAATTGTGAATTGATAATTCGACAGTCTGGCCACCCAACGCTGTTCCATGGCTCCCAACCTGGCTGTCTCCAGGTGTGTCAAGGGATTATTGTCGGTAAAGGCTGTGAATTTAGTTGAGGCTAGGTAATGCTTGAACCTTTCAGTGATAGCCCAGACCAAGGCCAGGAACTCCAGCTTGAAGGAACTGTAATTCTCCGGGTAGGGCGAAGCTTCCTACTGGCATACGCAATTACCTTTTCTCTGCCATTTTGCTTCTGGGACAACACAGCTCCCAGTCCCTCGTTGCTGGTGTACAGCAGAAAAGGCTGGCTGTAGTCAGGGTAAGCCAGGATTTCTTCACCGGTTAGGACTTCCTTTATTGATGCAAAGGACTCAGTCTGCTCTTTGCCCCACTGGAATGGGGGACTTTTTCCTCTTTTGGACTGTCCTACCAGGAGGTCTTGTAAGGGGTGCTACATTTTTGGTATAGGCGTTTATGAACCTCCTGTAGTACCCGACCAGTCCCAGGAATTGCCGTACTTCTTTGATGCTTCTCGGTTCAGGCCACTTCTGGATGGCAGTGACCTTCTCCAGGTCTGGTGCTACTCCCTCTGAGCTGACTACGTGTCCCAGGTACTGAACCTTCTGCTTGAGAAGGTGGCACTTAGAAGCTTTTAGTTTCATACCATACCGGGACAATGCTTCAAATACCTCCGCCAGGTGCTTCAGATGGTCTTCATATGTCCTCGAGTACATGATAACGTCATCCAAGTACAGCAGCACTGTCTCAAAGTTCCGGTGTCCTAAGCAACACTCCATCAGCCTCTGGAACATTCCGGGTGCGTTGCAGAGTCCAAACGGCATGCTGTTGAATTCACACAGTCCCATCGGGGTGGTGAAGGCTGTCTTCTCCCGGTCTTGCTCAGCAACAGAGACTTACAAGTACCCGCTAGTGAGATCCAATGTAGAGAAGTAAATGGCAGATTTTAGTGCAACCAGGGATTCCTCTATACGGGGCAAAGGGTATGCATCTTTATGTGTTATTCGATTAATTTGTCTATAATCTACACACATCCTCATGCTACCGTCCTTCTTTCTGACTAGGAGTAGGGGAGCTGCCCAGGGGCTACAGCTATCCCTTACTGCCCCTGGATTTTTCATGTCGTGTAACATTTTTTTGGCTTTTTGGTAATGTGCAGGTGGTATGGGTCTGTAATGCTCTTTAATGGGTGGATGGTTACCGGTGGGTATGTGGTGTTGTACCCCTTTAACCCTTCCAAAATCAAGTGGGTGTTTGCTAAACACTTGTTCATATTCCTGAACCACCCTGTAAACACCGTGTTTCTGATGGACAGGAGTGGCGTCAGTCCCAACATGGTGCTGTTGACACCAATGCTCCAGCTGAGCTTTGGAGTCATTGTCCTCCACTGTATCTGGTGGGGTCAAGGATTCCACTGTGTGTATGGCATCATTATTCACAGTATACAATCTGGCAACAGTGGCGTATCTTGGCAATTTGTCTTCCTCCTCCCCACAATTTAGGAGACGTACAGATACCCTCCCATTGCGTACATCAACTACCCCTCTAGAAGTTAGGAGTGTAGGTCTGTGCTCTGAGCTAATGGGCTCCACTACTGCCTGGTAGTTCTGTCCCTTGAGACCTATTGCTGCCCTACACCAAATCAGCATCTCACTCATTGGGGGAATCACAATGGGTATCGGGTCTGTCACCCGTACATTTCCAATCTCACCAACTGTTAGTTTTACCTGTTGCTGGTACAGGAGGGCTCGAATTTCTTTCTGGAGCACCTTCTTCTGCCCTGGTTTGGCAGTGTCAGCCGTCTGTTGGAGTAAGAACAACACTTCTCCCAAACAGTTACCAACAACATTTGTACCAAGTATCATATGCAAGTCTGTATCACCAGGGTTAGACTCCACTACAATCAGTCCTTGGTCCTTTAGTTCCGCTCTCCCCACCTTCACTGTCACGTCCTTAACCCCTACTAGGTTAAAAGGAAGGCCGTTAGAGGCATACACAGAGAGGTTCGGGGCTGGCGGATGGAGTTCATCTATGGACCAGTACCTTTTGTAGAGGACATCAGGTATGATGGTTACCTGTGAGCCTATGTCCAGTAATGCAGGTGTTGCTATACCGTCCAGCACGATGGACAGGAAAGGCCTTCCTCCTACAAACCGATGGTACCAGCTTGATAGGCCTGGTTGATTTACTCCTGGGTGTCGGCCCTCGGCCCCAGGGTTTGCCCGTTTAAAGGACAGTTCCGCGCGGTGTAGCCTGCCTTGTGGCAACGATAGCAGATGAAGTCTCCTGGAGGGCGACGTTGGTTGTTGGTCCTCCCACGGGGAGGCGTTGTCCTCCTACGGGGTGGCGTTGTCCTTCTTCTCCTCATCCAGGACTCTCGGCGAGTAGGATCCTTCCTTCCGGCTTGGGCTCCATCTTTAGCTGCAGGGTGCTCAGGACAGTGGCCAGGGTTTTACTTAGCTGACGCACTTCAGAGCGCAGGCTGTCCAGCTCACTAGGGGCCACTGTTTGCATCTTTGTTTCAGCCGTTAATGAAGGAGCAGTAGGTGCTGCGGGCACTGGGGTGGCCCCACCCTGGTAACGTTGGATAGCAGTATCTGATGGCTCCAGGGGCTGCAGACCCTTAATAGCCATGTCCTTCAGGGCGTCAAAGGTGGCATTTGGATGATCTAAGGCCCACCACCGTACAGTTCTGCTCTCCTCTTGGGACCTCAACCCCCTAATGAACTGTTCTGTCAGCATTTTATTCTCATCTTGTATGCTGGCTGGACTAACCTGTTTCAGGGCCCGCAAGGCTGCCTGTAAGTCCCGGATACTGTCCTCAGGTTTCTGGGTACAGTGGTAGAACCTCATCTGGAGATCTGTCTCAGTGCGGTTTTCAAAGTCAGTTTGCAGTCTCTTAAAGATAATGGATACTGATTCCTGGTCTGCGGCTGGGAAGGTTTCAACTTCTCGCTCTGCGGCACCAGTCAATTGTCCCAGCACAACAGTGGCTCTCTGTTTACCAGTCATTGAATACATGTCCAATACACCACATATCTTTCTCTTGAATCCAGACAGGGTGTCTGGTTTGCCGTCATACTGGGGAAGCCATTTTTCTCCAGGGATATACGGCAGGGCCATGGGTATAAACGGAGTCATGACCCCTGCTGGAGGGGCGGCCGCTCCGGCCAGAGCAGCGCCGGGCGCAAGTTGAGCATCAGGAGCGTTAACTGGTGCTCCGGCGTTTTGCTGGTCGTCGGCTATGGTTGCGCGCCCCTAGTAAACCGTAGCCTACCTTCTTTTCCTTTTTCGGGTAGGCCGCAGCTCCGCAGACGAGGGTCTCCTTCCGGGACCTGACACTTCCTGGTGCCGCGTCAGAGCGCGAGGCGGGGCTTGAGTTTCGCGCGCTTCCAGCAGTCACCCTCTCCGTTTCCCGCAGCGACGCGGTAATGGCACCGATGTTCACCACAGTTTAAACACAGTTCAATTACGGCACACAGTACCCGGTGGCAACTGGCACGAAATCCTGTTCGTGACGCCAGAAGTTGACGCGCCCCCGGGGCAATGGGTTACTCGGAAGCCGGGCCTATGGATGCTGGGGGGGGGGTATGTCACAGTGGCTGGCCTGTCCGTGGCCCAGGGCGGTCAACAAAAAGGGGATAGTTTATATGGGATTTGTAGTTTGATCGTGACGCCACCTGTGGTTTCTGGTAATTTGTACCAGCGCTGCTGCAGACCTCCGAGGCAGTTGATAGGGCAGCTAGGATGGAACGGCTCCCCACAGGTGGAGCGGGCCTCAGGGCAGTGTAGAGTTTGATGATGGGTGGTGATGCTGGGGCTTGTAGTGCAGGTGGGATGGCGCAGCAGGAGTAACTGACAGAGACAGGGGATTCGCTTCAATACCTTTACTGGTGCGGATGTCAGGTACGGTCCAGGGTACTCGGTAGGAAGGGTGCACTTCAGGACTTCTCCCCAGTGAGCAGGTATAAGGCCTCCTGGTCCGTATCTCCCTCTCTCTAAGCTCCTGGCCAGCCTGCAACTGGGCCTAGCTTATGTGTCATGCTGTTCCTTCACCTGTCGCTCGGTAGTAGGACCTTCCGCTGGCAACCACTATCCCTGGGCGCCGGGGCCTTTGTGGTTCCTGGTCCTGTAATGGGTTTAGCTTCAGGTTGGCCAGGGAATTGTAGTCCTCCTGGTATGCCGGTGATCCCTACTGGGTATAAAGGACCCTGTAGGCGCGGACCCGGTGTCCGGTTTGTATACTCGGGGTGAGCCTATGATGCTCCTCTACCCCCTAAACTCCTCTCTCCTCTCCTCTTTGTCTTCGGCCACACTCGGGGCCCTCAATTCAGCAGCAGACGTGCTGCGTCTTCACTGCTCTCAGTGTCAGCACACTCTCTGAACTACTAACTCTGACTGCCTGGCTCCATCCTCCATATATATATCCCTATCAGGGCTCCCTCTGGTGGTATGAGGCGGAAGGGCGGAGGTGTTTGTAATGAGGGCCTCTTGTGGAGAAGTCCATTCATGCACCCTTTTGGGTCCTGTGGTTCCTGTGAACAGCAGGGTGCCACATATGGAGTGAGTCCAACGACTGACCAATTTTAGGAAAAACCCCACTAAGAATTTAAAGACACACAGAGCAGGGCCACAGTAACAAGTATGACATGTTCCCATTAGAAAGGAGAAAGTCTGCTATACAGTTATAGAGTATGCAGTGAGTCCAATGGCTGACCAATTTTAGGAAAAACCCCACAAAGAATTTAAAGACACATAGAGCAGGGCCACAGTAACGACAAATTCCAATTAGAAAGGAGAGAGTCTCCCATAGTGTTGGCCTATGCAGTGAATGCAAGGGCTGCCAAAAATTTGGAGGCACTTCAATGCCCCTTGGAAGAGACATGGGGGAGGGCCTCATAAAAAAAATGTTCCCATTAGAAAGGAGCTGGCCTCCTATACTTGTAATGCCCATGCACTAAGTGTATGTGCTGACAAACATTTACCACTGGGGGGTATACATGAACATACTGTATAAATTTTTTTTTTTACGGGCATCATAAACACCCTTTAAAAAAATTATGTGGGTGTTGCATCACGGACCACGGTCACCCTGATGATATGGTGGTGGAGGATGAGGAGATGGAGGAGGACAAGAGCAAATAGCCAAAATCAGGAAGCGTATACCCATGTCTGGGTGTGAAAAGGTGCATGGGAATACACTTCCCAAGTAAAGACACTTGATTTGAGTTTATGTTACGCTGCTATCATTCGGTGGTGTTGAGAAGTCTGGCCCAATCCAGCCCTTGTTCATTTTTATAAGAGTCAGCCTGTTAGCATTTTCAGTTGACAGGCGGATGCTTTTATCAGTTATAATTCCACCAACGGCACTAAAAACCCGCTCTGATAAAACGCTGGTGGCAGGGCAGGCCAGGACCTCCAAGGCATAGAGAGCCAGTTCATTCCACGTATCCAGCTTGGATACCCAATAATTATAAGGCTCAGAGGAATCACGGAGGACGTTGGTACGGTCGGCAAGGTACTCCCTCAACATCTTCCAAAACTTTGCACTCCTTGTGAGAGTATCCCATGCCTCACGGCCTGTGCGATGGGAGGGTCTGAGAAAACTCTCCCAGAACTGTGACAGTGTTCCCCTGCCTCTGCTGGATTGGAGTTGTGTCTCTCTCGCCTGTACTCCTTGATTGTCCAACGAAGTGTGCCCTCTGCCGCCAGCGTTTTCAGATGGGAATTTTTTTAATAGTTCCGCAACAACGACATTCTGGTACAGCCAGATTTTTGTAGACCTGTTCGCCTCAGGAATAAGAGATATAAATTTCTCCTTGTAGCGTGGGTCTAGTAGTGTCACCAACCAGTAATGACTGTCACCCAAAATTTTGAGAATGCGAGGGTCATGGGAAAGGCAGATTAACATAAACTCAGCCATGCGTGCCAGACTAATAACAGGCAAGACTTCCATGTCCTTACCAAGAGGATGACTGACCATGCTCTCCTCCTCCTCCTCTCTGTCCTCTGGCCATCCACGCTGAACAGACGGTATGACAGCTGTGCAGGTAGTACCATCTATAGTGCATGAAACCTGCTCCTGTCCTTCCTCCTCCTCCTCTTCCTTATTGTCACCCAATCCACGTTGGGATGAGATGAGGCTTGGCTGTGTGTAATCACCCTGTATGGTTCCATGCTCCATCTCATCGTGCTCCACCTGCAATGCTTCCTCATTGATTGTGAGCAGAGAGCGTTTCAGAAGACAGAGAAGCGGGATGGTGACGCTAATTATGGCGTCATCGCCACTCACCATCTTGGTGGAGTCGTCCTCAAAGTTTTGGAGGCTGGTACATTTGTCTGGCATCTATGTCAACTCCTGAGGTCTTATGTGTGGATTCTGAGCTGAATACCGATGGCCTTGTTGATGCTGGTACTCAACAACTGCCCTCTTCAGCTCACAAATCCTTCCCAACATCTGCAGTGTAGAGTTCCAACACGTGGGGACATCACACACCAGTCTGTGATCCGGAAGCTGTAAACGTTGCTGAAAGACTTCAAGGGCAGAGGAAGCTGTAGCTGACTTTCTAAAATGGGCACACAGGTGGCGTACTTTAACAAGCAGATCCGGCAGCTCCGGGTAGGATTCCAGAAACTGCTAAACCACGAGGTTAAGCACATCGGCCAGGCATGGTACGTGTGTGAGCTCGCCTCGCCTCAGAGCTGCCACCAGGTTCCGGCCATTGTCACACACGACCATGCCTGGCTGTAGGTTCAGCGGTGTGAGCCACAGATCTGCCTGCTCTTTCAGAGCTGTCCACAACTCTTCAGCATTGTGTGGTTTTTCACCTAAGCATATTAGCTTCAGCACAGCCTGTTGCCGCTTGGCCAAGGCAGTGCTGCAGTGCTTCCAGCTTGTGACTGATGTGGTCATTTCGGAGATGGAGGCTGAAGAGGAGGAGGAGGCTAGGAGGAGGAGGTGCAGGAGCTGTAGACCGTGGGGGCAACCCTGATTGACCTAGGGCCCGCAATCCTTGGCGTCGGGAGGACATGTTCTGTCCCAAGGTCTGACTGGGTCCCGGCTTCCACTATGTTAACCCAGTGTGCCGTCAGCGAGATGTACCCTCCCTGCCCACAAGCACTTGTCCACGTGTCCATGGTTAGGTGGACTTGACCAGTAACTGCGTTGTTGAGGGCACGGCTAATGTTCTGGGACACGTGCTTGTGTAATGCTGGGACGGCACACTGGGAGAAATAGTGGCAGCTGGGGACCGAGTACCGAGGGACAGGCGCCGCCATCAGGTTGTGGAATGCTTCTGTCTCCACGAGCCTAAAAGGCAACATTTCGAGCGCAAGCAGTCGTGAAATGTGAGAATTTAGTAGTGTGGCCTGTGGGGCGTTGGCTGCATATTTGCGCTTGCGTTCGTAGGACTGGGGTATGGACAACTGAACGCTGCTCTGGGACAAGGACATGGACATGCTTCCTGATGCTGCTACTTGAGAGTGTGCAATGACAGGTGCAGGGCAGGAGGCATCTTCGCATTCACCATGGACAGGGGATTGGCTTGCATGCACAACAGCGGAAGAAGCAATGGTGCCACCTGCAGACACTGCTCCTGGACCCTGGGGTTTGGCCCAGAAAGTCGGGTGCTTTGCTGCCATGTGCCTGATTATACTGGTGGTGGTCAAGCTGGTCATTTTGCCACCCCTGCTGATGCTGGCCTGGCAGGTGGTGCAAATGGCCTTTTTGGGGTTATCGGCAGAGTCCTTAAAAGACAACCAGACTCAGGAAGACCTAACAGTTGTATTGGCAACTTCCTTCGTGTTGGTGTTACGGGGAATGGTTGCCTGCCTTCTGTTTGCGGCCACCACACTGCTTCTTCCTGCCTATTGGGGTGCTCTGCCTCCCTCCCCCTGTGTGCTGCTGTCCTTGCTCTGCATGTTCTCCTGCCAGGTTGGCTCAGTTATTATATCATCCACCACCTCGTCTTCCACTTCCGCACCCTGGTCCTCCTCCTGACTTTCTGGCAATTGTATATAAGAAAAACCCGGCACTCAAGATTTTAGTGAAAAATTGTATAGAGTTTTTAATGAAGTAGGTGCAATAGAATAGACAAACGTTTCGGTCCCTCGGGACCTTCATCAGTGTACAAGGCAAGGGTCATGAGGGTGGATAAAATCCACTACGGTTGCTGAGCTGAAAACTGTCAATGTATACTTTGTAGTATAAATCAGAAATGGTACGTTCATGGCAATGGCTGTGGTGTGCTGACCTGTATGCAGTCCAGTGTGAACGCGGTGTCCACCGCTTGTTCAATGGTGGTGCAGCATTGTACCTACTTCATTAAAAACTCTATACAATTTTTCACTAAAATCTTGAGTGCCGGGTTTTTCTTATATATTGTATTCGACTTGGTACCCTACCCGTGCACCAAGAACTGATCAGGAGTGCGATAGTTTTTGTATTTTTCTGGCAATTGTGTCTCATCATCGTCCACCTCTTGTGACTCTTTCCCACCGTCGCCTTCGTGTGACCGTGGCTGCTCAAATATTTGGGCATCGCTACACGCGATCTCCTCTTGCCCCTCTTCAAGTGAACCGGGCGAGAGGCCCGAATCTATAAATGGAAAAGTGAACAGCTCTTCAGAGTGTTCAAATGTGGGATCAGTTTTTTCTAGGTACTCGGCATGGTGGGAGGAAGGAGGATCAAAGTGAGGAATATGCGGTACAGATTCACGGCTACTGAGACTTGACCGTGTGGAAGACAGGGTGGTGGTGGTGGTGGCTAAGTGACTGGAAGCATTATCCGCTATCCAACCAACAACCTTTTGACACTGCTCTGGGTTCAATAGTGGTCTGCTGCGGTCCCCTAGAAATTGGGACAGGAAGGTCAGGCGAGAAGATGTGGGTGTTTGTTGTGGCACAACTTCAGCTTGCCCACGGCCTTGTCCTCGGCCTCTGCATGCACCATTACCATCACGTCCAGTTCCCCGTCCCTTGCCACGTGCCTTGCCCATTTTAAATGGAGGACAGTATCTTCCACGCTCACTACAAATGACTGAGTTTGGAGTGAACTTATATGTGATCCTTGTGACGGAGAAAACAGAGTTTTAAATACCTGGCCTGTAGGTAAGTAGTTTGAACAGCAAACTGCTGTGAATTGCTTCACTGACACACTAAAGGAAATTTTTAATGGAGGCCAGAAATGGCAGTATTTTCTGACAACGTATATGTGATCCGTTTGGCGGAGAAAACACAGTTTTAAATAGCTGGATTTCTAGCGCTGTAATATGGAAAGGACCTGGCTGTATTCTGCAGTGCCAACAAGAAAATGGTGCAGAAAATACGGTGTTCTCTGGATTGATTTTTAAGCAAACAATGAGGATTAAGATCCAAAGAAAAGTATTCCTGGCCCCTGAGACCTGGGCCTTTGTATAGAAATATGTAACAGCAACAGAAGGCAGAATTCGAATGGAGCCTCTTGTGCTATATGCACTGCAGTCTGCTATATGCACTGCCTGCCTATACACCCTGCCTGCATGATATCTCTGCAGATGGATTAGTCCTCAGAAGGACTGTTTGTTAAGATGGATATATGTAATGTTTGCTTTTTCTCCCTACACTACCTAATACACAAGCAAAGCTGTTCCTAATGCAGCAGCACCTCTCCCTACACAAGCAAATGGCGCAGAAAAACGGCGTTCTCTGGATTGCTTTTTAAGCAAATAATGATGATTAAGATCCAAAGAAAAGTATTCCTGGCCCCTGAGACCTGGGCCTTTGTATAGAAATATCTAACAGCAGCAGAAGGCAGAATTGGATTAGAGCCTCTTGTGCTATATGCGCTGCAGTCTGATGGATATGTGTAATGTATGGTTTTTCTCCCTACACTACCTAATACACAATCAAATCTCTCCCTAATACAGCAGCAGCTCTCCCTACACTGTCTGATCCGGAGTGACTGTGACGAGCATGGCGGCACCAGGTCTGATATAGACCTGATGACGCTGTGCGGCCAGCCAATCACTGTAATGCCCACAACCAACATGGCTACGGCATTATAGTGCATGGCAGGCAATCCCTGCATGTTCATTGGCTCTCTAATGAGCGCCAAACATGCAGGGAGGGGACCCGAGTTCCCGCCCGAGCAACCCAGAAATACTCGGCGAGCGCCGAGCATCTCGAGCAGTAAGATGCTCGGGCGAGCACCGAGCAGTAGCGAGCATGCTCGCTCATCACTAGTCTTCGCCAATCACACATTAACAGTTCCCATCGAACACCATATCACAAACATGGCCAGCAGCGTTTTTTTTTTGGCCAAAAGATTTTTTAAGACACCACCACGACAAGGAGACTCTTCTGGCCGGGCCCTACTCTACTCTAACCTATTGAACATTTCTTATAATACCCAATAATCTTTTTAGGCATATTTTTATTTATGGGAATGTGTCACATACATTTTTGAAATGACCAATAATACCACATACAAGGGACAAATACCGCTACACCATGACCAGACCACGTATTACCACCACATAGTGACCGAATTATACCACATACAAGGGACAAATACCACCACACCATGACTGGACCACATATTACCACCACATAGTGACCGAATAATACCACATACAAGGGACAAATACTGCTACACCATGACCAGACCACATATTACCACCACATAGTGACTGAATAATACCACATACAAGGGACAAATACCGCCACACTGTGACTAGATCACTTATTACCACCACATAGTGACCGAATACTACAATACTGATCATTAATAAAAAAAACAGAATACTAATATTACCATAAGCACCATTATACACAGGAGCTCTGTACATAGTATACAGTGTATAGTGTGAGTGTACAGATAACACACTGACTCACCGGTGATGTCTCTAGGTAAAGTTCTTCATCTTCACTTTTCCTCTTCATCAAGTGCAGACTGCCATCACTTCTTCCAGCCAGGACTCGTCTCTGCATAAAATAACACACAGTTATCTAGAGCAGCTTACAGAGGACATTCCCCAATTTTTCCCAACTTCTACACTGCGCTAGATGAAAAAAAAAATGGACATAGTGGCACTCTGCACAGTAACAGGACCCCCTCACCTCACTGAAAACAGTGTCCTTAAAAATAAAATACATCACAGCAGTTATAATATCCTTTAATTAGCCCCTACAGTAATAATGTTCTACATCCTGCCCCCATGTCTCTATCCTGCCCCCAATGTCTCCATTTGTCTCCATCATGCCCCCCATGTCTCCATTCTGCCTTCATGTTTCCCATTCTGCCCTCATGTCTCCATTCTGCCCCCATGTCTCCATCTTACCCCCATGTCCCACATCCTGCACCCATTTGTCTCCACCCTGCCTCCAATGTCTCCATTTGTCTCCATCCTGCCCCATGTCTCCATTCTGCCTCCATGTTTCCCATTCTGCCCCATGTCTCCATTCTGCCTCCATGTGGCCATTCTGCCCCCATGTCTTCATTCTGCCCCCCATGTCTCTATTCTGAACCCCATGTCTCCATTCTGCCCCCCATGTTTCCATTCTGCCCCGATGTCCTCCATTCTGCCCCTATATTTCCATCCTGCCCCATGTTTTCATCCTACCCCCATGTTTCCATTTTGTCCCCATTTTTCCATCCTACCTCCATGTTTCCATCCTGCCCCCATGTTTCCATCCTGCCTCCATGTTTCCATCCTGCCCCCATGTTTCTATTCTGCCTCCATCTTTCCATCCTGCCTCCATGTTTCCATCCTGCCTCCATGTTTCTATCTTGCCCCCATTGTCTTTGTCCTGCCCCCATGTTTTCTGTGCCCAATGTCTCCCATGTTTTCATCCTGCCTCCATGTTTCCATCCTGCCTCCATGTTTCCATCCTGCTTCCATGTTTCCATCTTGCCCCCATGTATTCATTCCTGCCTCCATGTTTCCATCCTGCCTCCATGTTTTCTTTCTTCAAGTTTCCATCCTGCCCCACATTTTCTGCCCCCAATGTCCACCATCCTGCCCCCATGTTGTGGCTTTAACAGAACACACGTTCACAGTAAGTTAACCTGCAGAATGCTGCCGCTGGGGCCCGGTGAGCAGAAGAACGGGGACCCGACCGGGCCCTCTCTGCTCCCTGGGCCCCATACACCAACCACTGAGGCACATGACAGCAAAGCACCTGACTAGGTGGGCCAAACGCCAGGGCCCAGAAACAGTGTCTGCGGGTGACACCACACCCACATGCCAATCCCCTGTCCATGGCTCATGCAAAGATGCCTCCTGCCCTGCACCTTTGTTGCACACTCGCAACTACCACCATCAGCAACAACATCCACGTCCTTGTCCCAGTGCAGCGTTCAGTTGTCCCTACCCCAAGCAAGAGCAAATACGCAGTCAAGGCCCCACAGGCAACACTTGCGCTCGAAATGTTGCCTTTTAGGTTTGTGGAGACGGAAGTTTTCCACAACCCGATGGCGGCGGCCGTCCCTCGGTACTCGATCTCCAGTCGCCAATATTTCTCCCAGTGTGCCGTTCCCGCATTACACAAGCACGTGTCCCAGAACATTAGCTGTGCCCTCAACAATGCAGTTACTGGGAAGGTCATCCTAACCACAGACACGTGGACAAGTGCTTGTGGGCAGGGATGGTACATCTCGCTGACAGCACACTGGGTTAATATAGTGGAAGGCGGGACCCAGTTGGACCTTAAAACAGAACACATCCTACTGATGCCGAGGATTGCGGGCCCTGAGTCAATCAAAGTTGCCCCCACTTTCTACAGCTCCTGCAGCTCCTCCTCCTCTTCAGCATCCATCTCCGAAATGACCATATCAGTCGGAAGCTAGAAGCACTGCAGGACTGCCTCGGCCAAGTGGCAACAGGCTGTGCTGAAACTAACATGCTTAGGTGACAAACCGTAAACCGCTGAAGAGTTGTTGACAAATCTAAAAGAGCAGGCCGATCTGTGGCTGTCACCGCTGAACCAACATGTGTGACAATCGCTGGAACCTGGTGGTGGCTCTGAAGTGAGGCGAGCTGACACACGTACCATACCTGGCCCATGTCCTCAACCTAGTGGTTCAGCGGATTCTCAAAACCAACCCGGATCTGCCTGATCAGCTTGTCAAAGTACGCCGCGTGTGTGCCCATTTTAGAAAGTCAGCTCCAGCTTCCGCCGCCCTTGCTGTGCTTCAGCAGCGTTTGCTGCTTCCAGTTCACTGATTGGTGTGCGATGTCCCCACACGTTGGAACTCAACGTTGCATATGTTGGGAAGGATTTGTGAGCAGCACAGAGCAGTTGTGGAGTACCAGCTTCCAAACGCCCGTCGGTATTCAGGTCAGCTTCCCCACAAAAGAGCTCAGGAGTGGGCATGGATGTCAGACATCTGTGCCGTTCTCCAAAACTTTGAGGACGCCACCAACATGGTGGGTGACAATGAGGAAGAGGAGGATGAGGAGGAAGAACAGGAGCAAGTTTCCTGCGCTACAGACGGTACTACCTGTAGCACCCTGAGGACTCGGCTGCTACAGGGGTATTACACCTCAAGCCAGAGGTGTGGTATTCCACTCCCGGGTAAGGATGGAGTGTGGAACTGAGCTTAGTAGGCTGCATGCACTACATACATCCCATTTCCGGGGGACAGAACTACGGTACTCCCACCAGTATATGTGCAGGTACGACAGCGTCTGTCCCTGGCTGGAGTGGGAGGGGGAGTAGTCTGGGTAAAGCTAGGAGCTCATTGGGTGCTGGTCACCTGGGCTCACACATAGAGGGAGTATATATGGTGGGCACCATCTTAGAATAGGGTCTTTGGTCAGAGAGCCTGAGGAGAAGCAGTGCAGAGGAGCTCAGCCAGGAGGGCTGACAGGGAGCTGTGGCTCCGGCTGGGCCCAGCTCCAGAGCAAGGCCTGCAGAGAGAGAGAGAGAGGAGAGTCAGAAGGACCCAGAGAGAAAGACAGAAGGAACCCCAAGAACCCAGAAACAGACCAGAAAGGGTGAGGGGTTGGCGGACACAGGTACCGGAAGCCAAGCTGGCAGAGGCAGAAGTAACCCTTAGCCAGGAACCGGAGGTCGTGGTCAAGATTTGCCACGACCCTCACCAAATCCACCAGAAAGGCACACCAAGCATAGGGTCAGGGAACCCAGAGGAGGTTTGACCACCAGGAGACCCGAGGGAGCCGGCCAAAGGTGGATCCCTGGTGGGAACGGCCAGGAGGAAGAGAGAGACAGGGAAGCTCAGGACCACGCTCCGGACTGCCTGGGGGTTGGCCGAGTCCAGGACCTGGTGGACGCAGCACGGCTCGGGTGGTCACTCAAGGCCAGAGTGACTAAAGCAACATCAGTGAGTAAAAACCCTGAAACTGCATCTCCTGGCTCTGCCTCTCCTTCCTGCATCATCACAACCCCCATCATCCACACCTGCTGCCCTGAGGCCATACCCCTCCCGTTGGGGGTTATACCATCACTGCTGCACATATACCACCGGCCTCAGCGGACTGCTCTGCAGCGGCGGCTTCAAAGCCGCACTCAACGGGTGGCGTAGTCGACACTTAACAACATCTACAAAGTCTGCCACACACTTAGTTTGACACCCTGGGCACGGACCGGGTCACCGCCACAAGGACTACTACCCCCATACAGATCCGGCTCCGGGTATCCCCTGAACATGGCCCAGGGGGCGCGTCAACTTTGGCGTAGTCGGCAGGATCACGTGCCCGCAACCACCGGGTACTGCGTGCCTGAAGAAAAGTTCATATTTACCGTAAAAAGAAGTCTCCCGCCAATTCCGGAGGGTCCCCGCCATCGGACGCCATCTCGGATCATTTCCCGCCGTTTGCCCACCATCTGCAGTCTTTTCCCGCCATCCACAGAGTTTCCCGCCATTGGGAAGCGGTTCCCGCCATCTGAGAAGATTTCCCGCCTTGGCAGAGCGGACGCCATTATGGGCGTGCCAGAGGGTGGCAAGAGGCCACCTCCCATCGTGGGCCAGGACCAAGAATGGCGCCAAAAACGGAGACCGCCCCCACCAGCAGAGACTGCAATGATTGAGATGTCCATCAGCGTGGGGGGTCTGCCCCTGGAACTGACAATCACCAAGTTGCCCCAGGACCGCCCTCAATGGGGGCGGAGAGAGAACAAACGAGAGAAGATGGGAGCAGCTTGGGGGAGTCTGGAGGAGTCGTACCCGGAGATGGAGGGGGAGGCAGGCAGCACCGACCCAGCGGTCAGGAGCCTGTTGCAAGCGACAACCCCAGAAGGCCTGGTGGAGATCCTGGCGCAGCTCCCCAGAGATCGGGAGCATGCACGGACCGCACTGGAGGGCTTGGCTCAGAGGATGGCCCGAGTGCAGCGAGACGTACTGGCCACATGGAGCAGAGAGATGGCCCTGCAGGCAGGAACCCGCCAACGGAGCACGCCACCCGAGACGAGGAGTCAGACCGCCTCTGAGGATGGCGCAGGAGGAATCAAGGCCGGAGACGACGCCGAGGAAGGAGCTAAAGAAACGGAGGCAGGTAAAGGGGACGTCACTACCCCGAGCCGAGAAGCCGTGAGCCTGCCCCAGCTCCCCGTCGCAGAGCCCGAAATTTCCCCTGCCGTGCCCGTCGTTGCACCGTCACCGCTCCCGACTAGGCCTCAAACAGAAGCCGCGGCCACGCCCCCTGTGACGTCACGCGCCTCAACCCTGAGCGCGGCCAAGCGGGAGACGCCACCGGCCTGGTCGCAAGGCCGAGTACCCCCGGGCGCCGCAGTACCAACAGCGCCCTCTACCTCTGCCGAGCCACCGGCCTGGTCGCAAAGTCAAGTGCACCCGGGCGCCGCCGTTTTCACGGTGCCCTTCACCTTCAGGGTGCCCCAGGCCTGGTCGCAAGGCCTGGTGAACCCGGGCGCCGCTACCACCACCGCGCCCTCAACTTCCACTGTGCCGCACCTGGGTGAGGACTTGTTGGCCCAGCACACTTGCCCGGATGGGCAGCCCTTTGTGTGGCCACCGGAGTACCACCATCCCCGACTCCGGAAAGAAAGACCTCTGGATGAACCCCTGATCCCGGCTCCGGCGCCCGTCAAGATGACCCCGCTCTCGTTAGAGGAGGCGCAGTTTGAGTGGGACCCCACTGGAGGAGACCTCATCGGGTTCACTCAAGAGACCCGGGCGGCCGCAGCCCAGCGAGCAGAGTGCTGCCGGCAGCAGTTAGAGGTCTTTGACAGAGAAAGGAGAGAGAGGCGGGTCCGCGAGGAGCGGCTGCAAATCCGGAGTGCAGAGCAGAAAAGCCGGACCCGACGGAACCCCCGTGCAGCCCACGGTCCCCGTGCCACCGGGACTGTAATTAAATTCCAACTGCAGCACGGTTGGGGCTTCATCAGAGATCATCACACCCCCGGCGACGTCTTCGTGACCAGAAGAGATGTCGAGTCCCACCCACCGGAGGGACACAGAGGTCGTGACCTTTACCTGGGTGATGAGGTCACCCTTACCCGGCACCAGTGTGCCAAAGGACCCTATGCACTTCATGTACATCGCCTGACGGAAGAGGAGTTGCGGTGTGAGGAAGGACAAGAGGACCCGGACGGGTCTGAAGCCTACCCTCAGGAAGGAGCAGGAGGGCATCGTCACCATTAAGAGGTGAACTGAAACTGTAAAATAGTTACCCGTAAGGGTATATGCCATGCTGCTAATTTAAATATGTTCCCCGTTGGGACAAGTGTGAACTGTTCCAGTGTATCCCATCTCCCCACAGGCTGAGGACTGTGAACAGCCATTCCTGTTCCCCACTGGCCGAGGACTGAGAGCGGCCACCTCCCTTTGTATATAGTTGCGCTTTCTAAGGCGCCCCCTACTGGTTTTATAGGAAACTGTGTTTTTCCCAGAAGAGACTGTTGCACTTTACCCGGTCACAAGTTGCACCGTGGCCGGAGGAACAAGAATGTTAATAATGAAAAGTTTTATATGAAGAGTTTTATGCTGCTGATAATATATATAGTGTTTTATATGTTTATGATGTTTTGAAAAAAAAAAATTGTATGTTTTTGGATATTTTATTCTTTCACAGCCCGAGTACGTGCTGTGATTTACCAGGGGGGAATGTAGCACCCTGAGGACTCGGCTGCTACAGGGGTATTACACCTCAAGCCAGAGGTGTGGTATTCCACTCCCGGGTAAGGATGGAGTGTGGAACTGAGCTTAGTAGGCTGCATGCACTACATACATCCCATTTCCGGGGGACAGAACTACGGTACTCCCACCAGTATATGTGCAGGTACGACAGCGTCTGTCCCTGGCTGGAGTGGGAGGGGGGTGGAACATCCCAGTAGTGTAGGGGCAGATAGGGGGAGTAGTCTGGGTAAAGCTAGGAGCTCATTGGGTGCTGGTCACCTGGGCTCACACAAAGAGGGAGTATATATGGTGGGCACCATCTTAGAATAGGGTCTTTGGTCAGAGAGCCTGAGGAGAAGCAGTGCAGAGGAGCTCAGCCAGGAGGGCTGACAGGGAGCTGTGGCTCCGGCTGGGCCCAGCTCCAGAGCAAGGCCTGCAGAGAGAGAGAGAGGAGTCAGAAGGACCCAGAGAGAAAGACAGAAGGAACCCCAAGAACCCAGAAACAGACCAGAAAGGGTGAGGGGTTGGCGGACACGGGTACCGGAACCCAAGCTGGCAGAGGCAGAAGTAACCCTTAGCCAGGAACCGGAGATCGTGGTCAAGATTTGCCACGACCCTCACCAAATCCACCAGAAAGGCACACCAAGCATAGGGTCAGGGAACCCAGAGGAGGTTTGACCACCAGGAGACCCGAGGGAGCCGGCCAAAGGTGGATCCCTGGTGGGAACGGCCAGGAGGAAGAGAGAGACAGGGAAGCTCAGGACCACGCTCCGGACTGCCTGGGGGTTGGCCGAGTCCAGGACCTGGTGGACGCAGCACGGCTCGGGTGGTCACTCAAGGCCAGAGTGACTAAAGCAACATCAGTGAGTAAAAACCCTGAAACTGCATCTCCTGACTCTGCCTCTCCTTCCTGCATCATCACAACCCCCATCATCCACACCTGCTGCCCTGAGGCCATACCCCTCCCGTTGGGGGTTATACCATCACTGCTGCACATATACCACCGGCCTCAGCGGACTGCTCTGCAGCGGCGGCTTCAAAGCCGCACTCAACGGGTGGCGTAGTCGACACTTAACAACATCTACAAAGACTGCCACACACTTAGTTTGACACCCTGGGCACGGACCGGGTCACCGCCACAAGGACTACTACCCCCATACAGATCCGGCTCCGGGTATCCCCTGAACATGGCCCAGGGGGCGCGTCACTACCCACACAACTGTAATACCGTCTGTTCAGCATCTATGGCCTGAGGAGAGGGAGGGGAATGAATAGGAGAGCATGGTCAGTCGTCCTCTTGGTGAGTACATGGAAGTCTGGCCTGTTAGCAGTCTGGCACACATGGCTGAGTTTATGTTAAGCTGCCTTTCCCATGACCCTCGCGTTCTAAAAATTTTGGGTGACAGTCATTACTGGCTGGTCACAATTCTAGACCCACGCTACAAGGAGAACTTTCTATCTCTCATTCCCGAGGCAGACAGGTCTACTAAATTAGTGCAGTACGAAAAGGCCCTTGTTGCGGAATTATTAAAAAAATTCCCATCTGAAAACGCTGGTGGCAGAGGTCATAGTACGTTAGACAACCAAGGCGTACAGGCGAGAGAGACACAAATACGATCCAGCAGAAGCAGGGGAACACTGTCAAAGATCTTGGAAAGTTTTCTCAGACCCTCCCATCACACAGGCCCTGATGCGTGTAGTACTTTCACAAGGAGGGATAATTTTTCAAAATGCTGAAGGAGTACCTTGCCGACCGTACCAAAGTCCTCCGTGATTCCTCTGTGCCTTATAATTATTGGTTATCCAAGCTGGACAAGTGGCATGAACTGGCTCTCTATGCCTTGGAGGTCCTGACCTGTCCTGCCGCTAGCGTTTTATCAGAGCGGGATTTTAGTGCCACCGGGGCATTATAACTGATAGGTGCATCCGCTTGTCAACTGAAAATGCTGACAGGCTGACTCTTATAAAAATGAACAAGGGCTGGATTGGGCCAGACTTCTCAACACCACCAAATGAGAGCAACGGAACATAAACTCAAATCCAGGGTGACCTTGATACAACACCCGCATAATTTTTTTTAAGGGTGTTTATGATGCCTGTAGGGATTTTTTTTAGAGGCCTACCTCTAACATTCTGTATTATATACAGTAAGTTCATGTATACCCCCAGGGGTAAATGTTTTTCAGCCCATGCACTTAGTGCATGGGCATTGCCAGTACACTATAGGAGAGCAACTCCTTAAGAATGTTAACAATTTTTTGAATGAGGACCTCCTCTACATCTCTTCAATTGGATATTGGAGTGTATCCAATTTTTTGGCAGCCCTTGCATTCACGGCATGGGCATTACCACTATAGGAGACCAACTCCTTTATGATGGGAACATTTTTTTTTTTACTGAGGCCTCTTCTATGTCTCTACAAAGGGGTATTGGGATGCGTCCAAATTTTTGGCTGCCCTTGCATTCACTGCATAGGCAATAACAGTATAGGAGACCCACTTCCTAATAATTAGGGATGAGCAAATGTTTCAATATTCGGTTCGGATTACTATCGTCGAATCTGCAATATTCGCTGATTTATTCGTTGAATATTCGCTGAACATTACCAAACTCCATAGGATTCAATGGGGGGCAAAAACAAAAAAGTGCCATCAATTAACCCAGAGTACAAGTACTATAATTATTATTATTATTACAGCGACTGGTACAAGAGGAGAGAGGACCCTGCCTATGATGGGGCACAAACAATCTACAAGGGATGGATGAGGATACAATAGGTCAGGGTACAGCTAGTCGTGCAGCGGTATGCTGGAGCGAGGGTTACCGCAGATTGTACGCTTGTCAGAAGAAGTGGGTCTTCAGCTTCCTGTTCAAGGTTTCCATGGTAGGAGACAGTCTGATGTGCTGGGGTACAGAGTTACACAGTAGTCGAGATGCAAGGGACAAATCTTGTATGTGATTGTGACAAGAAGAGATAAGAGGGAAGTAGAGAAGGAGATCTTGGAAGGATGGGAGGTTGCATGCAGGTAACTAGTACAGGGAGACTAGGTCACACATGTATGGAGGAGACAGGTTTTCGATGGCTTTATTCCAAAGTTAGGCTTTTCAACTGGAGTCTCTGTGCAACAGGGAGCCAGCGCAGGAATTGAGAGGGGAGAAGCATATAACGGGATGACAGGTGGATTAATCGGTGAGCACAGTTTAGGATATATTGGAGGGGTGCAAGAGTGGTAAAAGGGAGAACACTGAGCAGGAGCTTGTAGTAGTCGACGTGGGAGATGAAGAGGGCATGCACTGGTGTTTTTCTAAATTCATGGTTGAGGAATATGCGGATCCCCGAGATAGTTTGGAGTTGGAGTCAGCAGCAAGTGAAAAGTTTTACAAATCTAGCAGAGAAGAAATAAGAAATAGTGGACACACATTGTGGGATTCTGGTTAGTAAGGAGGTGATATCAGGTCCAGAGAGGTAGATCTGTGTGTAATCAGCATAGAGGTGATACTGAAAGCTGTGAGACTATTGTGATGCCCAGCTGCGCTTGGTATCACAGATCCTGGAAGAGTGCATTGATGGATTCCTCCACAAGAGGCCCCCATAACCATTCACACATCCCCACCTTCCACCTCAGACCAGCAGAGGGAGCCCGTTAGGGAGATAAATAGGGAAGGTGGAGCCAGGCAGTTTAGTCTAGTTTCAGTTGGCAGTCTAGCCAGAACAGGGTTCCTGCTCACAGTCAGAGAGGGACAGAGTTCTCAGTTCGTTTCCTGCAGAAGTCTGTCTGCAGAGGTAAGCCAGTCTAGACTCAGTTGTAGCTCAGAGTAGTGAGCTTTAGGTGTGCCGGCGCCATAAGATCAGTGAAGCGCGGCAAGCTGCCGTTAGTGTGTATAGCCTAGTGAGGGCCCGAGTAGGCCGAAGGCGAGTGGAGAGTTAGTACATAGGGGGCAGAGGAGCTTAACCAGCTCACCCCGAAGCATTTACCGGACACCGGGTCTGAAGCTTACCGGGATCTCTATGACCCAGTAAGGCATAACCGGAATCCCTGGAGAACTACAAGTCCCAGGATCTCTAAAGTGCTGATACGTAACAGAGCCGGGAAACACATAGGCCCCGCAAGCTGAGGAGCGTGTATTCCAAGAGAAGGCCCTACCACAAGGTCAGCCAGCGCAGGACAGAGACAAAGTTAGGCCTAGCTCCAGGCAGGTCAGAAACGTACTACGCAGAGGCAAGTAACAGGAGGCCCTACACCCGCTCATTGGGGAGGATCCTGACATGCACCCTTCACCCTACAGTGCTCCAGGACGTGCCTGAATTTCCATCAGTAAAAGGTACTGAAGTGACTATCGTGTCTGTCCCTGTTCTTGCTCTGACCGGGCTGGGTCTCGCCTGTCCTGCATTCCCCTTTCCGTACGCTGTCCTGAGGCCTAGCTCCACCTGTGGGGAGCTATACCATCGAGCTGCCTTATCATCGGCCGAAGCGGACTGCGCAGCGCTGGTGATTCTCACCAGAAGCCACAGGTGGCGTCACGAACTTTTATAAAATAAACAACTTTCAACGCTTTTAAAGAGTGACCCCAGGGTACGGGCCCGGGAGCCGACCATCGCGATATCCCCAAGGCAGGCTAAAGGCCCGGGTAACCGAGAAATCCCCATCCCCCTGGGCGAGTCACTATGAGCTGTCCGAGGCCGAAGGTGTAGATGGAGAAGAGCAGGGGTCCTAGAACTGAACCTTGGGGGACACCGACACATAGGGGTTAGATGAGGAGGTGGTGTGTGAATGGGAGGCACTGAATGTCCTGTTGGTTAGGTAGGAAAAGATTCAAGACAGGGCCAAGTCTGTGATGCCGAGAGATGAGAGTCTGTAGTAAGATGGTCATGGTCTACTGTGTCAAAGGCAGATGACAGGTCTAGGATGAGGAGGACAGAGTAGTCTTGCTTGGATTTGGCAGTTAGTAGGTCATTGGTGACTTTAGTCAGCGCAGTTTCAGTGGAATGGTGCAGTCGGAAGCCAGACTATAAGCAGTCAAAGGGAGAGGTGGGAGGATAGTTCAAAATAAACGTGTTGATCCAGTAGTTTGGAGGCATAGGGGGGAAGTGAGATGGGGTGATAGCTAGACATAGGATGGGTCAAGGGAGGGCTTTTGGAGGATGGGTGTGATTGAGGTATGTTTGAATCATGAGGGGAAGACACCAGTTGTTAGTGACAGGTTGAAGAGGAGGGTTAGGATTGGGATGAAGACTGTGGTACAGTTTGGAATGAGGTGGGATGGTATTGGGTCAAGTTCACAGGTGGTGAGATGTGATTTGTATAGTAAAGATGATCTTCCGTGATGGCGGAGAAGCTGGTTTTGGAGGAGGAGGGTTGAGTAGTTATGAGAGGGGCAGTTGGGACATTTAGCAAAAGCTTTGTACTACATTGTCAATCTTCTGCTTGAAGAATGAGGCTAAGTCTTCAGCTGAGATGAGAGGATAGGAGAAGGAGGGGGAGCTGGTGGACAGAGGAGGGACTTGAAAGTATAGCTGTTTAGGGTTGTGAGACTCGTATGATATGAGAGATGAAAAGTAGGTTTGTTTTGCTGCAGTGAGCAAATTGCAGCATTTTGAAAACTTCTGCTACTGGACTCCACTCCCTTTCTTTGGCAGTTGCACAGTGGTACACCTTGTAGATGAGGGCCAGGAAGAACATGTGCTCCAGTAGATGACAAGCGCTGCATCAAGTGGCCTCTGCTCCTCTTCCTCCACCTTAACATCACACACAGTACAGTTCTCAGAGGTGGCACCCCAATTACCCTTGTTTTCACCCACGTCACAACTCTCCAACTGCCGAACTGAGTGTGGGGAAGCACAGATGGGCCAGTCTGCAGAGCTGTTCACACATTCTATTGCGGGGCATCAGAGGTCTGATCCAAAGCTTCACAGACTCAAGAGGGGGAAAGCATGTGTAGCAATGGCCAAAATTTTTTTCTGTTCATCCGGGCCCGGACGAAGTAGTGTCCGAGAAGGATCCAAACCCTTGTCACTAGACGTTAACCCTTGGGGCTGGGCATGGATGGGTTTGAGAATGAAATAAATACACAACAGAACATGGAGAACTAAATTAATATACAACAGGGGTTGGAAAACGAAACTACTAAACAGCTAGGGTTAGAGAACTAAACTACTACACACCAGAGGATGGAGAACTAAACCACTAGACAACAGAAGATGTCGAACCAAACTAATAGACAACAGGGGTTGGAGAACTAAACTACTAAATAGCTAAGGTTGGAGAATGAAACAAATACACACCAGAACATGGAGAACTAAAGTAATAGAAAACAGGGGTTAGAGAACTAAACTAATAAGACAACAGGGGTTGGAAAAGTAACCTACTAAACAGCTAGGGTTGGAGAACTAAACTACTACACACCAGGGGATGGAGAACTAAACCACTAGACACGAAGGAGTCACTAGACAGTGTTACGCTCACGCCCGCACTGACTAGCGTGAGCATGATTAGTGATCCCACTGTATCATGAACCGAGGAGTGCCTGGAGGGGCGTAACTAAGTATCAACTTGGTCCGACCAAGGTCACACGGCGGCTCAGTCGACTCCGTGAACCAGGGAGGAACTGAGCAGAGGGACCAGGTCAGACCCCAGTCACAGCTGTTGACCCACAAGCAGAGCAGAGGAAAACCCGCAGGTGCGGTAGACAAGCAGAGCAGAGCAAAACCCACAGGTGCGGTAGACAAGCAGAGCAGAGCAAAACCCGCAGGTGCGGTAGACAAGCAGAGCAGAGCAAAACCCGCAGAAGCAGTAGACAAGCAGAGCAGAGCAAAACCCGCTGATGCGGTAGACAGGACAGGGCTCTGTTCACATGGAACAAACGGGAAAACACAAGAAGATAGCTGGAACACAGGAGTTAGATATGGAGGCAGGGAAACAGAATGAGCAGAACCAGATACACACAAGGTACTTGCAATGAAGTAGCGAGTGGACACAAAACTCACAAACAGAAGTACAGAGACAATGAGTTGGAGTTAGGTGCAGGTTCAGATACTGCAGGAAAAGGGAAAGGTACAGACATAGAGACAAACAGGTAACGGACTAGGACACTGTTCAGACAAGATCTGAACCAGGAACAAGATACAGGATCAAGCCTGGGAACTCAGCCCCCAGGGTGGCGGAAACTGACTAGAAGTCACAGGTACAGGTAACAGGCCTGGGTATACAGCCCCCAGGGTGGCAGAAACAGACTAGATACAGGACAGGACCTGGCAACTCAGTTGCAAGAAACATACAGATGGAAAGTGTTGCTCAGGCACCTCCTACTGGGTGGAGGGGGTTTAAGTATCCAGTGACTCACAGCAATAGGCTGGGGACGCATTAGGACTGCGCACACTGTAGCTTTAAGAATCAAGAAGAAACAGAGCCGCCGCCCTAAGCCAGCAGACAAGAGACATACAAACAGCAGGAACTGGAGCAAAGTGTGCAACCTGGCCTGATAGGTAAGATTGCGGTCTTGCATGGTGGGAGGTTGTAAGCCATGCAATCACGCCGCCAGGGATGTTACAGTACCCCCCCTTTACTCCCCCTCTTCTTCAAGCCTGCAAGGATTTCCTGCAGAGAATTTGGAGGCCGATCCTTCTCTTCAAGAAGACTACCTCTTCTGTCCACTAGAGGGAACGAAACTGGTCTCACCATCTTGGTGAATAGGATGCTTCCTCCCATCGAGCCATCCCCAGCAACAGATGAAGTGGGTGAAGTACCAGGAAAAGGACACAGGAAAGTCTTTCTCCATTTGTCAATATCGGGCAGTACCCCAAAGGATTCACGGGACAACTGGAGGTCCTCCACCAGGTTGGAGAGGTGCAGAGACTCGGGGTTAACCACCGCTTTGACGTACACTTTGCCAAGCTTACTGGATGAAGTGGGTGAAGTACCTGACTAGCCCAGGGGGATGGGGACGACTCGGTACCTGGCCCTTTGCCTGGCCTTGGGGATGTCGCGGTGGTCGGCTCCCGGGCCCGTACCCTGGGGTCAGCTTTTAAAAGGGGATTATTGTTTAACTCTATGAAAGTTCGTGACTCCACCTGTGGTTTCTGGTGAGAATCACCAGCGCTGCGGCAGTCCACTGAGGCCGGTGATAAGGCAGCTCGATGGTATAGCTTCCCACAGGTGGAGCTAGGCCTCAGGGCATCGTACGGAGAGGGGGATGCAGGACAGGTGAGAACCAGCCGGGTCAGAGCAAAAACAGGCATGGACACGGTAGTCACTTCAGTACCTTTTACTGGTGGTAGTTCAGGCACATCCCGGAGCACTGTAGGGTGAAGGGTGCATATCAGGATCCTCCCCAATGAGCGGGTGTAGGGCCTCCTGTTTCTTGCCTCTGCGTAGTAAGTTTATGACCTGCCTGAAGCTAGGCCTAACTTTATCCCTGTCCTGCACTGGCTGACGTTGTGGTAGGGCCTTCTCTTGGAGTGCACGCTCCCAGCTTATGGGGCCTATGTGTCTCCTGGCTCTGTTACGTATCAGCTATCCGGTGAACCTGGGACCTGTAGTTCTCCAGGGATTCCGGTTATGCCTTACTGGGTCGTAGAGATCCCGGTAAGTTCGGACCCGGTGTCCGGTATATGTTTCGGGGTGAGCTGGGTAAGCTCCTCTGCCCCCACTGCTACCCCACTTTCCACTCACCTTCAGCCACGCTCGGGCCCTCACTGGGCTACTCACACTAACGGCAGCTTGCTGCTCTTCACCGATCTTATGGCGCTGGCACATCTTAAGCTCCAATGAGCTCCCTGAATCTAGCTAGCAGGAGCCTCGTGCTCCACTGCTGAACTATTAGCCGAGTTCTCTAAACTAGACTGAGCTCCACTGCAGACTAACCTCTCACTTCTCTACTGCAGGAACTCTTCAGAGGAACTGCTGAATCACTCTCTGTGCTCTCCAGACTAACTAACTGCCTAGCTCCACCTTCCCTATTTATATCCCTAATGGGCTCCCTCTGCTTGTCTGAGGTGGAAGGTGAAGATGTGTGAATGTTTATGGGGGCCTCTTGTGGAGGATTCCATCAATACACCCTTCTAGGATCTTTGGTACCAAGCGCAGCTGGGAGCCACATTCCCTCCTAGCAAAGCTCAGCACTCCCGGGCTGAAGTACATTTTAAAACAATAGTAAACATTAACAATGCAATAAGTCTTCCCTTTATGGGAGGCACATTTCTTAAACGTTGCATAATAACATAAACAGGTACAAAGCGTCCTCAGAATTCAAGTCTCTTATGATGAGGTTCCCAGACAGGATGTCCATCTCACAGGGTAGAGTACTTGGTGGTTTGAGGGACCTGTCCCAAACCCTCAACGTAGGCCCTGGGGTGGCTGCAGGGCAAGAAGATCCTGAGTTGGACCTCCAGTAGAGCCACTCCAGACAGGTTTTACTTCTGAGGTCACCTAGAAGGGCACTCCAGGGGGTGCAAATATTTACAAGAAATAGTTTTTGGGCTGCACACAGTCCTCAGCCATGGAGTTCTTAGATAAATAAGGAAGTCATTAGGCAAAGTGTCCGTATCACTTAAACTGTTCATCAATAAGGCAAAATACAAAGTAATATACAGTACAGACCAAAAGTTTGGACACACCTTCTCATTTAAAATTTTTTCTGTATTTTCATGACTATGAAAATTGTACATTCACACTGAAGGCATCAAAACTATGAATTAACACATGTGGAATTATATACTTAACAAAAAAGTAGCCACCTTTTGCTTTGATGGCTGCTTTGCACACTCTTGGCATTCTCTTGATGAGCTTCAAGAGGTACTCACCGGAAATGGTCTTCCAACAATCTTGAAGGAGTTCCCAGAGATGCTTAGCACTTGTTGGCCCTTTTGCCTTCACTCTGCGGTCCAGCTCACCCCAAACCAACTCGATTGGGTTCAGGTCTGGTGACTGTGGAGGCCAGGTCATCTGGCGTAGCACCCCATCACTCTCCTTCTTGTCAAATAGCCCTTACACAGCCTGGAGGTGTGTTTGGGGTCATTGTCCTATTGAAAAATAAATGATGGTCCAACTAAACGCAAACCGGATGGAATAGCATGCCGCTGCAAGGTGCTGTGGTAGCCATGCTGGTTCAGTATGACTTCAATTTTGAATAAATCCCCAACAGTGTCACCAGCAAAGCACCCCCACACCATCACACCTCCTCCTCCATGCTTCACGGTGGGAACCAGGCATGTAGAGTCCATCCGTTCACCTTTTCTGCATCGCACAAAGACACGGTGGTTGGAACCAAAGATCTCAAATTTGGACTCATCAGACCAAAGCACAGATTTCCACTGGTCTAATGTCCATTCCTTGTGTTCTTTAGCCCAAGCAAGTCTCTTGTGCTTGTTGCCTGTCATTAGCAGTGGTTTCCTAGCAGCTATTTTGCCATGAAGGCCTGCTGCACAAAGTCTCCTCTTAACAGTTGTTGAAGAGATGTGTCTGCTGCTAGAACTCTGTGTGGCATTGACCTGGTCTCTAATCTGAGCTGCTGTTAACCTGCGATTTCTGAGGCTGGTGACTCGGATAAACTTATCCTCAGAAGCAGAGGTGACTCTTGGTCTTCCTTTCCTGGGGTGGTTCTCATGTGAGCCAGTTTCTTTGTAGCACTTGATGGTTTTTGCAACTGCACTTGGGGACACTTTTAAAGTTTTCCCAATTTTTCGGACTGACTGACCTTCATTTCTTAAAGTAATGATGGCCACTCGTTTTTCTTTACTTAGCTGCTTTTTTCTTGCCATATTACAAATTCTATCAGTCTATTCAGTAGGCCTATCAGCTGTGTATCCACCAGAGTTCTGCACAACACAACTGATGGCCCCAACCCCATTTATAAGGCAAGAAATTCCACTTATTAAACCTGACAGGGCACACCTGTAAAGTGAAATCCATTTCCGGTGACTACCTCTTGAAGCTCATCAAGAGAATGCCAAGAGAGTGCAAAGCAAAGCAGTCATCAAAGCAAAAGAATATAAGACATATTTTCAGTTGCTTCACACTTTTTTGTTAACTATATAATTCCACATGTGTTAATTCATAGTTTTGATGCCTTCAGTGTGAATGTACAATTTTCATAGTCATGAAAATACAGAAAAATCTTTAAATGAGAAGGCGTGTCCAAACTTTTAGTCTGTACTGTACATATGCACTAAAACACACAGAAATACAGTTTAATACCCCAGGGGTAACTATCTACACTTTTCAGAGTTTAGCTATCTTACTGATTATACCTGACAGGGGGTTGACCTTTAGTACTATGCGTGGACCTGCGTGGTACTGGAATGCGTGAGGCACTAGTAGGTGCTCTACCTCCCAATGTGTCAGTACTAGGTGTGGAGGGGCTACAAGGCTGCTTTGACCTCTCTACAGGACTGACAAGTTCACCACTGGCTGGGCCTTCTTGCTCTTTTCCTACCGGGGATCCTTCGTCCGGGGATTCTTCTTGAGCTGGATCCTCTTCAACACTTACAGGTTCTTCTTGCTGTGGGTAGAAGGTGATTACAGGGATGGTTACTGCTCCTCCTAGTTGGGGCCAATCTACCGGGAAATCTCCTAAGTCAGTGTGTATTACTGCTTCTTTAGGCTCCTCCGGGATAACGAGAGGCACTTCCTCTTGGGGTTTTAGCAGATCTGGACACAACTTTAGGTGATAGCTGGATACTGTTGCAGTCGTCCTTCCTCCATCTCTAATTATGCAGGTCTTCTTATTATCAAATCTTGAATTCAACACAGTGTAGGGTTCCCTCTCCCACTGGTCATCAAGTTTGTGGTTTCTTTTTTTCCTTTTTAGTACTACTTCACAGGTGTGAAGGGTTCTGCTTGGGCACCTCTGTTGTATTGAGCTTCCTGCTTGTCCCTCACCCGAGTGAGACTGTCTTCAACACAGGCTTGTACTCTTCTGTACTGCTCCTGTCTGGCCGTGTCCCAGTCCTCAGTGGTCACATCCGCTTCTGGTTCTATAACACCAAGCTCCAGGTCCAAGGGCAGCTTTCCAGGCCTTGCTCGCATGAGATATGCCGGAGTGCAGTTGGTGGAACTTACTGCTATGTGATTGTACAGATCTACTAGGTCAGGTAGTAGGTTTGGCCACTGATTTCTCTCCTCAAGTGGTATGGTCTTTAGCAGGTCGATGATGATGTTATTCATCTTCTCACAGAGACCATTGGTTTTTGGGTGGTACGGTGTAGTTCTTATCTTCTTACACCCGTATAGATGGCTGAACTCCTTGAACAACTCAGCCTCAAAGGCCGAGCCTTGGTCCGTCAACACCTGCTCAGGATAACCATGGGGTCTACAGAAATACGCTTGGAACGTCTTTGCTGCTGTCTCTGCCATCAGGTCTTTGACGGGGGCGACCACCAGGAAACGTGAGTAGTGATCCACCATGGTCAGAGCATAAGAGTACCCTGACCTGCTGGGGGACAGCTTGACATGGTCCAGGGCCACGATCTCCAGGGGTCGGGTCGTCTTGATGGGTTGCAGGGGTGCCTTCTGGCTGCTGTAGTCTTTGCTTCTAAGGCCACAGGGTCCACAGTCCCGGCACCACCGCTCAATGGAGCTGCGCATTCCTACCCAGTAGAATGGACACTTCAGCAGGGTCTCTAGCTTTTTCCAGCCAAAGTGCCCCGCCTGATTGTGGTAGGCCTCCAACACCATTTGGATGTCTGTCTTGGGGACCACTATCTGCCATACCATCTCATAGGTTTTTGGATTAATGTACCTCTGGCACAGCTTCTCACGGTAGATAAACAGCCGGCTTCTCTCGTTCCACAGCTGCTTTGCTTGCAGAGACGCTTCTTTTTCCAGGGAGGAACCTTCTTGGGTTATCAGCTCCTTAATGCGGCTGACAACCGGGTCACTGTCCTGGGTCTCTTTCCAGCTGTGTTGAGGCAGGGGGTTTAACGTCTTTCCGCGCTGCATCCTGGAGGCTCGTTGCTCGTGGACCATCGCATTCCGGTGAAAAGCAGGTAGCTCAATCTCCTCCAGGTCATCCACTTCTTCTTCTGTGTCTGACTGGTGAGGCATCCTGGACAGGGCATCGGCGTTGGCGTTCTTGCGGCCCGCCGGGTATTTAATTGTGAATTGATAATTTGACAGCCGAGCCATCCATCGTTGTTCCAGTGCTCCTAGCTTAGCTGTTTCAAGATGGGTCAAGGGGTTGTTATCAGTGAAGGCAGTGAACTTACTGGAGGCTAGATAGTGCTTGAACCTTTCAGTGATGGCCCAGACCAAGGCCAAGAACTCCAACTTAAAGCTGCTATAGTTCTCTGGGTTCCTCTCGGTCGGGCGGAGCTTCCTGCTTGCATATGCGATCACCTTCTCTTGGCCATTCTGCTTCTGACTTAGGACAGCTCCCAGTCCTTTGTTGCTGGCATCAGTATACAGCAGGAACGGTTGGCTGTAGTCAGGGTAGGCTAGGATCTTATCGCCTGTCAGGATCTCCTTCATCTCCTGAAAAGACTCGGCTTGCTCCTTACCCCAGTGGAATGGGGGATGTCTGCCTTTGGGGGACTGCCCTACCAGGAGGTCTTGCAGAGGAGCTGCTATCTTGGTGTAATCTTTTACAAACCTCCAGTAGTATCCTACTAGTCCCAAGAACTGACGCACCTCTTTGAGGTTTTTCGGCTCCGGACACTTCTGGATGGCAGTGACCTTCTCCGGGTCTGGTGATACCCCGTCTGGACTGACAATGTGCCCCAGGTACTGTACCTTTCTCTTGATCAGGTGGCACTTTGAGGGCTTCAACTTCATCCCGTACCGGGACAGTGACTCAAATACCTCCGCCAGGTACTTCAAGTGGTCCTCATACGTTTTGGAGTACACTATCACGTCATCCAGATATGGTAACACAGTCTCGAAGTTGCGGTGTCCCAGGCAGCACTCCATCAATCTCTGGAACGTTCCAGGGGCATTGCAGAGTCCAAACGGCATACTGTTGAAGGCCATCTTCTCCCGATCCTCCTCAGCCACAGCTACTTGCCAGTACCCACTAGTGAGGTCAAGGGTGGAAAAGTAATTTGCAGACTTTAAGGCAGCTAGGGACTCCTCTATGCGTGGTAAAGGGTATGCATCTTTATGTGTGATGTGATTTACTTGTCGGTAACCTACACACATTCTCATGCTCCCGTCCTTTTTCCTAACTAGCACTAGGGGAGCTGCCCAGGGACTACAACTATCCCTTACTACCCCCGCCTTTCTCATGTCGTGCAACATTTCCTTAGCCTTCTGGTAGTGTGCTTGTGGTATAGGCCTGTAACGTTCTTTGATGGGTGGATGGTCACCAGTGGGGATATGATGTTGAACCCCCTTAATCCTCCCGAAGTCAAGTGGATGTTTTCTGCGTATTCTTGAACCACCCGGTGTACACCCTGTTTCTGATGGGCAGGAGTGGTGTCTGTCCCAACATGGAGCTGTTGACACCAATCCTCCACCTGGGTTGCAGGGTCATCATCCTCCACTTCGTCTGGTGAGGTTAAGGACTCCGCCTTGTGAATGCAGTTGTTATTTACAGCATGTAATTTGGCAACAGTGGCATAACATGGCAATCTGACCTCATCTTCCCCACAGTTGAGAAGATGGACGGGCACCCTCCCATTGCGTACATCTACCACTCCTCTGACGGTTAAGAGCGTGGGTCTGTGCTCGGAGCAAAGGGGTTTTACTACCGCCTGGTAGCTCTGTCCTCTAAGACCTATAGCAGCTCTACCCCAGATAAGCATTTCACTCATTGGGGGGATCACAATGGGTATGGGGTCTGTCACCCGCACATTACCGATTTCACCATCTGTTAACCTTACTTGCTGTTGGTACATCAGGACTCGGATCTCCTTCTGCAGCGCCCTCCTCTGTCCTGGTCTGGCAGTGTCGGCTATCTGTTGGAGCAAGAACACAACTTCTTCCAAACAGTTACCAACAATGTTAGTGCCTAGTACCATATACGGATTGGTATCATCAGGATTAGTCTCTACTACAATTAGTCCCTGGTCCTTCAGCTCCACTCTCCCCACCTTTACTGTCACATTCTTAACCCCGATTAGGTTAAGGGGGAGTCCATTTGAGGCACAAACAGAAAGATTTGGAGCTGGCGGACCTAGGTCGTCCATGGACCAGAACCTCTTGTAGAGGACGTCAGGCATTATGGTTACCTGAGATCCTGTGTCCAGCAGAGCGTGCATCGGGATGCCGTCCAGCACAATGGACAGGAAAGGTCTTCCTCCGGCGAACCTGTTGTACCAGTCTGATGGACCTGGGGAGTTTACTCCTGGGTGTCGGCCCTCGGCCCCAGGGTTTTCTCGTTTAAAGGACAATTCTGGGCGGTGTGTCTGGTCTTGCGGCAGTGGTAGCAGGTAGGGTCCTTCTGTGGACAGCGCTGGTCACTGATCCTCGTAGAGGGTGGTGTTGTCCTCCTACTCCTTCACATCCAGGGGACATCCTCAGGGCTATCGGCTAACAGGATTTTCCCTCCTTCCTCGGGCTCCGTCCGGAGCTGCAGAGCACTCAGCACAGTGGTCAGGGTTTTGCTCAACTGGCGCACTTCAGAGCGCAGACTGTCCAGCTCTCTAGGGGACGTTGCTGGAACCTTGGCTTCAGCAGCCACTGGGGAAAAGGTGGGTGTAGCAGGAACTGGGGTAGCCCCACCCTGGTAACATTGGATGGCATTTGTTTCCAGGGGCTGCAGTCCTTTTATAGCCATGTCCTTAAGATTGTCAAAGGTGGCATCTGGATGATCTAAGGACCACCAACGCACACACCTGCTCTCCTCTGGAGACCTCAGTCCCCGGACAAACTGTTCCTTCAGCATTTTGTTTTCATTTTCGATGCTGGTCAGACTAACCTGTTTCAGAGCCCGCAGGGCACCTTGTAGACGCTAAGCATAGTCCTGAACATTGTCCTCTGGCTGTTGGGAGCAGTTGTAGAACCTCATCCGGAGGTCCGCCTCAGTATGATCCTCAAAAACAGACTGTAGGTTTTGATAGACACTGACTCCTGGTCTGCGGCCGACCATGTTTCCACTTCCCGTTCCGCAGCACCAGTCAGTTGTCCTAATACAACAGCGGCCCTTTGCTTGCCTGTCATAGAGTACATGTCCAAGATACCGCATATCTCCGTTTGAATCCAGACAGGGTATCTGGTTTGCCGTTGTACTGGGGGAGCCACTTTGCTCCAGGAATGTACGGTAGAGTTATGGGGATGACAGGAGTTACAGGCGCTGCTGGTGGAGCGGCCGCCTCGGCCTTCCCGGCGTCGGGCGCGGGTTGAACATCAGGGCCGTTAACTGGTATTCCGGCGTCGTACTGTTCCTCTGACATTTTGGCGCCCCCCTAGCGAACCGGGGCCTACCTTCTTTTTCTTTTCTTCTGGTAGGCCGCAGCTCCGCAGGTGACGGTCGTCTTCAGGACCTTGCGTCGCTTGCGTCCTAAGTTAGAGCGTTCAGGGACGCTCCTTCCAGGACCTGGTGCTTCCTGATTTGATGTCGAGGCATGGGGCGTGTCCGGGGCTTCACGCGCTTTTGCAGGTACGCCCCTCAATTTCCCTCGGTTACGCCCTTCTTCTCGCTCGGCGGCCCAACAATGGCGGCAATCTTCACCACTGTTTAACGTACACAGTTTAATTAAAGGCGCACAGTACCCGGTGGCGACGGGCATAACACTCTGTCATTGCAGTGGGCATGCGATCCTGTTCGTGACGCCAGGGAAGATGACTAGCCCAGGGGGATGGGGACGACTCGGTACCCGGGCCTTTGCCTGGCCTTGGGGATGTCGCGGTGGTCGGCTCCCGGCCCCGTACCCTGGGGTCAGCTTTTAAAAGGGGATTATTGTTTAACTCTATGAAAGTTCGTGACGCCACCTGTGGTTTCTGGTGAGAATCACCAGCGCTGCGGCAGTCCACTGAGGCCGGTGATAAGGCAGCTCGATGGTATAGCTCCCCACAGGTGGAGCTAGGTCTCAGGGCAGCGTACGGAGAGGGGGATGCAGGACAGGCGAGAACCAGTCGGGTCAGAGCAAAAACAGGGACGGACACGGTAGTCACTTCAGTACCTTTTACTGGTGGTAGTTCAGGCACATCCCGGAGCACTGTAGGGTGAAGGGTGCATATCAGGATCCTCCCCAATGAGTGGGTGTAGGGCCTCCTGTTTCTTGCCTCTGCGTAGTAAGTTTCTGACCTGCCTGAAGCTAGGCCTTACTTTATCTCTGTCCTGCACCGGCTGACGTTGTGGTAGGGCCTTCTCTTGGAGTGCACGCTGCCAGCTTACAAGGCCTATGTGTCTCCTGGCTCTGTTAAGTATCAGCTCTCTGGTGAACCTGGGACCTGTAGTTCTCCTGGGATTCCTGTTATGCCTTACTGGGTCGTAGAGATCCAGGTAAGCTCGGACCCGGTGTCCGGTATATGTTTCGGGGTGAGCTGGGTAAGCTCCTCTGCCCCCACTGCTACTCACTTTTCACTCGCCTTCGGCCACGCTCGGGCCCCCACTAGGCTACTCACACTAACGGTAGCTTGCTGCTCTTCACCGATCTTATGGCGCCGCCACACCTTAAGCTCCAACTGAGCTCCCTGAATCTAGCTAGCAGGAGCCTCATGCACCACTGCTGAACTATTAGCTGAGTTCTCTAAACTAGACTGAGCTCCACTGCAGACTAACCTCTCTCAGGTTTCTCTACTGCAGGAACTCTTCAGAGGAACTGCTGAATCACTCTCTGTGCACTCCAGACTAACTAACTGCCTAGCTCCACCTTCCCTATTTATATCCCTAACAGGCTCCCTCTGCTGGTCTGAGGTGGAAGGTGAAGATGTGTGAATGTTTATGGGGGCCTCTTGTGGAGGATTCCATGAACACACCCTTCTAGGATCTGTGGTACCAAGCGCAGCTGGGCGCCAAATACCAGGTACAGGGTGTAAAAAAGTCTCACTCCATTTGTTATCAGGGAGAACCCCGGAGGATTCAGGAGACAACAGGAGGTCCTCCGCCTGGTTGGAGGGGTGCAGAGACTTGGAAGTAGCCACTGCTTTAATGGACGTATTGCCAGATTTATTAGAGATAGAGGATCCTTGCTTAGGGACCAACTTCAGTCTGGTTTCTGAGATGACACGTCTGCGAGGCGGGGCGGTACCTGAAGCCAGATCATTGGTACAATTGTCGAGACTGTGTGGGGACATTGCCTCCGCTTCTCTTCCTTCGGAGACTTCAGCGCACAGCGAGTCAGCGACTAGCAAATCTGGTGAAGAAGAAGAAGAAACTGATGACTGTCCTGAAGATATGGGGACTGGACAACCCTTGCACCTCAGCAGTCCACCAGGAAACACCATGCAGGATCTCCAGACATGAGCGGGCACTAGATCTCTTGGCTCTGGACGACCTGTGGGTAAACCAGACAGCACCTGGAATGTGAACTTCTTCATGTGTAATGCTCCAATCTGGAGCCTAATTTGTACAGACATATTTTGACTGTTTCTGAGTAGGGCTCGTCCTTCCGCTGACAATGCCCAAACCGGCTTCTGGAGTTGTCGGACGGGAATCAGACACCGACTCTTCAAGGCTTTAAGCCCGAAACTTCTGATTAATCCGAGGCCTTCACTTGCCACGGAGACAGTCATGGTCATCTGTGGAGAGGAAACACTAGCGCCATGGGCAGCCTCTTCTACAGGCCTAATGTCTTGGGATTCTCCAACCTTCGCTGGTCAAAGACAATCAGGGGGTCCCAAACAACCGCAGCGGGACCGCAATCCGATTTTGTGACTGAGTTCTGGCCTCTGCTTTGCCTGACAAACATAGTCATCCTTCATGGATTCTGTGCGGATAGCTGCCTCTACAGGCTGGGGAACAGGAGGTCTTTGGGAGGACAGAACCTGGCGTGACGGTTTACCTCTGCGCCTTGCACGTCTGGACTGCCTCTTGAGGTTGGGAAGAGAAGTATTCTGTGGAGCATTGTCATCCTGTGTGTATTCTGTGTGGGCAGCAGTCTCTTCAGGCTGGAGAACTGATAGGCTACCTACACACATTACCCATCGTGGCTGCTCCAAGATATTGGGAAGGGAAGCTTTAGCGGAAGCTTCAGGATTAGGGTCATCAAAGACCATTAGAAAGGCCACCAGGAAGGCCTGCAGGTCCAAGACGATAGGATCCCATGCTATCTATAGGGGGGTGATCCATTTCAAGGCATCACCCGCTAGGTAGGACATCAGAAATGCTACTTTAACCCGATCAGTGGGAAAATAGTGAGCATAGAATTTGAAATGTAGCATGCATTGCTCCACAAATTCATGACTTTGTTTTGGGTCCCCATAATACCGTGGTGGATCCGCAGGAACGAGTGCTGATAGCTCCATTTGGGCTGGTGCGTAAATCGCCTGGAACTCAGCTTGAGAAAATTTTTTTCCTTCGTGCAAGTATTCGCCAAACAAGGATACAAATGTCTCTGAGAGCGAAGGGCCGTGGGGCTCAACGGGAACCATGGCCTGAGCAAACTGTTACGCACACGCCCGGACTGACTGTCGTGAGCATGATTACTGATCCCACTGTACCATGAACCGAGGAGTGCCTGGAGGGGCGTAACTAAGTATCAACTTGGTCCGACCAAGGTCACACGGCGGCTCAGTCGACTCCGTGAACCAGGGAGGTACCGAGCAGAGGGACCAGGTGCTACTCCAGGTAAGACCCCAGTCACAGCTGTTGACCCACACCGGGGAATGAAGGAACAGGCAGGTTGGGCTGGCATACAGACAGGTGGATACTGGCAGGCACAGCTGGTATGCAGACAGGTGGGCACTGGCAGGCACGACTGGCATGCAGACAGGTGGGTACTGGCAGGTAGGAACGCAGGCAGGATAGGGACCAGTACAGACTGGGACACAGGAATGGAGCCACAGGTGCGATAGATAAGCAGAGCAGAGCAAAACCCGCAGATGCGGTAGACAAGCAGAGCAGAGCAAAACCCGCAGATGCTGTAGACAAGCAGAGCAGAGAAAAACCCGCAGGTGCGGTAGACAAGCAGAGCAGAGCAAAATCCACAGGTGCGGTAGACAAGCAGAGCAGAGAAAAACTCGCAGGTGCGGTAGACAAGCAGAGCAGAGCAAAACCCGCAGGTGCGGTAGACAAGCAGAGCAGAGCAAAACCCGCAGGTGCGGTAGACAAGCAGAGCAGCGCAACACCCGCAGGTGCGGTAGACAAGCAGAGCAGAGCAAAACCCGCAGATGCGGTAGACAAGCAGAGCAGAGCAAAACCCGCAGATGCGGTAGACAAGCAGAGCAGAGGAAAAGGCGCAGATGCGGTAGACAAGCAGAGCAGAGCAAAACCTGCCGATGCGGTAGACAAGCAGAGCAGAGCAAAACCCACAGATGCGGTAGACATGCAGAGCAGAGCAAAACCCACAGATGAGATAGACAAGCAGAGCAGAGAAAAACCCGCAGATGCGGTAGACAAGCAGAGCAGAGCAAAACCTGCAGAAGCGGTAGACAAGCAGAGCAGAGCAAAACCAGCAGATGCGGTAGACAGGACAGGGCTCTGTTCACATGGAACAGACTGGAAAACACAAGAAGATAGCTGGAACACAGGAGTTAGATACAGAGGCAGGGAAACAGAACGAGCACAACCAGATACACACAAGGTACTTGCAATGAAGTAGCGAGTGGACACAAAACTCATAAACAGAAGTACAGAGACAACGAGTTGGAGTTAGGTACAGGTTCAGATACTGCAGGAAAAGGGAAAGGTACAGACATAGAGACAAACAGATAACGGACTAGGACACTGTTCAGACAAGATCTGAACCAGGAACAAGATACAGGAACGAGCCTGGGAACTCAGCCCCCAGGGTGGCGGAAACTGACTTGAAGTCACAGGTACAGGTAACAGGCCTGGGTATACAGCCCCCAGGGTGGCAGAAACAGACTAGATACAGGACAGGACCTGGCAACTCAGTTGCAAGAAACACACAGATGGAAAGTGTTGCTCAGGCACCTCCTACTGGGTGGAGGGGGTTTAAGTATCCAGTGACTCACAGCAATAGGCTGGGGACGCATTAGGACTGCGCACACTGTAGCTTTAAGAATGAAGAAGCAACAGCACCACCGCCCTAAGCTAGCAGACAAGAGACATACAAGCAGCAGGTACTGGAGCAAAGTGTGCAGCCTGGCCTGATAGGTAAGATTGTGGTCTTGCATGGTGTGAACAAGTGTTGGAATCCCCAAGGCTTGCGGGACAAACCTCTGTATCTAACACTTCCTCCAGTGCTTCTGCCTTCTCCACCTCCTTCAGGGCCTCCACCTGCACCCTCAACCTCAGCCTTATTGAGACACACGTTCCAACAGTGCAGAGAGATTCCCCCAAACCTCCGTACTGCACAGCCAGGGCTCACCTAGTACTAGTGTTAAAATTAATATGCCTCGGAAATCGCAGTCATACAGCTGATGAGTTGTGGACAGCTCTCCAGGCTGAGTTTGAGCAATGGCTGTCTCCACTGAACCTGAAGCAAGGGAAGGCCGTGTGTGATAACGGTGCAAACCTGGTGGCGGCCCTACGCCGGGGCAACCTCAGACACGTGCCTTGCATAGCTCGCATCCTCAACCTGATGGTACAGCAATTTCTCTGCCACTATCCCAGCCTGAATGTGCTGCTGCAGAAACCACAGTCTCTGTGTGCTCACTTAAAACTATAAAAATGAGCAGGATCTTTAGTATAAAAACCAGACTAATAGACAGCGAGCAAACTCCTTCATGTGGATAGAGGCCACCATCTCCTCAACTTGCTGGTACTTTTCTGTGGGAATGAGCTTGTCTCCAACCAGCCAGGAATATCCAGTGAATAGCACGCCGCGGTTTGGTATTAGCACCCAGTACCAGAAGCTAAGCCATCCAAAATTTCCTAACCTAAGGAACTTTATTTGGTAGACTGGCTGCCCAAACATTAGTTTGTCACAAAGGAGCTGAAGACACTGAGTGTCAGTAGGTGCAAGTTTCTCCAGCATGACTTGTTTGTTATTGTTAGGTATCAGAGGGAGAACATAACTGGGCATTGCCAAGGTGTCATATTGCATCTTAAGTCTTATAGACGCTGCACTTGCGGCCTTACATTCTACAGGATGGTGGGGAAGCAGACGGTAGGTTGTGGAGTTGCATTAGCTCCGGTGATGTTGAGGTGGCAGCGAGGCAATGGCAGGCTGTAGGCTGTCTTGAAGAGATGGGTTTTCAGGTTCTGTCTGAAGGATCCGAATGTGGTGGCTAATCGGATGTGTTGAGGCACTGAATTCCAGAGGATGGGGGATATTTGGTAGAATTCTTGGAGGCGATTGGGTGAGGAACAAATAAGTGTGGAGGAGAGAAGGAGGTCTTGGGAGGATCGGAGATTATGTAAGGGAATATATTGGGAGATTAGTTCAGAGCTGTACAGAGAAGAAAGGGCATGGATGACTTTGTACGTCAGTGTTAGTAGTTTGAACTGGATACGCTGGGTAATTAGGAGCCATTGAAGGGATCATATAGATTGCAATCTAATAGATTGCTGGAGCCAGTCCCCACTAAAAAAGCAGCCATAGACTGTCCGGGAACCTTCACACAGACTTTTCTTAGCCAGGCCTGCTTCTCAGCAGGATGGACGGGCCCACCAGAGAATAGGTGAATCCTCTGGGGGGCCCTGGCTTCACCTTCAGGAGAGTTCATAGCACAAACCATCCAGCTGCTATGGGGCTCTTGAGTGGGGGAGAAAGGTGGGCCCTCAAAATCAAATTCTCTGGTGGGCCTAATGTTCTTCAGTCTTACACTGCTTCTCCGTGACAGTTGTATTTCAACTCAGCCATATTCTTTAGGTCAGTGAAAGGACTGGCATAGAGGGAAACCGTATCTACTCTGGCTGTCATTTCTCTCAGGAAAGTCCTCTAATGCAGCTTGTTCCGTACGCAATTACAGCCCGTTCAACACCAGGTGACTAGTGTTGAGCGATATCTTCCGATATCGGGAAATATCGGATCGGATTGGATCGGACTGATACCCAAAAAATATCGGATATCGCCGATTCCGATACCGGAAACCAATGCAAGTCAATGGGACACAAATATCGGAATGAAAATAAACCCTTTCTTTCCTTTTAGGTTAATTCTACATGAAGGAAAACAACTAAGAATAATGTAGAATGTATTGGGGGAGGTGGGGGAGACATTACAGGCATAGATGTTTAGCCCAATCAAATGGAATAGCAGGAATTAATATTTTTTTGAAGACGTTCAGAGTTACAAAGATATTGACTATGTTAAGCTTTTTTATATTTTGTCAGATATTTATGTTTCACTACTTCCATGCTCTTCACCTTCTTTTTTACTTCTCCCACACTTTCTACTTCATCATCCTCAGCAGCAGCATCTTTTTCATCAACTTCTTCTTCACCTTCTTCATCTTCTTCTTCTTCACCTTCTTCCTATTATTCTTTTTTTTTTACATTCTTTACATTCTTCTTATTCAACTATTATTCTTCTTCATATTCCACTTCTTCATCTTCTTCATATTCTTCTTCTTCATCATATTCTTATTTGTGACAGGCATTCCTGTAGTTGTTATCTATAAAAGTTTGAAGATTACACCTTCCATTCTGCCTGTCACAAAAGATTTACAACAGGATTTGTCCGCGTTCAGTTTGGCCTGCAGCAGCAGGTCTTTTCCAGGGGCACAAAGGGGAGGAACGGACTCACCCCCATACACTGCTTAGTCTTCTTCTGCTTATAATTTAGATAATATCTTTTGTTCTGATTTTTAGTCTTATGCTTAATGTTCTTCTGCTTTTTGTTCTGCAGCTTCTTGTTCTTCTGCTTCTTGGTTTTCTGTCTCTTGCTCTTCTGTATCTTGGTGGTTGTCTTCTTGTTCTTTGTCCTCTTGGTCATCTTCTTCAGGGTCATCTTCTTGGTCTTCTTCGGGGTGGTCTTCAGGGTCGTCGTCTTTGGGGTCCTCGTCTTCTTCGGGGTGGTCTTCAGGGTCGTCGTCTTCGGGGTCCTCGTATTCTTCGGGGTGGTCTTCAGGGTCCTCGTCTTCAGGGTCGTCATCTTCGGGGTCCTCGTCTTCTTCGGGGTGGTCTTCAGGGTCATCGTCATCAGGGTCATCGTCTTCGGGGTCCTCGTCTTCTTTGGGGTGGTCTTCAGGTTTATCGTCTTCAGGGTCATCGTCAGGGAGATCCAGAGTGATTACCAAAAACCATTTCAAAAAGCTTGAACTTGGAAATGTAGCAGAAGGTACAAGAAGGCTGAGGAACTGCCGAGAACCATCTGACGGTACTGGAACCTGGATGGGTAGCAGAAGGTACAAGAGCCAATGGAACTACCGAGGACCAGCTGATGGTACTGGAACCCGGTTACTAAGCAGGAGGTACCTGTGCTAGAAAGCACTACCAAGGACCAGCAGACGTTGGTGGAACTCGGATACCGAGAAGGAGGCACCTAAGCCAAAGGCACTGCCGAAAACCAGCTGACGGTACTGGAACCCGGATGGGTAGCAGAAGGTACACATGAAAAAAAAAGTTGCAAGGCCACGAGCCGGCCTGAGTTACCGAAACCCACAGTCCTACAGGGGGTGCTTGTCCTATTGGCACTATGGAACCAGCCTTCATTGCCAGATCCCGCAGCGCACATAGGAGTCACCTAAGCTGCAGGCACCATAGAGTCGGCTAACCCGACTGCAACACGACAGGACAACGCATTGGAGGCAAAGTGGCGTTGACACTACCCAGAAACAGCTGGCGTGCTGGAACCAGGCTGGCAGGAGGGAATACCGATGCCAAAGACACTGCTGGGAACCAGCTGATGGTACTGGAAGCCAGATGGGTAGCAGAAGGTACAAGAGCCAATGGAACTACCGAGGACCAGCTGACGGTACTGGAACCCGGTTACTAAGCAGGAGGTACCTGTGCCAGAAAGCACTACCAAGGACCAGCAGACGTTGGTGGAACTCGGATACCGAGAAGGAGACACCTAAGCCAAAGGCACTGCCGAAAACCAGATGACGGTACTGGAACCCGGATGGGTAGCTTTGAATGTGCAGTGGCACTTCTGAGCAGCAACTGGCGGTGTTGGAGCCCAGGGATTACAGTTCAGGTGGTAGAAACATGAACACAACAGGAGACCGGGATACTGTTGCCAACCAATTATTTATTCTGGAAGAGGACTGGCAAATTCATGCGAGATCCAGGCCTTGTTCATTTTCAGAAAAGTAAGCCGGTCAACGTTATCGGAGGATAGTCGCATGCGACGGTCTGTTAGTACACCACCTGCGGCACTAAAGACGCATTCCGATAATACACTAGCAGCAGGGCAAGCCAGCACCTCCAATGCATACTGGCTAAGCTTTGGCAATGTATCCAGCTTAGAGACCCAAAACTTGAAAGGGGAAGAGCTGTCTGGGAGTACACTGAGAGGGCAAGACATGTAGTCTGTCACCATCTGACGGAAACGTTGCCTCCTGCTGACTGGAGCCGTCTGTGATAGTGTAGACATTTGTGGCGGGGACACAAAACTTTGCCACATTTGGGCCATACTGGTCTTGCCTTGTGCTGAGGCCATGTTTCTGCTCCCTCTTTGTGCAGAGCTTCCTCCACTGCCTCAACGCACTGAGATGCTTTGTAAAGCACTAGGAGCACTGCTCTCGGGTGGAATGATGGAATGGACCAGTGCGTCTTGTTACTCCCGCATTTTACGCTCCCGGTTCAACGGTGTTATGAGGCTTTGTAAGTTGTCCCAGTAGTGAGGATCTAGGAGGGTCGACACCCAATAATCAGGCGTGTTGAGAATGTGGCCGATGCGGCGGTCGTTTCTCAGGCACTGCAGCATGAAATCAACCATGTGCTGCAGACTGCCAACTGGCCAAGAAACGCTGTCCCCTGCTTGAGGCGTGATCTCTGCCTGCTCTGCATCACCCCACCCTCGCTCTAGATACTGACTACTAGAGCATTGTGTACCTCCCTCCTCTGGACAGATGTCTTCCTCCTCCATTGACTCCTCCTCATCCTCCTCACAAAGTGTCCCCTGCCTAGGCCTTTGTGAGGAACCACGTTGCGCAGACTGTACAGAAGCAGATGGCATTTGTGACTCCTCATCCTCCACCTCTTCCAAAACCTCCTCCCTTAGTACTTGCAGTGTTTTTTCAAGCAGGCAGATAAGGGGGATAGTCATGCTGACTAGTGCATCATCTGCACTCGCCATCCACATGGAATAATCAAAGGCACGCAAAATGTGGCAAATGTCCTTCATAAAGGCCCACTCAGTGGTGGTGAAGTGTGAACGGCGTGCTACTTGTTTGCGCCTGCTGCAGCTGGTACTCCATTACTGCTGCCTGCTGCTCACACAACCTCTCCAACATATGTAATGTTGAATTCCACCTGGTGGGTAGGTCACATATGATGCGATGTTCCAGAAGACGTATTCGGAGCTGCAGAGCTGCAATGCACAATCTTGCGTTGCTGGAATGCCGCAAGTAAGCGCACTCTATGCGGACCTTGTGCAGCAGTGCATCAAGATCCGGATAGTCCCTCAAAAAACTGTGCACGACCAAGTTGAGCACATGTGCCAGACATGGGATGTGAGTGAGGTTGCCTAGGCCCAGAGCTGCCACCAGATTTCGGCCATTGTCACACATTACCATGCCTGGCTGGAGATTCGCTGGCACAAACCACACGTCGCTCTGCTGCTTGATGGCATTCCAGAGCTCCTGCGCTGTGTGGCTTCGATTCCCCAAAGAAATTAATTTTAATACAGCCTGTTGACGTTTGGCCACGGCTGTGCTCATATCGGTCGTAACAGGTAACCGTTCACGGGTCGATGTGGAGGTAGACCGTGACGGCTCCTGCAGCGCGGATTCAGAGGAACTGGAGTATGAGGAGGAGTCAATGTGTACAGACTGGATTCCTTCAATCCTTGGAGTTGGCAGAACACGTACAGCGCCACTCTCAAGATCTGTACCCGGCTCCACAACATTTACCCAATGGGCAGTGAGGGAAAGGTATCGTCCCTGTCCATGCTTACTGGTCCACGCATCGGTGGTCAGGTGGACCTTGCTACTGACGGCGTTTTGTAGTGCATGTTTAATTTTTCCCTCCACATGCTGTTGCAGGGCAGGGACGGCTTGCCTGCTGAAATAAAAGCAGCTGGGCACGGTGTATTGTGGCCAATGCCATCAAGTTACGGAAGGTGTCCCTTACCACCAACCTGAATGAGAGCATTTCAAGGGCCATTAGTTTTGCAATGCCAGCATTCAGAGCCTGTGCTCGGGGGTGGTTTGCCGAGTATGGGCGCCTTTTCTCCCATGCCTGTGCTAACGATGGCTGTAGACTGGCCTGGGAGTGTGAGGATGACAGGGAACGTGGTGCTGTGGGTGGAATGACACTGTGTCTCTGTACAACAGTGCCAGAGGTTCTTCCATGGCGATCCTGTGAGGAAGCCGAACCAGCTGTGTGTGAGCTGGAGGAAGAGGCTACAACACGAGCTGAAGAGGTGGTAGGTGGCGCTGTAGGTTGGCCTAGGTCTTCAGTGTGTCTTTGTAACTCCACCACGTGCTTGGTCCGCACATGTTTCCACATATTTGTGGTATTGAGGTTGCTGCCACTTTTCCCTCTTTTCACCTTCTGATTACACAGCTTGCATTTGACAAAGAAAATGTCATCTGCAACTGTGTCAAAAAAGGACCAGGCACTGCAAGTCTTGGGAGCGCCCGCTTTGGGTTTTGGAAGAGGCATGCTCCTAATGGGTGCTGAAGTGGAGGCTACAGGCAACCAAGTCTACCCCCTCCCTCTCCCTACTTTTTGGGCCGCTCGGGGAATCTCTTCCTCAGAGCTGCTCCCACCATCTTCCTGTCCCTCACGCCATGATGGGTCAAGGACCTCATCATTTACACCACCCTCTTCAAACAACTGCTTCTCCTGGGTAGTCTCGACAGCACAGTACACACCAGAAAGTGGCACTTGAGTCTCATCATCAGATGCTTACTGAGGTGTGCTGCTGACCATAGGCACTGGCCCACCCGCCTCTTCAGATTCAGAGAGACAAAATGGTTGCGCATCACTGCATACTACCTCTTCTTCAAATTCTAGAATTCTGCTTGGCTGGCCCCCTCTTTCCAAGCCAAGAGATTCAGAGAACAGAAGAAGAGATGGCTCCTGTCCAGGGCTCTCTGACTGCCTGGGCAATTTGGCAGGTGGTGAAGAGTCAGATGGGTGCTCTTCAGTGCTCAGGACCTGAGAGGATCTGGAACTAATTGAAGTCGATGCATTAGCTGCCATCCATCCGACAACGGCTTCAATTTGGTCCTCCCGCAGCAGTGGGGTACGGCTAGCTCCTACAAAGCTGCGCATAAAGGACTGTTCCCTGGTAAAACTGGGGGATGCTGAGTCACTGGTGCCCGCAGCAGGCACAGAATCCCCACGTCCTCTCCCTGCAGGCACAGAATCCTCATGTCCTCTCCTTGCAGAAACTCCACGCCCACGACCACGACCACATTCCTTACTCCCTGCCTTCTTCATCTTGGTAGACTGATAAAGATAGGCAGAAAAGTACTAAGGGCTTAGTGTGCTTATTCCTGAGCAGCTGCTAACAGGTATAAGAAACACTAATTTTATAAAGTGTGAACTAGACTTTAATATGAGCTAATGTGGCCTACACAACTGTAAAGTGGAGTGTTTGATGAACTTTATTTAGGGTTTTTTTGTCACAAAAAGACACTGGATGTGCCCAAAGATGTAATACCGATAGTATCACAAACTTTTTGTAGCTATTACAATGTAGGAAGGTAACCTACAATGCAATAGGTGAGGCTACAAAAAATAGGCTAATACTAATCTGGCTGGGGCTGCAGGGCACAAGGCTGCAGAAAGGCTCCTCTATCTACTCCTATATAGTGCGTTTGGAACCAATCTAGTTGGATACGGATGGAACCACCACACTAATAGGAGAAATCAGGAAAAATGAGCAATTAATTAGCAAAAAAGGACAATATATGAGGCAGTGACGCACGCTGAGCGGACTACAACCGGACGTGGCTGCAGCACACACTACAGCGTGAGCTGCACTCACACACAGAGACCTTGCAGACAGCCGTGAACAGTGCAGATGCAGAGCACTGTGCACTAGCGCTGCAAGGCAAAATAAAGCTTCTCTATCTACTCCTATATAGTGTGTTTGGAACCAATCTAGCTGGATACGGATGGAACCACCACACTAATAGGAGAAATCAGGAAAAATTATCAATTAGCAAAAAAGGACAATGTATGAGGCAGTGACGCACGCTGAGAACACTACAACCAGACGTGGCTGAAGCACACACTACAGCCTGAGCTGCACTCACACACAGAGACCTCACAGACAGCCGTGAACAGTACAGAGCACTGTGCACTAGAGCTGCAAGGCAGAGCGGTTTATAAAGTAGCTTGGGTAAAGCAGAATAGAGCAAATAAGTAGCTAAAACTGTCCCTCAGAACAACAGCGTCCTCTCCCTAACTGAATTCACAGCAGAGTGACCTCAAAATGGCGGCGGCGGCTTTTATAGTGCATCATGACATCATTTCAGCAGCCAATCACAGTCATGCCATTAGTTAACATGCCTACATGCCTAACAGGATGTGCCCACACTTCTTAGGATCCTCATTGGCTGAATAAAATGAAACTGGCTCATTGAATTATGGGAACTTCCGATTCCGGTATCCGATATTCTAAAAGTATCGGAACTAAGTATCGGAATTCTGATACCGCGAATATCGGCCGATACCCGATATTGCAGTATCGGAATGCTCAACACTACAGGTGACACTTCTCAGTGGTGCTTAGACACACAAAGATCTTTCTTTGTGCCTTGAATTTCATGACTACAGAGTTAGGCAATGTCCTGATCTGCAATGCGTTTTGAGAAATAACTTTCATAAGCAAAGCCACGGTTTAGGCCACTCAAGGTCATCATTAAGCGAAACTTATACAGCTTTCCCACAGACTGAAGGAGGGGTATCAAGACTTCAAAGACAGCCAAGACTTCCCTGTCCTCACCAAGAGGACTACTGTCCATGTTATCCTCCTCCTCCTCCTCATTATCACCCAATCCGCTTTGAGATGAGATGAGGCTGGGCTGTGTAGTATCACCCTGTATAGTTCCTTTCTCCGCCTCCAATGCCTCCTCTTTAACTGTGAGCAGCAAGAGTTTCAGTAGACAGAGACGCTAATTATGACGTCATCGCTCACTATCCTGGTGGAGTCCTCAAAATTTTGGAGGACGGCACAGATTTCAGACATCCATGCCCACTCCACAGCTCATATGTGAGGAGGCTGGCCTGAATTCCGACGGGCATGTTGAAGCTGGTACTCAAGAACTGCCCTCTGCTGCTCACAAATCCTTCCCAACATCTGCAACGTTGATTTCCAACGTGTGGTGACATCGCACAACATTTGATGAGCTGGAAGCTGAAAACGCTGCTGAAGCACTGCCAGGGTGGCGGAAGCTATAGTTGACTTTCTGAAATGGGCACACACGCATTGTACTCTCACAAGCAGCTCTGGCACATCTGGGTAGGTTTTGAGAAACCGTTGAACCATTAACTTGAGCACATTTAGTGTTCTCTCATTTCTAATGTGTACCCCTGTATGGCTCAGCACCAAAGAATTAAAAGATGAAATATAGCATGCTTTATATACCATGGTACTAAGAAAACCAATTTCGATTATATCTTGTGTACCCCTGTGATGACAATATCTGCACCAAAGAATTAATTTCACTAGAGTACAACTAGTATAATGGCGAATGACAACTCTTCCACTATAGCCAACCCAGCAGATGGAGACCCAACCAGAAGTGTTCACATTTCAAAAAATTAGGACCTGACACCACTATTTCCATGGCCAACTAACTAGAGATGGTGGAGTTCAATCTCATAGCTTTGTCATGTGTAGGAGGAAACAATTTTATTTTATGTGAGCACAACTACGCGACCGAGGGCTGGCTGCATTGCTGAGAGACGGCGGAGTACGGTGAACCAGACAAACTGCTGGACCATGAGTGAGATGCAGGCCCAGATGTTACGGTGGATTAAGAAACATGTGGTGTGCTTGGTGAAACAAACGCAGCAGACATGTTCGCTTTCGTTACAGCTGACGGGCTCTCACTCAGCCTGAATGGAGTGGGTAAAAAAACGGAGGTTCTGTGGTCAGAGACCTGCGTGACAATACTTGGCACGGTAACAGAGGAGGAAGAAGAAGCAGCAGATGCGATTGATGGTTGTTGACGTCCGCATTTTATTGCATTGAGATTGCGGGGTAAAGCATGTTGATTACGCATGTGAAGGCTCATGCATGTAGTAGTCAAACTACTGCATTTTTTCCCTCTGATTTTTTTTCTTGCAAAGTTTTCAGATAACGTGAGTTGGCTCATCCTTGGCGGTCTCAAAAAAGGCCCAGGCCAGCCAACCCTTGCCATACCTGTGAGCTGCAGATCCGCGACTGATGCAGGCCACAGCCACAGCTGTGGCTAAGGATGCAGTGCTTGTCGCGGTTACATCACTCCGTGTGTGCGCCGTAGGACGCAACGTAGCCACCTTGTCTTCCTCCTCCTCCACCTCCTCAGATGAGCTACTCAGCTGCGTACCTCTGGGTTCGCACAAAGTGGGATCCACAACCTCAACATCATCCAATGCGTTATCCCATTCCTCGCCCTGACAGTCACCCTCTTCCTCTTATGGCCCTGACAGCACAGTACAGTCCGCGTGACCCTCAGGCATCTGAGTCTCTTCAGGATCACTTCCCCCCCACCCAGGGTTTAATGTCTGGGGACGAGGGTCAGGAAGCTGCTCGGACCCAACTTTTTTTTTCCCCCTGTATAGAGAACAATATTTGCCCCAAAGAATTTTAAGCTCAGATGTAGTCTGTTTTCTATACCAATTTTGAGTTTATCATGTCTGTGTTTAGAGTATAAACATAATGGGGACCAACACATAGGCTATGTGCCCACGATGCAGAAATGCTCAGGATTTTTTCCTGAGCGTTTCTGCATCTCCCTGGCAGAAAAAAACGCATGCGGATTGTACATGCGTTTTTCATGCCAGGGACATGCAGAAATGAAGCGTTCTTCACTTGCATTTCCGCATGCGGGTGTCAAGTGCTTTCCAAGCGATTTTAGCATCACTTGGAAAGTGCTTGACAACTAGGTCACACTATATAAATCCATGCAAACGGCATGGATTTATATAGTGTGACCCGACAGAATGGTTAAAAATAAAAAAATAAACCTATACTTACCTTCTGATGGCCCCCGAGACTTGCTGCGCTCCTGGGCTGGCTGCCGGCAGATCACAGTACGCTGTACTGAAAGACCTGCCATCACATGACTGTGACGTCAGCGCAGGTCCTTCAGTCCTGCGCGATCTGCAGGCAAGCACAGGGAAGGAGTCCGGGGGCCGTCGGAAGGTGAATATAATCTTTATTTTTTATTTTATTCTTTTTTCTACAGCTTTTAATGGTACCTGGGTGTGGAGGAGAGTCTCTTGTCCTCCACACCCGGGTACCATCCGCACATTAGAATGCGCCAATTAAGCAAGTACAGATGCAGTCTTGCGGAATTGGCGCGTTCTAATGCAAGTCAATGGCGGCGAAAACGCAGCGCTTCCGCAAAATTAATGGACATGCTGTGGATTTTTGAGCGCAGCATAAACGCTGTGGAAAAATCCACAGCATGGGCATTGAAAGTGCGGAATTGCATTGGAGGCCATGGGGGAAGGTTTACCAAGCGTTTCCCAAGCGTTTACGCTGCGGAAATTCCGCAGCGTAAATGCTTGAAAAACGCATCGTGGGCACACAGCCTTATTCCACTAGAGCCAACCCAGTAGATGGAGACTCAATCAGGAGAATTCACATTTCCCTAAATTAGGGCCTAACACCACCAAAGTGGCATCAATTTCAGTAGAATAGAAATAGTATAATGGAGACCGACACCTCTTTACACTACAGCCAACCCAGTAGATGGAGACCCAATCAGAATTCTCCACATTTCAAAAAATTAGTGGCAGACACCACTAAAGTGGCATCAATTTCACCAGAGTATAAGTAGTTTAATTTAGACCGAAACCTCTGTCACTACAGCCAACCCAATAGATGGAGACTCGATCAAGATTCTCCACATTTCCAAAAATTAGTGGCAGACACCAGCAAAGTGACATCAATTTCAGTACAGTAAAAATTGTAGAATTAGGAACGACACCTCTTCCACTACAGCCAAGTAACAGATGGAGACCCAATCAGGTTTCTCCCCATTTTCAAAAATTAGGGCCTAAAACCACCAAAGTGGCACAAATTTTCCAGAGTAGAAGTAGTTTAATGAAGACCGAAATCTCTTCCACTACAGCTAAACCTAATAGATGGAGACTCAATCAGGACTGTTCACATTTTAAAAAATTAGGGCCTAAAACCACAAAAGTAGCAACAATTTCAGTAGAGTAGAAGTAGTTTAATGGGGACCGACACCTCTTCCACTACAGCCAACCCAACAGATGGAGACCCAATCAGGATTCTCCACATTTCCAAACATTAGTGGCAGACACCACCAAAGTGGCATCAATTTCAGTACAGTAGAAATTGTAGAATTAGAAACAACACCTCTTCCACTACAGCCAACCCAACAGATGGAGACCCAATCAGGATTCTCCACAAAATCAGGGCCTAAAACCACCAAAGTGGCATCAATTTCACCAGAGTAGAAGTAGTTTAATGGAGCGGAAACCTCTTCTACTACAGCCAACCTAATAGATGGAGACTCAATCAGGAGTGTTCACATTTTAAAAAATTAGGGCCTAAAACCACCAAAGTGGCATCAATTCCAGTAGAGTAGAAGTAGTATAATGGGGACTGACTCCTCTTCCACTACAGCCAACCCAGTAGATGGAGACCCAATCAGGATTCTCCACATTTCAAAAAATTAGTGGCAGACACCAGTAAAGTGGCATCAATTTCATCACAGTATAAGTAGTTTAATGGAGACCGAAACCTCTGCCACTACAGCCAACCCAATAGATGGAGACTCAATCAGGATTCTCCACATTTCCAAAAATTAGTGGCAGACATCAGCAAAGTGGCATCAATTTCAGTACAGTATAAATTGTAGAATTAGGAACGACACCTCTTATACTACAGCCAACCCAACAGATGGAGACACAATCAGGATTCTCCACATTTTCAAAAATTAGGGCCTAAAACTACAAAAGTGGCATCAATTTCAGTAGAATATAAGTAGTGTAATGGGGACTGACACCTCTTCCACTACAGCCAACCCAGCAGATGGAGACACAATTAGGATGTTCACATTAAAAAATGTTAAGGTGGATTGAGAAACATGTGGTGTGCTCGGTGAAACAAACACAGCAGGCATGTCATGTCTTGTTAGAGCTGATGGGCTCTCACTCAGCCTGACTCGAGCAGGTATACAACCAAAGGTTCTGCGGTCAGAGACCTGCGTGACAAAACTAACGGTAACAGAGGAGGAGGAAGAAGCAGCAGATGCATTTGATGGGGCGGCTGATGGCTGTTTATTGAAAACCAATTTTGAGTGTATCATGTTTGTGTACCCCTGTGTCGAGAACAATATCTTCAAAAAATTTATTTCACTTCAGTATAACTATTATAATGGGGACTAAAACCTCTTCCACTACAGCCAACCCAGAAAATGGAGACCCAACCAGGAGTGTTCACATTAAAAAAATTAGGGCCTGACACCACCGAAGTGGCATCAATTTCAGTAGATTAGAAGTAGTATAATGGGGACAGATACCTCTTCCACTATAGCCAACCCAGTAGATGGAGAACCAATCAGGATTCTGCACATTTACAAAAATTAGTGGCGGACACCAGCGAAGTGGCAGCAATTTCACTACAGAAGAAATAGTAGAATTAGGAGCGACAGCTCTTCCACTACAGCCAACCCAGCAGATTGAGACTCGATCAGGAGTGCACCATCCTCTCCAGTCATTCACCACATGTCAGACTTGCACTCTGTGTGCCTCACTGCTGCCTTGGCATGTTTTGATACTCCAGCATTCGCGGGTCCCTTTCCAGGGTGGGAAGCATCTGGCAAAATTTACTCTCATAATGTGGGTGTAACAGAGTGGCACTATTTCGAATCATTACTATACGGGAATCATGTTACAGATAGTGCAGCAAGAAGGCCTTCATATGTCGGGCTCTTCCAGGAGGTCCAAAGCCAGGCTGTATTGATGGCTGCGTAACACTGATGCTTGTTTCCTCTGTCCCCTCCTGCCAAACACAAACAGAGAGGGGATGATTATCCTCTTCATCTTCTGTTACTCGCCCATCACCTCTTCCTCTTCCATTTGTTCTCTCCTCTTGCACCTTCACTAACAGTTTTTCTGGTATCACCACCCCCTCTTGATCGCAGTGAGCCACCCTCCCTTGGCACCCTGATATGTCCCCTAGTGTATGATGTAAGTAACAGATGAAAGCATTTTTTTAGTGTGGATGAGGCCTGTATAACCGGAGATATGCTACGAACAATTTCAAACTGAGATGTCCCCTACTGTATCACATTACTAACAGAAGAAAGTATTTTTTTAGTGTGGATGAGGCCTGTATAACATAGGAGATATTCCACAAACAATTTCAAACTGAGATGTTCCCTAATGTATCCGGTTGGCTAGCTGAGTCTTGCAGTCCTCCACTATTCTGGGGCCGGTCCCCTACTGCGGCATGACCCCTTCATGATCAGCGTGAACTCGGGCGCACGGGTGGCATCCCGCACTCGCCGTGCCTCTAGGATCCCTTCTATCTCTGGAGCCTTTCTTACTGCTCAGGTGTTCTCTCCTCACTCTCCTCCTGGGCCCCTTTGACTGGGCCCCTTCGCTGTCAGGACCTTACTTCTCACAGTCCTCTAAACAACCAACGAACTCCTGCTCCAAGGACTGGAAGCAGGAATTGCCCTCTCTAGATGTTTCTACCCTGCTTTTTATACTCTTTTGTCAAGTGCTCCTCTAAACTACTTCCTCCACCCACCTCCTCTACTTAGTTCCACCCTCCTGACAGAGACCAGACCTGTGCTCTCCCTTAGTAGCTGTCTGGACTTTCCCTAAGGAGTGGTGCAGTGTTGGATGTGAGTGATTGGGTCCCGGGTAGTGCTCCCTCCTTACCTGAGAGTGGGGTACCACACCTCTGGCTGAGATGCAGTACCTCTGTGGCAACTGGAACCGCAGGGGTGCCACACATATGCAATACCAGTATAGGAGACCCGTTCCTTTATAATGGGAACATTTTGTTACTGAGGCCCTCCTCTATGTGTCTTCAAAGGGGTATTGGGATGAGTTCAAAATTTAAGCAGCCGTTGCAGTCAAGTTATGCATGTTATATTCATTATACACGAGACACCACGGGTGGCATCACAAACTTTTCCTATCCCATATAACTTTCCCCATTATCTATTCCTTGCTTTTTAAGAGTGACCCCAGGGTACAGTCCCGGGAGCCGGCCACCGCGACATCCCCCAAAACCAAACAGCAAGGCCCGGGCGACCGAGTCGTCCCCATCACCCTGGGCGTGTCACATGGCAGTTGGTGGGTCTCTTGCTCTTGGCAGCCATTTTATACATTTTATTTACAGTGTTGCTGTGAGACAGAAACCATTTTCTGGGCTAGCAGAAACCGACGTCAGAGGCTGCAGGGAAAGCGACAGTATTGTACCATCAAGTATTATTTCTGTATCCGGTTTTCAATAAACCAAGTCTTGAATTGCACCTCGCTGTGGTTCTACATTCAAGTCTACAGACGCTGAGTCTGCGCTGGTCCTGTCTGCTCTGCATTTTGGATACGGAGGTAAAGAAAACAAAATCTCATAGCATCTTACCTATCAGCTGCACCTCCAGTCGCCTTATGTGGAGACAGAACAACCATTGCGCTTCCTCAGCCTCAGTTATGCCTTGCAATGCAGCAAAACACTCCATAAAAGTGTCATGGTTTGGCTCAGAAGTGGTCATTTCAGGTGCCTTTCCTGGGTAAGGCTTATATGGCACAATTTTGGGCAGTAAAATGTTGATAAGTATTTATACAAATTCCTATTGTCCAATGGACAAAAAATACACTGATTCCACATATCCAAAAGAAGCAAAAACTTCATTTTTATTAACAAATAGAAGACAGTATCCCAACTATAGTGAAGAAATACTCAGTGGTTAATATCCCTGTAAGTAACAGCCAGATTAATTATGCCTGGTTTCATTACTAATACTTAGTGTATTGCACAGTGCTATGGGTCATGTGTCTGCATATGTTATTTTAATTTCTTTTCTCCAAATTGAAATTTCTCTTTTTAGACATACACTACCGTTCAAAAGTTTGGGGTGATTTAGAAATGTCATTATTTTTGAAAGAAAAGCTAATTTTTTTAATGAAGCTAACATTAAATGAATCAGAAATACACTCTATACATTGTTAATGTGGTAAATGACTATTCTAGCTGCAAACGTCTTGTTTTTATTGCAATATCTACATAGGTGTATAGAGGCCCATTTCCAATAACCACCACTCCAGTGTTTTAATGGTACATTGTGTTTGCTAACTGTGTAAGAAGGCTAATGGATGTTTAGAAAACCCTTGCACAAGTATGTTAGCCCAGCTGAAAATGGTTTGGCTGATTTGAGAAGCTATAAAATTGACCTTCCTTTGAGCTAGTTGAGAATCTGGAGCATTACATTTGTTTGTTCTATTAAACTCTCAAAATGGCCAGAAAAAGAGAACTTTCATGTGAAACTCGACAGTCTATTCTTGTTCTTAGAAATGAAGGCTATTCCATGAGAGAAATTGCCAAGAAACTGAAGATTTCCTACAACGGTGTGTACTACTCTCTTCAGAGGAGAGCACAAACAGGCTCTAACCAGAGTAGAAAGAGAAGTGGGAGGCCCCGCTGCACAATTGAGCAACAAGACAAGTACATTAGAGTCTCTAGTTTGAGAAATCGATGACTCACAGCTCCTCAACTGGCAGCTTCATTAAATAGTACACGCAAAAACACCAGTGTCAACGTCTACAGTGAAGAGGCAACTCCGGGATGCTGGCCTTCAGGGCAAAGTGGCAAAGAAAAAGCCATATCTGAGACTGGCTAATAAAAGGAAAAGATTAATATCGGCAAAAGCACACAGACATTGGACAGAGGAAGATTGGAAAAAAGTTTTATGGACAGACGAATCAAAGTTTGAGGTGTTTGGATCACACAGAAGAACATTTGTGAGACGCAGAACAACTGAAAAGATGCTGGAAGAGTGCCTGACGCCATCTGTCAAACATGGTGGAGGTAATGTGATGGTCTGGGGTTGCTTTGGTGCTGGTAAAGTGGGAGATTTGTACAAGGTAAATGGTATTTTGAATAAGGAAGGCTATCACTCCATTTTGCAACGCCATGCCATACCCTGTGGATAGCGCTTGATTGGAGCTAATTTCATCCTACAAGAGGACAATGACCCAAAGCACACCTCCAAATTATACATGAACTATTTAGGGAAGAAGCAGACAGCTGGTATTCTATCTGTAATGGTATTGGCCAGCGCAGTCACCAGATCTCAACCCCATTGAGCTGTTGTGGGAGCAGCTTGACCGTATGGTACGCAAAAAGTGCCCATCAAGCCAATCCAACTTGTGGGAGGGGCTTCAGGAAGCATGGGGGGGAAATGTCTCAAGATTACCTCAGCAAATTAACAGCTAGAATGACAAAGGTCTGCAATGCTGGAATTGCTGCAAAGGGAGCATTCTTTGACGAAAGCAAAGTTTGAAGGAAAAAAATTATTCTTTCAGATAAAAATCATTATTTCTAACCTTGTCAATGTCTGGACTATATTTTCTATTCATTTTGCAACTCATTTGATAAATAAAAGTATGAGTTTTCATGGAAAACACAAAATTGTCTGGGTGACCCCAAACTTTTGAACGGTAGTGTAAGTCCAATGTGAAGCCAGGTAATAGTGTAAAATAATAAATCACATATTCTCACCTGCCCTCACTCCTGTCGCCCCAGCGCAGGCCACTCCTGTGCTCTCCATTGGGACCAGAAGTGATGATATCTGACTCTTTGGGGCTTGTGATTGGCTGTAGCAGTCATGTGACTGAAGTGGTGCATCATCGGTGCACATATGGTTGTCATCGGCCCTTATGAAGAATTCATTCTAGAATTAAGAAAAACAACAAAATAGTGTAAACCTCAATCATCAGAAACATTTTCATGTAGAACAGAGACCCGTCATCAACACTGTATAGAGAACGACTGCGGGTCCTGTATATAGCAACTGATGGTGACATACCTGTATATAAGTGATGTATTGCCTCAGAGAGTCCCCCTGTCAGCAGGCAGCCGATCGTAAGGTTTTCTAGAAGAAAAGGATATTAATATTATATAATAAGCCTCCCTGGAGGTCACATCAGTCTCTATAGGAGCATTTAGGATAGGAGATGGTAGAATTATACACATTGGTATTTATTATAATACTTACATATATAATGAGGGGTGTCCGCATGTCAGCTGTCACTGGGGCCGCACATTCAGATGTTTATATGTCTGTAAAATACATAAAGACTTCAATAGTTACACATAAAATACCAAAAAATCTGCCAAGTGACGATGTGATATCTGTGTGTGAGCAGAGGCGTAAACCATGTCCTGCAATGACCTTGGACTCTCCTACTGAAGGTCTTGGTATGGTCCAGCTGGTGATGAATTGAGATCTGGTGTCTCAGGCCCCTGAAACTATTGCTAACAGAACTGGAACAAAATAAAGAAATATTAGTATTAGGAAGAAAAGGGATAATAGTAAATCACTAGATGGATAAATAGATACCTTAGGGTTTAAGGTGAACCAGCAATTGGCCCCCAGATCAGATCTGGTATCTCAGACCCAAAAACTATTGCTAAAAGAAATGGGACAAAAGAAAGAAATATTAGTTTTAGGAAGAAAAGGAATAGTAGTAAATCAATAGATGGATAAATAGATACCTCAGGGTTTATGGTGAACCAGCGATCAATAAATTCAGAATTGGCCTCCAGATCAGATCTGGTATCTCAGGCCCCTAAAACTATGACTAAAAGAACTGGATAAAAAGACAGAAATATTAGTAGTAGGAAGAAAAGAGAAGAACAATTGGAAAGATACTCACGCCCTGGATGATAAGACTGGATAAAATAATGAAAATGTTGTAGATGCCTGAAAAGATAATAGAGGTGAAATTAATACATATCGTTCTATATAATACATAGAAGAAAGTGCTGTGTACAAGGCGTCCATAGTGCTAAAATTACAGAGGACCTTTGCGCTCTCCTAATAGGTCTGCTTTAGTAAGTAAATGCATTCATAAATAACATACCTGCTGTGTCTCTTGTCTGATTGCTTAGGGTGGCGGCTCGGCTACTTCCTGATTCTTATAGTTACTGTGTGCGCACTCCTAATGCCTCCCCAGCCTATTGCTGTGAGTCGCTGGATACTTAAACCCCCTCCATCCAGTAGGTAGTGCCTGAGCAACACTTTCATTCAGTGTGTTCTGTGCAACTGAGTTGCCAGGTCCTGTCCTGTATCTTGTCTGTTTCTGCCCCTGGGGGCTGTATACCAAGGCCTGATACCTGTATCTGTGACTTCTAGTCTGTCTCTGCCACCCTGGGGGCTGAGTTCCCAGGCTTGTTCCTGTATCTTATTCCTGGTTCAGTTCCTGTCTGAACTGTGTCCTATCCAGTTACCTGTTTCTCTCTATGTCTGAACCTTCCCTTTTCCTGCAGTGTTTGAACCTGCACCTAACTCCATCTCGTTGTCTCTGAACTTCTGTTTGTGAGTTTTGTGTACACTCGCTACTTCATTGTAAGTACATTGTGTGTATCTGGTTCTGCTTGTTCACCGAACCTGCGGTTTTGCTCTGCCCTGCTTGTTCACCGCACCTGCGGTTTTGCTCTGCTCTGCTTGTTCACCGCACCTGCGGTTTTGCTCTGCTCTGCTTGTTCACCGCATCTGCGGTTTCGCTCCACTCTGCCTGTCCACCGCTCCTGCGGTTTCGCTCTGCTCTGCTTGCTCACTGCACCGGCGGTTTCGCTCTGCTCTACTTGTTCACCCCACCTGCGGTTTCGCTCTGCTCAGCTTGTTCACCGCACCTGCGGTTTTGCTCTGCTCTGCTTGTTCACCCCATCTGCCGTTTCGCTCCACTCTGCTTGTCCACCGCACCGGCGGTTTCACTCTGCTCCGCTCTGCTTGTTCACCGCACCTGCGGTTTTGCTCTGCTCAGCTTGTCTACCTCACCTGCAGGTTTTGCTCTGCTTGTTTACCGCACCTGCAAGCTTTGCTTTGCTCTGCTTGTCCACCATATCTGCGAGTTTTGCTCTGTTCTGCTTGTCCACCGCATCTGCGGGTTTTGCTCTGCTCTGCTTGTCTACCGCATCTGCGGGTTTTGCTATGCTCTGCTTGTCTACCGCATCTGCGGGTTTTGCTCTGCTCTGCTTGTCTACCGCATCTGCGGGTTTTGCTCTGCTCTGCTTGTCTACCGCACCTGTGGCTCCGTTCCTGTGTCCCAGTCTGTACTGGTCGTTATCCTGCCTGCGTTTCTACCTGCCAGTACCCGCCTTTCTGCATGCCAGCCATGCCTGCCAGTGCCCACCTGTCTGCATGCCAGCCGTGCCTGCCAGTGCCCACCTGTCTGCATACCAGCTGTGCCTGCCAATGCCCACCTGTCCGCATACCAGCTGTGCCTGCCAGTACCCACCTGTCTGTATGCCAGCCGAACCTGCCTGTTCCTGCATTCCCCGGTGTGGGTCAACAGCTGTGACTGGGGTCTGACCTGGAGTAGCACCTGGTCCCTCTGCTTGGTTCCTCCCTGGTTAACGGAGTCGACTGAGCCGCCGTGTGACCTTGGGTGGACCGAGTTGATACTTAGTTACGCCCCTCCAGGCACTCCTCGGTTCATGGTCCAGTGGGATCACTAATCATGCTCACACCAGTCAGTTCCGGCCTGTGCGTAACAGTTTGCTCAGGCCATGGCCCCCGTTGAGCCCCACGGCCCTTCGCTCTCGGAGACATTTGAATTCTTGTCTGGCGAATACATGCACCAAGGAAAAATTTTTTCTCAATCTGAGGTCCAGGCGATTTATGCATCAGCCCAAATGGAGCTATCCGCACTCGTTCCTGCGGATCCACCACAGTACTATGGGGATCCAAAACAAAGCCGTGCGTTTGTGGAGCAATGTATGCTGCATTTCAAATTCTATGCTCACTATTTTCCCACTGATCGGGTTAAAGTAGCATTCATGATGTCCTACTTAGCGGGTGATGCCTTGAATTGGATCACCCCCCTATGGAAAGCATGGGATCCTATCGTCTCTGACCTGCAGGCCTTCCTGGTGGCCTTTCTAATGGTCTTCGATGACCCTAACCCTGAAGCTTCTGCTAAAGCTTCCCTTCCCAATATCCTGGAGCAGTCCCGATGGGTGATGCGTGTAGGTAGCCCACCAGTTCTCCAGCCAGAAGAGGCTGCTGCCCACACAGAATTCACACAGGATGACAATGCTCCACAGAATACTTCTCTTCCCAACCTCAAGAGGCAGTCCAGACGGGCAAGGCGTAGAGGTAAACAGTCACGCCAGGTTCTGTCCTCCCAAAGACCTCCTGTTCCCCAGCCTGTAGAGGCAGCTACCCGCACAGAATCCATGAAAGATGACCATGTTCGTCAGGCAAAGCAAAGGTCAGAACTCAGTCACAAAATCGGATTGCGGTCCCGATGCGTTTTTTTGGGACACCCTGACGGTCTTTGTCCAGCGAAGGTTGGAGAATCCCAAGACATTAGGCCTGTGGGAGAGGCTGCCCTTGGCATTAGTGTTTCCTCTCCACAGATGACCGTGACTGTCTCAATGGCAAGTGAAGGCCTTGGATTAACCGGAAGATTCGGGCATAAAGCCTTGAAGAGTCGGTGTCTGATTCCCGTCCGACAACTCCAGAATCTGGTTTGGGCATTGTCAGCGGAAGGACGAGCCCTACTCAGAAACAGTCAAAATATGTCTGTACAAATTAAGCTCCAGATTGGAGCATTACACATGAAGAAGTTCACATTCCAGGTGCTGTCTGGTTTACCCACAGGTCATCCAGTGCCGAGAGATCTATTGCCCGCTCATGTCTGGAGATCCTGCATGGTGTTTCCTGGGGGACTGCTGAGGTACAAGGGGAGTCCAGTCCCCATATCTTCAGGACAGTCAGCAGTGTCTTCTTCGTCTTCTTCTTCTCCAGATCTGCTAGTTCTAAAGTCTCCGAAGGAAGGGAAGTGGAGGCATTGTCCCCACACAGTCTCGACGATTGTACCAATGATCTGGCTTTAGGCACCGCCCCGCCTCGCAGATGTGTCATCTCAGAAACCAGACTGAAGTTGGTCCCTAAGCAAGGATCCTCCATCTCTAACAAATCTGGCAATAAGTCCATCGAGGCGGTGGCTACCTCAAAGTCTCTGCATCCCTCCAACAAGGTGGAGGACCCCCAGTTGCCCCATGAATCCTCCGGGGTGCTATCTGATAACAAATGGAGAGAGACTTTTCTGCACCCTGTACCTGGTACTTTGTCCATTCCCTCCAGTAAGCTTGGCAAAGTGGAACGTTAAAGCGATGGTTACCCTAGGAGTCTCTGCACCCCTCCAACCCGGTGCAGGATCTCCAGTTGTCCCGTGAATCTTTTGGGGTGCTATTCGATATTAACAAATGGAGAGAGACTTTCCTGTGTCTTGCTCCCGGTACTTCACTCACTTCATCTGTTGCTGAGGATGGCTCGATGGGAGGAATCATCCTAGTCACCAAGATGGTGAGACCAGTTTCGTTCCCTCTAGTGGACAGAAGAGGTAATCTTTTTGAAGAGAAGGATCGGCCTCCAAATTCTCTGCAGAAAATCCTTGCAGGCTTGAAGAAGAGGGGGCGTAAAGGGGGGGTACTGTAACATCCCTGGCGGCATGCTGGCATGGCTTACCACCTCCCACCATGCAAGACCGCCATCTTACCTATCAATCCAGGCTTCACACTTTGCTCCAGTACCTGCTGTGTCTCTTGTCTGATTGCTTAGGGTGGCGGCGCGGCTACTGCCTGATTCTTATAGTTACTGTGTGCGCACTCCTAATGCCTCCCCAGCCTATTGCTGTGAGTCGCTGGATACTTAAACCCCCTCCACCCAGGAGGGGTTGTCTGAGCAACACTTTCATTCAGTGTGTTCTGTGCAACTGAGTTGCCAGGTCCTGTCCCGTATCATGTCTGTTTCTGCCCCTGGGGGTTGTATACCCAGGCCTGTTACCTGTATCTGTGACTTCTAGTCTGTCTCTGCCACCCTGGGGGCTGAGTTCCCAAGCTCGTTCCTGTATCTTATTCCTGGTTCAGTTCCTGTCTGAACTGTGTCCTATCCCGTTACCTGTTTATCTCTATGTCTGAACCTTCCCTTTTCCTGCAGTGTCTGAACCTACACATAACTCCAACTCGTTGTCTCTGAACTTCTGTTTGTGAGTTTTGTGTACACTCGCTACTTCATTGTAAGTACCTTGTGTGTATCTGGTTCTGCTTGTTCACCGCACCTGCGGTTTTGCTCTGCCCTGCTTGTTCACCGCACCTGCGGTTTCGCTCTGCTCTGCTTGTTCACTGCACCTGCGGTTTCGCTCTGCTCTGCTTGTTCACCACAACTGCGGTTTCGCTCCGCTCTGCTTGTTTACCGCACCTGCGGGCTTTGCTCTGCTCTCCTTGTCCACCGCATCTGTGGGTTTTGCTTGGCTTGTCTACCGCATCTGCGGGTTATGCTCTGCTCTACTTGTCTACCGCATCTGCGGGTTTTGCTCTGCTCTGCTTGTCTATCGCATTTGCGGGTTTTGCTCTGCTGTGCTTGTCTACCGCATCTGCGGTTTCGCTCTGCTCTGCTTATCTACCGCACCGGCGAGTTTTGCTCTGCTCCGCTCTGCTTGTTCACTTGCTCTGCTTGTTCACCGCACCTGCAGTTTCGCTCTGCTCAGCTTGTCTATGGCACCTGCGGGTTTTGCTCTGCTCTGCTTGTTTACCACACCTGCGGGCTTTGCTCTGCTCTGCTTGTCCACCGCATCTGCGGGTTTTGCTCTGCTTGTCTACCGCGTATGCGGGTTTTGCTCTGCTCTGCGTATCTACCGCATCTGCGGGTTTTGCTCTGCTGTGCTTGGCTACCGCATCTGCGGGTTTCGCTCTGCTCTGCTTGTCTACCGCACCAGCGGGTTGTGCTCTGCTCTGCTTGTCTACCGCATCTGCGGGTTTTGCTCTGCTCTGCTTGTCTACCGCACTTGTGGCTCCATTCCTCTGTCCCTGTCTCTACTTGTCCCTATCCTGCCTGCGTTCCTACCTGCCAGTACCCGCCTGTCTGCATGCCAGCCGTGCCTGCCAGTGCCCACCTGTCTGCATGCCAGCCGTGCCTGCCAGTGCCCACCTGTCTGCATACCAGCTGTGCCTGCCAATACCCACCTGTCTGCATACCAGCCGTGCCTGCCAGTACCCACCTGTCTGTATGCCAGCCGAACCTGCCTGTTCCTGCATTCCCCGGTGTGGGTCAACAGCTGTGACTGGGGTCTGACCTGGAGTAGCACCTGGTCCCTCTGCTCGGTTCCTCCCTGGTTAACGGAGTCGACTGAGCTGCCGTGTGACCTTGGTTGGACCGAGTTGATACTTAGTTACGCCCCTCCAGGCACTCCTCGGTTCATGGTCCAGTGGGATCAGTAATCATGCTCACGACAGTCAGTCCAGGCGTGTGCGTAACAATAACAATGCTGGAGCCTCTTTCCTTTATAATATTGCACCAGCCTCCTCCATCTATATTGTACCGTCCTTACACAGGGAAACATAATATTCTGTCACATCTGCCATAAGGAAAACAATTCCCACACCATAAAGGGGTTGTCCAGGCTTGAGGTTAAAGTCTGAAGTCACTCTATGTGACTGCAGACTTGTGAATCCTGAAAACGCTCATTGTGCTCACTGTCAGGTTTCTTAAGTGCCGGCGCCAAGAGCAGGTGGCCATGTGACCAAAAGTACATGATTTGCATACATGTGGTCATGTAACGACTAGATAAGCGCACGGTCTCGCTCAATAAAAGTGAAATGAATGAGGCCAGACGTGTCTAGTTGGCATGTGGCCGTAAGTATGTAAATCACATACTTGCTATCACATGAACACACACTCCCAGCGCCGGAGAATCCTGACAACTCGCAAACTGCACGATGTGAGGATTTGTGGGTTGTCAGATGGTGGTAGTTGTGGGCGAGCTACTGCATGTCGCCCTGACAGTCTTACAGGAAATTCGTGTCCCAGATCAAATGTGCTGTGGTGTGTGGGGTGCGTTGCACTCAGTTGTAGGCCACAGACCTTAGCTGTCATCAAATCTTCAGTGTCAGGAGCCACAAAAAAAGAATCAGGAAACACCCAGTTCGTTTCATGACAAAGAACTTTACTCAACAGTCCATGAGTATCATATTGCAACTCGTAGTATCTGGCAGAACACTTTCCATTTCTAGTTTCCACAGCATAATACACTTCCAGATTTTCCTTTCGTTCTACCTAGACTCTGCCTGCTTTCACTGGTCCTGTCAGTCCCAGGCTTCCCCAGCCCAGTCTCGTAATACGTCCGAGGTCTGTTACTTCTCCCACCCACGAATTCACGTCAATCTTCTTCTTTAAGGAAAGGGATAAGGTGCTCGCCATCGCACCCGGATTGAGCCTTGAGCTCCAGACGTTACAGGAGTATATCAGTATATCCACCAAGGGAATTCTAGTAATGTCTCATACAGCTCAGAACCATGTGTACTCTCTCTAGCTGTTCTGCCCTCACCCCCTAGCTTCAGGAAGCAGTCACTTGCCCTAACACATTCCCTCCCAATAAGAGCTACTCCCAAACATTAACTCACATAATACCCTTACGTAACTGCCTAACTACAATCAGATATCTTATACTACCTATCTTATGTCCTATTCTATCCTATACTGTTCACTACCAACATTATACATTACCATATCACCATACACAAGATATACCAAAAGATGCCAGACATAGTTTATACTGCAATACAACGCGATTGGTGTCTTCAGGGGTAGGAACGCAACAGTCATTCCCCATCAACCTTACAAAATCACAAGTTAGGAGTCACAAAGGGTGATTGCAGACTTGAGCCTCAAACCTGGGCAACCCCTTTAAAATGGTTGTCTGACCCTAATAAAATTTACATTGAAGGCAGGTAATTGTGTAAAATAATAAATCAGACATAGTCACCTGCTATGATCCCCATCACTCCAGCGCAGGTCGCTCCAGTGCTCTCCATTGGGAGTAGAAGTGATGATGTCCTGTTTGTTGGGATACCTGACCTTTTGGAGTTTGTGATTGGATGTAGCAGTCATGTGACTGAAGTGGTGCATCATCCGTGCCCATCTGATTGTCATCGACTCTTTTGAAGAATTCATTCTAGAATTTAGAAAAACAACGAAATAAAATAAACCTCAATCATCAGAAACATTTTCATGTGAAACAGAGACCCGTCATCAACATTGTATAGAGAACAACTGCGGGTCCTGTATATAGTAACTGATGGTGACATACCTGTATATAAGTGATGTATTGCTTCAGAGAGTCCCCCTGGTAGCAGGCAGCCAATCGTAAGGTTATCTGGAAAAAAAGGATATTAATATTATATAATAAGCCTCCTTGTAGGTCACATCAGTCTCTATAGGAGCATTTAGGATAGGAGATGGTAGAATTATAGACATTGGTATTTATTATAATACTTACATATATAATGAGGGGTGTCCGCATGTCAGCTGTCACTGGGGCCGCACATTCAGATGTTTATATGTCTGTAAAATACATAAAGACTTCAATGGTTACACATAAAATACCAAAAAATCTGCCAAGTGACGATGTGATATCTGTGTGTGAGCAGAGGTGTAAACCATGTCCTGCACTGACCTTGGACTCTCCTACTGAAGGTCTTGGTATGGTCCAGCTGGTGAAGAATTGAGATCTGGTGTCTCAGGCCCCTAAAACTATTGCTAACATAACTGGGACAAAATAAAGAAATATTAGTATTAGGAAGAAAAGGGATAATAGTAAATCACTAGATGGATAAATAGATACCTTAGGGTTTATGGTGAACCAGCGATTGCCCCCAGATCAGATCTGGTATCTCAGGCCCCTAAAACTATTGCTAACAGAACTGGGACAAAAGAAAGAAATATTAGTTTTAGGAAGAAAAGGGATAATAGTAAATCACTAGATGGATAAATAGATACCTCAGAGTTTATGGTGAACCAGCGATTGGCCTCCAGATCAGATCTGGTATCTCAGGCCCCTAAAACTATGACTAAAAGAACTGGGTAAAAAGACAGAAATTTTAGTAGTAGGAAGAAAAGAGAAGAACAATTGGAAAGATACTCACGCCCTGGATGATAAGACTGGATAAAATATTGAAAATGTTGTAGATGCCTGAAAAGATAATAGAGGCGAAATTAATACATAACGTTCTATATATTACATAGAAGAAATTGCTGTGTACAAGGCGTCCATAGTGCTAAAATTACAGAGGACCTATGCGCTCTCCTAATAGGTCTGGTTTAGTAAATAAAAGCATTCATTATAACATAACAATGCTGGAGCCTCTTTCCTTTATAATAATGCACCAGCCTCCTCCATCTATATTGTACCGTCCTTACACAGGGTAACATAATATTCTGTCACATCTGCCATAAGGAAAACAATTCCCAGACCATAAAGGGGTTGTCCAGGCTTGAGGTTAAAGTCTGAAGTCACTCTATGTGACTGCAGACTTGTGAATCCTGAAAACGCTCATTGTGCTCACTGTCAGGTTTCTTAGGTGCCGGCGCCAAGAGCAGGTGGCCATGTGATCAAAAGTACATGATTTGCATACATGTGGTCATGTGCCGACTAGATAAGCGCAAGGTCTCGCTCAATAAAAGTGAAATGAATGAGGCCGGACGTGTCTAGTTGGAATGTGGCCGTAAGTATGTAAATCACATACTTGTGATCACATGAACACCCACTCCAGGCGCCGGAGAATCCTGACAGCTCACAAACTGCACGATGTGAGGATTTGTGGGTTGTCAAATGGTGGTACTTGTGGGCGAGCTGCTGCATGTCGCCCTGACAGTCTTACAGGAAATTTTGTCCCAGATCAAATGTGCTGTGGTGTGTGGGGTGCGTTGCACTCAGTTGTAGGCCACAGACCTCAGCTGTCATCAAGTCTTTAGTGTCAGGAGCCACAAAAAAAGAATCAGGAAACACCCAGTTCGTTTCAGGACAAAGAACTTTACTTAACAGTCCATGAGCATCATATTGCAACTCGTAGTATCGGGCAGAACACTTTCCATTTCTTGTTTCCACAGCACAGTACACTTCCAGATTTTCCTTTCGTTCTACCTAGACTATGCCTGCTTTCACTGGTCCTGTCAGTCCCAGGCTTCCCCAGCCCAGTCCCGTAATACGTCCAAGGTCTGTTACTTCTCCCACCCACGACTCCACGTCAATCTTCCTCTTTAAGGAAAGGGATAAGGTGCTCGCCATCGCACCCGGATTGAGCCTTGAGCTCCAGACGTTACAGGAGTATATCAATATATCCACCAAGGGAATTCTAGTAATTTCTCATACTGCTCAGAACCATGTGTACTCTCTCTCGCTGTTCTGCCCTCAACCCCTAGCTTCAGGAAGCAGTCACTTGCCCTAACACATCCCCTCCCAATAAGAGCTACTCCCAAACATTAACTCACATAATACCCTTACGTAACTGCCTAACTACAGTCAGATATCTTTTACTACCTATCTTATGTCCTATGCTATCCTAAACTGTACACTACCAACATCATACATTACCATATCACCATACACAAGATATACCAAAAGACGCCGGACATAGTTTACACTGCAATACAACGCGATTGGTGTCTTCAGGGGTAGGAACGCAACAGTCATTCCCCACCAACCTTACAAAATCACAAGTTAGGAGTCACATAGGGAGATTGCAGACTTGAGCCTCAAACCTGAACAACCCCTTTAAAATGGTTGTCTGACCCTAATAAAATTTACATTTGTGTCACCCTTGCCTGGATGCCACAAAATATAATAAAGCTGTGTCTGAGAGCAAGGGTGAGGTTCTCTAGTCAGGGGAACATTAGCATGCAATGCCTCTTGTCTCAGGCCAGTAGGGGGAGCTGGCTGCCCCTATAAAAACTGGTACTGGGGGCAGGGTTAGGGAGAACTGGATGACCTGTCTCAGCACTGAGACGTGTTCCAGAGCAGAGCAGGGACAGAAAGTTGTATTGCACCTAAGAGGGAGTGTGGCAGGAGGAGAGCCACAAGCCAGAGACAAGAGGCGAAGTGAGCCTGTCTTGGCAGATAATGGACTTAATTTACCAGACTTTGGTGTCTGAGGCTGGGAGGATTCCACATCCCCCAGCAGATAACCAGTCCGCAGGGGACTGTATATTCCTTGGCCTAAGAAGCCTGGAGGCCCTGCCACAACAGAAGGGACCAGCAAAGCCGTACAAGGCTGGGAGCAGAAAGGATCCCACGTCGCAGGTCATACAGGCGAGAATACACGGAGAGCTCGGAAACGTGGGCTGTAACCCTATAAGGAGAAGATAGCCAGAAGGAGCACAGAAAGCACGGTAGGCCTACACCCTCACCCTGACCAGGGCCAATTTCCCAATTGCTCTCAGACATCCAGGTCCCCTCCTAGCTGGGACTGTTTGTGGGTCAGTTTATCTGTTTTAGTAAAGACCCTGGACTGCAACCTGTTGTCTGTGTGCTCCTTGCTCCTCCAGCACTATCAGCACTGGGACTCTCACCACCATCACTCCCACCATCCACTACACTGCCCTGGGGCAGCACTCTTCCCGTGGGGAGTCACACCACTTCAGTTGCATACACCATCGGCCCCAGCGGTCTGCCCTGCAGCAGCGGTTCCTAATGACCGCAAATCCACGGGTGCCGTAGTCGGACGTTATCAACAGAACATAGCAGACTACCACTGGCCTGACCACCCTGAGCCACGGAACCGGGTTGCCACTACTACCCCCATCGTTCCCTTATTGCCCGGATCCGAGTGCCCCACGGCCCAGGGGGCGAGTCAGCTTTGGCGTAGTCGGCAGGATTGTAACCAACCCGCCACAAACGGGTATTGCGTGCCTGAAAAAGACTTTGCACCTACCTGAAAAGAGGTTTCCCGCCATCCGGAGCCGTTTCCCGCCATTTCCAGCCGTCTCCCGCCATCTTCTGTCGGTTCCCGCCATCTTCAGCCGTTTTCCCGCCATCAGACGCCATCTTCAGGATGCCGCGCGGGAAGAAGAGGGGCGTGGACGTCCAAACCGCGCGAGACCCGAAGCTCCGCCCCACGCACCGACGCTGCGCAAGGTCCTGGAAGGGAGAGAGAGCGACGCTGACGTCACCAGGACGCGACGCAAGGTTCTCGTCCGGAGCAGCATCAGCGGAGCCGCGGCCTACAGAAGAGGATCGTCGGAAGGTAGGCCGCGCTTTACTAGGGGGGAGGAAATTCTCGGACACAGAGGCGCTCACTACCACCAACGCAGCTGCAGCAGCGGTGATGCCATTTTCCCTGCCCTACATCCCTGGAGCGGCCTGGCTGCCTAAGTACTCAGGGGAGCCCCATGCTCTGACTGATTTTAAGGAAAGGCTGTACAGTTTGTTCCAAGCTTACCCCCTGACAGAGGAACAGAAGGTCAGCATACTAACGGGGCAGTTAACTGGCGCAGCCCAAAGGGAGGTAAAGTCATGGCCCACAGAGGAGAAAAGGACTGTGAAGGGTATTCTGGCCCGGCTGCGGGGTACCTTTGACACACGTACCTCCGCTGAAAATAAAATGAGGTTATATGGATGTAAGCAGCGGGCACAGGACAGCATTAGAGACTATGCCCTAAATTTGCAGGAAGCCTTGAGGGCCATCAAACAAACTGACCCTGGCAGCGTGCAGGAAATGGACAAGCTACTAACAGAACAATTCATAGAAGGTCTGCTGTCTAGCGCCCACAGGGCCCAGCTGCGCCTCATGTTCTTTCAGAACCCTGATCTGACCTTTGCCCAATTTAAGGACAGGGCCATAAGGGTGCTCCGTGAGCCCGCAACCGGTGGCGCTATAAACCCCCGACGTCCTGCTCTCACCTACCACCAGGAGGCGGCGCCCTCCCCTATGGACTCTGTGGGGGCTGATGCTCAGGCCCTGAACCAAGCCCCGTCGAAAGATCTGCACCACCAAGTCCAGGAGCTGACCAGGAGCGTCGCGGCGTTGACCAGGACCGTCCAGGTGATACAAGTGGACCCGTCAAGACCCATCGAGCTGGCTTCAAGTCCGGAGGATGTCCCGTGGCGTCGACAGAGGAAGATCCCGTCTTTCCGAGGGAGGCCCACAGACCGCTACGCAGAGGATGGACAACCCATTTGCCGTCGATGCAACCATCCCGGACACATTTCCAGGTACTGTAATTTAAACGGGTCCAACCTGGGGCAGAGGGCCAACCCCCAGGCATAAGATCACCAGGCCCTTACAATTGGCGTAATAAGTACGTTGGGGGGCGCCCGGTTTTACCCGTGGTGCTGGACGGTATCCCCATGAGCGCCTTGCTGGATACTGGGTCGCAAGTAACCACTATCCCTTATGTACTTTTCAAGCAGTATTGGACTGATGCTGATATCACACGGTATCAGACAGTAACTTGAGCATCATCGCCAGTAATGGCTTGCCCGTGCCGCAGATGGGGTTCAAGGAGATGACCATTAAAATTGGTAAAGTTGAACTGCCGGCACAGGGAGTAATTATTGTGGACATTGACCGTCGTGAAAGTCACCCTAAAATAACTGTGGGTACTAATGTAATTGAAAATTGTCTTTCAGAGGTAATTGTAATTCTACGACAGGTGGCGGTGAATGCTAGTTCCAGCCAACAGAGAGTCCTCAACAAGGAGATAAAAGCCCTGATGAGACGGCAGCAGGTAGAACTGTCTGGTGGTGAGATTGGTAGCGTAAGACTGAGTGACCCATTCCCCATTTCCATGCCTCCCAAAAGTGAAATGATGATCTGGTGTCGGACTGCAATCGGGTTGAGAGGTAGAGACTACCAAGCCATGGTAGAACCCGTGTACTCAGACAGCAGGCCCACCATTTTGACAGCCAGGGGGGTGGTTGATGTCCGTCATGGGAGGGTGCCCGTTCACATTCTCAACATTGGAGAGAGAGAGATACACTTACCCAGGTACGCTACACTTGCCAAACAGTTTGTTGTCGAACACAAAGCTATCAGGGCCGTGGAACCCTTGCCTCCATCTCCTCAGGCGGAGGGTAATGGCTCCCAGAAACAAAAGGAGGACTGGTGCCAGAAACTCCATGTGGGTGTTGACTCCACTCCCCTGCACCAAAAACAAGGAGTCTACCGGGTGGTACAGGAGTAAGAGAGAGTCTTTAGTAAGCACCCGCTAGACTTCGGCAGAGTAAAAGGGATAGAACACCATATCCCCACAGGGAGCCACCCACCGATAAAAGAGAGACACAGGCCTGTACCCCCTGCACATTATCAGAACGCCAAGGGTATGCTGCGGGAAATTAAAGAAGCTGGGGTCATTAGAGATAGCTGTAGCCCCTGGGCAGCCCCCTTGGTTCTGGTGAAAAAGAAAGACGGCACCATGAGAATGTGCGTGGACTATAGACAAATCAACCGTATCACCCACAAAGACGCATATCCGCTGCCTAGAATAGAGGAGTCTTTAGCCGCACTAAAATCAGCTAACTTCTTTTCTACTTTGGACCTTACTAGCGGGTACTGGCAGGTTCCTGTGGCAGAGGCTGACAAGGAGAAGACCGCCTTCACCACCCCGATGGGACTGAGTGAGTTCAACTGTATGCCCTTCGGACTCTGCAACGCACCAGGGACCTTCCAGAGGCTGATGGAATGCTGTCTAGGGCATCAAAACTTCGAGACGGTCCTCCTTTACCTGGACGACGTGATCGTCTATTCGAAGACCTACGAGGACCATGTAAAGCATCTGGCCGAGGTGTTCGAAGCCCTGGCAGGCTACGGCCTGAAGGTGAAACCATCGAAGTGTCACCTGCTGAAACCAAAGGTCCAGTACCTAGGGCACGTGGTAAGTGCGGAAAGAGTAGCCCCCGACCCTGACAAGGTCACGGCAATCAAGAGCTGGCCAAGCCCCTCGAACATCAAAGAGGTGAGACAGTTCCTCGGGTTGGTAGGCTACTACCGAAGGTTCATCCCCGGGTTCACTAAGATGGCAGCTTCTATGCAGGACTTCCTGATCGGACAGTCTAAGTCCAGAAGCCACCCTTCAAGTGGGATAAACCGGAAGAGGAGTCCTTCCGCCAGCTAAAGATGGCCCTCACAGGGGATGAGATCCTGACCTACCCTGACTATGGCCAGCCTTTTATTCTCCACACAGACGCCAGTAATGTGGGACTGGGTGCCGTACTGTCCCAAAACCAACAGGGCAGAGAAAGGGTGATCGTGTACGCCAGCCGGAAGCTGAGGCCCACCGAGAGGAACCCGGAGAATTACAGCTCCTTCAAGCTAGAATTCTTGGCAGTGGTGTGGGCCGTAACGGAACGCTTCAAGCATTACCTGGCCTCCGCAAAGTTCACCGTGTACACGGACAACAACCCGTTGACACACCTGGACAATGCGAGACTGGGTGCCCTGGAACAGCGGTGGATGGCCCGTCTCTCCAACTATGACTTCGTGATCAAGTACCGGGCAGGCAAAACCAATGCCAACACTGACGCTCTATCGAGAATGCCTCACTTACCTGAAGGTGACGAAGACCCATAAGAGCTGGAGGAGGTAGAACTCCCCGCGTTTCACCGGTATGGAGCCGCTCAATACTCCCACCGCGTGAAGGAGGAGGATCTAACAACCGTGATGATCAATCCCCTACCTCATCACAGCTGGGCCGAGACCCAAGATAGTGACCCTGCCGTCCACCTGGTGAAAGATCTGCTGACCCAGGAAGATGCCCGCATAGATCCGGATGCTCCAGAGAAAGCCAAGCAGCTATGGAAAGAGAAGAGCAAGCTTTTCCTCTACGAAGGCAAGCTGTGCAGAAGGATTGTCAACCACCGGACGCACGAGCTGACCTGGCAAGTCGTGGTCCCAAGGCGGGATGCAGCTATGGTCCTGGGGGCTTACCATGACAGAGCGGGGCACTTCGGTTGGAAGAAACTGGAGTTCCTGCTAAGAGGACGGTTCTTTTGGGTCGACATGAGAGGGGCTGTAGAGAAGTGGTGCAGAGACTGTGGCCCTTGTCACCTAAGGAGGAAGGATCGTGCCAGCCAGAAGACACCCTTGAGGCCCATCGTCACCACGCAGCCTCTTGAGCTTGTAGCTCTGGACCACGTCAAATTGGCTCCAAGCCGGTCAGGATACATCTATGCCCTGACAATCGTGGACCACTATTCCCGTTTTCTAGTGGTGGTCCAGGTAAAGGACTTGACAGCCCAAACAGCGGCCAGAGCCTTCCAGCAATACTTCTGCCGTCCACACGGGTATCCGGAACAGGTCCTGACAGACCAGGGTCCAGCGTTCGAGGCTGAAATCTTCCAAGAGTTCTGCAACCTCTATGGCTGTAAGAAGATTCGGACAACGCCTTACCACCCACAATCCAACGGGATGTGTGAGAAGATGAACAACATAGTCATTGATCTCCTGAAGACGTTGCCCCTGGAGGAACGCAGCCTGTGGCCAGAAAAACTGCCGGATCTGATAGACTTATACAATCATATCCCGGTGAATGCTACAAACTGTACCCCGGCTTACCTGATGCGAACCAGGCCAGGTAAGCTGCCCGTAGACCTGGAGATGGGAGTCCTAACGCCTGAGGACACCTCCCCGGGTGCGGACTGGGATACGGAAAGGCAACTGCAGTACAAGAAGGTACAGGAGAGTGTGGAGAAGAGCCTGGCCCAGGTGAGAGAGAGGCAAGAAAAACTCTTCAACCAACACGCCCCTGCTGGTCCCCTAGAACCTGGTGAGCAGGTCCTGAAGCGAAAGAGAAGGCTTCACAAGTTGGACGACCAGTGGGAAAGGGAACACTATACCGTACTGCAGTCTGATCACGACAACCCGAAGGTGTGCGTGATCACCAAGGACGGAGGAGAAACCACTAGTACCGTCTCCAGAGACCACCTCAAAAGGTGCCCCGAGCAACTCCGTAGTGCAGAAGAAGATCAAAGTGACCTTGAACCCGCAGAGGACAAGGAAGAAATGATCAGCACCATTCTCGGAGAGTTCCCTCAGTCCTGGACTCGAATAAATGATGCAATAGTGGTACTCGTCCTGCATTTCCTGCAACCGACTGCGCAACAACCTGCACCAGAGCCGGAAGGTGAAGAGGAGCAAGCAGTTCCAGAGGCAGGAGAGCCTGTACCAGCAGCCCAGGAGAGTCAACCCTCTGCTGACAGTGAGCCTGCCATGCCTGCAGTAAGCCAAAGGACCCGCAGACAGCTGCCTGCCCTACCTGTAAGTCCAGCTGGTAGATGTACCCCTAACGCTAGTGGTGAAAGCTAGGTCGGTCCACCACCAGACAGTGGGTTAAGGAGGTCAACCAGGAGCAAAAAGGGGCAGATACCCGCTCGCTGGAGAATATAGGGTGCACTAAAATTGTCAATAACCCTGTTGCCAAATGTTGAAATGTTTGCCAAGTTACATGCATGTTTGGTAATTCTGTGTTTCAGTTTCTTGCAGTTACCGTAAGGACTCAAAGGTTATGGACTTTTTATAACCGGAACCTTGTATGGACTGCGTTCGGAGTCTAACCAAGGAATGAACTAAGACTGTAAAGGACTTGGGGTAGGACAGACCCTCACCTGGTTAAGGCTCCCCGTTGTATTGGTGATATGGACACCCGGTCACAGACCACAATGTGACCTTAAGAACTCAATCTGTGCGTCGTCTGTCTGTTAATGTTTTATGGTCATGTATATTATCTTTGTTTACTGTTTAGTCCCGGAGTACTAAATTTTACTAGGGGGGAATATGTCACCCTGGCCTGGATGCCACAAAATATAATAAAGCTGTGTCTGAGAGCAAGGGGGAGGTTCTCTAGTCAGGGGAACATTAGCATGCAATGCCTCCTGTCTCAGGCCAGTAGGGGGAGCTGGCTGCCCCTACAAAAGCTGGTACTGGTGGCAGGGTTAGGGAGAACTGGATGACCTGTCTCAGCACTGAGACGTGTCCCAGAGCAGAGCAGGGACAGAAAGTTGTATTGCACCTAAGAGGGAGTGTGGCAGGAGGAGAGCCACAAGCCAGAGACAAGAGGCGAAGTGAGCCTGGAGGCCCTGCCACAACAGAAGGGACCAGCAAAGCCGTACAAGGCTGGGAGCAGAAAGGAACCCACGTCGCAGGTCATACAGGCGAGAATACACGGAGAGCTCGGAAACGTGGGCTGTTACCCTATAAGGAGGAGATAGCCAGAAGGAGCGCAGAAAGCACGGTAGGCCTACACCCTCATCCTGACCAGAGCCAATTTCCCAATTGCTCTCAGACATCCAGGTCCCCTCCTAGCTGGGACTGTTTGTGGGTCAGTTTATCTGCTTTAGTAAAGACCCTGGACTGCAACCTGTTGTCTGTGTGCTCCTTGCTCCTCCAGCACTATCAGCACTGGGACTCTCACCACCATCACTCCCACCATCCACTACACTGCCCTGGGGCAGCACTCTTCCCGTGGGGAGTCACACCACCTCAGCTGCACACACCATCGGCCCCAGCGGTCTGCCCTGCAGCGGTGGTTCCTAATGACCGCAAATCCACGGGTGGCGTAGTCGGACATTATCAACAGCACATAGCAGACTACCACTGGCCTGACCACTCTGAGCCACCGTACTGGGTTGCCACTACTTCCCCTATCGTTCCCCTATTGCCCGGATCCGAGTGCCCCACGGCCCAGGGGGCGAGTCACATTGAAGGCAGGTAATTGTGTAAAATAATAAATCAGACATAGTCAGCTGCTATGATCCCCATCACTCCAGTGCAGGTCGCTCCAGTGCTCTCCATTGGGAGCAGAAGTGATGATGTCCTGTTTTTTGGGTTGCCTGACCTTTTGGAGTTTGTGATTGGATGTAGCAGTCATGTGACTGAAGTGGTGCATCATCCGTGCCCATCTGATAGTCATTGTCTCTTTTGAAGAATTCATTCTAGAATTTAGAAAAACAACGAAATAAAATAAACCTCAATCATCAGAAACATTTTCATGTAAAACAGAGACCCGTCATCAACATTGTATAGAGAACGACTGCGGGTCCTGTATATAGTAACTGATGATGACATACCTGTATATAAGTGCAGTATTGCTTCAGAGAGACCCCTGGCAGCAGGCAGCCGATCGTAAGGTTATCTGGAAGAAGAGGATATTAATATTATATAATAAGCCTCCTTGTAGGTCACATCAGTCTCTATAGGAGCATTTAGGATAGGAGATGGTAGAATTATACAGATTGGTATTTATTATAATACTTACATATATAATGAGGGGTGTCCGCATGTCAGCTGTCACTGGGGCCGCATATTCAGATGTTTATATGTCTGTAAAATACATAAAGACTTCAATGGTTACACATAAAATACCAAAAAATCTGCCAAGTGACGATGTGATATCTGTGTGTGAGCAGAGGTGTAAACCATGTCCTGCACTGACCTTGGACTCTCCTACTGAAGGTCTTGGTATGATCCAGCTGGTGATGAATTGAGATCTGGTGTCTCAGGCCCCTAAAACTATTGCTAACATAACTGGGACAAAAGAAAGAAATATTAGTATTAGGAAGAAAAGGGATAATAGTAAATCACTAGATGGATAAATAGATACCTTAGGGTTTATGGTGAACCAGCGATCAATAAATTCAGAATTGGCCTCCAGATCAGATCTGGTATCTCAGGCCCCTAAAACTATGACTAAAAGAACTGGGTAAAAAGACAAAAATATTAGTAGTAGGAAGAAAAGAGAAGAACAATTGGAAAGATACTCACGCCCTGGATGATAAGACTGGTTAAAATATTGAAAATGTTGTAGATGCCTGAAAAGAAAATAGAGGCGAAATTAATACATATCGTTCTATATATTACGAAGAAGAAATTGCTGTGTACAAGGCGTCCATAGTGCTAAAATTACAGAGGACCTATGCGCTCTCCTAATAGGTCTGGTTTAGTAAATAAAAGCATTCATTATAACATAACAATGCTGGAGCCTCTTTCCTTTATAATAATGCACCAGCCTCCTCCATCTATATTACACCGTCCTTACACAGGGTAACATAATATTCTGTCACATCTGCCATAAGGAAAACAATTCCCAGACCATAAAGGGGTTGTCCAGGCTTGAGGTTAAAGTCTGAAGTCACTCTATGTGACTGCAGACTTGTGAATCCTGAAAACGCTCATTGTGCTCACTGTCAGGTTTCTTAGGTGCCAGAGCCAAGAGCAGGTGGCCATGTGACCAAAAGTACATGATTTGCATACATGTGGTCATGTGCCTACTAGATAAGCGCACGGTCTCGCTCAATAAAAGTGAAATGATGAGGCCGGACATGTCTAGTTGGAATGTGGCCGTAAGTATGCAAATCACATACTTGCGATCACATGAACACCCGCTCCCGGCGCCGGAGAATCCTGACAGCTCGCAAACTGCACGATGTGAGGATTTGTGGGTTGTCAGATGGTGGTAGTTGTGGGCGAGCTGCTGAATGTCGCCCTGACAGTCTTGCAGGAAATTTGTGTCCAGATCAAATGTGCTGTGGTGTGTGGGGTGCGTTGCACTCAGTTGTAGGCCACAGACCTCCGCTGTCATCAAGTCTTCAGTGTCAGGAGCCACAAAAAAAGAATCAGGAAGCACCCAGTTTGTTTCATGACAAAGAACTTTACTTAACAGTCCATGAGCATCATATTGCAACTCGTAGTATCGGGCAGAACACTTTCCATTTCTCGTTTCCACAGCATAGTACACTTCCAGATTTTCCTTTCGTTCTACCTAGACTATGCCTGCTTTCACTGGTCCTGTCAGTCCCAGGCTCCCCCAGCCCAGTCCCGTAGTACGTCCAAGGTCTGTTACTTCTCCCACCCACGACTCCACGTCAATTTTCCTCTTTAAGGAAAGGGATAAGGTGCTCGCCATCACACCCGGATTGAGCCTTGTGCTCCAGACGTTACAGGAGTATATCAGTATATCCACCAAGGGAATTCTAGTAATGTCTCATACTGCTCAGAACCATGTGTACTCTCTCTCGCTGTTCTGCCCTCACCCCCTAGCTTCAGGCAGCAGTCACTTGCCCTAACACATCCCCTCCCAATAAGAGCTACTCCCAAACATTAACTCACATAATACCCTTACGTAACTGCCTAACTACAGTCAGATATCTTATACTACCTATCTTATGTCCTATGCTATCCTATATTGTACACTTCCAACATCATACATTACCATATCACCATACACAAGATATACCAAAAGACGCCGGACATAGTTTACACTGCAATACAACGCGATTGGTGTCTTCAGGGGTAGGAACGCAACAGTCATTCCCCACCAACCTTACAAAATCACAAGTTAGGAGTCACATAGAGAGATTGCAGACTTGAGACTCAAACCTGGACAACCTCTTTAAAATGGTTGTCTGACCCTAACAAAATTTACATTGAAGGCAGGTAATTGTGTAAAATAATAAATCAGACATAGTCACCTGCTATGATCCCCATCACTCCAGTGCAGGTCGCTCCAGTGCTCTCCATTGGGAGCAGAAGTGATGATGTCATGTTTTTTGGGTTACCTGACCTTTTGGAGTTTGTGATTGGATGTAGCAGTCATGTGACTGAAGTGGTGCATCATCCGTGCCCATCTGATTGTCATCGACTCTTTTAAAGAATTCATTCTAGAATTTAGAAAAACAACGAAATAAAATAAACCTCAATCATCAGAAACATTTTCATGTAGAACAGAGACCCGTCATCAACATTGTATAGAGAACGACTGCGGGTCCTGTATATAGTAACTAATGGTGACATACCTGTATATAAGTGCAGTATTGCTTCAGAGAGTCCCCCTGGCAGCAGGCAGCCGATCGTAAGGTTATCTGGAAAAAAAGGATATTAATATTATATAATAAGACTCCTTGTAGGTCTCTTCAGTCTCTATAGGAGCATTTAGGATAGGAGATGGTAGAATTATACAGATTGGTATTTATTATAATACTTACATATAGAATGAGGGGTGTCCGCATGTCAGCTGTCACTGGGGCCGCACATTCAGGTGTTTATATGTCTGTAAAATACATAAAGACTTCAATGGTTATACATAAAATACCAAAAAATCTGCCAAGTGACGATGTGATATCTGTGTGTGAGCAGAGGTGTAAACCATGTCCTGGACTGACCTTGGACTCTCCTACTGAAGGTCTTGGTATGGTCCAGCTGGTGATGAATTGAGATCTGGTGTCTCAGGCCCCTAAAACTATTGCTAACAGAACTGGGACAAAAGAAAGAAATATTAGTATTAGGAAGAAAAGAGATAATAGTAAATCACTAGATGGATAAATAGATACCTTAGGGTTTATGGTGAACCAGCGATTGGCCCCCAGATCAGATCTGGTATCTCACACCCCTAAAACTATTGCTAACAGAACTGGGACAAAAGAAAGAAATATTAGTTTTAGGAAGAAAAGGAATAGTAGTAAATCACTAGATGGATAAATAGATACCTTAGGGTTTATGGTGAACCAGCGATCAATAAATTCAGAATTGGCCTCCAGATCAGATCTGGTATCTCAGGCCCCTAAAACTATGACTAAAAGAACTGGGTAAAAAGACAGAAATTTTAGTAGTAGGAAGAAAAGAGAAGAACAATTGGAAAGATACTCACGCCCTGGATGATAAGACTGGATAAAATATTGAAAATGTTGTAGATGCCTGAAAAGATAATAGAGGCGAAATCAATACATATCGTTCTATATATTACATAGAAGAAATTGCTGTGTACAAGGCGTCCATAGTACTAAAATTACAGAGGACCTTTGCGCTCTCCTAATAGGTCTGGTTTAGTAAATAAAAGCATTCATTATAACATAACAATGCTGGAGCCTCTTTCCTTTATAATAATGCACCAGCCTCCTCCATCTATATTGTACCGTCCTTACACAGGGTAACATAATATTCTGTCACATCTGCCATAAGGAAAACAATTCCCAGACCATAAAGGGGTTGTCCAGGCTTGAGGTTAAAGTCTGAAGTCACTCTATGTGACTGCAGACTTGTGAATCCTGAAAACGCTCATTGTGCTCACTGTCAGGTTTCTTAGGTGGCGGCGCCAAGAGCAGGTGGCCATGTGACCAAAAGTACATGATTTGCATACATGTGGTCATGTGCCTACTAGATAAGCGCACGGTCTCGCTCAATAAAAGTGAAATGAATGAGGCCGGACGTGTCTAGTTGGAATGTGGCCGTAAGTATGTAAATCACATACTTGCGATCACATGAACACCCGCTCCCGGCGCCGGAGAATCCTGACAGCTCGCAAACTGCACGATGTGAGGATTTGTGGGTTGTCAGATGGAGGTAGTTGTGGGCGAGCTGCTGAATGTCGCCCTGACAGTCTTACAGGAAATTTGTGTCCCAGATCAAATGTGCTGTGGTGTGTGGGGTGCGTTGCACTCAGTTGTAGGCCACCGACCTCAGCTGTCATCAAGTCTTCAGTGTCAGGAGTAGTGTTGAGCCACCCCCGTAGTGTTCGAGTTCGGTTCGGTTCGTCGAACACCCGTGTGTTCGCCAAACTGTTCGTCGAACTGTTCGTCGAACACCGTTAAAACCAATGGCAGGCAAACAAAAACACATAGAAACACATAGAAAATACCTTCAAAGGTGTCCAAAAGCTGACAAACTGCTCAGAAGACACAACTAACACATGGAAAAGTGACAAGTACATATAGTCATGCGAAAAGAAAAGAGGTGGAGGAGTAAAAGGAGGGGGAGACACAGATATAGGCATGTCATGCCCTTCTAAAATCCAAAAAGTGAGAAGCCGACACGGCCAGTCCGTTCCTGCCTGTGCCACCTCTGTGTCGCCGGGTTTGTGCCAGAGCCGCGGTGGACCCTGACGGCCAGCCCCCCTATCCCAATACTGGTGCCTGTCCGCCGGTGGGTCGAGGCCCCCCACGGTGGGGGGGGGAGTAACATCTGCAGAAGAAAGACCATCTTCCAGCCAAACTAAGATGTCGACTTCTTTTTGTGGACAATGTGATACGATCCCATTCTTATGGACACGCCCATCGCTACAAATTCTAGATGAGGCACAAAAACAGCAGGTGCTTCAATGGATATCAAGTGCTCCTTCAAGTGGGCTCTCCATCACCTCAATTTCAACATCACAAATACTCCAGTCCTCAGAGGTGTCACCCCAATCGCACTTGCTTCCTCACAGCTCCCAAGTCTCCAGCTGCCCGTCTGAGTATGGGGTAGCACAGATGGCTGAGTCTGCCCAGCTGTTTACTCATACTATAGCGTGGGAAACGGAGGTCTGCTCCAGAGCTTCTGTTAATCCAGATGAGGAAATGATCTGATCCGATGCCCAGAATCTTTATAAGTTGGATCCAGGACCAGATGAAGAAGGTTCTGAGCATAATGTAGACCCTTGTTCCCAAACTGTAACTCCTGTTGGTGGAGACAATGATGAAGACGATGATGAGACTCAAATACCTGATTGGAGCGACAACTTGACTTTTCGGTCAGGGCAGGAAGAGGTTGGCTCTGAGGGCGACGGGTGTGATAACACACAGGGTGATGATGACGAGGTTGGAGATCCCACTTACTGTCAACCCACAGTCAGACAGTCGATGAGGTCAGCAGAGGAGGTGGAGGAGGATGTGACTAGCCCTGGGGATGGGGATGACTCGGTACCCGGGCATTTGCCTGGCCTTGGGGATGTCGCGGTGGTCGGCTCCCTGGTCCATACCCTGGGGTCTCTCTTTAAAAGGGTGGATAATTGTTAATTTTATAAGAGTTCATGACGCCACCTGTGGTATCTGGTGACAAGCACCAGCGCTGCAGCAGTCCACTGAGGCCGGTGATAAGGCAGCTCGATGGTATAGCTCCCCACAGGTGGAGCTAGGTCTCAGGGCAGTGTATGCAGGGGGAATGCAGGACAGGCGAGACCCAGCTGGGTCAGAGCAAGAACGGGAATGGACACGGTAGTCACTTCAGTACCTTTTACTGGTGGAAATTCAGGCACATCCCGGAGCACTGTAGGGTGAAGGGTGCATATCAGGATCCTCCCCAATGAGCGGGTGTAGGGCCTCCTGTTTCTTGCCTCTGCGTAGTAAGTTTCTGACCTGCCTGGAGCTAGGCCTAACTTTGCCTCTGTCCTGCGCTGGCTGACCTTGTGGTAGGGCCTTCTCTTGGAGTTCACGCTCCCAGTATGCGGGGCCTAAGCGTCTCCTGGCTCTGTTACATATCAGCACCTTAGCGATCCTGGGACTTGTAGTTCTCCAGGGATTCCGGTTATGCCTTACTGGGTCATAGAGATACCGGTAAGCTCGGATCCTGTGTCCGGTAAATGCTTCGGGGTGAGCTGGTTAAGCTCCTCTGCCCCTTATGTACTAACTCGCCACTCGCCTTCGGCCTACTCGGGCCCTCACTAGGCTATACACACTAACGGCAGCTTGCCGCGCTTCACTGATCTTACGGCACCGGCACACCTTAAGCTCTATCTGGGCTCCCTGAATCTAGCAAGCAGGAGTCTCGTGCTCCACTGCTGAACTATTAACTGCGTTCTCTAGACTAGACTGAGCTCCACTGCAGACTGACCTCTCTTAGGCTTCTCTACTGCAGGAACTCTTCAGAGGAACTGAACTGCCTAGCTCCACCTTCCCTATTTATATCCCTAACGGGCTCCCTCTGCTGGTCTGAGGTGGAAGGTGGAGATGTGTGAATGTTTATGGGGGCCTCTTGTGGAGGATTCCATCAATGCACTCTTGTAGGATCTGTGAAACCAAGCGCAGCGGGGCATCACAGATGCTATTGACGACGAGGTTAGGTTGCACCTTCCTGAACAGAGACGGAGTACTGGAAGCACGTCAACAACTGCATCCTCAACCACAACTCTGCCTCTGACCACAAGTCGTAGTGGCTCTTCAGGTCACATGGGCTCTAAGCCTTGCATAGCCTGGGCATTTATTCAGATCGATAAGGATGACCCAACTCGTGTTATCTGTAATATTTGTCAGCAAAAGCTAAGTAGAGGCCAAAAAATACATAGTTTGAGTACTTCATGCATGTACCGTCACATGGATATGAAGCATAAGTTGCAGTGGGAAGCTCATTGTGCTACAATGCGGCCTAGCCGGCTGGGCCAACCGCCGTCTGCCCCATCTTGTGCATCCGCAGCCTCTTCATCCTCTGTGACTGGGGGGACAGCAGTCACACATGTTTTTGGACGCAGACCTGCCACCTCTTTACCCGCAACAGCCAGTGTGATTGACAGGTCGTCAGTTCATTGGGAAGTGGAAACACCTGCTAGTGTTGAGCGCTCTCCGACATCGAGAGCACCACCTTTGGATCAAGGCAACCTAACATGTCCGCCTGCATCTTCCTCACAGACCGGCAGTTGCCGGGGACACCCTACTCAACACCGTCTAAGCACAACAGCCAGCCCTCGGTCCCTCAGATGTGTAAAAGTAAAAGACCATTTCCTCCTAGCCATGAGAAAGCTAAGAGGTTGAATTTCACCATCTGCAAGCTGTTGGCTACAGAAATGCTGCCTTTCCACCTGGAGGACACAGAGGATTTTCAAGACCTTATGTCCGTCACAGTGCCCCAGTACCAGATGCCCAGTCGGCACTACTTCTCAAAGAAAGGTGTGCCTGCGCTCCACTAGCATGTCGCACACAACATCACCGCTTCTTTGAGAAACTCTGTGTGTGACAGGGTGGACTTCACCACAGACACTTGGACGAGAAGGCATGGACAGGGGCGTTACATGTCGCTGACTGGGCACTGGGTAACTATGGTGACAGCAGGACAAGGGGCTGCTGTCCAAGTCTTACCGTCCCCACGAGTTGTGTGTTAATCCTCTTTATCTCGAACTTCCTCCATTGCTTCTGCCTCCTCAACCTCCTCTCGGTCCTCCACCTGCACCCAAAGCCTGTCTGGTAATGCCACCTGCTTTCTAACTGCGCAGAAGGAATCCTGCACACCTCCTTACTATGCTGGCAGCAGGGCTCAACGCATCAGTGTTTACTTTGAAATGTCTGGGAAATGTGAGTCACACAGCTGAGGAGTTTTGGTCAGCTCTGGAGACCCAGTTTCATGAAAGGTTGTCTCCACTGGACCTGCAACCAGGGAAGGCCATGTGCGACAATGCTGCAAACCTGGGTGCGGCACTTCGCCGGGGCAATGTCACACACGTGCCTTGTATGGCTCACGTGTTGAACCTGGTTGTCCAGCAATTTTTAGCCTACTATCCCGGACTAGATGGCCTTCTGCAGAGTGCACGGTCACTGTGTGCTCACTTCCGCCGTTCGCATCCCGCAGTTCAACGACTTACATCTCTACAGAAGTCGTTGGGCCTGCCAGTTCACCGGCTGAAATGCGATGTGCCGACACGGTGGAATTCAACTCTGCACATGTTGCAGCGACTGTGGCAGCACCGACAAGCCCTGGTGCAATACGTTCTGACGTATAGCCTGGGCCAAAGAGATCCAGAGGTGAGGCAAATCACGCTGGAGGAGTGGTCTCAGATCAGGGACCTATGCACCCTTCTGCACAGTCTTGAAATGGCGACGAAGATGTTTAGTGCTGACGATGCCATTATCAGCATGACTATTACGGTGATTTACATGCTGGAGCACATGTTAAACAGAATTCGGAGTCAGGTGGTGGGACAAGAGGAGGTGGAGGAAGTAGAGGAGGAGTTGTATGCGGAAGGGATAACATCTCCAAGGTCCAGACGGTTGGCAGCACCAAGGCGGCAGGCATGGGAGGGTGGGGGAGAGGGATTAACCAGGGCGCATGGTAGCAGCCAAACTGTTGAGGAAGGTGCAGGAGCCGAGGAAGAAGTGGAGGACGAACTGGCAATGGGCATGGAAGACTCATCAGATGAGGGAGACCTTGATCACATTTCTGTTGTGCGAGGTTGGAGGGAGAGGGCAGAGGAAGGAAGCATGATTCTTACCTCGCTACCAACACAACAAGGACTTGGTCCTTCTGGATGCGCAAGACACATGAGTGCCTTCTTGCTGCACTACCTGCAACATGACCCCCGGATTGTCAGAATTCGAAGTAATCTCGACTACTGGGTTGCCACACTCTTAGATCCCCGGTACAAAAGTATATTTGCCGAAATAATTCCTGCCATAAAAAGGTATTGACGAATGCAGGAGTATCTGTTGCAGAATCTTACATGTGCTTTTCCACAAAACACCAGTGGTGCACGTAGTGAATCTCACAGTTCTAACTTGCCAACGGTGGGACTGTCGAGTCTTCATCACTCAAACAGTAACAGTAACACAGTATCTGCTGGTAACAGCAATTTTGTGGAATCATTTCACCACTTTTTTAGACCATCCTTTGCAAGGCCACAGGAGACAAGAAGTCTGACACATAGTCAATGCCTAGAGAGGATGGTACAGGAGAATCTCCAAGTGAACATCGAAGCCATGACTGTGTCACTGGACCCTTGCTCATTTTGGTATTCCAATCTTGAAAAATCGCCGGAGCTCGCCACTCACACCTTGGAGATCTTGTCATGCCATGCAGCCAGCGTTCTCTCTGAACGTGTGTTCAGCGCTGCTGGTGGTGTGCTGACAGATAAGCGCACGCGGCTGTCCACTGAGAATGTAGACAGACTCACGTTCATAAAGATGATCAAATCATGGATTCGCAAGGACATTTCTACCCCTGTGTCATCCTTGGGAGACTAAAAGCTTGGGGATTTGGTAAAATCACCTCACCAACCGTTTTAAGCAACAGTGGGGCAATTGATGCCACTTAACCCTAGAACGCATGACCATAAAAATCGACACTTTCACATACCTGGGGCCCTTTAGGCCCGTGTGCAAATAACATGGAATAACTCAAACTCAAATGACAAACAACTATATACATGAAGAATACCTAGAGTTTCAAAATTCTAACTAAAGCAATCTTGCAGAAAATAGAAAACAATTAACTGGGCGGGCCTGCAAGGCCACAGGTATGCGTTCTAGGGTTAAGTGGTGTCTGTGCCACAATTTTGGGAGTCCCCTTGCTGTGTCTTACGTGACGTTGGCATCGTCAATTCCAGGTGGGTTGGGTCGCACCCCCCCCCTTTTAACTGTAAGAAACTACATACACTATGGCTTGGGGTAACACAGATGGTTGAGTCTGAAGAGCTGTTTACTCAGAGGTCTGCTCCAAATCTTCAGTGTCTGCTAGTCAGCGTAGAATTTTTAACTGCATCTAGCCTAGGCAATACTTTGGGCGTAGTAGCCCAGCTGCGAAGCAAGCTGCACCGCCTGTGTATCTAATAAGAATTTTTAAATTAATCTAGCCTAGGCAGACTGTGGGGACCCCCAACCAAACCCAGATGCTCAGCCCCCCTACCGCCCCCCTTTCATGGACAACCCAATAATGTAACTCTTACAACTGGATGGGTGAGGATCGGTCACAGCTTTATTAACTCTTTATACTCATTCCATTAGAAAGGCATTTTATTTCTAAAATAATTCAGCTTGTTGCAGCATGCCCTGGGTCCCCACTCTGGCAAGTTGGCCAACAAGTGTAACTCTCCAACATGTCCTTTCTATTTCCAGGCCACGGAGGATCCAGCGTACTCGTATGCAGGACTCAGACCCCCACCCATCACTCTTAACGCTTGTTCCACTCCGTCCTGGAGTCCTGACAGGAATATGTCCAGTCCAATATCTATTAAGTGAACACCGTCGGGCCGTATGAGGCCTGCTTTATCTCCTTCCAGTTGTCGGTGTCGTATCACTACACCGCCTCTGTCTCTTCTAAATTTTGCCATCGAATATTTATTACCCGCCTTGTCCATTCGATGGCCGTGATGTCTCGCGCACCTTGCCATACCGCTATCGGCACAATCTCTGACCATACTATAGCTAATTTTGTGAAAAATTCTCTGAAGCGCTCAGTGTCTAGTTTCATTATTGCCATTAGTTATGCGCTCTTGTGATGACCTAGGTTGTTTCCCCCGGCCTGTATAACTAAGATGACCGGACCTCTTGCCTCTCTCCCTACCTTGATTACCTCCATTAGTACCTGTGGCCATAGCAGGCCTCTAATACCTCTCCAGTTGAAATATGTGTTATGAAACTCTAATTTCCTCCCGCCTGGGCGGACTTTCGCCCTTTTTTGTGCCCAATATATATACGAGTGGCCTATCACTCACACTGTTGGCTTAGCGTCACCTGTAAAAGAAACAAACCACGTTAGGATAACAAGTCCGGTCTTATGTATCTCGCCAAACACGTGGATCGCCATCTCCCTATCCTCTGAACTTCCGTTTCTGACAGTCCTGCTCTTGCTGCTTCCGTGGCCGCACCTATGCGGAATGAGTGTGTCCCGTAATCTTTGGGGTGGTTCCCTGCCGATGTTATGCATTTATTAAATATAGCTTGGAACAGGTATCTTGATAATGGCGTTCCATCAATGTGTGATACGAAGAAATTACTTTGTGATCTGATGGTTAGATATGTTTTTACTATTGTTACCCGACTCAGTGTACCGTTTGTGGGTTGTAGAAGTACCCAAGTACCCCTGCCCGCTGGAACCGTTTTCGATTGGTGTATGCGTACACGTATTGCATTATTGGCTATGACTACTTCCTGGTGTAATAAGCGTCCACTGGTGGTAATTTTGGATTGAGTGACTAATTCGCTTATACATAGCGCCCCGAAGAAGGCGATCACAAATGCAGTAGACATTAGTGTTGCTTCAAATTGTGAGTGTAATGTTAATGGTGTTAGGGATAAGATGTGAGAAATCAGTTTTAGTGACACGGGACGGGACGTCTACATTCCTGACTTGGCTGACCCCTTTTCCACCCTTTTATGGATTGTCTGATGATGAATCTTTGTCACATCTCCCCAATTCAGTAGTTGGAAGTGAAATGCTACTCCGGTCAGACACCGCTGCGCTGACGCCCCTGATATGCCCCTCATCATTAGCTGGTGGAGAAATTCTATGGTGACTTGTGATCTGGCTTGTTCACATTGGTCAACCCGTCTGCCTGCTACTAGTCGTGTCCACTCTTCCCATGCCTTACCGTATGCTTGCCACATTGACGGGGCAACTGACGCTCTGATTAATGGCATCAACTATTCGCCACTAGATCCCATAGGGAGGGTGGGCAACTGTTGCCCGATGGATGGGCGTTGTGGAAGAGCTCTGTGAAAATCTGCCAATTGAATTGTTATAAAGCGTTAGCAGCAGCTTTATACCCCTCAGCATAGTGGCTAGCACGGACCCATACATTGTGTTTTAGGCACAGGAATACTAGCCTGCGTAGTAGGCCTAGCACTGGGAGAGACGATGATGCCATCTTATTAATGCAGTGCGCTAGGCTGGTGTTTTGTGTTATGAAGCGTATATTTTTGTTAGCCAGGCGCGCGCCCCATATTTCTATTGCTACCACTATTGGGAAAAATTATTTTCAGGGCTAGATGCAGCTAAAAATTATTATTAATTTCAAAGCTCGTGGAGCTTGGTATAGATTGCCTAATACAATGAGTCCCACACACTGCTAGAAGCCCAAATATTTTTTCAGAGGTAGATGCAGATAAAAATTATTTTTAATTTGCAACCTGATGGAGGTCAGTATAGATGGACTAATAGAGAAAGTCCCACACACTGCTAGAAGGCCAAATATTTTTTCAGAGCTAGATGCAGATAAAAATTATATTCAATTTGCAACCTGATGGAGGTCAGTATAGATGGACTAATAGAGAAAGTCCCACACACTGCTAGAAGGCCAAATAATTTTTCAGAGGTAGATGCAGAAAAAAATATATTCAGTTTGCAACCTGATGGAGGTCTGTATAGATGGATTAATAGAACAAGTCCCACACAAAGCTAGAAGCCCAATATTTTTTCAGAGGTAGATGCAGATAAAAATATATTCAGTTTGCAACTGATGGAGGTCAGTATAGATGGACTAATACAACAAGTCCCACACACAGCTAGAAGCCCAATATTTTTTCAGAGGTGGATGCAGAAAAAAATATATTCAGTTTGCAACCTGATGGAGGTCTGTATAGATGGATTAATAGAACAAGTCCCACACACAGCTAGAAGCCCAAATATTTTTTCAGAGGTAGATGCAGATAAAAATTATTTTTAATTTGCAACCTGATGGAGGTCAGTATAGATGGACTAATAGAGAAAGTCCCACACACTGCTAGAAGGCCAAATATTTTTTCAGAGCTAGATGCAGATAAAAATTATATTCAATTTGCAACCTGATGGAGGTCAGTATAGATGGACTAATAGAACAAGTCCCACACACAGCTAGAAGCCCAAATATTTTTTCAGAGGTACTGTAGATGCAGATAAAAATTATTTTTAATTTGCAACCTGATGGAGGTCAGTATAGATGGACTAATACAACAAGTCCCACACACAGCTAGAAGCCCAATATTTTTTCAGAGGTAGATGCAGAAAAAAATATATTCAGTTTGCAACCTGATGGAGGTCTGTATAGATGGATTAATAGAACAAGTCCCACACACAGCTAGAAGCCCAATATTTTTTCAGAGGTAGATGCAGAAAAAAATATATTCAGTTTGCAACCTGATGGAGGTCAGTATAGATGGACTAATACAACAAGTCCCACACACAGCTAGAAGCCCAATATTTTTTCAGAGGTAGATGCAGAAAAAAATATATTCAGTTTGCAACCTGATGGAGGTCTGTATAGATGGATTAATAGAACAAGTCCCACACACAGCTAGAAGCCCAAATATTTTTTCAGAGGTAGATGCAGATAAAAATTATTTTTAATTTGCAACCTGATGGAGGTCAGTATAGATGGACTAATAGAGAAAGTCCCACACACAGCTAGAAGGCCAAATATTTTTTCAGAGCTAGATGCAGATAAAAATTATATTCAATTTGCAACCTGATGGAGGTCAGTATAGATGGACTAATAGAACAAGTCCCACACACAGCTAGAAGCCCAAATATTTTTTCAGAGGTACTGTAGATGCAGATAAAAATTATTTTTAATTTGCAACCTGATGGAGGTCAGTATAGATGGACTAATACAACAAGTCCCACACACAGCTAGAAGCCCAATATTTTTTCAGTGGTAGATGCAGAAAAAAATATATTCAGTTTGCAACCTGATGGAGGTCTGTATAGATGGATTAATAGAACAAGTCCCACACACAGCTAGAAGCCCAATATTTTTTCAGAGGTAGATGCAGAAAAAAATATATTCAGTTTGCAACCTGATGGAGGTCAGTATAGATGGACTAATACAACAAGTCCCACACACAGCTAGAAGCCCAATATTTTTTCAGAGCTAGATGCAGAAAAAAATTATATTCAATTTGCAACCTGATGGAGGTCAGTATAGATGGACTAATAGAATGATGCTATGCCCAAAAGATTTTACTTCACTAGGTGCAGTAAAAAAATTGGTATTCTATACACAGGTGGTATATCTTGCAACACAGATAGGCTACTCCACTGACTAACACACTCTGCAATAGGCCTAAAAGGATTAGCTTTGCTAGATTCAGCCAAATGCTGTGAAAAAAACTTGCACAGCACTGGCACAGACCTGCCTGGCAAAAACTGATAGGAACTGATGTAACCTAGTCCTGAAAAGGACTCCAATTACAATTAGTCTTTACTCCCACAACCTATCTATTTAAGAGCACAGACCTGCCTGATAAAAGTCATAGGAAATGCTGTAACCTAGTCCTTAAAAGGACTGCAATCACAACTATTCCCTACTCCCAAGCTATCTGTATATTTGTGCGAAAATTGGCTTGAAATTAACAAGGTATAGCGCACACAGCAACAGCGGTGCCGTCTAACACGCAGCTGCAGCAGTGAGAAAATGGTGGCGACGGGGAAAATGGCTTGGTCTTATAGGGCAAGGACATGTGACATACACTGCCAATGACACATGCCCTTGCTTGTGTGAAAAAAAGCACTTTGCTCCGTGTGTGCGCTGCTGATAGGCTGACAGATTGCACCTCCCCACTGCAAATGCGGGAAAGAGAAAAAAAAAATGGAGATCTTCATTGTTCCTGCAGAGATCCATCCCCTGCCCCTCCCCCCACCCCGCTGTACACTCAAACTGCGTATTAACATTAATTTTCATCATTACTGAGAAAAAATCCAGTTATGATTTTGGTGCACGAACAGTTATCGAACATAACCTCGAACAGCCGAATTTTTCTCAAATTGTTCGTGTTCGCCGAACGGCTCGAACACCGCCCAAAACAGCTCGAATTTGAGATTGGCGAACAGTTCGAGTAGAACAACGCTCATCTCTAGTCAGGAGCCACAAAAAAAGAATCAGGAAGCACCCAGTTCGTTTCATGACAAAGAACTTTACTTAACAGTCCATGAGCATCATATTGCAACTCGTAGTATCGGGCAGAACACTTTCCATTTCTTGTTTCCACAGCATAGTACACTTCCAGATCTTCCTTTCGTTCTACCTAGACTATGCCTGCTTTCACTGGTCCTGTCAGTCCCAGGCTCCCCCAGCCCAGTCCTGTAGTACGTCCAAGGTCTGTTACTTCTCCCACCCACGACTCCACGTCAATCTTCCTCTTTAAGGAAAGGGATAAGGTGCTCGCCATCGCACCCGGATTGAGCCTTGAACTCCAGACGTTACAGGAGTATATCAGTATATCCACCAAGGGAATTCTAGTAATGTCTCATACTGCTCAGAACCATGTGTACTCTCTCTTGCTGTTCTGCCCTCACCCCCTAGCTTCAGGAAGCAGTCACTTGCCCTAACACATCCCCTCCCAATAAGAGCTACTCCCAAACATTAACTCACATAATACCCTTACATCACTGCCTAACTACAGTCAGATATCTTATACTACCTATCTAATGTCCTATGCTATCCTATACTGTACACTACCAACATCATACATTACCAAATCACCATACACAAGATATACCAAAAGATGCCAGACATAGTTTACACTGCAATACAACGCGATTGGTGTCTTCAGGGGTAGGAACGCAACAGTCACTCCCCACCAACCTTACAAAATCACAAGTTAGGAGTCACATAGAGTGATTGCAGACTTGAGCCTCAAACCTGGACAACCCCTTTAAAATGGTTGTCTGACCCTAATAAAATTTACATTGAAGGCAGGTAATTGTGTACAATAATAAATCAGACATAGTCACCTGCTATTTTGTGATTGGATGTAGCAGTCATGTGACTGAAGTGGTGCATCATCCGTTCCCATCTGATTTTCATCGACTCTTTTGAAGAATTCATTCTAGAATTTAGAAAAACAACGAAATAAAATAAACCTCAATCATCAGAAACATTTTCATGTAAAACAGAGACCCTTCATCAACATTGTATAGAGAACGACTGCGGGTCCTGTATATAGCAACTGATGGTGACATACCTGTATATAAGTGCAGTATTGCTTCAGAGAGTCCCCCTGGCAGCAGGCAGCCGATCGTAAGGTTTTCTGGAAGAAAAGGATATTAATATTATATAATAAGCCTCCATGTAGGTCACTTCAGTCTATATAGGAGCATTTAGGATAGGAGATGGTAGAATTATACAGATTGGTATTTATTATAATACTTACATATATAATGAGGGGTGTCCGCATGTCAGCTGTCACTGGGGCCGCACATTCAGATGTTTATATGTCTGTAAAATACATAAAGACTTCAATGGTTACACATAAAATACCAAAAAATCTGCCAAGTGACGATGTGATATCTGTGTGTGAGCAGAGGTGTAAACCATGTCCTGCACTGACCTTAGACTCTCCTACTGAAGGTCTTGGTATGGTCCAGCTGGTGATGAATTGAGATCTGGTGTCTCAGGCCCCTAAAACTATTGCTAACATAACTGGGACAAAATAAAGAAAAATTAGTATTAGGAAGAAAAGGGATAATAGTAAATCACTAAATGGATAAATAGATACCTCAGGGTTTATGGTGAACCAGCGATTGGCCCCCAGATCAGATCTGGTATCTCAGGCCCCTAAAACTATTGCAAACAGAACTGGGACAAAAGAAAGAAATATTAGTAGCAGGAAGAAAAGAGAAGAACAATTGGAAAGATACTCACGCCCCCGATGATAAGACTGGATAAAATAATGAAAATGTTAAAGATGCCTGAAAAGATAATAGAGGATAAATTAATACATATCGTTCTATATATTACATAGAAGAAAGTGCTGTGTACAAGGCGTCCATAGTGCTAAAATTAAAGAGGACCCATGTGCTCTCCTATCCATTCCCTATAACATAACAATGCTGGAGCCTCTTTTCTTATATCTTCATGTTTTACTCTTCCTCTATTATTCCCTCTAGAAATGTATAACTAAATTGACAACTGGGTGTTACCTGTTAGAGGTGTGTCCCTACACTGACAATGTCCAATCAGAGATGACTGTGTCAGACTGTGTGAGGACATATATATTTGGCAAGGAGAATATTGACGCCCAGTTGTCAGTTTATTTATACTAGGAGAAATAACATAGAAAAGTCAACTGAAATATCTTATTTCAAGAATAACGATTAATCGGTGAAGCGAACGATTGTTTCCATCGCATGTCCAGCCGAAGAATGAATGTTATTACTGAGATCCCCCATCGGGCATGTTGGATTCTTTTAGCTGCATCAACGGTCGTTAAAAATCTAATATGGCTGATGTGGTCTGAGATGCTCATTTACCACTGACAATAGGGAATAACCTGTATTTTTAGGAATAACACTTTAAGATTATCATTTAACCTAACCAGAGACCAATTTCCGTAAAGATGAATAGTATATTCATATACTATATAATTCATATAATATACAGTGATGTGAAAAAGTGTTTGCCCCATTCCTGACTTCTTATTCCTTTGCATGTTTATCACACTTAAATGTTTAGATCACAAAACAAATTTAAAATTGGACAAAGATAACACAAAAAATCACAAAATGCAGTTTTTAAATGAAGGTCTCTATTATTAATGGAAAAAGAAATCCAAACTTACAGGGCCATGTGTGAAAAAGTGATTGCACCCTAAACCTATTAACTGGTTGGCCCACCCTTAGCAGCAACAACTTCAATCAAGCATTTGCGATAACTGGCAATGAATCTTTTACAATGCTTTGGAAGAATTTTTTGGCCCTGTAGGTTTGGATTTCATTTTCCCTTAATAATAAAGACTTTCATTTAAAAACTGCATTTTGTGTTTACTTGTGTTATCTTTGTCTAATATTTAAATTTATTTTGTGATCTGAAATATTTTCGTGTGACAAACAGGCAAAAGAAAAAGAAATCAGGAAGGGGGCAAACACTTTTTCACACCACTGTAAATATAAAGAAGATTATTCCAAATTATATAAAGTTATATAATCTTTATCATATCATAATAAATATGAGTAATAAAGCATTAAAAGTCCTACTGTACACTTGATTAATCTATAAAAAGACCACCATGAAGTGCAGATGCATCAATGAAACTCAGGAAAAATAGTAATGTCCCCATTTGATGAGCCACCACTTCTGTGAACATAATTTGAGATTAGGAAGAGACCCATCAGAGTTACAATATACAATATTGCAGTAACTTAATAAAATCCTGAGGAAGCTCAACATTTTTGCTGAATAAGTTAAAGGGGTTGTATGAGATTCCTATCATATCACTGGGACTGGACTGTAATTCCAGGCAGAGTCTATGGACAAGAGTGGTGCTGTTTCTAAGAAGACAAAGTGCTGGATTTCTAATCTCATAAAACCCCTATAAACACCTGAATAAAATTCTGTAGCATAGAAATAATGGACACTGAGGTCTCCACTTTTTAGCTATTTCTATATCTGTTATAAACTATAAGAGGAAGAGGCCAAGTACAGAGTCAGCCTGGACCAAGGCACTGGAAAGAGAAAACCCATGTAGATATTGATTGGTTCCTTAGGATCATGTAAGAACCATTGCGTGCCACCATGTCAGAGTCTAATGTCTCCCTCATAGTCAAGAAATGGGATATTGTGTACATCACCAAATATCCAACATGGTCAGAATTTTATAGATGGCAGCAAACTTTCTAGCTTTATTCAATGGAAAACATTGGGGTCACTGACTATACTATATATGAAGACAGTCTGAGCATGGGACGCAGACACAGGGTGTGATGGAACTATTATTGCTTGATATAAGATCTCCATATACTTGGGAACAGATAGCTACAGTTATATGAAAAAGTTTGGGCACCCCTATTAATCTTAAGCTTAATGTTTTATAAAAATTGGTGTTTTAGCAACAGCTATTTCAGGTTGATATATGTAATAACTGTTGGACACAGTAATGTTTCTGCCTTGAAATGAGGTTTATTGTACTAACAGAAAATGTGCAATCTGCATTCAAACAAAATTTGACAGGTGCATAAGTATGGGCACCTCACCAGAAAAGTGACATTAATATTTAGTAGATCCTCCTTTTGCAAAAATAACAGCATGTAGTCTCTTCCTGTAGCTTTTAATGATTTCCTGGATCCTGGATGAAGGTATTTTTGACCATTCCTCTTTACAAAACAATTCCAGTTCAGTTAAGTTTGATGGTCGCCGAGCATGGACAGCCCTCTTCAAATGATCCCACAGATGTTCAATGATATTCAGGTCTGGGGACTGGGATGGCCATTCCAGAACATTGCAATTGTTCCTCTGCATGAATGCCTGAGTAGATTTGGAGCGGTGTTTGGATCATTGTCTTGCTGAAAGATCCATCCCCTGCGTAACTTCAACTTTTTCACAGATTCTTGAACATTATTGTCAAGAATCTGCTGATACTGAGTGGAATCCATGCGTCCCTCAACTTTAACAAGATTCCCAGTGCCGGCATTGGCCACACAGCCCCAAAGCATGATGGAACCTCCACCAAATTTTACTGTGGGTAGCAAGTGTTTTTCTTGGAATGCTGTGTTTTTTTGCCGCCATGCATAACGCCTTTTTGCATGACCAAACAACTCAATCTTGGTTTCATCAGTCCACAGGACCTTCTTCCAAAAAGAAATTGGCTTCTCTAAATGTGCTTTTGCATACCTCAGCCGACACTGTTTATGGCGTGCTTGCAGAAACGGCTTCTTTCGCATCACTCTCCCATACAGCTTCTCCTTGTGCAAAGTGCGTTGTATAGTTGACCGATGCACAGTGACACCATCTGCAGCAAGTTGATGCTGCAGCTCTCTGGAGGTGGTCTGAGGATTGTCCTTGACTGATCTCACCATTCTTCTTCTCTGCCTTTCTGATGTTTTTCTTGGCCTGCCACATCTGGCCTTAACAAGAACTGTCCCTGTGTTCTTCCATTTCCTTACTATGTTCCTCACAGTGGAAACTGACAGGTTAAATCTCTGAGACAGCTTTTTGTATCCTTCCCCTGAACAACTATGTTGAATAATCTTTGTTTTCAGATCATTTGACAGTTGTTTTGAGAAGCCCATGATGCCACTCTTCAAAGGAGATTCAAACAGGAGAACAGCTTGCAAGTGGCCACTTTAAGTAGCTATTCTCATGATTGCATACACCTGGCTATGAAGTTCAAAGCTCAATGAGGTTACAAAACCAAAAAAAAGGGTTTTAGTAAGTCAGTAAAAAGTAGGTAGGAGTATTTAAAACAAGAAAATGATAAGGGTGCCCATACTTATGCACCTGTCAAATTTTGTTGGAATGCAGATTGCACATTTTCTGTTAGTACAATAAACCTCATTTCAAGGCAGAAACATTACTGTGTCTAACAGTTATTACATATATCAAACTGAAATAGCTGTTGCAAAAACACCAATTTTTATAAAACATTTAGCTTAAGATTAATAGGGGTGCCCAAACTTTTTCATATAACTGTACAGGAAAGTCTCGGTTACTCACAGTTCATAACCTGTTAGTCCATGTATTAACTGAAAGAAACTGAGAAAACGCGTAGTTACTGGTCATGCAATTATATTTTAAACAATTCAACATTTTGCAGGCTATTTACATTTGCTATCACACCCTACACTTTCCAGCGAGCGGGTATTTGCCCCTTAGTGCTCCGGGTTGACCTACGTAACCCTCTGTCTGGTGGTGGTCTAACCTGGCTCTTCTCGCTAGCGCTCGGGGTGCAATCACTGGCTAGACTTACAGGCAGGGCAGGCAGCTGTCTGCGGGTCCTTTGGCTTACCGCAGGCATGGCAGGCTCACTGTCAGCAGAGGGTTGACTCTCCTGGTCTGCTGGTACAGGCCCTTCTGCCTCTGGAGCTGCTTGTTCTTCTTCACCTTCCTGCTCTGGTGTAGGTTGTTGCTGAGTCGGTTGCAGGAAATGCAGGACGGGTACCACTATGGCACCGTTTATTCAAGTCCAGGACTGAGGGAATTCCCCGAGAACTGTGCTGATCATCTCTTCCTTGTCCTCTGCGGGTTCAAGGTCACTTTGATCCTCTTCTGCACTCTGTAGTAGCTCGGGGCACCTTTTTAGGTGGTCTCTGGAGACGGTACTAGTGGTTTCTCCTCCATCCTTAGTGATCACGCACACCTTCGGGTTGTCGTGATCAGACTGTAGTACTGTGTAGGGTTCCCTTTCCCACTGGTCGTCCAGCTTGTGTAGCCTTCTCTTTCGCTTCAGGACCTGCTCACCAGGTTCTAGGGGACCAGCAGGGGCGTGTTGGTTGAAGAGCCTCTCTTGCTTTTCTCTCGCCTGGGCCAGGCTCTTCTCCACACTCTCCTGTACCTTCTTGTACTGCAGTCGCCTTTCCGTATCCCAGTCCGCATCTGGGGAGGTGTCCTCGGGTGTTAGGACTCCCATCTCCAGGTCTATGGGCAGCTTACCTGGTCTGGCTCGCATCAGGTAAGCCGGGGTGCAGTTTGTAGCATTCACCGGGATATGGCTGTATAAGTCTATTAGGTCCGGCAGTTTTTCTGGCCACAGGCTGCGTTCCTCCAGGGGCAACGTCTTCGGGAGATCAATGACTATATTGTTCATTTTCTCACACATCCCGTTGGTTTGTGGGTGGTAAGGCGTTGTCCGAATCTTCTTACAGCCATAGAGGTTGCAGAACTCTTGGAAGATTTCAGCCTCGAACGCTGGACCCTGGTCTGTCAGGACCTGTTCCGGATACCCGTGTGGGCGGCAGAAGTTTTGCTGGAAGGCTCTGGCCGCCGTTTGAGCTGTCAAGTCTTTTACCGGGACCACCACTAGAAATCGGGAATAGTGGTCCACGATTGTCAGGGCATAGATGTATCCTGACCGGCTTGGAGCCAATTTGACGTGGTCCAGAGCTACCAGCTCAAGAGGCTGCTTGGTGACGATGGGCCTCAAGGGTGTCTTCTGGCTGGTGCGGTCCTTCCTCCTTAGATTACAAGGACCACAGTCTCTGCACCACTTCTCTACAGCCCCTCTCATGCCGATCCAGAAGAACCGTCCTCTTAGCAGGAACTCCAGTTTCTTCCAGCCGAAGTGCCCCGCTGTGTCACGGTAAGCCTCCAGGACCATAGCTGCATCTCGCCTTGGGACCACGACTTGCCAGGTCAGCTCGTGCGTCCGGTGGTTGACGAGTCTTCTGCACAGCTTGCCTTCATAGAGGAACAGCCTGCTCTTCTCTTTCCATAGCTGCTTGGCTTCCTCTGGAACATCCGGATCTAGACGGGCGTCTTCTCGGGTCAGCAGGTCTTTCACCATGCGGATTTCAGGGTCACTATCTTGGGTCTCGGCCCAGCTGTGGTGAGGTAGGGGATTGATCATGATGGTTGTTAAGTCTTCCTCCTTCACGCGGTGGGAGTATTGAGTGGCCCCATACCGGTGGAATGCAGGGAGCTCTGCTTCCTCCAGCTCGTCTGGATCTTCTCCCTCATCGGGCAAGTGGGGCATCCTTGATAGGGCATCTGCATTGGCATTGGCTCGGCCTGCCCGGTACTTGATGGTGAAGTCATAATTTTCCAGCCGGGCCATCCACCGCTATTCTAGGGCGCCAAGTCTCGCATTGTCCAGATGCGTTAACGGATTGTTGTCCGTGTACACAGTGAACTTCGCAGAGGCCAGGTAATGCTTGAAATGCTCCGTTACGGCCCACACCACTGCCAAGAACTCCAGCTTAAAGGAGCTGTAATTCTCCGGGTTTTTCTCGGTGGGCCTCAGATTTCGGCTGGCGTACGCGATCACCCTTTCTCTGCCCTGTTGGTTCTGTGACAGTACGGCTCCCAGCCCCACATTACTGGCGTCCGTGTGGAGGATAAAAGGCTGGCCATAATCGGGGTAGGCCAGGATCTCATCCCCTGTGAGGGCCATCTTCAACTGGCGGAAGGACACCTCTTCCGGCTTGTCCCACTTGAAGGGTGGCTTTTGGCTTCTGGACTTAGACTGTCCTATCAGGAGGTCCTGCATAGGGGCTGCCATCTTAGGGAACCTGGGGATGAACCTTCAGTAGTAGCCTACCAACCCGAGGAATTGCCTCACTTCTTTAATGTTAGAGGGACTTGGCCAGCTCTTGATGGCTGTCACTTTGTCGGGGTCGGGGGCTACTCCATCTGCACTCACCACGTGTCCTAGGTACTGGACCTTCGGTTTCAACAGGTGACACTTCGAGGGTTTCACCTTCAGGCCATAGCCTGCCAGCGCTTCGAACACCTCGGCCAGGTGCTTTAGATCAATCTCGTAAGTCTTCGAATAGACGATCACGTCGTCCAGGTAAAGGAGGACCGTCTCAAAGTGCCCTAGACAGCATTCCATCAGCCTCTGAAAGGTCCCTGGTGCGTTGCAGAGCCCGAAGGGCATACAGTTGAACTCGCTCAGTTCCATCGGGGTGGTGAAGGCGGTCTTCACCTTGTCAGCCTCTGCCACAGGAACCTGCCAGTACCCGCTAGTAAGGTCCAAAGTAGAGAAGAAGTTAGCTGATTTTAGGGCTGCTAAAGACTCCTCTATCCTAGGTAACGGGAACACGTCTTTATGGGTGATACGGTTGACCTTTCTATAGTCCACACACATTCTCATGGTACCGTCTTTCTTTTTTACCAGAACCAAGGGGGCTGCCCAGGGGCTACAGCTATCTCTAATGACCCCAGCTTCTTTCATTTCTCTCAGCATGCCCTTTGCGTTCTGATAATGTGCAGGGGGTACAGGCCTGTGTCTCTCTTTTATTGGTGTGTGGCTCCCCGTGGGGATATGGTGTTCTATTCCTCTTACTCTGCCGAAGTCTAGCGGGTGCTTACTAAAGATTCTCTCGTACTCCTGTACCACCCGGTAGACTCCTTGTTTTTGGTGCAGGGGAGTGGAGTCAGCACCCACATGGAGTTCCTGGCACCAGTCCTCCTTGTGGTTCTGTGAGCCATTACTCTCCACCGGGGAAGATGGAGGCAAGGGTTCCACGACCCTGATAGCATTGTGTTGGACGGCAAACAATTTGGCTAGTGTAGCGTACCGGGGCAAGTATACTTCCCTTTCCCCGATGTTTAAGATCCGGACGGGCACCCTTCCATGGTGGACATCAACCATCCCCCTGGCTGTCAAAATAGTGGGCCTGCTGTCTGAGTACACGGGTTCTACCATGGCTTGGTAGTCTCTCCCTCTTAACCCGATTGCAGTCCGACACCAGATCATCATTTCACTTTTGGGAGGCATGGCAATGGGGAACGGGTCGCTCATCCTCACGCTACCGATCTCACCACCAGACAGTTCTACCTGTTGCCACCACATCAGGGCTCTAATCTCTTTCTGGAGGACCCTCTGTTGGCTGGAGCTTGCATTCATCGCCACCTGCTGCAAAATCATAATTACTTCTGAAAGACAGTTTTCAATGACGTTAGTACCCACAGTTATTTTAGGGTGACTCTCACGGCGATCAATGTCCACAATGATCACTCCCTGTGCCGGCAGTTCAGCCTTACCAATCTTGATGGTCATCTCTCTGAACCTCACTTGCGGCACAGGTTGGCCATTGTTGGCGATGATGCTTAAGTCATCGTCTGGATAACGGGTTATATCCGCGTCATTCCAGTACCGCTTGAAAAGTACGTAGGGGATGGTAGTCACTTGAGACCCGGTGTCCAGCAGTGCACTCATGGGGATACCGTCCAGCACTACGGGTAAGACCGGGCGTCCCCCCACGTACTTATCACGCCAATTAGACGGGCCTGGTTACCTTATGCCTGGGGGTTGGCCCTCTGCCCCAGGTCGGGCCCATTTAAAGTACAGTACCTTGCTAAGTGTCCTGGCTGACTGCAACGGCGGCAAATCGGCTGTCCATCCTCAGTGTAACGGTCGGCGGGCCTCCCTCTGAACGACGGGATCCTTCTCTGTCGACGCAACGGGACATCCTCCGGACTGGAAGCCAGCTTGATGGGTCCTGACGGGTCCACCTGTAACGACTGTATGGTCCTGGTCAATGCAGCAACACTTCTTGTTAGTTCCTGGACCTGATGGTGCAAGTCTGCAGGCGGGGATGGGCTTGAGACCTGCGCATCAGCCCCCACAAGGTCTGCAGGGTAGGGCGCCGCCCCCTGGTGGTAAGTAATGGCTGGGCGCCGAGAAGCTACAGCGCCACTTGGTGGGGGTTCTCGGAGCACCCGTATGTCCCTATCCTTGAACTGCGCGAAAGTCAAATCGGGGTTCTGTAGGGCCATGAGGCGCAGCTGGGTCCTGTGGACGCTGGACAGCAGACCTTCTATGAACTGGTCAGATAACAGCTTATCGGTGTCCTGCACGCTACCAGGGTCAGCTTGTTTGATAGCTCTCTGGGCTTCTTGCAGGTTCAAGGCATAGTCTCTGATACTATCCTGGGCTCCCTGCTTACAGCCATAGAACCGCATTTTTATTTCTGCTGAGGTACGAGTATCAAGGGTACTCAGCAACCTGGCCAGAATGTCCTTTACAGTCCTTTTCTCCTCATCTGACCATGATTTCACCTCCCGCTGTGCTGCACCGGTGAGCTTCCCCGTCAGAATGCTCACCTTCTGTTCCTCTGTCAGGGGATAAACTTTAAATACACTGTGCAGTCTTTCCTTAAAGTCAGTCAATGTATGGGATTCCCCTGAGTATTGGGGCAGCCAGGCTGCTCCGGGGATGTAGGGCATAGAGAACGGCATCACCGCTGCTGCAGCCACACTGGTGGTAGAGGGTCCCTCCGCGTCCCTCATCTTTTTTCCCCCCCAGTTAACCGTGGCCTACCTTCCGTTGATCCTCTTCCGTAGGCCGCGGCTCCGCTGGTGCTGCTCCGGGCGAGGACCTTGCGTCGCGTCCTGGTGACGTCAGCGTCGCTCTCTCTCCTTCCAGGACCTTGCGTAGCGTCAGTGCGTAGGGCGGGGCTTCAGGTCTCGCGCGGTTTGGACATCCACGCCCCTCTTCTTCCCACGCGGCGTCCTGCAGATGGCGTCCGATGGCGGGAAAACGGCTGAAGATGGCAGGAAAACAGCTGAAGATGGCGGGAAACTGCTGAAGATGGCGGGAGACGGCTGAAGATGGCAGGAGACGGCTCTGGATGACGGGAAACCTCCCTCTCAAGGTACGCAGACAGTCTTTTCAGGCACGCAGTACCCGTTTGTGGCGGGTTGGTCACAATCCTGCCGACTACGCCAAAAAGCTGACTCGCCCCCTGGGCCGTGGGGTACTCAGGGCCGGGCCTCTGGATGCGGATGGGGAGTAGTAGTGGCAACCTGGTCCCGTGCTCAGGGTGTCAGGCTTAAAGGGGAACCGTCTTTTGTTATATATATATATGGGAAGTTCCGACTACGCCACCCGTGGATTGCGGTCAGGGATAACCGCCGCTGCAGTGCAGACCGATGGGGCAGATGTAAGTGTGCAGAGCTAAATAGTATAACTCCCCAAGGGAGGACTGTGGCCCCAGGGCAGTATAGATAGATGATGGAGGGGATGATTCCGACCGCAATAGCCAGGCAACGGAGGCCTCTTAAACAGTTCAGGGTCTTTATTAGAACAGGTGAGACGAACCAAAAACAGTCCCGGCTAGGAGTGGGCCTGGATGTCTGAGAACAAGGGGGAAGCCCTCCTGGTGAGGGTGAGGGTGTAGGCCTACCGTGCTCTCTGCGCTCTTTCTGGCTATTTCCCTCCTCGTGGTGTAATAGCCCACGTTCCTGAGCTTACCGTGTCTTCTCGCCCGTATGGCTTGCAACTTAGGTCCCTTTCTACTCTTGGCCTGGTGCAGCTTTGCTGGTCCCTTCTGCTGTGGCGGAACCTCCGGGCTTCTTAGGCCAAGGGACATACGATCCCCTGCGGTCTGGTTATTTGCTGTAGGACTTGGAATCCTAACAGCCTCGGACACCACAGTCCGGTAGTTCAGCTTCTCTCTAAGCCAGGACAGGCTCACGTCGCCTTCCGTCCCTGGCTCATGGCTCCTCTACTGCCACACGACCTCCTCTGCTTCAGCTAAACTGGCTCTCCCTTCTCTGGGACGCCTCTCACTTCAGAGACAGGTCGTCCAGTTCTCCCTAACCCTGCCCCCAGTTCCAGCTTTTATAGGGGCAGCCTGCTCCCCCTACTGGCCTGGGACAGGAGGTGCTGCATGCTAATGGTCCCTGACCAGAGAACCTCCCTCCTGCTCTCAGACACAGCTTTATTACACATTTGTGGCATCCAGGCCAGGGTGACACATGTGTAAACCTGGTATTGGTACTTTTGGCAGTGTGGACAGGTGCCAAGTCCTGCTGGAGAATGAAATTTCCATCTCCAAAAAGCTTGTCGGCAGAGGGAAGTATGAAGTGCTCTAAAGTTTCCTGGTAGACGGCTGCACTGACTTTGGTCCTCAGTGTCGGACAGATGTGTCTGGGACCCACAGGGTGAATTGACCCTAGGGGTCCACCTACAGCTATATGCAAATACCCGTTAGCCGTTATCCCTGTTATAGTGGAGCATGGACTGTAAATCACAGGCGGCTCCTGCACATCTACTGTGCGCCACCTTAAGTGGGATGTACAATTACGGTAATTTGCATTAAAGGGGTTCTTTGGTTAAAACAAGTTATCACCGATCCATGGGCTCTACAGGATAGGTGATAACATTCATTGTTTGGGTCCGAACATTGGAAAATGCACTGAGCGGAAGAATGTGGAAGTTTTATCCCTGTCAGGACACTTATCCCCATTTTAAAATGCAGCAGCAGGTGGGACGCCTGACCGCAGCTCCATTCATTCTCTTGAGGGCTTCCAAAAAAAAACAGAGCAGTGCTCGCAGCCAATGAGGGAATGAATAGATCAGTGGTCGAGTCTCACATGCCGCTACAGTCTAATGGCGACAAAAGCTCAACATTCTGCTGATTGGGTCCCAGCAGTCAGACCCCCACTAATCAATAAGTTATCACTGATCCTGTGGAGAGGTGGTAATTGACTTTCACCGGAGAACCCCTGCAAGTGCATCTCTGCCGCTGTGTTTCAAGTATTTAACCCCAAAAGGCCATGGCCCCACTATCAGTATTTTTTCTCAGGAGTGGGAGCCAAAATCAATTCTGCATTTATCACCCACTCCTGGAACTGGCTCCCACTCCTGAGAAAAAATACTGACCGAATACTGACCAAATACTGATAGTGGGGCCATGGCCTAAAGGAAATAATTTTCTCCTAGTTAATATTAGAGAGACCAAATGACCGCCATACACAACACAGTCCACTATACCAACACCAATAATACCACATACAAAAAGGGACTAATACCACCACACCATGATCAGATCACATATTACCACCACATAGTGACAGAATAATACCACATTCAAGGGACAAATACTGTCACACCATGACCAGACCACATATTACCACCACATAGTAACAGAATAATACCACATTCAAGGGACAAATACCACCACACCATGACCAGATTACATATTACCACCACATAGTGACCAAATACTACAATACTGATCATGAATACAAACCACAATACTAACAACACTGTGTAGCGTCGGCGTCCCTGCCTCCTGCTAGGCAGGGACGCTGTTCCCCTCACCTCTCCGCTCCGAGCCCGGCGCCCTCTTCCCGCTCTGCTGGCGGCGCGCGCTCCTTCCCGGCCACGGTGCTTAAAGGGGCCACGGAGTCCCCGGCCAATGGCCGGAGGACTTCACCATATATAAGGCACCTCCTCCAAAATGGAGGTGCCCGAGCAATGTTGTTGCACTGTTCACTACTCTGCTTCAGCCCTCAGGTCCCGTTTCCAGTTACCTGCCAGTTACCTGCCAGTTTCCTGACAGTTTGCTGTCTGATTCCTGCCTGTTATCCGCTTTCCTGCTTGCTAGCCTGAGGTCCGACGGTCTGCCTTCCGACATCTGTCAGTCTGTCTATGGACCAGCTTGCCCGCTCACCTGGGAGCGCTCACCTGCTACCTGTCTGCTAGCCTACCTGGAGGCTCCGCCGTCACGTGCTGTGACCACCTGCCAGTCCAGAGACTCTTGCCCGCTCACCTGGGAGCGCTCATCTGCTACCTGCCTGTTAGCCTACCTGGAGGCTCCGCCGTCACATGCTGTGACCACCTGCTTATCCAGAGACTCTTGCCTGCTCACCTGTGAGCACACATCTGCCATCTGCCTGCTAGCCTACCTGGAGGCTCAGCCGTCACAGGTCATACCTACCCTTTACCCAGAGACTGTCCCGGTCACTTGCCGTGACCTCCTGCCCATTCACCCAGAGACTGCCCCGGTCACTTGCTGTGACCTCCTGCCCGTTTACCCAGAGACTGTCCCGGTCACTTGCCGTGACCTCCTGCCCGTTTACCCAGAGACTGTCCCGGTCACCTGCTGTGACTACCTGCCTGTCTTCCCTGGTCGCCACCCGCTTCCTTACAAGGACCGCCCCCTTGTATAAGTTGCTCAGAGGTTCCGCCTCCCAGACCCGTTACAGTTTGCTCGGGCCATGGAACCCGGTGGCACCCAAGCTCCCTCGCTCTCGGACCTTTGTCATGAACTGTCCCGTCAGAGGTCCCAACAGGAGTCCATCCTGAGTCACCTGTGGAATGTCAATTCTCACCTGGACACTCTGACTGCTCCACCAGCAACCTCCGCTAGTGTCATGACTCGCAACCCGGCAGCTCCGCTGCCCACCAATACCATGGTATCCTGCTCCGGACCCCGGCTTTCTGCACCTCCTCGCTTCGGAGGCGACTCCGCTCAGGCTCGGGGCTTCATAAACCAGTGCACCCTGCACTTTGAACTCCTGTCTCACCAGTTTAACTCCGACCGGGCCAAAGTAGCCTTCATCATGTCCCATCTCACGGGGGAGGCACTGGCTTGGCTAAATCCTCTATGGGAGAGAGGAGACCCCCTGGTGTCTGACTTGCCTGCCTTTCTCACGGCTTTCCGGAAAGTCTTCGACGAACCCGGACGGAAAACCTCATCCGCATCGACTCTGCTACGCCTCCGTCAGGGAAGTCTCACCGTGGGCCAATATGCCATACGGTTCCGTACCCTTGCCTCGGAGCTGGCCTGGGATAACGACTCTCTGGTATCTGTCTTCTGGGAGGGTCTGTCCGGCCGTATTAAAGATGAACTCGCCGGTCGGGACATTCCTATCACTCTCGATGACTTAATAACTCTTGCCACCCGGATTGACCTACGGTTCCAGGAGCGTGCCAAAGAGGTCACCCGTAAGAGGAGGTTTCCACGTCTAGCTCCTACCTTCCAGAAACCCGTCACTCCCTCCGTTTCTCCCCAGGTACACTCTCCTGAGCCTATGCAGGTCGACCAGTCCAAGATGGTCAAAACCCGTCAGGACTTACGCCGTGCCGAGGGGAGCTGCTTCTACTGTGGCAGCAAGGAGCACCGGATCCGTACCTGCCCGGAGAGGTCGGGAAACGCCTGTGTCTAGGTTCGCTCAGAGAGGTCGACCTAGACAAGAATAAATCCTCTCCATCTCTGCTGCTGTCAGTCTCAATTATCTGCGGGGAGAACCGTTATTTCGAACTAGCCCAACTTGACTCTGGAGCAGCCGGGAATCTTATTTCACAGTCCCTGGTAGAAAAACACCACATTCCCACCAAACCTCTGGCTGTACACTTATCTGTCGCTGCCGTGGATGGGGGCCTCTTACCACGTCCCATCCAACTCATCATCGAATCCATTACTCTGCAGGTGGGAATGCTGCATTCTGAGAGCATCTCTTTTCATGTTCTGCCTGGACTCTCTCACGCCCTCTTACTAGGCCTACCTTGGCTCCAGAAACATGCACCCGTGCTTGACTGGAAGACCGGAGAAGTCCTTCGCTGGGGACAGGACTGCCATAAGACTTGTTTGGTTCCCGCTCATCCCGTCCGTCCTTCTCCTACCCCAACTAATCTACCTGGACTTCCGATTCCTTATTGGTCATTTGCTGATGTCTTTAATAAAAAGGAAGCTGCGACATTACCCCCTCATAGACCATACGACTGTCCTATCGACCTGCTACCCGGTACTACATAGTCTAGCAAGTTAAGTGGTGCTACAAACAATTAAAACTTAGCATTTATTGGAAATGAATAAAAAATGATAAACGAGTCACAAGGACCTAAAAGCAAGAATATGCCTGCCTGTAGTGGTAAATAACCATAATAGTCAGTAACTTGTTATGTCCAGGGGTGCGAGAATATGTTATCTAGACATAGTCTACCCGTAACATAACACAGGTAAAATGTCAGAAGAAAAAAATGGAGCTCTCAAGACAATGTCTCAGCATATAATGTCTCAGCATATAAGAACCTTCGTACATATAAACAGATTATGGTGAGCATATAGACCTTAAGTATACTATTGGAACAGCCTCACCAAATACAATGTCGGTTCTTGCTCTCTGGCTTTAAGACAGCTCCATGTGGTGGGGCATCTAAAACTTTTTCAGCCTCCAAAAGACCACAGCACACCGCTCCCGACGCGTTTCGTTGCCTCAGCTAATCATCAGGGGAGAAGAGGGTGTCACACAGTGTGGAGGCTGGCATCAATCGCTCAGCCTCTCCATCAGACAGCTCAAAAGAACAAACAAATAGGTCCTCCTTTTAAATATGATCGCGCTGACATGCGAGCGCGTCACTTCCGGTTCCGGCGAGACTCATGTCCGGTATGTGGAACGCAAGCGCCGGCCGTGACGCGCAAACGTCACTTCCGGTGTGCGCGTCCCAAAACAAACAAACGCGCTGACCAGGTGACGAAATATAGGGGGAAGGAACGCAGAGTGCCCATACGTAACACACTGCAGTGGGTGGCGACGGAACCCCCACCCAAAATCACCCCGGCCCGGAGTAGTGTCCAAAACAGAACAGCATCGGACACTACTCTGGCTGCATACCATACCATATACCGCGCCGTATCAAATGACCACGCATGATATACCCCAGTGGTAAATAAGCCAAGAGCAACTTCACGGGTCTAACAAAACCAGTGATACTGGGGCAGAGGCGAAGAGCACACATATTACCCAAAACAAAGCAAAAATGCAGAGAAGTCAAAGCAAACAGTCTCTTACAGTACAAGGAACGGGGAGGAGACCAGGGAGGACCGCACCTCCAAACTACAGGGGGAAGAGGAAAGGGGGAAGAAGGGGGTAAGAGAGAGAGAGAATGGTGGGGGAGAAGGGTGGATGACAGAGCATATGTTGCAGGAGTATATATTAGTCATAAGTAAATAAGTGCGACAAGGATGTAAATAGGGGAGGAGAGATATAACAAGGGGACTATAAGGCTCTATTAATGGACTAGTTAAGACTCTCCCTACCTGTCAGTGGAGGTTGGCACCCTAAAACCTGCGCAAATGGCGCCCCCACTCCGCGGCGGCTGTCCCTACTCTCCTCACCCTGACTCACCCTGCACTCATAGAAAAGACCTAAAGGACAACTGTTCATTCAGGCCATGAGGGGCCATAGTCTGCAACCTAAAAATCCACTTGGTCTCCCTTTGGAGGATCAACTTATCCCAATCGCCCCCTCTTGGCGGGGCAATCACTTTATCGATTCCCATGAATCGTATCATATCCGTGCTATTAGGATGCACGTTGTTTACATGCCTCGCCAGGGGGGTGTCCCTTTTCAGGGCGATGTCACGTTGATGTTCCCCCACTCTTCTTCTCAGTTCTCTTTTAGTTTTCCCCACATATTCCACCCCGCACACACATGTGGCCATATAGATTATCCCCTTGGATCTGCAATTGATGAAATGTTTTATGATGAAGGTTTCTCCGGTGACATTGCTCTTAAAGTCCTTTCCTTGTACCATCACTTGGCATGATACACATCCACTACATCTGAAACTGCCATTGATGGAGCTTTTTAGCCAATTGTTTCCCAGATGGCCTGTGTAGTGACTGTGGACCAATCTGTCCCTAAGGGATCTGCCCCTTTTATAAGTAATTAGAGGTCTTGAGTCAACCGAATCACCTATGTCCTCATCCATTTGGAGGATCGGCCAATGTTTTTGTAGTATCTCACGAACTGTGTGTGCCTGATTAGAGAAAGTAGTAATCAGCCTACATGGAGTGCTGTCCTTATTCTCTTTACGAGGTGGGTGTAGTAAGGAGGTGCGGTCACTAGCCATAATCTCATCATAGGACTCAGCCACCACCCTCTTCGGATAACCCCTTTCATGGAAACGCCGACAAAGGTCACTGGCCTGAGCTCTGAAAGTAACGTCATCGGAACAGTTTCTTCGGATCCTCATGAACTGCCCCTTAGGAATACCCCTCTTAAGGGGGGCAGGATGGTTACTCTCCCACCTGAGAAGGGAATTCGAAGCAGTCGTTTTTCTATAGGTGCTTGTCCCTATCTCACCATCCTTCCTTAACTGGATGAGGACATCAAGAAAAGGCAGTTCATGAGGACCAAACTCGAAAGTAAAGTGTAAGTTGAGGTCGTTGTGGTTCAGTACATCAACGAGGTCCCCGAAGGTTTTTTTGTTTCCCTTCCACAATACCAGGACGTCGTCGATGTACCGAACCCACAACAGGATGTTTTCAGCACCCATGACGGGGATATCTCCAAAAACGACAGTTTCTTCCCACCAGCCCAGGTAAAGATTGGCATACGAGGGGGCACAGGGGCTCCCCATCGCGGTGCCCCTGAGCTGGTGGAAGTACTTCCCGCCGAAAAGGAAGACATTTTTCGTCAGACAGAATTGAAGGGCCTCCATGACAAATATATTATGTCTCTCAAATTGCTTGCCCCTCCCGCTGAGGAAAAACCGAATCGCTTCTAGACCCTTATCATGAGGTATTGAAGAGTACAATGACTCGACATCGATACTAGCCAATGTCACATCTTTGTCTACTGTCAAACCTTCCAATTTGCGGAGCAGGTCGTTGGTGTCACCAATGAATGAGTTAAGGCTTAATACAAAGGGTCTGAGTACCTTCTCAAGGTATACTCCCAGATTTTGGGTCAGATTATCAACCCCCGATACGATTGGGCGTCCTTTAAGTGGACTCAGACCCTTGTGCACCTTTGGCAGACTGTAAAAAGTTGCCATTACTGGGTGAACTGGACAAATGAAGTCCCTCTCCTGTTTATTCAAGACACCATCGTAAAGGGCCCCATTAGCCAGTTCCACCAACTGTTGAGAAAATCCCTTAGTGGGATCCGCATTCAGTACATGGTAACATTCGCTTACATTCAGTATTACCGTACACATCGAGTGATATTCGCTGGTGTCCATAATCACCACGTTACCGCCTTTGTCCGACGGTTTAATAGTGATAGAATGATCATTTTCCAAGGACCTCAGGGCCTGCATCTCCCGATGTGTAAGGTTGTACTTAGCCCATCTTTGATGGCTCTCAAGGTCTCTCAGATCTTTAGTCACCATACTCAAAAACACATCAATTGGACTCAAGTCATTTTGTGGTGGTGGCATTTTGGTGCTCTTTAATTTTAGATTGGTAAACGGGCCCTTGCCTTCCCAGTTAGGATCCGAATCACTAAGGTGAAAAAGGGTCCTAATATCAGGCAAAAGTTCCTCACGTACTCCAAGCTCAGCACAGGCCTGTTTGTCGTTCCTAATGAAGTGCTTTCGCCACTTCAACTTACGCACGAAAAGATTTACGTCCTTAATGACTTCAAAGGAATTATAGTCCGTTGTCGGTACAAAAGTCAGGCCCTTTCCCAAAACCTCCAGTTCTGGAGGATTAAGTCTCCTAGAGGATAAGTTAATGATCTGGGGACTCATTATGCTAGTGGGGGGTTGCTTACGTTGAGGCGATTTCGCAGCGGATAATCCTCCTCTAAAAAATGAGTCCTAGGGGGGGGAGAAGATCTCCTATTACTATTGTTGCTACCGCGACCCCTTCCACCCCCTCTACCCTTCTGTCTACCTCGATGTGATTTGGATCTACCTTCAGACTCAGATAGATCCGTGTCAGTAGACGAGAGGTCAGTGTCTGGATGCCTCGGACCCCTGCTAGTGAGGAAATTATAAGCCTTATTCTACTTGAAATCCTGTAAATCCTTAACGAAGAATTTGTGCTTACGTTCCTTCAGGTGATATTGAAATCTTTCTATTGTATTCTGAAGTAGTGTCTCTTTAATACTAAATTCAGGTTCAAGAGAGAATTTTTTTGTTAGTTCCACTTGTGTTTTCAGTAGTTCATTCAAAGTGGCTAGTGTAATTCTTTCCTCATCCAGGAGCAATTTCATTAGCCTAAGGGAGCTCGCAGTCGCTTCCTTTTCCCAAAGATTTAACAGGGCCTGACTTTTGTACCGAAATGAAGGTAGCAATGTTATCCGAAGATTTTTAGGGACGATACCCGCCCTGAGATAGTTGTCAAGTGTTTGCACTTCCCACCAAGACGTAATCTGCTGTTTGTAAAGTTTTGTCAGTTCCTTGAAGGCAGTCGAGAAGGTGGGGGTGTACTTTTTTTGGGCAAAAGTGTGCTCAGAAAAAACCTCTTTAGCCTCAGTGGCCCACTGGCTAGTGTCTATTCCCGCTGACAGAAATCCAGCCATACCACTTCTAGTTCAAATAACAAAATACAACAATAGGGTTTCAAAGGTAACCACAAAATAGAGTAGGTAGTCTAGCAAGTTAAGTGGTGCTACAAACAATTAAAACTTAGCATTTATTGGAAATGAATAAAAAATGATAAACGAGTCACAAGGACCTAAAAGCAAGAATATGCCTGCCTGTAGTGGTAAATAACCATAATAGTCAGTAACTTGTTATGTCCAGGGGTGCGAGAATATGTTATCTAGACATAGTCTACCCGTAACATAACACAGGTAAAATGGCAGAAGAAAAAAATGGAGCTCTCAAGACAATGTCTCAGCATATAATGTCTCAGCATATAAGAACCTTCGTACATATAAACAGATTATGGTGAGCATATAGACCTTAAGTATACTATTGGAACAGCCTCACCAAATACAATGTCGGTTCTTGCTCTCTGGCTTTAAGACAGCTCCATGTGGTGGGGCATCTAAAACTTTTTCAGCCTCCAAAAGACCACAGCACACCGCTCCCGACGCGTTTCGTTGCCTCAGCTAATCATCAGGGGAGAAGAGGGTGTCACACAGTGTGGAGGCTGGCATCAATCGCTCAGCCTCTCCATCAGACAGCTCAAAAGAACAAACAAATAGGTCCTCCTTTTAAATATGACCGCGCTGACATGCGAGCGCGTCACTTCCGGTTCCGGCGAGACTCATGTCCGGTATGTGGAACGCAAGCGCCGGCCGTGACGCGCAAACGTCACTTCCGGTGCGCGCGTCCCAAAACAAACAAACGCGCTGACCAGGTGACGAAATATAGGGGGAAGGAACGCAGAGTGCCCATACGTAACACACTGCAGTGGGTGGCGACGGAACCCCCACCCAAAATCACCCCGGCCCGGAGTAGTGTCCAAAACAGAACAGCATCGGACACTACTCTGGCTGCATACCATACCATATACCGCGCCGTATCAAATGACCACGCGTGATATACCCCAGTGGTCAATAAGCCAAGAGCAACTTCACGGGTCTAACAAAACCAGTGATACTGGAGCAGAGGCGAAGAGCACACATATTACCCAAAACAAAGCAAAAATGAAGAGAAGTCAAAGCAAACAGTCTCTTACAGTACAAGGAACGGGGAGGAGACCAGGGAGGACCGCACCTCCATACTACAGGGGGAAGAGGAAAGGGGGAAGAAGGGGGTAAGACAGAGAGAGAATGGTGGGGGAGAAGGGTGGATGACAGAGCATATGTTGCAGGAGTACTACGCCTCCCCGTGGGCGTATTTACCCATTGTCCGCTGCTGAGACCCGGTCGATGTCCGAATATATTGAGGAGAATCTGGCCCGGGGATTCATCCGGAAATCTACCTCCCCGGCGGGAGCAGGCTTCTTTTTCGTTAAAAAGAAGGACGGCTCTCTCCGTCCCTGTATAGACTATAGAGGCCTTAACCAGATCACGGTGAAGAATAAGTACCCCCTTCCGCTCATTCCGGAATTATTTGATCGTCTGAGGGGGGCTAGAATTTTCACCAAACTGGACCTCCGTGGGGCGTACAACCTGGTCCGTATCCGTCAGGGGGATGAATGGAAGACTGCATTCAACACCCGGGACGGCCACTATGAATATCTGGTAATGCCCTTTGGTCTCTGTAACGCTCCTGCCGTCTTTCAAGAGTTGGTCAATAACATCTTCCGGGACCTTCTCTACTCCTGCGTAGTGGTGTACCTGGACGACATCTTGGTCTTCTCTCCGGATCTCCAGACTCACCGGAGGGATGTTCGTCAGGTCCTGCTCAGGCTCAGGCAGAATCACCTCTTCGCTAAATATGAGAAGTGCCTCTTTGAGCAGACCTCGCTTCCGTTTTTGGGCTACATTATTTCTCAGACCGGTCTCCGAATGGATCCAGAGAAACTGTCTGCCATCGAGAAATGGCCTCGACCGGAGGGGTTGAAGGCTATTCAGCGGTTCCTGGGCTTCGCCAACTACTACCGCCTCTTCATACCGCACTTCTCTTCCCGGACTGCCCCAATTTCCGCGCTCACCCACAAGGGCACTAATCCCAGAGAGTGGCCGCCCGAAGCAGAGGAGGCCTTTCTTTCTTTAAAACAGGCCTTCTCTTCCGCCCCGGTGCTGCATCGCCCGGACGGCAACAAGCAGTTCTTCCTGGAAGTTGACGCCTCCTCCTCTGGAGCCGGTGCGGTACTTACCCAAAAATCGTCTTCCGGGAGAATGGTAACTTGTGGCTTCTTCTCCAAACTCTTCTCCTCTTCTGAGCGCAACTATTCCATAGGAGACCGAGAGTTATTGGCCATCAAGCTGGCATTGGAGGAGTGGCGTTACCTACTCGAAGGGGCTCTTCACCCGGTAATAATTTACACTGACCACAAGAACTTGGCTTACCTCCAGCATGCCCAGAGACTTAACCCGCGCCAAGCCCGGTGGTCCTTGTTTTTTGCTCGCTTTGATTTTGTTCTTCATTTTCGCCCGGCTGACAAAAACATCAAAGCGGCTGCCTTGTCCCGATCCTTTCTGGTGTCTGACCTCGAGGAAGAACCTAAACATATCATCGATCCCGCCAGAGTAATGCAGGTGGCTCCCGTGAGTCTAAATCGTCTCCCACCCGGTAAGACGTTCGTATCGGTACCTGATCGGGAGAAGATCCTACACTGGGGTCATTCGTCTAAACTAGCTGGCCACGCCGGTCAGAAAAAGACCCTCCAGCTTATTACCCGGCACTACTGGTGGCCTACCCTGCACAAGGACGTAATTGACTTTGTTTCTGCCTTTGTGTCCTGCGCCCGCAACAAAGTTCCGAGACACCTGCCAGCCGGTCGCCTCCTTCCGCTTCCTGTACCTGCTGCCCCCTGGCAGCATATAGCTATGGATTTCGTAACTGATCTCCCCGTCTCTGCCGGTTGTACGGTCATTTGGATGGTCGCTGACCGCTTTTCCAAGATGGCTCACTTTATTCCCCTGCCAGGCCTCCCATCTGCACCCGAGCTGGCTAAAGACTTTATCCGCCACATCTTCCGTCTTCATGGCCTGCCCCTCCACATCGTGTCGGATCGTGGGGTACAGTTCACCTCACGTTTCTGGAGAGCCACTTGTAAATTGCTAGACGTCACCCTGGACTTCTCCTCCGCTTACCATCCACAGTCTAATGGTCAAGTGGAGCGGATCAATCAGATCCTGACCAGTTACCTCCGGCACTTCGTTAATGCCCACCATTCTGACTGGGTGGATCTCCTGCCATGGGCCGAATTCTCTTACAACAATCACGAGAGCGAATCTTCCTCCAAATCCCCGTTTTTTGTAGTCTTCGGTCAGCATCCTCGGATCCCATTTCCCGTCTCCACCTCGGTGGATAAACCGGCTGCGGAATCTCTTGTTAACAAATTTTCCTCCATGTGGGAGAGTACCCGGTCCGCACTCCTTCAGTCGTCCGAGCGTATGAAAAGACATGCTGACAAAAAACGTCTGGATCCTCCTCAATTCCGTCCAGGGGATAAGGTCTGGCTCTCGTCCAAGTATGTCCGGCTCAAGATTCCTTCCTATAAGTTAGGGCCTCGGTTCATCGGTCCTCTGGAGATCATCAGTCAGATCAACCCGGTGGCCTATAAATTGAAACTCCCGGCCAACTTGCGGATCCCTAACTCCTTCCATGTATCTCTCCTCAAACCCGTGGTACTTAATTCTTTTTCCAAGTCTACAGGTACGCCTCCTGCTCCGGTTTCCGCTGAAAACGAGTTTGAGGTAGAGAACATTCTGGCCACAAAAAGGGTAAGAGGAAAGACCTTTTTTCTAGTAGATTGGAAGGGGTTTGGTCCTGAGGAGAGAACGTGGGAGCCTCGGGAGAACATCCATGCCCCTCTCATCCTTGCTAAATTTCTGTCTGGCCTAAAAAAGGGGGGGCCTAAAGGGGGGGGTACTGTAGCGTCGGCGTCCCTGCCTCCTGCTAGGCAGGGACGCTGTTCCCCTCACCTCTCCGCTCCGAGCCCGGCACCCTCCTCCCGCTCTGCTGGCGGCGCGCGCTCCTTCCCGGCCACGGTCCTTAGGGCGCGCGCGCTCCCCCCCTCTTAAAGGGGCCGCGCGCCGTCCTAAGGAGTCCCCGGCCAATGGCCGGAGGACTTCACCATATATAAGGCACCTCCTCCAAAATGGAGGTGCCCGAGCAATGTTGTTGCACTGTTCACTACTCTGCTTCAGCCCTCAGGTCCCGTTTCCAGTTACCTGCCAGTTACCTGCCAGTTTCCTGCCAGTTTGCTGTCTGATTCCTGCCTGTTATCCGCTTTCCTGCTTGCTAGCCTGAGGTCCGACGGTCTGCCTTCCGACATCTGTCAGTCTGTCTATGGACCAGCTTGCCCGCTCACCTGGGAGCGCTCACCTGCTACCTGTCTGCTAGCCTACCTGGAGGCTCCGCCGTCACGTGCTGTGACCACCTGCCAGTCCAGAGACTCTTGCCCGCTCACCTGGGAGCGCTCTTCTGCTACCTGCCTGTTAGCCTACCTGGAGGCTCCGCCATCACGTGCTGTGACCACCTGCCAGTCCAGAGACTCTTGCCCGCTCACCTGGGAGCGCTCATCTGCTACCTGCCTGTTAGCCTACCTGGAGGCTCCGCCGTCACATGCTGTGACCACCTGCCAGCCCAGAGACTCTTGCCCGCTCACCTGGGAGCGCTCATCTGCTACCTGCCTGTTAGCCTACCTGGAGGCTCCGCCGTCACATGCTGTGACCACCTGCTTATCCAGAGACTCTCGCCTGCTCACCTGGGAGCACACATCTGCCATCTGCCTGCTAACCTACCTGGAGGCTCAGCCGTCACAGGTCGTACCTACCCTTTACCCAGAGACTGTCCCGGTCACTTGCCGTGACCTCCTGCCCGTTCACCCAGAGACTGCCCCGGTCACTTGCTGTGACCTCCTGCCCGTTTACCCAGAGACTGTCCCGGTCACTTGCCGTGACCTCCTGCCCGTTTACCCAGAGACTGTCCCGGTCACCTGCTGTGACTACCTGCCTGTCTTCCCTGGTCGCCACCCGCTTCCTTACAAGGACCGCCACCTTGTATAAGTTGCTCAGAGGTTCCGCCTCCCAGACCCGTTACACACTGTTATTACCACCAGTGACATTATGCACCGGAGATTTGTATATAGTGTCAGTGTACAGGTACTACAGGGATCACAAGTGACATTATACACAGGAGCTATGTATATGGTTTATAGGTAATACAGTGGTCACTAGTGCCATACATAGGACTTCTGTATATACAATATAGAAAAAGAAATCTGACAGATTTGGGCAGAATATTTATACAGTTATATGAAAAAGTTTGGGCACCCCTATTAATCTTAAGCTTATTGTTTTATAAAAGTTGGTGTTTTTGCAACAGCTATTTCAGTTTGATATATATAATAACTGTTGGACACAGTAATGTTTCTGCCTTGAAATGAGGTTTATTGTACTAACAGAAAATGTGCAATCTGCATTCAAACAAAATTTGACAGGTGCATAAGTATGGGCACCTCACCAGAAATGTGACATTAATATTTAGTAGATCCTCCTTTTGCAAAAATAACAGCCTCTAGTCGCTTCCTGTAGCTTTTAATGAGTTCCTGGATCCTGGATGAAGGTATTTTTGACCATTCCTCTTTACAAAACAATTCCAGTTCAGTTAAGTTTGATGGTCGCCGAGCATGGACAGCCCTCTTCAAATGATCCCACAGATATTAAATGATATTCAGGTCTGGGGACTGGGATGGCCATTCCAGAACATTGCAATTGTTCCTCTGCATGAATGCCTGAGTAGATTTGGAGGGGTGTTTTGGATCATTGTCTTGCTGAATGATCCATCCCCTGCGTAACTTCAACTTTGTCACTGATTCTTGAACGTTATTGTCAAGAATCTGCTGATACTGAGTGGAATCCATGCGTCCCTCAACTTTAACAAGATTCCCGGTGCCGGCATTGGCCACACAGCCCCAAAGCATGATGGAACCTCCACCAAATTTTACTCTGGGTAGCAAGTGTTTTTCTTGGAACGCTGTGGTTTTTGCCGCCATGCATAACGCCTTTTGGTATGACCAAACAAATCAATCTTGGTTTCATCAGTCCACAGGACCTTCTTCCAAAAAGAAATTGGCTTCTCCAAATGTGCTTTTGCATACCTCAGCCGACTCTGTTTGTGGCGTGCTTGCAGAAACGGCTTCTTTCGCATCACTCTCCCATACAGCTTCTCCTTGTGCAAAGTGCGTTGTATAGTTGACCGATGCACAGTGACACCATCTGCAGCAAGTTGATGCTGCAGCTCTCTGGAGGTGGTCTGAGTATTGTCCTTGACTGATCTCACCATTCTTCTTCTCTGCCTTTCGGATGTTTTTCTTGGCCTGCCACTTCTGGCCTTAACAAGAACTCTCCCTGTGTTCTTCCATTTCCTTGCTATGTTCCTCACAGTGGAAACTGACAGGTTAAATCTCTGAGACAGCTTTTTGTATCCTTCCCTTGAAGAACTATGTTGAATAATCTTTGTTTTCAGATCATTTGACAGTTGTTTTGAGGAGCCCATGATGCCACTCTTCAGAGGAGATTCAAACAGGAGAACAACTTGCAAGTGACAACTTTAAGTAGCTTTTCTCATGATTGCATACACCTGGCTATGAAATTCAATGCTCAATGAGGTTACAAAACCAAAAAAAGTGCTTTAGTAAGTCAGTAAAAAGTAGGTAGGAGTATTTAAAACAAGAAAATGATAAGGGTGTCCATACTTATGCACCTGTCAAATTTTGTTTGAATGCAGATTGCACATTTTCTGTTAGTACAATAAACCTCATTTCAAGGCAGAAACATTACTGTGTCCAACAGTTATTACATATATCAAACTGAAATAGCTGTTGCAAAAACACCATTTTTTATAAAACATTAAGCTTAAGATTAATAGGGGTGCCAAAACTTTTTCATATAACTGTAGTATACTTATTGTATGTGTAAAATTCCATCATAATATGTCGCCCACCTCAGACCAAAATAATACAGGATGATCACCATAACAAAACATGTATGAAACGAGGAGAGCAAAGCTCAAAAGGTTGGCTATCTATCACAAATAAATGTAAAAAATATAAATTTTATTGAACATAACAATTGGGGTGAATAGACATATACAAAGTCACACCATGGACAAAAAGTGATGCGCACAAAAAAGGCAGAGATATCATATAACTATGATTGCCACAAATTGTTGGGCAATCAAATTGTCAAAATTCCATAGTAAAAATCGGTATTATTAACATGTGTATATTGACATACATGTTGACCTGCACACAAATGCTAGAAATATCCTATTGCAATATTTAGTAGAAGAGTAATAATTATCATATATTCCACATTGCAGAAGTTTGTCCGTGGGCAGGTAAATATCATCATACACAGTAGGAATTACCTCAGAGTAGACTGCCACGTGCGCACCAACCCCGACGCGCGTTTCGGCAACCAGCCTTTGTCAAGGGGTATATAGAAAGTGACTAGTGCAGTGTTTAAAAAGGGGACGCCAACCAATCATATGTAGCTAATTATATTACACCCGGTTCATTCACCTGCATATATTAACGGCACTGAATTTTGACATAGCGCTAAGGAATTCCCATGAATGCATTGCGTGAACCGGAAGTGATGCAATCAATCGCCATGGTCACAAATGTGTATATCAGGAAAGTACCGCCCATGCACCCAGAGATGCAGTGCGCCCACCGGAAATGATGCCTCCATGAATGCATTGCATAAGTCGAAAATGATGTGATCGATCACCATGGACACCAATGTGTTTGTCAAAAAAGTACCGCCCATATACCCAAGGATGCAGTGCACCCACCGGAAATGACGCATCCGTTCCCAAGGTAACCGGGACGCACAACTGCGGCGACATCACAAGGATATCACAGACAGAAGCGAGTGCAGGGACCATGGGACACATGCGTGCAGGTGGGGAAAGCACTGCATCAAAGCCAACAGGCATGCAATATGTAGAATACAATGTAATAGATATGCAAACCAAGTATATATAGGGAAACAGCAATGGCTGTATGTATATATAAAGAAACAGCAATGGCTGTATATATATTCATAGATGTCTCTCGCAATGGGATATCAACTGTAACGAGTTATATTATAGTTATATCAAATGTCACCCATATGTGCACAGCTCAAGATGAACACATAGAACATATACATAAGCATATATAAGACACATACAAGACATATCATAAAGCAATCTGTTATACATATAATCATATCCATATATGGTCTCACACATGTCAGAGTGGCTATCTATATATTCATACAAAGGCTCTCACAATAGGGTGGCGTAGTCGGACATAATCAATATAACGGACTACCATTAGCCTGACCACCCTGAGCCACGGAACCGGGTTGCCACTACTACCCCCATCGTTCCCCTATTGCCCGGATCCGAGTGCCCCACGGCCCAGGGGGTGAGTCAGCTTTGGCGTAGTCGGCAGGATTTCGTGCCCGCAACCACCGGGTACTGCGTGCCTGAAAAAAGACTTTTGTAACTTACCTGTGGCGAAGTTTCCCGCCGTCCGGAGTCGTTTCCCGCCATCCGGAGCCGATTCCCGCCATCAGACGCCATCTTGGACCGTTTCCCGCCGTCTTCTGCCGTCTTCCCGCCATCGGACGCCATCTTCAGGATGCCGCGCGGGAAGAAGAGGGGCGTGGACGTCAAAACCGCGCGAGATCCGAAGCTCCGCCCCACGCACCGACGCTGCGCAAGATCCTGGAAGGGAGAGAGAGCGACGCTGACGTCATCGGAGTGCGACGCCAGGTCCTCGTCCAGAGCAGCAGCGGAGCCGCGGCCTACAGAAGAGGATCGTCGGAAGGTAGGCCACGCTTCACTAGGGGGGGAGGAAGATGTCGGACACAGAGGCGCCCACTACCACCAACGCAGCTGCAGCAGCGGTGATGCCCTTTTCCTTGCCCTACATCCCTGGAGCGGCCTGGCTGCCCAAATACTCAGGGGAGCCCCATGCCCTAACTGACTTCAAGGAAAGACTGTACAGTTTGTTCCAAGTTTACCCCCTGACAGAGGAACAGAAGGTCAGCATATTGACAGGGCAGTTAACTGGCGCAGCCCAAAGGGAGGTGAAATCATGGCCCATTGAGGAGAAAGGGACTGTGAAGGGTATTCTGGCCCGGCTGCGGGGTACCTTTGATACACGTACCTCCGCTGAAATTAAAATGAGGTTCTATGGATGTAAGCAGCGGGCACAGGACAGCATCAGAGACTATGCCCTAAATCTGCAGGAAGCCTTGAGGGCTATTCAACAAACTGACCCTGGCAGTGTGCAGGAAACCGATAAGCTGCTAACAGAACAATTCATAGAGGGTCTGCTGTCCAGCACCCACAGGGCCCAGCTGCGCCTCATGTTCTTCCAGAACCCCGACCTGACCTTTGCCCAATTTAAGGACAGGGCCATAAGGGTGCTCCGTGAATCTGCAACCAGTGGCGCTATAAACCCCCGGCGCCCTGCTATCACCTACCACCAGGAGGCGGCGCCCTCCTCTATGGACTCCGTGGAGGCTGATGCACAGGCCCTGAACCAAGCCCCGTCGAAAGGCCTGCACCACCAAGTCCAGGAGCTGACCAGGAGCGTCGCGGCGTTGACCAGGACCGTCCAGGCGTTGCAAGTGGACCCGTCAAGACCCATCAAGCTGGCTTCAAGTCCGGAGGATGTCCCGTGGCGTCGACAGAGGAGGATCCCGTCGTTCCGAGGGAGGCCCACAGACCGCTACGCAGAGGATGGACAGCCCATTTGCCGTCGATGCAACCAGCCCGGACACATTTCCAGGTACTGTAATTTAAGCGGGTCCAACCTGGGGCAGAGGGCCGACCCCCAGGCATAAGATCACCAGGCCCTTATAATTGGCGTGATAAGTACGTTGGGGGGCGCCCGGTTTTACCCGTGGTGCTGGACGGTATCCCCATGAGCGCCTTGCTGGATACTGGGTCGCAAGTAACCACAATCCCTTATGTACTTTTTAAGCAGTATTGGACTGATGCTGATATCACACGGTATCCAGACAGTAACTTGAGCATAATCGCCAGTAATGGCTTACCCGTGCCGCAGATGGGGTTCAAGGAGATGACCATTAAAATTGGTAAAGTTGAACTACCGGCACAGGGAGTGATTATTGTGGACATTGACCGTCATGAAAGTCACCCTAAAATAACTGTGGGTACTAACATAATTGAAAATTGTCTTTTAGAAGTAATTGTAATTCTACAACAGGTGGCGGTGAATGCTAGTTCCAGCCAACAGAGAGTCCTCAACAAGGAGATAAAAGCCCTGATGAGACAGCAGCAGGTAGAACTGTCTGGTGGTGAGATCGGTAGCGTAAGACTCAGTGATCCATTCCCCATTTCCATGCCTCCCAAAAGTGAAATGATGATCTGGTGTCGGACTGCAATCGGGTTGAGAGGTAGAGACTACCAAGCCATGGTAGAACCCGTGTACTCAGACAGCAGGCCCACCATTTTGACAGCCCAGGGGGTGGTTGATGTCCGTCATGGGAGGGTGCCCGTCCGCATCCTCAACATTGGGGAGAGGGAAGTACACTTACCCAGGTACGCTACACTCGCCAAACTGTTTGTCGTCGAACACCAAGCTATCAGGGCCGTGGAACCCTTGCCTCCATCTCCACAGGCGGAGGGTAATGGCTCCCAGAAACAAAAGGAGGACTGGTGCCAGAAACTCCACGTGGGTGCTGACTCCACTCCCCTGCACCAAAAACAAGGAGTCTACCGGGTGGTACGGGAGTACGAGAAAGTCTTTAGTAAGCACCCGCTAGACTTCGGCAGAGTAAAAGAGATAGAACACCACATCCCCACAGGGAGCCACCCACCAATAAAAGAGAGGCACAGACCTGTACCCCCTGCACATTATCAGAACGCCAAGGGTATGCTAAGGGAGATGAAAGAAGCTGCGGTCATTAGAGACAGCTGTAGCCCCTGGGCAGCCCCCTTGGTTCTGGTCAAAAAGAAAGACGGCACCATGAGAATGTGCGTGGACTATAGACAAATCAACCGTATCACCCACAAAGACGCATATCCGCTGCCTAGAATAGAAGAGTCTTTAGCCGCACTAAAATCTGCTAACTTCTTTTCTACTTTGGACCTTACTAGCGGGTACTGGCAGGTTCCTGTGGCAGAGGCTGACAAGGAGAAGACCGCCTTCACCACCCCGATGGGACTGAGCGAATTCAACTGCATGCCTTTCGGGCTCTGCAACGCACCAGGGACCTTCCAGCGGCTGATGGAATGCTGTCTAGGGCACCGAAACTTCGAGACGGTCCTCCTTTACCTGGACGACGTGATCGTCTATTCGAAGACCTACGAGGGCCATCTCAAGCACCTGGCCGAGGTGTTCGAAGCCCTGGCAGGCTATGGCCTGAAGGTGAAACCATCGAAGTGCCACCTGCTGAAACCAAAGGTCCAGTACTTAGGGCACGTGGTAAGCGCGGAAGGAGTGGCCCCCGACCCTGACAAGGTCACGGCAATCAAGAGCTGGCCAAGCCCCTCGAACATCAAAGAGGTGAGACAGTTTCTCGGGTTGGTAGGCTACTACCGAAGGTTCATCCCCGGGTTCACTAAGATGGCAGCTCCTATGCAGGACCTCCTGATCGGACAGTCAAAGTCCAGAAGTCAAAAGCCACCCTTCAAGTGGGATAAACCGGAAGAGGAGTCCTTCCGCCAGCTAAAGTTGGCCCTCACGGGGGATGAGATCCTGGCCTACCCTGATTACGGCCAGCCTTTCATTCTCCACACAGATGCCAGTAATGTGGGACTGGGAGACGTACTGTCCCAAAACCAACAGGGCAGAGAACGGGTGATCGCATATGTCAGCCGGAAGCTGAGGCCCACCGAGAGGAACCCGGAGAATTACAGCTCCTTCAAGCTAGAATTCTTGGCGGTGGTGTGGGCCGTGACGGAACGCTTCAAGCATTACCTGGCCTCCGCAAAGTTCACCGTGTACACGGACAACAACCCGTTGACACACCTGGACAATGCAAGACTGGGTGCCCTGGAACAGCGGTGGATGGCCCGTCTCTCCAACTATGACTTCGTGATCAAGTACCGGGCAGGCAAAACCAACGCCAACGCGGACGCCCTATCAAGGATGCCTCACTTACCTGAAGGTGACGAAGACCCAGAAGAGCTGGAGGAGGTAGAACTCCCCGCGTTTCACCGGTATGGAGCCGCTCAACACTCTCACCGCGTGAAGGAGGAGGATCTAACAACTGTGATGATGAATCCCCTACCTCACCACAGCTGGGCCGAAACCCAAGATAGTGACCCTGCTGTCCGCCTGGTGAAAGATCTGCTGACCCGGGAAGACGCCCGCCTAGATCCAGATGCCCCAGAGGAAGCCAAGCAGCTATGGAAGGAGAAGAGCAAGCTGTTCCTCTACGAAGGCAAGTTGTGCCGAAGGATTGTCAACCACCGGACGCACGAGCTGACCTGGCAAGTCGTGGTCCCAAGGCGAGATGCAGCTATGGTCCTGGGAGCTTACCATGACAGAGCGGGACACTTCGGTTGGAAGAAACTGGAGTTCCTACTAAGAGGAAGGTTCATTTGGGTCGGCATGAGAGGAGCAGTAGAAAAGTGGTGCAGAGACTGTGGCCCTTGTCACCTGAGGAGGAAGGACCGCACCAGCCAGAAGACACCCTGGAGGCCCATCGTCACCACGCAGCCTCTTGAGCTGGTAGCTCTGGACCACGTCAAATTGGCTCCAAGCCGGTCTGGATACATCTATGCCCTGACAATCGTGGACCACTATTCCCGTTTTCTAGTGTTGGTCCCGGTAAAGGACTTGACAGCCCAAACAGCGGCCCGAGCCTTCCAGCAATACTTCTGCCGTCCACACGGGTATCCGGAACAGGTCCTGACAGACCAGGGTCCAGCGTTTGAAGCTGAAATCTTCCAGGAGTTCTGCAACCTCTATGGCTGTAAGAAAATACGGACAACGCCTTACCACCCCCAAACCAACGGGATGTGTGAGAAGATGAACAATATAGTCATTGATCTCCTGAAGACGATGCCCCTGGAGGAACGCAGCCTGTGGCCAGAAAAATTGCCGGACCTGGTAGACATGTACAACAACATCCCGGTGAACGCTACAAACTGCACCCCGGCTTACCTGATGCGAGCTAGACCAGGTAAGCTGCCCATAGACCTGGAGATGGGAGTCCTAATACCTGAGGACACCTCCCCGGATGCGGACTGGGATACGGAAAGGCAACTGCAGTACAAGAAGGTACAGGAGAGAGTGGAGAAGAGCCTGGCCCAGGTGAGAGAGAGGCAAGAAAAACTCTTCAACCAACACGCCCCTGCTGGTCCCCTAGAACCTGGTGAGCAAGTCCTAAAGCGAAAAAGAAGGCTACATAAGTTGGACGACCAGTTGGAAAGGGAACCCTACACCGTACTGCAGTCTGACCACGACAACCCAAAGGTGTGCGTGATCACTAAGGACGGAGGAGAAACCACTAGTGTCGTCTCCAGAGACCACCTCAAAAGATGCCCCGAGCAACTCCGTAGTGCAGAAGAGGATCAGAGTGACCTTGAACCCGCAGAGGACAAGGAAGAAATGATCAGCACCGTTCTCGGAGAGTTCCCTCAGTCCTGGACTCGCATAAATGATGCCATAGTGGTACCCGTCCTGCATTTCCTGCAACCGGCACAGCAACAACCAACACCAGAGCCGGAAGGTGAAGAGGAGCAAGCAGTTCCAGAGGCAGAAGAGCCTGTACCAGCAGCCCAGGAGAGTCAACCCTCTGCTGACAGTGAGCCTGCCATGCCTGCGGTAAGCCAAAGGACCCGTAGACAGCTGCCTGCCCTACCTGTACACCCAGCTGGTAGCTGTACCCCTAACGCTAGTGGGGAAAGCCAGGTTGGTCCACCACCAGACAGTGGGCTACGTAGGTCAACCAGGAGCACAAAGGGACAGATACCCGCTCGCTGGAGAATATAGAGCGTACTAAGATTGTAAATAACCCTGTTGCCAAATGTTGAATTGTTTGCCAGAGTTACCTGCATGTTTATTAATAGTGTGTTTCAGTCTCTTGCAGCAACCGTAAGGACTCACAGGTTATGGACTTTTTATAACCGGGACCTTGTGTGGACTGCATTCTGAGCCTAACCCAGGAATGAACTAAGACTGTGAAGGACTTGGGGTAGGACAGACCCCCAACTGGTTAAGGCTCCCCGTTGTGTTGGTGATATGGACACCCGGTCACAGGCCACACTGTGACCTAAAGAACTCAATTTGTGCGCCGTCTGTCTATTAATGTTTTATTGTTATGCATATTGTCTTTGTTTATTGTTTAGTCCCGGAGTACTAAATTTCACTAGGGGGGAATGTGTCACCCTACCTGGATGCCACAAGTGTAATAAAGCTGTGTCTGAGAGCAAGGGGGAGGTTCTCTGGTCAGGGGAACATTAGCATGCAATGCCTCCTGTCTCAGGCCAGTAGGGGGAGCTGGCTGCCCCTATAAAAGCTGGTGCTGAGGGCAGGGTTAGGGAGAACTGGATTGCCTGTCTCAGCTCTGAGACGTGTCCCAGAGTGGAGCAGGGACAGAAAGTTGATTGCACCTAAGAGGAAGTGTGGCAGTAGGAGAGAGCCACCAGCCAGAGACAAGAGGCGAAGAGAGCCTGTCTTGGCAGAGAAAAGACTTAATTTACCAGACTTTGGTGTCTGAGGCTGGAAGGATTCCACATCCCCCAGCAGAGAACCAGTCCGCAAGGGACTGCACATTCCTTGGCCTAAGAAGCCTGGAGGTCCTGCCACAACCGAAGGGACCAGTAAAGCCGTACAAGGCTCAGAGCAGAAAGGAACCCACGTCGCAGGCCATACAGGCGAGAAAGCACGGAAGCTCGGAAACGTGGGCTGTTACTCTATAAGGAGGGGATAGCCAGAAGGAGCGCAGAAAGCACGGTAGGCCTACACCCTCACCCTGACCAGGGCCAATTTCCCCGTTGCTCTCAGACATCCAGGTCCCCTCCTAGCTGGGACTGTTTGTGGGTCAGTTTACCTGTTTAGTAAAGACCCTGGACTGCAACCTGTTGTCTGTGTGCTCCTTGCTCCTCCAGCAATATCATCACTGGGACTCTCACTATCATCACTCCCACCATCCACTATACTGCCCTGGGGCCGCACTCTTCCCGTGGGGAGTCACACTACCATAGCTGCACACCTCATCAGCCCCAGCGGTCTGCATGCAGCGGCGGTTCCTAATAACCGCAATCCACGGGTGGCGTAGTCGGACATAATCAATATAACGGACTACCATTGGCCTGACCACCCTGAGCCACGGAACCGGGTTGCCACTACTACCCCCATCGTTCCCCTATTGCCCGGATCCGAGTGCCCCACGGCCCAGGGGGTGAGTCATATACAGCCATTGCTGTTTCTTTATATATACATACAGCCATTGCTGTTTCCCTATACATACTTTGTTTGCATATCTATTACATTGTATTCTACATATTGCATGCCTGTTGGCTTTGATGCAGTGCTTTCCCCACCTGCACGCATGTTTCCCATGGTCCCTGCACTCGCTTCTGCCTGTGATATCCTTGTGATGTCGCTGCAGTTGTGCGTCCCGGTTACCTTGGGAACGGATGCGTCATTTCCGGTGAGCGCACTGCATCCTTGGGTATATGGGCGGTACTTTTTTGACAAACACATTGGTGTCCATGGTGATCGATCACATCATTTTCGACTTATGCAATGCATTCATGGAGGCATCATTTCCGGTGGGCACACTGCATCTCTGGGTGCATGGGCGGTACTTTCCTGATATACACATTTGTGACCATGGTGATTGATTGCATCACTTCCGGTTCACGCAATGCATTCATGGGAATTCCTTGGCGCTATGTCTAAATTCAGTGCCGTTAATATATGCAGGTGAATGAACCGGGTGTAATATAATTAGCTACACATGATTGGTTGGCGTCCCCTTTTTAAACACTGCACTAGTCACTTTCTATATACCCCTTGACAAAGGCTGGTTGCCGAAACGTGCGTCAGGGTTGGTGCGTACGTGGCAGTCTACTCTGAGGTAATTCCTACTGTGTATGATGATATTTACCTGCCCACGGACAAACTTCTGCAATGTGGAATATATGATAATTATTACTCTTCTACTAAATATTGCAATAGGATATTTCTAGCATTTGTGTGCAGGTCAACATGTATGTCAATATACACATGTTAATAATACCGATTTTTACTATGGAATTTTGACAATTTGATTGCCCAACAATTTGTGGCAATCATAGTTATATGATATCTCTGCCTTTTTGTGTGCATCACTTTTTGTCCATGGTGTGACTTTGTATATGTCTATTCACCCCAATTGTTATGTTCAATAAATTTATATTTTTTACATTTATTTGTGATAGATCGCCAACCTTTTGAGCTTTGCTCTCCTCCTTTCATATACAATATAGAGTATAGCGCAGGTGTACATCTGACATCACTGACTCACCAGTGATGTCTCTAGGTGAAGTCCTTCATCTTCGCTTTTCTTCTTCATCTGGCATAGACCGCCATCACTTCTTCCAGCCAGGACTCATCTCTGCATAAAATAACACACAGTTATCAATAACTGATCTCTTCTAGATCGCATTCCACCTATTTTTCCCAGACTTCTACAATACGCCAGATGAAGAAAAAACGTGACATAATGCTGCCCTGCACGGTAACAGGACCCTCCTTTTGTCCCCTCCAATGGAAAACAGTTTCCTAAAAAGTAAATTATATTACAAAAGTAATAATGTCCCTAATTGGACCCTAAAGTGATAATGTTCCCACTTGCCACCATGAGCTAATAATGTATGTTCCTCAATCTGGCCCCCAAACAGTAATGAAGTTCCTTGTCCAGCCTGGCCTACCATGTGTCCAGCCTGACCCCCCCACCCCACCCCATATATCCATCCTGGCCCCCAAGTGTCCAGCCTGCTCCCCCCATCATATATCCACGCCTGCACCCCCCCTCAAATGTGCAGCCTGCTCCCTCCATCATATGTCCAGCCTGCTACCCCCATATCTGTCAAGTCAGCAGTTTTCCCCATGATTGTGGAGCCTACTGAAACAGACTAAATGACCTTTTTAAATGCTTAGGAAGCCTTTGCATGTGTTTTTTGTTAATTATTTTAATTTACTGAGATAATGACTTTTGTGTTTTCATTGGCTGTAAGCCATAATCATCAACATTAACAGAAATAAACACTTGAAATAGGTCACTCTGTTTGTAATGACTCTATATAATATATGAGTTTCACTTTTTGTATTGAACTGAAATAAATTAAATTTTTGAGATATTCTAATTTAGTGAGATGGACCTGTACCTTATAGTTACCCCCTTAATTTCCTGTATATCCTGGCTGTATATACACCAGTGTATATACACTATATATACACTTTTAGGTTTCTCCCTTGCACAAGTATATGATTTGTATACTTCTTGTAACATTCCGACTAGACGTGTCTGGCCTCGCTCAATTCATTTTCATTGAGTGAGGCCACGCATGTCAAGTCAGCGTGTGACCACATGTACGCAAATTGCCTGCACGAGAGAATCCTGACAGTGTGCAGTGTGAGAATTCAGAAGTCTGCTGTCACATAGAATGACTGCAGACTCATCACAAACTTGTACATCCCCTTTAATGCTGCTAAGATAAATAAAAATATGAGAATTAGTCAGTATCACAAATAACATTTACGTACAGGTACTTGGATTCGTTCTCTTTTTCTTTTTTTTTTTTTCATCTTGTCCAGATGCCATTATGACTTTTCTCATCCACAGTTCGTCTCTGCAGACTTCTATGTTCTCTGGTCTTCAGCAGCACATCCCCACACAATGCCCTTAAAGATACAGTGTCATTATAATGCTCCAGAATAAAAATATCTGCCCTACACTGAGCCCCTGAATAAGTAATTGCCCCTCACTATATTCCCTGAAAAAAATATGATCCACACACTGTCCTTCTTATGGTACATGCACTCCACAATGCCATCTTCTTTCCATTCTGGGCCTCCTCTTCACACTGTCTGCTCACACTGTGCCCCCCTATGGAGCCCAGTCTCTATACTGTGCCCCCTCACCACACTCCCCTTCCTTGGCTTACAACCCCTTCCTGGCTGTGCCCTTACACTGTCCCTCCATGCTCCCCACCCTCCACACTACTCGGTCTCTATTCAGTGCCCACTCACACATTTCCCCCTCCCTCCTCATACATTTACCCCCTCACTTTCCATACTGCCTCCTCACACATCCCCCAGTCTCCCCATACTTTGTCCGCACACATCCTCCCACTCATCATACTGTGTCCACCCCCATACCCCCTACATCCTACCATGTCACCCCTTGCTCATCATATTGTGTCTTCAAATTTCTCCCGCTCCCCATATTGTGTCTGCATCGGTCCCTTCCTTGCTCGCAAAATTTGTGTCCTCAAATCATCCCCGTCCATTACAATAAATCTCCCCCCACACAGTAAATTTCCTCCACACACCCTGTAAATAGCCCCACACACTGTAAATAGCCCCCACACACTGTAAATAGCCTCCACACTCTGTAAATAGCCCCCACACGCTGTAAATAGCCCCACACTCTTTAAATAGCCCCCACACTCTCTAAATAGTCCCACACACTGTAAATAGCCCCCACACTCTGTAAATCTCCCCCCACCCTCTGTAAACAGCCCCAAACACTGTAAATAGCCTCCACACTCTGTAAATAGCCCCCACACTCTGTAAATAGCCTCCACACTCTGTAAATAGCCCCCACACTCTGTAAATAGCCCCACACACTGGATATCTCCCCCACCCTCTTCAGCTCTACTAATGTGGAGCACTTACCACCTCTGCGGCGGCGTGACCTGATCACGCTGCTGATGTCGCTGTGACTCAGAGTTTCAATTTATACTCGCGTCAAAAAGATGCAAGTACAATTCATCACTGGGAACCGGTGCGCTGCAAGTTCTGTGACAGCCGGCTCAGAGGACTGCCGACTCCCATGTCGGGGGCGGCAGAATGCAGCCGCCGGGGAAGACACTCGTAATGTGTTAATGATTGGTAAATGTATCAGTATAACGATGTTCCTTGAGATCTGGAGCTTTATTACAACAATGCGAACACATATTGTGGGTTTCTACTTGTTTTAGTCTTTATTACATAAGTCTGTGGATCATAAAGAACATGGCAGTCGTTTTGTTTCTGTCACTATCACTGGAGTGTGAATGGAGCAGTAGTGGGCATGGGTGATTGCCGTTCCCTAAAACCTCTACTAACTTCAGTCATAGTGATGAGACCCCTGTGATCATGCAGTTACTCTGTAACTAGGTGAAAAAACTATTGGATCAGTACTAAAAGTGCATGGACCTTAAATACAGCATTGACTATTTATCAGTATTAAATACATCCTTGTCCTCCTGACTCCTGACTGCCCAAATAAATAGCATTTTATGTTGTATGAAGACATTTAACCACTTAACCACTTAACATGTGAAAAAAGCTATTAACCTGCTGATATGGGGTTAATCTGTAAGTTAATAGCGTTCTGAACCTATCCGGAGCCAGCACTTAGACCCCCCCACACTGCTGGGAGGAAATGGACTTTATTCATCCCAGCTGCCCCAGATTTTGAGCCATAGGGGTGTGGCCTCAGTCACCGCTCAGTACACAGTACGTTGCAAATGTCACCGCGCCCCAGCACTGACTGACAGCCGGCTCATCATCAGAGGTTAATCTGCAGGTTAATAGTGTTTCTTACATGACAGGTTCCCTTTAAAGTTCTCAAGTTTGAAAGTTATCCCCTATCTGAGAGAGATAGGATAAGTTTTCGATTGCGGGGTGTCCGACCACTAAGGCCCCCAACGATCCCGTGAAGCAGGGCTCTGGAGAACCCCATGTGAATGAAGCGGTGATCAATCATACACGCTAACGTTCCATTCATTCTAGTGGAACTGCCGAAAACCAGTTAAGTCCAGCGCTCAGCAAACTCCAGTGTGGCACCCTGCTACCACAGGTACCACAGGACCCAAAAGGGTGCATGGATGGACTTCTCCACAAGAGGCCCTCACTACTTACAGACACCTCCACCCTTCCACCTCATACCATCAGAGGGAGCCCTGTTAGGGATATATATATGGAGGGTGGAGTTAGGCAGTTGAGTTGAGTTCAGTCAGAGAGAGTCTGAGAGCAGTAAAGACGCAGTACGTCTGCTGCTGTACTGAGGGCCCCAAGTGTGGCCGAGGCGAGGAGAGAGGAGAAAGAAGTTAAGGGGGCAGAGGAGCATTACGCGCTCACCCCAAGACACAATCCGGACACCGGGTCCGCGCCTACAGGGTCCTCTATATCCAGTAGGGAATACCGGCATATCAGAAGGCTTTCAGACCCCTGGTCATCCTGAAGCTACCAGCAATAACAGGACTAGGAACCAAGAAGGCCACGGCGTCCAGGGATAGTGGTTGCCAAGGAAAAGTACTACTACCAAGCAGTCAGGTGAGAGAGCAACACAAAACAGAAGATAGGCCAAGTTCCAGGCTGGCTAGAAGCTTAGAGAGAGGAAGACACGGATCAGGAGGCCTTATACCCGCTCACTGGGGAGAGTCTTGAAGTGCACCCTTCCTAGCAAGTACCCTGGACCATACCTGCTGTTACACCAGTAAAGGTACTGAAGCGAGTCCCCTGTGTGCGTGTCCGTCATTCCCTCTGACCCGACCAGGCCATCTCTCACCTGCATCCCTTATATCAACCCTGCCCAGGGGGCCGGCTCCGCCTTTGGGGAGCAGAAACATCCCAGCTGCCATCCCATCACCCCCGGAGATCTGGAGCAGCGCTGGTAACTATTACCAGAAACCACAGGTGGCGTCACGAGACAAACTATTAACAAAACCCCTTTTAAAGAGTGACCCCAGAGTACGGGCTCGGGAGCCGACTGTCACCGGCAGCGGTTGCGATTCCAGTCATACCCATGGCCCTGCTGTACATCCCCGGAGCAAAATAGCTTCCCCAGTATGATGGTAAACCAGACACCCTGTCTGGGTTCAAGAGAAAGATATGCGGTGTACTGGACATGTACTCAATGACTGGTAAACAGAGAGCCACTGTTGTGCTAGGACAATTGGCTGGTGCCGCAGAGCGGGAAATTGAAACCTGGCCAGCCGCAGACCAGGAATCAGTAGCTATCATATTTAAGAGACTGCAAACTGTCTTTGAAAAATGCACCGAGACAGATCTCCGGATGAGGTTCTACCACTGTACCCAGAAACCTGAGGACAGTATCCGGGACTATGCCTGGCATCTACAAGAGACCCTGCGGGCCCTGAAACAGGTTAGTCCAGCCAGCATACATGATGAGGACAAAATGCTGACAGAACAATTCATCCGGGGGTTGAGGTCCCAGGAGGAGAGCAGAACCGTACGGTGGTGGGCCTTAGATCATCAAAATGCCACCTTTGATGCACTGAAGGACATGGCTATTAAGGGTCTGCAGCCCCTGGAACCATCAGATACTGCTATCCAGCGTTACCAGGGTGGGGCCACCCACTCCTCCTTCATTAACTGCCGAAACTAAAATGCAAATGTGACACCCCAGGGGTCTGGTTGCCACAGTAATAGAGATATTATGTCTGAGAGCAAGTGGGAGGTTTCTCTGGTCAGGAGCCCTAAGCATGCAACACTGCCCGCCCAGACCTGGGAGGGGAGGAAACTGCCCTTATAAACTGGGTCTGGGGCGGGATTAAGACAGAGACAGAGCCTGCAGAACAGGCAGAGCAGTTAGAGCCTAGAGTGAAGCTGCAGACACAGGAAAAGATACATCAGGAGCTCTGTAGGAGCAAAGGCAGAAGGCCAGGGGCTGTGAGCAGAGATATAACTCGCCCTGGCTGAAGTTACTAAAACCGGACACAGGAGTCCGAGGCTGTGGGGACTGATATATACCCAGCAGCAGAAACCAGCCGGCAGGGGATTCCAGGTCCTCTGGCCATAGAAGCCCGGAGGCTCAGTCACAAAGAAGGGACCAGCGCCGCCATCCAGGAGCGGAGGCTAACAGAAGGCCCCAAGTCACCAGCCATACGGGTGAGCACCACACGGTATACTCAGGGACGTGGGCTACTTGTAACCGCTGACAGCAAGGTAGCCAGGAAGAGTGCAGATAAACGGGGAGGCCTACAACTCCACCTGGCCAGGGGAACTCCTGCTTGCTCGCAGACTGACCAGGCCCCTTATACTAGCCAGTACTCCCGGGAGGGTCTGCCTTGTACCATCAGTAAAGACCCTGAACGGCACCTCACGTCTCTGTGATTCCTTGCCGCACCAGCACCATTAGCACTGGGACCCTCACACCATCACTCCCATCATCTCTCACATTAGCTGCCCTGAGGCAATACTTCTCCCGTGGGGAGTTATCCCATACTCGGCTGCGCAATCAACATCAGCCTCAGCGGTCGGCAGCGCAGCGGCGGTCCCCACTGACCGCAATCCACGGGTGGCGTAGTCGGACATTTGCTATACATTAAGACTGCCACTGGTTTGACCACCCTGGGCACGGACCGGGTCACCGCCACACGGAGACTACAACCCCCAGCATTCTACAACAGGCCCGGTTCCGGGTTCCCCTGCACAACACAGGCCCAGGGGGCGCGTCAACTTTGGCGTAGTCGGCAGGATTTCGTGCCCGCAACCACCAGGTACTGCGTGCCTGAAAAAGAGACTTTTATACTTACCTGTGGTGAAGTTTCCCGCCGTCCGGAGTCGTTTCCCGCCATCAGGAGCCGATTCCCGCCATCAGACGCCATCTTGGACCGTTTCCCGCCGTCTTCTGCCTTCTTCCCGCCATCCGCAGCTGCTTCCCGCCTTCGGACGCCATCTTCGGGACGCCGCACGGGAAGAAGAGGGGCGTGGACGCCGAAAGCGCGCGAGATCCGAAGCTCCGCCCCACGCTCCGCCCCACGCTCTGACGCTGCGCAAGGTCCTGGAAGGGAGGAAGAGCGACGCTGACGTCATCGGAGCGCGACGCCAGGTCCTCAACCCCGACGATTGACTGTGGAGCCGCGGCCTACGGAAGAAGAGCATCGCAAGGTAGGCCACGGTCCACTAGGGGGGAGGAGGATGCCGGATACCGAGGGGAGCTCCACTGCCACAGCCACCGCCAGCGCAACCGCTGCAGCAGTCATGCCATTCACCATGCCCTATATCCCGGGGGCAACCTGGCTACCCCAGTACTCAGGGGAGTCACATACTCTAAATGACTTTAGAGAAAGACTGGATAGCCTCTTCCAGGTGTACCCCCTCACAGAAGAGCAAAAAGTGAGCATCCTGGTGGCCCAATTAATCGGGGCAGCCCAAAGGGAGGTAAAGTCCTCGCCACCTGGGAGGAAGAGGACTGTCAGAGAAATACTAGCCCGGCTGAAAGACACATTTGGTACCCGCACCTCAGCCGAAATAAAGCTCAGATTTTACGGGTGTAAACAGCGGGCACATGAGAGTATAAGAGACTATGCTCTAAACCTACAAGAGGCCCTGAGAGCCATTAAGCAGGCAGACCCTGACAGCGTGGGAAATGAAGATAAGCTGTTGACTGAACAATTTATTGAGGGTCTACTGTGCAATGCCCACCGAACCCAGTTGCGGGCAATGGCCTTACAGGACCCTGACCTGGACTTTGCACAGTTCAAGGACAGAGCCATCCGGGTGCTCCGAGAACCGGCACCAGGTGGCGCTGTGACCCACAGGCGCCCTGCTATCACTTACCACCAGGAGACGGCGCCCTTGTCTGCAGGGCCTGTGGGAGCTGATGCACAGGCTTTAAACAGTGACCCGGCTACAGACCTGCACCATCAGGTCCAAGAGCTGACTAAGAGCGTTGCCGCGCTAACCAGAACTGTGCAGTCTTTACAGGTCTCTTCTCCAGGAAAGATCCAGCTGGCATCCGGACCGGAGGACGTCCCGTGGCACCGACTGAGGAGGACCCCACCAGCCAGAGGAAGACCCAGCGACAGATACAATGAGGACGGACGACCCATCTGCCGCCGCTGCAATCAACCCGGACATGTGGCAAGGTACTGTCATTTAAACGGGCACAACCTGGGGTAGAGGGCCAACCCCCAGGCATAAGACCATCAGGCCCATCAAACTGGCGTGATAAATACATAGGGGGACGTCCAATCTTGCCTGTGGTACTGGATGGCATTCCTATGAGTGCCCTACTAGACACTGGGTCACAGGTGACCACCATCCCGTACGTGCTCTTTAAACAGTACTGGAATGACTCGGACATAACCCGCTACCCAGATGACGACCTGAGTATCATCGCCAGCAATGGTCAGCCCGTGCCGCAGGTGGGATTCAAATAGGTGACCATTAAGATCGGTAAAGTCGAACTGGCGGCACAAGGACTGATTATAGTGGACATAGACCGTCATGAGAGTCACCCTAGAATAACCTTGGGAACTAATGTGATTGAAAATTGTCTTGCAGAGGTGATTCTCATTTTACAGCAGGTTGCCAAGAACGCCAGTTCCGGCCAGCAGCGTGTGCTCCAAAAAGAGATCCGGGCACTGATGAAGCGGCAACAGGTGGAACTATCTGGTGCTGAGATAGGTAGCGTGAGAATGTGTGACCCATTCCCTATTGCCATGCCCCCAAAAAGTGAGATGATGATTTGGTGCCGGGCAGCTATTGGTCTAAGAGGTAGAGACTACCAAGCAATGGTAGAACCCGTCTACTCAGACAGTAGGCCCACCATTTTGACGGCACGGGGGGTGGTCGATGTACGCCATGGGAGGGTGCCCGTTCGCATCATAAATATCGGGGAGAGAGAAGTACACCTGCCCCGGTATGCCACGCTAGCCAAATTGTTCACCATCAACCAGAACTCTGTACAGGCCGTGGAACCCTTGCCTCCATCTCAACCAGAGGAAGGTAACGGCTCTAAGAAACCAATGGAGGACTGGTGTCAGCAACTGCATTTGGGTACTGACTCCACTCCCTCACACCAGAAACAGGGAGTCTATCGGGTGGTTCGAGAGTACGAGAGAGTGTTTAGTAAACACCCGCTAGACTTCGGGCGAGTAAAGGGGGTAGAACACCACATCCCCACGGGAGACCATCCTCCCATAAAGGAGAGATACCGACCCGTACCCCCGGCACTCTACCAACACGCCAAGCGGATGCTTAGAGACATGAAGGAGGCTGGGGTAATCAGGGACAGCTGTAGCCCCTGGGCAGCTCCACTAGTCTTAGTGAAAAAGAAAGACAACACCATGAGAATGTGTGTAGATTTCAGGAAGGTCAACCGTATCACTCACAAAGATGCGTACCCGTTACCAAGGATAGAAGAGTCCTTAGCTGCATTAAAATCTGCTAACTTCTTCTCTACTTTGGATCTCACTAGCGGGTACTGGCAGGTTCCTGTAGCAGAGGCGGACTGGGAGAAGACCGCATTCACCACCCCGATGGGTCTCAGCGAATTTAACTGTATGCCGTTCGGGCTCTGCAACGCACCAGGGACCTTCCAACGGTTGATGGAATGCTGTCTGGGACACCGGAACTTCGAGACGGTCCTGTTATACCTAGACGATGGTTTCGTCTATTCCAAGACCTATGAGGACCACCTGAAACACCTGGCAGAAGTGTTCGAAGCTCTGGCAAACTACGGCCTAAAGGTGAAACCCTCCAAGTGTCACCTCCTGAAACCAAAGGTGCAATACCTGGGACACGTGGTGAGTGCTGACGGAGTGGCTCCTGACCCTGATAAGATCACCGTGATTAAGGACTGGCCAAGACCCTCCAGCATAAAGGAAGTGCGGCAGTTCCTCGGGTTGGTAGGCTACTACCGAAGATTCATTCCCGGTTTCACCAAAATGGCAGCCCCTATGCAGGACCTCCTGATAGGTCAATCTCGGAAAGCCAAAAACCAGAAGCCGCCCTTTAGGTGGGAAAAGCTGGAAGAGGAGTCCTTCTGCCAGCTGAAGATGGCCCTCACGGGGGATGAAATCCTGGCATATCCAGACTACAGCCAGCCCTTTATCCTCCACACGGACGCAAGCAACATCGGGCTAGGAGCCGTACTGTCCCAGATCCAGCAAGGGAAAGAACGGGTAATCGCTTACGCCAGCCGAAAGCTACGGCCCACGGAGAGAAACCCTGAGAATTATAGCTCATTCAAGCTGGAGTTTCTGGCAGTAGTGTGGGCAGTGACCGAATGTTTCAAGCATTACCTTGCCTCCTCCAAATTCACCGTGTACACGGATAACAACCCGTTGACACACCTGGACACTGCAAGGCTCGGTGCCCTGGAACAGAGATGGATGGCCCGCCTGTCCAACTTTGAATTCACCATCAAATACCGGGCAGGACGCTGAAATGCCAACGCGGATGCCCTGTCTAGAATGCCGAACTTACCGGACGTAGGGGAAGATCCAGAAGATCTGGAAGAAGTTGAGCTCCCTGCGTTCCACCGTCATGGGATTACCCTGTTTTCCCACCGTGTGAAGGACAGGCGCTCCGTGACATTCAATCCCTTGCCCCACTACAACTGGGCGGAGACGCAAGACAGTGATCCCGCAGTCCATTTGGTGAAGGAAATGCTGACCCAGGCCGATGCCCGTCTTGACCCAGATGCTCCGGAGGAGACCAAGCAACTGTGGAAGGAGAAAAGTAAGCTGTTCCTCTACAGGGAGAAGCTGTGCCGGAGAATGGTTAACTCTCGAACACATGAGTTGACCTGGCAGGTAGTGGTCCCAAGACGAGACGCGGCTATGGTTCTGGAGGCATACCACAATGGAGCAGGGCATTTTGGATGGAAGAAGCTGGAGTTCTTGTTGCGTGAACGGTTCTACTGGGTAGGCATGAGAGGAGCCATCGAGAGGTGGTGCAGAGACTGTGGCCCGTGCCACCTGAGAAGAAAAGACCGAGCCAGCCAGAAGACTCCCCTGCAGCCCATCATCACCAGACAGCCACTGGAACTGGTAGCCCTGGACCATGTGAAACTGGCTCCAAGCAGATCTGGGTATGTCTACGCCCTCACAATCGTAGATCATTACTCCCGGTTCCTGGTGGTGGTCCCGGTCAAGGACTTAACGGCTCAAACAGCAGCTAGAGCCTTCCAGCAGCACTTCTGCCATCCACACGGGTACCCGGACCAAGTGTTGACAGACCAAGGACCAGCCTTCGAAGCGGAGGTCTTCCAGGAGTTCTGCAACCTGTATGGCTGCAAGAAGATAAGAACAACGCCCTATCACCCTCAAACCAATGGACTCTGCGAGAAGATGAACCAGGTGGTGATAGATCTGTTAAAAACATTGCCCCTGGGAGAACGCAGTCTGTGGCCTGAGAAACTGCCCGATCTGGTGGACCTGTATAACCACATCCCTGTAGGTTCCACCAACTGTACCCCGGCTTACCTAATGAGAGCAAGACCTGGTAAGCTGCCTATTGACCTGGATATGGGAGTCCTGACGCCTGAGGACACCTCGCCAGAGGCAGACTGGGATACAGAATGGCAGTATCGGAAAGTACAGGAGAGCGTCGAGCGAAGTCTGTCTCAAGCTAGAGAAAGGCAAGAGAAGGCTTATAACCAGTATGCTCCCGCTGTTCCCCTGGTACCTGGAGAGCAGGTCTTGAAGAGGAAGAGGCGGCTCCACAAGTTGGACGACCAGTGGGAGAAGGACCCGTACACCGTACTGCCATCAAGCCATGAGAACCCAAAAATCTGCGTAATCAGTAAGGATGGAGGAGAAACCACAGCCATTGTCTCCAGAGACCACCTGAAGAAGTGTCCCGAGCAACTGCAAAGCCCTGAAGAAGATCAAGGAAACCCTCAACCCGCAGAGGAAAGGGAAGAAATGATCAGTACCGTACTCGGAGACTTCCCCCGGTCTTGGACACAAGTAAACAGCGCTGTCGTGGTACCCGTCCTCACCTTTCTCCAGCCAGCCCCTCAAGTGCCTACAGAGGAACCGGTAGAGCTGGAAGAGCAGCCGGCCCAAGAGGCAGAAGAGTCCACACCAGCAGTACAGGAGGATCAACCCTCTGCTAGTAGTGAGCCTGCCGTGCCCCTAGTGAGCCAAAGAGTGCGCAGACAGCTGCCCAGCTTACCCATAACACCTCCTACACCCTGTAGTGCAGAACCAGTTAGTGAGCTCCATAGGTCCACTAGAGTCACTAGAGGTCAGATGCCCGCTCGCTGGAGAATCTAAACTAATGCACTGTTAATTTATCTGCTAACTGTTTATGGTTTATGTTTGTTGCCTGTTATTAATTATGTTTCTCAGTTACCCTGCAGATTTTTATGGACTAACAGGTTATGGACGCTGGATAACCGGAACAGTTTTGTAGATAGTTGCACCGTGGTGCCTCTTGCGAAGACGGCCGCGGAAGAGAAAACCTGTCTGGCGTGGCCTCCTTGCGGCCCAAAGTAGTTAGTCTACCCTTGCAGCCACGCCCAAGGCCAACGCAAGGGGTTTGCTTTGGACAGGTCCCCTACTTCGCTTAAAGCTTCACCTTGGGTGATATGGACACCCGGTTGCGGACACGCCGTGACCTTTAAAGAACTAAAGCTTCTTGTAAATATGTTATCGTATTATTGTTTATACCCTGTTATTATGTTTTAAAAATGTGTTTAGTCCCGGAGTACTAAAATTTACTAGGGGGGAATGTGACACCCCAGGGGTCTGGTTGCCACAGTAATAGAGATATTATGTCTGAGAGCAAGTGGGAGGTTTCTCTGGTCAGGAGCCCTAAGCATGCAACACTGCCCGCCCAGACCTGGGAGGGGAGGAAACTGCCCTTATAAACTGGGTCTGGGACGGGATTAAGACAGAGACAGAGCCTGCAGAACAGGCAGAGCAGTCAGAGCCTAGAGTGAAGCTGCAGACACAGGAAAAGAAACATCAGGAGCTCTGTAGGAGCAAAGGCAGAAGGCCAGGGGCTGTGAGCAGAGATATAGCTCGCCCTGGCTGAAGTTACTAAAACCGGACACAGGAGTCCAAGGCTGTGGGGACTGATATATACCCAGCAGCAGAAACCAGCCGGCAGAGGATTCCAGGTCCTCTGGCCATAGAAGCCCGGAGGCTCAGTCACAAAGAAAGGACCAGCGCCGCCATCCAGGAGCGGAGGCTAACAGAAGGCCCCAAGTCACCAGCCATACGGGTGAGCACCACACGGTATACTCAGGGACGTGGGCTACTTGTAACCGCTGACAGCAAGGTAGCCAGGAAGAGTGCAGATAAACGGGGAGGCCTACAACTCCACCTGGCCAGGGGAACTCCTGCTTGCTCGCAGACTGACCAGGCCCCTTATACTAGCCAGTACTCCCGGGAGGGTCTGCCTTGTACCATCAGTAAAGACCCTGAACTGCACCTCATGTCTCTGTGATTCCTTGCCGCACCAGCACCATTAGCACTGGGACCCTCACACCATCACTCCCATCATCTCTCACATTAGCTGCCCTGAGGCAATACTTCTCCCGTGGGGAGTTATCCCATACTCGGCTGCACAAACAACATCAGCCTCAGCGGTCGGCAGCGCAGCGGCGGTCCCCACTGACCGCAATCCACGGGTGGCGTAGTCGGACATTTGCTATACATTAAGACTGCCACTGGTTTGACCACCCTGGGCACGGACCGGGTCACCGCCACACGGAGACTACAACCCCCAGCATTCTACAACAGGCCCGGTTCCGGGTTCCCCTGCACAACACAGGCCCAGGGGGCGCGTCACAAACAGTGCCGAATAGCGAGCTGGACATCCTGCGCTCTGAAGTGCGTCAGCTAAGTAAAACCCTGACCACTGTCCTGAGTGTCTTGCAGCTACAGGCGGAGCCCGAGCCGGAGGGAAGGATCCTACTCGCCGACAGTCCTGAGAATGTCCGCTGGATGAGGAGAAGAAGGAGGACAACGCCGCCCCGTAGGAGGACAAGGCCTCCCCGTGGGAGGACCAACGACCAACGTCGCCCTCCAAGAGAATTCATCTGCTACCGTTGTCACAAGGCAGGCCATACCACCCGGACCTGTCCTTTAAAAGGGCAAACCCTGGGGCCGAGGGCTGGCACCCAGGAGTAGACCAACCAGGCCAATCAAGCTGGTACCACCGGTTTGTAGGAGGAAGGCCTTTCCTGTCCATCGTGCTGGACGGCATAGCAACACCTGCAGTACTGGACACCAGGTCACAGGTAACCATCATACCTGACATCCTCTACAAAAGGTACTGGTCCCTAGATGAACTCCATCCGCCAGCCGAAAATATCTCTGTGTATGCATTCAATGGCCTTCCTCTTAACCTAGTAGTGGTTAAGGACGTGACAGTGAAGGTGGGGAGAGCGGAACTAAAGGACCAAGGGCTGATTGTAGTGGAGTCTAACCCTGGTGATACAGACTTGTTTATGGTACTTGGTACAAATGTAGTTGGTAACTGTTTGGGAGAAGTGTTGTTCTTACTCCCACAGATGGCTGACACTGCCAAACCGGGGCAGAAGAAGGTGCTCCAGAAAGAAATTCGAGCCCTCCTGTACCAGCAGCAGGTAAAACTAACAAGTGGTGAGATTGGTAATATACGGGTGACAGACCCGATACCCATTGTGATTCCCCCAATGAGTGAAATGCTGCTTTGGTGTAGGGCAGCAATAGGTCTCAAGGGACAGAACTACCAGGCGGTAGTGGAGCCCACTAGCTCAGAGCACAGACCTACACTCCTAACTACTAGAGGGGTAGTTGATGTGCGCAATGGGAGGGTACCTGTACGTCTCCTAAATTGTGGGGAGGAGGAAGTTAAATTACCACGATACGCCACTGTTGTCAGACTGTATACTGTGAATAATGATGCCATACACACAGTGGAATCCTTGACCCCACCGGATACAGTGGAGGACAATGACTCTGAAGCTCAGCTGGAGGAATGGTGTCAACAGCTCCATGTTGGGACTGACGCCACTCCTGTCCATCAAAAACACGGTGTCTACAGAGTGGTTCAGAAATATGAACAAGTGTTTAGTAAACACCCACTTGATTTTGGAAGGGTTAAAGGGGTACACCACATACCCACCGGTAACCATCCACCCATTAAGGAGCGTTACAGACCCATACCACCAGCACATTACCAAAAAGCCAAGGAAATGTTGCATGACATGAAAAAGGCAGGGGTAGTAAGGGACAGCTGTAGCCCCTGGGCAGCTCCCCTGGTCCTGGTCAGGAAGAAGGACGGTAGCATGAGGATGTGTGTAGATTATAGACAAATTAATCGAATAACACATAAAGATGCATACCCTTTGCCCCATATAAAGGAATCCCTGGCTGCCCTAAAATCTGCCAATTACTTCTCCACATTGGATCTCACTAGTGGGTACTTGTAAGTCTCTGTTGCTGAGGAAGACCGGGAGAAGACAGCTTTCACCACCCCGATCGGATTATGCGAGTTCAACAGTATGCCGTTTGGGCTCTGCTTAGGACACCGGAACTTTGAGACAGTGTTGCTGTACCTGGATGACGTTATTGTGTACTCGAGGACGTATGAAGACCATCTGAAGCATCTGGCGGAGGTATTTGAAGCATTGTCCCGGTATGGGATGAAACTAAAACCTTCCAAGTGCCACCTGCTCAAACAGAAGGTTCAGTACCTGGGACACGTAGTCAGCTCAGAGGGAGTAGCACCAGACCCGGAGAAGGTCACTGCCATCCAGAAGTGGCCTGAACCGAGAAACTTCAATGAAGTACGTTAGTTCCTGGAACTGGTCGGGTACTACAGGAGGTTCTTAAAGGATTACACCAAAAAGGCAGCACCTTTACAAGATCTACTGGTAGGACAGTCCAAGAGAGGTAAAAGTCCCCCATTCCAGTGGGGTAAGGAACAGGCTGAATCCTTTGCAGTAATGAAGGAAGTCCTAACTGGTGAAGAAATCCTGTCTTACCCTGACTACAGCCAGCCATTCCTCTTGTACACCGACGCCAGCAACGAGGGACTGGGAGCTGTGTTGTCCCAGAAGCAAAACGGCAGAGAAAAGGTAATTGCGTATGCCAGTAGGAAGCTTCGCCCTACTGAGAGGAACCCGGAGAATTACAGTTTCTTCAAGCTTGGTCTGGGCTATCACTAAAGATTCAAGCATTACCTAGCCTCGACTAAATTCACAGCCTTTACCGACAATAATCCCTTGACACACGTGGAGACAGCCAGGTTGGGAGCCATGGAACAGCATTGGGTGGCCAGACTGTCGAATTATCAGTTCACAATCAAGTACCGGGCAGGTCACAAGAATACCAATGCTGACGCCTTGTCAAGAATGCCCCACCAGTCGGACACCGAGGATGAAGTGGATGATTTCAAAGAAATTGAACTACCTGCTTTCCACAGAAATGGAATGGTCCACGAGCATCACGCCTCCAGAAGATGTCATTGTAGGACGCCAAACCCTCTACCTCATCACAGCTGGAAGGAGACCCAGGACAGTGACCCGGTTGTCAGCCTCATCAAAAGACTGATAACCCAAGAAGGTTCTCACCTGGAGAAGGATGCTCTTCCACAAGCCAAACACCTGTGGAATGAGAGAAGCCGGCTGTTCATCTACAGAGAGAAGCTGTACAGAAGGTATGTCAACCCCAAGACCCATGAAATGGTGTGGCAGATTGTTGCACCCAGGACAGATATCCAGATGGTGTTAGAGGCCTACCAGGATCAAGCAGGTCACTTTGGCTGGAAGAAGCTGGAAACCCTGCTGAAGGACCAGTTCTATTGGGTTGGAATGCGGAGCTCCATAGAAAGGTGGTGCCGGAACTGTGGGCCCTGTAGCCTCAGAAGGAAAGACTACGGCAGCCAGAAAGCACCCTTGCAGTCCATCAAAACAACCCAACCCCTGGAGATTGTCGCTCTGGATCACGTCAAACTATCACCCAGCAGATCAGGCTACTCCTATGCTCTGACCATGATGGATCACTATTCCCGGTTCCTGGTGCTAGAACTTGTCAAGGATCTGACAGCAGAAACTGCAGCAAGAACGTTCCAAGCCTACTTCTGCAGACCCCATGGATATCCTACACACATTACCCTATCGGGGCTGCTCCAAGATATTGGGAAGGGAAGCTTTAGCATAAGTTTCAGGATTAGGGTCATCGAAGACCATTAGAAAGGCCACCAGGAAGGCCTGCAGGTCCAAGACGATAGGATCCCATGCTATCCATAGGGGGGTGATCCATTTCAAGGCATCACCCGCTAGGTAGGACATCAGAAATGCTACTTTAACCCGATCAGTGGGAAAATGGTGAGCATAAAATTTGAAATGTAGCATGCATTGCTCCACAAACGCACGACTTTGTTTTGGGTCCCCATAATACCGTGGTGGATCAGCAGGAACGAGTGCTGATAGCTCCATTTGGGCTGGTGCGTAAATCGCTTGGACCTCAGCTTGAGAAAAAGTTTTTCCTTGGTGCACTTATTCGCCAGACAAGGATTCAAATGTCTCTGAAAGCGAAGGGCCGTTGGGCTCAATGGGAACCATGGCCTGAGCAAACTGTTACGCAGACGCCTGGACTGACTGGCGTGAGCATGATTAGTGATCCCACTGTACCATGAACCAAGGAGTGCCTGGAGGGGCGTAACTAAGCATCAACTCGGTCCGACCAAGGTCACACGACGGCTCAGTCGACTCCGTGAACCAGGGAGGAACCGCGCAGAGGGACCAGGTGCTACTTCAGGTCAGACCCCGGTCACAGCTGTTGACCCACACCAGGGAATGCAGGAACAGGGAGGTTCGGCTGGCATACAGGTGGATACTGGCAGGCACAGCTGGTATGCAGACAGGTGGGTATTGGCAGGCACGGCTGGTATGCAGACAGGTGGGCACTGGCAGGCATGACTGGCATGCAGACAGGCGGGTACTGGCAGGTAGGATCGCAGGCAGGATAGGGACCAGTACAGACTGGGACACAGGGGAGGAGTCCTGAGGAGATAATTTGCATATTCCCACTGCATTTTGGGGTAAGTGAAGAGTCTCCGCGAGCTCAAAGAACACTGGATTTTGTCTGTTGGAGCTGAAAAGATGACAGCGGTAAACCAGGGGAGGAGTCCTGAGGAGATAATTTGCATATTCCCACTGCATTTTGGGGTAAGTGAAGAGTCTCCGCGAGCTCAAAGAACACTGGATTTTGGCTGTTGGAGCTGAAAAGAGGATAGCAGTAAACCAGGGGAGGAGTCCTGAGGAGATAATTTGCATATTCCCACTGCATTTTGGGGTAAGTGAAGAGTCTCCGCGAGCTCAAAGAACACTGGATTTTGGCTGTTGGAGCTTAAAAGAGGACAGCGGTAAACGCATTTTGAAGGGTTTTTTTTTAAGCTTTTTTTCACTGTTTTCAGAACATTAACAGTAAGAACATGGAAGAGTCCAGGAGCCATTTGGTGAGCTGCATATCCTGCTACATGTTCACAGACTTGCCAGTGGAAAAGCCAAACTTCACATGCCAGAAATGCAAGCTTGTGTCCCTGTTGGAGGAAAAGTTGCGAAATCTAGAAAAGAGGTTAACTACCTTGAAAATCATTAAGGAAGGTGAAGAGTTCTTAGACAGAGCAGAATTATCTCTTCATGATTCAGAAAGAGAAGAAATTCGAACTGCACCTGAGGAAACAGAGGAATGGAAGCATGTGACCCACAGAAGCAGGAGGATCGAGAGGCAGTCAGCACCCATACTGCTCAGGAACCAGTACCAGGCTCTCTCGCAGGAGCACCATGAAGAAATACAGCAAGATAAGACTTTGCCCACAATGAATAACCTTGTAAGCCCTCAGAATCCTCCTGGATGGAGAAAGAAGAATGTTGTGAAGAAAAAACGGAGAGTGGTGGTCATGGGGGATTCCCTGTTAAGAGGAACAGAGGCCGCTATCTGCAGACCAGACATAACCTCAAGAGAAATGTGCTGTCTTCCAGGAGCAAAAATTAAAGATGTGTCTGACAGGATATCAAGACTCTTCAGACCTACAGATCACTACCCATTCCTGCTAATACATGTGGGGACAAATGACACCGCAAGAAAGGACCTGGAAACCATCTGCAGTGACTTTGAAGACTTAGGCAAGAAAGTGAAAGAATTGGGAGCGCAGGTGATCTTCTCATCCATCCTCCCAGTGGATGGCCATGGAACAATGAGGTGGAATAAGATTCTAGAGGTGAACAACTGGCTACATCGATGGTGCCGTCAACAAGGATTTGGATTTCTGGATCACGGAATGAATTACCTATACGAAGGACTACTTGCTAGAGATGGGGTGCACCTTACGAAGACTGGAAAACATGTATTTGGAAGTCGCCTTGCTACACTCATCAGGAGAGCTTTAAACTAGAACAATGTGGGAAGGGAAGCAAAAGGCCAGAAAAAGCCATACAGCTGACAAATACTATTGAGATCTCTGCTACTGGAAGTGGAAAAGAAGAACAAAGACAAAACAATTTAAATAATAAAAATATGGGAGGAAGAGAAACCAATCACAAACTAAAATGTTTTTATACAAATGCACAAAGCATGGGCAACAAACAAGGAGAATTGGAACTACTAATGCAGGAAAAGAAATATGATGTCATTGGAATCACTGAAACTTGGTGGGATGATACACATGATTGGAATAAAAGGCTAAAAGGATACAACTTATTTGCAAGAAACAGACTTGATAAACGAGGAGGAGGTGTTGCATTGTATGTTAGAAAAGCGTATATCTGCACAGAGATTGAAGCTTCAGAGACTGGGAGTTCTGTGGAAACTGTTTGGGTAAGAATACAAGGAGAGAACAACGGAAAGGACACCATTGTAGGCATTTACTACAGGCCACCTGGGCAAGCTGAAGATATGGATGAACTCTTTATGTATCAAATGACCAAGTTCTCCAAAAAATATGACGTAGTGGTCATGGGAGATTTCAACTATCCAGACATTTGTTGGGAATCTCTCTCAAGTAAAACTAACAGGTCAAGCAAATTCTTATCCTCTCTTGCTGACAACTTTATCTTCCAAAAGGTAGGGGAGAAAACAAGGGGATCTGCTACTTTGGATCTAATCCTTATAAACAGGGAGGAAATGGTTGAGGAGGTAAAGGTGGCTGGGACCCTAGGAGGCAGCGATCATGCTATTATAGAATTTTGGATAACTAGAGGAGGAAGACATGTGAAGACTCAAACTTCAAGGTTAGATTTTAGAAAGGCAGATTTTAAGAGACTCAGAAAGAGAATAGGAGGGATCCAATGGCTGGATGTCCTTAAGGACAAAAATGTCCAGGAAGGATGGGAAATTTTTAAAAATGAGATTCTCAAAGCACAATCGTTAACAATCCCGAAAAGTAGGAAGAATGGGAAGCATTTAAGGAAACCAGGATGGATGAACACAGAACTTAAACACATGCTAAAAAGAAAGAAAGAAATGTTTATTAAATGGAAAGAGGGAGGCATATCTAAAGAAGATTATAATGCAGTCTGCAGATCCTGTAAGGCACGTATCAGGTTAGCTAAACCTGACAATGAATTAAGGCTTGCAAGAGATGTCAAAAGCAATAAAAAAGAATTTTGGGGGTACGTCAAAAGTAAAAGAAAAGTCAAAGATGCTATAGGATTTTTACAGGATGAAAATGGAGAAATGGTAAGAGAGGATGTTGAGAAGGCCGAACTTTTTAATTCCTATTTTGCATCTGTTTTCTCTCAGAAAGAAAATGTAACATCAACTGATCTTCACTGTCCTTTCAAAGGAATAGAAGAATCCAAGTTATCTGTAAACAGAAAGATTGTGAGGGAATATTTAGCTAACATAAATGAGTTCAAGTCTCCAGGTCCAGATGAATTACACCCCAGAGTACTGAAGGAGATCGTAGAAGAAATTTTAGAACCACTCTCCATAATCTTTGAAAATTCTTGGAGAACAGGAGAAGTCCCAGAAGACTGGAGACGAGCAAATGTTGTTCCTATCTTCAAAAAGGGGAAGAAGGTGGACCCAGGGAACTATAGGCCGGTGAGTCTGACTTCTATACCAGGAAAGATCTTTGAACAAATTATTAAACAGCATGTATGTAAGTACATGGATAAGAATGAAGTGATTAACCAGAGTCAGCATGGGTTTGTAACTAACAAGTTGTAGCGCTGGCGTCCCTGCCCTCTGCTAGGCAGGGACGCTGCTCCCCTCACCGCTCTGCTGTCAGCGCGCGCTCCGTCCCGGCGTCCTCTCCCCGCTCTGCTGTCAGCGCGCGCTCCGTCCCGGCGTCCTCCTCCTGCTCTGCTGTCAGCGCGCGCTCCGTCCCGGCGTCCTCCTCCTGCTCTGCTCTCAGCGCGCGCTCCTTCCCGGCCCCTGTGCTTAGGGCGCGCGCGCGCTCCCCTCCTCTTAAAGGGGCCGCGCGCGCCGCCCTAAAGAGTCCCCGGCCAATGGCCGGAGGACTTCATCATATATAAGGCACCTCCTCCAAAATGGAGGTGCCCGAGCAATGTTGTTTGCACCTGTGTCTCACCTGTGCTTCAGCCCTCAGGTCCCGTTGCCAGTTTCCTGCCAGTTTCCTGCCAGTTTCCTGCCAGTTTCCTGCTAGTTACCTGCCAGTTACCTGCCTGATTCCTGCCTGAATACTTGTTACCTGTCTGCCAGTCTGAGGTCCGACGGTCTGCCTTACTACTCCTGTCAGTCTGTCTAAAGGACCAGCCTGCCCGCTCACCTGGGAGCGCATATCAGCTACCTGCCTGCTTGCCTGAGGTCCGACGGTCTGCCTTACTACTCCGGTCAGTCTGTCTATGGACCAGCTTGCCCGCTCACCTGGGAGCGCTTCTCCGTTATCTGCCTGCTTGCCAGCCCGGAGGCTCCGTTGTCACGTGCTGTGACCACCAGCTATCTCAGAGACTCTTGCCCGCTCACCTGGGAGCGCATCTCCGTTACCTGCCTGCTTGCCAGCCCGGAGGTCCTGTTGTCACGTGCGGTGACCACCAGCTATTCCAGAGACTCTTGCCCGCTCACCTGGGAGCGCTTCTCCGTTACCTACCTGCCTGCCAGCCCGGAGGTTCCGCCGTCACGTGCCGTGACCACCTGCTATTCCAGAGACTCTCGCTTGCTCACCTGGGAGCACACATCTACCATCTGCCTGCTAGCCTACCCGGAGGCTCTGCCATCACAGGTCGTACCTACCCCTTACCCAGAGACTGCCCTGATCACTTGCCGTAACTCCCTGTCCGTTCACCCAGAGACTGCCACCCGCTCCCTTACAAGGGCCGCCCCCTTGTATAGTAGCTCAGAGGTTCCGCCTCCCGGACCCGTTACAGTTTGCTCGGGCCATGGAACCCGGTGGCACCCAAGCTCCCTCGCTCACGGACCTGTGTCATGAACTGTCCCGTCAAAGGTCCCAACAGGAGTCCATCCTGGGTCACCTGCGGAATGTCAATACTCGCCTGGATACTCTGACAACACCACCTGCAACTACGGCCAGTACCATGGTATCCTTTTCCGGACCCCGGCTCTCTGCACCTCCTCGCTTCGGAGGCGACTCCGTCCTGGCTCGGGGCTTCATAAATCAGTGTGTAGCACCCTGAGGATTCGGCTGCTACAGGGGTATTGCACCTCAACCCAGAGGTGTGATATTCCACTCCCGGGTAAGGAAGGAGTGTGGAACTGAGCTCAGATAGACTGCATGCACTACATACATCCCATTCCAGAGGAGCAGGCCGACGGTACTCCCACTTGGAAATGTGCAGGTACAACCGAGCCTGTTCCTGGCTGGAGTGGGAGGGGGGTGGTACATCCCATGTAGTGTAGGGGCAGATAGGGGGAGCAGTCTGGGTAGTGATAGGAGCTCATTGGGTGCTGGTCACCTGAGCTCACACATAGAGGGATATATAAGGAGGGCACCAACTTAGATCAGGGTCAGACGCTGAGAACAAGTCAGTTGGAGAGGAGAGAGAAGGAAACAGCAGCCCTGGAGAGAGAGAGAGTGGAGCAGAGAAAGACCCAGAGGGGGAAGACTGAAGGGACCCAAGAACCCAAATTAGAGCACCGGGTGAGGAGTCAGCAAGAGGGTACCGGAACCCAAGCTGGTGGGGGCAAAGACATTCCCCAGCCAGAGACCGGAGACCGTGGGCAGTGTCTGTCACGGTCACCCACCACATTCACCCCGAAGGCACACCACGTGGAGGGTCAGGGAACCCAAGGCCAAGGGTGTCCCAAAAGAAGGCCCGAGGGAGCTGGACCTAGGTGAATCACTGGTGGGGACGGCTGAAGAAAGGACAGAGGGAGAGCTCAGGGCCACGCTCCGGACTTGTTTGGGGGTTGGCTGGATCCAGGACCTGGTGGACGCAGCACGGCTCGGGTGGTCACTAGCAGCTGGAGTGACCAGTACAACATCAGCAGTAAGTAAACACCCTTAACTGCACAACCCGAGTCTGTCTTCATTGCCTGCTGCATCGCACCACCACAACCCCCATCCTCTGCGCCTGTCCCCTCTGAGGCTATACCCCTCCCGTTGGGGGTGATCCCACCAAGCTGCGCATCCACCATCAGCCTCAGCGGACCCTGCAGCAGCGGCGGCCACAGTGACCGCATCACAACGGGTGGCGTAGTCGACACAAAAGAACTTTAATAACATCTGTAGGACTGCCACATAACACTGAGCTTGACGCCCTGGGCACGGGACCGGGTCACAGCCGCTCGGAGACTACAACCCCCCATCTGATCCGGTGCCGGGTATTCCCCTCAAAAAGGAATATGTCCCAGGGGGCGCGTCAACTTTGGCGTAGTCGGCAGGATTACGTGCCCGCAACACCCGGGTACTGCGTGCCTGAAGAAAAGTGCAAGTTTACCTCAGAAAGAAGTCTCCCGCCGGTTCCGGAGGGTCCACGCCATCGGACTCCATCACCAGTCGTTTCCCGCCGATTGTCCGCCATTTCCAACTTGTTCCCGCCATCTGCAGAGTTTCCCGCCACTGGGCGACGCTTCCCGCCAAAACCGCAGATTTCCCGCCTTGGAAGAGCAGCGGACGCCATTATGGGCGTGCCAAAGGAGGGCAAGAGGCCACCTCCCATCGTGGGCCAGGACAGAAAATGGCGCCAAAAGTGGAAACCGCCCCCACCAACAGAGACTGTGATGCTGGAGGTGTCTGTCAGCGTGAAAGAACTCCCCCTGGAGCTGACAGTCACCGAGTTGCCCCGGGACCGCCCTCGAAGTGGGAGGAGACGAAAGAGAAGAGAAAAGATGGGTGTCGCTTGGAGCAGTCTGGAGCGAGCGCACCCGGAGGCAAGAGGTCTAACAAGGAGTAGCGGAGAAGCTCACCCGGAGATGGAAAGAAAGCAGAACAGCACCGGCCCGCTGGCCAGGAGTCTGCTAGAGACCGAGGAAGGAGGGCAGAGCAGCACCGGCCCGCTGGCCAGGAGCCTGCCGGAAGCCGAGCAGAGCAGCACCGACCCGATGGTCAGGAGCCTGCTAGAGTCCACAACCCCGCTAGGTCTAGCGGAGATCCTAGCGCAGCTCCCCCGAGACCGGGAGTGTGCACAAACTGCCCTGGAGGGCCTCGCATGGAGGATGGCCCGGGTACAGCGCGAGATACTGGCGGAGTGGAGCCGGGAGATGGCCCAGCAAGCAGAGACCAGTCAACGGAGCACGCTACCCTGGAAGAGGAAGCAGACCGCCTCTGAGGATGGCGCGGGAGGACCCAAGGCCGGAGACGGCGCCGAGGAGGGAGCCGAACGCATGGAGGCAGGTAAAGGGGACGCCTATACCCCAAGCCGTGACACCGCTTACCTGCCCCAGCTCCCCGTCGCAGAGCCCGAAAGTCCCCCTGCTGTGCCCGTAGCCGTCAGGTCACCGCCATGGACTAGGCCCCGACCGGAAGCCGCCGCAGCGACCCCTGTGACGTCACGCGCCCCGACCCGGAGCGTGACAAAGCAGGAAGTACCACCAGCCTGGTCGCAAGGCCTAGTACCCCCGGGCGCCGCATCACCAACAGCGCCCCCTACCTCCGCGGAGCCTCCGGCCTGGCCGCAAGGCCAGGTAGCCCAGGGCGCCGCCGTCCTAACGGTGCCCTTCACCTTCCAGGTGCCCCAGGCCTGGCCGCAAGGCCTGGGCAACCCGGGCGCCACCACCACCGCGCCCGCCCCCGCAATACCTAGGGTGCCACACCTGGGGGAGGACCTCTTCGGCCAGCTCACATGGCCGGACGGGCGGCCCTTCATCTGGCCCGAAGGGTACCCTGAGCTGGAGCGGCAGCAAAGACTAGGGCCCTTGTGTGAGCCCCTAATTCCGGCTCCGAAGCCCGTGGCTCGGGTCTCGCCTCCTCTAGCAGAAGCCCAATTCGTGTGGGACCCCACGGGAGAAGATTTGATGGGGTTCACCGGAGAAACTCGGGCAGCCGCAGCTGAACGTACAGAGTGTTGCCATCAACAGCTGGCAGAGTTTAAGAGAGAACGGGAGGAGAGGCGGGTCAGAGAACAACAGGCCCAAATCCAGAGCGCGGAGCAGAAGAGCCGGACTAGGAGGAACCCCCGTGCAGCGCATTGTCCCCGCACCATCGGGACAGTGATAAAGTTCAACCCGCAGCATGGGTGGGGCTTTATTCGGGACCGTAACAACCGCGGTGACGTTTTTGTGACCCGCAGAGACGTCGAGTCCCACCTGCCGGAGGGTCACAAAGGCCGTGACCTCTACGTCGGAGACGAGGTCACTTTCACCCGGCACAAGTGTGCCAAAGGACCTTACGCCCTCCACGTGCACCGCTTGACGGAGGAGGAGTTGCGGTACGGGGAGGAGGAGCCAGAGGACCCGGACGGGTCTGAAGAAACATCATATCAAGAAAGAGCAGGAGGAAGACGCCGTTGAGTGCGGCAGAGCAGGAGCTGTAAATAGTTACCCAATCGGGGTATATAGAAACTGAAACTGTTGCTGCTGCTAAAATAGTCCCCGTTGGGACCAGTGAACTGTTTTACCCGTTAACCCCTTCATCCTACAGGCTGAGGACTGTGAGCAGCCATTCCCTTTCCTCTACCTGGCCGAGGACTGAGAGCGGCCAACTTCCAACTTCCCCTGTATATAGTTGCGCGTCCTAAAGCGCCCCTACCGGTTTTATAAGAAAACCAGATTTTTCTAAGAGACTGTCGCACTTTTCCCGGACACACGTTGCACAGTGTCCGGAGGAGGAACCAGAGACAAGAGAAGTCTACGAGAATGTTTATATAAAAAGTTTTATATATATATAATGTTTATATGTTTTATATGTTCATATAAAAATTTTGTATGTTTTGGTGTTTTATGTCTTACAGCCCGAGGACGTGCTGTGATTTGCCAGGGGGGAATGTAGCACCCTGAGGATTCGGCTGCTACAGGGGTATTGCACCTCAACCCAGAGGTGTGATATTCCACTCCCGGGTAAGGAAGGAGTGTGGAACTGAGCTCAGATAGACTGCATGCACTACATACATCCCATTCCAGAGGAGCAGGCCGACGGTACTCCCACTTGGAAATGTGCAGGTACAACCGAGCCTGTTCCTGGCTGGAGTGGGAGGGGGGTGGTACATCCCATGTAGTGTAGGGGCAGATAGGGGGAGCAGTCTGGGTAGTGATAGGAGCTCATTGGGTGCTGGTCACCTGAGCTCACACATAGAGGGATATATAAGGAGGGCACCAACTTAGATCAGGGTCAGACGCTGAGAACAAGTCAGTTGGAGAGGAGAGAGAAGGAAACAGCAGCCCTGGAGAGAGAGAGAGTGGAGCAGAGAAAGACCCAGAGGGGGAAGACTGAAGGGACCCAAGAACCCAAATTAGAGCACCGGGTGAGGAGTCAGCAAGAGGGTACCGGAACCCAAGCTGGTGGGGGCAAAGACATTCCCCAGCCAGAGACCGGAGACCGTGGGCAGTGTCTGTCACGGTCACCCACCACATTCACCCCGAAGGCACACCACGTGGAGGGTCAGGGAACCCAAGGCCAAGGGTGTCCCAAAAGAAGGCCCGAGGGAGCTGGACCTAGGTGAATCACTGGTGGGGACGGCTGAAGAAAGGACAGAGGGAGAGCTCAGGGCCACGCTCCGGACTTGTTTGGGGGTTGGCTGGATCCAGGACCTGGTGGACGCAGCACGGCTCGGGTGGTCACTAGCAGCTGGAGTGACCAGTACAACATCAGCAGTAAGTAAACACCCTTAACTGCACAACCCGAGTCTGTCTTCATTGCCTGCTGCATCGCACCACCACAACCCCCATCCTCTGCGCCTGTCCCCTCTGAGGCTATACCCCTCCCGTTGGGGGTGATCCCACCAAGCTGCGCATCCACCATCAGCCTCAGCGGACCCTGCAGCAGCGGCGGCCACAGTGACCGCATCACAACGGGTGGCGTAGTCGACACAAAAGAACTTTAATAACATCTGTAGGACTGCCACATAACACTGAGCTTGACGCCCTGGGCACGGGACCGGGTCACAGCCGCTCGGAGACTACAACCCCCCATCTGATCCGGTGCCGGGTATTCCCCTCAAAAAGGAATATGTCCCAGGGGGCGCGTCAAGTGCACCCTGCATTTTGAACTATTGTCCCACCAGTTTAACTCCGACCGAGCCAAAATTGCATTCATCATGTCCCATCTCACCGGGGAGGCTCTGGCCTGGCTAAATCCTCTATGGGAGAGAGGAGACCCCCTGGTGTCCGACTTGCCTGCCTTTCTCACGGCTTTCCGGAAAGCCTTCGAGGAACCCGGACGGAGGACCTCATCCGCATCATCTCTGCTACGCCTCCGTCAGGGAAGCCTCACCGTGGGTCAATATGCCATACGGTTCCGTACCCTTGCCTCGGAGCTGGCCTGGGATAACGAAGCTCTGGTATCCGTCTTCTGGGAGGGTCTGTCCGGCCGTATTAAAGATGAACTTGCTGGTCGGGACATTCCTACCACTCTCGATGACCTAATAACTCTTGCCACCCGGATTGACCTACGGTTCCAGGAACGTGCCAAAGAGGTCACCCGTGAAAAGGGGCTTCCACGTCTGGTTCCTACTTTTCTGAAACCCGTCACTCCTTCCGTTTCTCCCCAGGTACACTCTCCTGAGCCTATGCAGGTCGACCAGACCAAGATGGTCAAATCCCGTCAGGACTTTCGCCGTGCCAAGGGGAGCTGCTTCTACTGTGGCAGTAAGGAGCATCGGATCCGTGCCTGCCCGGAGAGGTCGGGAGAACACCTGTGTCTAGGTTCGCTCAGAGGACTTGATCTAGACAAAAATAAATCCTCTCCATCCCTGCTGCTGTCTGTCTCAATCATCTGCGGGGAGAATCGTTATTCCGAACTAGCCCAACTTGACTCTGGAGCAGCCGGAAATCTTATTTCACTGTCCCTGGTGGAGAAATATCGCATCCCCACCAAACCTCTGGCTGTACCCTTGTCTGTTGTTGCCGTGGATGGGGGCCTCTTATCTCGCCCCATCCAATTCATCACCGAATCCATTACTCTGCAAGTGGGTATGCTGCATTCAGAGAGTATCTCCCTTCACGTTCTGCCTGGACTCTCTCACGCCCTCTTGCTAGGTCTGCCTTGGCTCCAGAGACATGCACCCGTGCTTGACTGGCAAACCGGAGAAGTCCTTCGCTGGGGACAAGACTGTCATAAAACCTGTCTGGTTCCCGTCCATTCCGTCCGTCCCTCTCCTATCCCAGCTAATCTACCTGGACTTCCGATTCCTTATTGGTCTTGTGCTGATGTCTTTGATATGGAGGAGGCAGAGACATTACCACCTCATAGACCATGTGACTGCCCCATCGATCCCGCCAGAGTAATGCAGGTGGCTCCCGTGAGTCTAAATTGTCTCCCTCCTGGTAAGACGTTCGTATCGGTACCTGATCGGGAGAGGATCCTACACTGGGGTCATTCGTCTAAACTAGCTGGCCACGCCGGTCAGAAAAAGACCCTCCAGCTTATTACCCGGCACTACTGGTGGCCTAACCTGCACAAGGATGTTATGGACTTTGTTTCTGCCTGTGTGTCCTGCGCCCGCAACAAGGTTCCGAGACACCTGTCGGCCGGCCGCCTTCTTCCTCTGCCAGCACCTGCTGCCCCCTGGCAGCATATAGCGATGGACTTCGTAACTGATCTGCCCGTCTCTGCCGGTTGTACGGTCATTTGGGTGGTCGCTGACCGCTTTTCCAAGATGGCTCACTTCATTCCCCTGCCAGGTCTTCCGTCTGCACCCGAGCTGGCTAGAGTCTTTATCCGCCACATCTTCCGTCTTCATGGCCTGCCCCGTCACATCGTGTCGGATCGAGGAGTACAGTTCACTTCTCGTTTCTGGAGAGCCACTTGTAAATTGCTAGACGTCACTCTGGACTTCTCCTCCGCTTACCACCCACAGTCTAATGGTCAAGTGGAGCGGATCAATCTGAACCTGACCAGTTACCTCCGGCACTTCGTTAATGCTCACCATTCTGACTGGGTGGATCTCCTGCCATGGGCCGAATTCTCGTACAACAATCACGAGAGCGAGTCTTCCTCCTTATGGGAGAGTACCCGGTCCGCACTCCTTCTGTCATCCGAGCGTATGAAAAGGCACGCTGACAAAGGACGTCTGGATCCTCCTCAATTCCGTCCTGGGGATAAAGTCTGGCTCTCGTCCAAATATGTCCGGCTCAAGATCCCTTCCTATAAGTTGGGGCCTCGGTTCATCGGCCCACTGGAGGTTATCAGTCAGATCAACCCGGTGGCCTATAAATTGAAACTCCCGGCCAACTTACGGATCCCTAACTCCTTCCATGTATCTCTCCTCAAACCTGTGGTACTTAACTCTTTTTCTAAGTCTACAGGTACGCCTCTTGCTCCGGTTTCTGCTGAGGACGAGTTTGAGGTAGAGAACATTCTTGCCACCAAAAGGGTGAGAGGAAAGACCTTTTTCTTGGTAGATTGGAGGGGGTTTGGTCCTGAGGAGAGAACGTGGGAGCCCCGGGAGAATATCCATGCCCCTCTCATCCTAGCTAAATTTTTGTCTGGCCTAAAAAAGGGGGGGCCTAAAGGGGGGGGTACTGTAGCGCTGGCGTCCCTGCCCTCTGCTAGGCAGGGACGCTGCTCCCCTCACCGCTCTGCTGTCAGCGCGCGCTCCGTCCCGGCGTCCTCTCCCCGCTCTGCTGTCAGCGCGCGCTCCGTCCCGGCGTCCTCCTCCTGCTCTGCTGTCAGCGCGCGCTCCGTCCCGGCGTCCTCCTCCTGCTCTGCTCTCAGCGCGCGCTCCTTCCCGGCCCCTGTGCTTAGGGCGCGCGCGCGCGCGCTCCCCTCCTCTTAAAGGGGCCGCGCGCGCCGCCCTAAAGAGTCCCCGGCCAATGGCCGGAGGACTTCATCATATATAAGGCACCTCCTCCAAAATGAAGGTGCCCGAGCAATGTTGTTTGCACCTGTGTCTCACCTGTGCTTCAGCCCTCAGGTCCCGTTGCCAGTTTCCTGCCAGTTTCCTGCCAGTTTCCTGCTAGTTACCTGCCAGTTACCTGCCTGATTCCTGCCTGAATACTTGTTACCTGTCTGCCAGTCTGAGGTCCGACGGTCTGCCTTACTACTCCTGTCAGTCTGTCTAAAGGACCAGCCTGCCCGCTCACCTGGGAGCGCATATCAGCTACCTGCCTGCTTGCCTGAGGTCCGACGGTCTGCCTTACTACTCCGGTCAGTCTGTCTATGGACCAGCTTGCCCGCTCACCTGGGAGCGCTTCTCCGTTATCTGCCTGCTTGCCAGCCCGGAGGCTCCGTTGTCACGTGCTGTGACCACCAGCTATCTCAGAGACTCTTGCCCGCTCACCTGGGAGCGCATCTCCGTTACCTGCCTGCTTGCCAGCCCGGAGGTCCTGTTGTCACGTGCGGTGACCACCAGCTATTCCAGAGACTCTTGCCCGCTCACCTGGGAGCGCTTCTCCGTTACCTACCTGCCTGCCAGCCCGGAGGTTCCGCCGTCACGTGCCGTGACCACCTGCTATTCCAGAGACTCTCGCTTGCTCACCTGGGAGCACACATCTACCATCTGCCTGCTAGCCTACCCGGAGGCTCTGCCATCACAGGTCGTACCTACCCCTTACCCAGAGACTGCCCTGATCACTTGCCGTAACTCCCTGTCCGTTCACCCAGAGACTGCCACCCGCTCCCTTACAAGGGCCGCCCCCTTGTATAGTAGCTCAGAGGTTCCGCCTCCCGGACCCGTTACACAAGTCATGTCAGACTAACTTAATTTCCTTCTATGACAGAATCACTGACTGGGTGGATCAGGGAAATGCTGTAGATATAGTATATCTTGACTTCAGCAAAGCATTTGACAAAGTATCTCACACCATCCTTATTGAAAAAATGACCAAGTATGCAATGGACCAGGCAACTGTTAGGTGGATTCATAACTGGCTTAGTGATCGGACTCAAAGGGTGGTTGTAAATGGCTTCACATCCAGCTGGATGAATGTCTCAAGTGGGGTACCACAGGGCTCTGTCCTGGGACCTGTATTGTTCAACATCTTTATCAATGATTTAGATGAAGGAATTGAGGGTAAACTGATTAAATTTGCTGATGACACAAAGCTAGGAGGGATAGCTAATACTAGAGAAGAGAGAGAGAGGATTCAAAAAGACCTAAATAAACTGGAGCAGTGGGCAGCAAACAACAGAATGATTTTTAACAGGGAAAAATGCAAAGTACTACATCTGGGCAATAAAAATGAAAAAAGCATATACAGAATGGGAGGAATAGAGCTAAGCAACAGTACATGTGAAAAAGACTTAGGTATACTAATAGATCATAGACTGAACATGAGTCAACAGTGTGATGCAGCAGCAAAAAAGGCAAATACAATTCTGGGATGTATTAACAGAAGCATACAGTCTAGATCACGTGAAGTCATTATCGGTCTTTACTCCTCTTTGGTCAGACCTCATCTGGAATACTGTGTACAGTTTTGGGCAACACATTTTAAAAAAGACATAGACAAACTGGAGCAAGTTCAGAGAAGAGCGACCAGAATGGTGACTGGTCTGCAAACTATGTCCTATGAGGAACGGTTGCAGGATTTGGGAATGTTTAGCTTGCAAAAAAGAAGACTGAGAGGAGACTTAATAGCTGTCTACAAATATGTCAAGGGCTGTCACATTGTAGAAGGATCATCTTTATTCTCATTTGCACAAGGAAAGACTAGAAGCAATGGGATGAAACTAAATGGGAGGAGACACAGATTAGATATTAGAAAAAACTTTTTGACAGTTAGGGTGATTAATGAGTGGAACAGGCTGCCACGAGAGGTGGTGAGTTCCCCTTCAATGGACGCCTTCAAACAGAGGCTGGACAGACATCTGTCTGAGATGATTTAGTGAATCCTGCTTTGAGCAGGGGGTTGGACCAGATGACCCAGGAGGTCCCTTCCAACTCTACCATTCTATGATTCTATGATTCTATGATTCTATGAATGGAGCCGCAGGTGCAGTGGACAAGCAGAGGAGAGCAAAACCCGCAGATGCAGTAGAAAAGCAGAGCAGAGCAAAACCCGCAGACGGGGTAGACAAGCAGAGCAGAGCAAAACCAGCAGATGCGGTAGACAAGCAGAGCAGAGCAAAACCTGCAGGTGCGGGAGACAAGCAGAGCAGGGCAAAACCAGCAGGTGCAGTAGACAAGCAGAGCAAAGCAAAACCCGCAGGTGAGGTAGACAAGCAGAGCAGCGCAAAACCCGCAGGTGCGGTAGACAAGCAGAGCAGAGCAAAACCCGCAGGTGCGGTAGACAAGCAGAGCAGAGGAAAACCAGTAGATGCGGTAGACAAGCAGAGCAGAGCAAAACCCGCAGATGCGGTAGACAACCAGAGTAGAGCAAAACCCGCAGATGCGGTAGACAAGCAGAGCAGAGCAAAACCCGCCGGTGCGGTAGAAAAGCAGAGCAAAGCAAAACCCGCAGATGCAGTAGACAAGCAGAGCAGAGCAAAACCCACAGATGCGGTAGACAAGGAGAGCAGAGCAAAACCCGCAGATGCAGCAGACAAACAGAGCAGAGCAAAACCCGCAGATGCGGTAGACAAGCAGAGCAGAGCAAAACCCGCAGGTGCGGTAGACAAGCTGAGCAGAGCGAAACCGCAGGTGCGGTGAACAAGCAGAGCAGAGCGAAGCCACCGGTGCGGTGAACAAGCAGAGTGGAGCAGAGCAAATCCGCCAGTGCGGTGGACAAGCAGAGCGGAGCGAAACCGCAGGTGCGGTGAACAAGCAGAGCAGAGCAAAACTGCAGGTGCGGCGAACAATCTGAGCAGAGGCGAAATCGCAGGTGCGGTGAACAAGCAGAGCAGAGCGAAATCGCCAGTGCGGTGAACAAGCAGAGCAGAGCGAAACCGCCAGTGCGGTGGACAAGCAGAGCGTAGCCAAACCGCCGGTGCGGTGAACAAGCAGAGCAGAGCAAAACCGCAGGTGCGGTGAACAAGCAGAGCAGAGTGAAACCGCAGGTGCGGTGAACAAGCAGGGCAGAGCAAAACCGCAGGTGTGGTAAACAAGCAGTGCAGAGCAAAACCGCAGGTGCGGTGAACAAGCAAGACCAGATACACACAAGGTACTTACAATGAAGTAGTGAGTGTACACAAAACTCACAAACAGAAGTTCAGAGACAACAAGTTGGAGTTAGGTGCAGGTTCAGACACTGCAGGAAAAGGGAAGGTTCAGACATAGAGAGAAACAGGTAACGGGATAGGACACAGTTCAGACAGGAACTGAACCAAGAATAAGATACAGGAACGAGCCTGGGAACTCAGCCCCCAGGGTGGCAGAGACAGACTAGAAGTCACAGATACAGGTAACAGGCCTGGGTATACAGCTCCCAGGGGCAGAAGCAGACAAGATACAGGACAGGACCTGGCAACTCAGTTTCACAGAACACACTGAATGAAAGTGTTGCTCAGGCTCCCCCTACTGGGTGGAGGGGGTTTAAGTATCCAGTGACTCACAGCAATAGGCTGGGGAGGCATTAGGAGTGCGCACACAGTAACTATAAGAATCAGGCAGTAGCCCCGCCGCCGCCCTAAGCAATCAGATACAGTAAGAGACACAGCAGGTACTGGAGCAAAGTGTGCAGCGTGGATTGATAGGTAAGATGGCGGTCTTGCATGGTGGGAGGTGGTAAGCCATGCCAGCACGCCGCAAGGGATGTTACAGTTATGTTATAATGAATGCATTTATTTACTAAACCAGGAGAGCGCATAGGTCCTCTGTAATTTTAGCACTATGGACGCTTTGTACACAGCACTTTCTTCTATGTAATATATAGAACAATATGTATTAATTTCGCCTCTATTATCTTTTCAGGCATCTACAACATTTTCAATATTTTATCCAGTCTTATCATCCAGGGCGTGAGTATCTTTCCAATTGTTCTTCTCTTTTCTTCCTACTACTAATATTTCTGTCTTTTTATCCAGTTCTTTTAGTCATAGTTTTAGGGGCCTGAGATACCAGATCTGATCTGGGGGCCAATCGCTGGTTCACCATAAACCCTAAGGTATCTATTTATCCATCTAGTGATTTACTACTATTCCTTTTCTTCCTAATACTAATATTTCTTTCTTTTGTCCCAGTTATGTTAGCAATAGTTTTAGGGGCCTGAGATACCAGATCTCAATTCATCACCAGCTGGACCATACCAAGACCTTCAGTAGGAGAGTCCAAGGTCAGTGCAGGACATGGTTTACACCTCTGCTCACACACAGATATCACATCGTCTCTTGGCAGATTTTTTGGTATTTTATGTGTAACCATTGAAGTCTTTATGTATTTTACAGACATATAAACATCTGAATGTGCGGCCCCAGTGACAGCTGACATGCGGACACCCCTCATTATATATGTAAGTATTATAATAAATACCAATCTGTATAATTCTACCATCTCCTATTGTGGCACCCCAGGGGTCTGGTTTTCCACAGTAATGTAATGTTATGTCTGAGAGCAGGTGGGAGGTCCTTTGGTCAGGGATCCTGTGCATGCCACACCTCCTGCCCAGTCTTGGGAGGGGAAGAACTTCCCCTGTATAAACCCGGGGCTGAGGCAGGGTGAGTCAGACAAGGAGAGTGGAGACAAGAAGCAGCATAGGAAACAGCAGAGTTACAAGGAGTCAGGGGCTGGCAGCTGCAGAGCTCGCCCTGACTAAGAAGATTCTTTACCGGACCCGGAGTCCGAGGCTGTGGGGACTAACTCCTACCCAGCAGCAGAATCCGTCAGGCAGGGGATTTCAGGTCCTCTGGCCCAGAAGCCCGAAGGCACGGTCACACGCGTGGGACCAGCACCGCCATCGTGGAGCGGAAGCCATTAGAAGGCCCCGAGTCACCGGCCATACGGGTGAGCACCACACGGTACACTCAGGGACGTGGGCTACTTACATCAGCTTCTAGCAAGGTAGCCAGAAGAGTACAGTCAGTTTGAGAGGCCTACAACTACGCCTGGCCAGGGGAGATCCCATCTGCTCAAAGACTGACCAGGCCCCGTTTGCTAGCAAGTACTCCGGGAGGGTCTGTCGTTGTTACCAGTAAAGACCCTGAACTACACCGTACCGTCTCTGAGTGGTTCCTGCTACCCCCATCATCCACGTCGGCTGCCCTGAGGCCATACCTCTCCCGTTGGGGGTTATACTATCACGCTGCACAATCCTACCACCGGCCTCAGCGGTCTGCCCTGCAGCAGCAGCTTCCTGGCTGCACTCAACGGGTGGCGTAGTCATCAACTATTTACTACTAATAGACTGCCGTCTAGTTTGACTCCCTGGGCACGGACCGGGTCACCGCCACGAGACTACAACCCTCCACTGATCCGGCTCCGGGTAGGCTCCCGCGTGCGCAACGCAGCGCGACACAGGCCCAGGGGCGCGTCAACTTTGGCGTAGTCGGCAGGATTTCGTGCCCGCAACCACCGGGTACTGCGTGCCTGAAAAGCAAAGACTGTTCAAACTTACCAGTGGTGAAGGTTTCCCGCCATCCGGCGCCATCTTCTACCTTCTTCCCGCCATCCGCGAAGTTTTCCCGCCATCCGGCGCCATCTTCGACCTTCTTCCCGCCATCCGTGGAGTTTTCCCGCCATTGGACGCCATCTTGAGGACGCCGCGCGGGAAGAAGAGGGGCGTGGACTCCGAAAGCGCGCGAGAACTGAAGCCCCGCCTCACGTCCGGACGTTGCGTAAGGTCCTGGAAGGAGCCCAGCAGACGCCGACGTCACAGGAGCGCGACGGAAGGTCCTCAACCCTGATGATCCACTGCGGAGCCGCGGCCTACGGAAGAGGATCATCGCAAGGTAGGCCACGGTCCACTAGGGGGGAGGAAGATGTCGGATACGGAGGAGAGCTTCACTGCCTCAACCCCCGCCAGCGCTACCGCTGCTGCAGTTATGCCCTTCACCATGCCCTATATCCCGGGAGCAGCTTGGCTACCCCAGTACTCAGGGGAGTCACATACCCTGCATGACTTTAGAGAAAAGCTGGATAGCCTCTTCCAGGTGTACCCCCTCACAGAAGAGCAAAAAGTGAGCATCCTGGTGGCCCAACTAACCGGGGCAGCCAAAAGGGAAGTAAAATCCTGGCCACCTGGGAGGAAGACTGTCGCAGGGATACTAACCCGGCTGAAGGACACCTTTGATACCCGCACCTCAGCCGAGATTAAGCTTAGATTCTACGGGTGCAAGCAGCGAGCGCATGAGAGTATAAGGGACTATGCACTAAACCTACAAGAGGCCCTGAGGGCCATAAAGCAGACCGACCCTGATGGGGTGGGAAACGAGGACAGGCTATTGACTGAACAATTTATAGAGGGTTTATATTGCAATGCCCACCGAACCCAGTTGCGGGCAATGGCCTTACAGGATCCCCATCTGGACTTTGCACAGTTCAAGGATAGAGCTATCCGGGTGCTCCGAGAACCAGCACCGGGTGGCGTTGTTACCCACAGGCGCCCAGCTATCACTTACCACCAGGAGGCGGCGCCCTTGTCGGCAGGGCCTGTGGGAGCTGATGCGCAGGCTTTGGACAATGACCCGGCTCCAGACCTACACCATCAGGTCCAAGAGCTAGCTAAGAGCGTTGCTGCGCTAACCCGAACTGTGCAGTCTTTACAGGTTTCCACCCCAGGGAAGATCCAGCTGGCATCCGGACCGGAGGACATCCCGTGGCGTCGACCAAGGAGGACCCCACCGGCCAGAGGAAGACCCAGTGACCGATACAGCGAGGACGGACGACCCATCTGCCGCCGCTGCAATCAACCCGGACATATGGAAAGGTACTGTTCTTTAAACGGGCACAACCTGGGGTAGAGGGCCAACCCCCAGGAAAAAGATCACCAGGCCCATCGAACTGGCGCGACAGATATGTGGGAGGACGTCCAGTCTTGCCTGTGGTACTGGATGGCATTCCCATGAGTGCCCTACTGGATACCGGGTCACAGGTCACCACCATCCCGTACGTGCTCTTCAAGCAGTACTGGAATGACTCGGATATTACCCGCTACCCTGACGACGACTTGAGTATCATCGCCAGCAATGGCCAGCCCGTGCCACAGATCGGATTTAAAGAGGTGACCCTCAAAATCGGTAGAGTCGAACTGGCCGCACAGGGACTGATCATTGTAGATATTGATAAACATGAGAGTCACCCAAAAATAACTCTAGGAACTAACGTAATTGAAAATTGTCTTGCAGAGGTGATTTTCCTTTTACAGCAGGTTGCCAAGAACGCCAGCAGCGGGTGCTCCAGAAAGAGATCCGGGCACTGATGCAACGGCAACAAGTGGAACTCTCCGGCGGTGAGATTGGTAGCGTAAGAATGTGTGACCCTTTTCCTATTGCCATGCCCCCAAAAAGTGAAATGATGATTTGGTGCCGGGCAGCTATTGGTCTGAGAGGTAGAGATTACCAGGCAATGGTAGAACCAGTTTACTCAGACAGTAGGCCCACCATTTTGACAGCACGGGGGGTGGTCAATGTACGCCATGGGAGGGTGCCCATTCGCATAATAAATATCGGGGAGAGGGAAGTGTACCTGCCCCGGTATGCCACGCTAGCCAAATTATATACCACTAATCAAAATTCTATACAATCTGTGGAACCCTTGCCTCCATCTCACCCGGAGGAAGGTAACGGCTCTAAGAAAGACATGGAGGACTGGTGTCAGCAACTACATTTGGGTACTGATTCCACTCCCTCACATCAGAAACAAGGAGTCTATCGGGTGGTTCAAGAGTATGAGAGAGTGTTTAGTAAACACCCGTTAGACTTCGGGCGAGTCAAGGGGGTAGAACACCGCATCCCCACGGGAGATCATCCTCCCATAAAAGAGAGGTATCGACCCGTACCCCCTGCACATTACCAACACGCCAAGGGGATGCTTAGAGACATGAAGGAGGCTGGGGTAATCCGGGATAGCTGTAGCCCCTGGGCCGCCCCACTAGTTTTAGTCAAAAAGAAAGACAACACCATGAGGATGTGTGTAGATTACCGGAAAATCAACCGTATCACACACAAGGATGCGTACCCCTTACCAAGGATAGAGGAGTCATTGGCTGCTTTAAGATCTGCTAACTTCTTCTCTACCTTGGATCTCACTAGCGGGTACTGGCAGGTTCCTGTAGCAGAGGCGGACCGGGAGAAGACCGCATTCACCACCCCGATGGGACTTAGCGAGTTCACCTGCATGCCGTTCGGACTCTGCAACGCCCCAGGAACCTTCCAACGATTAATGGAGTGCTGTCTGGGCCACAGAAACTTCGAGACGGTCCTGTTGTACCTGGACGATGTCATCGTATACTCCAAAACTTATGAGGACCACCTGAAACACCTGGCGGAGGTGTTCGAAGCTCTGGCGAGTTACGGCCTAAAGGTGAAACCCTCCAAGTGTCACCTCCTGAAACCAAAGGTGCAATACCTGGGACACGTGGTGAGCGCTGACGGAGTGGCTCCCGACCCCGATAAGATCACCGCAATTAAGGGATGGCCAAGCCCCTCCAGCGTAAAAGAAGTGCGGCAGTTCCTAGGGTTGGTAGGCTACTACCGAAGGTTTATTCCCGGTTTCACCAAAAAGGCAGCGCCTATGCAGGACCTCCTGATAGGCCAGTCCCGAAAGGCCAAGAACCAGAAGCCGCCCTTCAAATGGGAAGAGCTAGAAGAAGAGTCCTTCCGCCAGCTGAAGATGGCCCTCACGGGGGATGAAATCTTGGCGTACCCGGACTATAGCCAGCCCTTCATCCTCTACACCGACGCCAGTAACATCGGGCTAGGAGCCGTACTGTCCCAGATTCAGCAGGGGAGAGAACGAGTAATCTCCTATGCCAGCCGAAAACTGCGACCCACCGAAAGGAACCCCGAGAATTACAGCTCATTTAAGCTAGAGTTCCTGGCCGTGGTATGGGCAGTCACCGAGCGCTTTAGGCATTACCTCGCTTCTTCCCGGTTCACCGTATACACGGATAACAACCCGTTGACACACCTGGACACGGCAAGACTCGGTGCCCTGGAGCAGAGGTGGATGGCCCGTCTGTCCAACTACGAGTTCACAATCAAATACCGGGCAGGACGCTCCAATACTAACGCGGATGCCCTGTCCAGGATGCCCAACCTGCCGGACGAAGGAGAAGATCCGGAGGGACTGGAAGAAGTTGAACTCCCTGCGTTCCACCGTCATGGGACTATCCAGTATTCCCACCGGGTAAGGGGTAAGCAGGCTGCTACGTTGAACCCCTTACCCCACTACAACTGGGCGGAAACGCAAGACAGCGACCCTGCCGTCCGACTGGTGAAGGAGATGCTGACTCGGCCGGAGGCTCGCCTTGAACCAGACGCTCCGGAGGAAGCCAAACAACTATGGGCGGAGAAGAGTCGACTATTCCTTTACAAGGGGAAGTTGTGCCGCAGAATGGTCAACTCCCGGACGCATGAACTACTCTGGCAAGTAGTGGTGCCACGAAGAGACGCAGCCATGGTGATGGAGGCATACCACGACGGAGCTGGACACTTCGGGTGGAAAAAGCTGGAGTTCCTGCTGCGCGAGCGGTTCCACTGGGTAGGCATGAGGGGAACCATCGAGAAGTGGTGCAGAGACTGTGGCCCGTGCAATCTGAGAAGGAAGGACCGGGCCAGCCAGAAGACTCCCCTGCAGTCCATCGTCACCCGGCAACCGTTGGAACTGGTAGCCTTGGATCATGTAAAACTGACCCCAAGCAGAAGTGGCTACGTCTACGCGTTAACCATCGTGGATCATTACTCTCGGTTCTTGGTTGTCGTCCCCGTCAAGGACTTAACGGCTCAAACAGCAGCTAGAGCCTTCCAGCAGCACTTCTGCCGTCCACACGGGTACCCGGACCAAGTGCTGACGGACCAGGGACCTGCCTTTGAAGCGGAGGTCTTCCAGGAATTCTGCAATCTGTATGGCTGCCGGAAGATAAGGACGACACCCTACCATCCGCAAACTAATGGACTTTGTGAAAAAATGAACCAGGTGGTAATGGATCTTCTAAAAACATTGCCCCTGGAAGAACGCAGTCTGTGGCCTGAGAAGTTGCCCGATCTGGTGGACCTATACAACCACATCCCGGTAGGTTCCACCAACTGTACCCCGGCTTACCTAATGAGGGCGAGACCTGGTAAGTTACCTGTTGACCTGGAAATGGGAGTCCTGACACCTGAGGACACTTCACCAGAAACAGACTGGGACACAGAGAGGCAGCAGCAGTACCGGAGAGTACAAGAGAGCGTGGAGCGAAGTCTCTGTCAGGCTAGGGAAAGACAAGAGAAGACTTACAACCAGTATGCTCCCGCTGTTCCCCTGGTACCCGGAGAGCAGGTCTTGAAGAGGAAAAGACGGCTCCACAAGTTGGATGACCAGTGGGAGAAGGACCCGTACACCGTACTGCCCTCAAGCCACGAGAACCCGAAGGTCTGTACCATCAGTAAAGACGGAGGGGAAACCACAGCCATTGTATCCCGGGACCACCTGAAGAAGTGTCCCGAACAACTGAGGAACCCTGAAGAGGAACAAGAAGACCATCGACCCGTGGGAGAAAGGGAAGATATGGTTAGTACCGTGCTCGGGGACTTCCCTTGGTCTTGGACTCAAGTCAATGGTGCAGTTGTGGTACCCGTACTCACCTTCCTCCAACCATCATCCCAAGAACCTACGGAGCAACGGGTAGAGCTGGAAGAACAGCCGGTCCAGGAGGCAGAAGACTCCACACGAGTAGAACAGGAGAATCAACCCTCTGCTTATAGTGAGCCTGCCGTACCCCTAGTGAGACAAAGAGCCGGTAGACAGCTGCCCAGTTTACCCTTGACAGCTCCTACACCCTGTAGTTCAGGGCCAGACAGTCAGCTCCGTAGGTCCACTCGGGCCACTAGAGGCCAGTTACCCGCACGCTGGAGAATTTAAAGTGTATAAATTGTTTTATTTATGTTTTTCTGTGTCTTGTTGCTTGTGTATAATTTTGTGTTTCTAGTTATTTTTAGGAATCCTTGGTGGATTTACCGGGAATCCTTGTACATAGTTGGAGCGTAACCCAGGATGGACTAGAGACTGTTAAGGACTCGGGGTAGGACAGACCCCTACCTGGTTACGTCTCCCTGTGTTGGTGAAATGGACACCTTGCTCTCTTCAGAGACTGCACCCGGTTGCGGACACGCCGTAACCATCTTTATATGTTTTCTTATTGTATTATTAATGTTTTTGCCTTGTTATGTTTTTCTAAATGTGTTTAGTCCCGGAGTACTAAATTTCACTAGGGGGGAATGTGGCACCCCAGGGGTCTGGTTTTCCACAGTAATGTAATGTTATGTCTGAGAGCAGGTGGGAGGTCCTTTGGTCAGGGATCCTGTGCATGCCACACCTCCTGCCCAGTCTTGGGAGGGGAAGAACTTCCCCTGTATAAACCCGGGGCTGAGGCAGGGTGAGTCAGACAAGGAGAGTGGAGACAAGAAGCAGCATAGGAAACAGCAGAGTTACAAGGAGTCAGGGGCTGGCAGCTGCAGAGCTCGCTCTGACTAAGAAGATTCTTTACCGGACCCGGAGTCCGAGGCTGTGGGGACTAACTCCTACCCAGCAGCAGAATCCGTCAGGCAGGGGATTTCAGGTCCTCTGGCCCAGAAGCCCGAAGGCACGGTCACACGCGTGGGACCAGCACCGCCATCGTGGAGCGGAAGCCATTAGAAGGCCCCGAGTCACCGGCCATACGGGTGAGCACCACACGGTACACTCAGGGACGTGGGCTACTTACATCAGCTTCTAGCAAGGTAGCCAGAAGAGTACAGTCAGTTTGGGAGGCCTACAACTACGCCTGGCCAGGGGAGATCCCATCTGCTCAAAGACTGACCAGGCCCCATTTGCTAGCAAGTACTCCGGGAGGGTCTGTCGTTGTTACCAGTAAAGACCCTGAACTACACCGTACCGTCTCTGAGTGGTTCCTGCTACCCCCATCATCCACGTCGGCTGCCCTGAGGCCATACCCCTCCCGTTGGGGGTTATACTATCACGCTGCACAATCCTACCACCGGCCTCAGCGGTCTGCCCTGCAGCAGCAGCTTCCTGGCTGCACTCAACGGGTGGCGTAGTCATCAACTATTTACTACTAATAGACTGCCGTCTAGTTTGACTCCCTGGGCACGGACCGGGTCACCGCCACGAGACTACAACCCTCCACTGATCCGGCTCCGGGTAGGCTCCCGCGTGCGCAACGCAGCGCGACACAGGCCCAGGGGCGCGTCACTATCCTAAATGCTCCTATAGAGACTGATGTGAACTACAAGGAGGCTTATTATATAATATTAATATCCTTTTCTTCCCGAAAACCTTACGATCGGCTGCCTGCTGCCAGGGGGACTCTCTGAGGCAATACATCACTTATATACAGGTATGTCACCATCAGTTACTATATACAGGACCCGCAGTCGTTCTCTATACAATGTTGAGGACAGGTCTCTGTTCTACATGAAAATGTTTCTGATGATTGAGGTTTACACTATTTTGTTGTTTTTCTTAATTCTAGAATGAATTCTTCATAAGGGCCGATGACAACCACATGTGCACCGATGATGCACCACTTCAGTCACATGACTGCTACAGCCAATCACAAGCCCCAAAGAGTCAGATATCATCACTTCTGGTCCCAATGGAGAGCACAGGAGTGGCCTGCGCTGGAGCGACAGGAGTGAGGGCAGGTGAGTATATGTGATTTATTATTTTACACTATTACCTGGCTTCACATTGGACTTATGTCTAAAAAGAGAAATTTCAATTTGGAGAAAAGAAATTAAAATAACATATGCAGAGTGCAGACACATGACCCATAGCACTGCGCAATACACTAAGTATTAGTAATGAAACCAGGCATAATTAATCTGGCTGTTACTTACAGGGATATTAACCACTGAGAATTTCTTCACTATAGTTGGGATACTGTCTTCTATTTGTTAATAAAAATGAAGTTTTTGCTTCTTTTGGATATGTGGAATCAGTGTATTTTTTGTCCATTGGACAATAGGAATTTGTATAAATACTTATCAACATTTTACTGCCCAAAATTGTGTCATCTAAGCCTTACCCAGGAAAGGCACCTGAAATGACCACTTCTGAGCCAAACCATGACACTTTTATGGACTGTTTCGCTGTATTGCAAGGCATAACTGAGGCTGAGGAAGCGCAATGGTTGTTCTGTCTCCACATAAGGCGACTGGAGGTGCAGCTGATAGGTAAGATGCTATGAGATTTTGTTTTCTTTACCTCCGTATCCAAAATGCGGAGCAGACAGGACCAGCGCAGACTCAGCGTCCGTAGACTTGAATGTAGAACCACAGCGAGGTGCAATTCAAGACTTGGTTTATTGAAAACCGGATACAGAAATAATACTTGATGGTACAATACTGTCGCTTTCCCTGCAGCCTCTGACGTCGGTTTCTGCTAGCCCAGAAAATGGTTTCTGTCTCACAGCAACACTGTAAATAAAATGTATAAAATGGCTGCCAAGAGCAAGAGACCCACCAACTGCCATGCAAAGCCACGCCCAGTTTGAACCAACTTAATTGGAATGAAACGAGAGTGAGCGGTGAATTAATACTGATCAGCGGATGGCGATGTAAATACATTTAGCAGATAACAAATTCAGAATTAATGTTTCAAAAAAAACATCTGAACAGCAATTATTTCTGGGGGAACAACACATTGACTGTCTGAAATTCCATAAGGGATTTCGCTGTTGAACCAATGTCCTTTGAATAAAGTCCGAAAACCTGAAATAATAAAGGCATGATAGCATGCATCAATAAACACTTAAACATATCGTCTTATATTCCATCTTTTCCTGTTCCACCTCGTATTCTGCTTCTTGTTTTTCTTGCGGCGCATCTCCTTCTCTTTCATGAAGTTCTTGCAATCATTAGAGGCGTTAGTGGTCGTCTCTTTTTTTATTTCATAGCCTGCATTGCCTTTTTTTGCTCTGCCTTAGTCAGGACTCGCGTCCGGTCCTTAATGCGATGGAAGTCCTGGTTGGTCATGATCAGGGACAGGCTGGAGGGGTCCTCAGGGGGCACGAATAGGTCCCGTATCAGGTCGCTGGTGATGATCCGCATGATCTCAGGCTTGTGTCTCCGTGACGTGTGATAGTTTCAGCTCAACTCTCGATGGAGAAAATAGTATCTTTGTAATATATCTTATCAGAGATTCTTCTTTCTCCTCCTGGACTGATTTTTCACTCTCAATTCATGGGTAGAGCTGTAAAATCTGAGTAAGATAACAGTTGGTGCTTTCAAAGTTCTATGGAGGGAGGAGCTAGAGGCAGACATTCTGCTGCCAGTTCTCCTGATACGACAGTTGCAGTTCTCCATAGAAATTTATGAGCATCAACTACCATCACTTATCTCAGTAATGGGAAAGTCTGTATTCAATGGAAACAAACTTCTCTCTTAAATTTTTAGAATAAATGATCAGTCCAGGAGGAGAAATAAGTGGATTTCTATAATAGGATATATTACAAAGTTTCTTATTTTCATGTGTGTTGATGTATGAGAAAAGCAAAAATAATCCCAAAAAACGTAAATGCATTATATGACCTCAGTAACAAAATGTTCCCATTATAAAGGAGTGGTTCTGCTATATAGTTATTGTGTATGCAGTGACTGCAACAGCTGCCTAAATTTAGGAAAAACCCCAATGCCAATTTAAAGACACATAGAGGAGGGCCTCAGTAACAAAATGTTCCCATTATAAAGGAGGGGTTCTGCTATATAGTTATTGCGTATGCAGTGACTGCAACGGCTGCCTAAATTTTGTATGCATCCTAATACCCCTTTGAAGACACATAGAGGAGGGCCTCAGTAACAAAATGTTCCCATTATAAAGGAGTGGTTCTGCTATACAGTTATTGCGTATGCAGTGACTGCAACGGCTGCCTAAATTTTGTATGCATCCTAATACCCCTTTGAAGACACATAGAGGAGGGCCTCAGTAACAAAATGTTCCCATTATAAAGGAGCGGTTCTGCTATACAGTTATTGCGTATGCAGTGACTGCAACGGCTGCCTAAATTTAGGAAAAACCCAATACCAATTTAAAAACACATAGAGGAGGGCCTCAGTAACAAAATGTTCCCATTATAAAGGAGCGGTTCTGCTATACAGTTATTGCGTATGCAGTGACTGCCGCGACTGCTTAAATTTTGGACTCATCCCAATACCCCTTTGAAGACACATAGAGGAGGGCCTCAGTAACAAAATGTTCCCATTATAAAGGAGTGGTTCTGCTATACAGTTATTGCGTATGCAGTGACTGCAACAGCTGCCTAAATTTAGGAAAAACCCCAATTCCAATTTAAAGACACATAGAGGAGGGCCTCAGTAACAAAATGTTCCCATTATAAAGGAGCGGTTCTGCTATACAGTTATTGCGTATGCAGTGACTGCCGCGACTGCTTAAATTTTGGACTCATCCCAATACCCCTTTGAAGACACATAGAGGAGGACCTCAGTAACAAAATGTTCCCATTATAAAGGAGTGGTTCTGCTATACAGTTATTGTGCATGCAGTGACTGCAACGGCTGCCTAAATTTAGGAAAAACCCAATACCAATTTAAAAACACATAGAGGAGGGCCTCAATAACAAAATGTTCCCATTATAAAGGAGCGGTTCTGCTATATAGTTATTGCGTATACAGTGACTGCGACGGCTGCTTAAATTTTGGACTCATCCCAATACCCCTTTGAAGACACATAGAGGAGGGCCTCAGTAACAAAATGTTCCCATTATAAAGGAGTGGTTCTGCTATAGAGTTATTGTGTATGCAGTGACTGCAACGGCTGCCTAAATTTTGGAAAAACTCCAATACCAATTTAAAGACACATAGAGGAGGGCCTCAGTAACAAAATGTTCCCATTATAAAGGAACGGCTCTCCTATACTGACATTGCATATGTGTGGCGCCCCTGCGGGTCCAGTTGCCACAGAGGTGCTGCATCTCAGCCAGAGGTGTGGTACCCCACTCTCAGGTAAGGAGGGAGCACTACCCGGGACCCAACCACTCACAACCAACACTACACCACTCCTTAGAGAAGGTCCAGATAGCTCCTAAGGGAGAGCACAGGCCTGGTCCCTGTCAGGAGGGTGGAACTAAGTAGAGGAGGTGGGTTCAGGAAGTAGTATAGGGGAGCACTTGACAAAAGAGTATAAAAAGCAGGGTAGAAACATCTAGAGAGGGCGATTCCTGCTTCCAGTCCTTAGAGCAGGAATTCAATGGTTGTTTAGAGGACCGTGAGGAGTAAGGTCTTGACGGAGAAGGGGCCCAGTCAAAGGGGCCCAGGAGGAGAGTGTGGAGAGAACACCGGAGCAGTAAGAAAGGCTCCAGAGATAGAAGGGATCCTAGGGAAACGGCGAGTGCGGGATGCCACCCGTGAGCCTGAGTTCACGCTGATCGTGAAGGGGTCAGGCAGTAGGGAACCGGCCCCAGGATAGTGGAGGACTGCAAGACTCAGCTAGCCAACCGGAGGTTGCGATATCTTCATGTGCCATAGCCAAAATCCACACACAATCGCTGGAAAGGTGGCTATATAGGACAAAGGGGACAGACAGGATGTTGCCCAACAAGGCCCGCGGTCACTGGCTTGGGACACTGTGTGTGAGGCGCTGGGCAGGAGGGCGAGAGCCAGCGCAGAGAGAGACGACCTGGAAAAGTACACAAGAAGGGGGTCCCGTTCAAGGGCACCCAAGTTATCTGAGAGTAGGCTGGATCAATTCCTCAGAGGACACAGGACAACGTGGGCGGTTATTGTGGCACCCCGACGTCTGGTTGCCACAGTGGCAGCAATGTCATGTCTGAGAGCAGGTGGGAGGTTCCCTGGTTGGGGACAATTAGCATGCAGCACCTCCTGCCTCAGACCAGGGAGGGGAGAAATCTGCCCTTTATAAACTGGATCTGGGGTGGGGTTAGAGAGAGAAGTTCCAGAGACAGGGACAAGTCAGCAGCAGGCTGAGGAGTCCCTGTAGGCAGAGGAAGAAAACGAGGGCCAGGAGGGGAGCTAGCAGAAGCTCATCCTGGCTAGAGACTTACAAAGCCGGACACTGGAGTCCGAGGCTGTGAGGGTTATAAGCCCAGCAGCAGAAAACCACCACGCAGGGGACTTCAAGTCCTCTGGCCCAAGGAAGCCCGGAGGCTCAGCCACACGAGAGGGACCACCACTACTCCGGAGGGGTGAGAGGTACGGAAGGCCTGAGTCGCCAGTCATACGGGTGAGAACAACACGGTACACTCAGGGACGTGGGTTACCACCATGCTACAGTGGGATAGCCAAGAAAGAGTGAAGCCAGCAGGATAGGCCTACAAACTCCCCCTGACCAGTGGGATTTCCCAGTTGCTCTCAGACTGACCAGGCCTCCATTGTTAACCTGTATTCCGGACGGGTCCCTTAATACCACCAACAGTAAAGACCCTGACTTGCATGACAGACTCCGTGTGGTTACTGCTGCTCCCGCGCACCATCACCACCAACATCCCTATTTACTGCCCTGAGGCTATACTCCTCCCGTGGGGAGTTGTACTATCCTCTGCTGCACCCACAACACCAGCCTCAGCGGTCTGCCCTGCAGCGGCGGTTCACTTTGACCGCAATCCACGGGTGGCGTAGTCGGACATTCAACATATAGACTGCCATTTAGTTTGACCACCCTGAGCCACGGCACTGGGTCAACGCCACGGTGACTGCAACCCCCAGCATCTACAAAAAGGCCCGGTTCCGGGTTCCCCGCGCGGCCCAGGGGGCGCGTCATTATAATCCGGCAAATGTAACCTGGAGCATCTTGATAATTGTGAGTAAATACTTGAAGACTGCACCCCACTGTGTCCTTGAATTGCTGCGCCACCTGCCTTGCACTACACCAACAAATCATTATAAACTGTCCTGAGGCCTAGCTCTGCCCGTGGAGATCTGAACCATCTTTGCTGCGTCACCAACGGCCCCAGCGGTCTCTTTCAGCAGCGGCGGTCACATATAGCCGCATACCATGGGTGGCATCACGTACTTTATCCCCAAAAACTTTATTCCCCAATTGACTCTTCATTATTGACCGCCCTGGGCCACGGACCGGGTCACTGCCACCGTGACTACCCCAAAAAGGACCGGCCCGGCTACTGAGTACCCCACGGCCCCAGGGGGCGTGTCATATGCAGTGAATGCAAGAGCTGCCAAAAATGAGCATTTTTACTTAAATTCGGGAAAATCAGTAACGTTCAGCGAATAAGGGAGGGAAACTACAGCGTTTTTAACAGTTTGGCTAGCATAGTGCTTGTGTATGATGAGCGGGGGGAAGTGTTAGATGAGTGGAGGGGCTGGGGAGAGCACAGAAGAGATCAGAGCAGCGGCGCGCTTGTAATCTTTTTTTTCTCCCTGTAACTTTAAGTGAGGAAAGCGCGGCAAGCCAATCAGAGCGCAAGAAGCATCCACACTGTCCAGACACAAGGGCTTCTGCCATTGGCTGCTGAAATCACATGTCCTCTCTATATAAAGAGCGGCCATGTTCCCTCGGCACCATTTAATTCATGTCCCTGGTGATAGACGCTGCTGTTCAGTGTGCTCCTGTTTAATGAGAGATATTAGCTAGTTAGATGGGCGCTTGTTTGGAAGTCAGATAGTGCAGATAAGTCCTCTGCTGTGTACCTGTGAAATCGATCTTGCAGCACTTTTTTTTTTCTTGTGCAATTCATAGAATCATAGAATGGTAGAGTTGGAGGGGACCTCCTGGGTCATCTGGTGCAACCCCCTGCTCAAAGCAGGATTCACTAAATCATCTCAGACAGATATCTGTCCAACCTCTGTTTGAAGACGTCCATTGAAGGGGAACTCACCACCTCTCGTGGCAGCCTGTTCCACTCATTGATCACCCTAACTGTCAAAAAGTTTTTTCTAATATCTAATCTGTGTCTCCTCCCATTTAGTTTCATCCCATTGCTTCTAGTCTTTCCTTGTGCAAATGAGAATAAAGATGATCCTTCTACAATGTGACAGCCCTTGAGATATTTGTAGACAGCTATTAAGTCTCCTCTCAGTCTTCTTTTTTGCAAGCTAAACATTCCCAAATCCTGTAACCGTTCCTCATAGGACATGGTTTGCAGACCGGTCACCATTCTGGTCGCTCTTCTCTGAACTTGCTCCAGTTTGTAATTACAATTACAATTGTAATTGCAATTACTGAGATTCAGACAGAAACAGCAGGGCCCATGGAATAGAACTGTGTTGTGCACTGCTTGTATTGTTCTGTATGCACGAGTATCCCTTCAATCTATTTTTTCACTTGCTAATGTGATAAAGCAAGCAAGCTCTTGTAGTCCACCTTTTGATTTTGTGGGGTAGAAATTTAGCTGTATGCATACTCTGCAGAACTTCTGAGTGCAGAGCACAAAAAAATGTTTTTCATTTGCTAATGTGGTAGTGCCAGCTATAGTAGCCCACTTTGTCATTTTTTTGTGGGTGAAATTCAGCTGTAGGCACAGTAAAAATATATATTTTTTCTGTTGCTAGCCAGAGTCCACAAAAGATTTTTTTGTGCCGCAAATGTGATACACTCTGCTAAAAGCCACCTACTACTTTAGTGGAGTTGAACTTCAGCTGCTTTCAGTGTAAAAAAATAGATTTTTTCTGTTGCTAGCCAGAGTCCACAAAAGTTTTTTTCTGTCGCAAACGTGTTACACTCTGCTATAAGCCACGTAGTCCTTTAGTGGCATTGAAATTCAGTTGCATGCAGAGCTTATGCAGAGTAAAAAAAAATCTATTTTTTGCTGTAACTAACATGATACAGCGCGCTAAATATGAGTTTGAAATATCTTGGAGCATATATTCTATGTTATACAGGCCTCATCCACAGTAAAAAAAAAATACTTTATTCGATTCCTAACGTTATACAGCAGGGGACATCTCAGTTTGAAATAGTTTGGAAAATATCTCGTATGTTATACAGGCCTCATCCACACTAAAAAAAATACTTTGTTCTGTTGCTAATGTGATACTGTAGGAGACATCTCAGCTTGAAATAGTTTGGAGAATATCTCGTATGTTATACAGGCCTCATCCACAATAAAAAAAAATACTTTCTTCTGTTACTAATGTGATACAGTAGGGGACCTCTCAGCTTGAAATTGTTTGTGGCATATCTCCTATGTTATACAGGCCTCATCCACAATAAAAAAAATACTTTCTTCTGTTGCTAATGTGATACAGTAGGGAACATCTCAGTTTGAAATTGTTCGTAGCATATCTCCTATGTTATACAGGCCTCATCCACACTAAAAAAATACTTTCTTCTGTTAGTAATGTGATACAGTAGGGAACATCTCAGTTTGAAATTGTTCGTAGCATATCTCCTATGTTATACAGGCCTCATCCACACTAAAAAAATGCTTTCATCTGTTACTTACGTCATACACTAGGGGACATATCAGGGTGCCAAGGGAGGGTGGCTCATTGCGGTTGAGGGGGGGTGGTGATACCAGAAAAACTGTTAGTGAAGCTGCAAGGGGAGAGAACAAATGGAAGAGGAAGAGGTGATGGGCGCTCAACAGTCAGAAGATGAAGAGGATAATCATCCCCTCTCTGTTTGTGTTTGGCAGGAGGGGACAGAGGAAACAAGCATCAGTGTTACGCAGCCATTAATACAGCCTGGCTTTGGACCTCCTGGAAGAGCCCGACATATGAAGGGCTTCTTGCTGCACTATCTGTAACATGATCCCCGTATAGTTATGATTCGAAATAGTGCCACTCTGTTACATCCACATTATGAGAGTAAATTTTGCCAGATGCTTCCCGCCCTGGAAAGGGACCCGCGAATGCTGGAGTATCAAAACATGCCAAGGCAGCAGTGAGGCACACAGAGTGCAAGTCTGACATGTGTTGAACGACTGGAGAGGATGGTGCACTCCTGATCGAGTCTCCATCTGCTGGGTTGGCTGTAGTGGAAGAGCTGTCGCTCCTAATTCTACTATTTCTTCTATAGTGAAATTGCTGCCACTTCGCTGGTGTCCGCCACTAATTTTTGTAAATGTGCAGAATCCTGATTGGTTCTCCATCTACTGGGTTGGCTATAGTGGAAGAGGTATCTGTCCCCATTATACTACTTTTAATCTACTGAAATTGATGCCACTTCGGTGGTGTCAGGCCCTAATTTTTTTAATGTGAACACTCCTGGTTGGGTCTCCATTTTCTGGGTTGGCTGTAGTGGAAGAGGTTTTAGTCTCCATTATAATAGTTATACTCAAGTGAAATACATTTTTTGAAGATATTGTTCTCCACACAGAGGTACACAAACATGATACACTCAAAATTGGTTTTCAATAAACAGCCATAAGCCGCCCCATCAAATGCATCTGCTGCTTCTTCCTCCTCCTCTGTTACCGTGCCAAGTTTTGTCACGCATGTCTCTGACCGCAGAACCTTTGGTTGTATACCTGCTCGAGTCAGGCTGAGTGAGAGCCCATCAGCTCTAACAAGAGAGGACATGCCTGCTGTGTTTGTTTCACTGAGCACACCACATGTTTCTCAATCCATCGTAACATTTTTTTAATGTGAACATCCTAATTGTGTCTCCATCTGCTGGGTTGGCTGTAGTGGAAGAGGTGTCAGTCCCCATTACACTACTTCTACTCTACTGAAATTGATGCCACTTTCATGGTTTTAGGCCGTAATTTTTTAAAATGTGAACACTCTTGATTGAGTCTTCATCTATTGGATTGGCTGCAGGGGAAGAGGTTTCGGTCTCCATTAAACTACTTCTACTCTGGTGAAATTTATCCCACTTTGGTGGTTTTAGGCCCTAATTTTTGAAAATGTGGAGAATCCTGATTGAGTCTTCATCTACTGGGTTGGCTGTAGTGGAAGAGGTGTCGTTCCTAATTCTACAATTTCTACTGTACTGAAATTGATGCCACTTTGGTGGTGTCTGCCACAAATTTTTTGAAATGTGGAGAATCCTGATTGGGTCTCCATCTGTTGGGTTGGCTGTAGTATAAGAGGTGTCGTTCCTAATTCAACAATTTATGCTGTACTGAAATTGATGCCACTTTGCTGATGTCTGCCACTAATTTTTGGAAATGTGGAGAATCCTGATTGAGTCTCCATCTATTGGGTTGGCTGTTGTTGCAGAGGTTTCGGTCTCCATTAAACTACTTATACTGTGATGAAATTGATGCCACTTTAGTGGTGTCTGCCACTAATTTTTTGAAATGTGGAGAATCCTGATTGGGTCTCCATCTACTGGGTTGGCTGTAGTGGAAGAGGAGTCAGTCCCCATTATACTACTTCTACTCTACTGGAATTGATGCCACTTTGGTGGTTTTAGGCCCTAATTTTATAAAATGTGAACACTCCTGATTGAGTCTCCATCTATTAGGTTGGCTGTAGTGGAAGAGGTTTCCACTCCATTAAACTACTTCTACTCTGGTGAAATTGATGCCACTTTGGTGGTTTTAGGCCCTGATTTTTGAAAATGTGGAGAATGCTGATTGGGTCTCCATCAGTTGGGTTGGCTGTAGTGGAAGAGGTGTTGTTTCTAATTCTACAATTTCTACTGTACTGAAATTGATGCCATTTTGGTGGTGTCTGCCACTAATTTTTGGAAATGTGGAGAATCCTGATTGGGTCTCCATCTGTTGGGTTGGCTGTAGTGGAAGAGGTGTCGGTCCCCATTAAACTACTTCTACTCTACTGAAATTGTTGCTACTTTTGTGGTTTTAGGCCCTAATTTTTTAAAATGTGAACACTCCTGATTGAGTCTCCATCTATTAGGTTTAGCTGTAGTGGAAGAGATTTCGGTGTTCATTAAACTACTTCTACTCTGGAAAATGTGTGCCACTTTGGTGGTTTTAGGCCCTAATTTTTGAAAATGTGGAGAATCCTGATTGGGTCTCCATCTGTTACTTGGCTGTAGTGGAAGAGGTGTCGTTCCTAATTCTACAATTTTTACTGTACTGAAATTTATGCCACTTTGCTGGTGTCTGCCACTAATTTTTGGAAATGTGGAGAATCCTGATTGAGTCTCCATCTATTGGGTTGGCTGTAGTGACAGAGGTTTCAGTCTCCATTAAACTACTTCTAGTCTGGTGAAATTGATGCCACTTTGGTGGTTTTAGGCCCTGATTTTTGAAAATGTGAAGAATCCTGATTGGGTCTCCATCTGTTGGGTTGGCTGTAGTGGAAGAGGTGTTGTTTCTAATTATACAATTTCTACTGTACTGAAATTGATGCCACTTTGGTGGTGTCTGCCACTAATTTTTGGAAATGTGGAGAATCCTTATTGGGTCTCCATCTGTTGGGTTTGCTGTAGTGGGAGAGGTGTCGGTCCCCATTAAACTACTTCTACTCTACTGAAATTGTTGCTACTTTTGTGGTTTTGGGCCCTAATTTTTTAAAATGTGAACACTCCTGATTGAGTCTCCATCTATTAGGTTTAGCTGTAGTGGAAAAGATTTCGGTCTTCATTAAACTACTTGTACTCTAGAAAATTTGTGCCACTTTGGTGGTTTTAGGCCCTAATTTTTGAAAATGTGGAGAATCCTGATTGGGTCTCCATCTGTTACTTGGCTGTAGTGGAAGAGGTGTCGTTCCTAATTCTACAATTTTTACTGTACTGAAATTGATGCCACTTTGCTGGTGTCTGCCACTAATTTTTGGAAATGTGGAGAATCCTGATTGAGTCTCCATCTATTGGGTTGGCTGTAGTGACAGAGGTTTCGGTCTCCATTAAACTACTTCTACTCTGGTGAAATCGATGCCACTTTAGTGGTGTCTGCCACAAATTTTTTGAAATGTGGAGAATTCTGATTGGGTCTCTGTGGCGCCCCTGAGGGTTCGACCGCCACAGGAATGCTGCGTTTCTTTAATGGAGTGTAGTGTTCCTCCTCTGAGGTAAGGCCAGTGTGATAGTCGTGACCTTGAGCTGGTATGCACTAGGTGCTGCTCCCCTGGTTACAGGGAGACTGGGGAACACAAAGTGGTAGGAACCAGTTAGTGGGTGAGGGTGGAGGACTTACTAGTTAGTTACACTTTAGATTTCATATTTAATAAAAAGCCATCTTTGATCAAGAGTCAGATCATTCATTAGAGGAGAATTGATTGATTTAGTTAGTAAGTTTGGTGCATCCTGGCACAACCTGGCTAGTCGGCCTTTGTTGCTGTGTGCTGTCATGGACTGTGTGTTAATGTGACTTCCCTCCGGGAGCGCAGATCCTGTGTGGGCCTGCACCGCAAAGGGACACAGCACTCGTACCCTGGTCTTGGAACGAGAGGAAGGTTGCAGACGGGGAATGTCTCAACCCGGCCGAGGACCAGGATCGAGAAGGTCCGGAGCCTAGGAGTGTGGCTCCACAGCTAATGGATCCCAGGCAGGATGCAGACAGAGCGGTGTACGCCACCTGTCCTCGCCTACCTGATATATTCAGAGGGACTCCGGCTGCAAAGAGGGGTACCGGCCCCCGACACCCGACCTTGCTACTTTACGTCCTGGACGGGAAAGCCCGGTTAGGCCCTGAGGATCCCACCGGGTATCGGATGGAGAGGAATTGCCAGACGTACCCTTGTTCTGAGAGGAGTTCAGAGGGAGACCCGGCCTATTTGCACACACACGGACAGGAAAGGAATCGGTCTGTAGTTCAGGAACACTCTGCTGTAAGGTTGCGACTGAATGCTGGACCTACTCGGAGGTTGTCGGACCCCCGTCTCTGGTTAACGCAGGACTCCGCGGGGAGCAGGGAGTCGCCTTCCTTTGCCATCTGAGTGAGTAAAGCCTTGGAAGTTCACCCCTATGGCCTCTGGACTGTTATTTATGCGCCACCATCGGGATGCGGGATCCCTTCTCCTCTACTACTACCCCCTCCATCCTGTCCTTCTGCCCTGAGGCCTTTCTCCGCCTGTGGGGAGTAGTAATAACTTTGGCCGCAGTAGCACCATGCCTCAGTGGACTGCAGCGGCGCTGGTGACCCTTCACCAGACACCACAGGTGGCGTAGTCGTTAAAATAAGCCACTCAACCCGGACGAGCCCACAACATCTTCCTTTTCATGTAACGGCCCTGAGCACGGGTCGGGTCCGGGCCACGGCTACATCCCATCTCTTTGTCACAGGGCCCGACACCGAGTCCCCCATCACCCAGGGTAAACTCAAAAATTAAAAGGGCTCTTTCGAGAATGAGACGTCACAACCTGGCATAGTCGGCAGGATCGCGTGCCCGCAGCAAAGGAAGAGTGCCCTTTGCTGTCGGGTACTGTGTGCCTTACACCTTGAACTGTCATTTTACACTTAAAAATGGGGCCCGCCCAAGAAGAACAGGCGCCATCATGCTGTGAAAAGACTGCCTTTGAACGCCTCCCATCGTGGGCTGGGCGCCAAAAATGTGGACTGCCCCTTCCATCAGAGACTGTCCGCGGGGTAATGCCCGTCAAACCGGATGGGCTGAACGAAGGTGGGCCTGTCAGCATTCCGCCCAGGAACCGCCCCGAAAGAGGAGGAAGAAGCAAAGCGACAAGGTGCGGCCATTGCAGTCGGAGCTTGGCAGTCAATGGAGGCGGACATGGATGCCTCTGGGGAACAAGACCATGCGTCTACTGAACCCGGTTCAGGCCCTTCACCCGGCGGAGAGCAAGGCGGCAGCGGGTTAACCCCGGGAGATATTGCATTTCTCCAGCAGGAAGCTCCGGAGCTCCTAAGAAGGCAGAGAGAGGCCCAGGAGGTGGCGACGGCTGCGTGGCGGGAGGAGATGCTGCTGCGCATCCGGGACCACCGCCAAGGAGTGGAGGTTCCAGGACAAGTCGACTCGGTGACAGAGGTCGAGGGCGACCTGGCGGCGGGTGAGTGTGCAACCCCTGCCCCGGCTGCAGAGCCTACCATGACTATTCTGGACCTCATGTCGGAGTACCTAATTCCCCAAGCGGTCACCTGGGAGCAAGCGCTGGCTCCAGAGCTGCAATCGGCAGCCATCGGTGGGGACCTGCGATGCCGCCCAAACCCTGATTCAGAGGTGCCTGAAGCTGCGGAGGAAACTACCGGCTCCAACCCGGACTGGTCCGCGTCTATAGAGGACTCGCAGCAACCCATTCTTACCTCGCTACCGGCACCAGCAGTAACCTGGCCCTAAGCTGAGGAGTGGGCCTGGGAAAACCAGGGGGGCGACTTAATGGGCTTCCCCCGGGAGACCCGGGCTGAAGGGCGGAGGAGGAGCCAGTGGTGCAGCGACCAGATATTCCAGCTCGCATGGGAGCAGCGACAGAGGGAGCAGCGCTGCAAGCGCCCCGAGGTCAGGACCAAAGCTGCAAAAACTCGGGCGCGTCAGGAGGAGGCCACCCGTCCCAGTCCCCGGTACGAGGGCCAAGTCGTCCGTTTTCATCATGAGGCGGGGTGGGGGTTCATCCGGTGTCCCCAGTTCCAGGATGATGTGTTCGTCAGCCGGCGGGACGTTGAGTAGCGCCTCAAGAAGGGACACCCCGGTCGGAACCTCTTCCCGGGCGACACAGTGACTTTCACTTGCCACCAGGGGGAGCGTGGGTGGTACGCCCTGGACGTACACAAAGTGTATGGGAGCGACGCCACCCCACACTCAGCCTCAGGGGACCGGCTAGCCTCCGTCGGGAGGAATGAGCCCTTTCCAAGGAGACAGCCCGAGGTTTAAAGCAGCCCCCGGCTGTTGTTACAGTTTTGTTTACAAGTTTGAAAGTTGACTTTTTTCTATTATGTTTGATTTCTACCCGGTTTCTAGAGACACGTATCCCTGCGGACTTGCAGGAGATAGACTCTTTCCCCTTGTATATAGTTTGCATCTCTTTAGGTGCTCCATATTGGTTTTATATAAAACCTCGGATATTCTCTACCTCAAAACCTCAGAAGAAAAACCTGTCAGGGTGGCTCTCCGGGAGGTCCAACTCGGGATATTCATGCCCTGTAGCCACCTTAGGGCCCACGTTGAGGGTTTAGGACAGGTCCCTCGTACTTCTGAACTGACTCTGCATCCGTGCACTTTATCTGTCTGCTTGCAATAATGTCTCTGGAAAATGCTAGTGTAGCACCCTGAGGATTCGGCTGCTACAGGGGTATTGCACCTCAACCCAGAGGTGTGGTATCCCACTCCCGGGTAAGGATGGAGTGTGGAACTGAGCTAGTAGGCTGCATGCACCACATACATCCCATTTCCGGGGGACAGAACTACGGTACTCCCACCAGTATATGTGCAGGTACGACAGCGTCTGTCCCTGGCTGGAGTGGGAGGGGGGTGGAACATCCCAGTAGTGTAGGGGCAGATAGGGGGAGCAGTCTGGGCAAAGCCAGGAGCCCATTGGGTGCTGGTCACCCGGGCTCACACATAGAGGGAGTATAAAAGGTGGGCACCATCTTAGATCAGGGTGAGTTCAGCCTGAGGAGAAGCAGAGCAGAGGAGCTCAGCCAGGAGGGCTGACAGGGAGCTGTGGCTCCGGCTGGGCCCAGCTCCAGAACAGAGCCTGCTGAGAGAGAGAGAGGAGTAAGAAGGACCCAGAGAGGAAACAAGAAGAGAACCCCAAGATCCCAGAATAAGGACAGAAGGGTGAAGGGTTGGCGGACAAGGGCACCGGATCCCAAGCTGGCAGAGGCCAAAACAAACCTTAGCCAGGAACCGGAGGTCGTGGTCAGGATCTGCCACGACCCTCACCAAATCCACTAGAAAGGCATACCAAGTATAGGGTCAGGGAGCCCAGAGGAGGCTTGACCACCAAGAGACCCGAGGGAGCCGGCCAAAAGTGGATCCCTGGTGGGAACGGCCAGAAGAAGGGAGAGTCAGAAAGGAGCTCAGGACCACGCTCCGGAATTGCCTGGGGGTTGGCCGAGTCCAGGACCTGGTGGACGCAGCACGGCTCGGGTGGTCACTCAAGGCCAGAGTGACTAAAAGGACACCAGTAAGTAAAAACCCTGAACTGCATCTCCCGACTCTGAGTCTTCTTACTGCACCATCACAACCCCCATCATCCACACCTGCTGCCCTGAGGCCATACCCCTCCCGTTGGGGGTTATACCATCACTGCTGCACATATACCACCGGCCTCAGCGGACTGCTCTGCAGCTGTGGCTTCAAAGCCGCACTCAACGGGTGGCGTAGTCGACACTTAACAACATCTACTGCCATAGACTGCCACTTAGTTTGACACCCTGGGCACGGACCGGGTCACCGCCACAAGGACTACTACCCCCATACAGATCCGGCTCCGGGTATCCCCTTGAACATGGCCCAGGGGGTGCGTCAACTTTTGGCGTAATCGGCAGGATTACGTGCCCGCAACCACCGGGTACTGCGTGCCTGAAGAAAAGTTCGCATTTACCTCAAAAAGAAGTCTCCCGCCGATTCCGGAGGGCCCCCGCCATCGGACGCCATCTCGGATCGGTTCCCGCCATTTGCCCGTCATCTGCAGTCTTTTCCCGCCATCTGCAGAGTTTCCCGCCACTGGGAGACGATTCCCGCCATCAGAAAAGATTTCCCGCCCTGGCAGAGCGGACGCCATTATGGGCGCGCCAGAGGGTGGCAAGAGACCACCTCCCATCGTGGGCCGGGACCAAGAATGGCGCCAAAAACGAAGACCGCCCCCACCAGCAGAGACTGTGATGCTTGAGATGTCCATCAGCGTGAGGGGACTGCCCCTGGGACTGACAATCACCAAGTTGCCCCGGGACCACCCTCAGTGTGGGCGGACCGAGAACAAAAGAGTGAAGATGGGAGCAGCTTGGAGGAGTCTAGAGAGAACGCACCCGGAGATGGAGGGGGAGGCAGGCAGCACCGACCCAGCGGTCAGGAGCCTGCTGCAAGCGACAACCCCACTAGGCCTGGTGGAGATCCTGGCACAGCTCCCCCGAGACCGGGAGTGTGCGCAGACCGAGCTGGAGCGCCTCGCACGGAGGATGGCCCAGGTGCAGCGAGAAACGCTGACGGAGTGGAGCAGAGAGATGGCCCTGCAGGCTGGAACCCGCCAACGGAGCACGCCACCCGAGACGAGGAGTCAGACCGCCTCTGAGGATGGCGCAGGAGGAATCAAGGCCGGAGACGACGCCGAGGAAGGAGCTAAAGAAACGGAGGCAGGTAAAGGGGACGTCACTACCCTGAGCCGAGAAGCCGTGAGCCTGCCCCAGCTCCCCGTCGCAGAGCCCGAAATCTCCCCTGCCGTGCCCGTCGTTGCACCGTCACCGCTCCCGACTAGGCCTCAAACAGAAGCCGCGGCCGCGCTCCTCGTGACGTCACGCGCCTCAAATCAGAGTGCGACCAAACAGGAAGCGCCATCGACCTGGTCACAGGGCAGAGTACCCCCGGGCACCGCAGTACCAACAGCGCCCTCTACCTCTGCCGAGCCACCGGCCTGGTCGTTGGGCCAAGTAACCCCGGGCGCCGCCGTTTTCACGGTGCCCTTTACATTCAGGGTGCCCCAAGCCTGGTCGCAAGGCCTGGTAAACCTGGGCGCCGCTACCACCACCGCGCCCTCAACGTCCACAGCGCCACACCTGGGTGAAGACCTATTTGCCCAGCACACTTGCCCGGATGGGCAGCCCCCTGTGTGGCCACCGGAGTACCACCATCCCCGACTCCGGAAAGAAAGACCCCTGGATGAACCCCTGAACCGGCTCCGGCGCCCGTCAAGATTACCCCGCTCTCGTTAGAGGAGGCGCAGTTCGAGTGGGACCCCGCAGGAGGAGACCTCATCGGGTTCACTCAAGAGACCCGGGCGGCCGCAGCCCAGCGAGCAGAGTGCTGCCGGCAGCAGTTAGAGGTCTTTGACCGAGAACGAAGAGAGAGGCGGGTCCGTGAGCAGCGGCTGCAAATAAAAAGTGCAGAGCAGAAAAGCCGGACCCGAAGGAACCCCCGTGCAGCCCACGGTCCCCGTGCCACCGGGACTGTAATAAAATTCCAAATGGAGCACGGGTGGGGTTTTATACGGGACCACAGAACCCCCGGCGACGTCTTTGTCACCCGCAGAGACGTAGAAAGCCATCTGCCGGAGGGACACAGAGGTCGTGACCTTTACCTGGGTGATGAGGTCACCTTTACCCGGCACCAGTGTGCCAAAGGACCCTATGCACTTCATGTACATCGCCTGACGGAAGAGGAGTTGCGGTGTGAGGAAGGTCAAGAGGACCCGGACGGGTCTGAAGCCTACCCTCAGGAAGGAGCAGGAGGGCATCGTCACCATTAAGAGGTGAACTGAAACTGTAAAATAGTTACCCGTAAGGGTATATGTCATGCTGCTAATTTAAATATGTTCCTTCTTCCCACTGACCGAGGACTGAGAGCGGTCATTCTTTCCTTAATCCCACTGGTCGAGGACTGAGAGCGGCCACCTCCCCTTGTATATAGTTGAGCTTTCTAAGGCGCCCCCTACTGGTTTTAGAGGAAACTGTGTTTTTCCAGAAGAGACTGTTGCACTTTACCCGGTCACAATTTGCACCGTGGCCGGAGGAACAAGAATGTTTACTATGAAAAGTTTTATATGAAAAGTTTTATGCTGATGATATATATAGTGTTTTATATGTTTATGATGTTTTTGAAAGAAAATTTGTATGTTTGTGGATGTTTTTATTCCTTTACAGCCCGAGGACGTGCTGTGATTTACCAGGGGGGAATGTAGCACCCTGAGGATTCGGCTGCTACAGGGGTATTGCACCTCAACCCAGAGGTGTGGTATCCCACTCCCGGGTAAGGATGGAGTGTGGAACTGAGCTAGTAGGCTGCATGCACCACATACATCCCATTTCCGGGGGACAGAACTACGGTACTCCCACCAGTATATGTGCAGGTACGACAGCGTCTGTCCCTGGCTGGAGTGGGAGGGGGGTGGAACATCCCAGTAGTGTAGGGGCAGATAGGGGGAGCAGTCTGGGCAAAGCCAGGAGCCCATTGGGTGCTGGTCACCCGGGCTCACACATAGAGGGAGTATAAAAGGTGGGCACCATCTTAGATCAGGGTGAGTTCAGCCTGAGGAGAAGCAGAGCAGAGGAGCTCAGCCAGGAGGGCTGACAGGGAGCTGTGGCTCCGGCTGGGCCCAGCTCCAGAACAGAGCCTGCTGAGAGAGAGAGAGAGAGGAGTAAGAAGGACCCAGAGAGGAAACAAGAAGAGAACCCCAAGATCCCAGAATAAGGACAGAAGGGTGAAGGGTTGGCGGACAAGGGCACCGGATCCCAAGCTGGCAGAGGCCAAAACAAACCTTAGCCAGGAACCGGAGGTCGTGGTCAGGATCTGCCACGACCCTCACCAAATCCACTAGAAAGGCATACCAAGTATAGGGTCAGGGAGCCCAGAGGAGGCTTGACCACCAAGAGACCCGAGGGAGCCGGCCAAAAGTGGATCCCTGGTGGGAACGGCCAGAAGAAGGGAGAGTCAGAAAGGAGCTCAGGACCACGCTCCGGAATTGCCTGGGGGTTGGCCGAGTCCAGGACCTGGTGGACGCAGCACGGCTCGGGTGGTCACTCAAGGCCAGAGTGACTAAAAGGACACCAGTAAGTAAAAACCCTGAACTGCATCTCCCGACTCTGAGTCTTCTTACTGCACCATCACAACCCCCATCATCCACACCTGCTGCCCTGAGGCCATACCCCTCCCGTTGGGGGTTATACCATCACTGCTGCACATATACCACCGGCCTCAGCGGACTGCTCTGCAGCGGCGGCTTCAAAGCCGCACTCAACGGGTGGCGTAGTCGACACTTAACAACATCTACTGCCATAGACTGCCACTTAGTTTGACACCCTGGGCACGGACCGGGTCACCGCCACAAGGACTACTACCCCCATACAGATCCGGCTCCGGGTATCCCCTTGAACATGGCCCAGGGGGTGCGTCAACTTTTGGCGTAATCGGCAGGATTACGTGCCCGCAACCACCGGGTACTGCGTGCCTGAAGAAAAGTTCGCATTTACCTCAAAAAGAAGTCTCCCGCCGATTCCGGAGGGCCCCCGCCATCGGACGCCATCTCGGATCGGTTCCCGCCATTTGCCCGTCATCTGCAGTCTTTTCCCGCCATCTGCAGAGTTTCCCGCCACTGGGAGACGATTCCCGCCATCAGAAAAGATTTCCCGCCCTGGCAGAGCGGACGCCATTATGGGCGCGCCAGAGGGTGGCAAGAGACCACCTCCCATCGTGGGCCGGGACCAAGAATGGCGCCAAAAACGAAGACCGCCCCCACCAGCAGAGACTGTGATGCTTGAGATGTCCATCAGCGTGAGGGGACTGCCCCTGGGACTGACAATCACCAAGTTGCCCCGGGACCACCCTCAGTGTGGGCGGACCGAGAACAAAAGAGTGAAGATGGGAGCAGCTTGGAGGAGTCTAGAGAGAACGCACCCGGAGATGGAGGGGGAGGCAGGCAGCACCGACCCAGCGGTCAGGAGCCTGCTGCAAGCGACAACCCCACTAGGCCTGGTGGAGATCCTGGCACAGCTCCCCCGAGACCGGGAGTGTGCGCAGACCGAGCTGGAGCGCCTCGCACGGAGGATGGCCCAGGTGCAGCGAGAAACGCTGACGGAGTGGAGCAGAGAGATGGCCCTGCAGGCTGGAACCCGCCAACGGAGCACGCCACCCGAGACGAGGAGTCAGACCGCCTCTGAGGATGGCGCAGGAGGAATCAAGGCCGGAGACGACGCCGAGGAAGGAGCTAAAGAAACGGAGGCAGGTAAAGGGGACGTCACTACCCTGAGCCGAGAAGCCGTGAGCCTGCCCCAGCTCCCCGTCGCAGAGCCCGAAATCTCCCCTGCCGTGCCCGTCGTTGCACCGTCACCGCTCCCGACTAGGCCTCAAACAGAAGCCGCGGCCGCGCTCCTCGTGACGTCACGCGCCTCAAATCAGAGTGCGACCAAACAGGAAGCGTCATCGACCTGGTCACAGGGCAGAGTACCCCCGGGCACCGCAGTACCAACAGCGCCCTCTACCTCTGCCGAGCCACCGGCCTGGTCGTTGGGCCAAGTAACCCCGGGCGCCGCCGTTTTCACGGTGCCCTTTACATTCAGGGTGCCCCAAGCCTGGTCGCAAGGCCTGGTAAACCTGGGCGCCGCTACCACCACCGCGCCCTCAACGTCCACAGCGCCACACCTGGGTGAAGACCTATTTGCCCAGCACACTTGCCCGGATGGGCAGCCCCCTGTGTGGCCACCGGAGTACCACCATCCCCGACTCCGGAAAGAAAGATCCCTGGATGAACCCCTGATCCCGGCTCCGGCGCCCGTCAAGATTACCCCGCTCTCGTTAGAGGAGGCGCAGTTCGAGTGGGACCCCGCAGGAGGAGACCTCATCGGGTTCACTCAAGAGACCCGGGCTGCCGCAGCCCAGCGAGCAGAGTGCTGCCGGCAGCAGTTAGAGGTCTTTGACCGAGAACGAAGAGAGAGGCGGGTCCGTGAGCAGCGGCTGCAAATAAAAAGTGCAGAGCAGAAAAGCCGGACCCGAAGGAACCCCCGTGCAGCCCACGGTCCCCGTGCCACCGGGACTGTAATAAAATTCCAAATGGAGCACGGGTGGGGTTTTATACGGGACCACAGAACCCCCGGCGACGTCTTTGTCACCCGCAGAGACGTAGAAAGCCATCTGCCGGAGGGACACAGAGGTCGTGACCTTTACCTGGGTGATGAGGTCACCTTTACCCGGCACCAGTGTGCCAAAGGACCCTATGCACTTCATGTACATCGCCTGACGGAAGAGGAGTTGCGGTGTGAGGAAGGTCAAGAGGACCCGGACGGGTCTGAAGCCTACCCTCAGGAAGGAGCAGGAGGGCATCGTCACCATTAAGAGGTGAACTGAAACTGTAAAATAGTTACCCGTAAGGGTATATGTCATGCTGCTAATTTAAATATGTTCCTTCTTCCCACTGACCGAGGACTGAGAGCGGTCATTCTTTCCTTAATCCCACTGGTCGAGGACTGAGAGCGGCCACCTCCCCTTGTATATAGTTGAGCTTTCTAAGGCGCCCCCTACTGGTTTTAGAGGAAACTGTGTTTTTCCAGAAGAGACTGTTGCACTTTACCCGGTCACAATTTGCACCGTGGCCGGAGGAACAAGAATGTTTACTATGAAAAGTTTTATATGAAAAGTTTTATGCTGATGATATATATAGTGTTTTATATGTTTATGATGTTTTTGAAAGAAAATTTGTATGTTTGTGGATGTTTTTATTCCTTTACAGCCCGAGGACGTGCTGTGATTTACCAGGGGGGAATGTAGCACCCTGAGGATTCGGCTGCTACAGGGGTATTGCACCTCAACCCAGAGGTGTGGTATCCCACTCCCAGGTAAGGATGGAGTGTGGAACTGAGCTAGTAGGCTGCATGCACCACATACATCCCATTTCCGGGGGACAGAACTACGGTACTCCCACCAGTATATGTGCAGGTACGACAGCGTCTGTCCCTGGCTGGAGTGGGAGGGGGGTGGAACATCCCAGTAGTGTAGGGGCAGATAGGGGGAGCAGTCTGGGCAAAGCCAGGAGCCCATTGGGTGCTGGTCACCCGGGCTCACACATAGAGGGAGTATAAAAGGTGGGCACCATCTTAGATCAGGGTGAGTTCAGCCTGAGGAGAAGCAGAGCAGAGGAGCTCAGCCAGGAGGGCTGACAGGGAGCTGTGGCTCCGGCTGGGCCCAGCTCCAGAACAGAGCCTGCTGAGAGAGAGAGAGAGAGGAGTAAGAAGGACCCAGAGAGGAAACAAGAAGAGAACCCCAAGATCCCAGAATAAGGACAGAAGTGTGAAGGGTTGGCGGACAAGGGCACCGGATCCCAAGCTGGCAGAGGCCAAAACAAACCTTAGCCAGGAACCGGAGGTCGTGGTCAGGATCTGCCACGACCCTCACCAAATCCACTAGAAAGGCATACCAAGTATAGGGTCAGGGAGCCCAGAGGAGGCTTGACCACCAAGAGACCCGAGGGAGCCGGCCAAAAGTGGATCCCTGGTGGGAACGGCCAGAAGAAGGGAGAGTCAGAAAGGAGCTCAGGACCACGCTCCGGAATTGCCTGGGGGTTGGCCGAGTCCAGGACCTGGTGGACGCAGCACGGCTCGGGTGGTCACTCAAGGCCAGAGTGACTAAAAGGACACCAGTAAGTAAAAACCCTGAACTGCATCTCCCGACTCTGAGTCTTCTTACTGCACCATCACAACCCCCATCATCCACACCTGCTGCCCTGAGGCCATACCCCTCCCGTTGGGGGTTATACCATCACTGCTGCACATATACCACCGGCCTCAGCGGACTGCTCTGCAGCGGCGGCTTCAAAGCCGCACTCAACGGGTGGCGTAGTCGACACTTAACAACATCTACTGCCATAGACTGCCACTTAGTTTGACACCCTGGGCACGGACCGGGTCACCGCCACAAGGACTACTACCCCCATACAGATCCGGCTCCGGGTATCCCCTTGAACATGGCCCAGGGGGTGCGTCAACTTTTGGCGTAATCGGCAGGATTACGTGCCCGCAACCACCGGGTACTGCGTGCCTGAAGAAAAGTTCGCATTTACCTCAAAAAGAAGTCTCCCGCCGATTCCGGAGGGCCCCCGCCATCGGACGCCATCTCGGATCGGTTCCCGCCATTTGCCCGTCATCTGCAGTCTTTTCCCGCCATCTGCAGAGTTTCCCGCCACTGGGAGACGATTCCCGCCATCAGAAAAGATTTCCCGCCCTGGCAGAGCGGACGCCATTATGGGCGCGCCAGAGGGTGGCAAGAGACCACCTCCCATCGTGGGCCGGGACCAAGAATGGCGCCAAAAACGAAGACCGCCCCCACCAGCAGAGACTGTGATGCTTGAGATGTCCATCAGCGTGAGGGGACTGCCCCTGGGACTGACAATCACCAAGTTGCCCCGGGACCACCCTCAGTGTGGGCGGACCGAGAACAAAAGAGTGAAGATGGGAGCAGCTTGGAGGAGTCTAGAGAGAACGCACCCGGAGATGGAGGGGGAGGCAGGCAGCACCGACCCAGCGGTCAGGAGCCTGCTGCAAGCGACAACCCCACTAGGCCTGGTGGAGATCCTGGCACAGCTCCCCCGAGACCGGGAGTGTGCGCAGACCGAGCTGGAGCGCCTCGCACGGAGGATGGCCCAGGTGCAGCGAGAAACGCTGACGGAGTGGAGCAGAGAGATGGCCCTGCAGGCTGGAACCCGCCAACGGAGCACGCCACCCGAGACGAGGAGTCAGACCGCCTCTGAGGATGGCGCAGGAGGAATCAAGGCCGGAGACGACGCCGAGGAAGGAGCTAAAGAAACGGAGGCAGGTAAAGGGGACGTCACTATCCTGAGCCGAGAAGCCGTGAGCCTGCCCCAGCTCCCCGTCGCAGAGCCCGAAATCTCCCCTGCCGTGCCCGTCGTTGCACCGTCACCGCTCCCGACTAGGCCTCAAACAGAAGCCGCGGCCGCGCTCCTCGTGACGTCACGCGCCTCAAATCAGAGTGCGACCAAACAGGAAGCGCCATCGACCTGGTCACAGGGCAGAGTACCCCCGGGCACCGCAGTACCAACAGCGCCCTCTACCTCTGCCGAGCCACCGGCCTGGTCGTTGGGCCAAGTAGCCCCGGGCGCCGCCGTTTTCACGGTGCCCTTTACATTCAGGGTGCCCCAAGCCTGGTCGCAAGGCCTGGTAAACCTGGGCGCCGCTACCACCACCGCGCCCTCAACGTCCACAGCGCCACACCTGGGTGAAGACCTATTTGCCCAGCACACTTGCCCGGATGGGCAGCCCCCTGTGTGGCCACCGGAGTACCACCATCCCCGACTCCGGAAAGAAAGATCCCTGGATGAACCCCTGATCCCGGCTCCGGCGCCCGTCAAGATTACCCCGCTCTCGTTAGAGGAGGCGCAGTTCGAGTGGGACCCCGCAGGAGGAGACCTCATCGGGTTCACTCAAGAGACCCGGGCTGCCGCAGCCCAGCGAGCAGAGTGCTGCCGGCAGCAGTTAGAGGTCTTTGACCGAGAACGAAGAGAGAGGCGGGTCCGTGAGCAGCGGCTGCAAATAAAAAGTGCAGAGCAGAAAAGCCGGACCCGAAGGAACCCCCGTGCAGCCCACGGTCCCCGTGCCACCGGGACTGTAATAAAATTCCAAATGGAGCACGGGTGGGGTTTTATACGGGACCACAGAACCCCCGGCGACGTCTTTGTCACCCGCAGAGACGTAGAAAGCCATCTGCCGGAGGGACACAGAGGTCGTGACCTTTACCTGGGTGATGAGGTCACCTTTACCCGGCACCAGTGTGCCAAAGGACCCTATGCACTTCATGTACATCGCCTGACGGAAGAGGAGTTGCGGTGTGAGGAAGGTCAAGAGGACCCGGACGGGTCTGAAGCCTACCCTCAGGAAGGAGCAGGAGGGCATCGTCACCATTAAGAGGTGAACTGAAACTGTAAAATAGTTACCCGTAAGGGTATATGTCATGCTGCTAATTTAAATATGTTCCTTCTTCCCACTGACCGAGGACTGAGAGCGGTCATTCTTTCCTTAATCCCACTGGTCGAGGACTGAGAGCGGCCACCTCCCCTTGTATATAGTTGAGCTTTCTAAGGCGCCCCCTACTGGTTTTAGAGGAAACTGTGTTTTTCCAGAAGAGACTGTTGCACTTTACCCGGTCACAATTTGCACCGTGGCCGGAGGAACAAGAATGTTTACTATGAAAAGTTTTATATGAAAAGTTTTATGCTGATGATATATATAGTGTTTTATATGTTTATGATGTTTTTGAAAGAAAATTTGTATGTTTGTGGATGTTTTTATTCCTTTACAGCCCGAGGACGTGCTGTGATTTACCAGGGGGGAATGTAGCACCCTGAGGATTCGGCTGCTACAGGGGTATTGCACCTCAACCCAGAGGTGTGGTATCCCACTCCCAGGTAAGGATGGAGTGTGGAACTGAGCTAGTAGGCTGCATGCACCACATACATCCCATTTCCGGGGGACAGAACTACGGTACTCCCACCAGTATATGTGCAGGTACGACAGCGTCTGTCCCTGGCTGGAGTGGGAGGGGGGTGGAACATCCCAGTAGTGTAGGGGCAGATAGGGGGAGCAGTCTGGGCAAAGCCAGGAGCCCATTGGGTGCTGGTCACCCGGGCTCACACATAGAGGGAGTATAAAAGGTGGGCACCATCTTAGATCAGGGTGAGTTCAGCCTGAGGAGAAGCAGAGCAGAGGAGCTCAGCCAGTAGGGCTGACAGGGAGCTGTGGCTCCGGCTGGGCCCAGCTCCAGAACAGAGCCTGCTGAGAGAGAGAGAGAGAGGAGTAAGAAGGACCCAGAGAGGAAACAAGAAGAGAACCCCAAGATCCCAGAATAAGGACAGAAGTGTGAAGGGTTGGCGGACAAGGGCACCGGATCCCAAGCTGGCAGAGGCCAAAACAAACCTTAGCCAGGAACCGGAGGTCGTGGTCAGGATCTGCCACGACCCTCACCAAATCCACTAGAAAGGCATACCAAGTATAGGGTCAGGGAGCCCAGAGGAGGCTTGACCACCAAGAGACCCGAGGGAGCCGGCCAAAAGTGGATCCCTGGTGGGAACGGCCAGAAGAAGGGAGAGTCAGAAAGGAGCTCAGGACCACGCTCCGGAATTGCCTGGGGGTTGGCCGAGTCCAGGACCTGGTGGACGCAGCACGGCTCGGGTGGTCACTCAAGGCCAGAGTGACTAAAAGGACACCAGTAAGTAAAAACCCTGAACTGCATCTCCCGACTCTGAGTCTTCTTACTGCACCATCACAACCCCCATCATCCACACCTGCTGCCCTGAGGCCATACCCCTCCCGTTGGGGGTTATACCATCACTGCTGCACATATACCACCGGCCTCAGCGGACTGCTCTGCAGCGGCGGCTTCAAAGCCGCACTCAACGGGTGGCGTAGTCGACACTTAACAACATCTACTGCCATAGACTGCCACTTAGTTTGACACCCTGGGCACGGACCGGGTCACCGCCACAAGGACTACTACCCCCATACAGATCCGGCTCCGGGTATCCCCTTGAACATGGCCCAGGGGGTGCGTCACTAGCACTTTTATAATTTTTATAATTTTACACTTTTGTACTTTTATACTATATACCTTGTTATGCAACATTTAAGATATGTGCCTCCCATAAAGGGATGATAGTTTTTCTTGTTATTATAAAAAAAAAATTTCCTGGGTGTTACTTCTTTTGCAGCCGCGGACGTGCTGTGTTTTACCAGGGGGGAATGTGGGGCCCCTGAGGGTTCGCCCACCACAGGAATGCTGCACTTCTTTAATGGAGTGTAGTGTTCTTCCTCTGAGGTAAGGCCAGTGTGATAGTCGTGACCTAACCTTTTGCATCCAACACCACACTTCTCCACCAGAGGGAGCTGGTATGCACTAGGTGCTGCTCCCCTGGTTACAGGGAGACTGGGGAACACAAAGTGGTAGGAACCAGTTAGTGGGTGAGGGTGGAGGACTTACTAGTTAGTTACACTTTAGATTTCATATTTAATAAAAAGCCATCTTTGATCAAGAGTCAGATCATTCATTAGAGGAGAATTGATTGATTCAGTTAGTCAGTTTGGTGCATCCTGGCACAACCTGGCTAGTCGGCCTTTGTTGCTGTGTGCTGTCATGTACTGTGTGTTAATGTGACTTCCCTCCGGGAGCGCAGATCCTGTGTGGGCCTGCACCGCTAAGGGACACAGCACTCGTACCCTGGTCTTGGGACGAGAGGAAGGTTGCAGACGGGGAATGTCTCAACCCGGCCGAGGACCAGGATCGAGAAGGCCCGGAGCCTAGGAGTGTGGCTCCACAGCAAATGGATCCCAGGCAGTATGCAGACGGAGCGGTGTACGCCACCTGTCCTCGCCTACCTGATATATTCAGAGGGACTCCGGCTGCAAAGAGGGGTACCGGCCCCCGACACCCGACCTTGCTACCTTACGTCCTGGACGGGAAAGCCCGGTTAGGCCCTGAGGATCCCACCGGGTATTGGATGGAGAGGAATTGCCACCCGTACCCTTGTTCTGAGAGGAGTTCAGAGGGAGACCCGGCCTATTTGCACACACACGAACAGGAAGGGAATCGGTCTGTAGTTCAGGAACACTCTCTGTAAGGTCGCGACTGAATGCTGGACCTACTCGGAGGTTGTCGGACCCCCATCTCTGGTGAATGCAGGACTCCGCGGGGAGCAGGGAGTCACCTTCCTTTGCCATCTGAGTGAGTAAAGCCTTGGAAGTTCACCCGTATGGCCTCCGGACTGTTATTTATGCGCCACCATCAGGATGCGGGAGCCCTTCTCCTCTACTACTACCCCCTCCATCCTGTCCTTCTGCTCTGAGGCCTTGCTCCGCCTGTGGGGAGTAGTAAGAACTTTGGCCGCGGTAACACCATGCCTTAGCGGACTGCAGCGGCGCTGGTGACCCTTCACCAGACACCACAGGTGGCGTAGTCGTTAAAATAAGCCACTCAACCTGGACGAGCCCACAACATCTTCCTTTTGATGTGACGGCCCTGAGCACGGGTAGGGTCCGGGCCACGGCTACATCCCATCTCTTCGTCACAGGGCCCGACACCGAGTCCCCCATCACCCAGGGTAAACTCAAAAATTAAAAGGTCTCTTTCGAGAATGAGGCGTCACATCTCCATCTACTGGGTTGGCTGTAGTGTAAAGAGGTGTCGGTCTCCATTATACTATTTCTATTCTACTGAAATTGATGCCACTTTGGTGGTGTTAGGCCCTAATTTAGGGAAATGTGAATACTCATGATTGAGTTTCCATCTACTGGGTTGGCTGTAGTGGAATAAGGCTGTGTCCCCACGATGTGTTTTTCAAGCGTTTACGCTGCGGAATTTCCGCAGTGTAAACGCTTGGGAAACGCTTGGTAAACCTTCCCCCATGGTCTCCAATGCAATTCCGCACTTTCAATGCCCATGCTGCGTAATTTTCCACAGCGTTTATGCTGCGCTCAAAAATCCGCAGCATGTCCATTAATTTTGCGGAAGCGCTGCGTTTTCGCCACCATTGACTTGCATTAGAACGCGCCAATTCCGCAAGACTGCATCTGTACTTGCATAATTGGCGCGTTCTAATGTGCGGATGGTACCTGGGTGTGGAGGACAGGAGACTCTCCTCCACACCCAGGTACCATTAAAAGCTGTAAAAAAAAGAATAAAATAAAAAATAAAGATTATATTCACCTTCCGACGGCCCCCGACTCCTTCCCTGTGCTTGCCTGCAGATCGCGCAGGACTGAAGGACCTGTGCTGACGTCACAGTCATGTGACGGCAGGACTTTCAGTACAGCGTACCGCGATCTGCTGGCAGCCAGCACAGGAGCGCAGCAAGTCTCAGGGGCCATCAGAAGGTAAGTATAGGTTTATTTTTTTATTTTTAACCATTCTCTCGGGTCACACTATATAAATCCATGCCGTTTGCATGGATTTATATAGTGTGACCTAGTTGTCAAGCACTTTCCAAGTGATGATAAAATCGCTTGGAAAGCACTTGACACCGCATGCGGAAATGCAAGTGAAGAATGCTTCATTTCCGCATGTCCCTGGCATGAAAAACGCATGTACAATCCGCATGCGTTTTTTTCTGCCAGGGAGAGGCAGAAACGCTCAGGAAAAAATCCTGAGCATTTCTGCATCGTGGGCACATAGCCTAAGTGTTGGTCCCCATTATAATGTTTATACTCTATTGAAATGAATTCTTGGTGTACATACATATTGTTCTCACAGGGGTACACATGATAAAATAGAAATTTGTTTTCTTTCTACCGTGGAATATAACACAGGCTATATTTCATCTTTTAATTCTTTGGTGCAGATATTGTTCTCTACACAGGGGTATACAGACATGATAAACCCAAAATTGGTATAGAAAGCAGACTACATCTGAGCTTAAAATTCTTTGGGGCAAATATTGGTCTCTATACAGGGGGAAAAAAAAAAGTTGGGTCCAAGCAGCTTCCTGACCCTCGTCCCCAGACATTAAACCCTGGGTGGGGAGAGGTCATCCTGAAGAGACTCAGATGCCTGAGCGTCACGCGGACTGTACTGTGCTGTCAGGGCAATAAGAGGAAGAGGGTGACTGTCAGGGCGAGGAATGGGATAACACATTGGATGATGTTGAGGTTGTGGATCCCACTTTGTGCAAACCCAGAGGTACGCAGCTGAGTAGCTCATCTGAGGAGGTGGAGGAGGAGGAAGACAAGGTGATTACATTGCGTCCTACAGCGCACACACGGAGTGATGCAACCGCGACAAGCACTGCATCCTTAGCCACAACTGTGGCTGTGGCCTGCATCAGTCGCGGATCTGCAGCTCACAGGGAAGACAAGGGTTGGCTGGCCTGGGCCTTTTTTGAGACCGCAAAGGATGAGCCAACTCACGTTATCTGAAAACTTTGCAAGAAAAAAATCAGAGGGAAAAAAATGCAGTAGTTTGACTGCTACATGCATGAGCCTTCACATGCGTAATCAACATGCTTTACCCCGCAATCTTAATGCAATAAAATGCGGACGTCAACAACAATCAGCCACCCCATCAATCGCATCTGCTGCTTCTTCTTCTTCCTCCTCTGTTACCGTGCCAAGTATTGTAACGCAGGTCTCTGACCACAGAACCTCCTTTTTTAAACCCACTCCATTCAGGCTGAGTGAGAGCCCGTCAGCTGTAACGAAAGCGGACATGTCTGCTGCGTTTGTTTCACCGAGCACACCACATGTTTCTTAATCCACCGTAACATCTGGGCCTGCATCTCACTCATGGTCCAGCAGTTTGTCTGGTTCACTGTACTCCGCCCTCTCTCAGCAATGCAGCCAGCCCTTGGTCGCGTAGTTGTGCTCACATAAAATAAAATTGTTTCCTCCTACACATTACAAAGCTAAGAGATTGAACTCCACCATCTCTAGTTAGTTGGCCATGGAAATAGTGGTGTCAGGTCCTAATTTTTTGAAATGTGAACACTTCTGGTTGGGTCTCCATCTGCTGGGTTGTCTGTAGTGGAAGAGTTGTCATTCACCATTATACTAGTTCTACTCTAGTGAAATTAATTCTTTGGTGCAGATATTGTCGTCACAGGGGTACACAAGATATAATCGAAATTAGTTTTCTTAGTACCATGGTATATAAAGCAGGCTATATTTCATCTTTTAATTCTTTGGTGCTGAGCCATACAGGGGTACACATTAGAAATGAGAGAACACTAAATGTGCTCAACTTAATGGTTCAACGGTTTCTCAAAACCTACCCAGATGTGCCAGAGCTGCTTGTGAGAGTACAACGCTTGTGTGCCCATTTCAGAAAGTCAGCTATAGCTTCCGCCACCCTGGCAGTGCTTCAGCAGCGTTTGCAGCTTCCAGCTCATCGAAAGTTGTGCGATGTCACCACACGTTGGAAATCAACGTTGCAGATGTTGGGAACGATTTATGAGCAGCAGAGGGCAGTTCTTCAGTACCAGCTTCAACACGCCCATCGGAATTCAGGTCAGCCTCCGCACATATGAGCTGTGGAGTGGGCATGGATGTCTGACATCTGAGCCCTCCTCCAAAATTTTGAGGATTCCACCAAGATAGTGAGCGATGACGTCATAATTAGTGGCTCTGTCTACTGAAATGCTCGCTGCTCACAGTTAAAGAGGAGGCATTGTAGGCAGAGTAAGGAACTATACAGGGTGATACTACACAGCCCAGCCTCATCTCATCTCAAAGCGGATTGGGTGATAATGAGGAGGAGGAGGAGGATAACATGGACAGTAGTCCTCTTGGTGAGGACAGGGAAGTCTTGGCTGTCTTTGAAGTCTTGATACCCCTCCTTCAGTCTGTGGGAAAGCTGTATAAGTTTCGCTTAATGATGACCTTGAGTGGCCTAAACCTTTGCTTATGCAAGTTATTTCTCAAAACGTATTGCAGATCAGGACATTGCCCAACTCTGTAATCATGAAATTCAAGGCACAAAGAAAGATCTTTGTGTGACTAAGCACCACCGACAAGTGTCACCTGGTGTTGGACGGGCTGTCATTGCTTATGGAACGAGCTAGAGGAGTTTCCTGGGAGAAATGAAAGCCAGAGTAGATACGATTTCCCTCTATGCCAGTCCTTTCACTGACCTAAAGAATATGGCTGAGTTGAAATACAACTGTCACGGAGAAGCAGTGTAAGACTGAAGAACATTAGGCCCACCAGAGAATTTGATTCTGAGGGCCCACCTTTCTCCCCCACTCAAGAGCCCCATAGCAGCTGGATGGTTTGTGCTATGAACTCTCCTGAAGGTGAAGCCAGGGCCCCCCAGAGGAGTCACCGATTCTCTGGTGGGCCCGTCCAACCCTGCTGAGAAGCAGCCCTGGCTAAGAAAAGTCTGTGAGAAGGTTCCTGGACACTCTATGGCTGCTTTTTTAGTGGGGACTGGCTCCAGCAATCTATTAGATTGCAATCTATACGATCCCTTCACTGGCTCCTAATTGCCCAGCGTATCCAGTTCAAACTACTAACACTGACGTACAAAACCATCCATAACCTTTCTTCTCTGTACAGCTCTGAACTTATCTCCCGATATATTCCCTTATGTAATCTCCGATCCTCCCAAGACCTCCTTCTCTCCTCCACACTTATTTGTTCCTCACCCAATCACCTCCAAGAATTCTACCAAATATCCCCCATCCTCTGGAATTCAGTACCTCAACACATCCGATTAGCCACCACATTCGGATCCTTCAGACAGAACCTGAAAACCCATCTCTTCAAGACAGCCTACAGCCTGCCATTGCCTTGCTGCCACCTCAACATCACTGGAGCTAATGCAACTCCACAACCTACCGTCTGCTTCCTCACCATCCTGTAGAATGTAAGGCCGCAAGTGCAGCGTCTATAAGACTTAAAATGCAATATGGCACTTTGGCAAAGCCCAGTTATGTTCTCCCTCTGATATCTAACAATAACAAACAAGTCATGCTGGAGAAACTTGCACCTACTGACACTTAGTGTCTTCAGCTCCTTTGTGAGAAACTAATGTTTGGGCAGCCAGTCTACCAAATAAAGTTCCTTAGGTTAGGAAATTTTGGATGGCTTAGCTTCTGGTACTGGGTGCTAATAACAAACCGTGGCGTGCTATTCACTGGATATTCCTGGCTGGTTGGAGACAAGCTCATTCCCATAGAAAAGTACCAGCAAGTTGAGGAGATGGTGGCCTCTATCATCATGAAGGAGTTTGCTCGCTGTCTATTAGTCTGGTTTTTATACTAAAGATCCTGCTCATTTTTATAGTTTTAAGTGAGCACACAGAGACCGTGGTTTCTGCAGCAGCACATCCAGGCTGGGATAGTGGCGGAGAAATTGCTGTACCATCAGGTTGAGGATGTGAGCTATGCAAGGCACGTGTCTGAGGTCGCCCCGGCGTAGGGCCGCCACCAGGTTTGCACCGTTATCACACACAGCCTTCCCTTGCTTCAGGTTCAGTGGAGACAGCCATTACTCAAACTCAGCCTGGAGAGCTGTCCGCAACTCATCAGCTGTATGACTGCGATTTCCAAGGCATATTAATTTTAACACTGCCTGATTGCGGTGAGCCCTGGCTGTGCAGTACGGAGGTGGGAGGGATTCTATCTGCACTGTTGGAACGTGTGTCTCAATAAGGCTGAGGTTGAGGGCGCAGGTGGGGGCCCTAGAGGAGGTGAAGGAGGCAGAAGCACTGGAGGAAGTGTTAGATACAGAGGTTTGTCCCGCAAGCCTTGGGGATTCCAACACTTGCTGTCTGTAACATCCCTGGTGGCGTGCTTGCATGGCTTACCACCTCCCACCATGCAAGACCGCAATCTTACCTATCAGGCCAGACTGCACACTTTGCTAAAGTACCTGCTGTTTGTATGTCTCTTGTCTGCTAGCTTAGGGCGGCGGCGCTGTTACTTCATGATTCTTAAAGCTACAGTGTGCGCAGTCCTAATGCGTCCCCAGACTATTGCTGTGAGTCACTGGATACTTAAACCCCCTCCACCCAGTAGGAGATGCCTGAGCAACACTTTCCATCTATGTGTTTCTTGCAACTGAGTTGCCAGGTCCTGTATCTAGTCTGTTTCTGCCACCCTGGGGGCTGTATACCCAGGCAGGTTACCTGTACCTGTGACTTCTAGTCAGTTTCCGCCACCCTGGGGGCTGAGTTCCCATGCTCGTTCCTGTATCTTGTTCCTGATTCAGATCTTGTCTGAACAGTGTCCTAGTCCGTTACCTGTTTGTCTCTATGTCTGTACCTGTCCCTTTTCCTTCAGTATCTGAACCTGCACCTAACTCCAACTCGTTGTCTCTGTACTTCTGTTTGTGAGTTTTGTGTCCACTCGCTACTTCATTGCAAGTACCTTGTGTGTATCTGGTTCTGCTCATTCTGTTTCCCTGCCTCCGTATCTAACTCCTGTGTTCCAGCTATCTTCTTGTGTTTCCCAGTCTGCTCCATGTGAACAGAGCCCTGTCCTGTTTACCGCATATGCGGGTTTTGCTCTGCTCTGCATGTCTACCGCTTCTGCGGGTTTTGCTCTGCTCTGCTTGTCTACCGCATCTGCGGGTTTTGCTCTGCTCTGCTTGTCTACCGCATCTGCGGGTTTTCCTCTGCTCTGCTTGTCTATCGCATCTGCGGGTTTTGCTCTGCTCTGCTTGTCTACTGCATCTGCGGGTTTTGCTCTGCTCTGCTTGTCTACCGCATCTGCGGGTTTTTCTCTGCTCTGCTTGTTTACCGCACCTGCGGGTTTTGCTCTGCTCTGCTTGTCTTCCACATCTGCGGGTTTTGCTCTGCTCTGCTTGTCTACCGCATCTGTGGGTTTTGCTCTACTCTGATTGTCTACCGCACCTGCGGCTCCGTTCCTGTGTCCCAGTCTGTCCTGGTCCCTATCCTGCCTGCGTTCCTACCTGCCAGTACCCGCCTGTCTGCATGCCAGCTGTGCCTGCCAGTGCCCACCTGTCTGCATGCCAAGTGAGGGCCTTGGATTAACCAGAAGTTTCGGGCATAAAGCCTTGAAGAGTCGGTGTCTGATTCCCGTCCGACAACGGCAGAATCTGGTTTGAGCATTGTCAGCGGAAGGACGAGCCCTACTCAGAAACAGTCAATATATGTCTGTACAAATTAAGCTCCAGGTTGGAGCATTACACATGAAGAAGTTCACATTCCAGGTGCTGTCTGGTTTACCCACAGGTAGTCCATTGCCGAGAGATCTAGTGCCCGCTCAGGTCTGGAGATCCTGCATGGTGTTTCCTGGGGGACTGCTGAGGTACAAGGGGTGTCCAGTCCCCATATCTACAGGACAGTCAGCAGTGTCTTCTTCTTCATCAGATCTGCTAGTCGCTGACTTGCTAAAGTCTCCGAAGGAATGGAAGCGGAGGCATTGTCCTCACACAGTCTCGATGATTGTACCAATGATCTGGCTTTAGGCACCGCCCCGCCTCGCAGATGTGTCATCTCAGAAGCCAGACTGAAGTTGGTCCCTAAGCAAGGATCCTCCATCTCTAACAAATCTGGCAATAAGTCCATCAAGGCGGTGGCTACCTCTAAGTCTCTGCATCCCTCCAACCAGGCGGATGTCACGGGTGTGTTGCCACGAAGATCGTCACGAGTACACAGCCTGACTTCTCGCAGCTGACTTGTTGGTGCTTTGTGTCTCTCGGCAGTGAGGGAGTTAATTCTCTCTCTCTCTGGGCTAGATGAGGTCCAGCCTCGCCCAGCTGCAATCAATACTTCTGTAGTGAGACTCCTTCATATACCTGCTGGTCTGTTTGGGAGGTGTCGGTGAAAGCATTTCATTCAGACTGACAGAGCGGATCGTGGTGTTTGGAGTTGCTGAGATAAGTGTATTTGGAAGTGTTTTTCCCTTTCCTCGCTTTATCATTTATCTCCTTTCCCGTTGGTTTTCCCTCTGTTGTAGTTGAGTAGTTGTTTGTATGCAAGGTGGTTTTGGTTTTTCCCTTGTACTGTCTCGTTCGTCTAAGTATTGTGTTTGGGCATATTATGTCTTGTTCCCTTTGGTTGTGATCGGGGTCCTTCTCAGGACTAGATTACTGTGGTGCAGGGATCTTCAGGAGGTAGGGGTTACGCTGGCGGCCTGGACCTCTGTACCTTTAACAGTACCTCCAGGTTGAGGGATTAGTCAGGGTCCCAGCTTAGGGTCAGCTTAGGCCCCCTACCTCCAGTATACGGAGACAGCGTGACATTTTCACCGACCCAACTTAGTTTTTCTCCAGCTACCATGGATCCAGTAGCCGGTCTAGCTCGGCAATTGCAGAGTTTGTCCATGGAGCTGGCGGACGTTAGGTCCAAGGTTTGGCATCCTCAGGAGCAAGCCGGACCAGAACCTAAAGTAGCTCTCCCTGATAGGTTCACTGGGGGGCGGGACAAGTTTTTTGTTTTCCGGGAGGCATGCAAATTGTACTTTCGGCTGCGGCCTCGGTCATCGGGGAGTGAAGAACAAAGGGTGGGAATTGTCATCTCGCTCCTACAAGGGGACCCACAATCCTGGGCGTTCTCTCTTCCCCCGGGTTCCCCGGCTCTCCAGTCAGTGGATAGGTTTTTCGCTGCTCTGGGACTCGTATATGATGACCCAGATCGGATCTCCCTTGCTGAGTCTAAGTTACGTAGGATCCAGCAGGGAGATCGTCCGGCGGAGGAATTCTGTTCGGAGTTCCGTAGGTGGGCCACGGACACCCAGTGGAATGACCCGGCTCTTAGGAGCCAGTTTTGTCATGGTTTATCCGACAAATTACAGGATGTGTTGGCACAGTATGACTCTCCCGTGTCACTGGAAGCCGCTATGGCCCTTGCTATTCGCGTGGACAGACGGCTTCGGGAGAGGTGCGGGATAATTCTACCCCCTGTGATGACTCCACCTCCTACAAGGTCCCCTCATATGGTGGTTCCCCTGGTCAGTCCAGAGGAGCCTATGCAATTAGGAGGGACATCATTTCGGGGGAGGGGACCGGTGGTGTGCCATAAGGCAGGAAGGTGTTTCTTCTGCGGGAGAAAGGGACATTTTATTGGGGGGTGTCCATCCCGTCCCTTGCAGAGTGAAGAGTCGTCGGAAAACTGTTAATCCCAGGTTGTGTGGTGGACGGCAATCTGGGAGTAGGTATTTCGTCCCTAGGTTCGTCTCAGTTTCTCGTACCGGCGGAGGTGGTGGTGGGTACGAGAACTGAGAGGATATCTGTTCTTCTGGATAGTGGGGCCGGGGCTAATCTGGTTGATGCTCGGTTTGCCCGGGTCCAAGGTATGCGGTTGAGTGAGTTGGCTAAACCCATCCCCATATTCTCGATCGATGCCAGGCCTCTCGGTCAGGGAAGTTTTTTGCAAGCTGTGCATGACGTAAAACTTCAAGTGGGGGCAATACATAAAGAACTGTTGTCTTGCTACGTGTTGGAGGGTCTTCCCACTCCTATTGTGTTGGGCCTTCCTTGGTTAGCTAAGCATAACCCGGTTATTAATTGGCAAACCAGGGAGATAAGCCAATGGAGTAAATTCTGTAATAAAAACTGCATGAACACGGTCATTGGTGCGGTTACTCCTTGGGTCTTACCTCCATTTCTGGCGGACTTTGAGGATGTATTCTCGGAGAAAGGGTGTCAGGAACTACCTCCTCATCGCGTGTATGACTGTTCTGTAAAACTGCTCCCTGAGGCCAAGTTACCTAAAGCTAGGTTGTATAACCTTTCTGGTCCTGAGAGGCAGGCCATGAAGGATTATATCTCAGAAAGTCTGGCTAAGGGGCATATTAGACCTTCATCTTCACCGGTGGCTGCGGGGTTCTTCTTTGTTAAGAAGAAAGATGGAGGCCTACGCCCTTGCCTGGATTTCCGTGAACTTAATCGGATTACGGTCCGAGATCCGTATCCGCTCCCACTTATTCCCGATCTCTTTAATCAGATCGTGGGCGCCAAATGGTTCTCTAAGTTGGATCTCAGGGGGGCGTACAATCTGATTAGGATGAAAGAGGGGGATGAGTGGAAGACGGAGTTTAACACTCCGGAGGGGCATTATGAGAACCTTGTCATGCCATTCGGTCTGACTAATGCCCCGGCGGTGTTTCAACACTTTGTTAATGACATCTTTCGCCGCCTGGTGGGACAGTTTGTTGTCATATATCTGGATGATATCTTAATTTACTCGCCGGATCTGGTGTCTCATCAGGAGCACGTTAGGCAGGTGTTACAGATCTTGCGGGATAATAAACTGTATGCCAAGTGGGAAAAGTGTGTGTTCGCCGTACAGGAACTCCAGTTTTTAGGCTTCCTGGTTTCAGCGTCCGGTTTTCGTATGGACCCTGGGAAAGTGCGGGCAGTTCTTGAGTGGGATCGGCCAGAGAATCTTAAGGCACTACAACGTTTCCTGGGGTTTGCTAATTATTACCGGAAGTTCATTCGTAATTTCTCGTCCATGGTTAAGCCTCTCACAGACATGACTAAAAAGGGGACGGATTTTTCTAGGTGGTCTGACAAGGCTTGTCAAGCATTCTCCTCTTTGAAAAAATGTTTTGCCTCGGCGCCCATACTCATTCAACCTGATGCGTCTCAGCCATTCATTGTAGAGGTAGACGCTTCCGAGGTAGGGGTGGGAGCAGTATTGTCACAGGGTTCGTCCCCTGGTAAGTGGCATCCGTGCGCCTTTTTCTCTAAAAAATTGTCGTCCGCTGAGAGGAATTACGATGTCGGCAATAGGGAACTCTTGGCCATTAAGTTAGCTTTTGAGGAGTGGCACCATTTTTTGGAGGGGGCAGTTCATCCGGTCACCGTCATCACCGATCACAAGAACCTGCTATATCTGGAGTCCGCGAAACGTCTGAATCCCAGACAAGCTAGGTGGTCATTGTTTTTTACCAGGTTTAATTTTGTCGTTACATATCGTCCTGGGTCAAAAAATGTAAAGGCGGATGCCTTATCTCGTAGTTTCCCGGGGGCCGGGAATACGGACGACCCGATTCCTATCCTTCAGGAGGGGGTGGTGGTTTCGGCAGTATGCTCTGAGCTGGAGGAGGAGGTATTGGAGGCTCAGGGGGACGCCCCTGTTGGACCTCCAGGGAGACTGTTTGTTCCAGATCAGTTGCGACAAAAGGTGATCGAGGCACACCATAACTCTGTTTTTGCAGGACACCCGGGGAGTAAAGCAACTGTGGATCTCCTCTCGCGTCGGTTTTGGTGGCCTAACTTACATAAGGAAGTGGTAACTTTTGTCGCATCCTGTGGGGTTTGTGCGCGCTCTAAGACCTCACATACCCGTCCGTCTGGGGCCCTCTTACCTTTGAAGATCCCGGAGTGTCCTTGGACTCATCTGTCTATGGACTTTATTACGGACCTCCCTCCGTCTTCGGGTAAAACGGTCATACTCGTTGTAGTGGACAGGTTCAGCAAGATGGCACATTTTATCGCTCTTCCGGCTCTCCCTAATGCTAAAACTCTTGCGCAGGTGTTCATTGGGGAGATTGTGAGGCTTCACGGGGTACCCTCCGAGGTGGTGTCTGATCGGGGGTCTCAGTTTGTGTCTAAGTTCTGGAAGGCGTTTTGTGCACGGCGGGGGATGCAGTTGTCATTCTCTTCGGCTTTTCATCCTCAGACCAATGGTCAGACGGAACGTATGAACCAGAGCTTGGAGACATATCTCCGGTGTTTTGTGTCAGAGAACCAGGAGGACTGGGCTTCTTTCTTACCTCTGGCAGAGTTTGCTCTTAATAATAGGCGGAGCGAGTCCACTGGTAAGTCCCCGTTTTTTGGGGCATATGGTTTTCACCCCCAGTTTTGTACTTTCAGTAGGGGGGGCTCTTCGGGGGTTCCTGAGGAGGAACGATTTTCCTCATCACTCGCTTCAGTATGGAGAGGGGTGCTGAAGAATCTGAATACTATGGGGAACCGATACAAACGTATGGCTGATAGGAGGAGAGTGTCTGGTCCGGACCTAAGTGTGAACGATCGGGTATGGTTGTCTACCAGGAATATTAAACTTAAGGTTCCCTCCTGGAAATTGGGTCCCAGGTTCATTGGGCCGTACAGAATCAGTTCTATTATTAATCCGGTGGCATTCCGTCTTGATCTCCCCCCTACGTTTAAAATTCACAACGTGTTTCACAGATCATTGCTTAAGAGGTATGTGGCGCCGGTGGTACCGTCACCTTTACCTCCCCCTCCAGTGGTTGTCAATGGTAACTTGGAGTTCCAGGTATCGAGGGTCATTGATTCACGCTTTAATCGCCGGTCCCTTCAGTACCTGGTTCATTGGAAGGGGTATGGTCCTGAGGAGAGGATGTGGGTTCCTGCGTCGGATATTAACGCAGACCGATTAGTTCGGGCCTTCCACACGACTCACCCGGATAAACCTGGCCCTGAGGGTCCGGAGGCCCCTCGTAGAAGGGGGGGTACTGTCACGGGTGTGTTGCCACGAAGATCGTCACGAGTACACAGCCTGACTTCTCGCAGCTGACTTGTTGGTGCTTTGTGTCTCTCGGCAGTGAGGGAGTTAATTCTCTCTCTCTCTGGGCTAGATGAGGTCCAGCCTCGCCCAGCTGCAATCAATACTTCTGTAGTGAGACTCCTTCATATACCTGCTGGTCTGTTTGGGAGGTGTCGGTGAAAGCATTTCATTCAGACTGACAGAGCGGATCGTGGTGTTTGGAGTTGCTGAGATAAGTGTATTTGGAAGTGTTTTTCCCTTTCCTCGCTTTATCATTTATCTCCTTTCCCGTTGGTTTTCCCTCTGTTGTAGTTGAGTAGTTGTTTGTATGCAAGGTGGTTTTGGTTTTTCCCTTGTACTGTCTCGTTCGTCTAAGTATTGTGTTTGGGCATATTATGTCTTGTTCCCTTTGGTTGTGATCGGGGTCCTTCTCAGGACTAGATTACTGTGGTGCAGGGATCTTCAGGAGGTAGGGGTTACGCTGGCGGCCTGGACCTCTGTACCTTTAACAGTACCTCCAGGTTGAGGGATTAGTCAGGGTCCCAGCTTAGGGTCAGCTTAGGCCCCCTACCTCCAGTATACGGAGACAGCGTGACAGCGGAGTACTTCCAGTTGCCTCCTGAATCCTCCAGGGTGCTATCTGATAACAAATGGAGAGAGACTTTTCTGCACCCTGTACCTGGTACTTCGCCCACTCCCTCCAATAAGCTTGGCAAAGTGTACCTTAAGGCGGTGGTTACCCTCGGAGTCTCTGCACCCCTCCAACCCGGTGGAGGATCTCCAGATGTCCTGTGAATCTTTTGGGGTGCTATTCAATATTAACAAATGGAGAGAGACTTTCCTGTGTCTTGTTCCCGGTACTTCACTCACTTCATCTGTTGCTGAGGATGGCTCGATGGGAGGAATCATCCTAGTCACCAAGATGGTGAGACCAGTTTCGTTCCCTCTAGTGGACAGAAGAGGTAATCTTTTTGGAGAGAAGGATCGGCCTCCAAATTCTCTGCAGAAAATCCTTGCAGGCTTGAAGAAGAGGGGGCGTAAAGGGGGGGGGGTACTGTAAGATCCCTGGCGGAATGCTGGCATGGCTTACCACCTCCCACCATGCAAGACCACCATGTTACCTATCAATCCAGGCTTCACACCTTGCTCCAGCACCTGCTGTGTCTCTTGTCTGATTGCTTAGGGCGGCGGCGCGACTACTGCCTGATTCCTATAGTTACTGTGTATGCACTCCTAATGCCTCCCCAGCCTATTGCTGTGAGTCTCCTGATACTTAAACCCCCTCCACCCAGTAGGGGGTGCCTCAGCAACACTTTCATTAAGTGTGTTCTGTGCAACTGAGTTGCCAGGTCCTGTCCTGTATCTTGTCTGTTTCTGCCCCTGGGGGCTGTATACCCAGGCCTGTTACCTGTATCTGTGACTTCTAGTCTGTCTCTGCCACCCTGGGGGCTGAGATCCCAAGCTCGTTCCTGTATCTTATTCCTGGTTCAGTTCCTGTCTGAACTGTGTCCTATCCCGTTACCTGTTTCTCTCTAAGTCTGAACCTTCCCTTTTCTTATTCCTGGTTCAGTTCCTGTCTGAACTGTGTCCTATATCGTTACCAGTTTCTCTCTATGTCTGAACCTTCCCTTTTCCTGCAGTGTCTGAACCTGCACCTAACTCCAACTCGTTGTCTCTGAACTTCTGTTTGTGAGTTTTGTGTACACTCGCTACTTCATTGTAAGTACCTTGTATGTATCTGGTTCTGCTTGTTCACAGCACCTGCGGTTTTTCTCTGCCCTGCTTGTTCACCGCACCTGCGGTTTCGCTCTGCACTGCTTGTTCACCGCACCTGCGGTTTCGCTCTGCTCTGCTTGTTCACCGCACCTGCGGTTTTTCTCTGCTCTGCTTGTTCACCGCACCTGCGGTTTCGCTCCGCTCTGCTTGTCCACCGCACCGGCGGTTTCGCTCTGCTCCGCTCTGCTTGTTCACCGCACCGGTGGTTTCGCTCTGCTCTGCTTGTTCACCGCACCTGCAGTTTCGCTCTGCTCTGCTTGTCTACCACACCTGCGGGTTTTGCTCTGCTCTGTTTGTTTACCGCACCTGCGGGCTTTGCTCTGCATGTCCACCGCATCTGCGGGTTTTGCTCTGCTTGTCTACCGCATCTGCGGGTTTTGCTCTGCTCTGCTTGCCTACCGCATCTGCGGGTTTTGCTCTGCTCTGCTTGTCTACCGCATCTGCGGGTTTGGCTCTGCTGTGCTTGTCTATCGCATCTGCGGGTTTCGCTCTGCTCCACTTGTCTACCGCACCGGCGGGTTTTGCTCAGCTCTGCTTGTCTACCACATCTGCGAGTTTTGCTCTGCTCTGCTTGTCTATCGCACCTGTGGCTCCGTTCCTGTGTCCCAGTCTGTACTGGTCCCTATCCTGCCTGCGTTCCTACCTGCCAGTACCCTCCTGTCTGCATGCCAGCTGTGCCTGCTAGTGCCCACCTGTCTGCATGCCAGCCGTGCCTGCCAGTGCCCACCTGTCTGCATACCAGCCGTGCCTGCCAATACCAACCTGTCTGCATACCAGCCGTGCCTGCCAGTACCCACCTGTCTGTATGCCAGCCGAACCTGCCTATTCCTGCATTCCCCGGTGTGGGTCAACAGCTGTGACTGGGGTCTGACCTGGAGTAGCACCTGGTCCCTCTTCTCGGTTCCTCCCTGGTTCATGGAGTCGACTGAGCTGCAGTGTGACCTTGGTCGGACCGAGTTGATACTTAGTTACGCCCCTCCAGGCACTCCTCGGTTCATGGTAAAGTGGGATCACTAATCATGCTCACGACAGTCAGTCCGGGCGTGTGAGTAACAATAACAATGCTGGAGCCTCTTTCCTTTATAATAATGCACCAGCCTCCTCCATCTATATTGTACCGTCCTTACACAGGGTAACATAATATTCTGTCACATCTGCCATAAGGAAAACAATTCCCAGACCATAAAGGGGTTGTCCAGGCTTGAGGTTAAAGTCTGAAGTCACTCTATGTGACTGCAGACGTGGGAATCCTGAAAACGCTCATTGTGCTCACTGTCAGGTTTCTTGGGTGCCGACGCCAAGAGCAGGTGGCCATGTGACCAAAAGTACATGATTTGCATACATGTGGTCATGTGACGACTACATAAGCCCACGGTCTCGCTCAATAAAAGTGAAATGAATGAGGCCGGACGTGTCTAGTTGGAATGTGGCCGTAAGTATGTAAATCACATACTTGCGATCACATGAACACCCGCTCCCGGCTGCATGTCGCCCTGACAGTCTTACAGGACATTTGTGTCCCAGATCAAATGTGCTGTGGTGTGTGGGGTGCGTTGCACTCAGTTGTAGGCCACAGACCTCAGCTGTCATCAAGTCTTCAGTGTCAGGAGCCACAAAAAAAGAATCAGGAAACACCCAGTTCGTTTCATGACAAAGAACTTTACTCAATAGTCCATGAGCATCATATTGCAACTCGTAGTATCGGGCAGAACACTTTCCATTTCTTGTTTCCACAGCATAGTACACTTCCAGATCTTCCTTTCGTTCTACCTAGACTATGCCTGCTTTCACTGGTCCTGTCAGTCCCAGGCTCCCCCAGCCCAGTCCTGTAGTACGTCCAAGGTCTGTTACTTCTCCCACCCACGACTCCACGTCAATCTTCCTATTTAAGGAAAGGGATAAGGTGCTCGCCATCGCACCCGGATTGAGCCTTGAGCTCCAGACGTTACAGGAGTATATCAGTATATCCACCAAGGGAATTCTAGTAATGTCTCATACTGCTCAGAACCATGTGTACTCTCTCTCGCTGTTCTGCCCTCAACCCCTAGCTTCAGGCAGCAGTCACTTGCCCTAACACATCCCCTCCCAATAAGAGCTACTCCCAAACATTAACTCACATAATACCCTTACGTCACTGCCTAACTACAGTCAGATATCTTATACTACCTATTTAAGGTCCTATGCTATCCTATACTGTACACTACCAACATCATACATTACCATATCACCATACACAAGATATACCAAAAGACGCCAGACATAGTTTACACTGCAATACAACGCGATTGGTGTCTTCAGGGGTAGGAACGCATCAGTCATTCCCCACCAACCTTACAAAATCACAAGTTAGGAGTCACATAGGGTGATTGCAGACTTGAGCCTCAAACCTGGACAACCCCTTTAAAATGGTTGTCTGACCCTAATAAAATTTACATTGAAGGCAGGTAATTGTGTAAAATAATAAATCAGACATAGTTACCTGCTATGATCCCCATCACTCCAGTGCAGGTCGCTCCAGTGCTCTCCATTGGGAGCAGAAGTGATGATGTCCTGTTTTTTGGGTTACCTGACCTTTTGGAGTTTGTGATTGGATGTAGCAGTCATGTGACTGAAGTGGTGCATCATCCGTGCCCATCTGATAGTCATCGTCTCTTTTGAAGAATTCATTCTAGAATTTAGAAAAACAACGAAATAAAATAAACCTCAATCATCAGAAACATTTTCATGTAAAACAGAGACCCGTCATCAACATTGTATAGAAAACGACTGCGCGTCCTGTATATAGCAACTGATGGTGACATACCTGTATATAAGTGCAGTATTGCTTCAGAGAGTCCCCCTGGCAGCAGGCAGCCGATCGTAAGGTTATCTGGAAGAAAAGTATATTAATATTATATAATAAGCCTCCTTGTAGGTCACATCAGTCTCTATAGGAGCATTTAGAATAGGAGATGGTAGAATTATACACATTGGTATTTATTATAATACTTACATATATAATGAGGGGTGTCCGCATGTCAGCTGTCACTGGGGCCGCATATTCAGATGTTTATATGTCTGTAAAATACATAAAGACTTCAATGGTTACACATAAAATACCAAAAAATCTGCCAAGTGACGATGTGATATCTGTGTGTGAGCAGAGGTGTAAACCATGTCCTGCACTGACCTAGGACTCTCCTACTGAAGGTCTTGGTATGGTCCAGCTGGTGAAGAATTGAGATCTGGTATCTCAGGCCCCTAAAACTATTGCTAACATAACTGGGACAAAGAAAGAAATATTAGTAGCAGGAAGAAAAGGAATAGTAGTAAATCGCTAGATGGATAAATAGATACCTTAAGGTTTATGGTGAACCAGCGATCAATAAATTCAGAATTGGCCTGCAGATCAGATCTGGTATCTCAGGCCCCTAAAACTATGACTAAAAGAACTGGGTAAAAAGACAGAAATATTAATAGTAGGAAGAAAAGAGAAGAACAATTGGAAAGATACTCACGCCCTGGATGATAAGACTGGATAAAATATTGAAAATGTTGTAGATGCCTGAAAAGATAATAGAGTCGAAATTAATACATATCGTTCTATATATTACATAGAAGAAATTGCTGTGTACAAGGCGTCCATAGTGCTAAAATTACAGAGGACCTATGCGCTCTCCTAATAGGTCTGGTTTAGTAAATAAAAGCATTCATTATAACATAACAATGCTGGAGCCTCTTTCCTTTATAATAATGTGTGTCACCCCAGGCCTGGATGCCACAAACATTAAAGGCTGTGTCTGAGAGCAGGAGGGAGGTTCCCTGGTCAGGGAAAATTAGCATGCAGAACCTCCTGTCCCAGGTCAGTAGGGGGAGCTGGCTACCCCTATAAAAACTGGAACTGTGGGCAGGGTTAGAGAGACCAGGACCCACTTCTGAAGCATCCAGAGGGGTTCCCAGAAGAAAGAGACAGGTCATCAGCAACTGAGGAGTCCGGGAGGCAGAGGAGGATCAGCAAGCCAGAGACAGAGGTGACGAGAGCCGGTCCTGACTGAGCGAGAGAACTACACAACCGGACACTGGGGTCCGAGGCTGTCAGGGTTGCAAGCCCGGCAGCAGATAACCAACCTGCGAGGGATTTTAGGTCCCTTGGCCTGAGAAGCCTGGAGGCTGCGCCACACAGAGGGACCGGTACAGCACGGAAAAGCAACAGGTACCTAAGGCTCGAGTCGCAAGCCATACAGGCGTAGTACACGGCCAGCTCAGGGATGTGGGCTATCACACCACGAAAAGGGGGATAGTCAGCAAGGGCAGAGAGAGAACGGTAGGCCTACCCACTCACCCTGACCATTGCGTCTCGCCCGAATGCTCTCAGACACCAAGGCCCATTCCTACCCTGTACTCCTGTTGGGTCATAAGTACTACCTACAATAAAGACCCTGGACTGTTTGAAGTAGACTCTGAACCCTTATTATTGCGACCTGCACCATCACCCCCAGCATCCTATTACACTGCCCTGAGGCTACACTCCTCCCGTGGGGAGTTGTACTACGCTCTGCTGCACCCACAACACCAGCCTCAGCAGTCTGCCCTGCAGCGGCGGTTCATCCTGACCACAATCCACGGGTGGCGTAGTCGGACATTTTTAACATTACAAGTAGACTGCCACCACATCCGGTCTGACCACCCTGAGCCACGGCATCGGGTTGCCGCTACTACCCCCAACACTGCACTGAAGCCCGGTTCCGAGTGCCCCACGGCCCAGGGGGTGAGTCAGCTTTTGGCGTAGTCGGCAGGATTGTGACCAACCCGCCACAAACGGGTATTGCACGCCTGAAAAAGACTGTACACGTACCTCAAAAGGAAGTTTCCCGCCATTCTGAGCCGTTTCCCGCCATCTTCAGTCGTTTTTCGACATCTTTAGCCGTTTTCCCGCCATCTTCAGACGTTTTCTCGCCATTGGATGCCATCTTCGGGACGGCGCGCGGGAAGAAGAGGGGCGTGGACGTCCAAGCCACGCGAGACCTGAAGCCCCGCCCTACGCACCGACGCTGCGCAAGGTCCTGGAAGGAGAGAGAGCGAGGCTGACATCACCAGGACGCGACGCAAGGTCCTAGCCCGGAGCAGCACCAGCGGAGCCGCGGCCTACGGTAGAGGATCAACGGAAGGTAGGCCACGGTTAACTAGGGGGGAGGAAGATGACGGACGCGGAGGGACCCTCTACCACCAGTGTGGCTGCAGCAGCGGTGATGCCATTCTCCATGCCCTACATCCCCGGAGCAGCCTGGCTGCCCCAATCCTCAGGGGTATCCCATACATTGACTGACTTTAAGGAAAGACTGCACAGTTTATTTAAAGTTTACCCCCTGACAGAAGAACAGAAAGTGAGCATTCTGACGGGGCAGCTCACCGGTGCAGCCCAGCTGGAAGTGAAATCATGGTCAGATGAGGAGAAAAGGGCTGTAAAGGACATTCTGACCCGGTTGCGGAGTACCTTTGATACCCGTACCTCAGCAGAAATCAAAATGCGGTTCTATGGCTGTAAGCAGCGAGCCCAGGATAGTATCAGAGACTATGCCTTGAACCTGCAAGAAGCCCTGAGAGCTATCAAACAAGCTGACCCTGGTAGCGTGCAGGACACCGATAAGTTGTTAACTGACCAGTTCATAGAAGGTCTGCTGTCCAGCGCCCACAGAACCCAGCTGCGCCTCATGGCCCTACAGAACCCCGATTTGACTTTTGCGCAGTTCAAGGATAGGGCCATCCGGGTGCTCCGAGAACCCGCACCAAGTGGCACTGTAGCTTCCCGGCGCCCTGCCATTACTTACCACCAGGGGGCGGCGCCCTACCCTGCAGACCTTGTGGGGGCTGATGCGCAGGCCTCAAATCCATCCCCGCCTGCAGACCTGCACCATCAGGTCCAGGAACTAACCAGGAGTGTTGCTGCATTGACCAGGACCGTACAGTCGTTACAGGTGGACCCGTCAGGACCCATCAAGCTGGCTTCCAGTCCGGAGGATGTCCCGTGGCGTCGACAGAGGAGGATCCCGTCGTTCAGAGGGAGGCCCGCCGACCGTTACACTGAGGATGGACAGCCGATTTGTCGCCGTTGCAGTCAGCCAGGACACATAGCAAGGTACTGTACTTTAAATGGGTCCGACCTGGGGCAGAGGGCCAATCCCCAGGCATAAGGTCCTCAGGCCCGTCTAATTGGCGTGATAAGTACGTGGGGGGACGCCCGGTCTTACCCGTAGTGCTGGACGTTATCCCCATGAGTGCACTGCTGGACATCGGGTCTCAAGTGACTACCATCCCCTACGTACTTTTCAAGCGGTACTGGAGTGACGCGGATATAACCCGTTATCCAGACGATGACTTAAGCATCATCGCCAGCAATGGCCAACCTTTGCCGCAAGTGGGGTTCAGAGAGATGGCGATCAAGATTGGTAAGGTTGAACTGCAGGCACAGGGAGTGATCATTGTGGACATTGATCGCCGTGAAAGTCACCCTAAAATAACTGTGGGTACTAACGTGATTGAAAATTGTCTTGCAGAAGTAATTGTGATTTTGCAGCAGGTGGCGATGAATGCTAGCTCCAGCCAACAGAGAGTCCTCCAGAAAGAGATAAGGGCCCTGGTGAGACGGCAACAGGTAGAACTGTCTGGTGGTGTGATCGGTAGCGTGAGGATGAGCGACCCGTTCCCCATTGCCATGCCTCCCAAAAGTGAAACGATGATCTGGTGTCAGACTGCAATCGGGTTAAGAGGGAGAGACTACCAAGCCATGGTAGAACCCATGTACTCAGACAGCAGGCCCACCATTTTGACAGCCAGCGGGGTGGTTGATGTCCGCCATGGAAGGGTGCCCGTCCGGATCTTAAACATCGGGGAAAGGGAAGTATACTTGCCCCGGTACGCTACACTAGCCAAATTGTTTGCCGTCCAACACAATGCTATCAGGGTCGTGGAACCCTTGCCTCCATCTTCCCCGGTGGAAGGTAATGGCTCCCAGAAACACAAGGAGGACTGGTGCCAGAAACTCCATGTGGGTGCTGACTCTACTCCCCTGCACCAAAAACAAGGAGTCTACCGGGTGGTTCAGGAGTACGAGAGAATTTTTAGTAAGCACCCGCTAGACTTCGGCCGAGTAAAGGGAGTGGAACACCACATTCCCACGGGGAGCCACCCACCAATAAAGGAGAGACACAGACCTGTACCCCCCGCACATTATCAAAATGCAAAGGGCATGCTGAGAGAAATGAAAGAAGCTGGGGTCATTAGAGATAGCTGTAGCCCCTGGGCAGCTCCCTTAGTTTTGGTAAAAAAGAAAGACGGTACCATGAGAATGTGTGTGGACTATAGAAAGGTCAATCGTATCACCCATAAAGACGCGTACCCGTTACCTAGGATAGAGGAGTCTTTAGCCGCACTAAAATCAGCTAACTTCTTCTCTACTTTGGACCTTACTTGCGTGTACTGGCAGGTTCCTGTGGCAGAGGCTGACAAGGAGAAGACCGCCTTCACCATCCCGATGGGATTGAGCGAGTTCAACTGTATGCCCTTAGGGCTCTGCAACGCACCAGGGACCTTCCAGAGGCTGATGGAATGCTGTCTAGGGCACCGAAACTTCGAGACGGTCCTACTTTACCTGGACGACGTGATTGTCTATTCGAAGACTTACGAGTACCATCTAAAGCACCTGGCCGAGGTGTTCGAAGCCCTGGCAGGCTATGGCCTGAAGGTGAAACCCTCAAAGTGTCACCTGTTGAAACCGAAGGTACAGTACCTAGGGCACGTGGTGAGTGCTGAGGGAGTAGCCCCCGACCCCGACAAAGTGACAGCCATCAAGAGCTGGCCAAGCCCCTCTAACATCAAAGAAGTGAGGCAATTCCTCGGGTTGGTAGGCTACTACCGAAGGTTCATCCCCGGGTTAACTAAGATGGCAGCCCCTATGCAGGACCTCCTGATAGGACAGTCTAAGTCCAGAAGCCAAAAGCCACCCTTCAAGTGGGACAAGCCGGAAGAGGAGTCCTTCCGCCAGTTGAAGATGGCCCTCACGGGGGAAGAGATCCTGGCCTACCCCGATTATGGCCAGCCTTTTATTCTCCACACAGACGCCAGTAATGTGGGGCTGGGAGCCGTACTGTCACAAAATCAACAGGGCAGAGAAAGGGTGATCGCATACGCCAGCCGGAAGCTGAGGCCCACTGAAAGAAACCCGGAGAATTACAGCTCCTTCAAGCTAGAATTCTTGGCAGTGGTGTGGGCCGTAACGGAACGCTTCAAGCATTACCTGGCCTCCGCAAAGTTCACTGTGTACACGGACAACAACCCGTTGACACACCTAGACAATGCAAGACTTGGTGCCCTGCAACAGCGGTGGATGGCCCGTCTATCAAATTATGACTTCACAATCAAATACCGGGCAGGCAGAACCAATGCCAACGCAGACGCCCTATCAAGAAGGCCCCACCTACCTGAAGGAAAAGACAACTCGGAAGAGCTGGAGGAAGTAGAGCTCCCTGCGTTCCACCGGTATGGGGCCACTCAGTATTCTCACCGGGTAAGAGACAAGGACCTAACCACCATCATGCTCAACCCCTTACCCCACCACGGCTGGGCTGAAACGCAAGATGGCGACACTGCAATACGCCTGGTGAAAGACATGTTAACCCAGGAAGACGCTAGCCCTGGCCCGGACGCTCCAGAGGAAGCCAAGCAGTTATGGAAGGAGAAAAGCAGGCTATTCCTCTACGAGGGTAAGCTGTGCAGAAGGCTTGTCAACCACCGGACGCATGAGCTGACCTGGCAGATAGTGGTCCCAAGACGAGATGCAGCAATGGTCCTGGAGGCCTACCATGACAGAGCGGGACACTTCGGGTGGAAGAAACTGGAGTTCCTACTGAGAGAACGGTTCTACTGGGTCGGTATGAGAAGGGCCATAGAGAAGTGGAGCAGGGACTGTGGCCCATGTCGCCTCAGAAGGAAGGACCGTACCAGTCAGCAGACACCCTTGAGGTCCATCGTCACCAGGCAGCCTCTTGAGCTGGTAGCTCTGGACCATGTGAAATTGGCTCCAAGCCGGTCGGGCTACGTCTATGCCCCGACAATTGTAGACCATTACTCCCGGTTCCTGGTGGTGGTTCCTGTTAAAGACCTGACAGCCCAAACAGCGGCCAGAGCCTTCCAGCAACACTTCTGCCGTCCACACGAGTATCCGAAACAGGTCTTGACAGATCAAGGTCCAGCGTTTGAGGCTGAAGTATTCCAAGAGTTCTGCAACCTCTACGGCTGTAGGAAGATTCTGACAACGCCTTACCACCCGCAAACCAATGGGCTGTGTGAGAAGATGAACAACATCGTCATTGATCTCCTCAAGAAGTTACCCCTGGAAGAACGCAGCCTGTGGCCGGAGAAGCTGCCAGACCTGATTGACTTGTACAACCATATCCCGGTGAATGCTACAAATTGCACCCCTGCTTACCTGATGCGAGCAAGACCAGGTAAGCTGCCTATAGACCTGGAGATGGGAGTCCTGACACCCGAGGACACCTCCCCAGATGCGGACTGGGATACGGAATGACGGCTTCAGTACAAGAAGGTACAGGAGAGTGTGGAGAGGAGTCTGGCTCAAGCGAGAGAAAAGCAAGAGAGGCTCTTCAACCAACACGCCCCTGCTGGTCCCCTGGAACCTGGTGAGCAGGTCCTGAAGCGGAAGAGAAGGCTTCACAAGCTGGACGACCAGTGGGAGAGAGACCCGTACACAGTACTTCAGTCCGACCACAACAACCCGAAGGTATGTGTGATCACCAAGGATGGAGGAGAAACCACTAGTACTGTCTCCAGAGACCACCTAAAACGGTGCCCCGAGCAACTACGGAGTGCAGGAGAAGATCAAGATGACCTTGAGCCCGCAGTGGACAAGGAAGAAATGGTCAGCACCGTTCTCGGAGAGTTCCCCCAGTCCTGGACTCGGATAAACGATGCAATCGTGGTACCCGTCCTACACTTCCTTCAACCTACCCAGCAGGAGCCTACAGAAGAACAAGAAGAACAAGCGGTCCCAGAGGCAGAAGAACCCATGCCAGCAGCCCAGGAGAGTCAACCCTATGCTGACAGTGAGCCTGCCATGCCTGCGGTAAGCCAAAGGACTCGCAGACAGCTGCAAGTACTACCTGAAAGTCCAGCTAGTAGTTGTACCCTAGATGAAAGTGGGGAAAACCAGGTTAGACCACCACCAGACAGTGGGTTACGCAGGTCAACCCAGAGCACTAAGGGTCAAGTACCAGCTCACTGGAAGATCTAAATGGATAATGTATATATTTAATGTGTTATGTTGTACCCTGGTTATTAATTATGTTTTTCTAGTTTTTCTAGCTCATGGACTAACAGGTTATGGACGCTGAATAACCGGAACTACATTGTAAATAGCTGCACTTGGTGCCTCTTGCAAAGACGGCCACGGAAGAAAAACCTGTCTGATGTGGCCCCGTGTGGTCTAAAGTAGATAGCTTGGCCTTGCAGCCACGCCCAGGGCCAACGCTTGGGGTTTGCTTTGGACAGGTCCCCGCACAGTTTAAAACTTCGCCTTATAGGGTGAAATGGACACCCGGTCACAGACCACACTGTGACCTAAAGAACTCAATATGTGGTGTTGTTGGTTATTTCCTTCCTTGTTGTATTTTGGTCATGCATTTATACCCTGTGTTTGTGTTTCCTGTTTAATCCCGGAGTACTAAAATTTTACTAGGGGGGAATGTGTCACCCCAGGTCTGGATGCCACAATCATTAAAGGCTGTGTCTGAGAGCAGGAGGGAGGTTCCCTGGTCAGGAAAAATTAGCATGCAGAACCTCCTGTCCCAGGCCAGTAGGGGGAGCTGGCTGCTCCTATAAAAACTGGAACTGAGGGCAGGGTTAGAGAGACCAGGACCCACTTCTGAAGCATCCAGAGGGGTGCCCAGAAGAAAGGGACAGGTCAGCAGCAGCTGAGGAGTCCGGGAGGCAGAGGAGGATCAGCAAGCCAGGGACAGAGGCGACGAGAGCCGGTCCTGGTTGAGAGAGAGAACTGCACAACAGGACACTGGAGTCCGAGGCTGTCAGGGTTGCAAGCCCGGCAGCAGATAACCAACCTGCGAGGGATTTTAGGTCCCTTGGCCTGAGAAGCCTGGAGGCTCCGCCACACACAGGGACCGGCACAGCACGGAAAAGCAACAGGTACCTAAGGCCACGGGTGGCGTAGTCGGACATTTTTAACATTACAAATAGACTGCCACCGCATCCGGTCTGACCACCCTAAGCCACGGGATCGGGTTGCCACTACTACTCCCAACACTGTACTGAAGCCCGGTTCCGAGTGCCCCACGGCCCAGGGGGCGAGTCAAATGCACCATCTATATTGCACCGTCCTTACACAGGGTAACATAATATTCTGTCACATCTGCCATAAGGAAAACAATTCCCAGACCATAAAGGGGTTGTCCAGGCTTGAGGTTAAAGTCTGAAGTCACTCTATGTGACTGCAGACTTGTGAATCCTGAAAACGCTCATTGTGTTCAATGTCAGGTTTCTTAGGTGCCGGCGCCAAGAGCAGGTAGCCATGTGATCAAAAGTACATGATTTGCATACATGTGGTCATGTGCCGACTAGAAAAGCGCACGGGCTCACTCAATAAAAGTGAAATGAATGAGGCCGGACGTGTCTAGTTGGAATGTGGCAGTAAGTATGTAAATCACATACTTGTGATTACATGAACACCCGCTCCTGGCGCCGGAGAATCCTGACAGCTCGCAAACTGCACGATGTGAGGATTTGTGGGTTGTCAGATGGTGGTAGTTGTGGGCGAGCTGCTGCATGTCGCCCTGACAGTCTGACAGGAAATTCGTGTCCCAGGTCAAATGTGCTGTGGGGTGCGTTGCACTCAGTTGTAGGCCACAGACCTCAGGTGTCATCAAGTCTTCAGTGTCAGGAGCCACAAAAAAAGAATCAGGAAACACCCAGTTCGTTTCATGGCAAAGAACTTTACTTAACAATCCATGAGCATCATATTGCAACTCGTAGTATCGGGCAGAACACTTTCCAATTCTTGTTTCCACAGCATAGTACACTTCCAGATCTTCCTTTCATTCTACCTAGACTATGCCTGCTTTCACTGGTCCTGTCAGTCCCAGGCTCCCCCAGCCCAGTCCTGTAGTACGTCCAAGGTCTGTTACTTCTCCCACCCACGACTCCACATCAATCTTCCTCTTTAAGGAAAGGGATAAGGTGCTCGCCATCGCACCCGGATTGAGCCTTGAGCTCCAGATGTTACAGGAGTATATCAGTATATCCACCAAGGGAATTCTAGTAATGTCTCATACTGCTCAGAACCATGTGTACTCTCTCTCGGTGTTCTGCCCTCACCCCCTAGCTTCAGGCAGCAGTCACTTGCCCTAACACATTCCCTCCCAATAAGAGCTACTCCCAAACATTAACTCATGATACCCTTACGTCATTGCGTAACTACAGTCAGATATCTTATACTACCTATGTTATGTCCTATGCAGTCCTATACTGTACACTACCAACATCATACATTACCATATCACCATACACAAGATATACCAAAAGACACCGGACATAGGTTACACTACAATACAACGCGATTAGTGTCTTCAGGGGTAGGAACGCAACAGTCATTCCCCACCAACCTTACAAAATCACAAGTTAGGAGTCACATAGAGTGATTGCAGACTTGACCTCAGACCTGGACAACCCCTTCAAAATGGTTGTCTGACCCTAATAAAATTTACATTGAAGGCAGGTAATTGTGTAAAATAATAAATCAGACATAGTCACCTGCTATGATCCCCATCACTCCAGTGCAGGTCGTTCCAGTGCTCTCCATTGGGAGCAGAAGTGATGATGTCCTGTTTTTTGGGTTACCTGACCTTTTGGAGTTTGTGATTGGCTATAGCAGTCATGTGACTGAAGTGGTGCATCATCCGTGCCCATCTGATTGTCATCGACTCTTTTGAAGAATTCATTCAAGAATTTAGAAAAACAACGAAATAAAATAAACCTCAATCATCAGAAACATTTTCATGTAGAACACGACTGCGGGTCCTGTATATAGTAACTGATGGTGACATACCTGTATATAAGTGATGTATTGCTTCAGAGAGTCCCCCTGGCAGCAGGCAGCCGATCGTAAGGTTTTCTGGAAGAACAGGATATTAGTATTATATAATAAGCCTCCTTGTAGGTCACATCAGTCTCTATAGGAGCATTTAGGATAGGAGATGGTAGAATTATACAGATTGGTATTTATTATAATACTTACATATATAATGAGGGGTGTCCGCATGTCAGCTGTCACTGGGGCCGCACATTCAGATGTTTATATGTCTGTAAAATACAGAAAGACTTCAATGGTTACACATAAAATACCAAAAAATCTGCCAAGTGACGATGTGATATCTGTGTGTGAGCAGAGGTGTAAACCATGTCCTGCACTGACCTTGGACTCTCCTACTGAAGGTCTTGGTATGGTCCAGCTGGTGATGAATTGAGATCTGGTATCTCAGGCCCCTAAAACTATTGCTAACAGAACTGGGACAAAGAAAGAAATATTAGTAGCAGGAAGAAAAGGAATAGTAGTAAATCACTAGATGGATAAATAGATACCTTAAGGTTTATGGTGAACCAGCGATTGGCCTCCAGATCAGATCTGGTATCTCAGGCCCCTAAAACTATGACTAAAAGAACTGGGTAAAAAGACAGAAATTTTAGTAGTAGGAAGAAAAGAGAAGAACAATTGGAAAGATACTCACGCCCTGGATGATAAGACTGGATAAAATATTGAAAATGTTGTAGATGCCTGAAAAGATAATAGAGGCGAAATTCATACATATCGTTCTATATATTACATAGAAGAAATTGCTGTGTACAAGGCGTCCATAGTGCTAAAATTACAGAGGACCTATGCGCTCTCCTAATAGGTCTGGTTTAGTAAATAAAAGCATTCATTATAACATAACAATGCTGGAGCCTCTTTCCTTTATAATAATGCACCAGTCTCTTCCATCTATATTGTACCATCCTTACACAGGGTAACATAATATTCTGTCACATCTGCCATAAGGAAAACAATTCCCAGACCATAAAGGGGTTGTCCAGGCTTGAGGTTATAGTCTGAAGTCACTCTATGTGACTGCAGACTTGTGAATCCTGAAAACGCTCATTGTGCTCACTGTCAAGTTTCTTAGGTTCCGGCGCCAAGAGCAGGTGGCCATGTGACCAAAAGTACATGATTTGCATACATGTGGTCATGTGACGACTAGATAAGCGCACGGTCTCGCTCAATAAAAGTGAAATGAATGAGGCCGGACATGTCTAGTTGGAATGTGGCCGTAAGTATGTAAATCACATACTTGCGATCACATGTGTGTCACCCTACCTGGATGCCACAAGTGTAATAAAGCTGTGTCTGAGAGCAAGGGGGAGGTTCTCTGGTCAGGGGAACATTAGCATGCAATGCCTCCTGTCTCAGGCCAGTAGGGGGAGCAGGCTGCCCCTATAAAAGCTGGTACTGGGGGCAGGGTTAGAGAGAACTGGAAAGCCTGTCTCAGCTTTGAGACGTGTCCCAGAGTGGAGCAGGGACAGAAAGTTGCATTGTAACCTAAGAGGAAGTGTGGCAGGAGGAGAGCCACAAGCCAGAGACAAGAGGCGCAGTGAGCCTGTCTTGGCAGAAAGAGGACTTAATTTACCAGACTTTGGTGTCTGAGGCTGGAAGGATTCCACATCCCCCAGCAGAGAACCAGTTCGCAAGGGACTGTACTTTCCTTGGCCTAAGAAGCCTGGAGGCCCTGCCACAACCGAAGGGACCAGTAAAGCCGTACAAGGCTGGGAGCAGAAAGGAACCCACGTCGCAGGCCATACAGGCGAGAATACACGAAAAGCTTGGAAACGTGGGCTGTTACTCTATAGGGAGGGGATAGCCAGAAGGAGCGCAGAAAGCACAGTAGGCCTACACCCTCACCCTGACCAGGGCCAATTTCCCCGTTGCTCTCAGACATCCAGGTCCCCTCCTAGCTGGGACTGTTTATGGGTCAGTTTACCTGTTTCAGTAAAGACCCTGGACTGCAACTTGTTGTCTGTGTGCTCCTTGCTCCTCCAGCACTATCAGCACCGGGACTCTCACTACCATCACTCCCACCATCCATTATACTGCCCTGGGGCCGCACTCTTCCCTTGGGGAGTCACACTACCCTAGCTGCACACCTCATCAGCCCCAGCGGTCTGCATGCAGCGGCGGTTCCTAATAACCGCAATCCACGGGTGGCGTAGTCGGACATAATCAATAACACATAACGGACTACCACTGGCCTGACCACCCTGAGCCACGGAACCGGGTTGCCACTACTACTCCCATCGTTCCCCCTATTGCCCGGATCCGAGTGCCCCACGGCCCAGGGGGCGAGTCAGCTTTGGCGTAGTCGGCAGGATTTCGTGCCCGCAACCACCGGGTACTGCGTGCCTGAAAAAGACTTTCGGAACTTATCTGTGGCGAAGTTTCCCGCCGTCTGGAGTCGTTTCCCGCCATCCGGAGCCGATTCCCGCCATCAGACGCCATCTTGGACCTTTTCCCGCCGTCTTCTGCCGTCTTCCCGCCATCTGCAGCTGTTTCCCGCCATCGGACGCCATCTCCAGGACGCCGCGCAGGAAGAAGAGGGGCGTGGATGTCAAAACCGTGCGAGATCCGAAGCTCCGCCCCACGCACCTACGCTGCGCAAGGTCCTGGAAGGGAGAGAGAGCGACGCTGACGTCATCAGGACGCGACGCCAGGTCCTCGTCCATAGCAGCAGCAGCGGAGCCGCGGCCTACAGAAGAGGACCGTCGGAAGGTAGGCCACGGTCCACTAGGGGGGTAGAAAGATGTCGGACACAGAGACGCCCACTACCACCAACGCAGCTGCAGCAGCGGTTATGCCCTTTTCCTTACCCTACATCCCGGGAGCGGCCTGGCTGCCCAAGTACTCAGGGGAGCCCCATGCCCTAACTGACTTCAAGGAAAGACTGTATAGTTTGTTCCAAGTTTACCCCCTGACAGAGGAACAGAAGGTCAGCATATTGACAGGGCAGTTAACAGGCGCAGCCCAAAGGGAGGTAAAATCATGGCCCATTGAGGAGAAAGGGACTGTGAAGGGTATTCTGGCCCGGCTGCGGGGTACCTTTGATACACGTACCTCCGCTGAGATTAAAATGAGGTTCTATGGGTGTAAGCAGCGGGCACAGGACAGCATCAGAGACTATGCCCTAAATCTGCAGGAAGCCTTGAGGGCTATTCAACAAACTGACCCTGGCAGTGTGCAGGAAACCGATAAGCTGCTAACAGAGCAATTCATAGAGGGTCTGCTGTCCAGCGCCCACAGGGCCCAGCTGCGCCTCATGTTCTTTCAGAACCCCGACCTGACCTTTGCCCAATTTAAGGACAGAGCCATAAGGGTGCTCCGTGAATCTGCAACCAGTGGCGCTATAAACCCCCGGCGCCCTGCTATCACCTACCACCAGGAGGCGGCGCCCTCCTCTATGGACTCCGTGGAGGCTGATGCACAGGCCCTGAACCAAGCCCCGTCGAAAGGCCTGCACCACCAAGTCCAGGAGCTGACCAGGAGCGTCGCGGCGTTGACCAGGACCGTCCAGGCGTTGCAAGTGGACCCGTCAAGACCCATCGAGCTGGCTTCAAGTCCGGAGGATGTCCCGTGGCGTCGACAGAGGAGGATCCCGTCGTTCTGAGGGAGGCCCACAGACCGCTACGCAGAGGATGGACAGCCCATTTGCCGTCGATGCAACCAGCCCGGACACATTTCCAGGTACTGTAATTTAAACGGGTCCAACCTGGGGCAGAGGGCCGACCCCCAGGCATAAGATCACCAGGCCCTTATAATTGGCGTGATAAGTACGTTGGGGGGCGCCCGATTTTACCCGTGGTGCTGGACGGTATCCCCATGAGCGCCTTGCTGGATACTGGGTCACAAGTAACCACAATCCCTTATGTCCTTTTTAAGCAGTATTTGACTGATGCTGATATCACACGGTATCCAGACAGTAACTTGAGCATCATCGCCAGTAATGGCTTACCCGTGCCGCAGATGGGGTTCAAGGAGATGACCATTAAAATTGGTAAAGTTGAACTGCCGGCACAGGGAGTGATTATTGTGGACATTGACCGTCATGAAAGTCACCCTAAAATAACTGTGGGTACTAACATAATTGAAAATTGTCTTTCAGAAGTAATTGTAATTCTACAACAGGTGGCGGTGAATGCTAGTTCCAGCCAACAGAGATTCCTCAACAAGGAGATAAAAGCCCTGATGAGACGGCAGCAGGTAGAACTGTCTGGTGGTGAGATCGGTAGCGTAAGACTCAGTGATCCATTCCCCATTTCCATGCCTCCCAAAAGTGAAATGATGATCTGGTGTCGGACTGCAATCGGGTTGAGAGGTAGAGACTACCAAGTCATGGTAGAACCCGTGTACTCAGACAGCAGGCCCACCATTTTGACAGCCCGGGGGGTGGTTGATGTCCGTCATGGGAGGGTGCCCGTCCGCATCCTCAACATTGGGGAGAGGGAAGTACACTTACCCAGGTACGCTACACTCGCCAAACTGTTTGTCGTCGAACACAAAGCTATCAGGGCCGTGGAACCCTTGCCTCCATCTCCTCAGGCGGAGGGTAATGGCTCCCAGAAACAAAAGGAGGACTGGTGCCAGAAACTCCACGTGGGTGCTGACTCCACTCCCCTGCACCAAAAACAAGGAGTCTACCGGGTGGTACAGGAGTACGAGAGAGTCTTTAGTAAGCACCCGCTAGACTTCGGCAGAGTAAAGGGGATAGAACACCACATCCCCACAGGGAGCCACCCACCAATAAAAGAGAGACACAGGCCTGTACCCCCAGCACATTATCAGAACGCAAAGGGCATGCTAAGAGAGATGAAAGAAGCTGGGGTTTTTAGAGACAGCTGTAGCCCCTGGGCAGCCCCCTTGGTTCTGGTCAAAAAGAAAGACGGCACCATGAGAATTTGCGTCGACTATAGACAAATCAACCGTATCACTCATAAAGACGCATATCCGCTGCCTAGAATAGAGGAGTCTTTAGCCGCACTAAAATCAGCTAACTTCTTTTCTACTTTGAACCTTACTAGCGGGTACTGGCAGGATCCTGTGGCAGAGGCTGACAAGGAGAAGACCGCCTTCACCACCCCGATGGGACTGAGTGAGTTCAACTGTATGCCTTTCGGGCTCTGCAACGCACCAGGGACCTTCCAGAGGCTGATGGAATGCTGTCTAGGGCACCGAAACTTCGAGACGGTCCTCCTTTACCTGGACGACGTGATCGTCTATTCGAAGACCTACGAGGACCATCTAAAGCACCTGGCCGAGGTGTTCGAAGCCCTGGCAGGCTATGGCCTGAAGGTGAAACCATCGAAGTGTCACCTGCTGAAACCAAAGGTCCAGTACCTAGGGCATGTGGTAAGCGCGGAAGGAGTGGCCCCCGACCCTGACAAGGTCACGGCAATCAAGAGCTGGCCAAGCCCCTCGAACATCAAAGAGGTGAGACAGTTTCTCGGGTTGGTAGGCTACTACCGAAGGTTCATCCCCGGGTTCACCAAGATGGCAGCTCCTATGCAGGACCTCCTGATCGGACAGTCCAAGTCCAGAAGTCAAAAGCCACCCTTCAAGTGGGATAAACCGGAAGAGAAGTCCTTCCGCCAGCTAAAGTTGGCCCTCACTGGAGATGAGATCCTGGCCTACCCTGATTATGGCCAGCCTTTCATTCTCCACACAGGTGCCAGTAATGTGGGACTGGGAGCCGTACTGTCCCAAAACCAACAGGGCAGAGAACGGGTGATCGCATACGCCAGCCGGAAGCTGAGGCCCACCGAAAGGAACCCGGAGAATTACAGCTCCTTCAAGCTAGAATTCTTGGCGGTGGTGTGGGCCGTGACGGAACGCTTCAAGCATTACCTGGCCTCCGCAAAGTTCACCGTGTACACGGACAACAACCCGTTGACACACCTGGACAATGCAAGACTGGGTGCCCTGGAACAGCGGTGGATGGCCCGTCTCTCCAACTATGACTTCGTGATGAAGTACCGGGCAGGCAAAACCAACGCCAACGCGGACGCCCTATCAAGGATGCCTCACTTACCTGAAGGTGACGAAGACCCAGAAGAGCTGGAGGAGGTAGAACTCCCCGCGTTTCACCGGTATGGAGCCGCTCAACACTCTCATCGCGTGAAGGAGGAGGATCTAACAACTGTGATGATGAATCCCCTACCTCACCACAGCTGGGCTGAGACCCAAGATAGTGACCCTGCAGTCCGCCTGGTGAAAGATCTGCTGACCCGGGAAGACGCCCGCCTAGATCCAGATGCCCCAGAGGAAGCCAAGCAGCTATGGAAGGAGAAGAGCAAGCTGTTCCTCTACGAAGGCAAGTTGTGCCGAAGGATTGTCAACCACCGGACGCACGAGCTGACCTGGCAAGTCGTGGTCCCCAGGCGGGATGCAGCTGTGGTCCTGGGAGCTTACCATGACAGAGCGGGACACTTCGGTTGGAAGAAACTGGAGTTCCTACTAAGAGGAAGGTTCTTTTGGGTCGGCATGAGAGGAGCAGTAGAAAAGTGGTGCAGAGACTGTGGCCCTTGTCACATGAGGAGGAAGGACCGCGCCAGCCAGAAGACACCCTTGAGGCCCATCGTCACCACGCAGCCTCTTGAGCTGGTAGCTCTGGACCACGTCAAATTGGCTCCAAGCCGGTCCGGATACATCTACGCCCTGACAATCGTGGACCACTATTCCCGTTTTCTAGTGGTGGTCCCGGTAAAGGACTTGACAGCCCAAACAGCGGCCAGAGCCTTCCAGCAGTACTTCTACCGTCCACATGGGTATCCGGAACAGGTCCTGACAGACCAGGGTCCAGCGTTTGAAGCTGAAATCTTCCAGGAGTTCTGCAACCTCTATGGCTGTAAGAAGATTCGTACAACGCCTTACCACCCCCAAACCAACGGGATGTGTGAGAAGATGAACAATATAGTCATTGATCTCCTGAAGACGTTGCCCCTGGAGGAACGCAGCCTGTGGCCAGAAAAACTGCCGGACCTGATAGACATGTACAACAATATCCCGGTGAATGCTACAAACTGCACCCCGGCTTACCTGATGCGAGCTAGACCAGGTAAGCTGCCCGTAGACCTGGAGATGGGAGTCCTAATACCTGAGGACACCTCCCCGGATGCGGACTGGGATACGGAAAGGCAACTGCAGTACAAGAAGGTACAGGAGAGTGTGGAGAAGAGCCTGGCCCAGGTGAGAGAGAAGCAAGAAAGACTCTTCAATCAACACGCCCCTGCTGGTCCCCTAGAACCTGGTGAGCAAGTCCTAAAGCGAAAAAGAAGGCTACATAAGTTGGACAACCAGTGGGAAAGGGAACCCTACACCGTACTGCAGTCTGACCATGACAACCCAAAGGTGTGCGTACTCACCAAGGACGGAGGAGAAACCACTAGTGTCGTGTCCAGAGACCACCTCAAAAGGTGCTCCGAGCAACTCCGTAGTGCAGAAGAGGATCAGAGTGACCTTGAACCCGCAGAGGACAAGGAAGAAATGATCAGCACCGTTCTCGGAGAGTTCCCTCAGTCCTGGACCAGCATAAATGATGCTATAGTGGTACCCGTCCTGCATTTCCTGCAACCGGCACAGCAACAACCAACACCAGAGCCGGAAGGTGAAGAGGAGCAAGCGGTTCCAGAGGCAGAAGAGCCTGTACCAGCAGCCCAGGAGAGTCAACCCTCTGCTGACAGTGAGCCTGCCATGCCTGCGGTAAGCCAAAGAACCCGCAGACAGCTGCCTGCCCTACCTGTACACCCAGCTGGTAGCTGTACCCCTAACGCTAGTGGGGAAAGCCAGGTTGGTCCACCACCAGACAGTGGGCTACGTAGGTCAACCAGGAGCACAAAGGGACAGATACCCGCTCGCTGGAGAATATAGAGTGCACTAAGATTGTAAATAACCCTGTTGCCAAATGTTGAAATGTTTGCCAAGTGACCTGCGTGATTATTAATAGCGTGTTTCAGTTTCTTGCAGCAACCGTAAGGACTCACAGGTTATGGACTTTTTATAACCGGGACCTTGTATGGACTGCGTTCGGAGCCTAACCCAGGAATGAACTAAGACTGTGAAGGACTTGGGGTAGGACAGACCCCCACCTGGTTAAGGCTCCCGTTGTTTTGGTGATATGGACACCCGGTCACAGGCCACACTGTGACCTAAAGAACTCAATTTGTGCGCCGTCTGTCTATTAATGTTTTATTGTTATGCATATTGTCTTTGTTTATTGTTTAGTCCCGGAGTACTAAATTTCACTAGGGGGGAATGTGTCACCCTACCTGGATGCCACAAGTGTAATAAAGCTGTGTCTGAGAGCAAGGGGGAGGTTCTCTGGTCAGGGGAACATTAGCATGCAATGCCTCCTGTCTCAGGCCAGTAGGGGGAGCAGGCTGCCCCTATAAAAGCTGGTACTGGGCACAGGGTTAGAGAGAACTGGAAAGCCTGTCTCAGCTTTGAGACGTGTCCCAGAGTGGAGCAGGGACAGAAAGTTGCATTGTAACCTAAGAGGAAGTGTGGCAGGAGGAGAGCCACAAACCAGAGACAAGAGGCGCAGTGAGCCTGTCTTGGCAGAAAGAGGACTTAATTTACCAGACTTTGGTGTCTGAGGCTGGAAGGATTCCACATCCCCCAGCAGAGAACCAGTTCGCAAGGGACTGTACTTTCCTTGGCCTAAGAAGCCTGGAGGCCCTGCCACAACCGAAGGGACCAGTAAAGCCGTACAAGGCTGGGAGCAGAAAGGAACCCACGTCGCAGGCCATACAGGCGAGAATACACGAAAAGCTTGGAAACGTGGGCTGTTACTCTATAAGGAGGGGATAGCCAGAAGGAGCGCAGAAAGCACGGTAGGCCTACACCCTCACCCTGACCAGGGCCAATTTCCCCGTTGCTCTCAGACATCCAGGTCCCCTCCTAGCTGGGACTGTTTATGGGTCAGTTTACCTGTTTCAGTAAAGACCCTGGACTGCAACTTGTTGTCTGTGTGCTCCTTGCTCCTCCAGCACTATCAGCACCGGGACTCTCACTACCATCACTCCCACCATCCATTATACTGCCCTGGGGCCGCACTCTTCCCGTGGGGAGTCACACTACCCTAGCTGCACACCTCATCAGCCCCAGAGGTCTGCATGCAGCGGCGATTCCTAATAACCGCAATCCACGGGTGGCGTAGTCGGACATAATCAATAACACATAACGGACTACCACTGGCCTGACCACCCTGAGCCACGGAACCGGGTTGCCACTACTACTCCCATCGTTCCCTCTATTGCCCGGATCCGAGTGCCCCACGGCCCAGGGGGCGAGTCACATGAACACACACTCCCGGCGCCGGAGAATTCTGACAGCTCGCAAACTGCACGATGTGAGGATTTGTGGGTTGTCAGATGAAGGTAGTTGTGGGCGAGCTGCTGCATGTCGCCCTGACAGTCTTACAGGAAATTCGTGTCCCAGATCAAATGTGCTGTGGTGTGTGGGGTGCGTTGCACTCAGTTGTAGGCCACAGACGTCAGCTGTCATCAAGTCTTCAGTGTCAGGAGCCACAAAAAAAGAATCAGGAAACACCCAGTTCGTTTCATGACAAAGAACTTTACTTAACAGTCCATGAGCATCATATTGCAACTCGTAGTATCGGGCAGAACACTTTCCATTTCTTGTTTCCACAGCATAGTACACTTCCAGATCTTCCTTTCGTTCTACCTAGACTATGCCTGCTTTCACTGGTCCTGTCAGTCCCAGGCTTCCCCAGCCCAGTCCCGTAGTACGTCCAAGGTCTGTTACTTCTCCCACCCACGACTCCACGTCAATCTTCCTCTTTAAGGAAAGGGATAAGGTGCTCGCCATCACACCCGGATTGAGCCTTGTGCTCCAGACGTTACAGGAGTATATCAGTATATCCACCACGGGAATTCTAGTAATGTCTCATACTGCTCAGAACCATGTGTACTCTCTCTCGCTGTTCTGCCCTCACCCCCTAGCTTCAGGAAGCAGTCACTTGCCCTAACACATCCCCTCCCAATAAGAGCTACTCCCAAACATTAACTCACATAATACCCTTACGTCACCGCCTAACTACAGTCAGATATCTTATACTACCTATCTTATGTCCTATGCTATCCTATACTGTACACTACCAACATCATACATTACCATATCACCATACACAAGATATACCAAAAGACGCCGGACATAGTTTACACTGCAATACAACGCGATTGGTGTCTTCAGGGGTAGGAACGCATCAGTCATTCCCCACCAACCTTACAAAATCACAAGTTAGGAGTCACATAGGGTGATTGCAGACTTGAGCCTCAAACCTGGACAACCCCTTTAAAATGGTTGTCTGACCCTAATAAAATTTACATTGAAGGCAGGTAATTGTGTAAAATAATAAATCAGACATAGTCACCTGCTATGATCCCCATCACTCCAGTGCAGGTCGCTCCAGTGCTCTCCATTGGGAGCAGAAGTGATGATGTCCTGTTTTTTGGGTTACCTGACCTTTTGGAGTTTGTGATTGGATGTAGCAGTCATGTGACTGAAGTGGTGCATCATCCGTGCCCATCTGATTGTCATCGACTCTTTTGAAGAATTCATTCTAGAATTTAGAAAAACAACGAAATAAAATAAACCTCAATCATCAGAAACATTTTCATGTAGAACAGAGACCCGTCATCAACATTGTATAGAGAACGACTGCGGGTCCTGTATATAGTAACTGATGGTGACATACCTGTATATAAGTGCAGTATTGCTTCAGAGAGTCCCCCTGGCAGCAGGCAGCCGATCGTAAGGTTATCTGGAAGAAAAGGATATTAATATTATATAATAAGCCTCCATGGAGGTCACATCAGTCTCTATAGGAGCATTTAGGATAGGAGATGGTAGAATTATACAGATTGGTATTTATTATAATACTTACATATATAATGAGGGGTGTCCGCATGTCAGCTGTCACTGGGGCCGCATATTCAGATGTTTATATGTCTGTAAAATACATAAAGACTTCAATGGTTACACATAAAATACCAAAAAATCTGCCAAGTGACGATGTGATATCTGTGTGTGAGCAGAGGTGTAAACCATGTCCTGCACTGACCTTGGACTCTCCTACTGAAGGTCTTGGTATGGTCCAGCTGGTGAAGAATTGAGATCTGGTGTCTCAGGCCCCTAAAACTATTGCTAACAGAACTGGGACAAAGAAAGAAATATTAGTAGCAGGAAGAAAAGGAATAGTAGTAAATCACTAGATGGATAAATAGATACCTCAGAGTTTATGGTGAACCAGCGATCAATAAATTCAGAATTGGCCTCCAGATCAGATCTGGTATCTCAGGCCCCTAAAACTATGACTAAAAGAACTGGGTAAAAAGACAGAAATATTAAGAGTAGGAAGAAAAGAGAAGAACAATTGGAAAGATACTCACGCCCTGGATGATAAGACTGGATAAAATATTGAAAATGTTGTAGATGCCTGAAAAGATAATAGAGGCAAAATTAATACATATCGTTCTATATATTACAGAGAAGAAATTGCTGTGTACAAGGCGTCCATAGTGCTAAAATTACAGAGGACCTATGCGCTCTCCTAATAGGTCTGGTTTAGTAAATAAAAGCATTCATTATAACATAACAATGCTGGAGCCTCTTTCCTTTATAATAATGCACCAGCCTCCTCCATCTATATTGTACGGTCCTTACACAGGGTAACATAATATTCTGTCACATCTGCCATAAGGAAAACAATTCCCAGACCATAAAGGGGTTGTCCAGGCTTGAGGTTAAAGTCTGAAGTCACTCTATGTGACTGCAGACTTGTGAATCCTGAAAACGCTCATTGTGCTCACTGTCAGGTTTCTTAGGTTCCGGCGCCAAGAGCAGGTGGCCATGTGATCAAAAGTACATGATTTGCATACATGTGGTCATGTGCCTACTAGATAAGCGCACGGTCTCGCTCAATAAAAGTGAAATGAATGAGGCCGGGCGTGTCTAGTTGGCATGTGGCCGTAAGTATGTAAATCACATACTTGCGATCACATGAACACCCGCTCCCGGCCCCGGAGAATCCTGACAGCTCGCAAATTGCACGATGTGAGGATTTGTGGGTTGTCAGATGGTGGTAGTTGTGGGCGAGCTGCTGCATGTCGCCCTGACAGTCTTACAGGAAATTCGTGTCTCAGATCAAATGTGCTGTGGTGTGTGGGGTGCGTTGCACTCAGTTGTAGGCCACAGACCTCCGCTGTCATCAAGTCTTCAGTGTCAGGAGCGACAAAAAAAGAATCAGGAAACACCCAGTTCGTTTCATGACAAAGAACTTTACTTAACAGTCCATGAGCATCATATTGCAACTCGTAGTATCGGGCAGAACACTTTCCAATTCTTGTTTCCACAGCATAGTACACTTCCAGATCTTCCTTTTGTTCTACCTAGACTATGCCTGCTTTCACTGGTCCTGTCAGTCCCAGGCTCCCCCAGCCCAGACCTGTAGTACGTCCATGGTCTGTTACTTCTCCCACCCACGACTCCACGTCAATCTTCCTCTTTAAGGAAAGGGATAAGGTGCTCGCCATCGCACCCGGATTGAGCCTTGTGCTCCAGACGTTACAGGAGTATATCAGTATATCCACCAAGGGAATTCTAGTAATGTCTCATACTGCTCAGAACCATGTGTACTCTCTCTCGCTGTTCTGCCCTCACCCCCTAGCTTCAGGCAGCAGTCACTTGCCCTAACACATTCCCTCCCAATAAGAGCTACTCCCAAACATTAACTCACATAATACCCTTACGTAACTGCCTAACTACAGTCAGATATCTTATACTACCTATCTTATGTCCTATGCTATCCTATACTGTACACTACCAACATCATACATTACCATATCACCATACACAAGATATACCAAAAGACACCGGACATAGTTTATACTGCAATACAACGCGATTGTTGTCTTCAGGGGTAGGAACGCAACAGTCATTCCCCACCAACCTTACAAAATCACAAGTTAGGAGTCACATAGGGTGATTGCAGACTTGAGCCTCATACCTGGACAACCCCTTTAAAATGGTTGTCTGACCCTAATAAAATTTACGTTGAAGGCAGGTAATTGTGTAAAGTAATAAATCAGACATAGTCACCTGCTATGATCCCCATCACTCCAGTGCAGGTCGCTCCAGTGCTCTCCATTGGGAGCAGAAGTGATGATGTCCTGTTTTTTGGGTTACCTGACCTTTTGGAGTTTGTGATTGGCTATAGCAGTCATGTGACTGAAGTGGTGCATCATCCGTGCCCATCTGATTGTCATCGACTCTTTTGAAGAATTCATTCTAGAATTTAGAAAAACAACGAAATAAAATAAACCTCAATCATCAGAAACATTTTCATGTAGAACAGAGACCCGTCATCAACATTGTATAGAGAACGACTGCGGGTCCTGTATATAGTAACTGATGGTGACATACCTGTATATAAGTGCAGTATTGCTTCAGAGAGTCCCCCTGGCAGCAGGCAGCCGATCGTAAGGTTTTCTGGAAAAAAAGGATATTAATATTATATAATAAGACTCCTTGTAGGTCACATCAGTCTCTATAGGAGCATTTAGGATAGGAGATGGTAGAATTATACACATTGGTATTTATTATAATACTTACATATATAATGAGGGGTGTCCGCATGTCAGCTGTCACTGGGGCCGCACATTCAGATGTTTATATGTCTGTAAAATACATAAAGACTTCAATGGTTACACATAAAATACCAAAAAATCTGCCAAGTGACGATGTGATATCTGTGTGTGAGCAGAGGTGTAAACCATGTCCTGCACTGACCTTGGACTCTCCTACTGAAGGTCTTGGTATGGTCCAGCTGGTGAAGAATTGAGATCTGGTATCTCAGGCCCCTAAAACTATTGCTAACAGAACTGGGACAAAGAAAGAAATATTAGTTTTAGGAAGAAAAGGGATAATAGTAGTAAATCACTAGATGGATAAATAGATACCTTAGGGTTTATGGTGAACCAGCGATCAGTAAATTCAGAATTGGCCTCCAGATCAGATCTGGTATCTCAGGCCCCTAAAACTATGACTAAAAGAACTGGGTAAAAAGACAGAAATTTTAGTAGTAGGAAGAAAAGAGAAGAACAATTGGAAAGATACTCACGCCCTGGATGTTAAGACTGGATAAAATATTGAAAATGTTGTAGATGCCTGAAAAGATAATAGAGGTGAAATTAATACATATCGTTCTATATATTACAGAGAAGAAATTGCTGTGTACAAGGCGTCCATAGTGCTAAAATTACAGAGGACCTTTGCGCTCTCCTAATAGGTCTGGTTTAGTAAATAAAAGCATTCATTATAACATAACAATGCTGGAGCCTCTTTCCTTTATAATAATGCACCAGCCTCCTCCATCTATATTGTACCGTCCTTACACAGGGTAACATAATATTCTGTCACATCTGCCATAAGGAAAACAATTCCCAGACCATAAAGGGGTTGTCCAGGCTTGAGGTTAAAGTCTGAAGTCACTCTATGTGACTGCAGACTTGTGAATCCTGAAAACGCTCATTGTGCTCACTGTCAGGTTTCTTAGGTTCCGACGCCAAGAGCAGGTGGCCATGTGATCAAAAGTACATGATTTGCATACATGTGGTCATGTGACAACTAGATAAGCGCACGGTCTCGCTCAATAAAAGTGAAATGAATGAGGCCGGACATGTCTAGTTGGCATGTGGCCGTAAGTATGTAAATCACATACTTGCGATCACATGAACACCCGCTCCCGGCCCCGGAGAATCCTGACAGCTCGCAAATTGCACGATGTGAGGATTTGTGGGTTGTCAGATGAAGGTAGTTGTGGGCGAGCTGCTGCATGTCGCCCTGACACTCTACAGGAAATTCGTGTCCCAGATCAAATGTGCTGTGGTGTGTGGGGTGCGTTGCACTCAGTTGTAGGCCACAGACCTCAGCTGTCATCAAGTCTTCAGTGTCAGGAGCGACAAAAAAAGAATAAGGAAACACCCAGTTCGTTTCATGACAAAGAACTTTACTTAACAGTCCATGAGCATCATATTGCAACTCGTAGTATCGGGCAGAACACTTTCCATTTCTTGTTTCCACAGCATAGTACACTTCCAGATCTTCCTTTTGTTCTACCTAGACTATGCCTGCTTTCACTGGTCCTGTCAGTCCCAGGCTCCCCCAGCCCAGTCCCGTAGTACGTCCAAGGTCTGTTACTTCTCCCACCCACGACTCCACGTCAATCTTCCTCTTTAATGAAAGGGATAAGGTGCTCGCCATCATACCCGGATTGAGCCTTGAGATCCAGACGTTACAGGAGTATATCAGTATATCCACCAAGGGAATTCTAGTAATGTCTCATACTGCTCAGAACCATGTGTACTCTCTCCCGCTGTTCTGCCCTCAACCCCTAGCTTCAGGAAGCAGTCACTTGCCCTGACACATCCCCTCCCAATAAGAGCTACTCCCAAACATTAACTCACATAATACCCTTACGTAACTGCCTAACTACAGTCAGATATCTTATACTACCTATCTTATGTCCTATGCTATCCTATACTGTACACTACCAACATCATACATTACCATATCACCATACACAAGATATACCAAAAGACGCCGGACACAGTTTATACTGCAATACAACGCGATTGTTGTCTTCAGGGGTAGGAACGCAACAGTCATTCCCCACCAACCTTACAAAATCACAAGTTAGGAGTCACATAGGGTGATTGCAGACTTGAGCCTCAAACCTGGACAACCCCTTTAAAATGGTTGTCTGACCCTAATAAAATTTACATTGAAGGCAGGTAATTGTGCAAAATAATAAATCAGACATAGTCACCTGCTATGATCCCCATCACTCCAGTGCAGGTCGCTCCAGTGCTCTCCATTGGGAGCAGAAGTGATGATGTCCTGTTTTTTGGGTTACCTGACCTTTTGGAGTTTGTGATTGGATGTAGCAGTCATGTGACTGAAGTGGTGCATCATCCGTGCCCATCTGATAGTCATCGACTCTTTTGAAGAATTCATTCTAGAATTTAGAAAAACAACGAAATAAAATAAACCTCAATCATCAGAAACATTTTCATGTAGAACAGAGACCCGTCATCAACATTGTATAGAGAACGACTGCGGGTCCTGTATATAGTAACTGATGGTGACATACCTGTATATAAGTGATGTATTGCTTCAGAGAGTCCTCCTGGCAGCAGGCAGCCGATCGTAAGGTTTTCTGGAAGAAAAGGATATTAATATTATATAATAAGCCTCCATGTAGGTCACATCAGTCTCTATAGGAGCATTTAGGATAGGAGATGGTAGAATTATACACATTGGTATTTATTATAATACTTACATATATAATGAGGGGTGTCCGCATGTCAGCTGTCACTGGGGCCGCATATTCAGATGTTTATATGTCTGTAAAATACATAAAGACTTCAATGGTTACACATAAAATACCAAAAAATCTGCCAAGTGACGATGTGATATCTGTGTGTGAGCAGAGGTGTAAACCATGTCCTGCACTGACCTTGGACTCTCCTACTGAAGGTCTTGGTATGGTCCAGCTGGTGATGAATTGAGATCTGGTGTCTCAGGCCCCTAAAACTATTGCTAACAGAACTGGGACAAAAGAAAGAAATATTAGTAGCAGGAAGAAAAGGGATAATAGTAAATCACTAGATGGATAAATAGATACCTTAGGGTTTATGGTGAACCAGCGATCAGTAAATTCAGAATTGGCCTCCAGATCAGATCTGGTGTCTCAGGCCCCTAAAACTATGACTAAAAGAACTGGGTAAAAAGACAGAAATATTAATAGTAGGAAGAAAAGAGAAGAACAATTGGAAAGATACTCACGCCCTGGATGATAAGACTGGATAAAATATTGAAAATGTTGTAGATGCCTGAAAAGATAATAGAGGTGAAATTAATACATATCGTTGTATATATTACAGAGAAGAAATTGCTGTGTACAAGGCGTCCATAGTACTAAAATTACAGAGGACCTATGCGCTCTCCTAATAGGTCTGGTTTAGTAAATAAAAGCATTCATTATAACATAACAATGCTGGAGCCTCTTTCCTTTATAATAATGCACCAGTCTCCTCCATCTATATTGTACCGTCCTTACACAGGGTAACATAATATTCTGTCACATCTGCCATAAGGAAAACAATTCCCAGACCATAAAGGGGTTGTCCAGGCTTGAGGTTAAAGTCTGAAGTCACTCTATGTGACTGCAGACTTGTGAATCCTGAAAACGCTCATTGTGCTCACTGTCAGGTTTCTTAGGTTCCGGCGCTAAGAGCAGGTGGCCATGTGATCAAAAGTACATGATTTGCATACATGTGGTCATGTGACAACTAGATAAGCGCACGGTCTCGCTCAATAAAAGTGAAATGAATGAGGCCGGGCGTGTCTAGTTGGCATGTGGCCGTAAGTATGTAAATCACATACTTGCGATCACATGAACACCCGCTCCCGGCCCCGGAGAATTCTGACAGCTCGCAAACTGCACGATGTGAGGATTTGTGGGTTGTCAGATGGTGGTAGTTGTGGGTGAGCTGCTGCATGTCGCCCTGACACTCCACAGGAAATTCGTGTCCCAGATCAAATGTACTGTGGTGTGTGGGGTGCGTTGCACTCAGTTGTAGGCCACAGACCTCCGCTGTCATCAAGTCTTCAGTGTCAGGAGCGACAAAAAAAGAATCAGGAAACACCCAGTTCGTTTCATAACAAAGAACTTTACTTAACAGTCCATGAGCATCATATTGCAACTCGTAGTATCGGGCAGAACACTTTCCAATTCTTGTTTCCACAGCATAGTACACTTCCAGATCTTCCTTTCGTTCTACCTAGACTATGCCTGCTTTCACTGGTCGTGTCAGTCCCAGGCTCCCCCAGCCCAGTCCTGTAGTACGTCCAAGGTCTGTTACTTCTCCCACCCACGACTCCACGTCAATCTTCCTCTTTAAGGAAAGGGATAAGGTGCTCGCCATCACACCCGGATTGAGCCTTGTGCTCCAGACGTTACAGGAGTATATCAGTATATCCACCAAGGGAATTCTAGTAATGTCTCATACTGCCCAGAACCATGTGTACTCTCTCTCGCTGTTCTGCCCTCACCCCCTAGCTTCAGGCAGCAGTCACTTGCCCTAACACATCCCCTCCCAATAAGAGCTACTCCCAAACATTAACTCACATAATACCCTTACGTAACTGCCTAACTACAGTCAGATATCTTATACTACCTATCTTATGTCCTATGCTATCCTATACTGTACACTACCAACATCATACATTACCATATCACCATACACAAGATATACCAAAAGACACCGGACACAGTTTATACTGCAATACAACGCGATTGTTGTCTTCAGGGGTAGGAATGCAACAGTCATTCCCCACCAACCTTACAAAATCACAAGTTAGGAGTCACATAGGGTGATTGCAGACTTGAGCCTCATACCTGGACAACCCCTTTAAAATGGTTGTCTGACCCTAATAAAATTTACGTTGAAGGCAGGTAATTGTGTAAAGTAATAAATCAGACATAGTCACCTGCTATGATCCCCATCACTCCAGTGCAGGTCGCTCCAGTGCTCTCCATTGGGAGCAGAAGTGATGATGTCCTGTTTTTTGGGTTACCTGACCTTTTGGAGTTTGTGATTGGCTATAGCAGTCATGTGACTGAAGTGGTGCATCATCCGTGCCCATCTGATTGTCATCGACACTTTTGAAGAATTCATTCTAGAATTTAGAAAAACAACGAAATAAAATAAACCTCAATCATCAGAAACATTTTCATGTAGAACAGAGACCCGTCATCAACATTGTATAGAGAACGACTGCGGGTCCTGTATATAGTAACTGATGGTGACATACCTGTATATAAGTGCAGTATTGCTTCAGAGAGTCCCCCTGGCAGCAGGCAGCCGATCGTAAGGTTATCTGGAAGAACAGGATATTAGTATTATATAATAAGCCTCCTTGTAGGTCACATCAGTCTCTATAGGAGCATTTAGGATAGGAGATGGTAGAATTATACAGATTGGTATTTATTATAATACTTACATATATAATGAGGGGTGTCCGCATGTCAGCTGTCACTGGGGCCGCACATTCAGATGTTTATATGTCTGTAAAATACATAAAGACTTCAATGGTTACACATAAAATACCAAAAAATCTGCCAAGTGACGATGTGATATCTGTTAGAACCTTGCTCTTAGGTCTTTTTTCCTTTGCTGGTCACATGACCTTGTTGGCCTATTTAATCCTGCTCCGCCCTTCTGGCTTTGCTGGACTTCATTGTATATCTACTTTCTAGCTAGCCTGTGCTCTGTATCTAACTCTGTTAGTTTGCTTGGTCTACGGACCTCTATGTTCTATCTATTTTGTTTGTTCGTCTGTCTGCTACTATTTCTGTTAGGAGGTGTCCCATATTCCTCCCAGTCCTTAGTACTTGTAGGGATTCCCTCCCCACATCTATAGGTCTCCGTACAGACTAGATTAGGACTTTAGCAGGTCTGATCGCAGGATCAGGTTCCCTGTTACATCGTAGGGATTCAGCTGAGTCCTATAGTAGGGACAGATCTCCTCTCTTTCCTTAGCTTTGGTAGCAGAACATAACAGTAAGTCCAGCCTGCAAATTCTCTAAGGAAAGATTTTTTTTGTTCCATCATGGTGTCGGTTCAGGATTTGGCTAAACACCTGCAGGGACTCTCTCTGGAAGTGGCCGAGCTCCGTCAGCACGTGAGTAACTGTCCTGGAGCATATTTCTTGGAGCCTAAGGTATGTTTGCCGGATTTATTTTTTGGTGAACATCGAGAATTTTTTTCATTTAAAAATGCTTGCTTATTGTATTTTCGTTTGAGACCCAAGTCCTCTGGGGATGAATCCCAGCGCGTAGGGTTCATAATGTCACTTTTGCGCAAAGAGCCTCAGGAGTGGGCCTTTTCTTTGCAACCTAGTGATACATGCTTCAGATCAGTGGATAGTTTTTTTTCTGCTTTAGGACTATTATATGATGATCCTGACCGTGTGGCATCAGCTGAGACTGAGTTGAGACGTTTAAAACAAGGATCAGGTAATGTAGAAAAATATTGTACTCATTTTCGTCGTTGGTCCACTCAAACAGGGTGGAACGATTCTGCTCTGAAAAGTCTATTTCTTGCTGGGCTCAGTGAAAGGGTTAAAGACCTGCTAATTGCTTATCCTACACCTGAGGATTTGCAACAGGCTATGCAATTAGCTATACGGGTGGATAGAAGACTGCGTGCTAGGGTTAATGAGAGCAAATCCTCTGCTATGTCAGTTTCTGGTTATGATAATGTGTGTACTAACAGTGGTGAACCGATGGAGATTGGATCGGTGGCACCTCGCTCTCAAGAAAAAGACCGTCGTTTTTCGGAAGGCTTGTGTTTCTATTGCGGAAAATCTGGTCATTTGATTAAAGGCTGTGAGCTTCGTATGAAGAAAGAAAAAAAAATGGTCAGTCACGCCCGTATTGCCTGTTTAAATTCCAAGGGTATATTTTTAGCTGCTTCCACGATTGCGCAGGAAAAATTAATGGAATTTCGGGTGTTTGTTGATTGCGGGTCTACACTGAATGTAATTGATGGGGGATTCGTGGAAAAACTCAATTTAAAACCTGAACCTTTATCATCCCCCATTTCTGTGGTTTCTGTGGATGGCTCCCCTTTGAAGAATATTACTCTCAAGGTCAGTGAATTTCCTCTCACTATTAATGGTGTTCACCATGAGAAATTGGATTTGGTAGTGTTGAATAACTTGCCTTCTCCAGTAATATTGGGTTTGCCCTGGTTAAAATTTCACAATCCTGTACTGGATTGGTCTACCAGTGAAATTAAATCCTGGAGCCATAAATGTTATGACAAGTGTTGTAACGGGCGTATTGCAGCTTTGGATAGGGGAGAATTGCCTGTTCCTATTCAGGATTTTTGGAGAGTTTTTTCTGAGAAAGAATCGCAGGTTTTGCCTCCCCATAGAGACTATGATTGTTCTATTGAATTTGTCCCTGGAGCGACTCTTCCTAAAAGTCGTTTATTTAACCTTACTATTCCTGAGAGGAAGGCTTTGGAGGAATACATACAGACAAGTTTGGCCGCCGGTCACATTAGGCCCTCTAAGTCTCCTGTGGCGGTTGGATTTTTTTTTGTAAAAAAAAAGGACGGCGGTTTACGTCCTTGTCTGGATTTTCGTGAGATTAACAAAATTACGGTACGCAATCCTTACCCACTGCCATTGATTCCTGATCTGTTTAACCAGTTATTGGGGGCCAAGTGGTTCTCTAAAATTGACCTTAAGGGGGCATACAATCTGTTGCGCATGAAGGAGGGTGATGAATGGAAGACTGCTTTTAACACTCCTGTGGGTCATTTTGAGAATCTGGTTATGCCTTTTGGTCTTACTAATGCTCCTGCATTTTTTCAGAATCTGATTAATGACATCCTTAGACCTTTGATCGGTAAAAATGTGGTTGTGTATTTGGATGACATTTTGATTTATTCGCCAGATCTGGAGTCTCATTGGCGGAGCGTGCGTGAGGTATTACAGTTATTAATGGACAATTCGCTTTTTGCTAAGCTGGAGAAATGTGAGTTCGCTGTACAGAGAATTAGTTTTTTGGGCTACATTATCTCCAGCAAAGGTTTTGAGATGGATCCGGTTAAGGTTCAGGCTGTGCAGGAATGGCCTAGGCCTATTGGTTTGAAATCGATACAGAGGTTTTTGGGTTTCGCCAATTACTATAGAAAATTCATAAAAAATTTTTCTAGTATTGTCAAACCTCTGACTGATCTCACCAGGAAAGGTGCTGATGCGGTTCAGTGGTCTTCTGAGGCCATTGAAGCTTTTGTGTATCTCAAGGAGAGGTTCACCTCTGCTCCCATCCTTATGCAGCCTGATGTTACTAGGCCGTTTTTGGTTGAGGTTGATGCTTCCTCTGTGGGGGTTGGCGCAGTATTGTCTCAGGATAACGGGGATGGATTACATCCCTGTGCCTTTTTTTCAAAAAAATTTTCGGAGACTGAACTGAATTACGATATTGGTAATCGGGAATTATTGGCTATTAAACTCGCATTTGAACACTGGCGCCACTTCTTGGAAGGTGCGGAATTTCCCGTTCAGGTTCTTACGGATCATAAAAATCTGATATATCTTGATGCTGCCAAGCGCCTGAATGCCCGTCAGGCTAGGTGGGCACTGTTTTTCTCGCGGTTTAATTTCTCCGTTACTTACATCCCTGGTACTAAGAATGTTAAGGCGGATGCCTTGTCTCGCAGTTTTTCTCCCATAGTCGGTGCTGAGAAAGAGGAAAACATTTTACAAGAAGGTGTTGTGATAGCTGCTTTAGACTCCGTTTTGGAAGATGAGATTCTTAAAGCTCAGGAGAATGCCCCATCTAACACTCCTCATGGGAGGTTGTTTGTGCCTGGGACCTTTAGGAGAGATTTGTTTGTTGAGTGTCACGAATCTCGGTTGGCAGGTCATCCCGGAATCTCTGAGACCAAGAGACTGGTGGGTCGCAGTTTTTGGTGGCCTGGATGGCAGAAGGAAGTCATTAAGTGGGTGCGCCAATGTACTATATGTGCTAGATCTAAGTCCTCACATACTCCTGCTGCGGGGTTGCTTTGTCCTTTGGAGGTCCCCAGTGCTCCTTGGACACATTTGGCTATGGACTTTATAACTGACCTTCCCCCCTCTGAGGGTTTTACTGTCATCTGGGTGGTCGTGGACCGTTTTAGCAAGATGTGTCACTTGGTTCCCTTCGTCAAACTGCCCTGCGCTAAAACTCTCGCTAAGGCCTTTGTCAAGGAAATTGTCAGACTTCATGGCGTTCCTTCTGACATTGTTTCTGATAGGGGTCCTCAGTTCGTGGCTCGTTTTTGGCGTGCCTTTTGTGACAGGTTGGGAATTCATTTGTCGTTTTCGTCCGGATATCATCCTGAATCTAATGGCCAGACAGAAAGGAAAAACCAGGATGTTGAGCAGTTCTTGCGTTGTTTTGTGGCAGACAATCAAGAGGGGTGGTCTGAGTTTCTGCCACTTGCCGAATTTGCTCTGAACAATCATACATCTTCTTCTGCTGGTTGTTCGCCTTTTTTTTGTTGTTCTGGGAGACATCCGTCGTTTGGGTCGTTCTCCAAGTTGGGATCTGCCGTGCCTGAGGAGGATAATTTTTCCGGTGATTTGGAAAGAGTTTGGACGGATGTGAGTGGTAATCTTCAGGAGGCCAACAGAAAATCTAAAGACTACTTTGATAGGAAACGACAGGAGGTTTTGTTCGCTGTTGGTGACATGGTTTGGTTGTCCTCTAGGAATCTGCGGTTGAGGATTCCTTCTAAGAAATTGGGTCCCAAGTTTGTAGGGCCCTTTAAGGTGCTTCAGGTTGTCAACCAATCTGCTGTTAGGTTGGAGGTTCCTACCTCCTGGAGAATTAATCCGGTCTTTCATGTCTCTCTGTTAAAAAAAGCTGTTGTGTCGGATGGTGACGCCTCTGCCTCTGTTCCTCCGGTGGTGGAGGACGGGGAATATGAAATTTCTCGCATCCTTGACTCTAGACGGTATAGAGGTAGTTTGCAGTATCTTGTGGCCTGGAAAGGTTTCAGACCCGAGGATAACTCTTGGGTGAGGTCAGATGATGTTTCCGCGTCCAGACTTATCAGAGCGTTTCACAGGAGATTTCCTGATAAGCCTGGTCCTAGGGGATCCGGAGGATCCTCTTAGAAGGGGGGGGGGGACTGTTAGAACCTTGCTCTTAGGTCTTTTTTCCTTTGCTGGTCACATGACCTTGTTGGCCTATTTAATCCTGCTCCGCCCTTCTGGCTTTGCTGGACTTCATTGTATATCTACTTTCTAGCTAGCCTGTGCTCTGTATCTAACTCTGTTAGTTTGCTTGGTCTACGGACCTCTATGTTCTATCTATTTTGTTTGTTCGTCTGTCTGCTACTATTTCTGTTAGGAGGTGTCCCATATTCCTCCCAGTCCTTAGTACTTGTAGGGATTCGCTCCCCACATCTATAGGTCTCCGTACAGACTAGATTAGGACTTTAGCAGGTCTGATCGCAGGATCAGGTTCCCTGTTACATCGTAGGGATTCAGCTGAGTCCTATAGTAGGGACAGATCTCCTCTCTTTCCTTAGCTTTGGTAGCAGAACATAACAATATCTGTGTGTGAGCAGAGGTGTAAACCATGTCCTGCACTGACCTTGGACTCTCCTACTGAAGGTCTTGGTATGGTCCAGCTGGTGATGAATTGAGATCTGGTATCTCAGGCCCCTAAAACTATTGCTAACAGAACTGGGACAAAAGAAAGAAATATTAGTTTTAGGAAGAAAAGGAATAGTAGTAAATCACTAGATGGATAAATAGATACCTTAGGGTTTATGGTGAACCAGCGATCAATAAATTCAGAATTGGCCTCCAGATCAGATCTGGTATCTCAGGCCCCTAAAACTATGAATAAAAGAACTGGGTAAAAAGACAGAAATTTTAGTAGTAGGAAGAAAAGAGAAGAACAATTGGAAAGATACTCACGCCCTGGATGATAAGACTGGATAAAATATTGAAAATGTTGTAGATGCCTGAAAAGATAATAGAGGCGAAATTAATACATATCGTTCTATATATTACAGAGAAGAAATTGCTGTGTACAAGGAGTCCATAGTGCTAAAATTACAGAGGACCTATGCGCTCTCCTAATAGGTCTGGTTTAGTAAATAAAAGCATTCATTATAACATAACAATGCTGGAGCCTCTTTCCTTTATAATAATGCACCAGCCTCCTCCATCTATATTGTACGGTCCTTACACAGGGTAACATAATATTCTGTCACATCTGCCATAAGGAAAACAATTCCCAGACCATAAAGGGGTTGTCCAGGCTTGAGGTTAAAGTCTGAAGTCACTCTATGTGACTGCAGACTTGTGAATCCTGAAAACGCTCATTGTGCTCACTGTCAAGTTTCTTAGGTTTCGGCGCCAAGAGCAGGTGGCCATGTGACCAAAAGTACATGATTTGCATACATGTGGTCATGTGACGACTAGATAAGCGCACGGTCTCGCTCAATAAAAGTGAAATGAATGAGGCCGGACATGTCTAGTTGGAATGTGGCCGTAAGTATGTAAATCACATACTTGCGATCACATGAACACACACTCCCGGCGCCGGAGAATTCTGACAGCTCGCAAACTGCACGATGTGAGGATTTGTGGGTTGTCAGATGAAGGTAGTTGTGGGCGAGCTGCTGCATGTCGCCCTGACAGTCTTACAGGAAATTCGTGTCCCAGATCAAATGTGCTGTGGTGTGTGGGGTGCGTTGCACTCAGTTGTAGGCCACAGACCTCAGCTGTCATCAAGTCTTCAGTGTCAGGAGCCACAAAAAAAGAATCAGGAAACACCCAGTTCGTTTCATGACAAAGAACTTTACTTAACAGTCCATGAGCATCATATTGCAACTCGTAGTATCGGGCAGAACACTTTCCATTTCTTGTTTCCACAGCATAGTACACTTCCAGATCTTCCTTTCGTTCTACCTAGACTATGCCTGCTTTCACTGGTCCTGTCAGTCCCAGGCTTCCCCAGCCCAGTCCCGTAGTACGTCCAAGGTCTGTTACTTCTCCCACCCACGACTCCACGTCAATCTTCCTCTTTAAGGAAAGGGATAAGGTGCTCGCTGTAACGGGTCTGGGAGGCGGAACCTCTGAGCTACTATACAAGGGGGCAGTCCTTGTAAGGGAGCGGGTGGCGACCAGGGAAGACGGGCAGGAGGTCACAGCAGGTGACCGGGACAGTCTCTGAGTGAACGGGCTGGAGGTCACGGCAAGTGACCGGGGCAGTCTCTGAATGAACGGGCAGATGGTCACGGCAAGTGACCGGGGCAGTCTCTGGATGAACGGGCAGATGGTCACGGCAAGTGACCGGGGCAGTCTCTGGATGAACGGGCAGATGGTCACGGCAAGTGACCGGGGCAGTCTCTAGGTAAACTAGCAGGCAGGTAGCAGGTGTGTGCTCCCAGGTGAGCGGGCAAGCTGGTCCATAGACAGACTGACAGGAGTTGGAAGGCAGACCGTCGGACCTCGGGCAAGCAGGCAGGTGGCTGATGTGCGCTCCCAGGTGAGCGGGCAGACTGGTCCTTAGACAGACTGACAGGAGTAGTAAGGCAGACCGTCGGACCTCAGACTAGCAGGCAGGTAGCAGATAATCAGGAAGGAATCTGGCAGGTAACTGGCAGGTAACTGGCAGGTAACTGGCAACGGGACCTGAGGGCTGAAGCAGAGTAGTGAACAGTGCAACAACATTGCTTGGGCACCTCCATTTTGGAGGAGGTGCCTTATATATGGTGAAGTCCTCCGGCCATTGGCCGGGGACTCCTTAGGACGGCGCGCGCGGCCCCTTTAAGAGGGAGGGAGAGCGCGCGCGCGCGCCCTAAGCACAGTGGCCGGGAAGGAGCGCGCGCTGCCAGCAGAGCGGGAGGAGGACGCCGGGCACGGAGCAGGGAGGTGAGGGGAACAGCGTCCCTGCCTAGCAGAGGGCAGGGACGCCGGCGCTACAGTACCCCCCCCCTTTAGGCCCCCCCTTTTTTAGGCCAGACAGAAATTTAGCTAGGATAAGAGGGGCATGGATGTTCTCCCGGGGCTCCCACGTTCTCTCCTCAGGACCAAACCCCCTCCAATCTACTAGAAAAAAGGTCTTTCCTCTTACCCTTTTGGTGGCAAGAATGTTCTCTACCTCAAACTCGTCCTCAGCAGAAACCGGAGCAGGAGGCGTACCTGTAGACTTGGAAAAAGAGTTAAGTACCACAGGTTTGAGGAGAGATACATGGAAGGAGTTAGGGATCCGTAAGTTGGCCGGGAGTTTTAATTTATAGGCCACCGGGTTGATCTGACTGATGACCTCCAGAGGACCGATGAACCGAGGCCCTAACTTGTAAGAAGGTATCTTGAGTCGGACATATTTAGATGAGAGCCAGACTTTATCTCCAGGACGAAATTGTGGAGGATCCAGGCGTTTTTTGTCAGCGTGTCTTTTCATCCGTTCGGACGACTGAAGGAGTGCGGATCGGGTATTCTCCCAAATGGAGGAAAATTTGCTAACGAGAGATTCCGCAGCCGTGTTGTCCACAGAGGTGGAGACAGGAAAAGGAATCCGAGGATGCTGACCGAAGACTACAAAAAACGGGGATTTGGAGGAGGATTCGCTCTCGTGATTGTTATAGGAGAACTCGGCCCATGGTAGGAGATCCACCCAGTCAGAATGATGGGCATTAACGAAGTGCCGGAGGTAACTGGTCAGGTTCTGATTGATCCGCTCCACTTGACCATTTGACTGTGGGTGGTAAGCGGAAGAGAAGTCCAGGGTGACGTCTAGCAGTTTACAAGTGGCTCTCCAGAAACGTGAGGTGAACTGTACCCCACGATCCGACACGATGTGGAGGGGCAGGCCATGAAGACGGAAGATGTGGCGGATAAAGTCTTTAGCCAGCTCGGGTGCAGACGGGAGGCCAGGCAGGGGAATAAAGTGAGCCATCTTGGAAAAGCGGTCAGCGACCACCCAAATGACCGTACAACCGGCAGAGACGGGGAGATCAGTTATGAAGTCCATAGCAATATGCTGCCAGGGGGCAGCAGGCACAGGAAGCGGAAGAAGGCGACCGGCTGGCAGGTGTCTCGGGACTTTGTTGCGGGCGCAGGACACACAGGCAGAAACAAAGTCTATTACGTCCTTGTGCAGGGTAGGCCACCAGTAGTGCCGGGCAATAAGCTGGAGGGTCTTTTTCTGACCGGCGTGGCCAGCTAGTTTAGACGAGTGACCCCAGTGTAGGATCTTCTCCCGATCAGGTACTGATACGAACGTCTTACCGGGAGGGAGACGATTTAGGCTCACGGGAGCCACCTGCATTACTCTGGCGGGATCGATGATATGTTTAGGTTCTTCCTCGAGATCGGACACCAGAAAGGATCGGGACAAGGCATCTGCTTTGACGTTTTTGTCAGCCGGGCGAAAATGAAGAACAAAATCAAAGCGAGCAAAAAACAAGGACCACCGGGCTTGGCGCGGGTTAAGTCTCTGGGCATGCTGGAGGTAAGCCAAGTTCTTGTGGTCAGTGTAAATTATTATCGGGTGAAGAGCCCCCTCGAGTAGGTAACGCCACTCCTCCAATGCCAGTTTGATGGCCAATAACTCTCGGTCTCCTATGGAATAGTTGCGCTCAGAAGAGGAGAAGAGTTTGGAGAAGAAGCCACAAGTTACCATTCTCCCGGAAGATGATTTTTGAGTAAGTACCGCTCCGGCTCCAGAGGAGGAGGCGTCAACTTCCAGGAAGAACTGCTTGTTGCCGTCCGGGCGATGCAGCACCGGGGCGGAAGAGAAGGCCTGTTTTAGGGAAAGAAAGGCCTCCTCTGCTTCGGGCGGCCACTCTTTGGGATTAGTACCCTTACGGGTGAGCGCGGAAATTGGGGCAGTCCGGGAAGAGAAGTGTGGTATGAAGAGGCGGTAGTAGTTGGCGAAGCCCAGGAATCGCTGAATGGCCTTCAACCCCTCCGGTCGAGGCCATTTCTCGATGGCAGACAGTTTCTCTGGATCCATTCGTAGGCCGGTCTGAGAAATAATGTAGCCCAAAAACGGAAGCGAGGTCTGCTCAAAGAGGCACTTCTCGATTTAGCGAAGAGGTGATTCTGCCTGAGCCTGAGCAGGACCTGACGAACGTCCCTCCGGTGAGTCTGGAGATCCAGAGAGAAGACCAAGATGTCGTCCAGGTACACCACTACGCAGGAGTAGAGAAGGTCCCGGAAGATGTCATTGACCAACTCTTGAAAGACGGCAGGAGCGTTACAGAGACCAAAGGGCATTACCAGATATTCATAGTGGCCGTCCCGGGTGTTGAATGCCGTCTTCCATTCATCCCCCTGACGGATACGAACCAGGTTGTACGCCCCACGGAGGTCCAGTTTGGTGAAGATTCTAGCCCCCCTCAGACGATCAAATAACTCCGGAATGAGCGGAAGGGGGTACTTATTCTTCACCGTGATCTGGTTAAGGCCTCTATAGTCTATACAGGGACGGAGAGAGCCGTCCTTCTTTTTGACGAAAAAGAAGCCTGCTCCCGCCGGGGAGGTAGATTTCCGGATGAATCCCCTGGCCAGATTCTCCTCAATATATTCGGATATCGACCGGGTCTCAGCAGCGGATAAAGGATAAATACGCCCACGGGGAGGAGTAGTACCAGGTAACAGGTTGATAGGGCAGTCGTATGGTCTATGAGGAGGTAGTGTCTCTGCTTCCTTTTTATTAAAGACATCAGCATAAGACCAATAAGGAATCGGAAGTCCAGGTAGATTAGCTGGGGTAGGAGAAGGACGGACGGGATGGACGGGAACCAGACAGGTCTTATGGCAGTCCTGTCCCCAGCGAAGGACTTCTCCGGTCTGCCAGTCAAGCACGGGTGCATGTCTCTGGAGCCAAGGTAGGCCTAGCAAGAGGGCGTGAGAGAGTCCAGGCAGAACATGAAAGGAGATACTCTCAGAATGCAGCATTCCCACCTGCAGAGTAATGGATTCGGTGATGAGTTGGATGGGGCGTGGTAAGAGGCCCCCATCCACGGCAGCAACAGACAAGGGTACAGCCAGAGGTTTGGTGGGGATGCGGTATTTCTCTACCAGGGACTGTGAAATAAGATTCCCGGCTGCTCCAGAGTCAAGTTGGGCTAGTTCGAAATAACGGTTCTCCCCGCAGACGATTGAGACTGACAGCAGCAGAGATGGAGAGGATTTATTCTTGTCTAGGTCGACCTCTCTGAGCGAACCTAGACACAGGCGTTTCCCGACCTCTCCGGGCAGGCACGGATCCGGTGCTCCTTACTGCCACAGTAGAAGCAGCTCCCCTCGGCACGGCGTAAGTCCTGACGGGTTTTGACCATCTTGGTCTGGTCGACCTGCATAGACTCAGGAGAGTGTACCTGGGTAGAGACGGAGGGAGTGACGGGTTTCTGAAAAGTAGGAGCTAGACATGGTAACCTCCTCTCACGGGTGACCTCTTTGGCACGCTCCTGGAACCGTAGGTCAATCCGGGTGGCAAGAATTATTAGGTCATCGAGAGTGGTAGGAATGTCCCGACCGGCAAGTTCATCTTTAATACGGCCGGACAGACCCTCCCAGAAGACGGATACCAGAGCGTCGTTATCCCAGGCCAGCTCCAAGGCAAGGGTACGGAACTGTATGGCATATTGGCCCACGGTGAGACTTCCCTGACGGAGGCGTAGCAGTGATGATGCGGATGAGGTCTTCCGTCCGGGTTCATTGAAGACTTTCCGGAAAGCCGTGAGAAAAGCAGGCAAGTTGGACACCAGGGGGTCTCCTCTCTCCCATAGAGGATTTAGCCAGGCCAGGGCCTCCCCGGTGAGATGGGACATGATGAATGCAATTTTGGCCCGGTCGGAGTTAAACTGGTGGGACAATAGTTCAAAGTGCAGGGTGCACTGATTTATGAAGCCCCGAGCCTGGGCGGAGTCGCCTCCGAAGCGAGGAGGTGCAGAAAGCCGGGGTCCGGGGTAGGATACCATGGTATTAGTGGGCAGCGGAGCTGCCGGATTGCGAGACATGGCACTGGCGGAGGTTGCTGGTGGAGCAGTCAGAGTGTCCAGGCGAGTATTGACATTCCGCAGGTGACCCAGGATGGACTCCTGTTGGGACCTTTGACGGGACAGTTCATGACACAGGTCCGAGAGCGAGGGAGCTTGGGTGCCACCGGGTTCCATGGCCCGAGCAAACTGTAACGGGTCTGGGAGGCGGAACCTCTGAGCTACTATACAAGGGGGCAGTCCTTGTAAGGGAGCGGGTGGCGACCAGGGAAGACGGGCAGGAGGTCACAGCAGGTGACCGGGACAGTCTCTGAGTGAACGGGCTGGAGGTCACGGCAAGTGACCGGGGCAGTCTCTGAATGAACGGGCAGATGGTCACGGCAAGTGACCGGGGCAGTCTCTGGATGAACGGGCAGATGGTCACGGCAAGTGACCGGGGCAGTCTCTGGATGAACGGGCAGATGGTCACGGCAAGTGACCGGGGCAGTCTCTAGGTAAACTAGCAGGCAGGTAGCAGGTGTGTGCTCCCAGGTGAGCGGGCAAGCTGGTCCATAGACAGACTGACAGGAGTTGGAAGGCAGACCGTCGGACCTCGGGCAAGCAGGCAGGTGGCTGATGTGCGCTCCCAGGTGAGCGGGCAGACTGGTCCTTAGACAGACTGACAGGAGTAGTAAGGCAGACCGTCGGACCTCAGACTAGCAGGCAGGTAGCAGATAATCAGGAAGGAATCTGGCAGGTAACTGGCAGGTAACTGGCAGGTAACTGGCAACGGGACCTGAGGGCTGAAGCAGAGTAGTGAACAGTGCAACAACATTGCTCGGGCACCTCCATTTTGGAGGAGGTGCCTTATATATGGTGAAGTCCTCCGGCCATTGGCCGGGGACTCCTTAGGACGGCGCGCGCGGCCCCTTTAAGAGGGAGGGAGAGCGCGCGCGCCCTAAGCACAGTGGCCGGGAAGGAGCGCGCGCTGCCAGCAGAGCGGGAGGAGGACGCCGGGCACGGAGCAGGGAGGTGAGGGGAACAGCGTCCCTGCCTAGCAGAGGGCAGGGACGCCGGCGCTACAGTACCCCCCCCCTTTAGGCCCCCCCTTTTTTAGGCCAGACAGAAATTTAGCTAGGATAAGAGGGGCATGGATGTTCTCCCGGGGCTCCCACGTTCTCTCCTCAGGACCAAACCCCCTCCAATCTACTAGAAAAAAGGTCTTTCCTCTTACCCTTTTGGTGGCAAGAGTGTTCTCTACCTCAAACTCGTCCTCAGCAGAAACCGGAGCAGGAGGCGTACCTGTAGACTTGGAAAAAGAGTTAAGTACCACAGGTTTGAGGAGAGATACATGGAAGGAGTTACAGATCCGTAAGTTGGCCGGGAGTTTTAATTTATAGGCCACCGGGTTGATCTGACTGATGACCTCCAGAGGACCGATGAACCGAGGCCCTAACTTGTAAGAAGGTATCTTGAGTCGGACATATTTAGATGAGAGCCAGACTTTATCTCCAGGACGAAATTGTGGAGGATCCAGGCGTTTTTTGTCAGCGTGTCTTTTCATCCGTTCGGACGACTGAAGGAGTGCGGATCGGGTACTCTCCCAAATGGAGGAAAATTTGCTAACGAGAGATTCCGCAGCCGGGTTGTCCACAGAGGTGGAGACAGGAAAAGGAATCCGAGGATGCTGACCGAAGACTACAAAAAACGGGGATTTGGAGGAGGATTCGCTCTCGTGATTGTTATAGGAGAACTCGGCCCATGGTAGGAGATCCACCCAGTCAGAATGATGGGCATTAACGAAGTGCCGGAGGTAACTGGTCAGGTTCTGATTGATCCGCTCCACTTGACCATTTGACTGTGGGTGGTAAGCGGAAGAGAAGTCCAGGGTGACGTCTAGCAGTTTACAAGTGGCTCTCCAGAAACGTGAGGTGAACTGTACCCCACGATCCGACACGATGTGGAGGGGCAGGCCATGAAGACGGAAGATGTGGCGGATAAAGTCTTTAGCCAGCTCGGGTGCAGACGGGAGGCCAGGCAGGTGAATAAAGTGAGCCATCTTGGAAAAGCGGTCAGCGACCACCCAAATGACCGTACAACCGGCAGAGACGGGGAGATCAGTTATGAAGTCCATAGCAATATGCTGCCAGGGGGCAGCAGGCACAGGAAGCGGAAGAAGGCGACCGGCTGGCAGGTGTCTCGGGACTTTGTTGCGGGCGCAGGACACACAGGCAGAAACAAAGTCTATTACGTCCTTGTGCAGGGTAGGCCACCAGTAGTGCCGGGCAATAAGCTGGAGGGTCTTTTTCTGACCGGCGTGGCCAGCTAGTTTAGACGAGTGACCCCAGTGTAGGATCTTCTCCCGATCAGGTACTGATACGAACGTCTTACCGGGAGGGAGACGATTTAGGCTCACGGGAGCCACCTGCATTACTCTGGCGGGATCGATGATATGTTTAGGTTCTTCCTCGAGATCGGACACCAGAAAGGATCGGGACAAGGCATCTGCTTTGACGTTTTTGTCAGCCGGGCGAAAATGAAGAACAAAATCAAAGCGAGCAAAAAACAAGGACCACCGGGCTTGGCGCGGGTTAAGTCTCTGGGCATGCTGGAGGTAAGCCAAGTTCTTGTGGTCAGTGTAAATTATTATCGGGTGAAGAGCCCCCTCGAGTAGGTAACGCCACTCCTCCAATGCCAGTTTGATGGCCAATAACTCTCGGTCTCCTATGGAATAGTTGCGCTCAGAAGAGGAGAAGAGTTTGGAGAAGAAGCCACAAGTTACCATTCTCCCGGAAGATGATTTTTGAGTAAGTACCGCTCCGGCTCCAGAGGAGGAGGCGTCAACTTCCAGGAAGAACTGCTTGTTGCCGTCCGGGCGATGCAGCACCGGGGCGGAAGAGAAGGCCTGTTTTAGGGAAAGAAAGGCCTCCTCTGCTTCGGGCGGCCACTCTTTGGGATTAGTACCCTTACGGGTGAGCGCGGAAATTGGGGCAGTCCGGGAAGAGAAGTGTGGTATGAAGAGGCGGTAGTAGTTGGCGAAGCCCAGGAATCGCTGAATGGCCTTCAACCCCTCCGGTCGAGGCCATTTCTCGATGGCAGACAGTTTCTCTGGATCCATTCGTAGGCCGGTCTGAGAAATAATGTAGCCCAAAAACGGAAGCGAGGTCTGCTCAAAGAGGCACTTCTCGATTTAGCGAAGAGGTGATTCTGCCTGAGCCTGAGCAGGACCTGACGAACGTCCCTCCGGTGAGTCTGGAGATCCGGAGAGAAGACCAAGATGTCGTCCAGGTACACCACTACGCAGGAGTAGAGAAGGTCCCGGAAGATGTCATTGACCAACTCTTGAAAGACGGCAGGAGCGTTACAGAGACCAAAGGGCATTACCAGATATTCATAGTGGCCGTCCCGGGTGTTGAATGCCGTCTTCCATTCATCCCCCTGACGGATACGAACCAGGTTGTACGCCCCACGGAGGTCCAGTTTGGTGAAGATTCTAGCCCCCCTCAGACGATCAAATAACTCCGGAATGAGCGGAAGGGGGTACTTATTCTTCACCGTGATCTGGTTAAGGCCTCTATAGTCTATACAGGGACGGAGAGAGCCGTCCTTCTTTTTGACGAAAAAGAAGCCTGCTCCCGCCGGGGAGGTAGATTTCCGGATGAATCCCCTGGCCAGATTCTCCTCAATATATTCGGATATCGACCGGGTCTCAGCAGCGGATAAAGGATAAATACGCCCACGGGGAGGAGTAGTACCAGGTAACAGGTCGATAGGGCAGTCGTATGGTCTATGAGGAGGTAGTGTCTCTGCTTCCTTTTTATTAAAGACATCAGCATAAGACCAATAAGGAATCGGAAGTCCAGGTAGATTAGCTGGGGTAGGAGAAGGACGGACGGGATGGACGGGAACCAGACAGGTCTTATGGCAGTCCTGTCCCCAGCGAAGGACTTCTCCGGTCTGCCAGTCAAGCACGGGTGCATGTCTCTGGAGCCAAGGTAGGCCTAGCAAGAGGGCGTGAGAGAGTCCAGGCAGAACATGAAAGGAGATACTCTCAGAATGCAGCATTCCCACCTGCAGAGTAATGGATTCGGTGATGAGTTGGATGGGGCGTGGTAAGAGGCCCCCATCCACGGCAGCAACAGACAAGGGTACAGCCAGAGGTTTGGTGGGGATGCGGTATTTCTCTACCAGGGACTGTGAAATAAGATTCCCGGCTGCTCCAGAGTCAAGTTGGGCTAGTTCGAAATAACGGTTCTCCCCGCAGACGATTGAGACTGACAGCAGCAGAGATGGAGAGGATTTATTCTTGTCTAGGTCGACCTCTCTGAGCGAACCTAGACACAGGCGTTTCCCGACCTCTCCGGGCAGGCACGGATCCGGTGCTCCTTACTGCCACAGTAGAAGCAGCTCCCCTCGGCACGGCGTAAGTCCTGACGGGTTTTGACCATCTTGGTCTGGTCGACCTGCATAGACTCAGGAGAGTGTACCTGGGTAGAGACGGAGGGAGTGACGGGTTTCTGAAAAGTAGGAGCTAGACATGGTAACCTCCTCTCACGGGTGACCTCTTTGGCACGCTCCTGGAACCGTAGGTCAATCCGGGTGGCAAGAATTATTAGGTCATCGAGAGTGGTAGGAATGTCCCGACCGGCAAGTTCATCTTTAATACGGCCGGACAGACCCTCCCAGAAGACGGATACCAGAGCGTCGTTATCCCAGGCCAGCTCCAAGGCAAGGGTACGGAACCGTATGGCATATTGGCCCACGGTGAGACTTCCCTGACGGAGGCGTAGCAGTGATGATGCGGATGAGGTCTTCCGTCCGGGTTCATTGAAGACTTTCCGGAAAGCCGTGAGAAAAGCAGGCAAGTTGGACACCAGGGGGTCTCCTCTCTCCCATAGAGGATTTAGCCAGGCCAGGGCCTCCCCGGTGAGATGGGACATGATGAATGCAATTTTGGCCCGGTCGGAGTTAAACTGGTGGGACAATAGTTCAAAGTGCAGGGTGCACTGATTTATGAAGCCCCGAGCCTGGGCGGAGTCGCCTCCGAAGCGAGGAGGTGCAGAAAGCCGGGGTCCGGGGTAGGATACCATGGTATTAGTGGGCAGCGGAGCTGCCGGATTGCGAGACATGGCACTGGCGGAGGTTGCTGGTGGAGCAGTCAGAGTGTCCAGGCGAGTATTGACATTCCGCAGGTGACCCAGGATGGACTCCTGTTGGGACCTTTGACGGGACAGTTCATGACACAGGTCCGAGAGCGAGGGAGCTTGGGTGCCACCGGGTTCCATGGCCCGAGCAAACTGTAACGGGTCTGGGAGGCGGAACCTCTGAGCTACTATACAAGGGGGCAGTCCTTGTAAGGGAGCGGGTGGCGACCAGGGAAGACGGGCAGGAGGTCACAGCAGGTGACCGGGACAGTCTCTGAGTGAACGGGCTGGAGGTCACGGCAAGTGACCGGGGCAGTCTCTGAATGAACGGGCAGATGGTCACGGCAAGTGACCGGGGCAGTCTCTGGATGAACGGGCAGATGGTCACGGCAAGTGACCGGGGCAGTCTCTGGATGAACGGGCAGATGGTCACGGCAAGTGACCGGGGCAGTCTCTAGGTAAACTAGCAGGCAGGTAGCAGGTGTGTGCTCCCAGGTGAGCGGGCAAGCTGGTCCATAGACAGACTGACAGGAGTTGGAAGGCAGACCGTCGGACCTCGGGCAAGCAGGCAGGTGGCTGATGTGCGCTCCCAGGTGAGCGGGCAGACTGGTCCTTAGACAGACTGACAGGAGTAGTAAGGCAGACCGTCGGACCTCAGACTAGCAGGCAGGTAGCAGATAATCAGGAAGGAATCTGGCAGGTAACTGGCAGGTAACTGGCAACGGGACCTGAGGGCTGAAGCAGAGTAGTGAACAGTGCAACAACATTGCTCGGGCACCTCCATTTTGGAGGAGGTGCCTTATATATGGTGAAGTCCTCCGGCCATTGGCCGGGGAGTCCTTAGGACGGCGCGCGCGGCCCCTTTAAGAGGGAGGGAGAGCGCGCGCGCGCGCCCTAAGCACAGTGGCCGGGAAGGAGCGCGCGCTGCCAGCAGAGCGGGAGGAGGACGCCGGGCACGGAGCAGGGAGGTGAGGGGAACAGCGTCCCTGCCTAGCAGAGGGCAGGGACGCTGGCGCTACACTGCCATCACACCCGAATTGAGCCTTGAGATCCAGACGTTACAGGAGTATATCAGTATATCCACCACGGGAATTCTAGTAATGTCTCATACTGCTCAGAACCATGTGTACTCTCTCTCGCTGTTCTGCCCTCACCCCCTAGCTTCAGGCAGCAGTCACTTGCCCTAACACATCCCCTCCCAATAAGAGCTACTCCCAAACATTAACTCACATAATACCCTTACGTCACCGCCTAACTACAGTCAGATATCTTATACTACCTATCTAATGTCCTATGCTATCCTATACTGTACACTAGAAACATCATACATTACCATATCACCATACACAAGATATACCAAAAGACGCCAGACATAGTTTACACTGCAATATAACGCGATTGGTGTCTTCAGGGCTAGGAACGCATCAGTCATTCCCCACCAACCTTACAAAATCACAAGTTAGGAGTCACATAGGGTGATTGCAGACTTGAGCCTCAAACCTGGACAACCCCTTTAAAATGGTTGTCTGACCCTAATAAAATTTACATTGAAGGCAGGTAATTGTGCAAAATAATAAATCAGACATAGTCACCTGCTATGATCCCCATCACTCCAGTGCAGGTCGCTCCAGTGCTCTCCATTGGGAGCAGAAGTGATGATGTCCTGTTTTTTGGGTTACCTGACCTTTTGGAGTTTGTGATTGGATGTAGCAGTCATGTGACTGAAGTGGTGCATCATCCGTGCCCATCTGATTGTCATCGACTCTCTTTAAGAATTCATTCTAGAATTTAGAAAAACAACGAAATAAAATAAACCTCAATCATCAGAAACATTTTCATGTAGAACAGAGACCCGTCATCAACATTGTATAGAGAACGACTGCGGGTCCTGTATATAGTAACTGATGGTGACATACCTGTATATAAGTGCAGTATTGCTTCAGAGAGTCCTCCTGGCAGCAGGCAGCCGATCGTAAGGTTTTCTGGAAGAAAAGGATATTAATATTATATAATAAGCCTCCATGTAGGTCACATCAGTCTCTATAGGAGCATTTAGGATAGGAGATGGTAGAATTATACACATTGGTATTTATTATAATACTTACATATATAATGAGGGGTGTCCGCATGTCAGCTGTCACTGGGGCCGCACATTCAGATGTTTATATGTCTGTAAAATACATAAAGACTTCAATGGTTACACATAAAATACCAAAAAATCTGCCAAGTGACGATGTGATATCTGTGTGTGAGCAGAGGTGTAAACCATGTCCTGCACTGACCTAGGACTCTCCTACTGAAGGTCTTGGTATGGTCCAGCTGGTGAAGAATTGAGATCTGGTGTCTCAGGCCCCTAAAACTATTGCTAACAGAACTGGGACAAAAGAAAGAAATATTAGTATTAGGAAGAAAAGGAATAGTAGTAAATCACTAGATGGATAAATAGATACCTTAGGGTTTATGGTGAACCAGCGATCAATAAATTCAGAATTGGCCTCCAGATTAGATCTGGTATCTCAGGCCCCTAAAACTATGACTAAAAGAACTGGGTAAAAAGACAGAAATTTTAGTAGTAGGAAGAAAAGAGAAGAACAATTGGAAAGATACTCACGCCCTGGATGATAAGACTGGATAAAATAATGAAAATGTTGTAGATGCCTGAAAAGATAATAGAGGCGAAATCAATACATATCGTTCTATATATTACATAGAAGAAATTGCTGTGTACAAGGAGTCCATAGTGCTAAAATTACAGAGGACCTATGCGCTCTCCTAATAGGTCTGGTTTAGTAAATAAAAGCATTCATTATAACATAACAATGCTGGAGCCTCTTTCCTTTATAATAATGCACCAGTCTCCTCCATCTATATTGTACCGTCCTTGCACAGGGTAACATAATATTCTGTCACATCTGCCATAAGGAAAACAATTCCCAGACCATAAAGGGGTTGTCCAGGCTTGAGGTTAAAGTCTGAAGTCACTCTATGTGACTGCAGACTTCTGAATCCTGAAAACGCTCATTGTGCTCAATGTCAGGTTTCTTGGGTGCCGGCGCCAAGAGCAGGTGGCCATGTGACCAAAAGTACATGATTTGCATACATGTGGTCATCTGCCGTCTAGATAAGCGCACGGTCTCGCTCAATAAAAGTGAAATGAATGAGGCCGGACGTGTCTAGTTGGAATGTGGCCGTAAGTATGTAAATCACATACTTGCGATCACATGAACACCCGCTCCCGGCGCCGGAGAATCCTGACAGCTCGCAAACTGCACGATGTGAGGATTTGTGGGTTGTCAGATGGCGGTAGTTGTGGGCGAGCTGCTGCATGTCGCCCTGACAGTCTTACAGGAAATTCGTGTCCCAGATCAAATGTGCTGTGGTGTGTGGGGTGCGTTGCACTCAGTTGTAGGCCACAGACCTCAGCTGTCATCAAGTCTTCAGTGTCAGAAGTGACAAAAAAAGAATAAGGAAACACCCAGTTCGTTTCAAGACAAAGAACTTTACTCAACAGTCCATGAGCATCATATTGCAACTCGTAGTATCGGGCAGAACACTTTCCATTTCTTGTTTCCACAGCATAGTACACTTCCAGATCTTCCTTTCGTTCTACCTAGACTATGCCTGCTTTCACTGGTCCTGTCAGTCCCAGGCTTCCCCAGCCCAGTCCCGTAGTATGTTCAAGGTCTGTTACTTCTCCCACCCACAACTTGACGTCAATCTTCCTCTTTAAGGAAAGGGATAAGGTGCTCGCCATCGCACTCGGATTGAGCCTTGAGCTCCAGACATTACAGGAGTATATTAGTAAATCCACCAAGGGAATTCTAGTAATGTCTCATACTGCCGAAAACCATGTGTACTCTCTCTCGCTGTTCTGCCCTCAACCCCTAGCTTCAGGAAGCAGTCACTTGCCCTAACACATCCCCTCCCAATAAGAGCTACTCCCAAACATTAACTCACATAATACCCTTACGTCACTGCCTAACTACAGTCAGATATATTATACTACCTATCTTATGTCCTATGCTATCCTATACTGTACACTACCAACATCATACATTACCATATCACCATACACAAGATATACCAAAAGACGCCGGACATAGTTTACACTGCAATACAACGCGATTGGTGTCTTCAGGGGTAGGAACGCAACAGTCATTCCCCACCAACCTTACAAAATCACAAGTTAGGAGTCACATAGGGTAATTGCAGACTTGAGCCTCAAACCAGGACAACCCCTTTAAAATGGTTGTCTGACCCTAATAAAATTTACATTGAAGGCAGGTAATTGTGTAAAATAATAAATCAGACATAGTCACCTGCTATGATCCCCATCACTCCAGTGCAGGTCGCTCCAGTGCTCTCCATTGGGAGCAGAAGTGATGATGTCCTGTTTTTTGGGTTACCTGACCTTTTGGAGTTTGTGATTGGCTATAGCAGTCATGTGACTGAAGTGGTGCATCATCCGTGCCCATCTGATTGTCATCGACTCTTTTGAAGAATTCATTCTAGAATTTAGAAAAACAACGAAATAAAATAAACCTCAATCATCAGAAACATTTTCATGTAAAACAGAGACCCGTCATCAACATTGTATAGAGAACGACTGCGGGTCCTGTATATAGTAACTGATGGTGACATACCTGTATATAAGTGATGTATTGCTTCAGAGAGTCCCCCTGGCAGCAGGCAACCGATCGTAAGGTTTTCTGGAAGAAAAGGATATTAATATTATATAATAAGACTCCTTGTAGGTCACATCAGTCTCTATAGGAGCATTTAGGATAGGAGATGGTAGAATTATACAGATTGGTATTTATTATAATACTTACATATATAATGAGGGGTGTCCGCATGTCAGCTGTCACTGGGGCCGCACATTCAGATGTTTATATGTCTGTAAAATACATAAAGACTTCAATGGTTACACATAAAATACCAAAAAATCTGCCAAGTGACGATGTGATATCTGTGTGTGAGCAGAGGTGTAAACCATGTCCTGCACTGACCTTGGACTCTCCTACTGAAGGTCTTGGTATGGTCCAGCTGGTGATGAATTGAGATCTGGTGTCTCAGGCCCCAGAAACTATTGCTAACAGAATTGGAACAAAATAAAGAAATATTAGTATTAGGAAGAAAAGGAATAGTAGTAAATCACTAGATGGATAAATAGATACCTTAAGGTTTATGGTGAACCAGCGATTGGCCCCCAGATCAGATCTGGTATCTCAGGCCCCTAAAACTATGACTAAATGAACTGAGTGAAAAGACAGAAATATTAGTAGTAGGAAGAAAAGAGAAGAACAATTGGAAAGATACTCACGCCCTGGATGATAAGACTCGATAAAATAATGAAAATGTTGTAGATGCCTGAAAAGATAATAGAGAATAAATTAATACATATCGTTCTATATATTACATAGAAGAAAGTGCTGTGTACAAGGCGTCCATAGTGCTAATATTAAAGAGGACCTATGTGCTCTCCTATCCATTCCCTATAACATAACAATGCTGGAGCCTTTTTTCTTATATCTTCATGTTTTACTCTTCCTCTATTATTCCCTCTAGAAATGTATAACTAAATTGACAACTGGGTGTTACCTGTTAGAGGTGTGTCCCTACACTGACAATGTCCAGTCAGAGATGACTGTGTCAGACTGAGTAGGGACATATATATTTGGCAAGGAGAAGATTGACGCCCAGTTGTCAGTTTATTTATACTAGGAGAAATAACATTGAAAAGTCAACTGAAATATCTTATTTCAAGAATAACGATTAATCGGTGAAGCGAACGATTGTTTCCATCGCATGTCCAGCCGAAGAATGAATGTTATTACTGAGATCCCTGATCGGGCATGTTGGATTCTTTTAGCTGCATCAACGGTCGTTAAAAATCTAATATGGCTGATGTGGTCTGAGATGCTCATTTACCACTGACAATAGGGAATAACCTGTATTTTTAGGAATAACGCTTTAAGATTATCATTTAACCTAACCAGAGACCAATTTCCGTAAAGATGAATAGTATCTCCTAATATACAGTGATGTGAGAAAGTGTTTGCCCCATTCCTGACTTCTTATTCCTTTGCATGTTTATCACACTTAAATGTTTAGATCACAAAACAAATTTACAATTGGACAAAGATAACACAAAAAAACACAAAATGCAGTTTTTAAATGAAGGTCTTTATTATTAATGGAAAAAGAAATCCAAACCTACAGGGCCCTGTGTGAAAAAGTGATTGCACCCTAAACCTATGAATCTTTTACAATGCTTTGGAAGAATTTTTTGGCCCTGGAGGTTTGGATTTCTTTTTCCCTTAATAATAAAGACTTTCATTTAAAAACTGCATTTTGTGTTTACTTGTGTTATCTTTGTCTAATATTTAAATTTGTTTTGTGATCTGAAATATTTTCGTGTGACAAACAGGCAAAAGAAAAAGAAATCAGGAAGGGGGCAAACACTTTTTCACACCACTGTAAATATAAAGAAGACTATTCCAAATTATATAAAGTTATATAATCTTTATCATATCATAATAAATATGAGTAATAAAGCATTGAAAGTCCTACTGTACACTTGATTAATGTATAAACAGACCACCATGAAGTGCAGATGCATCAATGAAACTCAGGAAAAATAGTAATGTCCCCATTTGATGAGCCACCACTTCTGTGAACATAATTTGAGATTAGGAAGAGACCCATCAGAGTGTCCAGCAAGTGAGGGAGAACAGTGCACGTCACAGGGCCCTGTGACGTGCAGGGGAGGGAGAGAATATGGTAACTAAGCATATAAGCGGGGATTTCGGGGAATAATAAACACAGATAGGCGGGGATTTCTTGGCGTCCGGGGGACGGCAAGCCTGTGCAAAACGGAGTTTATAAAAACACATTTCTCTGCAATCAAACCTCTACTATGGGCCATACATGTATGTATAGATTTACTTTTCTACAACCTGTATGCCCATAGTAGATGTCTGATATCTCCCATGGGGTGACAGATTTGCTTTATTGTTGATGATTATGGCTTACAGCGAATGAAAACAGAAAAGTCATTATCTCAGTAAATTAGAATACTTTATAACAACAGCTTGAAAAATGTTTTTAAAATCCAAAATGTTGGCCTACTGAAAAGTATGTTCAGTAAATGCACTCAATTCTTGGTCGAGGTTCCTTTTGCATCAATTACTGCATCAATGCGGCGTGGCATGGAGGCGATCAGCCTGTGGCACTGCTGAGGTATTATGGAAGCCCAGGTTGCTTTGATGGCAGCCTTCAGCTCGTCTGCATTGTTGGGTCTGGTGTCTCATCTTCCTCTTGACAATACCCCATAGATCTTCTATGAGGTTAAGGTCAGGCGAGTTTGCTGGCCAATCAAGCACAGTGATACTGTTGTTTTGTAAACCAGGTACTGGTACTTTTGGCAGTGTGGACAGGTGCCAAGTCCTGCTGGAGAATGAAATTTCCATCTCCAAAAAGCTTGTCGGCAGAGGGAAGCATGAAGTGCTCTAAAATTTCCTGGTAGACGGCTGCACTGACTTTGGTCTTCAGTGTCGGACAGATGTGTCTGGGACCCACAGGGTGAATTGACCCTAGGGGTCCACCTACAGCTATATGCAAATACCCGTTAGCCGTTATCCCGGTTATAGTGGAGCATCGACTGTAAATCACAGGCGGCTCCTGCACGTCTACTGTGCGCCACCATAACTGGGATGTACAATTACGGTAATTTGCATTAAAGGGGTTCTTTGGTTAAAACAAGTTATCACCGATCCATGGGCTCTACAGGATAGGTGATAACATTCATTGTTTGGGTCCGAACATTGGAAAATGCACTGAGCGGAAGAATGTGGAAGTTTTATCCATGTCAGGACACTTATCCCCATTTTAAAATGCAGCAGCAGGTGGGACGCCTGACCGCAGCTCCATTCATTCTCTTGAGGGCTTCCAAAAAAAAACAGAGCAGTGCTCGCAGCCAATGAGGGAATGAATAGATCAGTGGTCGAGTCTCACATGCCGCTACAGTCTAATGGCGACAAAAGCTCAACATTCTGCTGATTGGGTCCCAGCAGTCAGACCCCCACTAATCAATAAGTTATCACTGACCCTGTGGAGAGGTGGTAATTGGTTTTCACCGGAGAACCCCTGTAAGTGCATCTCTGCCGTTGTGTTTCAAGTATTTAACCTCAAAAGGCCATGTCCCCACTATCAGTATTTTTTCTCAGGAGTGGGAGCCAAAACCAATTCTGCATTTATCACACACTCCTGGAACTGGCTCCCACTCCTGAGAAAAAATACTGACTGAATACTGACCAAATACTGATAGTGGGGCCACGGCCTAAAGGAAATAATCTTCTCCAAGTTAATATTAGAGAGACCAAATGACCGCCATAGACAACACAATCCACTATACCAACACCAATAATACCACATACAAAAAGGGACTAATACCACCACACCATGATCAGATCACATATTACCACCACATAGTGACAGAATAATACCACATTCAAGGGACAAATACTGTCACACCATGACCAGACCACATATTACCACCACATAGTGACAGAATAATACCACATTCAAGGGACAAATACCCCCACACCATGACCAGATTACATATTACCACCACATAATGACCAAATACTACACTACTGACCATGAATACAAACCACAATACTAACAACACTGTTATTACCACCAGTGACATTATTCACCGGAGCTCTGTATATAGTGTCAGTGTACAGGTACTACAGGGATCACAAGTGACATTATACACAGGAGCTCTGTATATGGTTTATAGGTAATACAGTGGTCACTAGTGCCATACATAGGACTTCTGTATATACAATATAGTGTATAGCGCAAGTGTACATCTGACATCACTGACTCACCAGTGATGTCTCTAGGTGAAGTCCTTCATATTCGCTTTTCTTCTTCATCTGGCATAGACCGCCATCACTTCTTCCAGCCAGGACTCATCTCTGTATAAAATAACACACAGTTATCAATAACTGATCTCTTCTAGATCGCATTCCACATATTTTTCCCAGACTTCTACAATACGCCAGATGAAGAAAAAACGAGACATAATGCTGCCCTGCACGGTAACAGGACCCTCCTTTTGTCCCCTCCAATGGAAAACAGTTTCCTAGAAAGTAAATTATATTACAAAAGTAATAATGTCCCTAATTGGACCCTAAAGTGATAATGTTCCCACTTGCCACCATGAGCTAATAATGTATGTTCCTCAATCTGGCCCCCAAACAGTAATGAAGTTCCTTGTCCAGCCTGGCCCACCATGTGTCCAGCCTGACCCCCCCACCCCACCCCATATATCCATCCTGGCCCCCAAGTGTCCAGCCTGCTTCCCCCATCATATATCCACGCCTGCACCCCCCCCCATCAAATGTCCAGCCTGCTCCCTCCATCATATGTCCAACCTGCTACCCCCCATATCTGTTAAGTCAGCAGTTTTCCCCATGATTGTGGAGCCTACTGAAACAGACTAAGTGACCTTTTTAAATGCTTAGGAAGCCTTTGCATGTGTTTTTTGTTAATTATTTTAATTTACTGAGATAATGACTTTTGTGTTTTCATTGGCTGTAAGCCATAATCATCAACATTAACAGAAATAAACACTTGAAATAGATCACTCTGTTTGTAATGACTCTATATAATATATGAGTTTCACTTTTTGTATTGAACTGAAATAAATTAACTTTTTGAGATATTCTAATTTAGTGAGATGGACCTGTACCTTATAGTTATTCCCTTAATTTCCTGTATATCCTGGCTGTATATACACCAGTGTATATACACTATATATACACTTTTAGGTTTCTCCCTTGCACAAGTATATGATTTGTATACTTCTTGTAACATTCCGACTAGACGTGTCTGGCCTCGCTCAATTCATTTTCATTGAGTGAGGCCACGCATGTCAAGTCAGCGTGTGACCACATGTATGCAAAATGCCTGCACGAGAGAATCCTGACAGTGTGCAGTGTGAGAATTCAGAAGTCTGCTGTCACATAGAATGACTGCAGACTCATCACAAACTTGTACATCCCCTTTAATGCTGCTAAGATAAATAAAATTATGAGAATTAGTCAGTATCACAAATAACATTTACATACAGGTACCTGGATTCGTTCTCTTTTTTTTGTTCTTTTTCAACTTGTCCAGATGCCATTATGACTTTTCTCATCCACAGCTCGTCTCTGCAGACTTCTATGTTCTCTGGTCTTCAGCAGCACATCCCCACACAATGCCCTTAAAGATACAGTGTCATTATAATGCTCCAGAATAAAAATATCTGCCCTACACTGAGCCCCTGAATAAGTAATTGCCCCTCACTATATTCCCTGCACAAAATATGATCCACACACTGTCCTTCTTATGGTACATGTGACTCGCCCCCTGGGCCGTGGGGTACTCGAAATCGGGTCTTCTGGTGTACGGCGCTGAGGGGGGTAGTAGTCTCCGCGTGGCTGTGACCCGGTCCGTGGCTCAGGGCGGTCAAACCAGTGGCAGTTGAATGTCCGACTACGCCACCCGTGGATCGCGGTCAGAGTGAACCGCCGCTGCAGGACAGACCGCTGAGGCAGGTGTTGTGGGTGCAGCAGAGAATAGTATAACTCCCCACGGGAGGAGTGTGGCCTCAGGACAGTGTGTAGATAGGATGGGGGTGATGAGGGTTGTGGTGCAGGATGTCCCAGTACCGTTAGTGCTGGCGCGGTAAGAAACACGGAGACAAAGTGTTGCAGTCCAGGTTCTTTACTCACAGTTCGTATACTCCAAGCCACTTCTGTACAGGTAATGGCTGCCCACGTCGTACCGTGCTCTCCAGGTGAGGGGCTCGGCCAACTCCCAGGTCTCTTTGGAGCGCTTCACAGGACCCCCTTTGTGTGTCCTTTCTCTGGCCTTTCATACACCACCAGTGACCACGCTTCTGTCCAGCTGTCTCGGGCCTTGGCGGGCAAACGTTGTCCTCCGTTTCCCCGACCCTTTGTGGTGCCTTTCTAGCGGGTGTAGCAAGGGGCTGCGCCACTTAAAATGTCGCAGCCTCCGGTTCCTAGTGGAGGGTAGTCTCGCGCCTCCTCTAGTAAGGGATCCGGTACCCTCTCTTGGCCTGACCCCTCCACTCCGGTAGATTCGGGCGTGCAGTGGCGACTGGCCGGTCTGCACCCCTGGGGTCCCTTCTTTCCTGTTCCTGGAGCCTCCTCTGTTCCTCTTCCTTCCCTCTCCTCTCCAGGCTCTGGCCTCTAGACTAGGCCAGCCTCTGGAGCAGAGCTCGTGCAGAGCCTCTTCTCCCTGTCACTTCTCCTCAGACTGAGCCTTGAACCCAAGATGGCTCCTCCCTTTTATACTTCCTAACTGTGCACCCAGGAACTACTCTCTCCCTACCATGCACTACAGGGTTCCCCCTTCCTAGGTGTTCCCTCCCCCATTCCAGCCAGGGACAGGGACTGTCGTGCTCTACCTGGAGCATATCGGTCGCCCTGCCCCTCGAAAATGTGGTGTAATGCATGCAGGTATCGGGGACCCGATCCACACTCCATCCTTGCCTAGAAGTGGGATATCATACCTCTGGGTGAGGTGCAATACCTCTGTAGCAACCGAGCCCTCGGGGTGCTACACATGCACTCCACAATGCCATCTTCTTTCCATTCTGGGCCTCCTCTTCACACTGTCCGCTCACACTGTGCCCCCCTGTGGAGCCCAGTCTCTATACTGTGCCCCCTCACCACACTCCCCTTCCTTGGCTTACAACCCCTTCCTGGCTGTGCCCTTACACTGTCCCTCCATGCTTCCCCCTCCCCACACTACTCGGTCTCTATTCTGTGCCCACTCACACATTTCCCCCTCCCTCCTCATACATTTACCCTCTCACTTTCCATACTGCCTCCTCACACATCCCCCCGACTCCCCATACTTTGTCCGCACACATCCTCCCACTCATCATACTGTGTCCACACCCATACCCCCTACATCCTACCATGTCACTGACTCGCCCCCTGGGCCGTGGGGCACCCGGATCCGGGCAGTAGGGGAACGATGGGAGTAGTAGTGGCAACCCGGTTCCGTGGCTCAGGGTGGTCAGGCCAGTGGTAGTCCGTTATGCGCTGATGATTATGTCCGACTACGCCACCCGTGGATTGCGGTTATTAGGAACTGCCGCTGCATGCAGACCGCTGGGGCTGATGAGGTGTGCAGCTAGGGTAGTGTGACTCCCCACGGGAAGAGTGCGGCCCCAGGGCAGTATAATGGATGGTGGGAGTGATTGTGGTCAGAGTCCCAGTGCTGATAGTGCTGGAGGAGCAAGGAGCACACAGACAACAGGTTGCAGTCCAGGGTCTTTACTAGAACAGGTGAACTGACCCACAAACAGTCCCGGCTAGGAGGGGACCTGGATGTCTGAGAGCAATGGGGAAATTGGCCCTGGTCAGGGTGAGGGTGTAGGCCTACCGTGCTTTCTGTGCTCCTTCTGGCTATCTTCTCCTTATAGGGTAACAGCCCACGTTTCCGAGCTTTCCGTGCACTCTCGCCTGTATGGCCTGCGACGTGGGTTCCTTTCTGCTCCTGGCCTGGTACGGCTTTACTAGTCCCTTCTGTTGTGGCAGAGCCTCCAGGTTTCTTAGGCCAAGGAACATACAGTCCCCTGCGGACTGGTTATCTGCTGTGGGATGTGGAATCCTCCCAGCCTCAGACACCAAAGTCTGGTAAATTAAGTCCTTTATCTACTAAGACAGGCTCACTTCGCCTCTTGTCTCTGGCTTGTGGCTCTCCTCCTGCTACACTTCCTCTTAGGTGCAATACAACTTTCTGTCCCTGCTCTGCTCTGGGACACGTCTCAGTACTGAGACAGGTCATCCAGTTCTCCCTAACCCTGCCCCCAGCACCAGCTTTTATAGGGGCAGCCTGCTCCCCCTACTGGCCTGAGACAGGAGGTACTGCATGCTAATGTTCCCCTGACTAGAGAAGCTCCCCCTTGCTCTCAGACACAGCTTTATTACATTTTGTGGCATCCAGGCCAGGGTGACACATCACCCCTTGCTCATCATATTGTGTCTTCAAATTTCTCCCGCTCCCCATATTGTGTCTGCATCGGTCCCTTCCTTGATCGCAAAATTTGTGTCCTCAAATCATCCCCGCCCATTACAATAAATCTCCCCCCACACAGTAAATCTCCTCCACACACCCTGTAAATAGCCCCACACACTGTAAATAGCCCTCACACACTGTAAATAGCCTCCACACTCTGTAAATAGCCCCCACACTCTGTAAATAGCCCCACACTCTTTAAATAGCCCCCACACTCTGTAAATCTCCCCCACCCTCTGTAAATAGCCCCACACACTGTAAATAGCCTCCACACTCTGTAAATAGCCCCCACACTCTGTAAATAGCCTCCACACTCTGTAAATCTCCCCCCACCCTCTGTAAATAGCCCCACACACTGTAAATAGCCTCCACACTCTGTAAATAGCCTGCACACTCTGTAAATAGCCCCCACACTCTGTAAATAGCCCCAAACACTGGATATCTCCCCCACCCTCTTCAGCTCTACTAATGTGGAGCACTTACCACCTCTGCGGCGGCGTGACCTGATCACGCTGCTGATGTCGCTGTGACTCAGAGTTTCAATTTATACTCGCGTCAAAAAGATGCAAGTACAATTCATCACTGGGAACCGGCGCGCTGCAAGTTCTGTGACAGACGGCTCAGAGGACTGCCGACTCCCATGTCGGGGGCGGCAGAATGCAGCCGCCGGGGAAGACACTCGTAATGTGTTAATGATTGGTAAATGTATCAGTATAACGATGTTCCTTGAGATCTGGAGCTTTATTACAACAATGCGAACACAGATTGTGGGTTTCTACTTGTTTTAGTCTTTATTACATAAGTCTGTGCATCATAAAGAACATAGCAGTCGTTTTGTTTCTGTCACTATCACTGGAGTGTGAATGGAGCAGTAGTGGGCATGGGTGATTGCCGTTCCCTAAAACCTCTACTAACTTCGGTCATAGTGATGAGACCCCTGTGATCATGCAGTTATTATGTAGCTAGGTGATAAAACTATTGGACCAGTACTAAAAGTGCATGGAACTTAAATACATCATTGACTATTTATCAGTATTAAATACGTCCTTGTCCTCCTGACTCCTGACTGCCCAAATAAATAGCATTTTATGTTGTATGAAGACATTTAACCACTTAACCACTTAACATGTGAAAAAAGCTATTAACCTGCTGATATGCGGTTAATCTGTATGTTAATAGCATTCTGAACCTGCCCGGTGCCAGCACTTAGACCCCCCACACTGCTGGGAGGAAATGGACTTTATTCATCTGGGCTGCCCCAGATTTTGAGCCATAGGGGTGTGGCCTCAGTCACCACTCAGTACACAGTGCGTTGCAAATATCACCGCGCCCCAGCACTGACTGACAGCCAGCTCATCATTAGAGGTTAATCTGCAGGTTAATAGTGTTTCTTACATGACAGGTTCCTTTTAAAGTTCTCAAGTTTGAAAGTTATCCCCTATCTGAGAGAGATAGGATAAGTTTTCGATCGCGGGGAGTCCGACCACTAAGGCCCCCAACGATCCCGTGAAGCAGGGCTCTGGAGAACCCCATGTGAATGAAGCGGTGATCAATCATATACGCTAACGTTCCATTCATTCTAGTGGAACTGCCGAAAACCAGTTAAGTCCAGCGCTCAGCAAACTCCAGTGTGGCACCCTGCTACCACAGGTACCACAGGACCCAAAAGGGTGCATGGATGGACTTCTCCACAAGAGGCCCTCACTACTTACAGACACCTCCACCCTTCCACCTAATACCACCAGAGGGAGCCCTGTTAGGGATATATATATGGAGGGTGGAGTTAGGCAGTTGAGTTCAGTTCAGTCAGAGAGAGTCTGAGAGCAGAAAAGAGGCAGTACGTCTGCTGCTGTACTGAGGGCCTCAAGTGTGGCCGAGGCGGGGAAAGAGGAGAAAGGAGTTAAGGGGGTAGAGGAGCATTACGGGCTCACCCCAAGACACAATCCGAACACCGGATCCGCGCCTACAGGGTCCTCTATATCCAGTAGGGAATACCGGCATACAAGGAGGCTTCCAGACCCCTGGTCATCCTGAAGCTACCAGCAATAACAGGACTAGGAACCACGAAGGCCCCGGCTTCCAGGGATAGTGGTTGCCAAGGAAAAGTACTACTACCCAGCGGTCAGGTGAGAGAGCAACACAACACAGAAGCTAGGCCAAGTTCCAGGCTGGCTAGAAGCTTAGAGAGAGGAAGACATGGATCAGGAGGCCTTATACCCACTCACTGGGGAGAGTCTTGAAGTGCACCCTTCCTAGCAAGTACCCTGGACCATACCTGCCATTACACCAGTAAAGGTACTGAAACGAGTCCCCTGTGTGTGTGTCTGTCATTCTCCCTGACCCGACCAGGCCATCTCTCACCTGCATCCCTTCCATCAACCCTGTCCAGGGGGCCCGCTCCGCCTGTGGGGAGCAGAAACATCTCAGCTGCCATCCCATCACCCCCGGAGATCTGCAGCAGCACTAGTAACTATTACCAGAAACCACAGGTGGCGTCACGAGACAAACTATTAACAAAACCCCTTTTAAAGAGTGACCCCAGAGTACGGGCCCGGGAGCCGACTGTCGTGACATCCCAAGGAGGTAAAGGCCCGGGTACTGAGTCCGCATATCCCCCTGGGCGAGTCAGCTCTTCCTGGCGTCACGAACAGGATTTCGTGTCCGTTACCACCGGGTACTGTGTGCCGTAATTGAACTATGTTTGTACTGTGGTGAACATCGCCGCCATTACCGCGTCGCCGCGCAGGAAGAAGAGGGGCGTAACCGCGAGAACCAGAGAGGCGTGACTGTTGGAAGCGCGGGAAGGTCAAGCACCGCCTCGACCCCAAACCAGGAAGCGTCAGGTCCTGGAACGAGACCGTCGTCAAGCGCAAGCTCTGATGTCAGCCGCAAGGGAAACGCAAGGTCCTGGAAAGAGACTGTCACCTGCGGAGCTACGGCCTACCCGATCAAAAGTAAAGGAGGTAGGCTACGGTTCACTGGGGGGGCACAACCAAGACCGATGACCAGCAAAACGCCGGAGCACCTGTTAACGCTCCCGATGCTCAACTAGCGCCCGGCGCCGCTCAGGCCGGAGCAGCCGCCCCACCAGCAGGGGTCGCGATTCCAGTCATACCCATGGCCCTGCAGTACATCCTCGGAGCAAAATAGCTTCCCCAGTATGATGGTAAACCAGACACCCTGTCTGAGTTCAAGAGAAAGATATGCGGTGTACTGGACATGTACTCAATGACTGGTAAACAGAGAGCCGCTGTTGTGCTGGGACAATTGGCTGGTGCCGCGGAGCGGGAAGTTGAAACCTGGCCAGCCGCAGACCAGGAATCAGTAGCTGTCATATTTAAGAGACTGCAAACTGTCTTTGAAAACCGCACCGAGACAGATCTCCGGATGAGGTTCTACCACTGTACCCAGAAACCTGAGGACAGTATTCGGGACTATGCCAGGCGTCTACAAGAGGCCCTGCGGGCCCTGAAACAGGTTAGTCCAGCCAGCATACATGATGAGGACAAAATGCTGACAGAACAATTCATTCCGGGGTTGAGGTCCCAGGAGGAGAGCAGAACCGTACGGTGGTGGGCCTTAGATCATTAAAATGCCACCTTTGACGCCATGAAGGACATGGCTATTAAGGGTCTGCAGCCCCTGGAACCATCAGATACTGCTATCCAGCGTTACCAGGGTGGGGTTACCCCAGTGCCCGTAGCACCCACTCCTCCTTCATTAACTGCCGAAACAAAAATGCAAACAGTGCAGAATAGCGAGCTGGACATCTTGCGCTCTGAAGTGCGTCAGCTAAGTAAAACCCTGACCACTGTCCTGAGCGTCCTGCAGCTTCAGGCGGACAACGCCTCCCCGTGGGAGGACCAATGACCGACGTCGCCCTCCAAGAGAATTTGTCTGCTACCGTTGCCACAAGGCAGGCCATACCACTCGGACCTGTCCTTTAAACGGGCAAACCCTGGGGCCAAGGGCAGACACCCAGGAGTAGACCAACCAGGCCCATCAAGCTGGTACCACCGGTTTGTAGGAGGAAGGCCTTTCCTGTCCATCGTGCTGGACGGCATAGCAACACCTGCACTACTAGACACCGGGTCACAGGTAACCATCATTCCTGACATCCTCTACAAAAGGTACTGGTCCCTAGATGAACTCCATCCGCCAGCCCCAAATCTCTCTGTGTATGTTTTCAATGGCCTTCCTGTTAACCTAGTAGGGGTTAAGGACGTGACAGTGAAGGTGGGGAGAGCGGAACTAAAGGACCAAGGGCTGATTGTAGTGGAGTCTAACCCTGGTGATACAGACTTGTATATGATACTTGGTACAAATGTAGTTGGTAACTGTTTGGGAGAAGTGTTGTTCTTACTCCCACAGATGGCTGACACTGCCAAACCGGGGCAGAAGAAGGTGCTCCAGAAAGAAATTCGAGCCCTCCTGTACCAGCAGCAGGTAAAACTAACAGGTGGTGAGATTGGTAATATACGGGTGACAGACCCGATACCCATTGTGACTCCCCCAATGAGTGAAATGCTACTTTGGTGTAGGGCAGCAATAGGTCTCAAGGGACAGAACTACCGGGCGGTAGTGGAGCCCACTAGCTCAGAGCACAGACCTACACTCCTAACTGCTAGAGGGGTAGTTGATGTGCGCAATGGGAGGGTACCTGTGCGTCTCCTAAATTGTGGGGAGGAGGAAGCTAAATTGCCACGATACGCCACTGTTGCCAGACTGTATACCGTGAATAATGATGCCATACACACAGTGGAATCCTTGACCCCACCGGATACAGTGGAGGACAATGACTCCGAAGCTCAGCTGGAGGAATGGTGTCAGCAGCTCCATGTTGGGACTGACGCCACTCCTGTCCATCAAAAACACGGTGTCTACAGAGTGGTTCAGGAATATGAACAAGTGTTTAGTGAACACCCACTTGATTTTGGAAGGGTTAAAGGGGTACACCACATACCCACCGGTAACCATCCACCCATTAAGGAGCATTACAGACCCATACCACCAGCACATTACCAAAAAGCCAAGGAAATGTTGCATGACATGAAAAAGGCAGGGGTAGTAAGGGATAGCTGTAGCCCCTGGGCAGCTCCCCTGGTCCTGGTCAGGAAGAAGGATGGTAGCTTGAGGATGTGTGTAGATTATAGATAAATTAATCGAATAACACATAAAGATGCATACCCTTTGCCCCGTATAGAGGAATCCCTGGCTGCCCTAAAATCTGTCAATTACTTCTCCACATTGGATCTCACTAGTGGGTACTGGCAAGTCTCTGTTGCTGAGGAAGACCGGGAGAAGACTGCTTTCAGCACTCCGATGGGATTATGCGAGTTCAACAGTATGCCGTTTGGGCTCTGCAACGCCCCCGGGACGTTCCAGAGGCTGATGGAGTGTTGCTTAGGACACCGGAACTTTGAGACAGTGTTGCTGTACCTGGATGATGTTATCGTGTACTCGAGGACGTATGAAGACCATCTGAAGCACCTGGCGGAGGTATTTGAAGCATTGTCCCGGTATGGGATGACACTAAAACCTTCCAAGTGCCACCTGCTCAAACAGAAGGTTCAGTACCTGGGGCATGTAGTCAGCTCAGAGGGAGTAGCATCAGATCCAGAGAAGGTCACTGCCATCCAGAAGTGGCCTGAACCGAGAAACTTCAATGAAGTACTTTAGTTCCTGGGACTGGTCAGGTACTACAGGAGGTTCTTAAAGGATTACACCAAAAAGGCAGCACCTTTACAAGATCTACTGGTAGGACAGTCCAACAAAGGTAAAAGTCCCCCATTCCAGCGGGGTAAGGAACAGGCTGAATCCATTGCGGTAATGGAGGAAGTCCTAACTGGTGAAGAAATCCTGGCTTACCCTGACTACAGCCAGCCATTCCTCTTGTACACCGACGCCAGCAACGAGGGACTGGGAGCTGTGTTGTCCCAGAAGCAAAACGGCAGAGAAAAGGTAATTGCATATGCCAGTAGGAAGCTTCGCCCTACTGAGAGGAACCCGGAGAATTACAGTTCCTTCAAGCTTGGTCTGGGCTATCACTAAAGATTCAAGCATTACCTAGCCTCGACTAAATTCACAGCCTTTACCGACAATAATCCCTTGACACACCTGGAGACAGCCAGGTTGGGAGCCATGGAACAGCGTTGGGTGGCCAGACTGTCGAATTATCAGTTCACAATCAAGTACCGGGCAGGTCACAAGAATACCAATGCTGATGCCTTGTCAAGAATGCCCCACCAGTCGGACACCGAGGATGAAGTGGATGATTTCAAAGAAATTGAACTACCTGCTTTCCACAGAAATGGAATAGTCCACGAACAGCACGCCTCCAGAAGATGTCATGGTAGGACGCCAAACCCTCTACCTCATCACAGCTGGAAGGAGACCCAGGACAGTGACCCGGTTGTCAGCCTCATCAAAAGACTGATAACCCAAGAAGGTTCTCACCTGGAGAAGGATGCTCCTCCACAAGCCAAACACCTGTGGAATGAGAGAAACCGGCTGTTCATCTACAGAGAGAAGCTGTGCAGAAGGTATGTCAACCCCAAGACCCATGAAATGGTGTGCCAGATTGTTGTACCCAGGACAGATATCCAGATGGTGTTAGAGGCCTACCAGGATCAAGCAGGTCACTTTGGCTGGAAGAAGCTGGAAACCCTGCTGAAGGACCAGTTCTATTGGGTTGGAATGCGGAGATCCATAGAAAGGTGGTGCCGGAACTGTGGGCCCTTTAGCCTCAGAAGGAAAGACTACGGCAGCCAGAAAGCACCCTTGTAGTCCATCAAGAAAACCCAACCTCTGGAGATTGTCGCTCTGGATCACGTCAAACTATCACCCAGCAGATCAGGCTACTCCTATGCTCTGACCATGGTGGATCACTATTCCCGGTTCCTGGTGGTAGAACCTGTCAAGGATCTGACAGCAGAAACTGCAGCAAGTACGTTCCAAGCCTACTTCTGCAGACCCCATGAATATCCTACACACATTACCCTATCGAGGCTGCTCCAAGATATTGGGAAGGGAACCTTTAGCAGAAGCTTCAGGATTAGGGTCATGGAAGACCATTAGAAAGGCCACCAGGAAGGCCTGCAGGTCCAAGACGATAGGATCCCATGCTATCCATAGGGGGGTGATCCATTTCAAGGCATCACCCGCTAGGTAGGACATCAGAAATGCTACTTTAACCCGATCAGTGGGAAAATAGTGAGCATAAAATTTGAAATGTAGCATGCATTGCTCCACAAACGCACGACTTTGTTTTGGGTCCCCATAATACCGTGGTGGATCCGCAGGAACGAGTGCTGATAGCGCCATTTGGGCTGGTGCGTAAATCGCCTGGACCTCAGCTTGAGAAAAAGTTTTTCCTTTGTGCACGTATTCGCCAGACAAGGATTCAAATTTCTCTGAAAGCGAAGGGCCGTTGGGCTCAACGGGAATCATGGCCTGAGCAAACTGTTACGCAGACGCCTGGACTGACTGGCGTGAGCATGATTAGTGATCCCACTGTACCATGAACCGAGGAGTGCCTGGAGGGGCATAACTAAGTATCAACTCGGTCCGACCAAGGTCACACGGCGGCTCAGTCGACTCCGTCAACCAGGGAGGAACCGAGCAGAGGGACCAGGTGCCTACTTCAGGTCAGACCCCGGTCACAGCTGTTGACCCACACCGAGGAATGCAGGAACAGGGAGGTTGGGCTGGCATACAGACAGGTGGATACTGGCAGGCACAGCTGGTATGCAGACAGGTGGGTATTGGCAGGCACGGCTAGTATGCAGACAGGTGGGCACTGGCAGGCACGACTGGCATGCAGATATGTGGGTACTGGCAGGTAGGAAAGCAGGCAGGATAGGGACCAGTACAGACTGGGACACAGGAATGGAGCCGCAGCTGCGGTAGAAAAGCAGAGCAGAGCAAAACCCGCAGACGCGGTAGACAGGCAGAGCAGAGCAAAATCCGCAGATGCGGTAGACATGCAAAGCAGAGCAAAACCTGCAGGTGCGGTAGACAAGCAGAGCAGAGCAAAACCCGCAGGTGCGGTAGACAAGCAGAGCAGAGCAAAACCTGCAGGTGCGGTAGACAAGCAGAGCAGAGCAAAACCCACAGGTGCGGTAGACAAGCAGAGCAGAGCAAAACCCGCAGGTGAAGTAGACAAGCAGAGCAGAGTAAAACCAGTAGATGCAGTAGACAAGCAGAGCAGAGCAAAACCCGCAGATGCGGTAGACAACCAGAGTAGAGCAAAACCCGCAGATGTGGTAGACAAGCAGAGCAGAGCAAAACCCGCCGGTGCGGTAGACAAGCAGAGCAGAGCAAAACCTGCTGGTGCGGTAGACAAGCAGAGCAGAGCAAAACCCGCAGGTGCGGTAGACAAGCAGAGCAGAGCAAAACCCGCAGGTGCGGTAGACAAGCAGAGCAGAGCAAAATCCGCAGGTGCGGTAGACAAGCAGAGCAGAGCAAAACCCGCAGGTGCGGTAGACAAGCAGAGCAGAGCAAAACCCGCAGATGCGGTAGACAACCAGAGTAGAGCAAAACCCGCAGATGCGGTAGACAAGCAGAGCAGAGCAAAAGGCGCAGATGCGGTAGACAAGCAGAGCAGAGCAAAACCCGCAGATGCGGTTGACAAGCAGAGCAGAGCAAAACCCACAGATGCGGTAGACAAGCAGAGCAGAGCAAAACCCGCAGATGCGGTAGACAAGCTGAGCAGAGCGAAACTGCAGGTGCAGTGAACATGCAGAGCAGAGCGAAACCACCGGTGCAGTGAACAAGCAGAGCGGAGCAGAGCAAAACCGCCGGTGCGGTGGACAAGCAGAGCGGAGGGAAACCGCAGGTGCGGTGAACAAGCAGAGCAGAGCAAAACCGCAGGTGCAGTGAACAAGCAGAGCAGAGCGAAACCTCCAGTACGGTGGACAATCAGAGCGGAGCCAAACCGCCGGTGCAGTGAACAAGCACAGCAGAGCAAAACCGCAGGTGCGATGAACAAGCAGAGCAGAGCGAAAATGCAGGTGCGTTGAACAAGCAGAGCAGAGCGAAACCGCAGGTGCGGTGAGCAAGCAGGGCAGAACAAAACCGGAGATGTGGTGAACAAGCAGTGCAGAGCAAAACCGCAGGTGCGGTGAACAAGCAGAACCAGATACACACAAGGTACTTACAATGAAGTAGCGAGTGTACACAAAACTCACAAACAGAAGTTCAGAGACAACGAGTTGGGGTTAGGTGCAGGTTCAGACACTGCAGGAAAAGGGAAGCTTCAGACATAGAGAGAAACAGGTAATGGGATAGGACACAGTTCAGACAGGAACTGAACCAGGAATAAGATACAGGAACGAGCTTGGGAACTCAGCCCCCAGGGTGGCAGAGACAGACTAGAAGTCACAGATACATGTAACAGGCCTGGGTATACAGCCCCCAGGGGCAGAAACATACAAGATACAGGACAGGACCTGGCAACTCAGTTGCAGAGAACACACTGAATGAAAGTATTGCTCAGGCTCCCCCTACTGGGTGGAGGGGGTTTAAGTATCCAGTGACTCACAGCAATAGGCTGGGGAGGCATTAGGAGTGCGCACACAGTAACTATAAGAATCAGGCAGTAGCCGCACCACCGCCGTAAGCAATCAGATACAGTAAGAGACACAGCAGGTACTGGAGCAAAGTGTGCAGAGTGGATTGATAGGTAAGATGGCGGTCTTGCATGGTGGGAGGTGGTAAGCCATGCCAGCACGCCGCCAGGGATGTTACAGTTATGTTATAATGAATGCATTTATTTACTAAACCAGACCTATTAGGAGAGCGCATAGGTCCTCTGTAATTTTAGCACTATGGAGCCTTGTACACAGCACTTTCTTCTATGTAATATATAGAACGATATGTATTAATTTCGCCTCTATTATCTTTTCAGGCATCTACAACATTTTTAATATTTTATCCAGTCTTATCATCCAGGGCGTGAGTATCTTTCCAATTGTTCTTCTCTTTTCTTCCTACTACTAATATTTCTGTCTTTTTACCCAGTTCTTTTAGTCATAGTTTTAGGGGCCTGAGACACCAGATCTGATCTGGAGGCCAATTCTGAATTTATTGATCGCTGGTTCACCATAAACCCTAAGGTATCTATTTATCCATCTAGTGATTTACTACTATTCCTTTTCTTCCTGCTACTAATATTTCTTTATTTTGTTCCAGTTCTGTTAGCAATAGTTTCAGGGGCCTGAGACACCAGATCTCAATTCATCACCAGCTGGACCATACCAAGACCTTCAGTAGGAGAGTCCAAGGTCATTGCAGGACATGGTTTACACCTCTGCTCACACACAGATATCACATCGTCACTTGGCAGATTTTTTGGTATTTTATGTATAACCATTGAAGTCTTTATGTATTTTACAGACATATAAACATCTGAATGTGCGGCCCCAGTGACAGCTGACATGCGGACACCCCTCATTATATATGTAAGTATTATAATAAATACCAATGTGTATAATTCTACCATCTCCTATCCTAAATGCTCCTATAGAGACTGATGTGACCTACAGGGAGGCTTATTATATAATACTAATATCCTTTTCTTCTAGAAAACCTTACGATCAGCTGCCTGCTGGCAGGGGGACTCTCTGAGGCAATACATCACTTATATACAGGTATGTCACCATCAGTTACTATATACAGGACCCGCAGTCGTTCTCTATACAATGTTGATGACGGGTCTCTGTTCTACATGAAAATGTTTCTGATGATTGAGGTTTACACTATTTTGTTGTTTTTCTTAATTCTAGAATGAATTCTTCATAAGGGCCGATGACAACCACATGTGCACCGATGATGCACCACTTCAGTCACATGACTGCTACAGCCAATCACAAGCCCCAAAGAGTCAGATATCATCACTTCTGGTCCCAATGGAGAGCACAGGAGCGGCCTGCGCTGGAGCGACAGGAGTGAGGGCAGGTGAGTATATGTGATTTATTATTTTACACTATTACCTGGCTTCACATTGGACTTATGTCTAAAAAGAGAAATTTCAATTTGGAGAAAAGAAATTAAAATAACATATGCAGAGTGCAGACACATGACCCATAGCACTGCGCAATACACTAAGTATTAGTAATGAAACCAGGCTTAATTAATCTGGCTGTTACTTACAGGGATATTAACCACTGAGAATTTCTTCACTATAGTTGGGATACTGTCTTCTATTTGTTAATAAAAATGAAGTTTTTGCTTCTTTTGGATATGTGGAATCAGTGTATTTTTTGTCCATTGGACAATAGGAATTTGTATAAATACTTATCAACATTTTACTGCCTGAAATTGTGTCATCTAAGCCTTACCCAGGAAAGGCACCTGAAATGACCACTTCTGAGCCAAACCATGACACTTTTATGGACTGTTTCACTGCATTACAAGGCATAACTGAGGCTGAGGAAGCGCAATGGTTGTTCTGTCTCCACATAAGGCGACTGGAGGTGCAGCTGATAGGTAAGATGCTGTGAGATTTTGTTTTCTTTACTTCCGTATCCAAAATGCGGAGCAGACAGGACCAGCGCAGACTCAGCGTCTGTAGACTTGAATGTAGAACCACAGCGAGGTGCAATTCAAGACTTGGTTTATTGAAAACCGGATACAGAAATAATACTTGATGGTACAATACTGTCGCTTTCCCTGCAGCCTCTGACGTCGGTTGCTGCTAGCCCAGAAAATGGTTTCTGTCTCACAGCAACACTGTAAATAAAATGTATAAAATGGCTGCCAAGAGCAAGAGACCCACCAACTGCCATGCAAAGCCACGCCCAGTTTGAACCAACTGGAATGAACGAGAGTGAGCGGTGAATTAATACTGATCAGCGGATGGCGATGTAAATACATTTAGCAGATAACAAATTCAGAATTAATTTTTCAAAACAAACATCTGAACAGCAATTATTTCTGGGGGAACAACACACTCACTGTCTGAAATTCCATAAGGGATTTCGCTGTTGAACCAATGTCCTTTGAATAAAGTCCGAAAACCTGAAATAATAAAGGCATGATAGCATGCATCAATAAACACTTAAAACATATCGTCTTATTTTCCATCTTTTCCTGTTCCGCCTCGTATTCTGCTTCTTGTTTTTCTTGCGGCGCATCTCCTTCTCTTTCATGAAGTTCTTGCAATCATTAGAGGCGTTAGTGGTCGTCTCTTTTTTTATTTCATAGCCTGCATTGCCTTTTTTTGCTCTGCCTTAGTCAGGACTCGCGTCCGGTCCTTAATGCGATGGAAGTCCTGGTTGGTCATGATCAGGGACAGGCTGGAGGGGTCCTCAGAGGGCACGAATAGGTCCCGTATCAGGTCGCTGGTGATGATCCGCATGATCTCAGGCTTGTGTCTCCGTGACGTGTGATAGTTTCAGCTCAACTCTCGACAGAGAAAATAGTATCTTTGTAATATATCTTATCAGAGATTCTTCTTTCTCCTCCTGGACTGATTTTTCACTCTCAATTCATGGGTAAAGCTGTAAAATCTGAGTAAGATAACAGTTGGTGCTTTCAAAGTTCTATGGAGGGAGGAGCTAGAGGCAGACATTCTGCTGCCAGTTCTCCTGATACGACAGTTGCAGTTCTCCATAGAACTTTATGAGCATCAACTACCATAACTTATCTCAGTAATGGGAAAGTCTGTATTCAATGGAAACAAACTTCTCTCTTAAATTTTTAGAATAAATGATCAGTCCAGGAGGAGAAATAAGTGGATTTCTATAATAGGATATATTACAAAGTTTCTTATTTTCATGTGTGTTGATGTATGAGAAAAACCAAAATAATCCAAAAAAACGTAAATGCATTATATGACCTCAGTAACAAAATGTTCCCATTATAAAGGAGTGGTTCTGCTATACAGTTATTGTGTATGCAGTGACTGCAACAGCTGCCTAAATTTAGGAAAAACCCCAGTACCAATTTAAAGACACATAGAGGAGGGCCTCAATAACAAAATGTTCCCATTATAAAGGAGCGGTTCTGCTATACAGTTATTGCGTATGCACTGACTGCAATGGCTGCCTGAATTTAGGAAAAACCCCAATACCCCTTTGAAGACACAGAGTAGGGCCTCAGTAACAAAATGTTCCCATTACAAAGGAGTGGTTCTGCTATAGAGTTATTGTGCATGCAGTGACTGCAACGGCTGCCTAAATTTAGTAAAAACCCAATAGCAATTTAAAAACACATAGAGGAGGGCCTCAGTAACAAAATGTTCCCATTATAAAGGAGCGGTTCTGCTATATAGTTATTGCGTATACAGTGACTGCGACGGCTGCTTAAATTTTGGACTCATCCCAATACCCCTTTGAAGACACATAGAGGAGGGCCTCAGTAACAAAATGTTCCCATTATAAAGGAGTGGTTCTGCTATAGAGATATTGTGTATGCAGTGACTGCAATGGCTGCCTAAATTTTGGAAAAACTCCAATACCAATTTAAAGACACATAGAGGAGGGCCTCAGTAACAAAATGTTCCCATTACAAAGGAACGGGTCTCCTATACTGGCATTGCATATGTGTGGATGTATGGTGCCCCTGCGGGTCCAGTTGCCACAGAGGTACTGCATCTCAGCCAGAGGTGTGGTACCCCACTCTCAGGTAAGGAGGGAGCACTACCCGGGACCCAACCACTCACATCCAACACTACACCACTCCTTAGAGAAGGTCCAGATAGCTACTAAGGGAGAGCACAGGCCTGGTCCCTGTCAGGAGGGTGGAACTAAGTAGAGGAGGTGGGTGGAGGAAGTAGTATAGGGGAGCACTTGACAAAAGAGTATAAAAAGCAGGGTAGAAACATCTAGAGAGGGCGATTCCTGCTTCCAGTCCTTGGAGCAGGAGTTCATTGGTTGTTTAGAGGACCGTGAGGAGTAAGGTCTTGACGGAGAAGGGGCCCAGTCAAAGGGGCCCAGGAGGAGAGTGAGGAGAGAACACCGGAGCAGTAAGAAAGGCTCCAGAGATAGAAGGGATCCTAGGGGCACGGCGAGTGCGGGATGCCACCCGAGTTCACGCTGATCGTGAAGGGGTCAGGCAGTAGGGGACCGGCCCCAGAATAGTGGAGGACTGCAAGACTCAGCTAGCCAACCGGAGGTTGCAGTATCTTCATGTGCCATAGCCAAAATCCACACACAATCGCTGAAAAGGTGGCTATATAGGACAAAGGGGACAGACAGGATGTCGCCCAACAAGGCCCGCGGTCACTGGCTCGGGACACTGTGTGTGAGGCGCTGGGCAGGAGGGCGAGAGCCAGCGCAGAGAGAGACGACCTGGAAAGGTACACAAGAAGGGGGTCCCGTTCAAGGGCACCCAAGTTATCTGAGAGTAGGCTGGATCAATTCCTCAGAGGATACAGGACAACGTGGGCGGTTATTGTGGCACCCCGAGGTCTGGTTGCCACAGTGGCAGCAATGTCATGTCTGAGAGCAGGTGGGAGGTTCCCTGGTTGGGGACAATTAGCATGCCTCAGTCCAGGGAGGGGAGAAATCTGCCCTTTATAAACTAGATCTGGGGCGGAGTTAGAGATAGAAGTTCCAGAGACAGGGACAGGTCAGCAGCAGGCTGAGGAGTCCCTGTAGGCAGAGGAGGAACACGAGGCCAGGAGGGGAGCTAGCAGAAGCTCGTCCTGGCTAGAGACTTACAAAGCCGGACACTGGAGTCCGAGACTGTGAGGGTTATAAGCCCAGCAGCAGAAAACCACCATGCAGGGGACTTCAAGTCCTCTGGCCCAAGGAAGCCCGGAGGCTCAGCCACAAGAGAGGGACCATCACTACCCCGGAGGGGTGAGAGGTACGGAAGGCCCGAGTCGCCAGTCATACTGTTGAGAACAACACGGAACACTCAGAGACGTGGGCTACCACCACGCTACAGCGGGATAGCCAAGAAAGAGTGAAGTCAGCACGGTAGGCCTACAAACTCCCCCTGACCAGCGGGATTTCCCAGTTGCTCTCAGACTGACCAGGCCTCCATTGTTAACCGGACGGGTCCCTTAATACCACCAACAGTAAAGACCCTGACTTGCATGACAGACTCCGTGTGGTTACTGCTGCTCCCACGCACCATCACCACCAACATCCCTATTTACTGCCCTGAGGCTATACTCCTCCCGTGGGGAGTTGTACTATCCTCTGCTGCACCCACAACACCAGCCTCAGCGGTCTGCCCTGCAGCGGCGGTTCACTCTGACCGCAATCCACGGATGGCGTAGTCGGACATTCAACATATAGACTGCCATTTAGTTTGACCACCCTGAGCCACGGGACCGGGTCACCGCTACGGTGACTGCAACCCCCTGCAAGTACAAAAAGGCCCGGTTCTGGGTTCCCCACGCGGCCCAGAGGGCGCATCATTATAATCCGGCAAATGTAACCTGGAGCATCTTGATAATTGTGAGTAAATACTTGAAGACTGCACCCCACTGTGTCCTTGAATTCACCTGCCTTGCACTACACCAACATCTACCTCAGCAATCATTATAAACTGTCCTGAGGCCTAGCTCTGCCCGTGGAGATCTGAACCATCTTTGCTGCGTCACCAACGGCCCCAGCGGTCTCTTTCAGCAGTGGCGGTCACATATAGCCGCATACCACGGGTGGCATCACGAACTTTATCCCCAAAAACTTTATTCCCCAATTGACTCTTCATTATTGACCGCCCTGGGCCACGGACCGGGTCACTGCCACCGTGACTACCCCAAAAAGGACCGGCCCGGCTACTGAGTACCCCACGGCCCCAGGGGGCGTGTCATATGCAGTGAATGCAAGAGCTGCCAAAAATGAGCATTTTTACTTAAATTCGGGAAAATCAGTAACGTTCAGCGAATAAGGGAGGGAACATGATTGCGGGGAAACTACAGCGTTTTTAACAGTTTGGCTAGCATAGTGCTTGTGTATGATGAGCGGGGGGAAGTGTTAGATGAGTGGAGGGGCTGGGGAGAGCACAGAAGAGATCAGAGCAGCGGCGCGCTTGTAATCTTTTTTTTCTCCCTGTAACTTTAAGTGAGGAAAGCGCGGCTAGCCAATCAGAGCGCAAGAAGCATCCACACTGTCCAGATGTAATGCAGGTGCCGGAATGCAACACACAGAGACACAAGGCGAGAACAGTCACAGATGATTGTAAACAGTTTTATACAACAGGTATTCTGAAACAAGGGATTAGCAACAAGGGTAATGAACAGTGGTTTGAAATATCAGCAAAATGCGAAATTTCTCAAAGTAAGGCGCAGTCTCTTAAAGTAAGGCGCAGTCTCTTAAAGTAAGGTGATGCCCTCAATCATGGGAGACACCACGCAAGTTCTTTAACTGCATTTGGCCCTAGCGGGGGTCACCGGTTATTCCCGCTAGGCCGTGAGTCTCTTCTGGATAAATTCAATTAGATCACGTTGTGCTACTTTAGCCCCAACCGTTCCCCTCCCAACCTGAGTACATAAACCCAATTGTCCCCGGTACCGTGGGTGAACAGTGGAAGTGACGGCCCTGCTCACGTATACAGCTCCTCTGCTTCCGCTGGCGTGACTTTCCTGGGGCAACCGTCTCTCAACTCCTCTCTGCTTGGCCGTTGGAGGCAGTCTCTCGAGCCTTCGATAGGGGGGTCCAGGCCTCGTCTGTCGGCAGGCGACGTCGGGTTCCGCGAACTCACTTAGCACCGCGATCAGGTTCCTAGTCCCCTCAGCAGGCACAGCACTCGGGTCACAACTGTGAGGGATCCGGAGCTCTTTTACAGGTGGCCCGGCTGGAGCACCTCTCAGGCCTCTGGATTTGGCTTGTCATGCGGGGTTTCTCAGGACGCAGGGAGCACGTCTGCTCCTTTCTGCTGCTTGGCGCCAAAGACCCCTCAGGTTTGACGCGCTGGCCTCTTATTTCCTGGAACTCCATCCTGGAAGTCACCTGATCGGGTCCAGCGTCTGAACCTGCCCTCCCTGCAACTTCCCTTGCATATTTTGGTTCCACTTGACTGTATCTGGCCAGTAGATGGCAGTCTCGCTCCATCCTTGAAACGTCATGTTGAAGTCCTTTTACAAGCTTTCTTGCCTGTTCTACACAGAAACAAGGGCTTCTGCCATTGGCTGCTGAAATCACATGTCCTCTCTATATAAAGAGCGGCCATGTTCCCTCAGCACCATTTAATTCATGTCCCTGGTGACAGACGTTGCTGTTCAGTGTGCTCCTGTTTAATGAGAGATATTAGCTAGTTAGATGGGCGCTTGTTTGGAAGTCAGATAGTGCAGATAAGTCCTCTGCTGTGTACCTGTGAAATCGATATTGCAGCACTTTTTTTTTTCTTGTGCAATTCACAGAATCATAGAATGGTAGAGTTGGAGGGGACCTCCTGGGTCATCTGGTCCAACCCCCTGCTCAAAGCAGGATTCACTAAATCATCTCAGACAGATATCTGTCCAGCCTCTGTTTGAAGACGTCCATTAAAGGGGAACTCACCACCTCTCGTGGCAGCCTGTTCCACTCATTGATCACCCTAACTGTCAAAAAGTTTTTCCTAATATCTAATCTGTGTCTCCTCCCATTCAGTTTCATCCCATTGCTTCTAGTCTTTCCTTGTGCAAATGAGAATAAAGATGATCCTTCTACAATGTGACAGCCCTTGAGATATTTGTAGACAGCTATTAAGTCTCCTCTCAGTCTTCTTTTTTGCAAGCTAAACATTCCCAAATCCTGTAACCGTTCCTCATAGGACATGGTTTGCAGACCGGTCACCATTCTGGTCGCTCTTCTCTGAACTTGCTCCAGTTTGTAATTACAATTACAATTGTAATTGCAATTACTGAGATTCAGACAGAAACAGCAGGGCCCATGGAATAGAACTGTGTTGTGCACTGCTTGTATTGTGCTGTATGCACGAGTATCCCTTCAATCTATTTTTTCACTTGCTAATGTGATAAAGCAAGCAAGCTCTTGTAGTCCACCTTTTGATTTTGTGGAGTAGAAATTCAGCAGTATGCATACTCTGCAGAGCTTCTGAGTGCAGAGCACAAAAAATGTTTTTCATTTGCTAATGTGGTAGTGCCAGCTATAGTAGCCCACTTTGTCATTTTTTTGTGGGTGAAATTCAGCTGTGGGCACAGTAAAAATATATTTTTTTTTCTGTTGCTAGCCAGAGTCCACAAAAGATTTTTTTGTGCCGCAAATGTGATACACTCTGCTAAAAGCCACCAACTACTTTAGTGGAGTTGAACTTCAGCTGCTTTCAGTGTAAAAAAATTGATTTTTTCTGTTGCTAGCCAGAGTCCACAAAAGATTTTTTTCTGTCGCAAACGTGTTACATTCTGCTATAAGCCACGTAGTCCTTTAGTGGCATTCAAATTCAGTTGCATTCGGAGCTTATGCAGAGTAAAAAAAATCTATTTTTTGCTGTAACTAACGTGATACAGCAGGCTAAATATGAGTTTGAAATATCTTGGAGCATATATTCTATGTTATACAGGCCTCATCCACAGTAAAAAAAAAAATACTTTATTCGATTCCTAACGTTATACAGCAGGGGACATCTCAGTTTGAAATAGTTTGGAAAATATCTCGTATGTTATACAGGCCTCATCCACACTAAAAAAAATACTTTGTTCTGTTGCTAATGTGATACTGCAGGAGACATCTCAGTTTGAAATAGTTTGGAGAATATCTCGTATGTTATATAGGCCTCATCCACAATAAAAAAATACTTTCTTCTGTTACTAATGTGATACAGTAGGGGACCTCTCAGCTTGAAATTGTTTGTGGCATATCTCCTATGTTATACAGGCCTCATCCATAATAAAAAAAATACTTTCTTCTGTTGCTAATGTGATACAGTAGGGAGCATCTCAGTTTGAAATTGTTTGTGGCATATCTCCTATGTTATACAGGCCTCATCCACACTAAAAAATACTTTCTTTTGTTAGTAATGTGATACAGTAGGGGACATCTCAGTTTGAAATTGTTCGTAGCATATGTCCTATGTTATAGAGGCCTCATCCACACTAAAAAATGCTTTCATCTGTTACTAACGTCATACACTAGGGGACATATCAGGGTGCCAAGGGAGGGTGGCTCATTGCGATCGAGGGGGGGGTGGTGATACCAGAAAAACTGTTAGTGAAGGTGCAAGAGGAGAGAACAAATGGAAGAGGAAGAGGTGATGGGCGAGCAACAGTCAGAAGATGAAGAGGATAATAATCCCCTCTCTGTTTGTGTTTGGCAGGAGGGGACAGAGGAAACAAGCATCAGTGTTACGCAGCCATCAATACAGCCTGGCTTTGGACCTCCTGGAAGAGCCCGACATATGAGGGCCTTCTTGCTGCACTATCTGTAACATGATCCCCATATAGTTATGATTCGAAATAGTGCCACTCTGTTACATTCACATTATGAGAGTAAATTTTGCCAGATGCTTCCCGCCCTGGAAAGGGACCCGCGAATGCTGGAGTATCAAAACATGCCAAGACAGCAGTGAGGCACACAGAGTGCAAGTCTGACATGTGTTGAACGACTGGAGAGGATGGTGCACTCCTGATCGAGTCTCCATCTGCTGGGTTGGCTGTAGTGGAAGAGCTGTCGCTCCTAATTCTACTATTTCTTCTGTAGTGAAATTGTTGCCACTTCGCTGGTGTCCGCCACTAATTTTTGTAAATGTGCAGAATCCTGATTGGTTCTCCATCTACTGGGTTGGCTATAGTGGAAGAGGTATCTGTCCCCATTATACTACTTCTAATCTACTGAAATTGATGCCACTTCGGTGGTGTCAGGCCCTAATTTTTTTTAATGTGAACACTCCTGGTTGGGTCTCCATTTTCTGGGTTGGCTGTAGTGGAAGAGGTTTTAGTCTCCATTATAATAGTTATACTCAAGTGAAATACATTTTTTGAAGATATTGTTCTCCACACAGGGGTACACAAACATGATACACTCAAAATTGGTTTTCAATAAACAGCCATCAGCCGCCCCATCAAATGCATCTGCTGCTTCTTCCTCCTCCTCTGTTACCGTGCCAAGTTTTGTCACGCAGATCTCTGACCGCAGAACCTTTGGTTGTATACCTGCTCGAGTCAGGCTGAGTGAGAGCCCATCAGCTCTAACAAGACATGACATGCCTGCTGTGTTTGTTTCACTGAGCACACCACATGTTTCTCAATCCACCGTAACATTTTTTTAATGTGAACATCCTAATTGTGTCTCCATCTGCTGGGTTGGCTGTAGTGGAAGAGGTGTCAGTCCCCATTACACTACTTATACTCTACTGAAATTGATGCCACTTTCATGGTTTTAGGCCGTAATTTTTTAAAATGTGAACACTCTTGATTGAGTCTCCATCTATTGGATTGGCTGTAGGAGAAGAGGTTTCGGTCTCCATTAAACTACTTCTACTCTGGTGAAATTTATCCCACTTTGGTGGTTTTAGGCCCTAATTTTTGAAAATGTGGAGAATCCTGATTGAGTCTTCATCTACTGGGTTGGCTGTAGTGGAAGAGGTGTCGTTCCTAATTCTACAATTTCTACTGTACTGAAATTGATGCCACTTTGGTGGTGTCTGCCACTAATTTTTTGAAATGTGGAGAATCCTGACTCGGTCTCCATCTGCTGGGTTGGCTGTAGTGGAAAAGGTGTCGGTCCCCATTAAACTACTTCTACTCTACTGAAATTGTTACCACTTTCGTGGATTTAGGCCCGTTTTTTTTTAAATCTGAACACTCCTGATTGAGTCTCCATCTATTAGGTTGGCTGTAGTGGAAGAGATTTCGGTCTTCATTAAACTATTTCTACTCTGGTGAAATTGATGCCACTTTGGTGGTTTTAGGCCCTAATTTTTGAAAATGTGGAGAATCCTGATTGGGTTTCCATCTGTTGGGTTGGCTGTAGTATAAGAGGTGTCGTTCCTAATTCAACAATTTATGCTGTACTGAAATTGATGCCACTTTGCTGATGTCTGCCACTAATTTTTTGAAATGTGGAGAATCCTGATTGAGTCTCCATCTATTGGGTTGGCTGTTGTTACAGAGGTTTCGGTTTCCATTAAATTACTTATACTGTGATTAAATTGATGCCCCTTTAGTGGTGTCTGCCACTAATTTTTTGAAATGTGGAGAATCCTGATTGGGTCTCCATCTACTGGGTTAGCTGTAGTGGAAGAGGAGTCAGTCCCCATTATACTACTTCTACTCTACTGGAATTGATGCCACTTTGGTGGTTTTAGGCCCTCATTTTTTAAAGTGTGAACATTCCTGATTGAGTCTCCATCTATTAGGTTGGCTGTAGTGGAAGAGGTTTCCGCTCCATTAAACTACTTCTACTCTGGTGAAATTGATGCCACTTTGGTGGTTTTAGTCTCTGATTTTTGAAAATGTGGAGAATCCTGATTGGGTCTCCATCTGTTGGGTTGGCTGTAGTGGAAGAGGTGCTGTTTCTAATTCTACAATTTCTACTGTACTGAAATTGATGCCACTTTGGTGGTGTCTGCCACTAATTTTTGGAAATGTGGAGAATCCTGATTGGGTCGCCATCTGTTGGGTTGTCTGTAGTGGAAGAGGTGTCAGTCCCCATTAAACTACTTCTACTCTAGAAAATTTGTGCCACTTTGGTGGTTTTAGTCCCAAATTTTTGAAAATGTGGAGAATCCTGATTGGGTCTCCATCTGTTGGGTTGGCTGTAGTGGAAGAGGTGTTGTTTCTAATTCTACAATTTCTACTGTACTGAAATTGATGCCACTTTGTTGGTGTCTGCCACAAATTTTTGGAAATGTGGAGAATCCTGATTGAGTCTCCATCTATTGGGTTGGCTGTAGTGACAGAGGTTTCGGTCTCCATTAAACTACTTCTACTCTGGTGAAATTGATGCAACTTTGGTGGTTTTAGGCCCTGATTTTTGAAAATGTGGAGAATCCTGATTGGGTCTCCATCTGTTGGGTTGGCGGTAGTGAAAGAGGTGTTGTTTCTAATTCTACAATTTCTACTGTACTGAAATTGATGCCACTTTGGTGGTGTCTGCCACTAATTTTTGGAAATGTGGAGAATCCTTATTGGGTCTCCATCTGTTGGGTTGGCTGTAGTGGAAGAGGTGTCGGTCCCCATTATACTACTTCTACTCTACTGAAATTATTGCTACTTTTGTGGTTTTAGGCCCTAATTTTTTAAAATGTGAACACTCCTGATTGAGTCTCCATCTATTAGGTTTAGCTGTAGTGGAAGAGATTTCGGTCTTCATTAAACTACTTCTACTCTAGAAAATTTGTGCCACTTTGGTGGTTTTAGGCCCTAATTTTTGAAAATGTGGAGAATCCTGATTGTGTCTCCATCTGTTACTTGGATGTAGTGGAAGAGGTGTCGTTCCTAATTCTACAATTTTTACTGTACTGAAATTGATGCCACTTTGCTGGTGTCTGCCACTAATTTTTGGAAATGTGGAGAATCCTGATTGAGTATCCATCTATTGGGTTGGCTGTAGTGACAGAGATTTCGGTCTCCATTGAACTACTTATACTTTGGTGAAATTGATGCCACTTTAGTGGTGTCTGCCACTAATTTTTTGAAATCTGGAGAATTCTGATTGGGTCTCCATCTACTGGGTTGGCTGTAGTGTAAAGAGGTGTCGGTCTCCATTATACTATTTCTATTCTACTGAAATTGATGCCACTTTGGTGGTGTTAGGCCCTAATTTAGGGAAATGTGAATACTCCTGATTGAGTCTCAATCTACTGGGTTGGCTGTAGTGGAATAAGGGTGTGTCCTCATGATGGGTTTGTCAAGCGTTTACGCTGCGGAATTTCCGCAGTGTAAACGCTTGGGAAACGCTTGGTAAACCTTCCCCCATGGTCTCCAATGCAATTCCGCACTTTCAATGCCCATACTGCGTATTTTTCCCCAGCGTTTATGCTGCGCTCAAAAATCCGCAGCATGTCCATTAATTTTGTGGAAGCGCTGCGTTTTCGCCGCCATTGACTTGCATTAGAACGCGCCAATTCCGCAAGACTGCATCTGTACTTGCGTAATTGGCGCGTTCTAATGTGTGGATGGTACCCAGGTGTGGAGGACAGGAGACTCTCCTCCACAACCAGGTACCATTAAAAGCTGTAAAAAGAAGAATAAAATAAAAAATAAAGATTATATTCACCTTCCGATGGCCCCCGACTCCTTCCCTGTGCTTGCCTGCAGATCGCGCAGGACTGAAGGACCTGTGCTGACGTCACAGTCATGTGACGGCAGGTCTTTCAGTACAGCATACCGCCGGCAGCCAGCACAGGAGCGCAGCAAGACTCGGGGGCCATCAGAAGGTAAGTATAGGTTTATTTTTAACCATTCTCTCGGGTCACACTATATAAATCCATTTGCAAGCCGTTTGCATGGATTTATATAGTGTGACCTAGTTGTCAAGCACTTTCCAAGTGATGCTAAAATCGCTTGGAAAGCACTTGACACCCGCATGCAGAAAATGCAAGTGAAGAACGCTTCATTTCCGCATGTCCCTGGCATGAAAAAACGCATGTACAATCTGCATGCGTTTTTTTCTGCTAGGGAGATGCAGAAACGCTCAGGAAAAAATCCTGAGCATTTCTGCATCGTGGGCACATAGCCTAAGTGTTGGTCCCCATTATAATGTTTATACTCTATTGAAATTAATTCTTGGGTGTACATACATATTGGTCTCACAGGCGTACACATGATAAAATAGAAATTGGTTTTCTTTCTACCGTGTAATATAGCACAGGCTATATTTCATCTTTTAATTCTTTGGTGCAGATATTGTTCTCTACACAGGGGTATACAGACATGATAAACTCAAAATTGGTATAGAAAGCAGACTACATCTGAGCTTAAAATTCTTTGGGGCAAATATTGTTCTCTATACAGGGGGAAAAAAAAAAGTTGGGTCCTGACCCTCGTCCCCAGACATTAAACCCTGGGTGGGGGGAGGTGATCCTGAAGAGACTCAGATGCCTGAGGGTCACGCGGACTGTACTGTGCTGTCAGGGCAATAAGAGGAAGAGGGTGACTGTCAGGGCGAGGAATGGGATAACACATTTGATGATGTTGAGGTCGTGGATCCCACTTTGTGCGAACCTAGAGGTACGCAGCTGAGTAGCTCATCTGAGGAGGTGGAGGAGGAGGAAGACAAGGTGGTTACGTTGCGTCCTACAGCGCACACACGGAGTCATGCAACCGCGACAAGCACTGCATCCTTAGCCACAACTGTGGCTGTGGCCTGCAGCTCACAGGGAAGGCAAGGGTTGGCTGGCCTGGGCCTTTTTTGAGACCGCAAAGGATGAGCCAACTCACGTTATCTGAAAACTTTGCAAGAAAAAAATCAGAGGGAAAAAATGCAGTAGTTTGACTGCTACATGCATGAGCCTTCACATGCGTAATCAACATGCTTTACCAAGCAATCTCAATGCAATAAAATGCGGACGTCAACAACCATCAGCCACCTCATCAATCGCATCTGCTGCTTCTTCTTCCTCCTCTGTTACCGTGCCAAGTATTGTCACGCAGGTCTCTGACCACAGAACCTCCGTTTTTGTACCCACTCCATTCAGGCTGAGTGAGAGCCCGTCAGCTGTAACGAAAGCGGACCTGTCTGCTGCATTTGTTTCACCGAGCACACCACATGTTTCTTAATCCACCGTAACATCTGGGCCTGCATCTCACTCATGGTCCAGCAGTTTGTCTGGTTCACCGTACTCCGCCCTCTCTCAGCAATGCAGCCAGCCCTTGGTCACGTAGTTGTGCTCACATAAAATAAAATTGTTTCCTCCTACACATGACAAAGCTAAGAGATTGAACTCCACCATCTCTAGTTAGTTGGCCATGGAAATAGTGGTGTCAGGTCCTAATTTTTTGAAATGTGAACACTTCTGGTTGGGTCTCCATCTGCTGGGTTGGCTGTAGTGGAAGAGTTGTCATTCACCATTATACTAGTTCTACTCTAGTGAAATTAATTCTTTGGTGCAGATATTGTTGTCACAGGGGTACACAAGATATAATCGAAATTGGTTTTCTTAGTACCATGGTATATAAAGCAGGCTATATTTCATCTTTTAATTCTTTGGTGCTGAGCCATACAGGGGTGCACATTAGAAATGAGAGAACACTAAATGTGCTCAACTTAATGGTTCAATGGTTTCTCAAAACCTACCCAGATGTGCCAGAGCTGCTTGTGAGAGTACAACGCGTGTGTGCCCATTTCAGAAAGTCAGCTATAGCTTCCGCCACCCTGGCAGTGCTTCAGCAGCGTTTGCAGCTTCCAGCTCATCGAAAGTTGTGCGATGTCACCACACGTTGGAAATCAACGTTGCAGATGTTGGGAAGGATTTATGAGCAGCAGAGGGCAGTTCTTGAGTACCAGCTTCAACACGCCCGTCGGAATTCAGGTCAGCCTCCGCACATATGAGCTGTGGAGTGGGCATGGATGTCTGACATCTGAGCCGTCCTCCAAAATTTTGAGGATTCCACCAAGATAGTGAGCGATGACGTCATAATTAGTGTCTCTGTCTACTGAAACGCTCGCTGCTCACAGTTAAAGAGGAGGCATTGGAGGCGGAGTAAGGAACTATACAGGGTGATACTACACAGCCCAGCCTCATCTCATCTCAAAGCGGATTGGATGATAATGAGGAGGAGCAGGAGGATAACATGGACAGTAGTCCTCTTGGTGAGGACAGGGAAGTCTTGGCTGTCTTTGAAGTCTTGATACCCCTCCTTCAGTCTGTGGGAAAGCTGTATAAGTTTCGCTTAATGATGACGTTGAGTTATTTCTCAAAACGTATTGCAGATCAGGACATTGCCCAACTCTGTAGTCATGAAATTCAAGGCACAAAGAAAGATCTTTGTGTGACTAAGCACCACCGAGAAGTGTCACCTGGTGTTGGACGGGCTGTCATTGCTTATGGAACAAGCTGCATTAGAGGAGTTTCCTGGGAGAAATGAAAGCCAGAGTAGATACGGTTTCCCTCTATGCCAGTCCTTTCACTGACCTAAAGAATATGGCTGAGTTGAAATACTACTGTCATGGAGAAGCAGTGTAAGACTGAAGAACATTAGGCCCACCAGAGAATTTGATTCTGAGGGCCCACCTTTCTCCCCCACTCAAGAGCCCCATAGCAGCTGGATGGTTTGTGCTATGAACTCTCCTGAAGGTGAAGCCAGGGCCCCCCAGAGGAGTCACCGATACTCTGGTGGGCCCGTCCAACCCTGCTGAGAAGCAGCCCTGGCTAAGAAAAGTCTGTGTGAAGGTTCCCGGACACTCTATGGCTGCTTTTTTAGTGGGGACTGGCTCCAGCAATCTATTAGATTGCAATCTATACGATCCCTTCACTGGCTCCTAATTGCCCAGCGTATCCAGTTCAAACTACTAACACTGACGTACAAAACCATCCATAACCTTTCTTCTCTGTACAGCTCTGAACTAATCTACCGATATATTCCCTTACGTAATCTCCGATCCTCCCAAGACCTCCTTCTCTCCTCCACACTTATTTGTTCCTCACCCAATTGCCTCCAAGAATTCTACCAAATATCCCCCATCCTCTGGAATTCAGTGCCTCAACACATCCGATTAGCCACCACATTCGGATCCTTCAGACAGAACCTGAAAAACCATCTCTTCAAGACAGCCTACAGCCTGCCATTGCCTTGCTGCCACCTCAACATCACTGGAGCTAATGCAACTCTTCAACCTACCGCCTGCTTCCTCACCATCCTGTAGAATGTAAGGCTGCAAGTGCAGCATCTATAAGACTTAAGATGCAATATGGCACTTTGGCAAAGCCCAGTTATGTTCTCCCTCTGATATCTAACAATAACAAACAAGTCATGCTGGAGAAACTTGCACCTACTGACACTTAGTGTCTTCAGCTCCTTTGTGAGAAACTAATGTTTGGGCAGCCAGTCTACCAAATAAAGTTCCTTAGGTTAGGAAATTTTGGATGGCTTAGCTTCTGGTACTGGGTGCTAATAACAAACCGTGGCGTGCTATTCACTGGATATTCCTGGCTGGTTGGAGACAAGCTCATTCCCACAGAAAAGTACCAACAAGTTGAGGAGATGGTGGCCTCTATCATCATGAAGGAGTTTGCTCGCTGTCTATTAGTCTGGTTTTTATACTAAAGATCCTGCTCATTTTTATAGTTTTAAGTGAGCACACAGAGACCGTGGTTTCTGCAGCAGCACATCCAGGCTGGGATAGTGGCGGAGAAATTGCTGTACCATCAGGTTGAGGATGTGAGCTATGCAAGGCACGTGTCTGAGGTCGCCCCGGCGTAGGGCCGCCACCAGGTTTGCACCGTTATCACACACGGCCTTCCCTTGCTTCAGGTTCAGTGGAGACAGCCATTACTCAAACTCAGCCTGGAGAGCTGTCCACAACTCATCAGCTGTATGACTGCAATTTCCAAGGCATATTAATTTTAACACTGCCTGATTGCGGTGAGCCCTGGCTGTGCAGTACGGAGGTGGGGGGGATTCTATCCGCATTGTTGGAACGTGTGTCTCAATAAGGCTGAGGTTGAGGGCGCAGGTGGAGGCCCTAGAGGAGGTGGAGGAGGCAGAAGCACTGGAGGAAGTGTTAGATACAGAGGTTTGTCCCGCAATCCTTGGGGATTCCAACACTTGCTGTCTGTAACATCCCTGGCGGCGTGCTTGCATGGCTTACCACCTCCTACCATGCAAGACCGCAATCTTACCTATCAGGCCATCCTGCACACTTTGCTCCAGTACCTGCTGTTTGTATGTCTCTTGTCTGCTAGCTTAGGGTGGCGGCGCTGTTACCTCTTGATTCTTAAAGCTACTGTGTGCGCAGTCCTAATGCATCCCCAGACTATTGCTGTGAGTCACTGGATACTTAAACCCTCTCCACCCAGTAGGAGGTGCCTGAGCAACACTTTCCATCTGTGTGTTTCTTGCAACTGAGTTGCCAGGTCCTGTCCTGTATCTAGTTTGTTTCTGCCACCCTGGGGGCTGTATACCCAGGCAGGTTACCTGTACCTGTGACTTCTAGTCAGTTTCCGCCACCCTGGGGTCTGAGTTCCCATGCTCGTTCCTGTATCTTGTTCCTGGTTCAGATCTTGTCTGAACAGTGTCCTAGTCCGTTACCTGTTTGTCTCTATGTCTGTACCTTTCCCTTTTCCTTCAGTATCTGAACCTGCACCTAACTCCAACTCGTTGTCTCTGTACTTCTGTTTGTGAGTTTTGTGTCCACTCTCTACTTCATTGCAAGTACCTTGTGTGTATCTGGTTCTGCTCATTCTGTTTCCCTGCCTCCGTTTCTAACTGCTGTGTTCCAGCTATCTTCTTGTTCTTGTGTTTTCCAGTCTGTTCCATGTGAACAGAGCCCTGTCCTGTCTACCGCATATGCGGGTTTTGCTCTGTTCTGCTTGTCTACCGCTTCTGCGGGTTTTGCTCTGCTCTGCTTGTCTACCGCATCTGCGGGTTTTGCTCTGCTCTGCTTGTCTAACGCATCTGCGGGTTTTGCTCTGCTCTGCTTGTCTACTGCATCTGCGGGTTTTGCTCTGCTCTGCTTGTCTACCGCATCTGCGGGTTTTTCTCTGCTCTGCTTGTTTACCGCACCTGCGGGTTTTGCTCTGCACTGCTTGTCTTCCGCATCTGTGGGTTTTGCTCTGCTCTGCTTGTCTACCGCATCTGTGGGTTTTGCTCTGCTCTTCTTGTCTACCGCACCTGCGGCTCCGTTCCTGTGTCCCAGTCTGTACTGGTCTCTATCCTGCCTGCGTTCCTCCCTGCCAGTACCCGCCTGTCTGCATGCCAGCCGTGCCTGCCAGTGCCCACCTGTCTGCATGCCAGCCGTGCCTGCCAGTGCCCACCTTCTGCATACTAGCCGTGCCTGCCAATACCCACCTGTCAACATACCAGCCGTGCCTGCCAGTCCCCACCGGTCTGTATGCCAGCCGAACCTGCCTGTTCCTGCATTCCCCGGTGTGGCTCAACAGCTGTGACTGGGGTCTGACCGGGAGTAGCACCTGGTCCCTCTGCTCGGTTCCTCCCTGGTTCACGGAGTCGACTGAGCCGCCGTATGACCTTGGTTGGACTGAGTTGATACTTAGTTACGCCCCTCCAGGCACTCCTCGGTTCATGGTCCAGTGGGATCACTAATCATGCTCACGCCAGTCAGTCCGGGCCTGTGCGTAACAGTTTGCTCAGGCCATGGTCCCCGTTGAGCCCCACGGCCCTTCGCTCTCGGAGACATTTGAATTCTTGTCTGGCGAATACGTGCACCAAGGAAAAATTTTTTCTCAAGCTGAGGTCCAGGCGATTTATGCACCAGCCCAAATGGAGCTATCAGCACTCGTTCCTGCGGATCCACCACGGTACTATGGGGATCCAAAACAAAGGCGTGCGTTTGTGGAGCAATGTATGCTGCATTTCAAATTCTATGCACTCTATTTTCCCACTGATCGGGTTAAAGTAGCATTCATGATGTCCTACTTAGCGGGTGATGCCTTGAATTGGATCACCCCCCTATGGGAAGCATGGGATCCTATCGTATCTGACCTGCAGGCCTTCCTGGTGGCCTTTCTAATGGTCTTCGATGACCCTAACTCTGAAGCTTCTGCTAAAGCTTCCCTTCCCAATATCCTGGAGCAGTCCCGATGGGTGATGCGTGTAGGTAGCCCACCAGTTCCCCAGCCAGAAGAGGCTGCTGCCCACACAGAATTCACTCAGGATGACAATGCTCCACAGAATACTTCTCTTCCCAACCTCAAGAGGCAGTCTAGACGTGCAAGGCGTAGAGGTAAACAGTCTCGCCAGGTTCTGTCCTCCCAAAGACCTCCTGTTCCCCAGCCTGTAGAGGCAGCTACACGCACAGAATCCATGAAAGATGACCATGTTCGTCAGACAAAGCAAAGGCCGGAACTGAGTCACAAAACCGGATTGAGGTCCCGCTGCAGTTTTTTGGGACACCCTGACGGTCTTTGTCCAGCGAAGGTTGGAGAATCCCAAGATATTAGGCCTGTGGGAGAGGCTGCCCTTGGCATTAGTGACGCGCCCCCTGGGCCGTGGGGTACGCGGAGCCAGGCCGGTAGATGCTGGGGGTTGTAGTCACTGTGGCGGTGACCCGGTCCGTGACCCAGGGCGGTCAATCCAGGGGTAGTCTATGTGTAAAGGTGTTTAATGTCCGACTACACCACCTGTGGAATGCGGTCAATAGGAACCGCCGCTGCGGAACAGTCCTCTGAAGCTGGTGGTTTAGCAGCTAAGATAGTGTAACTCCCCACAGGAAAAGTGTAGCTCCAGGGCAGCGAGTGTAGATGATGGTGGTTATGGTGCAGGTAGTCAGTAATGACACGGAGTCAGATCGTGCAGTCCCAGGGTCTTTACTCGTGGCAATTATACAGACCCCAACGGGAGTACTGGCTAGTAATAAGGGTCTGGTCGGTCTGGGAGCAAGCATAGAGTCCCCCTGGCCAGGTAGAGTCGTAGGCCTGCCATTCTTACTATGCTCTTTGGCTATCCTGCTTATAGCTGTGTTGCAGCCCACGTCCCTGAGTGTAACGTGCTGTGCTCACCCGTATGGCTGGCAACTCGGGCCTTGTGGATTCCTCGCTCCTCTGTGGCGGTACTGGTCCCCTTTGTGCTGCTGAGCCTCCGGGCTTCTGATGGGGCCAGGAGACCGGCAATCTCCTGCCCTGCGGTATCTGCTGCTGGGTTTGCAATCCCCACAGCCTCGGACTCCGGTGTCCGGTACTCTGTGTATACTGGCCAGGACGAGCTATCTCCAGCTCCAGTCCCTGGCCTCTTGCTCCTTCGTGTCCACAACTCGACTCCTCACACTGAACTCAACTCTCCTAACCCCGCCTCCAGACCCAGTTATATAAGGCAGGATCCTCCCCTTTTGGTCTGGAGCCAGGATGTGTTGCATGTATTAGGTTCCTGACCAGGGAACCCCCCACTTGCCTCCAGACATGGTATTACCTCTTTTAAGGGAAGCAACACCACTGTGGCAACCAGACCCTCTGGGGTGCCACATTCCCCCCTAGTTAATTTCAGCACTCCGGGACTGAGCATATTTTACTAGGAGTACAACAGGTAACAATAACAATGGCAATGAAGGTACATTAGGAATATTTACAAACATTACAGTCCTTGATAGGTAACAGTATAATCTGCAACCAGGTGTCCATTCCACTGAGCAAGGTGCACTTCTTGAGGGACCCGTCCCAAACCCTCCACGGAGGCCCTGGGGTGGTTGCAGGGCATTGATGATCCGGATGTTGGACCACGTCTTCAGCCACCTCCACAGGTTTTTGTTCTGTGGTCTGGCACAAAGGGATACTTTTACAGGTGCAACTATTCACAGGCAAAGTTTTTGGTTATTCGCTGTCCATAACTTAAAAGTCTTTGGACCCTTTTCGGGTAACGGGATAAACAGGTTAAATGCACTCATATAAAACATTTCAAAATCAGCAATATCTCTGTTATATCTTTGCAGGTAACTATATATAGCATACTTTGCATTTTAAATTCTCCAACGGGCAGGGGGCTGACCCTTTGTAGCTCTGGTAGATCTACGGAGTACACTATCTGTCAGTGTTCTACCCTGGTCTCTTGTGTCTACCCCTGGTGTGGTGGGTTCAGTGTGAACTGCATCACTAGTATTTTGAGGTGACACTGGTAGGCTGGGCAACTTTCTACGGATTCTTTGGCTCACTGCGGGTATGACAGGTTCGCTACTAGCAGAAGGTAGATTCTCCTGGTCTGCTGTTGATGACACTTCTGCCTCCGGGGCCAATTGTTCTTCCATCTCTTCTGGGACTTCTGCAGCTTCCTGAGGGGCTGGTTGGAGAAAGGTAAGGACTGGCACCACAATTGCATTGTTCACTTGGGTCCACGACCGGGGAAATTCTCCGAGTACCGTTCTGACCATTTCTTCCACTTCCTCTGTGGGTTGAAGGCTTTCTTGGTCTTCTTTAGGGTGTTGCAGTTGCTCGGGACATTTCTTCAAGTGATCTCTGGAAACTGTTGCTGACGTTTCTCCTCCATCCTTACTAATGAGGCACACCTTGGTGTTATCATGTCTCGAGGGTAGGATGGTGTACGGCTCTACCTCCTACTGGTCATCCAATTTGTGGAGTCGCCTCTTCCTCTTAAGGACTTGCTCTCCAGATGACAGGGGAACACCAGGTGCATGTTGATTGTAAGTCTTCTCTTGTCTTTGTCTTGCTTGGGACAGACTCCTTTCAACACTCTCTTGCACTTTGCGGTACTGTTGCTGCCGCTCGGTATCCCAATCTACATCTGGTGACGTTGTCTCTGGTGTTAGGACTCCCATGTCTAAGTCGATGGGCAGCTTACCAGGTCTTGCTCTCATCAGGTAAGCAGGAGTGCAGTTGGTAGAGTTCACGGGGATATGGTTGTATAAGTCCACCAGATCTGGCAACTTCTCTGGCCACAGGCTGCGTTCTTCCAGGGGCAACGTCTTCAACAGGTCTATCACCACCTGGTTCATCTTTTCACACAACCCGTTGGTCTGGGGGTGATAAGGCGTTGTCCTGATTTTTTTGCAGCCGTACAGGTTGCAGAATTCCTGGAACACCTCCGCTTCGAAGGCTGGACCTTGGTCAGTCAGCACACGGTCAGGGTAACCGTGCGGGCGACAGAAGTGCTGCTGGAAAGCTCTGGCTGCTGTCTGAGCCGCCTGGTCCTTTACTGGCACTACTACCAGGAACCGGGAGTAGTGGTCTACGATGGTGAGAGGATAGACATAGCCTGACCTGCTTGTGGCTAGCTTCACGTGGTCCAAGGCTACCAGTTCAAGTGGCTGTTTGGTGACGATGGGCTGCAGGGGAGCCCTCTGGCTGTCACGGTCTTTTCTTCTCAGGTTGCATGGTCCACATTCTCAACACCACCTCTCGATTGCTTTCCTCATGCTAGCCCAATAGAACCGTTCACGTAGCAGGACTTCCAGCTTCTTCCATCCGAAGTGTCCTGCTCCATCGTGGTACGCTACCAAGACCATTGACGCATCCCGCCTCGGGACTACCACCTGCCAGACCAGCTCATATGTCCGGGAGTTGATGGCTCTTCGACACAGCTTCCCTTCATAGATGAACAGCTTGCCTTTTTCTTTCCACAGCTGCTTGGTCTCCTCAGGAGCATCTGGATCAGGGTGCGCGTCAGCTCGAGTCAGCAACTCCTTGACTAGGCGGACAGCCGGGTCACTATCTTGTGTCCCTGCCCATCCATGGTGGGGCAATGGATTAAATGTGGCCTCCCTGTTGGCAGAGCACCTCTTCTTCACACAGTGGGAGCACTGGGTTATCCCATGACGGTGGAAAGCGGGGATCTCTATCTCCTCCAGCTCTTCCGGGTCTTCTCCCCCATCTGGCAGGTTAGGCATCCTGGACAGCGCATCAGCGTTTGCATTCTTGCGCCCAGCCCGGTACTTGATGGTGAACTCATAATTAGACAGTCGGGCCATCCATCTTTGTTCCAGGGCACCAAGTTTCGCAGTGTCCAGGTGCGTCAGCGGGTTGTTGTCAGTGAAGACGGTGAATTTGGAGGAGGCGAGATAATGCTTGAAGCGCTCTGTCACGGCCCAGACTACGGCGAGGAACTCCAACTTGAAGGAGCTGTAGTTATAAGGGTTCCTTTCTGTGGGCCAGAGCTTCCTGTTGGCATAGGCAATTACTCTTTCTCTGCCCTGCTGTATCTGGGACAACACCGCTCCCAGCTCCACGTTGCTCGCGTCTGTATGGAGTATGAAGGGTTGGCCATAGTCAGGGTAGGCCAGGATCTCGTCTCCCATGAGTGCCATCTTCAGCCTGCTGAAGGATTCGTCTTCCGGCTTATCCCATTTGAATGGAGGCTTCGGGTTTTTGGCCTTCCTGGACTGGCCAACTAGGAGGTCCTGCATGGGTGCCGCCATCTTGGTGAAGCCTTGGATAAATCTTCGGTAGTAGCCCATCAACCCGGGGAACTGCCGCACTTCCTTGATAGTGGAGGGTCTTGGCCAGTCCTTGATTACTGTGACCTTGTCAGGGTCTGGTGCTACACCTTCAGTGCTTACCACATGACCTAGGTACTGCACCTTGGGCTTCAACAGTTGGCATTTTGACAGCTTCACTTTTAGGCCAAAACCAGCTAGGGCTTCAAACACCTCTGCCAGGTGCTTCAGGTGATCTTCATAGGACTTGGAGTATACTATGACATCATCCAGGTACAGCAGGACTGTCTCGAAGTTCTTATGTCCTAGACAGCACTCCATCAACCGCTGGAAGGTTCCTGGGGCGTTGCAGAGCCCGAATGGCATGCAGTTGAACTCGCTGAGGCCCATCGGGGTTGTGAATGCGGTCTTTTCTTTACCCGCCTCTGCCACAGGAACCTGCCAATACCCACTAGTGAGATCCAAAGTAGAGAAATAATTAGCAGATCTTAATGCAGCTAGTGACTCCTCCCTGGGTAATGGGTATGCATCTTTGTGTGTGATGCGGTTAATTTGCCTGTAGTCTACACACATTCTCATGGTGCCATCCTTTTTCCTTACGAGAACTAATGGAGCTGCCCAGGGGCTACAACTGTCTCTTAACACCCCAGTCTCCTTCATCTCTCGTAACATCCCTTTGGCATTTTGGTAGTGTGCAGGGGGTACAGGCCGGTACCGCTCTTTAATGGGTGGATGGTCTCCCGTGGGGATATGGTGTTGAACCCCTTTCACCTGCCTGAAGTCGAGCGGGTGTTTGCTGAAGACCCTTTCATACTCCTGGACCACCCGGTATACTCCATGTTTTTGGTGTTGAGGGGGGGAGTCAGTGCCCACATGCAGCTTCTGACACCAGTCCTCCACCTGTCCCTTGGAGCCATTATCCTCCGCCTGTTTGGATGGAGGCAAGGGTTCCACTGTCTTTATAGAATTGTGACTGACGGTGAATAGTTTGGCCATGGTAGCATGCCGGGGCAAATGGACTTCTTTTTCCCCAATATTCAGGATGCGGACGGGCACCCTCCCATGGCGAATATCAACCACCCCCCTGGCTGTCAAAATGGTGGGCCTACTGTCGGAGTAGACGGGCTCTACCAGGGCCTGGTAATCTCTACCCCTGAGACCGATTGCTGCCGGGCACCATATCAGCATTTCACTTCTTGGGGGCATGGCATTAGGGAATGGGTCGCTCATCCTGACACTGCTAATTTCACCACCAGACAGTTCTACCTGTTGTTGTCTTATCAGGGCTCTGATCTCTCTCTACAGAACCCGCTGCTGACTGGAACTGGCGGTTTCCGCAACCTGCTATAACAAGACAATAATTTCTGAAAGACAATTTTCAATGACATTAGAGCCTAAGGTTATCATGGGATGACTTTCTCGGCGATCAATGTCAACAATTATCATTCCTTGCGCCGGCAATTCAACTTTGCCAACCTTTATGGTCACTTCTTTAAACCCCACTTGATGTACGGGCTGACCATTGCTGGCATAGATGCTTAAATGTTCATCTGGACGGCGGGTAATGTCTGAATCAGTCCAGTATCGTTTGTAAAGAATGTAGGGGATAGTGGTCACCTGTGATCCAGTGTCCAGCAACGCGCTCATCGGGATGCCGTCAAGCACGACAGGTAGGACTGGTCGTCCCCCCACATACTTGTCTCGCCAGCTGTGTGGGCCTGGTGGTCTTACGCCTGGGGGTTGGCCCTCTGTCCCAGGTTTTGCTCGTTTAAATTACAGTACCTTGCATAATGTCCTGGCTTGTGACAGCGGCGGCAGATGGGTTGTCCGTCCTGGTCGTAGCGGTCACTGTTCCTCCCTCTGGTTGGTGGAATCCTCCTCGGTTGTAGCCACGGGACGTCCTCCGGACCGGAAGCCAGCTGTATCTTTCCTTTGGGAGACACCTGCAAGGACTGCACAGTTTTGGTTAGCGCAGCTACACTTTTAGTCAGTTCTTGGACCCGATGGTGCAGGTCTGTAGACGGGGCATTGTCCAGAGTCTGTGCATCAGCTCCTACAGGCTCTGGGGAAAAGGGTACCACCTCCTGGTGGTAGGTGATTGCTGGGCGCTGGTGAGATGTAGCGCCACCTGGTGTCGGTTCTCGCAGCACCCAGATGGCTCTGTCTTTAAATTGTGCAAAGTCCAGATTAGGACTTTGCAGAGCCATTATGCGTAGCTGGGTTCGGTGGGCGCTGGACAGTAGACCCTCAATAAACTGCTCAGTTAACAGTCTGTTCTCATCATGCACACTGTCGGGGTCTACCTGTTTGATGGCCCTCAGCGCCTCCTGCAAGTTTAAAGCATAGTCCCGTACACTGTCCTGCGCCCGTTGCTTGCACCCATAAAACTTCATTTTTATCTCAGCCGTAGTGCGGGTGTCAAAAGTGTCCTTTAGGCGAGCCAGTATCTCTTTCACAGTCCCTTTGTCCCTTTACTTCTCTCTGGGCTGCACCAATCAACTGGCCTATGAGGATGCTCACTTTCTGCTCCTCGGACAGGGGGTATACTTTAAATAAGCTGCTCAGTCATTATTTAAAGTCACTCAGGGTGTGCAACCACGCCGCTCCCGGTATATATGGCATGGAGAATGGCATCACTGTGGAAGCGGCCGCGCCGGCGGTTGAAGTTCCCTCCATACTGGGCGTCTGCTTCCCCCCTAGTGAACTGTGGCCTACCTTCTTTCACTGTTCTTCCGTAGGCCACAGCTCCGCAGGCGATGGTCTCCGTTGAGGACCTGGCATCGCGTGCTTCTGACGTCAGCGCTCGCTGGGGCTCCTTCCAGGACCTGGCGTCGCACACGTCAGTGCATGAGGCGGGGATTGGGCTTCGCGAACTTCCAGCGGTTCCGCCCCTCTTCATCCCGCGCGGCGACCCGAAAATGGGGGACAATGGCGGGAAACAGCGGTAATTTGGCGCGAAAACTTCACCACGGTATGTGACACAGTTCTTTAAGGCGCACAGTACCCGGTGGCAACGGGCACTAAATCCTGCCGACTACGCCAAAGTTGACGCGCCCCCTGGGCCGTGGGGTACCCGGAGCCGGGCCAGTAGATGCTGGGGGTTGTAGTCACTGTGGCGGTGACCCGGTCCGTGACCCATGTGTAAAGGTGTTTAATGTCCGACTACGCCACCTGTGGAATGCGGTCAATAGGAATTGCCGCTGTGGAACAGTCCTCTGAAGGTGGTGGTATAGCAGCTAAGATAGTGTAACTCCCCACAGGAAGAGTGTAGCTCCAGGGCAGCGAGTGTAGATGATGGTGGTTATGGTGCGGGTAGTCAGTAATGACACGGAGTCAGATCGTGCAGTCCCAGGGTCTTTACTCGTGGCAATTATACAGGCCCCAAAGGGAGTACTGGCTAGTAATAAGGGTCTGGTCGGTCTGGGAGCAAGCATAGAGTCCCCCTGGCCAGGTGGAGTTGTAGGCCTGCCATTCTTACTATGCTCTTTGGCTATCCTGCTTATAGCTGTGTTGTAGCCCACGTCCCTGAGTTTAACGTGCTGTGCTCACCCGTATGGCTGGCAACTCGGGCCTTGTGGATTCCTCGCTCCTCTGTGGCGGTACTGGTCCCCTTTGTGCTGCTGAGCCTCCGGGCTTCTGATGGGGCCAGGAGACCAGCAATCTCCTGCCCTGCGGTATCTGCGGTGTCCGGTACTCTGTGTATACTGGCCAGGACGAGCTACCTCCAGCTCCAGTCCCCGGCTCCTTGCTCCTTCATGTCCACAACTCGACTCCTCACACTGAACTCAACACTCCTAACCCCGCCTCCAGACCCAGTTATATACGGCAGGATCCTCCCCTTTTGGTCTGGAGCCAGGATGTGTTGCATGTATTAGGTTCCTGACCAGGGAACCCCCCACTTGCCTACAGACATGGTATTACCTCTTTTAAAGGAAGCAAGACCACTGTGGCAACCAGGCCCTCTGGGTTGCCACATTAGTGTTTCCTCTCCACAGATGACCGTGACTGTCTCCGTGGCAAGTGAGGGCCTTGGATTAACCGGAAGTTTCAGGCATAAAGCCTTGAAGAGTCGGTGTCTGATTCCCGTCCGACAACTCCAGAATCTGGTTTGGGCATTGTCAGCGGAAGGACGAGCCCTACTCAGAAACAGTCAAAATACGTCTGTACAAATTAAGCTCCAGATTGGAGCATTACACATGAAGAAGTTCACATTCCAGGTGCTGTCTGGTTTACCCACAGGTCGTCCATTGCCGAGAGATCTAGTGCCCGCTCAGGTCTGGAGATCCTGCATGGTGTTTCCTGGGGGACTGCTGAGGTACAAGGGGTGTCCAGTCCCCATATCTTCAGGACAGTCAGCAGTGTCTTCTTCTTCTTCTTCATCAGATCTGCTAGTCGCTGACTTGCTGTGCGCTAAAGTCTCCGAAGGAAGGGAAGCGGAGGCATTGTCCCCACACAAACTCGACAATTGTACCAATGATCTGGCTTTAGGCACCGCCCCGCCTCGCAGATGTGTCATCTCAGAAACCAGACTGAAGTTGGTCCCTAAGCAAGGATCTTCCATCTCTAACAAATCTGGCAATAAGTCCATCAAGGCGGTGACTACCTCCAAGTCTCTGCATCCCTCCAACCAGGCGGAGTACCTCCAGTTGCCTCCTCATTCCTCCAGGGTGCTATCTGATAACAAATGGAGAGAGACTTTTCTGCACCCTGTACCTGGTACTTCGCCCACTCCCTCCAGTAAGCTTGGCAAAGTGTACCTTAAGGCGGTGGTTACCCTCGGAGTCTCTGCACCCCTCCAACCCGGTGGAGGATCTCCAGATGTCCCGTGAATCTTTTGGGGTGCTATTCGATATTAACAAATGGAGAGAGACTTTCCTTTGTCTTGTTCCCGGTACTTCACTCACTTCATCTGTTGCTGAGGATGGCTCGATGGGAGGAATCATCCTAGTCACCAAGATGGTGAGACCAGTTTCGTTCCCTCTAGTGGACAGAAGAGGTAATCTTTTTGAAGAGAAGGATCGGCCTCCAAATTCTCTGCAGAAAATCCTTGCAGGCTTGAAGAAGAGGGGGCGTAAAGGGGGGGTACTGTAACATCCCTGGCGGCGTGCTGGCATGGCTTACCACCTCCCACCATGCAAGACCGCCATCTTACCTATCAATCCAGGCTTTACACCTTGCTCCAGTACCTGCTGTGTCTCTTGTCTGATTGCTTAGGGCGGCGGCACGGCTACTGCCTGATTCTTATAGTTACTGTGTGCGCACTCCTAATGCCTCCCCAGCCTATTGCTGTGAGTCTCCTGATACTTAAACCCCCTCCACCCAGTAGGGGGTGCCTCAGCAACACTTTCATTAAGTGTGTTCTGTGCAACTGAGTTGCCAGGTCCTGTCCGGTATCTTGTCTGTTTTTGCCCCTGGGGGCTGTATACCCAGGCCTGTTACCTGTATCTGTGACTTCTTGTCTGTCTCTGCCACCCTGGGGGCTGAGTTCCCAGGCTCGTTCCTGTATCTTATTCCTGGTTCAGTTCCTGTCTGAACTGTGTCCTATCCCGTTACCTGTTTCTCTCTATGTCTGAACCTTCCCTTTTATTAATCCTGGTTCAGTTCCTGTCTGAACTGTGTCCTATCCCGTTACCTGTTTCTCTCTATGTCTGAACCTTCCCTTTTCCTGCAGTGTCTGAACCTGCACCTAACTCCAACTCGTTGTCTCTGAACTTCTGTTTGTGAGTTTTGTGTACACTCGCTACTTCATTGTAAGTACCTTGTATGTATCTGGTTCTGCTTGTTCACCGCACCTGCGGTTTTGCTCTGCCCTGCTTGTTCACCGCACCTGCGGTTTCGCTCTGCTCTGCTTGTTCACCGCACCTGCGGTTTTGCTCTGCTCTGCTTGTTCACAGTACCTGCGGTTTCGCTCCGCTCTGCTTGTCCACCGCATCGGCGGTTTCTCTCTGCTCCGCTCTGCTTGTTCACTGCACCGGTGGTTTCGCTCTGCTCTGCTTGTTCACCGCACCTGCAGTTTCGCTCTGCTCTGCTTGTCTACCGCACCTGCGAGTTTCGCTCTGCTCTGTTTGTTTACCGCACCTGCGGGCTTTGCTCTGCATGTCCACCGCATCTGCGGGTTTTGCTCTGCTTGTCTACCGCATCTGCAGGTTTTGCTCTGCTCTGCTTGTCTATCGCATCTGCGGGTTTTGCTCTGCTCTGCTTGTCTACCGCATCTGCGGATTTTGCTCTGCTGTGCTAGTCTATTGCATCTGCGGATTTCGCTCTGCTCCGCTTGTCTACCGCACCGGCGGGTTTTGCTCAGCTCTGCTTGTCTACCACATCGTGGGTTTTGCTCTGCTCTGCTTGTCTACTGCACCAGTGGCTCCATTCCTGTGTCCCAGTCTGTACTGGTCCCTATCCTGCCTGCGTTCCTACATGCCAGTACCCGCCTGTCTGCATGCCAGCCGTGCCTGCCAGTGCCCACCTGTCTGCATGTCAGCCGTGCCTGCCAGTGCCCACCTGTCTGCATACCAGCCGTGCCTGCCAATACCCACCTGTCTGCATTCCAGCCGTGCCTGCCAGTACCCACCTGTCTGTATGCCAGCCAAACCTGCTTGTTCCTGCATTCCCCGGTGTGGGTCAACAGCTGTGACTGGGGTCTGACCAGGAGTAGCACCTGGTCCCTCTGCTCGGTTCCTCCCTGGTTCATGGAGTCGACTGAGCTGCCGTGTGACCTTGGTCGGAAAGAGTTGATACTTAGTTATGCCCCTCCAGGCACTCCTCAGTTCATGGTCCAGTGGGATCAGTAATCATGCTCACAACAGTCAGTCCGGGCATGTGCGTAACAATAACAATGCTGGAGCCTCCTTCCTTTATAATAATGTACCAGCCTCCTCCATCTATATTGTACCGTCCTTACAAAGGATAACATAATATTCTGTCACATCTGCCATAAGGAAAACAATTCCCAGACCATAAAGGGGTTGTCCAGGCTTGAGGTTAAAGTCTGAAGTCAGTCTATGTGACTGCAGACTTGTGAATCCTGAAAACGCTCATTGTGCTCACTGTCAGGTTTCTTAGGTTCCGGCGCCAAGAGCAGGTGGCCATGTGACAAAAAGTACATGATTTGCGTACATGTGGTCATGTGCCGACTAAATAAGCGCACGGTCTCGCTCAATAAAAGTGAAATGAATGAGGCCGGACGTGTCTAGTTGGAATGTGGCCGTAAGTATGTAAATCACATACTTGCGATCACATGAACACCCGCTCCCAGCCCCGGAGAATCCTGACAGCTCACAAACTGCACGATGTGAGGATTTGTGGGTTGTCAGATGGTGGTAGTTGTGGGCGAGATGCTGCATGTCACCCTGACAGTCTTACAGGAAATTCGTGTCCCAGATCAAATGTGCTGTGGTGTGTGGGGTGCGTTGCACTCAGTTGTAGGCCACAGACCTCAGCTGTCATCAAGTCTTCAGTGTCAGGAGCCACAAAAAAAGAATCAGGAAACACCCAGTTCGTTTCATGACAAAGAACTTTACTTAACAGTCCATGAGCATCATATTGCAACTCGTAGTATCGGGCAGAACACTTTCCATTTCTCGTTTCCACAGCATAATACACTTTCAGATTTTCCATTCGGTCTACCTAGACTATGCCTGCTTTCACTGGTCCTGTCGGTCCCAGGCTTCCCCAGCCCAGTCCTGTAGTACGTCCAAGGTCTGTTACTTCTCCCACCCACGACTCCACGTCAATCTTCCTCTTTAATGAAAGGGATAAGGTGCTCGCCATCATACCCGGATTGAGACATGAGCTCCAGACGTTACAGGAGTATATCAGTATATCCACCAAGGGAATTCTAGTAATGTCTCATACTTCCCAAAACCATGTGTACTCTCTCTTGCAGTTCTGCCCTCGCCCCCTAGCTTCAGGAAGCAGTCACTTGCCCTAACACATCCCCTCCCAATAAGAGCTACTCCCAAACATTAACTCACATAATACCCTTACGTCACTGCCTAACTACAGTCAGATATCTTATACTACCTATCTAATGTCCTATGCTATCCTATACTGTACACTACCAACATCATACATTATCATATCACCATGCACAAGATATCCCAAAAGACGCCGGACATAGTTTACACTGCAATACAACGCGATTGGTGCCTTCAGGGGTAGGAACGCAACAATAATTCCCCACCAACCTTACAAAATCACAAGTTAGGAGTCACATAGGGTGATTGCAGACTTGAGCCTCAAACCAGGACACCCCTTTAAAATGGTTGTCTGACCCTAATAAAATTTACATTGAAGGCAGGTAATTGTGTAAAATAATAAATCAGACATAGTCACCTGCTATGATCCCCATCACTCCAGTGCAGGTCGCTCCAGTGCTCTCCATTGGGAGCAGAAGTGATGATGTCCTGTTTTTTGGGTTACCTGACCTTTTGGAGTTTGTGATTGGATGTAGCAGTCATGTGACTGAAGTGGTGCATCATCCGTGCCCATCTGATTGTCATCGACTCTTTTGAAGAATTCATTCTAGAATTTAGAAAAACAACGAAATAAAATAAACCTCAATCATCAGAAACATTTTCATGTAAAACAGAGACCCGTCATCAACATTGTATAGAAAACGACTGCGGGTCCTGTATATAGCAACTGATGGTGACATACCTGTATATAAGTGCAGTATTGCTTCAGAGAGTCCCCCTGCCAGCAGGCAGCCGATCGTAAGGTTTTCTGGAAAAAAAGGATATTAGTATTATATAATAAGCCTCTTTGTAAGTCACTTCAGTATCTATAGGAGCATTTAGGATAGGAGATGGTAGAATTATACAGATTGGTTTTTTATTATAATACTTACATATATAATGAGGGGTGTCCGCATGTCAGCTGTCACTGGGGCCGCACATTCAGATGTTTATATGTCTGTAAAATACATAAAGACTTCAATGGTTACACATAAAATACCAAAAAATCTGCCAAGAGACGATGTGATATCTGTGTGTGAGCAGAGGTGTAAACCATGTCCTGCACTGACCTTGGACTCTCCTACTGAAGGTCTTGGTATGGTCCAGCTGGTGATGAATTGAGATCTGGTGTCTCAGGCCCCTAAAACTATTGCTAACAGAACTGGAACAAAATAAAGAAATATTAGTATTAGGAAGAAAAGGAATAGTAGTAAATCACTAGATGGATAAATAGATACCTCAGGGTTTATGGTGAACCAGCGATTGGCCCCCAGATCAGATCTGGTATCTCAGGCCCCTAAAACTATTGCTAACAGAACTGGGACAAAAGAAAGAAATATTAGTAGCAGGAAGAAAAGGGATAATAGTAAATCACTAGATGGATAAATAGATACCTTAGGGTTTATGGTGAACCAGCGATTGGCCCCCAGATCAGATCTGGTATCTCAGGCCCCTAAAACTATTGCTAACAGAACTGGGACAAAAGAAAGAAATATTAGTTTTAGGAAGAAAAGGAATAGTAGTAAATCACTAGATGGATAAATAGATACCTTAGGGTTTATCGTGAACCAGCGATCAATAAATTCAGAATTGGCCTCCAGATCAGATCTGGTATCTCAGGCCCCTAAAACTATGACTAAAAGAACTGGGTGAAAAGACAGAAATATTAGTAGTAGGAAGAAAAGAGAAGAACAATTGGAAAGATACTCACGCCCCGGATGATAAGGCTGGATAAAATAATGAAAATGTTGTAGATGCCTGAAAAGATAATAGAGAATAAATTAATACATATAGTTCTATATATTACATAGAAGAAAGCGCTGTATACAAGGCGTCCATAGTGCTAAAATTAAAGAGGACCTATGTGCTCTCCTATCCATTCCCTATAACATAACAATGCTGGAGCCTCTTTTCTTATATCTTCATGTTTTACTCTTCCTCTATTATTCCCTCTAGAAATGTATAACTAAATTGACAACTGGGTGTTATTTGTTAGAGGTGTGTCCCTATGTGGCACCCCAGGGGTCTGGTTGCCACAGTAATAGGAATATTACGTCTGAGAGCAAGTGGGAGGTTTCTCTGGTCAGGAGCCCTTAAGCAAGCAACACTTCCTGCCCAGACCTGGGAGGGGAGGAATCTGCCCTTATAAACTGGGTCTGGGGCGGGATTAGTCAGTTGAGTCAGAGCCTGGAGACAGATCCAGACACAGGGAGAGAAACAGCAGGAGCTCTGTAGGAGCTAGGAGCAGAAGACCAGGGGCTGGAAGCTAAGCAGAGATATAGCTCGCCTTGGCAGAAGAATCTGATAACCGGACACAGGAGTCCGAGGCTGTGGGGACTGATATCCACCCAGCAGCAGAAACCAGCCAGCAGGGGATTCCAGGTCCTCTGGCCATAGAAGCCCAGAGGCTCAGTCACAAGGAAGGGACCAGCACCGCCATCCAGGAGCGGAGGCTAACAGAAGGCCCCAAGTCACCAGCCATACGGGTGAGCACCACACGGTATACTCAGGGATGTGGGCTACTTCCACTCGCTTACAGCAAGGCAGCCAGGAAGAGTGCAGATAGACGGGGAGGCCTACAACTCCACCTGGCCAGGGGAACTCCTGTTTGCTCGCTGACTGACCAGGCCCCTTATGATAGCCAGTACTCCCGGGAGGGTCTGCCTTCATATCACCAGTAAAGACCCTAAACTGCACTGCAAAGACTCTGAGTCGTTCCTGCTTCATCGCCGCACCAGTACGACTAGTGCTGGGACTCCCGTGCACTATCACCCTCACCATCAACTACACTGCCCTGGGGCTGCACTCTTCCCGTGGGGAGTCACACTACCTAAGCTGCATACACCATCAGCCCCAGCGGTCTGCCTTGCACTGATCGCAATCCACAGGTGGCGTAGTCAGACATTAAACCACAAAAACCCCATAAAAGACCGCCATTGGCCTGACCACCCTGAGCCACGGGACCGGGTCGCCGCCACGGAGACTACAACCCCCAGAGACCCGGCTCCGGGTAACCCACACGCGTCCACACTAGGCCCAGGGGGCGCGTCAGCTTTGGTGTAGTCGGCAGGATTTCGTGCCCGCAACCTCCGGGTACTGCGCGCCTTCAAAAGACTGTCATACCTGCCGTGGTGAAGGTCCCCGCCATCCGGAGCCGTTTCCCGCCATCTTCAAAAGTTTCCCGCCATCCGCAGCTGTTTTCCCGCCATCGGACGCCATCTTCGGGACGCCGCGCGGGAAGAAGAGGGGCGTGGATGCCAAAAGCGCGCGAGACCCGAAGCTCCGCCCCACGCACCGACGCTGCGCAAGGTCCTGGAAGGGAGAGAGAGCGACGCTGACGTCACCAGAGCGCGACGCAAGGTCCTCCACCCTGACGATCGTCTGCGGAGCCGCGGCCTACAGAGAAGAAGCAACAGAAGGTAGGGCACACTTAACTAGGGGGGAGGAAGGTGACGGATAAGGAGGGACCCTCTACCACCAGCGCGGCCGCTGCCGCAGTAATGCCATTTACAATGCCCTATATCCCCGGAGCGGCCAGGCTGCCCCACTACTCAGGGGAGTCGCATACCCTAAGCGACTTTAAAGAGAGACTGTACAGCCTGTTTAAGGTATACCCCCTGACAGAAGGACAAAAAGTGAGCATATTGGTAGGCCAGCTAACCGGGGCAGCCCAACGTGAAGTAAAGTCCTGGTCAGTCCGGGACAAGGAGACTGTAAAAGAAATCTTAACCCGTCTGAGGGACACTTTTGATACCCGTACCTCAGCAGAGATCAAAATGAAATTTTATGGGGGCAAGCAGCGGGCCCAAGACAGTATAAGAGACTATGCTTTGAATTTGCAAGAGGCCCTGGGAGCCATTAAACAGGCAGACCCTGACAGTGTGCGGAATGCAGATGAACTGTTAACTGAGCAATTCATTGAGGGTCTGCTGTCCAACGCCCACCGAACCCAGTTACGTACAATGGCCTTGCAGAACCCTGGTTTAGACTTTGCCAAGTTCAAAGACAGGGCCATCCGGGTGCTCAGAGAACCGGCACCGGGTAGCGCTGTAACCCACCGGCGCCCTGCTATTACCTATCATCAGGAGGCGGCGCCCTTGTCTACAGAGTCTGTAGGCGCTGATGCGCAGGTTTTGGATAGCAACCCGGCTACAGACCTGCACCATCAGGTCCAAGAGCTAACCAAAAGTGTAGCCGCGCTAACCAGAACTGTGCAGTCTTTACAGGTCTCTCCTCCAGGGAAGATCCAGCTGGCATCCGGACCGGAGGACGTCCCGTGGCGCCGACAGAGGAGGATCCCAACGTCCAGAGGAAGACCCAGCGACAGATACAATGAGGACGGACAACCCATCTGCCGCCGCTGCAATCAACCCGGACATATGGCAAGGTACTGTCATTTAAACGGGCACAACCTGGGGTAGAGGGCCAACCCCCAGGCATAAGATCATCAGGCCCATCGAACTGGCGTGATAAATACATAGGGGGACGTCCGGTCTTGCCTGTGGTACTGGATGGCATTCCTATGAGTGCCCTACTGGACACTGGGTCACAAGTGACTACCATCCCGTACGTGCTCTTTAAGCGGTACTGGAATGACTCGGACATAACCCGCTACCCAGATGACGACCTGAGTATCATTGCCAGCAATGGTCCGCCCGTGCCGCAGGTGGGATTCAAGGAAGTGACCATTAAGGTCGGTAAAGTTGAACTGGCGGCACAAGGACTGATTATTGTGGACATAGACCGTCATGAGAGCCACCCTAAAATCACCTTAGGGACTAACGTGATTGAAAATTGTCTTGCAGAGTTGATTCTCATTTTACAGCAGGTTGCCAAGAACGCCAGTTCCAGCCAGCAGCATGTGCTCCAAAAAGAGATCCGGGCACTGATGAAGCGGCAACAAGTGGAACTATCTGGTGGTGAGATAGGTAGCGTGAGAATGTGTGACCCATTCCCTATTGCCATGCCCCCGAAAAGTGAGATGATGATCTGGTGCCGGGCAGCTATTGGTCTAAGAGGTAGAGACTACCAAGCAATGGTAGAACCCGTCTACTCAGACAGTAGGCCCACCATTTTGACAGCACGGGGGGTGGTCGATGTACGCCATGGGAGGGTGCCCGTCCGCATCATAAATATCGGGGAGAGAGAAGTATACCTGCCCCGGTATGCCACGCTAGCCAAATTGTTCACCATAAACCAAAATTCTGTAAAGGCCGTAGAACCCTTGCCTCCATCTCAACCAGAGGAAGGTAATGGCTCTAAGAAACAAATGGAGGACTGGTGTCAGCAACTGCATTTGGGTACTGACTCCACTCCCTCACACCAAAAGCAGGGAGTCTACCGGGTGGTTCAGGAGTACGAAAGAGTCTTTAGTAAACACCCGCTAGACTTCGGGCGAGTAAAGGGGGTAGAACATCATATCCCCACAGGAGACCATCCACCCATAAAGGAAAGATACCGACCTGTACCCCCTGCACACTATCAGCATGCAAAGGGGATGTTGTGGGACATGAAGGAGGCTGGGGTAATCAGGGACAGCTGTAGCCCCTGGGCAGCTCCGCTAGTTCTAGTGAAAAAGAAGGACAACACAATGAGAATGTGTGTAGACTACAGAAAGGTCAACCGTATCACACACAAAGATGCATACCTGTTACCTAGAATAGAAGAATCTTTAGCTGCATTAAAATCTGATAACTTCTTCTCCACTTTGGATCTTACTAGCGGGTACTGGCAGGTTCCTGTAGCAGAGGCAGACAAGGAGAAGACTGCGTTCACCACCCCGATGGGTCTCAGCGAATTCAACTGTATGCCATTCGGGCTCTGCAACGCACCAGGAACCTTCCAGCGGTTGATGGAATGCTGTCTGGGACACCGGAATTTTGAGACGGTCCTGTTATACCTGGATGATGTCATCGTTTATTCTAAAACCTACGAGGACCATCTGAAACACCTGGCAGAAGTGTTTGACGCCCTGGCAAGCTACGGCCTAAAGGTGAAACCCTCCAAGTGTCACCTGCTGAAACCAAAGGTGCAGTACCTGGGACACGTGGTGAGTGCTGACGGAGTGGCTCCCGACCCCGATAAGATCACCATGATCAAAGACTGGCCAAGACCCTGCAGCATAAAGGAAGTGCGGCAGTTCCTCGGGTTGGTAGGCTACTACCGAAGATTCATTCCCGGTTTCACTAAAATGGCAGCTCCTATGCAGGACCTCCTGATAGGTCAATCCAGGAAGGCCAAAAACCAGAAGCCGCCCTTCAGGTGGGAAAAGCTGGAAGAAGAGTCCTTCCGCCAGCTGAAGATGGCCCTCACGGGGGATGAAATCCTGGCGTACCCTAACTACAGCCAGCCCTTTATCCTCCACACAGACGCGAGCAACATCGGCCTAGGAGCCGTACTGTCCCAGATCCAGCAGGGGAAAGAACGAGTAATCGCTTACGCCAGCCGAAAACTACGGCCCACAGAGAGAAACCCTGAGAATTATAGCTCATTCAAGCTAGAGTTCCTGGCAGTGGTGTGGGCAGTGACCGAACGTTTCAAGCATTACCTTGCCTCTTCCAAGTTCACCGTGTACACGGATAACAACCCGTTGACACACTTGGACACTGCAAGACTTGGTGCCCTGGAGCAGAGCTGGATGGCCTGCCTGTCCAACTATGAATTCACCATCAAATACCGGGCGGGAGGCTCAAATGTCAATGCGGACGCCCTGTCCAGAATGCCAAACTTACCGGACGTAGGGGAAGATCCAGAAGAACTGGAAGAGGTCGAACTCCCTGCGTTCCACCGTCATGGGATTACCCTGTATTCCCACCGTGTAAGGGACAGGCGCTCTGCCACGTTCAATCCCTTACCCCACTACAGCTGGGCCGAGACACAAGACAGTGATCCCGCAGTCCTTCTGGTGAATGAAATGCTGACACAGGCTGATGTTCGTCTTGACCCAGACGCTCCGGAGGAGACCAAGCAACTGTGGAAGGAGAAAAGCAGACTATTTCTTTACCAGGAGAAGCTGTGTCGGAGAATGGTCAACTCTAGAACACATGAGCTGACCTGGCAGGTAGTGGTCCCAAGACGAGATGCGGCTATGGTTCTGGAGGCGTACCACGACGGAGCAGGACACTTCGGATGGAAAAAGCTGGAGTTCTTGTTGCGTGAACGGTTCTACTGGGTAAGCATGAGAGGAGCCATCGAGAGGTGGTGCAGAGACTGTGGCCCGTGCAACCTAAGAAGAAAGGACCGTGCCAGCCAGAAGAGTCCCCTGCAGCCCATCATCACCAGGCAGCCACTGGAACTGGTAGCCCTGGACCATGTGAAACTGGCTCCAAGCAAATCTGGGTAGTCTACGCCCTCACCATCATAGATCACTACTCCCGGTTCCTAGTGGTGGTCCCTGTCAAGGACTTAACGGCCCAAACAGCAGCCAGGGCCTTCCAGCTGCACTTCTGCCGTCCACACGGGTATCCGGAGCAAGTGCTGACGGACCAAGGACCAGCCTTCGAAGCGGAGGTCTTCCAGGAGTTCTGCAATCTGTATGGCTGCAGGAAGATAAGAAAAACGCCCTATCACCCTCAGACCAACGGACTATGTGAGAAAATGAACCAGGTGGTGATGGACTTGCTGAAAATGTTGCCCCTGGAGGAATGCAGTCTGTGGCCTGAAAAACTGCCTGATTTGGTGGACTTGTACAATCACATCCCCGTAGGCTCCACCAACTGTACCCCGGCTTACCTAATGAGAGCAAGACCTGGTAAGCTGCCTATTGACCTGGATATGGGAGTCCTGACACCTGAGGACACCTCGCCAGAGGCAGACTGGGATACAGAACGGCAGCAGCAGTATCGGAAAGTACAGGAGAGCGTCGAGCGAAGTCTGTCTCAAGCAAGAGAAAGGCAAGAGAAGGCTTATAACCAGTATGCTCCCGCTGTTTCCCTGGTACCTGGAGAGCAGGTCTTGAAGAGAAAGAGACGGCTCCACAAGTTGGATGACCAGTGGGAGAAGGACCCGTACACCGTACTGCCCTCAAGTCATGAGAACCCAAAAGTCTGTATAATCAGTAAGGATGGAGGAGAGACCACAGCCATTGTTTCCAGTGACCACCTGAAAAAGTGTCCCGAGCAGCTGCAAAGCCCTGACGAAGATCAATAGAACCCTCAACCCTCAACCCGCAGAGGAAAGGGAAGAAATGATCAGTACCGTACTCGGAGACTTTCCCCGGTCCTGGACTCAGATCAACAACGCAGTCGTGGTACCCGTCCTCACCTTTCTCCAGCCAGCCCCTCAAGAGCCTGCAGAAGAACAGGGAGTGTCAGAAGAGCAGCCGGCCCAGGAGGCAGAAGAATCCATACCAGCAGGCCAGGAGAATCAACCCTCTGCTAGTAGTGAGCCTGCCGTGCCCCTAGTAAGCCAAAGAGTATGCAGAAAGCTGCCAGGCCTGCCCGCAACACCTCCTACACCCTGTAGTGCAGAACCAGATAGTGGGTTACGTAGGTCCACCAGGAGCACTAGAGGACAAATGCCCGCTCGCTGGAGAATCTAACATGTAATGTGAATTTGCTTGTAAATTGCCAATGTTGAAAAAGGTTTATGTTTTTGTTACCTGGGTACTAATTATGCTTCTCTAGTTACCCTTCAGGTTTATTTGGACTGACAGGTTATGGATGCTGAATAACCGGAACTACATGTAGATAGTTGCGAAGATGGCCGCGGAAGAAAAAACCTGTCTGGCGTGGCCTCCTTGTGGCCCAAAGTAGCTAGTCTCAGCCTTGCAGCCACGCCCAGGGCCAACGCTTGGGGTTTGCTTTGGACAGGTCCCCTACTCTGTGCCAAGACTTCACCTTGTTGGGTGATATGGACACCCGGTTACGGACACGCCGTGACCTCTAAAGACTAAAGCTTCTTGTATATATGTTGTTGTATTATTGTTTGTACCCCGTATTTGCGTTTTCTTAAAAATGTGTTTAGTCCCGGAGTACTAAAATTCACTAGGGGGGAATGTGGCACCCCAGGGGTCTGGTTGCCACAGTAATAGGAATATTACGTCTGAGAGCAAGTGGGAGGTTTCTCTGGTCAGGAGCCCTTAAGCAAGCAACACTTCCTGCCCAGACCTGGGAGGGGAGGAATCTGCCCTTATAAACTGGGTGTGGGGCGGGATTAGTCAGTTGAGTCAGAGCCTGGAGACAGATCCAGACACAGGGAGAGAAACAGCAGGAGCTCTGTAGGAGCTAGGAGCAGAAGACCAGGGGCGGGAAGCTAAGCAGTGATATAGCTCGCCCTGGCAGAAGAATCTGATAACCGGATACAGGAGTCCGAGGCTGTGGGGACTGATATCCACCCAGCAGCAGAAACCAGCCGGCAGGGGATTCCAGGTCCTCTGGCCATAGAAGCCCGGAGGCTCAGTAACAAGGATGGACCAGCACCGCCATCCAGGAGCGGAGGCTAACAGAAGGCCCCAAGTCACCAGCCATACGGGTGAGCACCACACGGTATACTCAGGGATGTGGGCTACTTCCACTCGCTTACAGCAAGGCAGCCAGGAAGAGTGCAGATAGACGGGGAGGCCTACAACTCCACCTGGCCAGGGGAACTCCTGTTTGCTCGCTGACTGACCAGGCCCCTTATGCTAGCCAGTACTCCCGATGGTGCTGCCTTCATATCACCAGTAAAGACCCTAAACTGCACTGCAAAGACTCTGAGTCGTTCCTGCTTCATCGCCGCACCAGCACAACTAGTGCTGGGACTCCCGTGCACTATCACCCTCACCATCAACTACACTGCCCTGGGGCTGCACTCTTCCCGTGGGGAGTCACACTACCTAAGCTGCATACACCATCAGCCCCAGCGGTCTGCCTTGCAGCGGCGGTCCGCACTGACCGCAATCGACGGGTGGCGTAATCAGACATTAAACCACAAAAACCCCATAAAAGACCGCCATTGGCCTGACAACCCTGAGCCACGGGACCGGGTCGCCGCCACGGAGACTACAACCCCCAGAGACCCGGCTCCGGGTAACCCACACGCGTCCACACCAGGCCCAGGGGGCGCATCACCTACACTGACAATGTCCAATCAGAGATGACTGTGTCAGACTGTGTAGGGACATATATATTTGGTAAGGAGAATATTGACGCCCAGTTGTCAGTTTATTTATACTAGGAGAAATAACCTAGAAAAGTCAACTGAAATATCTTATTTCAAGAATAATGATTAATCGGTGAAGCGAATGATTGCTTCCATCGCATGTCCAGCCGAAGAATGAATGTTATTACTGAGATCCCCGATCGGGCATGTTGGATTCTTTTAGCTGCATCAACGGTCGTTAAAAATCTAATATGGCTGATGCGGTCTGAGATGCTCATTTACCAGTGACAATAGGGAATAACCTGTATTTTTAGGAATAACGCTTTAAGATTATCATTTAACCTAACCAGAGACCAATTTCCGTAAAGATGAATAGTAACTCCTAATATACAGTGATGTGAAAAAGTGTTTGCCCCATTCCTGACTTCTTATTCCTTTGCATGTTTATCACACTTAAATGTTTAGATCCCAAAACAAATTTAAAATTGGACAAAGATAACACAAAAAAACACAAAATGCAGTTTTTAAATGAAGGTCTTTATTATTAATGGAAAAAGAAATCCAAACCTACAGGGCCCTGTGTGAAAAAGTGGTTGCACCCTAAACCTATTAACTGGTTGGCCCACCCTTAGCAGCAACAACTTCAATCAAGCATTTGCGATAACTGTCAATGAATCTTTTACAATGCTTTGGAAGAATTTTTCGGCCCTGTAGGTTTGGATTTCTTTTTCCCTTAATAATAAAGACTTTCATTTAAAAACTGCATTTTGTGTTTACTTGTGTTATCTTTGTCTAATATTTGTTTTGTGATCTGAAATATTTTCGTGTGACAAACAGGCAAAAGAAAAAGAAATCAGGAAGGGGGCAAACACTTTTTCACACCACTGTAAATATAAAGAAGACTATTCCAAATTATATAAAGTTAGATAATCTTTATCATATCATAAGAAATATGAGTAATAAAGCATTAAAAGTCCTACTGTACACTTGATTAATCTATAAAAAGACCACCATGAAGTGCAGATGCATCAATGAAACTCAGGAAAAATAGTAATGTCCCCATTTGATGAGCCACCACTTCTGTGAACATAATTTGAGATTAGGAAGAGACCCATCAGAGTTACAATATACAATATTGCGGTAACTTAATAAAATCCTGAGGAAGCTCAAAGTTTTTGCTGAATAAGTTAAAGGGTTTGTATGAGATTCCTATCATATCACTGGGACTGGACTGTAATTCCAGGCAGAGTCTATGGACAAGAGTGGTGCTGTTTCTAAGAAGACAAAGTGCTGGATTTCTAATCTCATAAAACCCCTATAAACACCTGAATAAAATTTTGTAGTATAGAAATAATGGACACTGAGGTCTCCACTTTTTAGCTATTTCTATATCTGTTATAAACCATAAGAGGAAGAGGCCAAGTACAGAGTCAGCCTGGACCAAGGCACTGGAAAGAGAAAACCCATGTAGATATTCATTGGTTCCTTAGGATCATGTAAGAACCATTGCATGCCACCATGTCAGAGTCTAATGTCTCCCTCATAGTCAAGAAATGGGATATTGTGTACATCACCAAATATCCAACATGGTCAGAATTTTATAGATGGCAGCAAACTTTCTAGCTTTATTCAATGGAAAACATTGGAGTCACTGATTATACTATATATGAAGACAGTCTGAGCATGGGACGCAGACACAGGGTGTGATGGAACTATTATTGCTTGATATAAGATCTCCATATACTTGGGAACAGATAGTTATATATTAGAGATATATAACTGATACATGGTCAATGCGGCATCTTACCTGTCAGACAGTCAATCCCAATCCTGGTCTACATGTTATTTCCAGAGATGGGAGAATTTGCCAACAAACAGCCAATAGCGAGCTAAAGGAGCCACATCGATCAAACATCAGGTGCAAAGTGATCCCAAATCATCTGTGCGCCTAGTTATGTAGGCTAGTACTGTCTGTGACATCATCAATTCTAATTGTCTATGACATCATCAGTTCTTATTGTCTGTGACTAGTGTTGAGCCACCCCCGTAGTGTTCGAGTTCGGTTCGGTTCGTCGAACACCCGTGTATTCGCCGAACTGTTCGTCGAACTGTTCGTCGAACACCTTCGAACACCGTTAAAACCAATGGCAGGCAAACAAAAACACATAGAAACACATAGAAAACACCTTCAAAGGTGTCCAAAAGCTGACAAACTGCTCAGAAGACACAACTAACACATGGAAAAGTGACAAGTACATATAGTCATGCGAAAAGAAAAGAGGTGGAGGAGTAAAAGGAGGGGGAGACACAGATATAGGCATGTCATGTGTGACACCCCAGGGGTCTGGTTGTCACAGTGATAGAGATATTACGTCTGAGAGCAGGTGGGAGGTCCTTTGGTCAGGGATCCTGTGCATGCCACACCTCCTGCCCAGCCTTGGGAGGGGAAGAACTTCCCCTGTATAAACCCAGGGCTGAGGCAGGGTTAGTGAGTCCAGGAAGAGTAGAGACAAGAGCAGCATAGGAAGCAGCAGAGTCATAAGGAGTCAGGGGCTGGCAGCTAAAGAGCTCGCCCTGACTAAGAAGATTCTTTACCGGACCCGGAGTCCGAGGCTGTGGGGACTAACTTCTACCCAGCAGCAGAATCCGTCAGGCAGGGGATTTCAGGTCCCCTGGCCCAGAAGCCCGAAGGCCCGGTCGCACGCGTGGGACCAGCACCGCCATCGTGGAGCGGAAGCCATTAGAAGGCCCCGAGTCACCGGCCATACGGGTGAGCACCACACGGTACACTCAGGGACGTGGGCTACTTACATCAGCTTCTAGCAAGGTAGCCAGAAGAGTACAGTCAGCTTGGGAGGCCTACAACTACGCCTGGCCAGGGGAGATCCCATCTGCTCAAGGACTGACCAGGCCCCGTTCGCTAGCAAGTACTCCGGGAGGGTCTATCGTTGTTACCAGTAAAGACCCTGAACGCTACCATACCGTCTCTGAGTGGTTCCTGCTACCCCCATCATCCACGTCGGCTGCCCTGAGGCCATACCCCTCCCGTTGGGGGTTATACTATCACGCTGCACCATCCTTCCACCGGCCTCAGCGGTCTGCCCTGCAGCAGCAGCCCCCTGGCTGCATTCAACGGGTGGCGTAGTCATCAACCATTTTCTACCGCTAACAGACTGCCGTCCAGTTTGACTCCCTGGGCACGGACCGGGTCACCGCCACGAGACTACAACCCTAAACAGATCCGGCTCCGGGTAAGCTCCCGCGTGCGCAACGCAGCGCGACACAGGCCCAGGGGCGCGTCAACTTTGGCGTAGTCGGCAGGATCACGTGCCCGCAACCACCGGGTACTGCGTGCCTGAAAAGCAAAGACTGTTCAAACTTACCAGTGGTGAAGATTCCCGCCATCGGTGAAGATTCCCGCCATCCGGCGCCATCTTCAGCCTTCTTCCCGCCATCGGTGAAGTTTCCCGCCATCCGGCGCCATCTTCAGCCTTCTTCCCGCCATCCGTGGAGTTTTCCCGCCATTGGACGCCATCTTGAGGACGCCGCGCGGGAAGAAGAGGGGCGTGGACTCCGAAAGCGCGCGAGAACTGAAGCCCCGCCTCACGTCCGGACGTTGCGTAAGGTCCTGGAAGGAGCCCAGCAGACGCCGACGTCACAGGAGCGCGACGGAAGGTCCTCAACCCTGACGATCCACTGCGGAGCCGCGGCCTACGGAACAGGATCATCGCAAGGTAGGCCACGGTCCACTAGGGGGGAGGAAGATGTCGGATACGGAGGAGAGCTCCACTGCCTCAACCCCCGCCAGCGCTACCGCTGTTGCAGTTATGCCCTTCACCATGCCCTATATCCCGGGAGCAGCTTGGCTACCCCAGTACTCAGGGGAGTCACATACCCTGCATGACTTTAGAGAAAAGCTGGATAGCCTCTTCCAGGTGTACCCCCTCACAGAAGAGCAAAAAGTGAGCATCCTGGTGGCCCAACTAACTGGGGCAGCCAAAAGGGAAGTAAAATCCTGGCCACCTGGGAGGAAGACTGTCGCAGGGATACTAACCCGGCTGAAGGACACCTTTGATACCCGCACCTCAGCCGAGATTAAACTTAGATTCTACGGGTGCAAGCAGCGAGTGCATGAGAGTATAAGGGACTATGCACTCAACCTACAAGAGGCCCTGAGGGCCATTAAGCAGACCGACCCTAATGGAGTGGGAAACGAGGACAGGCTGTTGACCGAACAATTTATAGAGGGTTTATATTGCAATGCCCACCGCACCCAGTTGCGGGCAATGGCCTTACAGGACCCTCATCTAGAATTTGCACAGTTCAAGGACAGAGCCATCCGGGTGCTCCGAGAACCGGCACCAGGTGGCGTTGTGACCCACAGACGCCCCACTACCACTTACTACCAGGAGGCGGCGCCCTTGTCAGCAGGGCCTGTGGGAGCTGATGCGCAGGCTTTGGACAATGACCCGGCTCCAGACCTACACCATCAGGTACAAGAGCTAGCTAAAAGCGTTGCTGCGCTAACCCGAACTGTGCAGTCTTTACAGGTTTCCACTCCAGGGAAGATCCAGCTGGCATCCGGACCGGAGGACATCCCGTGGCGTTGACCAAGGAGGACCCCACCGGCCAGAGGAAGACCCAGTGACCGATACAGCGAGGACGGACGACCCATCTGCCGCCGCTGCAATCAACCCGGACATATGGAAAGGTACTGTTCTTTAAACGGGCACAACCTGGGGTAGAGGGCCAACCCCCAGGAAAAAGATCACCAGGCCCATCGAACTGGCGCGACAGATATGTGGGAGGACGTCCAGTCTTGCCTGTGGTACTGGATGGCATTCCCATGAGTGCCCTACTGGACACTGGGTCACAGGTCACCACCATCCCGTACGTGCTCTTCAAGCAGTACTGGAATGACTCGGATATTACCCGCTACCCTGACGACGACTTGAGTATCATCGCCAGCAATGGTCAGCCCGTGCCACAGATCGGATTTAAAGAGGTGACCATCAAAATTGGTAGAGTCGAACTGGCCGCACAGGGACTGATCATTGTAGATATTGACAAACATGAGAGTCACCCAAAAATAACTCTAGGAACTAATGTAATTGAAAATTGTCTTGCAGAGGTGATTTTCCTTTTACAGCAGGTTGCCAAGAATGCCAGCTCCGGCGAGCAGCGGGTGCTCCAGAAAGAGATCCGGGCACTGATGCAACGGCAACAAGTGGAACTCTCCGGCGGTGAGATTGGTAGCGTAAGAATGTGTGACCCTTTTCCTATTGCCATGCCCCCAAAAAGTGAAATGATGATTTGGTGCCGGGCAGCTATTGGTCTGAGAGGTAGAGATTACCAGGCAATGGTAGAACCAGTTTACTCAGACAGTAGGCCCACCATTTTGACAGCACGGGGGGTGGTCAATGTACGCCATGGGAGGGTGCCCGTTCGCATAATAAATATCGGGGAGAGGGAAGTGTACCTGCCCCGGTATGCCACGCTAGCCAAATTATATACCACTAATCAAAATTCTATACAATCTGTGGAACCCTTGCCTCCATCTCACCCGGAGGAAGGTAACGGCTCTAAGAAAGACATGGAGGACTGGTGTCAGCAACTACATCTGGGTACTGACTCCACTCCCTCACACCAGAAACAAGGAGTCTATCGGGTGGTTCAAGAGTATGAGAGAGTGTTTAGTAAACACCCGTTAGACTTCGGGCGAGTCAAGGGGGTAGAACACCGCATCCCCACGGGAGATCATCCTCCCATAAAAGAGAGGTATCGACCCGTACCCCCTGCACATTACCAACACGCCAAGGGGATGCTTAGAGACATGAAGGAGGCTGGGGTAATCCGGGATAGCTGTAGCCCCTGGGCAGCCCCACTAGTTTTAGTCAAAAAGAAAGACAACACCATGAGGATGTGTGTAGATTACCGGAAAATCAACCGTATCACACACAAGGATGCGTACCCCTTACCAAGGATAGAGGAGTCATTGGCTGCTTTAAGATCTGCTAACTTCTTCTCTACCTTGGATCTCACTAGCGGGTACTGGCAGGTTCCTGTAGCAGAGGCGGACCGGGAGAAGACCGCATTCACCACCCCGATGGGACTTAGCGAGTTCACCTGCATGCCGTTCGGACTCTGCAACGCCCCAGGAACCTTCCAACGATTAATGGAGTGCTGTCTGGGCCACAGAAACTTCGAGACGGTCCTGTTGTACCTGGACGATGTCATCGTATACTCCAAAACGTATGAGGACCACCTGAAACACCTGGCGGAGGTGTTCGAAGCTCTGGCGAGTTACGGCCTAAAGGTGAAACCCTCCAAGTGTCACCTCCTGAAACCAAAGGTGCAATACCTGGGACACGTGGTGAGCGCTGACGGAGTGGCTCCCGACCCCGATAAGATCACCGCAATCAAAGGATGGCCAAGCCCTTCCAGCGTAAAAGAAGTGCGGCAGTTCCTAGGGTTGGTAGGCTACTACCGAAGGTTTATTCCCGGTTTCACCAAAAAGGCGGCGCCTATGCAGGACCTCCTGATAGGCCAGTCCCGGAAGGCCAAGAACCAGAAGCCGCCCTTCAAATGGGAAGAGCTAGAGGAAGAGTCCTTCCGCCAGCTGAAGATGGCCCTCACGGGGGATGAAATCTTGGCGTATCCGGACTATAGCCAGCCCTTCATCCTCTACACCGACGCCAGTAACGTCGGGCTAGGAGCCGTACTGTCCCAGATTCAGCAGGGGAAAGAGCGAGTAATCGCCTATGCCAGCCGAAAACTGCGACCCACCGAAAGGAATCCCGAGAATTATAGCTCATTTAAGCTAGAGTTCCTGGCCGTGGTATGGGCAGTCACCGAGCGCTTTAAGCATTACCTCGCTTCTTCCCGGTTCACCGTATACACGGATAACAACCCGCTGACACACCTGGACACGGCAAGACTCGGTGCCCTGGAGCAGAGGTGGATGGCCCGTCTGTCCAACTACGAGTTCACAATTAAATACCGGGCAGGGCGCTCCAATACCAACGCGGACGCCCTGTCCAGGATGCCCAACCTGCCGGACGGAGGAGAAGATCCGGAGGGACTGGAAGAAGTTGAACTCCCTGCGTTCCACCGTCATGGGACTATCCAGTATTCCCACCGGGTAAGGAGTAAGCAGGCTGCTACGTTGAACCCCTTACCTCACTACAACTGGGCGGAAACGCAAGACAGCGACCCTGCCGTCCGACTGGTGAAGGAGATGCTGACTCGCCCGGAGGCTAGCCTGGAATCAGACGCTCCAGAGGAAGCCAAACAACTATGGGCAGAGAAGAGTCGACTGTTCCTTTACAAGGGGAAGTTGTGCCGCAGAATGGTTAACTCCAGGACGCATGAACTACTCTGGCAAGTAGTGGTGCCACGAAGAGACGCAGCCATGGTGATGGAGGCATACCACGACGGAGCTGGACACTTCGGGTGGAAAAAGCTGGAGTTCCTGCTGCGCGAGCGGTTCCACTGGGTAGGCATGAGGGGAACCATCGAGAAGTGGTGCAGAGACTGTGGCCCGTGCAATCTGAGAAGGAAGGACCGGGCCAGCCAGAAGACTCCCCTGCAGTCCATCGTCACCCGGCAACCGTTGGAACTGGTAGCCTTGGATCATGTAAAACTGACCCCCAGCAGAAGTGGCTACGTCTACGCGTTAACCATCGTGGATCATTACTCCCGGTTTCTGGTTGTCGTCCCCGTCAAGGACTTAACGGCTCGAACAGCAGCTAGAGCCTTCCAGCAGCACTTTTGCCGTCCACACGGGTACCCGGACCAAGTGCTGACGGACCAGGGACCTGCCTTTGAAGCGGAGGTCTTCCAGGAATTCTGCAATCTGTATGGCTGCCGGAAGATAAGGACGACACCCTACCATCCGCAAACTAATGGACTTTGTGAGAAAATGAACCAGGTGGTAATGGATCTTCTAAAAACGTTGCCCCTGGAAGAACGCAGTCTGTGGCCTGAGAAGTTGCCCGATCTGGTGGACCTATACAACCACATCCCGGTAGGTTCCACCAACTGTACCCCGGCTTACCTAATGAGGGCAAGACCTGGTAAGTTACCTGTTGACCTGGAAATGGGAGTCCTGACGCCCGAGGACACTTCACCAGAAACAGACTGGGACACAGAGAGGCAGCAGCAGTACCGGAAAGTACAGGAGAGCGTGGAGCGAAGTCTCTGTCAGGCTAGGGAAAGACAAGAGAAGACTTACAACCAGTATGCTCCCGCTGTTCCCCTGGTACCCGGAGAGCAGGTCTTGAAGAGGAAGAGACGGCTCCACAAGTTGGACGACCAGTGGGAGAAGGACCCGTACACCGTACTGCCCTCAAGCCACGAGAACCCGAAGGTCTGTACCATCAGTAAAGACGGAGGGGAAACCACAGCCATTGTATCCCGGGACCACCTGAAGAAGTGCCCCGAACAACTGAGGAACCCTGAGGAGGAACAGGAAGACCATCGACCCGTGGAAGAAAGGGAAGATATGGTTAGTACCGTGCTCGGGGACTTCCCTCGGTCTTGGACTCAAGTCAATGGTGCAGTTGTGGTACCCGTACTCACCTTCCTCCAACCATCATCCCAAGAACCTACGGAGCAACGGGTAGAGCTGGAAGAGCAGCCGGTCCAGGAGGCAGAAGACTCCACCCAAGCGGAACAGGAGAATCCACCCTCTGCTTATAGTGAGCCTGCCGTACCCCTAGTGAGACAAAGAGCCGGTAGACAGCTGCCCAGTTTACCCTTGACAGCTCCTACACCCTGTAGTTCAGGGCCAGACAGTCAGCTCCGTAGGTCCACTAGGGCCACTAGAGGCCAGTTACCCGCACGTTGGAGGATCTAAATATTTAAGTTGTTTTACAATGTTTACCTGTTTATTGTTGCTTGTGTGTAATTTTGTGTTTCTAGTTGTTTTTAGGAGTCTTCGGTGGATTTACCGGGAATCCTTTGTATATAGTTGGAGCGTAACCCAGGATGGACTAGAGACTGTTAAGGACTCGGGGTAGGACAGACCCCTACCTGGTTACGTCTCCCTGTGTTGGTGAAATGGACACCTTTGCTTTTCTTCAAAGACTGCACCCGGTTGCGGACATCCGTGACCATCTTATTGTGTTTCCTTATTGTATTTTATTGTTCTTTGATATACCTTGTTATATTTTTCTAAAAAGTGTTTAGTCCCGGAGTACTAAATTTCACTAGGGGGGAGTGTGACACCCCAGGGGTCTGGTTGTCACAGTGATAGAGATATTACGTCTGAGAGCAGGTGGGAGGTCCTTTGGTCAGGGATCCTGTGCATGCCACACCTCCTGCCCAGCCTTGGGAGGGGAAGAACTTCCCCTGTATAAACCCGGGGCTGAGGCAGGGTTAGTGAGTCCAGGAAGAGTAGAGACAAGAGCAGCATAGGAAGCAGCCGAGTCATAAGGAGTCAGGGGCTGGCAGCTAAAGAGCTCGCCCTGACTAAGAAGATTCTTTACCGGACCCGGAGTCCGAGGCTGTGGGGACTAACTTCTACCCAGCAGCAGAATCCGTCAGGCAGGGGATTTCAGGTCCCCTGGCCCAGAAGCCCGAAGGCCCGGTCGCACGCGTGGGACCAGCACCGCCATCGTGGAGCGGAAGCCATTAGAAGGCCCCGAGTCACCGGCCATACGGGTGAGCACCACACGGTACACTCAGGGACGTGGGCTACTTACATCAGCTTCTAGCAAGGTAGCCAGAAGAGTACAGTCAGCTTGGGAGGCCTACAACTACGCCTGGCCAGGGGAGATCCCATCTGCTCAAGGACTGACCAGGCCCCGTTCGCTAGCAAGTACTCCGGGAGGGTCTATCGTTGTTACCAGTAAAGACCCTGAACGCTACCATACCGTCTCTGAGTGGTTCCTGCTACCCCCATCATCCACGTCGGCTGCCCTGAGGCCATACCCCTCCCGTTGGGGGTTATACTATCACGCTGCACCATCCTTCCACCGGCCTCAGCGGTCTGCCCTGCAGCAGCAGCCCCCTGGCTGCATTCAACGGGTGGCGTAGTCATCAACCATTTTCTACCGCTAACAGACTGCCGTCCAGTTTGACTCCCTGGGCACGGACCGGGTCACCGCCACGAGACTACAACCCTAAACAGATCCGGCTCCGGGTAAGCTCCCGCGTGCGCAACGCAGCGCGACACAGGCCCAGGGGCGCGTCACATGCCCTTCTAAAATCCAAAAAGTGAGAAGCCGACACGTTCAGTCCGCTCCTGCCCGTGCCACCTCCGCGTCGCCGGGTTTGTGCCAGAGCCGCGGTGAACCCTGACGGCCAGCCCCCCTCTCCCAATACTGGTGCCTGTCCGCTGGTGGGTCGAGCGAGCCCCCCTGTGGTGGAGGCAGCTCTAAGCTTTTTAATTTAAATTGTCTCTCTAATTTGAATGAATACACTTTAAATCCATTTACAAGGATCTATTGGAGGGCAAGTCTCATGCCAGCAGCCGCGTAATTCCAGCTCCAGTAGCGTCCACTAAAGCTGCTGCAGTTAAAAAGCTTTTATAAGGATCGAGCTCGGCTGTCCACCGCAAGGCATCCTACTGCCAGTCCCAGCCCCTATGCCTTGGGGTGCCTCCTGATGCTCTTCACTGAGTATCCCGTGGTCCCGAAGCATTTCCTTTGAAAAAATTAAGTGTCCAAACTACAGGTGGTGTAGCTTGCTTAACAGCCGGGATAATCCGCTGACTAGCAGACACTGCTACTAGGCACAAAGTATTTCCTGGGCTAGATGCAGTTAAAAATTTGTAATTAGATACTCTCGTTGGATGCTGAGAAAGCATTCCATAGAGTCTCCTGGCACGCCATATATGATTCTCTTAAAAAGCTTGGGGTAGGGGTCTAGGGGACCCTTTTATAGCCCAAATCACGGCCCTGTATCGCAATACGTCACCTAGGCTGAAGATAAATGGAACTGTAGCACCCTGAGGGCTCGGTTGCTACAGAGGTATTGCACCTCACCCAGAGGTGTGATATCTCACTCTCAGGTAAGGATGTAGTGTGGATCAGGACCCGACACCTGCATGCATTACACCACATTGCCGTGGGGCAGGGCGACCAATATGCCCCTGAGATGGGCACGACAGTCCCTGTCCCTGGCTGGAGTGGGGGGAGGGAACACTGAGGAAGGGGAACCCTGTAGTGCAGGAGCAGGGAGGAAGCAGTTCCTGGGTGCATTGAGAAGGGAGTATAAAAGGTGGGCACCATCTAAGTTCAGTGCAGAGAAGTCTGAGCAGAAGTGGCAGGGAGCAGGGGCTCTGCATGAGCTCTGCTCCGGAGGCGGGCCTAGTAACAGAGGCCCAGGCCTGGAAGAGGGAGAAGGAAGGAAGAGGAGAGGAGAAGGCTCCAGGAACGAGGAACGAAGGGATCCCAGGGGTGCGGATGGGCGAGTCGCCACCGCACGCCCGAATCCACCTGCGTGGAGGGGTCAGGCCAAAGGGGGAGACCGGTCCCCGAAACTAGTGGAGGCAGGAAACGACCCTCAGCTAGAAACAGGAGGCTGTGACATTTTATGTGGCGGAGCCCCTCGCTACACCCGCTAGGAAGGCACCACATAGGGTCAGGGAAACTGGCGCCAAGTTTACCAAGAGGAGGCCCGAGGCAGCCGGACAGAAGGGTTGGTAAGAAAGGCCAGACAAAGGACACACAAAGGGGGTCCTGTGAAGCGCTCCAAAGTTATCTGGGAGTTGTCTGAGCCCCTCACCTGGTGAGCACAGTACGACGTGGGCAGCCGTTACCTGCAGACGTGGTCTGGATAATAAGAACTGTGAGTAAAGGCCCTGGACTGCATCACTGACTCCGTGTCGTTACTGCTGCTGCCCTGCACCATCACCCCCATCCTCCGCATACACTGCCCTGAGGCTATACTCCTCCCGTGGGGAGTTATGCTAGGCTCTGCTGCACCCACAACACCAGCCTCAGCGGTCTGCCCTGGAGCGGCGGTTCACTCTGACCGCAATCCACGGGTGGCGTAGTCGGACATTTAAACATCAAAACCACATAAATAGTTCCGCCACTGGTTTGACCGCCCTGAGCCACGGAACTGGGTCGCCGCCATGGAGACTACAACCACCAGCATCCACCAAAAAGGGTCCAGCTCCGGGTGTCCCAAGGCCCAGGGGGCGCGTCAGAACATTTTCATCACCTTTCATAATCACCAATGGGACAAGGCAGGGATGTTCTCTGTCCCCTCTCTTATACATCCTAGTGACGGAGCACCTGCTCTCATCAATTCGCCATAACCCCAATATTAGGTGGATTGAGGTGGGAGGCACCGAGTACAAGTGCTCTCTATTTGCTGATGATGTCCTAGTATATATCACTCAATCACATATATCCATCCATGCTGTTATGGCTGAAATAGATCACTTTGTTACATGGTCAAATTTTAAAATCAATGCAGCGAAGTCTGAGGCCCTCGATGTCTCCCTCCCCAAATCCATATAGGATTCCATCCAGTCCAACTTTCCCTTTGCCTGGCCCTCACAGGGTATCAAATACTTAGGAATTCCTATTCATAGAGACCTCTCCCATCTATGTTATCTTAATTTTGGGCCCTTTATTGAACAACTCCATACAGACCACGGTTGGCAAGTTAGAACTGTAAGATTCACTACGTGAACCACTGGTGTTTTGTGGAAAAGCACATGTACACTGTGTTCCAAATTATTATGCAAAAAGTGTTTAGGAGTGATAAGGGAAGAGTTTGTTTGTTTGTCAGTTAAACTCATTGATGGTGATGTGTGTCAGGGCTCTTTATATCACTGTAAGCAATTGCAGACACCTGTGCTAATTAGTTTGGCAGGTGTGTCCAATGAAAGGCAAGACTACTTAAGAAGGCTGTCTCACATTATTAAGCAGCCTACATTTTCTGCCAAAATGGGAAAGAAAAAGGATGTGTCGGCTGCTGAGAAGCAACAAATTGTGGAGTGTTTAGGTCAAGGCATGACTACAATCAACATTGTGCGATGATCAGGATGAAGTGTCTTGGCAATCAAGAAGTATGTAGCTGATTCACAGTACACACGTGTGCGTGCTGATAAGGGCAAATTGAGGACTCTTTCCTACAGGCAATTACGTCAGGTTGAAAGAGCAGCGGCAAAAAAGCCTTGTCATAGCAGCAGACAAGTTTTTGAAGCTGCTGGTGCCTCCAACGTCCCCCGAACAACAAGATGCAGGGTCCTTCAGTGGTTTGCAGCTGTGCATACGCCATCCTGTCGACCTCCTCTATCCACTTCACACAAGCAGAAACGGCTCCAGTGGGCCAAACATTACATGAAGACTGATTTCAAAACTGTTTTGTTCACGGATGAGTGCCGTGCAGCGCTCGATGGTCCAGATGGATGGAGTGGAGGATGGCTGGTTGATGGACACCCCACGCAAACACGGCTACAGCGCCAACAAGGAGGAGGTGGAGTAATGTTTTGGGCTGGAATCATGGGGAGAGAGATTGTCGGCCCCTTTAGGATCCCTGAAGGTGCTAAAGATGAACTCCATAATGTATGTGGATTTTCTCAAACAGCACTTCCTGCCATCGTTCAAGAAGAAGAACCGTGTATTTCACAGCAAGATCATTTTTTTGCATGATAATGCACCATCTCATGCTGCACATAAAACATCTGCATCTCTGGCTGATATGGGCATAAAAGGGGACAAACTTATGGTGTGACCCCCATGCTCCCCTGACCTCTACCCCATTCAGAACCTTTGGAGCATCATTAAAAGGAGTGTCTATGATGGCGGGAGGCAGTTCACATGTAAGCAACAGCTCTGGGAGGGTATTCTGTCCTCATGCAAAACAATTGAAGCAGAAACCATCCAAAACCTGACAAATTCAATGGACGAGAGAGTTCAGAAGCTCCTTTCAAACAAGGGGTCCTATGTGAAAATGTAACATCACCTAGAATAAAGTTTTGAGTTGAAAACTGTTTGATTTCAGTTTCTAACAACCTGCTAATGCTTATAATTTCAAAAATGACCATTTTTTTGGTCTTTATTAAAATGAAAAGGTTGATCGAAAAGTTTGGGGGATCTAAGAGTGTGGCAACCCAGTAGTCATGATTACTTCGAATTCTGACAATATGAGGGTCATGCTGCAGGTAGTGCAGCAAGAAGGCACTTATGTGTCTTGCGCATCTCGGAGCCCCAAAATTATTTTCCGGGCTAGATGCAGCTAAAAATTATTATTAATTTTAAATCTGGTGAAGCTTTAGTATAGATGGCCTAATAGGATCAGTGCTACACACTGCTACAAAGCCCAAATTATTTTCCAGTCAAGATACAGATAAACATGATTAGTAATTTTAAATCTGGTTGAGCTTATTATAGATGGCCTAATAGAATCAGTGCTGCACACTGCTACAAAGCCCAAATTATTTTCCAGCCAAGATACAGATAAACATGATTAGTAATTTGAAAGCTTAAAACGGTTGGTAGGGTGATTTTAACCAATCATCAAGCTTTTACTCTCCCCAGGATGACACAGGGGTAGAAAAGTCGTTTCGGATCCATGATTTGTTCATCTTTATGAACGTGAGTCTGTCTACATTATCAGTGGAGAGCCGCGTGCGCTTATCTGTCAGCACACCACCAGCAGCGCTGAACACACGTTCAGACAGAACGCTGGCTGCGGGGCATGACAAGATCTCCAAGGCGTAAGTGGTTAGCTCCGGCCATTTATCCAGATTGGAAGCCCAAAAAGAGCAAGGGTCCAGTGACACAGTCATGGCTTCAATGTTTACTTGGAGATACTCCTGTACCATCGTCTCTAGGCGTTGACTATGTGTCAGACTTCTTGTCTCCTGTGGCCTTGCAAAGGATGGGCTAAAAAAGTGGTGAAATGATTCCGCAAAATTGATGTTACCAGCAGATACTGTGGTTCTGTTACGGTTTGAGTGCTGAACACTTGACGGTCCCACGGTTGGCAAGTTGGAACTGTGAGATTCACTACGTGCACCACTGGTATTTTGTGGAAAAGCACATGTAAGATTCTGCAACAGTCTCTGCTGATACTCCTGCATGCGTTCATCCCTTTCTATGGCAGGAATAATTTCTGCAAATTTACTTTTGTACCGGGGATCTAACAGTGTGGCAACCCAGTAGTCAGGATTATTTCTAATTCTCACAATTCGAGGGTCATGTTGCAGGTAGTGCAGCAAGAAGGCACTCATGTGTGTTGCGCATCCAGGAGCACCAAGTCCCTGTTGTGTTGGTGGCGAGGTAACAATCATGCTTCCTTCCTCTGTCCTCTCCCCCCAACCTCGCAAAACAGAAATGTGATCAAGGTCTCCCTCATCTGATGAGTCTTCCATCAGTTCGTCCTCCACTTCTTCCTGGGCTCCTGCACCTTCCTCACTAGTTTGGCTGCTACCATGCGCCCTGGTAAAACCATCTCCCCCACCCTCACATGCCTGCCGCCTTGGTGCTGCCGACCGTCTGGACCTTGCAGATGTTAGCCCTTCCGCATACAACTCCTCCTCCTCTACTTCCTCCACCTCCTCTTGTGCCACCACCTGACTCCGAATTCTGTTTAACATGTGCTCCAGCATGTAAATCACCGGAATAGTCATGCTGATAATGCCATCGTCAGCACTAAACATCTTCGTCGCCATTTCAAAACTGTGCAGAAGGGTGCATAGGTCCCTGATCTGAGACCACTCCTTCAGCGTGATTTGCCCCACCTCTGGATCTCGTTGGCCCAGGCTATACGTCAGAACGTATTGCACCAGGGCTTGTCGGTGCTGCCACAGTCGCTGCAACATGTGCAGAGTTGAATTCCACCGGGTAGGCACATCGCATTTTAGCCGGTGAAGTGGCAGGCCCAACGACTTCTGTAGAGATGTAAGTCGCTGAGCTGCGGGATGCGAACGGCGGAAGTGAGCACACAGCGACCGTGCCCTCTGCAGAAGGCCATCTAGTCTGGGATAGTGGGCTAAAAATTGCTGGACAACCAGGTTCAACACGTGAGCCATACAAGGCACGTCTGTGACATTGCCCCGGCGAAGGGCCGCACCCAGGTTTGCAGCAATGTCGCACACGGTCTTCCCTGGTTTCAGGTCCAGTGGAGACAACCATTCATGAAATTGGTTCTCCAGAGCTGACCACAACTCCTCAGCTGTGTGACTCACATTTCCCAGACATTTCAATGTAAAAACCGCCTGATGACGTTGAGCCCTACTGCCAGCATAGTAAGGAGGTGTGCAGGATCCCTTCTGCGAAGTTAGAAAGCTTGTGGCATGACCAGACAGGCTTTGGGTGCAGGTGGAAGACCGAGAGGAGGTTGAGGAGGCAGAAGCAGTGGAGGAACTTTGACATAAAGAGGATTGACGCACAACTCGTGGGGACGGCAAGACTTGGACAGCAGCCCCTTGTCCTGCTGTCACCATAGTTACCCAGTGCCCAGTCAGCGACATGTAACGCCCCTGTCCATGCCTACTCGTCCAAGTGTCTGTGGTGAAATGCACCCTGTCACACACAGAGTTTCTCAAAGAAGCGGTGATGTTGTGTGCGACATGCTGGTGGAGCGCAGGCACACCTTTCTTTGAGAAGTAGTGCCGACTGGGCATCTGGTACTGGGGCACTGCGACGGACATAAGGTCTCGAAAATCCTCTGTGTCCACCAGGCGGAAAGGCAGCATTTCTGTAGCCAAGAGCTTGCAGATGGTGAAATTCAACCTCTTAGCTTTCTCATGGCTAGGAGGAAATGGTATTTTACTTGTCCACATCTGAGGGACCGAGGGCTGGCTATTGTGCTTAGACGGGGTTGATAAGGGTGTCCCCGGCAAACTGCCGGTCTGTGAGGAAGATGCAGGCGGACATGTTAGGTTGCCTTGATCCAAAGGTGGTGCTATCGATGTCGGACAGCGCTCAACACCAGCTGGTGTTACCACCTCCAAAGAAAATGATGACCTGCCAATCACGCTGGCTGTTGCGGGTAAAGAGGTGGCAGGTCTGCGCCCCAAAACAGGTGTGACTGCTGTCCCCCCAATCACAGAGGATGAAGAGGCCGCGGATGCACAAGATATGGCAGACGGTGGTTGGCCCGGCCGGCTAGGCCGCATTGTAGCACACTGAGCTTCCCACTGCAACTTATGCTTCATGTCCATGTGCCGGTTCATGCATGAAGTACTCAAACTACGTATTTTTTGGCCTCTACTTAGCTTTTGCTGACAAATGTTACAGATAACACGAGTTGGGTCATCTTTATCGATCTGAAAAAATGCCCAGGCTATGCAAGGCTTAGCACCCATGCGACCTGAAGAGCCACCACGACTTGTGGTGAGAGGCAGAGTTGTGTTTGAGGATGCAGTTGTTGACGTGCTTCCAGTACTACGTCTCTGTCCAGGAAGGCGCAACCTGACCTCGTCGTCACTAGCATCTTCCTCCACCTCCTCTGCTGACCTCATCTCTTGGCTGACTGTGGGTTGACAGTAAGTGGGATCTCCAACCTCATCATCATCACCCTGTGCGTTATCACACCCTTCGTCCTCAGAGCCAACCTGTTCCTGCCCTGACAAAAAACTAAAGTTGTCGCTCCAATCAGGTATTTGAGTCTTATCATCGTCTTCCTCATTGTCTCCACCAACAGGAGTTACAGTTTGGGAATGAGGGTCTACATTATGGTCAGAATCTTCTGCGTCTGGTCCTGGATCCGACTCATAAAGATTCTGGGCATCAGTGCAGATCATTTCCTCGTCTGGATTCACAGAAGCGCTGGAGTCGACCTCTGATTCCCAGGCTATAGTATGAGTAAACAGCTCTGCAGACTCAACCATCTGTTCTACCTCATACTCAGACGGGCAGCTGGAGATTTGGGAGCTGTGAGGAAGCAAGTGCGATTGGGGTGACACCTTTGAGGACTGGAGTATTTGTGTTGTTGAAGTTGATGTGGAGGAGAGCCCACTTAAAGGAGCACTTGATATCCGTTGAAGCACCTGCTGTTTTTGTGCCTCATCTGGAATTTGTAGCGATTGGCGTGGCCGTAAGAAAGGGATCTTATCACATTGTCCGCTAAAAGAAGTAGACATTTTAGTTTGGCTGGAAGATGGTCTTTCTTCTGCAGATGTTACTGTTGCTTTAACACCTACCCCATGGACACAACCTTTTTTCCCCTTCCCAACACGCCTATTCCCCTTTCCACCAGCAGCAGGCCTTTTTCCACTCATTTTGGTGGTTAACTAATTCACAACTCTGGAGTTGTTTGCACAAAAAAACAATGGATGGGAACCGAGCAGAGCTGAGTGGCCAAACTGTGGTATTAGGCCAAAACTATTGGCTGGGTTAGATGCAGAAAAAAATTATATTCAATTTGCAACCTGATGGAGGTCAGTATAGATGGACTAATAGAACAAGTCCCACACACAGCTAGAAGCCCAAATATTTTTTCAGAGGTAGATGCAGAAAATTTTTTTATTCAGTTTGCAACCTGATGGAGGTCTGTATAGATGGATTAATAGAACAAGTCCCACACACAGCTACAAGCCCAATATTTTTTCAGAGGTAGATGCAGAAAAAAAATATATTCAGTTTGCAACCTGATGGAGGTCAGTATAGATGGACTAATAGCGAAAGTCCCACACGCTGCTAGAAGGCCAAATATTTTTTCAGAGCTAGATGCAGACAAAAAATTATTTTGAATTTGCAACCTGATGGAGGTCAGTATAGGTGGACTAATAGAACAAGTCCCACACACTGCTAGAAGGCCAAATATTTTTTCAGAGCTAGATGCAGAAAAAAATTATATTCAGTTTGCAACCTGATGGAGGTCTATATAGATGGATTAATAGAACAAGTCCCACACACAGCTAGAAGCCCAAATATTTTTTCAGAGGTAGATGCAGATAAAAATTATTTTTAATTTGCAACCTGATGGAGGTCAGTATAGATGGACTAATAGAGAAAGTCCCACACACTGCTAGAAGGCCAAATATTTTTTCAGAGCTAGATGCAGATAAAAATTATTTTTAATTTGCAACCTGATGGAGGTCAGTATAGATGGACTAATAGAGAAAGTCCCACACACTGCTAGAAAGCCAAATATTTTTTCAGAGCTAGATGCAGATAAAAATTATATTCAATTTGCAACCTGATGGAGGTCAGTATAGATGGACTAATAGAACAAGTCCCACACACAGCTAGAAGCCCAAATATTTTTTCAGAGGTACTGTAGATGCAGATAAAAATTATTTTTAATTTGCAACCTGATGGAGGTCAGTATAGATGGACTAATACAACAAGTCCCACACACAGCTAGAAGCCCAATATTTTTTCAGAGGTAGATGCAGAAAAAAATATATTCAGTTTGCAACCTGATGGAGGTCAGTATAGATGGAGTAATAGAACAAGTCCCACACACAGCTAGAAGCCCAAATATTTTTTCAGAGGTAGATGCAGATAAAAATTATTTTTAATTTGCAACCTGATGGAGGTCAGTATAGATGGACTAATAGAGAAAGTCCCACACACTGCTAGAAGGCCAAATATTTTTTCAGAGCTAGATGCAGATAAAAATTATATTCAATTTGCAACCTGATGGAGGTCAGTATAGATGGATTAATAGAGAAAGTCCCACACACTGCTAGAAGGCCAAATATTTTTTCAGAGCTAGATGCACATAAAAATTATATTCAATTTGCAACCTGATGGAGGTCAGTATAGATGGACTAATAGAACAAGTCCCACACACAGCTAGAAGCCCAAATATTTTTTCAGAGGTACTGTAGATGCAGATAAAAATTATTTTTAATTTGCAACCTGATGGAGGTCAGTATAGATGGACTAATAGAGAAAGTCCCACACACTGCTAGAAGGCCAAATATTTTTTCAGAGCTAGATGCAGAAAAAAATTATATTCAGTTTGCAACCTGATGGAGGTCAGTATAGATGGACTAATAGAGAAAGTCCCACACACTGCTAGAAGGCCACATATTTTTTCAGAGGTAGATGCAGAAAAAAATATATTCAGTTTGCAACCTGATGGAGGTCTGTATAGATGGATTAATAGAACAAGTCCCACACACAGCTAGAAGCCCAATATTTTTTCAGAGGTAGATGCAGAAAAAAATATATTCAGTTTGCAACCTGATGGAGGTCAGTATAGATGGACTAATACAACAAGTCCCACACACAGCTAGAAGTCCAATATTTTTTCAGAGCTAGATGCAGAAAAAAATTATATTCAATTTGCAACCTGATGGAGGTCAGTATAGATGGACTAATAGAATGATGCTATGCCCAAAAGATTTTACTTCACTAGGTGCAGTAAAAAAATTGGTATTCTATACACAGGTGGTATATCTTGCAACACAGATAGGCTACTCCACTGATTAACACACTCTGCAATAGGCCAAAAAGGATTAGCTTTGCCAGATTCAGCCAAATGCTGTGAAAAAAACTTGCACAGCACTGGCACAGACCTGCCTGGCAAAAACTGATAGGAACTGATGTAACCTAGTCCTGAAAAGGACTCCAATTACAATTAGTCTTTACTCCCACAATCTATCTATTTAAGAGCACAGACCTGCCTGATAAAAGTCGTAGGAAATGCTGTAACCTAGTCCTTAAAAGGACTGCAATCACAACTATTCCCTACTCCCAAGCTATCTGTAGATTTGTGCGAAAATTGGCTTGAAATTAACAAGGTATAGCGCACACAGCAACAGCGGTGCCGTCTAACACGCAGCTGCAGCAGTGAGAAAATGGTGGCGACGGGGAAAATGGCTGGGTCTTATAGGGCAAGGACATGTGACATACACTGCCAATGACACATGCCCTTGCTTGTGTGAAAAAAAGCACTTCGCTCCGTGTGTGCGCTGCTGATAGGCTGACAGATTGCACCTCCCCACTGTAAATGCGGGAAAGAGAAAAAAAAATGGAGATCTTCATTGTTCCTGCAGAGATCCATCCCCTGCCCCTCCCCCCACCCCGCTGTACACTCAAACTGCGTATTAACATTAATTTTCATCATTACTGAGAAAAAATCCAGTTATGATTTTGGTGCACGAACAGTTATCGAACATAACCTCGAACAGCCGAATTTTTCTCAAATTGTTCGTGTTCGCCGAACGGCTCGAACACCGCCCAAAACAGCTCGAATTTGAGATTGGCGAACAGTTCGAGTAGAACAACGCTCATCTCTATCTGTGACATCATCAGTTCTAATTGTCTGAGACATCTACAGTTCTTATTGTCTGTGACATCATCAGTTCTAATTGTATGTGGCATCATCAGTTCTTATTATCTGGGGCATCATCAGTTCTAATTGTCTATGACATCATCAGTTCTAATAGTCTGTGACATCTTCAGTTCTTATTGTCTGTGACATCATCAGTTCTAATTGTCTGTGACATCTTCAGTTCTTATTGTCTATGACATCATCAGTTCTTATTGTCTGTGACATCATCAGTTCTAATTGTCTGTGACATCTTCAGTTCTTATTGTCTGTGACATCATCAGTTCTATTGTTTATGATAAGATGGTGAAGCTAGGAGCTCTTCTCTCACCTAGCTCACTGCGGCTGCAAGCCAAGAACTGGGGGTCCGAATTGACAGAGGGAAGAGACAAGGCCTTATATCTGCCAGATTCATAATGATTGACAACAATGCCTTGCAATATATTTGTTCCAAAGTATTGTGCAAGCGATCAAAGAATCGCAGAGTAAAAAATGTTAAATTAAGTTTGAGTCAATAACAGTAAGTGAACGAAACAAAAAAGAAAAGATGTAACATTATTTATACTACACCTCGCATGATGTTCAACGAAATTCCCAAAATAAAGCTAGAATTGCTATTTTTTCCATTTTCCTTGCAAAAAAATTAATCAAAATAAACATTCCTCCTCCCAACAAAATTATTATCCTCTTAATATATTGCAGTCATCATATTATACAGCACTGTGTACTTACAATTACTCATCTTGCCTTTCCACCCAGCTAATCCTTCTCTTTTCCAGTAGGTCTATGACATCACGTGATTAAAAACTGACTAGCTGAATCCATCTAAGCTTTATGTAGAAGCAGGAGGTCAATTTTCCCTGAATAAGTCGCTGGTAAAGTCAATGGCAGGGGCAGGAGGGAGCAGCTGGGTCAGGAATTGAAGGGGGATGATAAATGCAGGGACAAGAGACTTCCTGCTTCTACATAGAGCAGAGAAAAGAGAAGAATTAGCTGGGTAGAAAGGCAAAATGAGCAATTGTAAGTACACAGTGCTATATGATATGATGACTGCAATATATTAAGAGGATAAAAACTTTGATGGAAGTGCTTCTTTAATAAACTGTTGTAACATACCTGGCGGCGTCCTTGCATGGTGGTCCATCTCCCACTGTGCAAGAGGGCGCACTTGATCTCCTGTCCAGAATGTCTCTCTGGCTTCCCTCCATGCTGTCTGTTTGTGTCTGTTTCTGCTGCTTAAGGGCGGCGCCCGATCACTTCCTGCCTTTTGTACCTGCTGTGGGTCTCACCCCTTGTGCGTCCTCAGCCTATTGCTGTCTGTCACTTGGTATATAGCTCAGCAGCTCCCTTCTATCCCTGCCTGAGCATAGTGTTTCCTTCAGTGTGTGCTTGCACTCTGAAGGTGCCAGGTCCCGTCTCTTGTCTCCTGCTTTTTGTATCAGTTCCCGTGTCTGAACTGAGTCCTGTATGTCTCCTGCTTTGCGGTATCAGCTCCCGTGTCTGAACTGTGTCCTGTATGTCTCCTGCTTTGCGGTATCAGCTCCCATGTCTGAACTGAGTCCTGTATGTCTCCTGCTTTGCGGTTTCAGCTCCCGTGTCTGAACTGAGTCCTGTATGTCTCCTGCTTTGCGGTATCAGCTCCCGTGTCTGAACTGTGTCCTTTTTGTGTTCTCTGGTCTGTCCTGTCTGAACACGCTCCTTGCCTGTTCGTTCCGCCTTCTAGTGGCCGATTTCCTAGACCCGCTCCTGCGTCTGGTCTGTCCTGTCTGAACACGCTCCTTGCCTGTTCGTTCCGCCTCTCTGGGGGCCGTATTCCCAGACCCGCTCCTGTATCCCTCTGCAGTGTCGGTCTCCTCCGTACACTCAGTTCCAGTCTGAACTCTCTCCTGTCCTTTACCTGTTTTGCCTCTATGTCCGTTCCCTTCCTTTTTCTGCAGAGTCTGAACTCGTACCTAACTCCTGCTTGTTGTCTCTGCAAGTACTGTGTGAGTATCTGGCTCTGTCTTTCCCTTCCTGTCTGTTCCGTGTGAACAGAGCCCTGTCCTCCCTGCTCAGCCTTGTCTGCACTCTAGCTGTGCTTGCCTGTAACCCTCTGCCTGTATTGTTCCTGAGTCCCGGTGTGTACTGGGTCCTATCCCGCCTGTGTTCCTACCTGCTAGTGCCTCCCTGTCTGCACTCTAGCTGTGCTTGCCTTTACCCCCCTGCCTGCATACCCGCCTGCCTGCATACCAGTCGTGCCTGCCTATACCCTCCAGTCTGTGTGCCAGCCTACCAGCCTGTTCCTGTATTCCCCTGTGTGGGTCAACAGCCGTGTCCGGGGTCTGTCCTGGAGTAGCACCTGGTCCCTCTGCTCGGTTCCTCCTTGGTGCACTGGCGTCGTATGCCGTCGTGCGACCCTGGTCGGATCGGGTGAATACTTAGTCACGCCCCTCCAGGCATTCACTCTCCGGCACGGTCCAGTGGAATCACTACCAATCACACGCACACGCCGCTTAGCCCGGGCGTGTGCATAACAACTGTATGTGCCTCAAAATGGAGCCTATAAAATATGCAACTTGTCCTGCATAAAACAAGCCCATATTGAATTTTCAATGAAGCTTTGTACATCCTCATGGCTAAAATTAGGCTAAAGAGGAATTACAGTAAACTGAACCATACTTCTATCTTAAAATTCACAAGTTCAGGGGATAATGAGCAGAAAAAAAATATTTTATAAAAATATAGTTGTGCTGAGGTGTTGGTACATTATGATCAGATATTGCTATTAATGTCCAGAGTAAATCGGACCTTTTGTGAGAATTTTAGATCATATACTGTATATATATTATGTAAAATAACGTACAGAATTATTAATACTGTTATTGTATCTGACAAATGATAAATGTGGCATCGTACCTGTCAGCCAAGCAGTAACTTTCTAGTCCTGGTCCATATGTTACAGCCAGAAATTCTAGAAATATCCCAGGCGTAGCGAACTATAGGATTCACACTGATCAGACATCAGGAGCAAAGTGAGCAGAAATCAGCAGCGCGTGTAGTTCTGTAGGCTAGCAATGTCTGTGACATCATCAGTTCTATTGTCTGTGACATCATCAGTTCTATTCCATGACATCAGCAGCAGCAGCTTCAGCTATTACAGGTGCAACTCAGTAAATTAGAATATCATCAAAAAGTTAATTTATTTCAGTTCTTCAATGCAAAAAGTGAAACTCATATGTTATATAGCGTCATTACAAACAGAGTGATCTATTTCAAGTGTTTATTTCTATTAAAGGGAATCTGTCACCCCCTGGGCGATGTCAGACCTCTACTATGGGCATACAGGTGATAGAAAAGTAAATCTATACTTACCCATATGGCCCATAGTAGAGGTCTGATTGCAGAGAACTATGTTTTTATAAACTCCATCTTGCACATGCTTGGCGTCCACCGGACGCCAAGAAATCCCCGCCTATCTGTTTATTATTCCCCGAAAATCCCCGCCTATATGCTTAGTTACCATTCCCCCCCCTCCCCTGCACGTCACAGGGCCCTGTGACGTGCAGTGTTCTCCCTGACTTCCCAGGCATGCGCAGAGCGCCGCTCACATAGGGCTCACATAGAGCGCGCTCTGCTTCATCCCAGCCCCGTCTGCCTGTGCTCTGCACTGCAGGGTTCTATTGCGCAGGTGCCGGGAAGTGACAGTGACTCCCCAGTGCCTGCGCAATAGAAACCTGTGGCGCAGTGCTTTGCGCATGTCCAGCAAGTGAGGGAGAACAGTGCATGTCACAGGGCCCTGTGACGTGCAGGGGAGGGAGGGAAAATGGTAACTAAGCAGGGGATTTCGGGGAATAATAAACACAAATAGGCGGGGATTTCTTGGCGTCTGGGGGACGGCAAGCCTGTGCAAAACGGAGTTTATAAAAACACATTTCTCTGCAATCAAACCTCTACTATGGGCCATACATGTATGTATAGATTTACTTTTCTACAACCTGTATGCCCATAGTAGATGTCTGAAATCTCCCATGGGGTGACAGATTTGCTTTATTGTTGATGATTACTGCTTACAGCGGATGAAAACACAAAAGTCATTATCTCAGTAAATTAGAATACTTTATAACAACAGCTTGAAAAATGTTTTTAAAATCCAAAATGTTGGCCTACTGAAAAGTATGTTCAGTAAATGCCCTCAATACTTGGTCGGGGCTCCTTTCGCATCAATTACTGCATCAATGCGGTGTGGCATGGAGGCGATCAGCCTGTGGCACTGCTGAGGTGTTATGGAAGCCCAGGTTGCTTTGATAGCAGCCTCCAGCTCATCTGCATTGTTGGGTCTGGTGTCTCATCTTCCTCTTGACAATATCCCATAGATCTTCTATGAGGTTAAGGTCAGGTGAGTTTGCTGCCAATCAACCACAGTGATACTGTTGTTTTGTAAACCAGGTATTGATACTTTTGGCAGTGTGGACAGGTGCCAAGTCCTGCTGGACAATGACATTTCCATCTCCAAAAAGCTTGTCGGCAGAGGGAAGCATGAAGTGCTCTAAAATGTCCTGGTAGACGGCTGCGCTGACTTTGGTCTTCAGTGTCGGACTGGGGTGTCTGGGACCCACAGGGTGAATTGACCCTAGGGGTCCACCTACAGCTATATGTAAATACACGTTAGCCGTTATCCCTGTTATAGTGGAGCGTGGACTGTAAATCACAGGCGGCTCCTGCACATCTACTGTGCGCCACCATAACTGGGATGTACAATTACGGTCATCTGCATTACAGGGGTTCTTTGGTTAAAACAAGTTATCACCGATCCATGGGCTCTACAGTATAGGTGATAACATTGATTGTTTGGGTCCGAACAATGGAAAATGCACTGAGCGGAAGAATGTGGAAGTTTTATCCCTGTCAGGACACTTATCCCCATTTTAAAATGCAGCGGCAGGTGGGACGTCTGACCGCAGCTCCATTCATTCTCTTGAGGGCTTCCAAAAAAAAACAGAGCAGTGCTCGCAGCCAATGAGGGAATGAATAGATCAGTGGTCGAGTCTCACATGCCGCTACAGTCTAATGGCGACAAAAGCTCAACATTCTGCTGATTGGGTCCCAGCAGTCAGACCCCCACTAATCAATAAGTTATCACTGATCCTGTGGAGAGGTGGTAATTGGTTTTCACCGGAGAACCCCTGTAAGTGCATCTCTGCCGCTGTGTTTCAAGTATTTAACCCCAAAAGGCCGCGGCCCCACTATCAGTATTTTTTCTCAGGAGTGGGAGCCAAAACCAATTCTGCATTTATCACCCACTCCTGGAACTGGCTCCCACTCCTGAGAAAAAATACTGACCGAATACTGACCAAATACTGATAGCGGGGCCATGGCCTAAAGGAAATAATCTTCTCCTAGTTAATATTAGAGAGACCAAATGACCGCCATACACAACACAATCCACTATACCAACACCAATAATACCACATACAAAAAGGGACTAATACCACCACACCATGATCAGATCACATATTACCACCACATAGTGACAGAATAATACCACATTCAAGGGACAAATACCACCACACCATGACCAGATTACTTATTACCACCACATAGTGACCAAATACTACAATACTGATCATGAATACAAACCACAATACTAACAGCACTGTTATTACCACCAGTGACATTATACACCGGAGCTCTGTATATAGTGTCAGTGTACAGGTACTACAGGGATCACAAGTGACATTATACACAGGAGCTCTGTATGTGGTGTATAGGTAATACAGTGGTCACTAGTGCCATACATAGGACTTCTGTATATACAATATAGTGTATAGCGCAAGTGTACATGTGACATCACTGACTCACCAGTGATGTCTCTAGGTGAAGTCCTTCATCTTCGCTTTTCTTCTTCATCTGGCATAGACCGCCATCAATTCTTCCAGCCAGGACTCATCTTTGCAGAAAATAACACACAGTTATCAATAACTGATCTCTTCTAGATCGCATTCCATATTTTTTCCCAGATTTCTACAATACGTCAGTCGAAGAAAAAACGTGACATAATGCTGCCCTGCACGGTAACAGGACCCCCCTTTTGTCCCCTCCAATGGAAAACAGTTTCCTAAAAAGTAAATTATATTACAAAAGTAATAATGTCCCTAATTGGACCCTAAAGTGATAATGTTCCCACTTGCCACCATAAACTAATAATGTATGTTCCTCAATCTGGCACCCAAACAGTAATTAAGTTCCTTGTCCAGCCTCGCCTACTATGTGTCCAGCCTGCCCCCCCACCCCATATATCCATCCTGGCCCCCAAGTGTCCAGCCTGCTCCCCCCATCATGTATCCACGCCTGCACCCCCCATCATATGTCCAGCCTGCTCCCTCCATCATATGTCCAGCCTGCTACCCCCCCATATATTCATCCAGGCCCCCAAGTGTCCAACCTGCTCCCCACCCATCATATATCCAGGCTGCTCCCCCCCATCATATCTCCAGCCTGCTCTCCCCATTATATATCCAGCCTGCTCCCCCCATATATCCAGCCAGGTCCCCAAGTGTCCAGCCTTCTCCCCCCATCATATGTCCAGCCTGCTCCCGCCATCATATGTTCAGCCTGCTACCCCCCCCATATATCCATCCAGGCCCCCAAGTGTCCAGCCTGCTCCCCCCATGATATATCCACCCTGTTCCCCCCATCATATGTCCAGCCTGCCCAGCCATCATTTGTGGAGCCTGCTCCCCCCCATATATCCATCTAGGCCCCAAGTGTCCAGCCTGCTTCCCCCAATTATATGTCCAGCCTGCTCCCCCATGTGTCCAGCCAGCCAGGCCCCCATGTGTCCAGCCAATCAGACCCCCCATACCATTCTACAAGGGCGTACATAGGAATCATGGGGCCCCATAGCAGAAGTTGCAATTGGGCCCCCCACCCCACCAAAAAAAATGTAAACAATTGTCGGGGTCACAGAAGAGCAGATCTCACAACTTTCCACCCTTTACATAGTAATTTTCCTCCTGCTGATGTCCTAGACCTCTCTTTCATTGCCCATAAAGTATGATGCCAACAAAAGTGTCCCCCAAACACAGTATTATACCCCCATGGTGAATTCCCCCACATGAGTAGTATAATGACCCTACTGTACCCCACCTCAACTCCGAGGGCAAAGTATGCTGACTCCAACACAGTATGATCCCCCAACTGTTAGACTAGAGCTAGAGAAGATGGTAGGTAATAAGGGAGGGTGTTATACATAATAAAAGATAAAACTATATAACTAAGAATGGCGCTATACATAATAAGCGAGTACACTATATACTAAGGGAGTATGCTATACATAATATGGTTACATTCCTGCATCTGTGTGCAGTGTCGGTGTGCTGCCCTGTTTTACAGACGCATTGAGCATGTCCTATTCTAATCCTCAAAATCGGATCAGAACATGACATTCTCTGGCGCTCACAGATCTCATTCTCAGATCCATGATTTTCATGGATGTGTGAATGGATCTATAAAACTCTACAAGTCCGTGGACCATCCGATAAAAAAAATCTGGCAGCACACGCACATTTCACACAAATGTGAGAATGCAGCCTAAGGGATTTTACAGATAACATTATCACTCCAAGTCATACAGTGCAGATACAGAATAATATTTAGATCCAGGCATTTACCGCTGACGTCTCATCCGATCAGAGCCGGTTTCTGCTGCTTCTTCTCCATCTGGTCGGACCTTCATGTCGACATCTCCCAGCCACGTCTCGTCTTGTCACGATGATCCTTCAGCCTAGAAAATAACAAGGTCACATATATTGTATATATACATGTCTCCCTAACACTGCGGCCCTGAATACAGATATGTACCCCCCCCTTCATTAATATACTATTAGCCACTTAGTAATCAAAATATAAAGTGATAAGCAGCACTGTGCCCCCCATTAACTATAATCTCCACCAGCCAATAATATAAATTATTCAGTCTCTGTGACTCTCCCCAATTAACTGTAAGGCTATGTGCACATGGAAAATATACAAGCACCCCTATCATTGCTCTGTCCCAGAACCCCCATTATTGCTCTCTCCCAGCACCCCCATCATTGCTCTCTCCCAGCACCTCCATCATTGCTCTCTCCCAGCACCCCCATCATTGCTCTCTCCCAGTACCCCATCATTGATCTCTCCCAGCACCCCCATCATTGCTCTTTCCCAGCACCCCCATCATTGCTCTCTCCCAGCACCTCCATCATTGATCTCTCCCAGTACCCCCATCTTTGCTCTGTCTCAGCACCTCCTGTCATTGCTCTCTCCCAGCACCTCCATCATTGCTCTCTCCCTGCACCTCCCATCATTGCTCTCTCCCAGCACCCCCATCATTGCTCTCTCCCAGCACCTCCATCATTGCTCTGTCCCAGCACCCCTGTCATTGCTCTCTCCCAGCACCCCCATCATTGCTCTGTCCCAGCACCCCTGTCATTGCTCTCTCCCAGCATCCCCATCATTACTCTCTCCCTTCAACCCCGTTATTGCTCTCCCAGCAACCCCCGTCATTGCTCTCCCAGCACCCCTATCATTTCTCTCTCCCAGCACCTCCATCATTTCTCTCTCCCAGCAACCAGTCATTGCTCTCCCCATCCCCACCATCCCTATCATTGTTCTCCCCATCATCACCATCCCCATCATTGCTCTCCCCAGCCCCATCACTGCTCTCCCCAGCCCCATCATTGCTCTCCCCAGCCCCATCAGTCCCATTATTGCTTTCCCCAGCCCCATCACTGCTCTCCCCAGCCCTATTATTGCTCTCCCCAGCCCCATCAGTCCCATTATTGCTTTCCCCATCCCCATCATTGCTCTCCCCAGCCCTATTATTGCTCTCTCCAGCCCTATCATTGCTCTCCCTAGCCCCATTATTGCTCTCTTCAGCCCCATCACTCCCATTATTGCTTTCCCCAGCCCCAGAATTGCTCTCCCCAGCCCCAGCATTGCTCTCCCTAGCCCCATTATTGCTCTCTCCAGCCCCATCAGCCCCATTATTGCTCTCCCAGCCCCATCATTGCTCTCCCCAGCCCCAATATTGCTCTCCCCAGACCCATCATTGCTCTCCCCAGCCCCATCTGCCCCAATTTTGCTCTTCCCAGCCCCACCATTGCTCTCCCCAGCCTCATCAGCCCCATTATTGCTCTCCCCAGCCCCATTAGCCACATTATTGCTCTCCCCAGCCCCACCATCCCCAACATTGATCCCCCACCTCCCCTCCCCAGCGTTTCAGTAAAAAAAAAAAAAAACACTTACCTCTCTGCCCGTTCCCCCGCAGACCGCAGCATCCTTGTTGTCAGCAACTTCCTCCCTCACACAGGCCCGCGCTGCATGATGACATCATCAAGCAGCTCGGGCCTGTGTGAGGAAGGAAGCGGCGGGCAGGGAGCAGAGGACGGATCTCTGCAGCTCCGCTGCCATTCTTTCCTGTCAGCAGCGGAGCTGCAGGGATCGCTCCCTGCCCTCCGCTAGCAGGGAGAAGCTGCAGCGGCGGGCCCCCCGGCACAGCTGCACGGGCAGCGGTATGTCCACCCCTGGACTGCTATGGGCCCCCCCCCGGCTCACGGGCCCCATAGCAGTCGCGTGGTCTGCCGCCATTGGCGGTATGCCACTGCCATTCTACATCCACACAGAAAAAAAAATCCTCTTATCTTCCTGCGCTCCCAGCGCCGTGCGGTGAGATCCGGCGTACTTGTAGAGGAGGCCGGCAGCTGATGCGTGTGCGCCCATCACAGAAGGAGCATGGCAATGACGTCATACTCCAGCGACCTCAGACGCACAGCAGCTTCAGCTGCTTGCTGCTTCATTGGGACGTGCGCCACGGGTTCAGGTAATGAACACCGCGTGCGCGCGTCCCTGCACATACTCTGTCTGCGCTTTTAAAGGGTCCGCGCCCCTTAAATCCGCAGGCTTTTTATTCTTTTTTTAAATATTCTTCTTACTCTCCTCCTCTCCTCTGCAGGAAGGGGCAGGGCCCAACGGGAAAATCCCCGGTACCCCGCCAGGCCAGTCTGGCCCTGTTGGTCTTGATAAAACACAGTGGACCTATACCAGCAGATAACATGGCTCCCCAAACCATCAATGATTGTGGAAACTTCACACTAGACCTCAAGCAGCTTGGATTGTGGCCTCTCCACTCTTCCTCCAGACTCTGGGACCTTGATTTCCAAATGAAAATTAGAACTCTGGGACCTTGTGGAGTGTGTCAATGACTGCCTTCTGGACATCTGTCAAGTCAGCAGTTTTCCCCATGATTGTGGAGCCTACTGAAACAGACTAAATGACCTTTTAAATGCTTAGGAAGCCTTTGCATGTGTTTTTTGCTAATTATTTTAATTTACTGAGATAATAACTTTTGTGTTTTCATTGGCTGTAAGCCATAATCATCAACATTAACAGAAATAAAGACTTGAAATAGATCACTCTGTTTGTAATGACTCTATATAATATATGAGTTTCACTTTTTGTATTGAACTGAAATAAATTAACTTTTTGAGATATTCTAATTTAGTGAGATGGACCGGTACCTTATAGTTATTCCCTTAATTTCCTGTATATCCTGGCTGTATATACACCAGTGTATATACACTATATATACACTTTTAGGTTTCTCCCTTGCACAAGTATTTGATTTGTATACTTCTTGTAACATTCCGACTAGACATGTCTGGCCTCGCTCAATTCATTTTCATTGAGTGAGGCCATGCATGTCAAGTCAGCGTGTGACCACATGTATGCAAATTGCCTGCACGAGAGAATCCTGACAGTGTGCAGTGTGAGAATTCAGAAGTCTGCTGTCACATAGAATGACTGCAGACTCATCACAAACTTGTACATCCCCTTTAATGCTGCTAAGATAAATAAAAATATGAGAATTAGTCAGTATCACAAATAACAATTACATCCAGGTACCTGCATTCGTTCTCTTTTTTTTTTCTTTTTCATCTTGTCCAGATGCCATTATGACTTTTCTCATCCACAGCTCGTCTCTGCAGACTTCTATGTTCTCTGGTCTTCAGCAGCACATCCCCACACAATGTCCTTAAAGATACAGTGTCATTATAATGCTCCAGAATAAAAATATCTGCCCTACACTGAGCCCCTGAATAAGTAATTGCCCCTCACTATATTCCCAGCACAAATTATGATCCACACACTGTCCTTCTTATGGTACATGCACTCCACAATGCCATCTTCTTTCCATTCTGGGCCTCCTCTTCACACTGTCCTCTCACACTGTGCCCCCCTATAGAGCCCAGTCTCTATACTGTGCCCCCTCACCACACTCCCCTTCCTTGGCTTACAACTAGTGATGAGCGAGTATGTTCTGTTAACCCTTTCGGCGAGTATGCTCGGGCCCAGCACCGAGTAGTTACAGCTGCTTGGTGTTATGTTTGAATCACTCCCGTGTGCATGATTTGCGACTGTTTGACAACTTTAATACATGTGAGGAATGTGTAAGAAATAGACATTCCTTACATGTACTAAAGCTGTCAAACAGTCGCAAATCATGCACACGGGAGCGATTCAACCATATCACCGAGCAGCTGTAAATAATCAGTGCTCGGCCCGAGCATACTCGCCGAAAGGGTTAACAGAACATACTCGCTCATCGCTACTTACAACCCCTTCCTGGCTGTGCCCTTACACTGTCCCCCCATGCTTCCCCCCCCTCCACACTACTCAGTCTCTATTCTGTGGCCACTCACACATTTCCCCCTCCCTCCTCATACATTTACCCTCTCACTTTCCATACTGCCTCCTCACACATCCCCCCGACTCCCCATACTTTGTCCGCACACATCCTCCCACTCATCATACTGTGTCCACACCCATACCCCCTACATCCTACCATGTCACCCCTTGCTCATCATATTGTGTCTTCAAATTTCTCCCGCTCCTCATATTGTGTCTACACCGGTCCCTTCCTTGCTCACAAACTTTGTGTCCTCAAATCATCCCCGCCCATTACACTAAATCTCCCCCCACACAGTAAATCTCCTCCACGCACCCTGTAAATAGCCTCACACACTGTAAATAGCCCCCACACACTGTAAATAGCCTCTACACACTGTAAATAGCCCCCACACTCTGTAAATAGCCCCCAAACTCTGTAAGTAGCCCCCACACTCTGTAAATCTCCCCCACACTCTGTAAATAGCCTCCACACTCTGTAAATCTCCCCCACCCTCTGTAAATAGCCCCCCACACTGTAAATAGCCTCCACACTCTGTAAATAGCCCCCACACTCTGTAAATAGCCTCCACACTCTGTAAATAGCCCCCCACACTGGATATCTCCCCCACCTTCTTCAGCTCTACTAATGTGGAGCACTTACCACCTCTGCGGCGGCGTAACCTGATCACGCTGCTGATGTCGCTGTGACTCAGAGTTTAAATTTATACTCGCGTCGAAAAGATGCAAGTACAATTCATCACTGGGAACCGGCGCGCTGCAAGTCCTGTGACAGCCGGCTCAGAGGACTGCCGACTCCCATGTCGGGGGCGGCAGAATGCAGCCGCCGGGAAAGACACTCGTAATGTGTTAATGATTGGTAAATGTATCAGTATAACGATGTTCCTTGAGATCTGGAGCTTTATTATAACAATGCAAACACAGATTGTGGGTTTCTACTTTATTACATAAGTCTGTGGATCATAAAGAACATGGCAGTCGTTTTGTTTCTGTCACTATCACTGGAGTGTGAATGGAGCAGTAGTGGGCATGGATGATTGCCGTTCCCTAAAACCTCTACTAACTTCAGTCATAGTGATGAGACCCCTGTGATCATGCAGTTATTCTGTAGCTAGGTGATAAAACTATTGGACCAGTACTAAAAGTGCATGGACCTTAAATACAGCATTGACTATTTATCAGTATTAAATACGTCCTTGTCCTCCTGACTCCTGACTGCCCAAATAAATAGCATTTTATGTTGTATGAAGACATTCAACCACTTAACCACTTAACATGTGAAAAAAGCTATTAACCTGCTGATATGGGGTTAATCTGTAGGTTAATAGCGTTCTGAACCTGCCCGGTGCAAGCATTTAGACCCCCCACACTGCTGGGAGGAAATGGACTTTATTCATCCCGGCAGCCCCAGATTTTGAGCCATAGGGGTGTGGCCTCAGTCACCACTCAGTACACAGTGAGTTGCAAATGTCACCGCGCCCCAGCACTGACTGACAGCCGGCTCATCATTAGAGGTTAATCTGCAGGTTAATAGTGTTTCTTACATGACAGGTTCCCTTTAAAGTTCTCAAGTTTGAAAGTTATCCCCTATCTGAGAGAGATAGGATAAGTTTTCGATCGCGGGGAGTCCGACCACCAAGGCCCCCAATGAGAACCCCATGTGAATGAAGCGGTGATCAATCATACACGCTAACGTTCCATTCATTCTAGTGGAACTGCCGAAAACCAGTTAAGTCCAGCGCTCAGCAAACTCCAGTGTGGCACCCTGCTACCACAGGTACCACAGGACCCAAAAGGGTGCATGGATGTGTGACACCCCAGGGGTCTGGTTGCCACAGTGATAGAGATATTATGTCTGAGAGCAGGTGGGAGGTCCTTTGGTCAGGGATCCTGTGCATGCCACACCTCCTGCCCAGTCTTGGGAGGGGAAGAACTTCCCCTATATAAACCCGGGGCTGAAGCAGGGTTAGCAGTCAAGGAGAGTAGAGACAAGAAACAGTCACAGGAAGAAACAGCAGAAGCTCAGTGGGAGCAATACTACTACAAGTCAGGGGCTGGCAGCTGCAGAGCTCGCCCTGACTGAGAAGCTTTCTTACCGGACCCGGCGTCCGAGGCTGTGGGGACTAACTCTTACCCAGCAGCAGAAGCCGACCGGCAGGGGATTTCAGGTCCTCAGGCCCAGAAACCCGAAGGCACGGTCACACGCGTGGGACCAGCACCGCCATCGTGGAGCGGAAGCCATTAGAAGGCCCCGAGTCACCGGCCATACGGGTGAGCACCACACGGTACACTCAGGGACGTGGGCTACTTATATCCGCTTCTAGCAAGGTAGCCAGAAGAGTACAGTCAGTTTGGGAGGCCTACAACTCCGCCTGGCCAGGGGAGATCCCATCTGCTCAAGGACTGACCAGGCCCCGTTCACTAGCAAGTACTCCGGGAGGGTCTATCGTTGTTACCAGTAAAGACCCTGAATTACACCGCACCGTCTCTGAGTGGTTCCTGCTACCCCCATCATCCACATCTGCTGCCCTGAGGCCATACCCCTCCCGTTGGGGGTTATACCATCTACGCTGCACCATCCATCCACCGGCCTCAGCGGACTGTCCTGCAGCGGCAGCTCCATAGCTGCATTCAACGGGTGGCGTAGTCGTACAACATCTACCGCTGATACATCGCCGCTCAGTTTGACTCCCTGGGCACGGACCGGGTCACCGCCACGAGACTACAACCCTCAAGAGATCCGGCTCCGGGTAAGCTCCCGCGTGCGCAACGCAGCGCGACACAGGCCCAGGGGCGCGTCAGATGGACTTCTCCACAAGAGGCCCTCACTACATACAGACACCTCCACCCTTCCACCTAATACCACCAGAGTGAGCCCTGTTAGGGATATATATATAGAGGGTTGAGTTAGGCAGTTGAGTCAGAGAGCAGTGAAGACACAGTACATCTGCTGCTGTACTGAGGGCCACAAGTGTGGCTGAGGAAGGGAGAGAGGAGAAAGGAGTTAAGGGGGTAGAGGAGCATAACAGGCTCACCCCAAGACACAATCCAGACACCAGGTCCACACCTACAGGGTCCTCTATTGTTAGGTGTTGGGCTGTTGCTGGATTCAAAATGGGTCCAGAACATTCTGTGGTCTCTCATTCTAGTCCAGCCAGGGCTGATGCTGCTCAGCATTGTCATCAACCCCAATGCCTAGCAGGTCCACGAGATGGACACATTGTCTCTCAAGTATTTGTGCCTAGCAATGTTAAGCATAGGTTGCGGAGGGAGACAGGGCTGTTGGAGTCTAAGTCCAGGATTCTCGGTACTGAGCATGCCCGTGACCTGGCGGACCGTGATTGGTGGTTTGGCAACCTCCTGACCCGGTGACCTGGCACCGCCTGATTGGTCCACGTCTGGCATCACCAATGGCGCGACGGTGGGCAGGGCTTAGTCTTTAAAAGGCCCGTCCGCAAACATGGCGGCGCGCTCTGATCATTGAGCAGTATGCTGTTGTGTGGACGACTGTGGTCCACGTGTAGTTTCCATAGGCAGGTGTAGTGGAAATAGGCAGGTAGCTTTGTCTAGCAGTCTGGCTCTGCCAAGGGGATCGCCTAACACCCCGAGCAGCCTGCCGACGTCCTATCCACGGTTATCGACTGTCAGCCACGTGGAGTAGTACCCTTCAGTCCGGTAGCACGCCGGCTGGAGGCACGTGTACCCGTCGGCGTAGTCACACACGCATCCTAGCGCCGCCAGTGTAGTCCCTGTGCTGTAACAGGACTACAGATAGTTTTTTACCGCATATCTCTCGTGCTGCTAACGGAGATAGTGCGAATTTCTATACCCGTTCCTGTGTGCTGTAACACGGAGGGGATTGATATTCTGTTAGTTTTTTCCTTCACACCCAGAAGGAGTTCAGCAGCAGCCCACCAGGCTGCATCGCGGACCCCGGGTTCGGTTGCGTTCCATTTTAATAAAGTTGTCTGCAACCGTCCCCTTAACAGTATCAGAGCGCCAGGGTCTTGCCGAACATGGCTGACAACCAGCAACTGCAGCGCTATATACAGCAGCTTGAGGCCAGACTTAGGACTCTGGAACAAGCTGACCCGGTAGCTGATATCACTGCAGTAGCTACCCAGGCGGCTTCTCAAGCAGCCAATCTGGTTAACTCGGCTGCGATAAATGCTGCGACAGCTGCAACTGCCCCATTACCCCGTTTTGCTCTCCCAGAAAATTTTTCTGGGGACAGTAAATCCTGCAGGGGTTTTATTAATTTATGCTCCATTCACTTGAAGATGATGGAGGCATGGTTCCCCTCCGAAAGAGCCAAAGTGGGTTATGTCATCTCGTTACTCTCCCACAGGGCTCTGGAGTGGGCTACTCCTCTGTGGGAGCGCAATGACCCGGTACTGGTTAATGCGGGACTCTTCCTTAAAGCCCTAAAGAGTGTATTCCTTGGTCCTCAGGTCACGCATGATACGGCTCTTAAGCTTCTTGCGTTGATCCAGGGTTCGGCCACCGCCAGCCAGTATGCCATCCAGTTTAGAACCCTAGCGGCTGAACTGGATTGGTCTGAGCGGTCGCTTATCCCGGTGTTTTGGAAGGGTCTGGCTGGGCACATTAAAAATGCTCTATCTACTAGAGAGATTCCAACCTCCCTGGAGAAGTTAATATCTCTCGCTAACCTAATAGATTTGCGTCATGCAGAACACAAGTTAGAGCTGTAAGTCGCCAGACCTCAGTATCGGTTGGCACCATACTTCTCTAGACCCATTTCCAAACCCGAGACTCCCGACCCAGAGCCTGAGGCTATGGATATATCCCGAACTGAGTCTAGCTCTTCTCGTTCCCGACCGGCACATCTCTTGGAGTCCCCCGTTAATAAGGGTTCCAAGCAGTCGGGTAAACAAGTGTGTCTAACCACCGTTGGAGGATGTGTGTTAGATTCTGGGGCTTCTTCCTCCAAATTATTGTTATGATCTGCAACATAAACTAGGGAAAGAAGGGGAGAGCTGTCCCTACAGTAAGACTAAGCTGAGTCCCTACGTTGTAGCGGGCAACCTGTTCCTTGTGAACAGACCCGCCTTCGTCCTCGGCTAGTCTGAACGGAGACCTATAGAGAAAGGGAGGGGTCCCTAAAAGAACTAAGGACTGGGACAAAAATGGGACACCTCCTAGCAGAAGTTGTTGCAGAGCAAAAGATAAACTGACAAAAGTACAAGAGGTCCCAGAGGACCAAGCAAACTAGAGATAGATAGGCACAAAAGCACCTGGCTAGAGAGACAGTCAAAACAACACTGAAGTCCAGCAAAGCCAGAAGGGCGGAGCTGGAATATATAGGAAGATGGTCACGTGACCGCAAAACACAAGATAGAAACAAAAACAAACAGGAGGGTTCTAACAATTATTGTATAAGGTGTCCTTGTCCTTCAGAGCAACCGCGGTTACTGCCAAGGCGTGGGTGGATTCTGGCGCCGATGGCAATTTTTTGTCATCTACGTTTGCCCAGAGGCATGCCATCCCTATAGAGTTACTGCCAAGACCAATGAACATTAGGGTAGTCAACGGTTCACTCCTGGACACGCAAATCACCCACCAGTCGATTCCCCTCACCATGTCATTTCCTCAGGGTCACCGGGAGGATATCTCCTTTCTTATTATTCCCGGGGGATTAGATGAGGTGTTATTGGGTCTTCCATGGTTACGTTGTCACACTCCACACATTGACTGGAATACGGGGAGAATTTCTTTCTGGAGTGAGAATTGTGTGTCTCAGTGTATGGTTACAGTCACCCGGAGGGTAGTCTCTGACCCTTCTTCCGATGTGGCTCCCGGCACAGATCCTCTGTCTGTCCCCGAAACCCAGGTCTTGTCAGATTATGTCAAAAAGTACCAGGTTCCTTCAGGGAGGACGTTTGTTCCCCCTAATCTACAAAATGAGGTGCACTCCTGGGCTCATGCCCCTAAGATTGGAGCCCATCTTGGGGTCAAACGTACCACAAAGTCCCTTCAACGGTCCTATTGGTGGCCCCGGTGGCGCAGGACGTTAAGGAATATGTTCTTGCGTGCGCCTTCTGTGCGAGAGATAAACCATCCCGTCAAGATCCGGCTGGTCTTCTCCACCCGTTACCCGTGGCGGACTCCACAGATAGAGAGTCGGTTGACACTTCTCGTCGTCCTGCCCCCTTATTCTATCCGGGCGACAGAGTGTGGCTCTTGGCTCGCAATACTAGATTATGCGGGAGATATGCTAAGTTTGCTCCTCGCTTTATTGGTCCATTCAAAATTTTGGCCCAGGTAAACTCTGTAATGTACCGGTTACAGTTACCATGACACCTGAGGAGTCACGACACTTTCCATGTGTCGCTCCTTAGACCCGTTCACCTGTCAAAACTCGCTGAACCCCAAGCAGCTACAGACACCAGGGGTGATAATCTCGAGCTGCAGGCTATTATGGGGTCTAAGATGGTTAGTGGGGAAAAAAGGTACCCTGTACACCGGAGGGATCACGGATCTGAGGATCTTCCCTGTGAACCGGTGGACCACATTCATGCTCCCCTGCTCGTTGAGGAAAAAAGAGCATCAAGTGGAGGGGGATGTTAGAAGGGGGGATAATGTTAGGCGTTGGGCTGTTGCTGGATTTCAAATGGGTCCAGAATCTTCTGTGGTCTCCCATTCTGGTCCAGCTGGGGCTGATGCTGCTCAGCATCATCAGCAGCCCCAACGCCTAGCTGGTCCACGAGATGTACAGATTGTCTCTTGGGAATTTGTGCCTAGCAATGTTAAGCATAGTTGCAGAGGGAGACAGGGCTGTTGGAGTCTGTCCAGGATTCTCGGTACTGAGCATGCCCGTGACCTGGCGGACCGTGATTGGTGGTTTGGCAACCTCCTGACCCGGTGACCTGGCACCGCCTGATTGGTCCACGGGTGGCTTCACCAATGGCGCGACGGTGGGCAGGGCTTAGTCTGATCATTGAGCAGTATGCTGTTGTGTGGACGACTGTGTTCCACGTGTAGTTTCCATAGGCAGGTGTAGTGGAAATAGGCAGGTAGCTTCGTCTAGCAGTCTGGCTCTGCCAAGGGGATCGCCTAACACCCCGAGCAGCCTGCAGACGTCCTATCCACGGTTATCGACTGTCAGCCACGTGGAGTAGTACCCTTCAGTCCGGTAGCACGCCGGCTGGAGGCACGTGTACCCATCGGCGTAGTCACACACGCATCCTAGCGCCGCCAGTGTAGTCCCTGTGCTGTAACAGGACTGCAGATAGTTTTTTACTGCATATCTCTCGTGCTGCTAACGGAGATAGTGCGAATTTCTATACCCGTTCCTGTGTGCTGTAACACGGATTGATATTCTGTTAGTTTTTTCCTTCACACCCAGAAGGAGTTCGGCAGCAGTCCACCAGGCTGCATCGCGGACCCCGGGTTCGGTTGCGTTCCATTTTATTAAAGTTGTCTGCAACCGTCCCCTTAACATCTGTACCCAGTAGGGAATACCGGCATACCAGGAGGCTTCCAGACCCCTGGTCATCCTGAAGCTACCAGCAATAACAGGACTAGGAACCACGAAGGCCCCGACGTCCAGGGATAGTGGTTGACAAGGAAAAGTCCTACTACCAAGCGGTCAGGTGAGAGAGCAACACAACACAGAAGCTAGGCCAAGTTCTAGGCTGGCTAGAAGCTTAGAGAGAGGAAGACACGGATCAGGAGGCCTTATACCCGCTCACTGGGGAGAGTCCTGAAGTGCACCCTTCCTAGCAAGTACCCTGGACCATACCTGCCGTTACACCAGTAAAGGTACTAAAGCGAATCCCCTGTGTGTGTGTTCGTCAGTCCCCCTGACCCGACCAGGCCATCTCTCACCTGCATCCCTTCTATCAACCCTGCCCCAGGGGCCCGCTCCGCCTGTGGGGAGCAGAAATATCCCAGCTGCCATCCCATCACCCCCGGAGGTCTGCAGGAGCGCTTGTGACTATTACCAGAAACCACAGGTGGCGTCATGAGACAAACTATTAACAAAACCCCTTTTAAACAGTGACCCCAGAGTACGGGCCCGGGAGCCAACTGTCGTGACATCCCAAAGAGGTAAAGGCCCGGGTACCGAGTCCCCATATCCCCCTGGGCGAGTCACCAGCACTCAGCAATCTTCATTGCTCAGTAATCTCCAGCGCTCAGCAATCTCCAGTGCTCAGCAATCTCCAGTGCTCAGCAATCTCCAGCGCTCAGCAATCTCCAGCGCTCAGCAATCTTCACAACTCAACAATCTCAAGTGCTCAGCAATCTCCAACACTCAGCAATCTTCACAACTCAGCAATCTCCAGCGCTCAGCAATCTCCAGCAGTTAGCAATCTTAAGCTCTCAGCAATCTTCAGTGCTCAGCAATCTCCAGCGCTCAGCTATCTTCACAACTCAGCAATCTCCAGCGCTCAGCAATCTTCACAACTCAGCAATCTCCAGCGCTCAGCAATCTCCAGCGCTCAGCAATCTTCACAACTCAGCAATCTCCAGCACTTAGCAATCTTAAGCTCTCAGCAATCTTCTGTGCTCAGCAATCTCCAGCTCTCAGCATCTCCAGCTCTGTGCAATTTCCAGCGCTCAGCAATCTCCAGCGCTCAGCAATCTCCACCTCTCAGCAATCTCCAGAGTTCAGCAATCTACAGCGCTCCTATTAATAATATGTGCACACGTTCAGTATTTTCAGCAGAGAAATCCTGAAGCGTTGGTAGGAAAAGCTTAGCATAAAATACATGCATTTTGATGCGTTTTTGTTGGACTTCTTATGCGTTTTTCCCATTTATTAGTATTGGTAAAATCCGAAAGAATTGGCATGCTGCAGATTTCATTCACTTTGCTGGCACTAGGAAATCCTTGAGGTTTTATGACAAAACTGTGCAGAAAAAAATTCCGACAAAAACTAAAAGCGTGTACAGACCCTAAGGCTGCGTGCCCACGTAGCGTTTTTCAAGCGTATATGCTGCGGAATTTCCGCAGCGTAAACGCTTGAAAAACGCATGTATATCCGCACCCCATGGTCCCCAATGGCATTCCGCAATGTCAATGCCCATGCTGCGGATTTTTCCACAGCGTATATGCTGCGGTCAAAAATCCGCAGCATGTTCATTAATTTTGTGGAAGCGCAGCGGAATCAATGTGCGGATGGTACCCAAGTCTGGATGAGAGGAGACTCTCATCCAGACCTGGGTACCAAAGAACCTGTAAAAAAAAGAATAAAATAAAGTTTATACTTATCTTCTGATGTTTTCCCTCCGTCGCGCTGTTGTCTGAAGGACCTGCCACGTCATTGAGTCATGTGACCCACCACATGACTCAATGACGTCACCGCAGGTCCTGCACACAACAGCGTGAGCCGCTCAAGCCTCCGGACGGGGCAGAGAATGCATCAGAAGGTGAGTATAAAGTTTATTTTTTTATTTTTTACCATTCTGAACAAGTTGTCAAGCAATTTTCCAAGTGATGCTTGGAGAAGTGCTTGATAACCCGCATGCGGAAATGCATGCAAAGACGCCTCACAAACGCTTCTACCTGGCGGGAAAACCGCATGTAATATCCGCATGCGATTTTCCCGCCAGGGAGAAGCGTAAAAAATATGCTTCAGGTCCGCAACGTGGGCACATAGCCTTAGAGTGAATGAAGCAGCAGTGTGCATGATCGTCCTCTGCTCCATTCTCATGGGGCTCTTCAATCTGATAATTTGGGCAATCCTGGACCATTCAGATTCATCCACTGATCATCAGGTCACATTCCAGGAGCCATATTTTTTATTTCTTTGTAGACATAGCTGTATGAAGGTTTTTTAGTGTGGAAAGAGTTGTATTTGTCATTGTCACCATTTCGGGGTACACACAGCCTAATACCAAACTTTTATTAATTCTTTATGGGACGAAATAGAAAATATATTCATTCTGTTTTTTTTTTTACATTTTATATCTTGCACTTTTCATTTGCTGCACAAAATAAGTGTTAACTTCATTCTGTGGGTCGGCACGATGGTGGCGATATCAAATTTATGACATTTTGTTTATGTTTTCTTACTTTTATACAATAAATATTCTGCTAAAAAATAATTTGTTTTTGTATTGTTATATTTGGAGAATTATAACTTTTATACGTTTCTGGCAACAGAGCTATGTGAGGGCTTATTGAGGGTGTTCATAATTATACAAGCTCATTATTTTAGTTCTTTATTTTTCTTTTTCCACCCAAAAAGTTTTCAGTTTATTTTTCAATTCAACTGTACAGATTATAGGTGACATTAAAGTTGGAACAAGTTCTGAAATTACTATTTTTTCTATGATTTTTTTTACATGACAAAATACTGTCATTTTAACAGGGATGTGTAGAAATTTTATAACCATTGTATGTGAGGCGGAATGCACAAAAATGGCAATTCTGCTGTAGCTTTTCATATTCTTTCTGGGTTATATCTTTACATTTTACTGGTTGTTACAGCCACAATGAAACCAGATATATGTATTTTTTAGGGGTTTTCTGTATAAAAAAATGTATTCAGAAAAATTGTATTTTACAATTTTTTTTCAACACTTAAACACATTTTTTGTTTAATAATATTTATTATTCTCACAAGGGAACTTGAACAAAAGATCTGTTAATCACATTGGTAATACTCTGAACTACATATGTAGTACAGAGCATTATCCATTGTGTCAGTGTTAGGCCACGTTCACACGTTCAGTATTTGGTCAATACTTTTGATCAGTATTTGTAAGCTAAAACCAGGAATGGAACAATCAGAGGAAAAGTGTAATAGAAACACGTCGCCACTTCTGTATTTATCACCCACTCCTGGTTTTGACTTACAAATACTGATGTAAAATACTGACCAAATACTGAACGTGTGAACGTGGCCTTCCACGGAAAGCATGTGGTGCGTGATCTGTAAGGATACAGACTTTCATCAGGAGACCAGACAACCCCGCTAACATATTAGACACACATCTGAGTGGAAGAAACTGAGCTTATGAACCTATTTTGTACAGAAGCCTGGAATGGTCAAGCTATTTCAAAATATAAATAATTTGCAATTTGTAATTCCTATTACAAACCCAATTTGATAGACATCAAAGTGGTAATGATTTTTTTCCCACCACTAGATGTCGACCTCCCCAAGTTTTATATCAAACAGACTGAATGAAATAAATGTATCCTTTATTTTTTACCAATTGATACTATAGTAACAATTCAGTCCTTTATCAATGAATGAATTAATTGGTGATATCTTCAGCTAGATTATTTCCATGGCTCCACTGAAGCCCATTGGTGATAGTGTTTGAAGTTTTTGGCACCAATTCATCATTTGCATTATTTTTAAAGTCACTTTACTTTTTTGTCCCGCTGCATGCATTGTGGCACACAATTCATCACGATCCTCTGCTGGCAGCTCCCTCTGCAATTGCTGACAAATGACGTCCCAGCGGTGGTGTGAGGCCAAGAAACACCATTAACTGAATGTCTGGCTTGTAGCCCAATGCCGTACCAATGTCTTCTGATGGGTTGTGTAGACCTTGTTTGTTGCTTTAGGCTGGAGCTTAACGTACAATTTTACTTACAGTACAGAATAGATCACTACGCTCCATTCTTCTTATTTGACGATACCATGTGGGCAACTACTGAAGAGACCTTCACAAGGGAACGTCACGTCAATTCTACTCCTGTGGTTATGGTGTGAGGTGCAAAATAGAAAATTGGCCTGCACTCAGTAAAGGGGAGGTGCTGGAGGAACGGATTGTGGTCCCAATTCGTATATGAAGGAATGTCCACCACACTCTCAAAATCGATATTTCCAATTTTATTCGATATTTACTTTTATTGATTAGTACATATCAAAGAAGCATGAACCAAATGAGATTGACGACAAAAATAAAGGGATGTTTCTACCCGTCCCTGGTCTTTATGAAAAGGTCACAGAATATCTAAAATAAAATCCATAATACAAAATGTACATGAATATAAGACAACGTGGAATAAATAATATCTCTATGTATAGACAATGATAATAGAATGCAAAAAATAAATATGCATGGTTTTTAGCATGGGGACCAGTGGAACAAGAGAAAGTGGAGCATTTTAAATAGTACAATGTAGCAGTATTTAGTCCATATATAACTTTCCATGTATTCAGGTAAAGATGGTGTGAGGTGGCATAATGTACGGTAGCCAGAACCCTCTAGTCTCCATTCCAGGTACACTAACAGCTCACCGTTGCATTGATTTGGTTGAAGAACCAGTGCTACGACCTTTTCTCCAAAATATCCCTAGAGCCAATTTTCAACATGTCAACACCAGAACACTTGTTGATCGTTCTACTGTGAGCAGCCTGTGTGGCTTAAACCTGCTACCCTTATCTGCAGCATCTCTGGACTTGTCTCCCATCTGACACATCTGGGACGTCATTGGCAACTGCACAGGAAGCTGCCAGCAGCAGATCTTGATGATTTGCCAAAGTGGATTCCGCGCGGCAGAACATTCCTCAAACAACCATCAATAACCTCATTGATAGTAGCCAAGGCTGTAAGTGTGGGAAGTTCTATACGTGGCGCTCATACTCAATACTAAATAAATCGAGATGTTTTGAAAATGTTGTTTCCATTTTTCCATCATTTGTAGATCATTCACGCGCCTATCCATCCAGTGATTTCCATAATCCACGACTTTGCATTCATGGTGTTGCATTTCCAGTGTTGAGGCATGTATATACATCATGTTATGTCACATAACTGTGGCTGCTAATGTCTATCATAGTCTGATACATTTGGCTGCATTTTCCTCATTGTTCTGTCTGAACTTTTTTGTTAGTAAAGTGTCCAAAATAAACACATGAAGTATAGAAGAGAAAGGCTCACATTACCGCAGACAAACAAGTGCAAATGGCAGGTGAGTTAATATATCATGTAAGTGACAATGACTCCAAACTTAGGAGGAAATACAAGTTGTTGCAACAGAAACAACATACATGTCCTTGTGTATTTAAAAATAACTTTTTTTATATAGTTTATTGAGCTTTTTTAAATAATCTGTAAATTTCTGTGAAATTTATGTTTGTTAAATAATACATTAAAGTAAAATAACTAAAAGAGGAAGCGTTTTACTTAGTCACCAGCAGAGGGAGACAGTGCCCATTAGTCCTATTTCATGGTGCTGTTCATGCTGTGCAGGTTTCCAGCTGCAGATCACTACGTCATACGCCAGTCTGTGGTTAATATACAGTACAGACCAGAAGTTTGGACACACCTTCTCATTTAAAGATTTTTTTGTATTTTCATGACTTTGAAAATTGTACATTCACACTGAAGGCATCAAAACTATGAATTAACACATGTGGAATTATATACTTAACAATAAAGTGTGAAACAACTGAAAATATGTCTTATATTCTAGGTTCTTCAAAGTAGCCACCTTTTGCTTTGATGACTGCTTTGCACACTCTTGGCATTCTCTTGATGAGCTTCAAGAGGTAGTCACCGGAAATGGTTTTCACTTCACAGGTGTGCCCTGTCAGGTTTAATAAGTGGGATTTCTTGCCTTATAAATGGGGTTGGGACCATCAGTTGTGTTGTGCAGAAGTCAGGTGGATACACAGCTGATAGTCCTACTGAATAGACTGTTAGAATTTGTATTATGGCAAGAAAAAAGCAGCTAAGTAAAGAAAAACGAGTGGCCATCATTACTTTAAGAAATGAAGGTCAGTCAGTCCGAAAAATTGGGCAAACTTTGAAAGTGTCCCCAAGTGCAGTTGCAAAAACCATCAAGCACTACAAAGAAACTGGCTCACATGAGGACCGCCCCAGGAAAGGAAGACCAAGAGTCACCTCTGCTTCTGAGGATAAGTTTATCCGAGTCACCAGCCTCAGAAATCGCAGGTTAACAGCAGCTCAGATTAGAGACCAGGTCAATGCCACACAGAGTTCTAGCAGCAGACACATCTCTTCAACAACTGTTAAGAGGAGACTTTGTGCAGCAGGCCTTCATGGTAAAATAGCTGCTAGGAAACCACTGCTAAGGACAGGCAACAAGCAGAAGAGACTTGTTTGGGCTAAAGAACACAAGGAATGGACATTAGACCAGTGGAAATCTGTGCTTTGGTCTGATGAGTCCAAATTTGAGATCTTTGGTTCTAACCACCGTGTCTTTGTGCGACGCAGAAAAGGTGAACGGATGGACTCTACATGCCTGGTTCCCACTGTGAAGCATGGAGGAGGAGGTGTGATGGTGTGGGGGTGCTTTGCTGGTGACACTGTTGGGGTTTATTCAAAATTGAAGGCATACTGAACCAGCATGGCTGCCACGGCATCTTGCAGAGGCATGCTATTCCATCCGGTTTGCGTTTAGTTGGACCATCATTTATTTTTCAACAGGACAATGACCCCAAACACACCTCCAGGCTGTGTAAGGGCTATTTGACCAAGAAGGAGAGTGATGGGGTGCTACGCCAGATGACCTGGCCTCTGCAGTCACCAGACCTGAACCCAATCGAGATGGTTTGGGGTGAGCTGGACCTCAGAGTGAAGGCAAAAGGGCCAACAAGTGCTAAGTAGCCCTGGGAACTCCTTCAAGATTGTTGGAAGACCATTTCCGGTGACTACCTCTTGAAGCTCATCAAGAGAATGCCAAGAGTGTGCAAAGCAGTCATCAAAGAAAAAGGTGGCTACTTTGAATAACCTAGAATATAAGACATATTTTCAGTTGTTTCACACTTTTTTGTTAAGTATATAATTCCACATGTGTTAATTCATAGTTTTGATGCCTTCAGTGTGAATGTACAATTTTCATAGTCATGAAAATACAGAAAAATCTTTAAATGAGAAGGTGTGTCCAAACTTTTGGTCTGTACTGTATGTTATCATTATAATAAGGGGAGCTGCACTTCTACTTGCTGGGAGCCTATTTCTGCAAATTGGTCCTTCATACGTTTTCTTTTTGGAGGTGTACAAAAACTCAGAAATAAACTATGTATAAGTTGACTATGCTGATTTTTTTTTCCTATTTTATTTCCTTATTTTTAGGCTTTTTATGTTACTAGGATTCTGCAGTGGACGGCATAGCATGGGTTGCCAGCGCCCAGAGCAAGGCAAATATTTTGCTCCCATTAATCCTTGGACTGTTAGCCATAACAATGTAGAAATATTAAGTTAAAGTTATACATTATTATATATTTTTACTTTTTATTTTCATTATATATATTTTTAATGTAACTATTTTATTGCTCTAAGTCTAGTTCTATCAATAATCGTAAACTCTTAGCCCTAACCCTTAGAAAAGGCATGTAAAAATCTAAAGCTTTCTAAAACTTTTTTTTTACTTTATTTTTTCACTTTTTTTGCTGTTAGACAGCTCCCCCAGCTGTTCTCTGTGTTTCCTCTTACAAAATTATAAATGAGAGGAGAGATACAGAGTTTTGGGAGAGCACAGAGCAGTTTAAGTAATCTTAATTGCTGCCTATGCAGAGTGCAGCAGTCAATATGAATTTGTCATCTTCTGCTGTACTCCGCATAAGCAGTGACCGGGATGACAATGTTCACTTCATCTCCCAAAAAAACAAACGAAAAAATATTCCAGAACCATAAAAAATATATAAAAATGAATGCGGGGAAAAAAAACGTACGCGTTACGAACAAACATGTCATTAATCATAGGTTTTCCCCCCGTTCCACCCCTTTTTACTTCTCCCTTTATTTTTTGTATTTATCGTATCATGGTTATTTTATCACATTAATAAAGATCAGCTCTACGATGGTGAGCTGATAATTTTTTCCTTTTCTGGTGTCTCACTTCATCCCCGATAGAGATTGTTCTCTTGATCGCTGCCTATGTAGAGAGCAGAAGCCGATGACAAACCCATTTCGACTGCTGCGCTCTGCACAGAAATCTGTAGCACCGACCTAGAGGTCTAAGCAGCCTCGGGCAGCTTTAATCATCTGGTTTCTGGCTGTCAGGAAACGAGATGATCTTATTTTGTCAAAAAGAAATTGTAGTGAGGGCAGTGGTCAAAATTTTGTGCCTGGGGTAACAGCCCCTGCGGACCCCCCACGCTATGCCACTAGATGGTTGATTGTTTTGGGGGTACTTTACTGCTCTTATGGCACTATAACGCAAGCTATGTGGCTGTCACGGATTTGAGGGTCCTGGGTTGATTGTATGTTATACAGTCATTATGTGGGATCACTCCTGACACATGACACTGTGACAGGCTCTGTTGAGCTGATTACTTATGGCAGTCTTTGTGGGGCACTATGGTGGAACCATTATTTGAGGTGTTGTGGTTTGACTAACTCAATAACTGCAGAGTCCAAACCTCCTCTGGCATTAACCTCAGCACAGAACTGTGCGCTGGGAGCTATTGCACAAAGCATGGGTTTCCCTACAGCAGCTGCATGCCAGTCTTACATCACCAAGCACAATGCCAAGTGTCAGATGGAGTGATGTACAGCAATCCGCCAGTGGACTCTGGAGCAGTGGAAGCATGTTCTGTGGAGTGACGAATCACACTTCTTTATCAGATGGATTACTTTGGGATTGGTGAATGCCAGAAGAATGTTGCTTGCCTGACTGAATTGTGCCAACTGTGGAGGAGGGATCATGCTATGGGCTTGATTTTTCGGCCTCTTATGTTCGGTGAAGGGAAATCGTAATACTTGAGCATACTAATACATAAAATTGTAGCTTCCAACTTTTTGGGAACAGTTTAAGGAAGGCCCTTTTCTGATCCCCATGAATGTTCTCCAGCAAGCAAGGTCCCTGAAGGCATGGATGGATGAGTTTGGTGTGAAAGAACATGACCGGCCGCAGAGAACCTAGACCTCAACCCCATCCAACACTTTTGCAATGAACTAGAACAGAGTTTGGTATTGGATGAGAGGACCGGGCTCACAATGTCTGATGTCATAAATGCTCTTCTGGTCAAAGGGGAAAAAATTCCTGTAGGCACCCCCAAAATTTTGTAGAAAGTCCTTCCAGAAGAATGGAAGATGTTATATCTGCAAAAGGACCAAATGCATATTAAGGGTGTAGAATGGGAGATCATAAAAGGTCCTGTAGGTGTAATGTGCAGGTGTGGCGATACTACTGTCCATACAGTGTATATGTAAATGGTATACGAGTCATAACAAGCGTTGGCTTATCACTAGGATATTCTGTCACATTATAATTAAATAATCAAAGAGGGTCTGATCACATAGACCCCAACTAATTGGTAGAATGAAGGGAACATGCACAGCATCTGAGTTTATTCACTTGAATGGGGCTCAGGTGGAGTTGTCACCTTGACGAAGGCTGCGCTGTTGTCAGGATCCAAGTGATTAGCAGCCCATGGCATATTCTAATGATGTTCCCTCGCTGGCTGCAGCTGCAAACCCTTAGAAATCAAAGGAAACACTCTTTGAATTGTCGCATACGTAAACGAATGATTTGGAAGCTCCAACCAATTAAATGTCTGCTGGGTCCATAATGAGAGTGGCTTCAAATAAAAACTTGCATACACCCAGCAATTCACGGATTGTTATCTCTGCCCTAATTAGAAGAGTTAATTAGAAGGTGGAAGTGGCACAATATTAGTAAGCTGACATCAGTGTTGTAACACTATATCTGGGCAAGTGTCATTAAGCCACAATATAAACCCCAGAGATGTTTGCTAATTACTGTAACTCCAAACCAACACTACCGATTTATTCTCGGGGGTATAGGTGCATGCGTCAGTGTCAGCAATCCTTGCTTCCTCCAACACTAAGCTAAAAACAAAGTGACAAATCAGAATTTGGAAGTCTCTCCAGCACATATACAATAATATGCTTTAATATAAAGGGTACATAGACTTTCTTCTGCCGAGGGCTAAGATTTAGTTTGGTGGTCCTACGTCACAAAGCCCTGCATATATCACAGCAAAGATATTAGGTTTGCCAACCATGTGTAACTTCCAATTGGTAAAAATAGGCCCATCTTTTTATTTTGTTTAAAAAAAAATCAATGAGTCCAGGATTTTTTGGGGAAGCTGGAGCATCTTGCACAGGTTCTCATGGTGGTATTTATCATTTTACTGTACTTGCTGCTAACGTGTCTGTAATTTTCCTGTGCTAATACTATTTAGTACTTATTATGTTTATGATCCAAGTCCACATTGGGGTTCGTAATATAAATTGAGTATGCCTTTAGAGTTTGGGAGGAAGAACGCGCAAACACGGGGAGAACATACAAACTCCTTGCAGATGTTGTCCTTGGTGGGAATTGAATCCAGGATCCCAGCGCTGCAAAGTAACAGTGCTAACCACTGAGCCACCGTCCTGCCTTATAAAAATGTTTTTCTGTCTTTGATTTTTTAATATTTTGTCCAGAAAAACAACAATAGTAGTAATATATTTTTTATCTATATAGCGCCAACATGTTCCGCAGCACTTTACAATTAAGCGGGGACATGTACAGACAATAAAGACTTTACAGAGTAAGACATAATTCACAAGATACAGGAGGAGTGAGGGCCCTGCTCGCAAGCTTACAACATATAAGGAAATAGGGGAGACAATAGATAAAACATGCTCATCATGTACGGTCCCGCCATCATTATAATAAATAGAGGTTTTCAAATAAAGCTGCATGATCCGATCATCAGCCAGTATCGTCTAAGTACAGCTACCAAGGGCTATTGGGTGCATGGAGGAAAATTTAGGAAGAGGGAACAGGGAAGTGTTAGGTTAGCGAGTTGAGTTAATAGACCTGCCTAATGGTGTTTTAGAGCACACTTAAAAATGTGGGATGTGGGAGCTAGGTATTAGCCGGATCATCCAGGGTAGTGCATTCCAGAAAGCTGGTGCAGCTTGAGAGAAGTCTAGGAGACGAAGGTGCCAGTTTCAGAAGGGTGTTAGTCATAGATCAGTTCCAGAAAAGAGGGTATGGGTAGAATGATAGACAATGATGAGGGAGGAGATATAGGGAAACGCAGAACTGTGGAGAGCTTTGTGAGTTGATAATAAGTTTAAATTTTACGCTGAAGTGAATGGGCAACCAGGGCAATGGCGGAATCATTGATGTAGCAGCTGGACAGAAATACGACCCTGGCTGACACATTCAGAACGGATTGGAGAGGAGAAAGTTTGGTTAGAGTGAGATCAATCATTAAAGAGTTGCAGTAGTCCAGATGAAAATGAATAAGAGCAACAGTCAAAGTTTTTGTAGAGTAAAAGATGAGAAAAGGGAGATATTTTTAAGGTGCAGGTGACATGAGCGAGTAAGTTAATGTGTAATAGTGGTGGACTGTGCTATCACGTTTCTACCCCTGAAGACACCAATTGTGTTATGTGAATAGTATTGTGCGTCATATATATATTGTTTGATGAGAAATGCAAAATGTTCCTGTGTAATGTATAGAGTGTGATAAGCTTTGAAAGTGCAGTGTGTATAGTGTATAGTAATGTAGGATGTGATAGAGTAAGGTATAGTATAAGTATTGTTAATGCATAGTATGTAATGTAAGGGAGTTCTGCCCAGCGACAGACAGCAGGGTCAAAAGTAGTTAAGTGTTGGAACTAGACTACAGGGGGGAGGGCTTAGTCATAGGAAAAGGACTGTATTTCATTTTTAGAGTCAGATACGGAAGTATAGTAACAAGGTCAAGTTCAAGTGCAGTGGGCTGCTAGGGTTAGCATGTACCTATCGTTCAAGACAGTGGAAGGCCATACTAGAATCTTGTGTGGACATTCTAGCAACATCAGGAGCTCAAGGCCCAACATGGGGGCTAAAGGGCATCTTGTGTCCTCTGGTGCACAGAGGAAGATGGACGCAGAACCGTATAAAGGGAAGGTGATGGATCTTGGGTGCACTGCAGAACTGGACAGCAGATCCCTGGGCTGACAGAGCAAGTGGCCATATGGATGGTAGGGCTGAAGATGTGTTGTGCCCTATCCCACATGTTACAATCTGATGAATGGAACTGTCCAGTAAACTTCTGTTTGTTGAAATGAACTTGGTGTCCCCGAGTTGTGTGTGGCGGCTCCTGAAGATGGAGGTCTGGAGTCAGTGGAGGCCTGCAGCCTACAAGTGAGTGTGATGCACCCCACACCTGACAGCACACTGGGACTGGTACACGGTTTTCCTGTAAAATGCCAGGGCGCTATGGAGAAACAGCTCAGCCATGGCTACCACCTGCGGCCACTTTACAATTGTATATAGGAAATAAAAGAAAGTTCTGTGTCAAATCTGACCCCAAGACAGCAAGTTTGCTGCTTGGGAGTTGTGGTTGAACGACCCTAGGCAATTGCAATGTCAGGTATAGATAGCTTAGTAGAGGTAGGAAACACGAGAAGTTCAGTTTTTGAGAGATTCAGTTTCAGATAGAGCAGGGATGTCAAACTCAAATACAGAGAGGGACAAAATTGCTTGGACAAAGTCACGGGCCAACCTTGATATTTATTAAAAATGTTTACAATTGAGGAAATTTTTCCTTATCATCAAATATAACGATTAACCTTTGTGGACACAAACTTAAAGGGGCTGTCCCACGAACAAAGTACATTTTAATTAATATATCTTAGCATATTGGAATAATGTAATATGTTATGTAAGAGCAGTAAAAGGCATATGGCCCAATGGCCTAATTTCAAGCAGTACCATATTTTTTAGACTATAAGACTCACCTTGGTTTTAGAGGAGGAAAATAGAAAAAAAATTGAAGCAAAAATTGTAGTCATAATGCTCTGTTATGGGGGGAAGCCTGCTGCTGACGCTTTTATAGGGTTAATGTCCCCCAATTCTGAACTAATATTCCCCATCCTTGTATATATGCCCCCATCTTGATATACATGGCCCCGATCCCCATCCTGGTATTCATGGCACCCCCATCCCAACCTTGATATTCATGGCACCCCCCATCACCATCATGGTATTGATAGCACACCCCCATCTCCATCTTGGTATTCATGTCACACCCCCATCCCCATCCTGGTATTCATGGTACCTCTCCATCCCCATCCTGGTATTCATGGTACCTCCCCATCCCCATCCTGGCATATATGGCACCCCCCATCCCCATCTTGGTATTCATGGCCCCCCCCATCCCAATCCTGGCATTCATGGCACCCCCATCCCCATCCTGGTATTCATGGCAAGCCCCCATCCCCATCCTGGTATTCATGGCACCCCAATCACCATCCTGGTATTCATGGCACCCCCGCAACCACATCTTGGTATTCATGGCACCCCCCATCTCCATCCTGGTATTTATGGCACCCCTCATCTCCATCCTTGTATTCTTGGCACCCCCATCACCATCCTGGTATTCATGGCACCCCCCATCACCATCCTAGTATTCATGGCACCCCCATCCCAATCCTGATGTTCATGGCACCCCCCATCACCATCTTGGTATATAGGGCACCCCCCCATCCCCATCCTGGTATTCATAGCCCCCTCACACAGCACACATAAAAAATGTAGGAGTCTACTCACCTTCCCTCTGCTCCAGCGATGCGTTCTGTTCTGATGCCAGCAGCTGACATCAGCGGCTCCTGCAGCTGCTCAGCTACCGTGTGCCCACTACTAAAGAGCATGAATATTCACTGTTCTCCATGACCATGGGAGTGGAGAACAGTGAATATTCATGTTCTTTAGTAGCAGGACACTAGATCACCAAGCAGCTGAAGGAGCCGCGGCTGCGGCTGACACTGTGCCCACTATTAAAGAGCATGAATATTCATTCTACCCCAAGGTCCTAGGCCTTCCTACCGCCTACGCATGGGCATGGGGAGCAGTGAATATTCATTTTCTTTAGCAGTGGGCGCAGTGAGCACATTGTGAGCTGCAGCAGCCGGCGCCTGCCTCTGTGACCCTATGCCAACACCCACCCTCCCCCACCATCCACAGCCGGACAACCATCCACAACCGTATATACGGACTTTAAGACGCACCCCCCCACTTTGCGCCAAAATTTTGGAGAAAAAGGTGCGTCTTATAGTCCGAAAAATACAGTAATACAAAGGATAATGCAGATAATAAAGTAGGATGCCAACAAAACTGCTCCCCAAACACAGTTAGACAACCCCATAGTGAATTCCTCCACAGTACCCTCCACATGCACAGTATGATGACCCTACTGTAAACCCCCCCCTCAATCCACCAAAGTATGGTGACTCCATCACAGTATGATTCACACACATCCCTCCACACAGTATAATGGACCCCCTAAAAGTTGGCCCCACATTATAATGGACACCACATAGTCCTCCATACAGTATAATGGGCACCACATAGTCCTCCACACAGTCTAATGGGCACCACATAGTCCTCCATGCACTATAATGGGCCCCAAATAGTCCTCCATACAGTATAATCGCCCCACATAGTCCTCTATACAGTATAATGGGCACTGCATTGCCTTCCATAAAGTATAATGGGTCCCACATAGTGCTCTATATAGTATAATGGCCCCACATAGTGCTCTATACAGTATAATAGCCCCACATAATGCTCCATACAATATAATGGCCCCACGTAATGCTCCATACAGTATAATTGTCCCACATAGTCATCCATATAGTATAATGGCCCCACACAGTCCTCCATACAGTATAATGGCCCTGTCTAGTGTCGCGAGCCAAATATACTCACCCTGAGGGCCAGATTTGGCCCGTGGGCCAGAGTTTGGCATGTGTGAGATAGAGGGATAACATGATGTTAAAGAAAGCGGACACACAATCCCTGGTACTTTGTAGTAATGTAGGGGTGATATTAGGAGAAAAGGTGTATAATTGGGTGTCATCAGCATTAAGATGGTACTGGAAACCAAGCCTGCTGATGGTTTTTCCAATAGAGGCAGAGTATAGAGAGAAGAGGAGGGAATCTGACGAACCCTGACAGTCAGGGGAAGATTAGAGAAATAAGAGCCAGCAAAACATAAAGTAAATGGGCAGTGAGAGAGTTAGTAGGAGAATCAAGAGACAATGGTGTCCTTGAGTCCAATAGAGTGCTGCAGAGAGATCCAGGAGAATCAGAAGCGAGTGCTGGCCATTAGGTTTAGCTGTTAGTAGATCGTTAGAGACTTTAGTAAGTGCAGATTCTGTAGAGCGTAAGGAGTGCAAACTGAACTGTCAAGAGTCAAGAAGAAAGAGATAGTGGATTATACCAGAGTAAATCAAGCGTTCCAGGAGTTTAGAGATGAAGGGAAGATTAAAGACTGTTCTGTAGTTAGCAGAGCAGTTCTGGTCAAGGGATAGTTATTGTAAAGGGGTTATGACGGCATGTTTGAAGGAGGAGGGAAAGATACCAGGAGAAAGAGAGGTGTTAAGTATTTTAGTTAAGGGGGTAGTGACAGCCGGGGAAAGACACTGAAGGAGATGTGAGGGAATAGGGTCACTGGTGCAGAGAGAAGAAGCGAGGAGCCTGGTAACTTCTTCTTCTGTGACAGGTTCAATAAAAAAAATCAGGTTGGTAACCCTGTGGGGTATATTTATCAAAGTAGAGAAGTTTTTGCTTAATTACCTACCCATGGTTTTGGCTGTGATTTCTGTATTCATGGCAGGACTGGTGTTGTTTTGTTTTGTTTTTTAAACTGAAGATGTTTTGCTGCAACTCATTGAAAAAAACAGCTCAAATATTTAACAATAAATTAAATTGACAGCTTTTTGATAAAGGATTTATTGAATTAAATTGGTGCTGTGAACGTTCATCAGCTCCATATTTTGGTGTCTTAGTTACCAGTATGGTTCCACTAAATGAATTAGCTCTTTAGGAGTCTTCATACAGTATGGAAGATTTCATAAATCTGCCCAGAGTGTTGAATGACGTATTTCAACCCCATCCCAAGATACTAGCTTTAATCACTGCAGTTTAACTGTCTGACAATGGCATTTAAAGGGGCTGTCTACTACTCAGACAACTCCTTCTCAATCTTTATGTTTCCACCAAATAATATGATAACATTTATACTCACCTCCAGTGCCAGTGCCATTCCTGCGGTGTTGGCACTGGCTTTCCCAGGGCTCACATGACATTGTTAGGTTATGCTTTCCCTGCTGCCAATCAGCACTGGCTTCACTCTCCTCTCCTTTGGACAAATTAGACATCCAGATGAAGTGAGAGAGTAGCCGCAAAATATTGAGATGTCAAAATTTTATTTTTTTTTAGTTGCTGCACTTCCCTAAAAAAAATACAATAAAAAGTTATCCTAACATTGTATGTACCCCAATGGTTCCAATAAAAATGACAAAAAACAAGCTATCACACATATTCATTGAGGGGAAAAATTTAAACGGGCTACAGGTCTGAGAAAATGGCGACACAAACCAATTTTTCTTTAATTTCAGAATTTTTTTCACCACTTAATAAAAAAAGTTAGGTATCGCTGTAATTGTACTGAAGGCAGTTTTTTCCAAATTTTCAAGACATTCTATGGTAAAATGAATAATGTAATTCTAAACTAAAGCCCTCATAAAATAAGCCCTTGTACTTCTGTGTCGACAGAAAAAAAAAGTTATGGCTCTTTAAAGAAGAAGAGAAAAGAAGCAAATATGGAAAATGGACTTGAAGAGGTTAAGGAGGCTAAAACGCGGTAGTCCTATGCCGAAGACGCAGTTTTTCAATAAAACTTCAAAGTCTCCTTGAAAAATGCATTTAGAAAATGTCACAATTGTGTGAATGTAAAAGAAAAAACTGCACGGGAATCTTCCTGCAGTTAGAACTTTCCATGTTACCGCGCTGAGAAAGAGATGAAGTCACAACTGGTCTAAAAACCATACCAAAGATTAAAGCCTCCGACAGCTAATGAGCCATAAAATGACTGCTCTGCTAATAGAGCTATTTATAAAGCACTACCCCGCCACGCCGAGTGCTTCAGAGCACACACAAAGGTAGCAAATGAAAGCCTTTATAATAATCTTTATTTTTATATAGCGCTAACATATTCCACAGTGCTTTACATACATTATTGTTGCTGTCCCCATCGGGGCTCACAATCTAGATTCAGTATGTCTTTAAAGTGTGAGAGGAAACTGGAGAGCCCAGAGGAAACCCACAAACTCCTAGCAGATGTTGTCCTTGGTGGGATTTGAACCCTGGACCCCAGTACTGCAAGGCTGCAGTGCTAACTACTGTGCCACCGTGCCGCCCATATCAATCAAAACACATAAATCTGCCATAAAATTAAAACCAAATATTGTGGGGGTCCCCCTTGTGCCCCTAACACAGCACTGGACGTCACAAAGTCTGAAAGTCTTTTAAAGGGATTGTCTACTTTCGTCAATTTTTGTCCACAGGCTCAGTGATGTGTAAAATAACAAACTTAGCTTTACCGTAGGCTCCATAAACATTAGACTAATGTCAGCTGAATCCGCAAATCTCGATGGGTTCGGCCGAAAGTCTACCGTATATAGGGGTGTCGGCCAACTGATGGTGGGGGAGATGTTGGTCAGGAGTGTCTGATTTCAGGCTGTCGGTCGCTTTAGTCTCCCAGAGGTAAGCCTCTGGCGGAAATGTCTGTCGGTGGCAGAATGAACGTTCCTGTGCCTGGGGGAGTCGGCTGAGATGACTGTTGGCCGAATGATTGGTGAAACATCATTCAGCCAATAGCCATCTAATGTGTATGAGGGCCTTAACCCTTCCCGGGTACAGCGCTGCCTCTCCGCTGCTGCCCAAATTTGTTGATCGGCTGAAGTGGTGACGTCACATCAACAGCACTGCAGCCTATGACCGAGCTCAGTTGCTCTGCTGATTTATATGGCATAAGACACTAGGCTCAGCGATTGACTGTAGCGTTTCAAAAATGACATCACTGCTGCAGTCAATCAACAGAAACTGGGGAGCAGGCAGAAAGGAGGAGCGGGGAGGGTTAGTAGTAACATATCAATGTTTAGCCATTTTGTTACACTATTCCTAAACCTGTAGATTAAAGTGTAACTATCGTATTAATTTTTATTTCATAAATCAATAATACACATGAAAATAATATACTTTGTAATATATTTTATCAGAGAAATCTGCGTCCTTCCCCTCCTGGACAGATCAGTCATTTTTAAAATTTCTAAAATCTGTATTCAGTGAAGACAGAATTCTACATGACATGACTGAGATAGAACTGATAAGGTTCTATGTAGAGGAGGAGGAAAAGGCAAAGCTCCTCCTCCTACTGTCTACATAGAATCTTATGAGCACCAACTGTCATCTCCTATCTCAGTAATGTTACATTCTGTCTTCACTGAATACAGATTTTACCTGGGAACTGAGAAATTAGAAAATGACTGATCAGTCCAGGAGGAGAAAGAAGCAGATTTCTCTTATAAGATATATTACAAAGTTTCTTATTTTTATGAGTACTATTGATTTATGAAATAAAAATTTAAATGACAGTAACTTTTTAAAGGTATACACAATGAGTTGTAGCACACCTATATCAGCTTCATGGATCAGAGGCTCTCACGGAGAGCTAGTGAACCAAAAAATTGGTCCGATTATGCTAATCGTACTCTGATCACATTCTGATTAGAGTGTGATCAGAGTGTTATCCAATTTTCTCAGATGAGAAGATCGAAAAAAAATACTCCATCTTCTCTACTTTGTCAGTGCATGAAAATCAGACTGCACTCAGATGTCATCCAAGTGCAGTCCGATTTTTTTCCATGCATTCATTGACTTGCATGGCTGAGTGTGATCCGAATGTCAGATGCAAATCAGACATGCTGCAATTGTTTCCTTGAACCTGCTCTGTCCAAGGAAAAAAATCGGACATGTGCATGACCCCATAGGCTATCATTGGTTCAAGTGCAATCCGATGTTTTGTCGGATTGCACTCAGACTGAAAATAAGACTGAAGAAAACAAGAATTTGATTCAGCACCAAAGTCCTAAATATGAAACTCTTCTTTATTAGAAGGAGTCATGTTTTTCCATACCTGACATGTTTTGGAAGACAATTCTTAATCAAGGCCAAAAGTCAAATGGTTTACAGTGGAGGCTAACCGCTTTGGGAAATGCTCCTTCTTTGGGGAGTTTTTGGAGGGGTTCTTTTGTTTCCTGAGGCAGTTTTCAAGTGCTTTAAAAAACAATTATTTTTTCCTGGAGCAGTTTTGCAGCCTTCAGTTTGGAGAATGCCTAGTTTGGAGGAAATTGCATCAGGAGCCAATCCAGAGAATATCCTAAATGTCCAAATATTTCCCTGGGTCATTGACAACTGTCAGTTTGACACACGAGTTGGATTGATCACAATAATCTACAAAATTTTGATTGCTTCTACATATGCTAAGGGTCTACGGCAAAGGGCACACTGCATCTATACCCTTATCCTGAAGTGTACACTACGAGATCTTCCTGACGTTTTCCCTTGAGCTCCCATTCATCAGACAGAGGCCAGAAGTGTGTTTTTGGCCTTTTTATGGCCAGTATGCATGGCCATATGGCTTGTTTCCCTGTATAGGAAAGGGCAGTGGACTGTGCTTCCCAATACAAAAAGCCTCTGCAAAAAAAAACACGTCGTGAGGTGCACATTTTTAAAAGTGAGTCCATATGGTATCCTAGCCATCCATCCTGACTTTAGTCACTGTTACCACCCAACCATACTGTATGTTCATGACACTGGCCATAAATGCAGCGTGTCCCTGCCATCATACATGTTGATGCCTCATTCAGATGTTAGTATTTTTGACATATGCAATAAAATGGTACCGGCATCATCAGTGGTTTGGATCAGTATGCCATCAGCGTGTAAAGGTGTGGAGAAGCTGCTGACACCCCCTTTGAAAGTTTATAGTAATAAAATGCATTACTATGTTTTGAATGTTGTTTTATCTATTTTGTGGCCTGCAACAGTTGGTTAGCTGCAGATAGGGTTAACTATTGGGGCCAGCCCTGGAGAAAGGAGTTAAGTGGGTATAGGAAATGCAGTTTGCTGTTTGTTATGTGGCGCCCCTGAGGGTTCAGTCGCCACAGAGGTACTGCACCTCACCCAGAGGTGTGGTGTCTCCTTCTCTCAGGTAAGGAGGGAGTGCTGCTCAGAACCCCAAAACACCTGCATCCAACACTACACTGCTCCAGGCCGGCTGGAAGGGCAAGATGCAATGTGTTTCCTGCTGAGCCCTGACCCTGGCTGGAGTGGGGGGAACCAAAGGTAGGGGGAACCAGTAGTGGGTGTGGGTGGAGGAAGCAGTTTAGTGGAGCACCATGGTAGGAGATATATAATGGGAAGCCATCTTAGGGTGGGAGGTCAGAACAGTTGAGAGCAGTTCAGAAGAACAGCTCAGGAGGACAGTCAGGGAGCAGAGTCTTATTAGGAGCTCTGCTCCACAAGTAGGGGCCAGTCCTAGAGGCCCAGGAGGGGAGCAGAGGAGTAGGCTCCGTTCTAAGGAAGAAATCCCAGGGGGTACGGCGAGTGCAGGACGGCACCCATACGCCCCAAATCTGTCAGAAGACAGAGGGATCGTAGGCCGCAAGAAGGGGACCGGCCCCTGGTCCAGTCGTGTAACTTCAAGTCTCGGCTGGGAAAACCGGAGGCTTCTGGCTTATATAGTCAGTTGCCGAAGCCGCATTCTAATCTCCGTGAAGGTCAAGCAGGTCCGGGAACTCCAACGTACAGGAGGGACTTCAGAGCACCCGAGCGGGATTGAGAGTGGGCAGCGCAGGGCAGGAGGGAGAAAGACCCAGCGTGAAGACGGTCTAGCTAGGAACACGAGAAAGTGGGGTTCTGTCAGGTACTCCTAATCTGCCTGAGGAAGTGCTGAACCCCTGCCTGGTGAACGCAGCGCGACGTGGGAGGCTGACACCTGTACAGTGCACCAGTGGGACTGTCATAAGAACTGTGAGTAAAAACTCGGATGGCTGCACTGCACTGCCTCCGTCCCTTCTTTCATTGGCGCCATCTTTCCCTCCCTGCACTACAACGCCCAGCGCAACTCACACTACCTACACTGCCCTGGAGCAAGCTCTACCTGTGGAGAGCCACACCATCCCTGCTGCCGTAACACCAGCTCCAGAGGACTCCCTTTAGCCGCAATCCACAGGTGGCGTCACAAACTTTCCAAATCCCCTATAAATTAATATTCCCCACGGCCCTGGTAGATAGGGAAAAGTATAGAGAAAGAAAGGACCTGTGGTCCTACTGTTGGAAGACCTGCATTGTAAAAGGGTTGTATGTGTGTGCAAAGAAAGGAGACCATACTCAGATAGCACGTTCTGAAGGAAACAAGAATTAAGTGGCAGAAGGATCTGTTATCTCAGGCAAGTGGGGCCCATAACAAACATTATCTATACTAGATAAGAAGCAAAAGTGTAGCCAGACTTGAGGGTCATAGAGGAGAATATGGCCACAAATGAAACACAAATACTCCTATGGGAAACTGAAGATGCACTGGCACAGCAAGGAGCGTGTGGCCCTCATCGAATGGACTTTGAGAATAGTAGTGAGGAGTCGTAAAAAGGTATCTCAGCCAGTGAGGTCCTCAGACGAAGGGAAAATGGAGATTCCCATAGTGGTTTGCTGGTCTACTACAACATGTAACAAAAGTAATGCACCGCCACATGTAATCGTGAAGTTCCTGCCTATGGATTGTTCAGAAGACGTACTCTTTAAGTGTTGTGCTGCTACCTGATGTATATACTTCTCATCTGTATATTCAGTAACGAAAACTTTATTTTTGGACTCTGGTCTCCCTCAGTCATCTCTACTCCGTTAGGTTCTGACCTGCCATGTCAAGTGTCAGCATGCGGTCTGCAATGGTGTATCGCTAAGGTAACAGTGCACACACCTGGCCTGTATCCCTATTTCTCTGTAACATAGTGGGCATGGATGTGGTCCTCGGGCATGGATGTGGTCCTCAGCCACGGCCCCCCGCCCGTTACAAGTCTAACGTAGACGAGGGACGACCACAGGATGAGAGGTACAGCAGCAATCAGCAGACACGCTCAAAGATTAGGTAATATAAATATTTACTAACCAGTTTATAAAACAAATGAAATGATGGTAGGTAAACAGTGTATAAGTAACAAATAAAATGACAGCAGTTACTATCAATAACACAGAATAAGAGTATACACAGGTACACTTAACAGAATTAACAGTTATATGCGAGAAAATACAAAGTAATTAATCCTTTCTATGCATAAATCAACAAAACGACAGTGTTGTGCCAGCACTTTAGTAATCGCACACTCGGAGCAGTTTTTGAAGTGTCCCTTAAAGGAGAAGCCTTTTCTCCTAAATAACTTGACTTCTATAAAACTATTTATATATGCGCATATATATTCAGATGTAAGATGGTACCAGTACGTCCTGAGACTGATGTAGCAGGGTCCTTGCTGGGCTGAGTCCCGAATAATCAGAAACGCTGACTTGTGTCTCTTAGAGAATGCTGATTTCCCCAATGCAGGGTTTCCCTAACTACTTAGAGATAAGGCTTCACGTGGCCTAGCCCAAGATGCCGTGTCCTTGATTGTCCTCACCGAGTAGACTCATGTCAATCCGAATAACGTGTCCCAGAGTCACCAAAAACAGATCCAGAATCGCACTGCTCTATCCAGACCTTTTTCACTCTCTCCTTGAACTACCCTAGCAACTGTCACCAACTGCCAAACCCCCGCGCTGCAACTTCAGCCTCTCCACCGCCCTCTACTGGCCAGATCATACAGTATGTTACATCACAAATCTTCAATAATACAGTAAACTGGGATTAAACCTTGCATAAGTATATGGTCCTATGTGTCCATTTTTAACATCATTGTTTTTCACGGATGAATATATAAATAAATTACAAATTTATCCTTTGAAATGTTAAATCACGGACAGCACACAGATGGCATACTGATGCCATCCATGTGCTGTACTTGTTTTTCACAGACCCACAGACTGATATTGTCATTTTTCATCTGTGCTGCTGGAAAAAAATGGACATGTCTCTGCACTGGCAGACACAGTCAAGCTGGGGCCCCTATACAAGAACAGTATATGGGCCCCTTTCAGTCCCATGGCTCATTATAATGCACAATTCCACCTCTTTTGGATGTGGTAGTGGGCCCCCTTACCTTGTGGGCCCCTGTGTCTCAGGGAGTATTGCACGGACACATGGTCCGAGAAAAAAATTGGACACGTGAACAGCCCCATAGACTATAATGGGCACGTGCTGTACTCGTGAAAATCAGAAAACACATACGTGCAACACCGACGTCTGAATGAGGCCTAAGTGAAATAGGTTCAGTGGAGAATTTTTGGAGTGTCACGTCAGTAACTGTCAGTGAAAGTTCACAGAAAGTATTTTGGCACAGCTGAGTCAATGTTTTGCCAGACTGTCCAATGTGTCTAGAAAGAAAGTCCATTTATTCCACCTGTGAGACAGAAGACTGACAAAACACTACTGTGCAAATGATGAGAAAGAAATAATGTGACAATGATCACATTCAGTGAACAACGTAAAGAAAAAAGTGGCAAAAACCTATGCTTTTTCATCATACTGCCGAACAAAAAGTCGAATGGAAATAAAAATAGTATCTCTATATACAAGCTGTCATACAGCTCCATCAGCGATGAAATGAGAAAGTTATAGCTCTCAGAATACAATAATGCAAAAACAACTCTTTTTTTTTATAAAATAGTTTTGTGTAAAAGCGACAAAACATAAAAACAAGATATAAATGTGGTATCGCTGTAATCATACCGACCTGAAGAATAAAGCTGCCTAATCAATTTTACTACACGCGGAACAGCATAAAAAAAAAACAATTCCTGAATTGCTGTTTATTGTTTATTCTGCCTCCCAAAAATCGGAATAGAAAGCGATCAAAAAATGTCACGTGCCCGAAAATGGTACCAATAAAAACGTCAACTTATCCCGCAAGAAGCAAGTCCTCACATGACTGTCGGCCAAAATATAGAATAACTTGTTTTTGCAAACAAAAGCGTTTTTTAGTGTGTGACAGCAGCCAAACATAAAAAAACCCAATATAAATCTGGTATCGCTGTAAATGCACCGACCCGAAGAATAAAAGAATAAAGTCATCTAATCACTTATATTACACGAGGAACAGCGTAAAAATAAATAAAACCAATTTTGCAATGTTCAAACTTTTAATTTTTATGCCCTTAAACCATAGTTATATTACACAAAATAGTTAATGAATAACCTTCACCACATGTCTACTTCACATCAGCATAATTTTTTAAACATTTGTTTTTGTTAAGAAGTTAGAATGGTTAAAAGTTTCTCATTTTTCCAGCAAAATTTACAAAACCAATTTTTTTAGGGACCACATCACAGTGACTTTGAGGGGCCTATGAGATAGAAAATACCCAAAAGTGAGGCCATTCTAAATACTGCACCTCTCAAAGTGCTCAAAACCACTTTCAAAAAGTTTATTAACACATTAGGGGCTTCACTGGAATTAAAGTAATGTGGAAAGAAAAAAATAAAAATTGTACTTTTTCCCACAAAAATATAGCTTTAGCCCCAAATTTCAAAAGGGTAACAGGAAAAAAGCACCATACAATTTGATGTGCAGTTTCTCCTGAGTACACAGGCACCTCATGTGTGGTGGAAAACTACTGTTTGGGTACACGGCAGGGCTTGGAAAGGAAGGAGCGCCATTCTACTTTTGGAGTGCAAAATTGTCTGGAATAGATAGTGGACGCCTTGTCGCATTTGCAGAGCCCCGGATGTGCCTAATCAGTGGAACCCCCCTCTACAAGTGACCCCATATTGGAAACTACACCACCTTAAGGAATTTATCTAGAGGTGTTGTGAGCACCTTGGACCCGCAAGTGCTTCAAAGAATGTTATACCATTGAGCCATGAAAATGAAAAAATACATTTTCAGCAAAAATGTTGCTTCAGCCCAAAATTTTTCATTTTCACAAGGGTAACATGAAAAAATCACATAAAAGTCATGTAAGCCGAGCTCCCAGCAGTGATAGCACAGGATCTGTGCCATGCACTATCACCATAATGTACCCAAACTTCAAAGATCGGGAATCCCTATCCGACCATGATGTATGGGTACGTCAAAGGTTGTGAAGGAGATAATGATCTAAGTCTTCTGATACCCAATCTTAAGGGGATCCTCCCACCCGGCCCACTCGTACCCTTGCTGAAATAAAAAAGTTCTTCACCAGTTCATAGATTCATGACGTCTTTAATTCCCATCCAGGTCCCGATACATTAAGGTGTTTTCAATAGTTTTCTGGAGTAAAACATGTTATTACAGAGGTTGTTCACTACTTTAACACTGATGGCCTATCCTTAGGAAGATAGGCCGGAACTGCTCAGTTACTGAGCTGCACAGCGCAGCTCTGTTGATGGAATAGTGGTTGCGGATGGGTACTGCAGATCCTCCCTCTACTGATTTGAATAAAGGGCAGATATGCAGTACCAGGCCGCGGCCACTATACAGTTGACTGAGCAGTTCCGACCGACACCAGGAATAGCTGATCGGTGGGGCGCCTGGTGTCAAACCCCCCACTGATAAGACTTGATGAGCTATCCATTCCTAAGGCAGTTGTAAGATGCACCTATTTCGTTAAGTGATGTGCAAATCTTAATGAATTACACACAATGGAGGAGAAAGATAAGCACACATGAAAGGCTGCCCTTCGAAAAATAGAAAAGATTTATTGAGAACAACAAACATTTAAAAACAATCATATAGCAAAAACCACCCGTCATACGGTAAACAGCTCAAACCTCTGGTGTGGACAGATATAGAGCAGAAGGGACAAAATATATAACACGGATGTCAAAAAAATAAAAAGAAAGAAAGACCCAGTAAGAATATAATACTAAGTGCTACCAGCAATAAATGAATAAATAATACTGCAAATACAAACGAGTGCAGAAGTATTATACACAATGGAAAAACATGTTCCGAAAGTGACCAAAATAAATGGCAATGGTTAATAAGCAAAGAAGATAAAGTGCATCCGACTATCAAATACTGTAACAAGAGTACTAAAGGGTAACTCCTGAAGCCATATAATACTGGAATTTCCATCAGGACTCATGCAAACTTCTGTGGATCTCGGACCAAAAAATGTGTGGACTGGTCGTTGGTCTCCCAACCCAAGTGTGGCAGCCTCATAGAAATGTATAAAGCCGAGACCCGCGGCCAGTCTGTGCACTGCGGTACGTGAGCGGAGCGAGTTCCATGAGAGAAATTGACATGTTGCGGATTTGAAATACGCACCGCAGGTCAGTTTGCACTAAGTAAAAAAAGCAGAGTGGGCAGGAGACTTCTATAAATCTCATCCACTTTGCTGGAACTGTGGCACTCTGCGCTGCAGGTCAAGGTTATTAATGACACGTTCTAGGCATTATGCGGAAATCATGTAAATGCACACTAGACTACAGAGATCAGGGGATGTTTTCGTGTCATAATTAGTTTGAAAATTTTCCATAAAGCTTAGACCAGACATTGTTATAGGTAATGTGAAAAAATCCTGTAATTTATACTGTATACAGTATGCAAATTGCCTCTTCAGAGAAAAAGAGGACTTGTACTCTACAGCGCCACCTATTGGAAGCAGCAATCCTACAAGTCACAATCAACCCTTTAACGAGTCTTGCAATATGACTTAGGATAAAAGCCAAATCAGAATCTCAATCTGCAGACACGGTGTTTCGGGCTGTTGGCCCTCGTCAGTACAGAGTATGAGATCTGATTTGGCTAGGTGAGAGGCTACAGTAACTCAGTGCTCAAGACATCCCTCCTGCTGCGTCACAAAAAGAAAAAACTAGTCTGCAAGCCTGTCAGCAAGTCCAAGAATGAGCCGCGGCTAAGCTGGTGCGGCTGTTTGGTTTAGAAAGTTGAGTTGTCACCTGATGGCAGGGAGCAGGTGGAGGGCAGCGGGCATGGATTGTTTGACATTAGACCAGTCTCAGCCACTTGCTCCTATCTATCACACAACATATGAAGAGGCTTAAATTGGATTATGAACTTTTTATAGAGGTCGTAAAAAAAGATTAACAAAAAAGAGCTGATTTTTCCAAGAAAGAGTGCCACACATGTCCAAAGGCTGTATCTGGTATTGCAGCTGAATACAAAGCTGGCGTAAAAACAACCAAAAATACACCAAAGAAGACGCTTCAGGAAAAACACCGGCAACGTTTTCCTGAAGCATTTTCTGTTTAAGAAGCTCACTTAGGGGATATTCAAAAGAGCTTTTTCAAGAATTTTTGGAACAGAAAATGAGCGGAAACTCTCCAAATCCTCCTAAAAAAATTAGCGCTTGTGTAGTTTCTACGCCAAAAACTCAGCAAACATACTCAGTGGAAACACATCCTTAGGCTATGAGCACACAGAGTTTTTTTAGGACGTTTTGGAGCAGAAACTCCAAAGCTTTGAGGACTTTGGAATTTTTGAGGGAGATTTTGAGAGTTTCCTCCCAGTTTCTGCTCCACAAAGACTCAGTGAGCACATACCTATTCAGTCAAAACTAAGCAGAAACTCTCAAAATCCTCCTCAAACTTGGAGGTTCTGCTCAGTTTCTGCTCCAAAAACTAAACCAAAAGATAGGTGGAAAAATCTGATGAGGATTTCAAGAGGAATCTTCTTAAAAAATGCTCCACTTTTTGGGCATTTTCTTTTTCTCAAAGCGTTTTTTTTTCGAGGTTTTTGAAGTGTTACTCCACACTGTATTTTGCATCCTTTTGACTTGAAAGTGTCAAATTTAGAGTGGCTACCATAAGAAATCCAGCGTTAAGGAGGGGACATGTCACTTCTTTTTTCCCCACAGTGGATTTCAAAACCTCGTTAGAAAAAAAACTCTCAAAAAACTCACCATATGAAGACTAGAGTAGATGTTCTACTTAAATAACTAGGAAGAGTATTCAAATGAGGAGTTGAGGCGATTTTTAAGAAGGATTTTGGAATAGATCGGCTTCAAAATTCTCTTCTAAAAACTATTTGAACCTAGCCTTAGGGTAAGCGCACAAGGTGTCTTTTTGAGGAGTTCCCCTGAAAAAGCGCCCCCCTAAAATGAATATAATACACAGCACTCTCAAAATGACATTTGTATTGATGCCTTCAACCTACCGATACAAAATCAATATCTCCGTTCCATTAATAACGCTTTGTCCTACTAAAAATGACCCTACTAAAAAGGGTTGTATGCACGAGGCGTTCCCTTTGAAGAAGCTGTACAGCTCAATCTATGTTACATAATAATCTCAGTCAGTCCCAGATCACTACATCTGCTACAGGAGCTGGAAGACATGAAATCGTGCATTTACTGTCCTAAACTGGATTTTGATTGATGAGGCCCATTCTGTTCCCATTTGTATTCTGACAGGCTCAGTAATAAATCAGGCAGAAGAAACGCTTCCCTTCTGTCCATTTGTATCTGCCTTCAGTCAAACGGCTCCATGTCACCAGCACTGACAGATCGCATCTGGATTTTCTTACTATTGTCAGTATCTGTACTGCCCTCATTATCTCAATCTTATTATTTACTTTCCAGATGATCCTAAGATTTGCTTTCTAATGATTTCTTTCTTTCTTTCTTTTTTTTTTTTAATATCCTTCCTCCGGCGCCAATTGACCCAGGAGCCTCTGATGTAAGCACTGCATTGATGCTCACGTCTGCTGGCTGTGACTTTTACTATTGTGCTTGTATCCTGAATAAAAAAATGCAGAAATTTTCTAGTGATATTTTAAAGCATATTATTGTATGTGAGTATATAAATCAGGAAAATCGGCTTAACTTTTGAAGTAAATCGTGTTAAAGGAGTTGTCTTGTGCGGCTCACTTCCACATCAGGAGGTGAGCGGCATTATGGCCTCCTGATACGGAAATGAGCTTATGCACTTGAAAAATGCAGGCTGTGCACATGCTTAAGTGATATTTTCGTTAAAGTATGCAAGCTCATAACCTGTGTCAGGGGTCCTCAATGTCTTAGGAGTCTCCACACTAAAATTAAGAACAATTCACTGAAAAGGACATTAAATTTAAAGAGGTTGTTGACTACTTTTTGATTGATGACCTATCCTTAGAACAGGTCACCAATGTCAGATCGGCCAGGGTCGGACACCCGGCACCCCCATCGATCAGCTGTTATCAGTGTCGTCGTTGTCAGCCGCCGGCCGGAAGTACTCACTTGCGGAGATGCTCCGTTTACTGATAGTGGCCGTCGCAGGGTACTACACATCCGCCTCCTATTCAAATCAATAGCATGTGTAGTACCCTGTGGCGGGTACTATCAGAAACAAGTACTTCCAACCAGGCAAACAAGTACTTCCAGCCGGCAGCCGCCGCCACCGAGAACAGCTGATTGGCGGGGGTGTCGGACTCTGACCAATTAGATATTGATGACCTATTACAAGGATAGGTCATCGATGTAAAAGTAGTGGACAACCTCTTTAAATGTATCACAGAAAAAAGGTCAAAAGGTCATACTTACCAATACCTGGCTACAATACCAATATACTGCAAGATGCAGATAGGTCTCACTGATCTATGGTGGAGTTAGCCAAGTATCAGCTAGTAGGGCCTCTTTATTCTGTAATGGGTTTGGATTTGCTGACCTTTTCACTTAATTATGTTGTCTCCATATAAAAATTAGCTGAATAAAGTGTGTGGGAGCATGAAGTCAGTCAGCATCAGGAAATAGCTAAAATAAAAAGTATAATTAGAGGCTAGAGAAGTGCTGGGCATGACCTTCCAAGGTAATAAGGTTGGGTTGACACATTGGGAAGCATGAAAGCTGTGGAGCTACAACAACATTATCAACATTATCAACATTATCAAAAGGAATCCAAAGTAAAAAGTTGCGTACAGTTGAATAAATGTGGGCCTTTTTATTCAGTACTAATTTTATGGTCTTTACAAGTGGGCTTGTCTCACAGGATCCTCTGGGGCGTGTCTTTAGGCTGCTCTGAATAATTACCTTGTGAGCCACGCCCACTAAGTGAAGACCACAAAAAATAGCACTAAATAAAAAGGCGCGTTAGATAGGGGGAAGGGGAAGTAGGAGAAGTGTGGATATATAGAAAAATTTAAAATTCATAACCTTTATTAATTTATTAAATCTTAAAATACAAAATATCTAATGCATCTGTAGATTAAATAAGATGCATTAGATATTTTGTATTTTAAGATTTAATAAATTAATAAAGGTTATGAATTTTAAATTTTTCTATATATCCACACTTCTCCTACTTCCCCTTCCCCCTATTTAACATGATTATTTTTGGTGGTGTACACCTGTGGATATAGATCTGATGAGAATAGACCATCTCCTTGACTAAATAAAAAGGCCATATCTCTGGAACCGTATGGAGGAATCAAGAAAAAAATCAGTGCATACTGTGGAGAGCAGCAGAGCAAAGTAAGAATAAAAACTAACTTTTTTTTACCTGGTGACAAATCCACTTTAGGAAAAAGCACTGAACTACTTCCTTTCTTCTGGCAGCGTCTTTCCACTTCTATGTGACGCGCCCCCTGGGCCATATTCTTTAGGGGGAATATCCGGAGCCGGATCAGATGGGAGTTGTAGTCTTCCGAGTGGCTGTGACCCGGTCCGTGCCCAGGGTGTCAAACTCAGTTGTATGTGGCAGTCCTACAGATGTTATTAAGTTCTTTATTGTCGACTACGCCACCCGTTGTATTGCGGTCACTATGGCCGCCGCTGCAGCAGGGTCCGCTGAGGCTGATGGTGTAGGTGCAGCTTTTGGTGGTATAACCCCCAACGGGTGGGGTATAGCCTCAGGGGGTCAGGTGCAGAGGATGGGGGTTGTGGTGGTGCAGCATAGATGTGAAAGGAAGACAGAGTCGGGTTGTGCAGTTTTAGGGTATTTACTCACTGCTGATGTTCCGGTCACTCCAGCTTCCAGTGACCACCCGAGCCGTGCTGCGTCCACCAGGTCCTGGATCCAGCCAACCCCCAAACAAGTCCGGAGCGTGACCCTGAGCTCTCCTTCCGTCCTTTCCTCTGGCCGTCCCCACTAGTGATCCACCCAGGTCCAGCTCCCTCGGGCCTTCTGTTGGGACACCCTTGGCCTTGGGTTCCCTGACCCTCCACGTGGTATGCCTTCGGGGTGGATGTGGTGGGTGGCCGTGGCAGACGCTGCCCACGGCCTCCGGTCTCTGGCTAGGGTGTGCTTTGGCCCCCACCAGCTTGGGATCCGGTACCCTTTTGCCAACTCTTCACCCGCTGATGGACTTTGGGTTCTCAGAGTTCCTTTTCTGTTTCCCCCTCTGGGTCTTTCTTGCTTTCTCCTCTCTCTCTCTCTGGGGCTTCTCTGCTCCTCTTCCTGACTCTGACAGACTGACCGATTGTGGCAGACTGACTCCTCTGCAAAGACTGACTGACCCTGTTCTTTGATGGTGCCCACCTTATATACACCCTCTATGTGTGAGCTCAGGTGACCAGCACCCAATGAGCTCCTATCTTTACCCAGGCTGCTCCCCCTATCTGCCCCTACACTACTTGGGATGTACCACCCCCCTCCCACTCCAGCCAGGAACAGACTCGGTCGTACCTGCACATTTCTAAGTGGGAGTACCGTCGGTCTGCTCCTCGGAAATGGGATGTGTGTAGTGCATGCAGCCTACCGAGCTCAGATCCACACTCCATCCTTACCCGGGAGTGGAATATCACACCTCTGGGTTGAGGTGCAATACCCCTGTAGCAGCCGAATCCTCAGGGTGCTACATTCCCCCCTGGTAAATCACAGCACGTCCTCGGGCTGTAAGAACAAAACACCAAAAACATACAAATTTTTGCATAAACATATAAAACATCATATATATATATATTAATAAAACTTTTCATATAAAACTTTCTCGTCGCCTCTGGCTCCTCCTCCGGTCACTGTGCAACTTGTGACCGGGTAAAGTGCGACAGTCTCTCTAGACAAATGGTTTTCCTATAAAACCGGTAGGGGGCGCTTTAGGACGCGCAACTATATACAGGGGTAGTGGCCGCTCTCAGTCCTCGGCCAGGTATTGGGGAGGAATGACCGCTCTCAGTCCTCGGTCAGTGGGATTTAGGGAATTACGGGTAACAGTTCACACATGCTGGTCCCAACGGGGACTACATTAGCAACAGTAACAGTTTCAGTTCACGGTGCCCCGACGGGCAACTATATACAGCTTCTACTCTGCTGTACTTAACGACGGCGTCCTCCTGCTCTTTCTTTATGGTTACCTCTAACTCTAGTTTCAGACCCGTCCGGGTCCTCTTGTTCTTCCTCCTCACACCGCAGCTCTTCCTCCGTCAGGCGATGCACATGGAGGGCGTAGGGTCCTTTGGCACACTTGTGCCGGGTGAAGGTGACCTCGTCCCCGATGTAAAGGTCACGACCTCTGTGTCCCTCCGGTAGGTGGGACTCAACGTCTCTCCTGGTCACGAAGACGTCGCCTAGGGTGCGGTGGTCTCGGATGAAGCCCCACCCATGCTGCATGTTAAACTTTATCACAGTCCCGGTGGTGCGGGGACTATGCGCTGCACGGGGGTCTCTCCTGGCCCGGCTCTTCTGCTCCGCGCTCCTTATTTGAGCTTGCTGTTCCCGGACCCGCCTCTCTCTCCGCTCCCTCTCAAAGTCCTCGAGCTGTTGGCGGCAGCACTCAGCACGCTCCGCTGCAGCTGCCCGAGTCTCTTGAGTGAACCCCATGAGATCTTCTCCGGTGGGGTCCCACTCAAACTGCGCTTCTGCTAGCGGGGGCGAGATCCTCTTTACGGGCTTTGGAGCCGGGATCAGGGGTTCATCCAGGGGTCTCTCTCTCCGGAGTCGGGGATGGTGGAACTCCGGTGGCCATATAAATGGCTGCCCATCCGGGCACGTATGCTGGGCGTACAGGTCCTCTCCCAGATGCGGCACTCTTGGTCTTATGGGCGCGGTGGTGTTAGCGCCCGGGTTGCCCGGGCCTTGCGGCCAGGCCTGGGGTATCTGGAAGGTAAAGGGCACCGTAAGGACGGCGGCACCCTGGGCTACTTGGCCCTGCGACCAGGCCGGGGGCTCCGCGGAGGTAGGGGGCGCTGTTGGTATTGCGGCGCCCGGGGGTACTAGGCCTTGCGACCAGGCTGGTGGTACTTCCTGCTTGGTCACGCTCGGGGTCGAGGCGTGTGACGTCACAGGGGTCGCGGCTCCTGTTTGAGGCCTAGTCTGCGGCGGTGACGTTGCAGCGACGGGCACGGCAGGATAGACTTCGGGCTCTGCGACGGGGAGCTGGGGCAGGTACGCGGTTTCCCGGTTTGGGGTATAGACGTCCCCTTTACCTGCCTCCACTCGTTCGGCTCCCTTCTCGGTGCCGTCTCCGGCCTTCAATCCTCCCGCGCCATCCTCAGAGGCGGTCTGTTTCCTCGTCTCGGGTGGCGTGCTCCGCTGACAGGTCTCGGTCTGCTGGGCCATCTCACGGCTCCACTCCGCCAACGTCTCTCGCTGCACCCGGGCCATCCTCCTTGCGAGGCCCTCCAGAGCGGTCTGTGCACACTCCCGGTCTCGGGGGAGCTGTGCTAGGACCTCCACTAGGCCTAGTGGGGTCGTTGCTTCCAGCAGGCTCCTGACCAACGGGTCGGTGCTGCTCTGCTCTCCTTCAGTTGTCTCCAGCAGGCTCCTGGCCAGCGGGCCGGTGCTGCTCTGCTTTCTCGCCATCTCCGGGTAAGCTCCTCCGATACTCTTCTCCAGGCTTCTTGCCTCCGGGTGCGCTCGCTCTCGACTGCTCCAAGCGACACCCATCTTTGTTCTCTCCTTTCGTCTCCTCCCCCTTCGAGGGCGGTCCCGGGGCCACTTGGTGATTGTCAGCTCCAGGGGCTGTTCTTTCACGCTGACAGACACCTCTAGCATCACAGTCTCTGTTGGTGGGGGCGGTTTCCACTTTTGGCACCATTTTCGGTCCTGGCCCACGATGGGAGGTGGCCTCTTGCCATCCTCTGGCACGCCCATAATGGCGTCCGCTCTTCCAAGGCGGGAAACCTTTGGAAATGGCGGGAATCGTCTCCCAGTGGCGGGAAACTCTGCAGATGGCGGGAAAAAGCTGTTAATGGCGGACAACCGGCGGGAATCGACCTGTGATGGAGTCCGATGGCGGGGACCCTCCGGAACCGGCAGGAGACTTCTTTTTGAGGTAAACTCGTTCTTTTCTTCAGGCACGCAGTACCTGGTTGTTGCGGGCACGTAATCCTGCCGACTACGCCAAAGTTGACGCGCCCCCTGGGCCATATTCTTTAGGGGGAATATCCGGAGCCGGATCAGATGGGAGTTGTAGTCTTCCGAGTGGCTGTGACCCGGTCCGTGCCCAGGGTGTCAAACTCAGTTGTATGTGGCAGTCCTACAGATGTTATTAAGTTCTTTATTGTCGACTACGCCACCCGTTGTATTGCGGTCACTATGGCCACCGCTGCAGCAGGGTCCGCTGAGGCTGATGGTGTAGGTGCAGCTTTTGGTGGTATAACCCCCAACGGGTGGGGTATAGCCTCAGGGGGTCAGGTGCAGAGGATGGGGGTTGTGGTGGTGCAGCATAGATGTGAAAGGAAGACAGAGTCGGGTTGTGCAGTTTTAGGGTATTTACTCACTGCTGATGTTCCGGTCACTCCAGCTTCCAGTGACCACCCGAGCCGTGCTGCGTCCACCAGGTCCTGGATCCAGCCAACCCCCAAACAAGTCCGGAGCGTGACCCTGAGCTCTCCTTCCGTCCTTTCCTCTGGCCGTCCCCACTAGTGATCCACCCAGGTCCAGCTCCCTCGGGCCTTCTGTTGGGACACCCTTGGCCTTGGGTTCCCTGACCCTCCACGTGGTATGCCTTCGGGGTGGATGTGGTGGGTGGCCGTGGCAGACGCTGCCCACGGCCTCCGGTCTCTGGCTAGGGTGTGCTTTGGCCCCCACCAGCTTGGGATCCGGTACCCTTTTGCCAACTCTTCACCCGCTGATGGACTTTGGGTTCTCAGAGTTCCTTTTCTGTTTCCCCCTCTGGGTCTTTCTTGCTTTCTCCTCTCTCTCTCTCTGGGGCTTCTCTGCTCCTCTTCCTGACTCTGACAGACTGACCGATTGTGGCAGACTGACTCCTCTGCAAAGACTGACTGACCCTGTTCTTTGATGGTGCCCACCTTATATACACCCTCTATGTGTGAGCTCAGGTGACCAGCACCCAATGAACTCCTATCTTTACCCAGGCTGCTCCCCCTATCTGCCCCTACACTACTTGGGATGTACCACCCCCCTCCCACTCCAGCCAGGAACAGACTCGGTCGTACCTGCACATTTCTAAGTGGGAGTACCGTCGGTCTGCTCCTCGGAAATGGGATGTGTGTAGTGCATGCAGCCTACCGAGCTCAGATCCACACTCCATCCTTACCCGGGAGTGGAATATCACACCTCTGGGTTGAGGTGCAATACCCCTGTAGCAGCCGAATCCTCAGGGTGCTACATATGCTTTTTGCACCTTAATTTATGCAAACAATTGCTTAATAGGGAATAATATGTCGGCATCTGTCATCTTTAACAATAACGTGTCGGAGTAATCTCTGTTGTTTGCAACGTAAAGTTTTCATTGTCAGTAAGACAGTCAGTATTTTATTGCGTCTTAGTGTCAGTGTCAGTTTTGCCAATAATGTAAAACATAAGATACATAGAAATCAGCTTCATTATTTAATATAAGGGAACAGAAAGACCTAGATAAACTGAGGAAAAACATGGCAGATGAATCTAAATTTTGATAACTGATTTAGGCATTCTGTCCACAAGTAAGCTAAGCAGCAGTACTCAATGTCAAGCAGCAGCTGCAAAAGCAAACAAAATTTTAGGCTGCATTCCCATGATGAGTACTTGGTGAGTCTTTGATGTTGCAGATTTTCTGTTTTCTGCTGCCTTTCTGCACCTACTGTGTAAATTAGTTTCCTTATGTTTTTTTTTATTGTATTTTTTTGTGGGTTTTTTTTCTTTGGTTTTTATTGCTGCAGTTTTTGTCTCTTTTCAGAATGACATTTTAAATAAAGACACTTTTTTATACTTCCTGATATTTAGCTTTGATAAGACTGTATTGATAGTCAGGTGTGGATAACGTGTATTTTACTTGTGGATTTTCCGCACCTAATACAATTTTATGGAGAAAATCCACTAATGAAATTCAGTGTACTGCAAGAGAAATTGGCATGTTGCGGATTTCAAAAATTCACTGCAGGTCAGTAAGTTAGTTTATGCAGCGTAAAAAGGACAGTGGATATGAAATTTCAATAAATCCTTTCCACTTTACTCTTACTATAAGACGCTACATTTTTCGAGCCGCAAAAGTATGCAAAAGCTCAAAAGCTCCTACACAGTATTTATTGGCCATGATTCCTCAAGGCAGGCGATTTTTTTATTTTTTCTCCAGTTTTCATGAGGGGGCATGTAGGAGTCAGACGCTACAGATTTCACTAGGATGCATGCGTCTCCTAATGAATCAGGAGCATCTGACGAGAGTTGCATAAGTAACACCACAGCTTGTTATGAATTAGACCTACCGCGCTCCCGTTTTGCCCATTTTGGTGGAGTTTGGAGAAACTGGCTTGAAGACACCTAAAGTTGCAAATTTTTTGAGCATCTGAGAGTTTTTTGTGACTTTCCAAAGCAATTTACACTGGACTTCTTGTTTTGATGAATGGAGGCCAATGTGTAGCTTTGTCATCATAAAAGGAGAGGAGCCCAAATACATTTCTTGCACACGGGCCCCAAGCTGTCAGTGCCCACCCCTTATTCCTTCCAAGAACTGTACATAAAACAAGGAGACTGCAGGGCAGTCTGACCCTTAGTCAGCTGCCTCTGACTGAGGTGCCCTGCTATAAGGGGTTAAAATCCCCTGTATTCTCATGTCCCCTCCTCCGGCTTTGGCCTGCCCAATGGTTCGCTGTTTCCTGTCCTCCTCCCATTCCCTTTCATATAAATGTCCCTGTGTGTCATCTTCCGGTCTCTCCCCACAGCGTGGGACCCAGAGACTGGTTGTCTGCTGGTGAGAGACCGGTAAGATGGCAGACAGTGACAGCCTTGCCCAGGCTATACGAGAAAAGATCAGAAGGGAGGGGAACGCCTGCCTTACCTGCATACTTGGTGAGCCGGGTGCTCCTCCTCCCCAGCAGAATAAAGACCCCTCTGGCGGCCGGCGGCCCGCTCGGCGAATCTGCCCGCCAGTGAGACTCAGCCCCAGTGGTGTCTCATTCCGGCGTGTGCACAAGAAGGCTGTGCGCGCGCCGGCGGTGAGATCATCCTCACAGCGGGGCGTAATGGCGGCGGCTGTAAGCCTTACATGCTTAGAAGGCAACACAGTGCCACCACCGCCACTGTCAGGCGTGGCACTTCCTGCGCCGGGTCTGTTCGTGGCCTCGCCCACCCGCCATCATGATTTCTCCTCGGCTGCTGCACACGGTGTGTGCAGCAGCTCAGGACAGGCCCCTCCCTCCTCATTCTCGGCGCCAATTTTAAATAAAGCGCCACTCACCATCCCTCACAAGGTACCCGCGGCTGCTGCATGCTGTCTTTCAGGTATCGCAGATTCGGCAGTTCCAACCCCCACCTCACAGCCCAATAAAACAGTACCTCCCTCACAAAAGTTTTTTCAAGGGGCCAATAATCGCTGCATGCTGCAGAGCATTGCAGAGCCCCCTCTTTACTCCTCTGTTTGCCCCACTTTACAAAGGCAGCCTGCTTTTGTAGCCATGGGTGGCCATGCTAGTTGCAGCTCTTCCTCTCTTGAGGAGGCTGCCAGTAATACACAACAGCCGGCACCCTCATGCGTATTAATCCCCCCCCGCCTCCACCACTGCCAATCAGCTATCCATCACAGTCAGAGATTTTAGCCACGTCATCAACCCCACCTTCCCCACAGCCCCCACCCATCCCGCAGGTTCTAGCCCCCCTTCCTAACCTCCCTGACCCAATCATCTCTTCCACAGCACCTTTGGTGCCCTCTGGCTCTGATATGGCATCTATTCCCATTGCTGGTCCATCCGCGGGTGCAGGATCTCCGGCTCTTCATCGCCGCCACCGCTGGCGCGGTACCCGCACCGCAGATTCTTCATCCCCTTCAACTTCCTGCAGCCCAGTTCCACGCAGACATTCTAAAGAGTCGCATAAATGTCGTACCAGGCATTCTTCACATAGCTCAAGATCAGCCAGAAGGAGCTACCGCTCTAGGTCCTCGCGCTGGCGTTCACCGTCATCTACGGACGAGTCGTCTAACTCTTCAGCTGATTCGCAGAGAGGTTCACATCGTCGTTCACGGCGCCATGACAGGTCACCCGGACTTCCTCAATGTCAGGATGTTATGATCGCTCCCACTTCAGTTCCCGTCCTGACGATTCAGCAAGGCTGTGGTGAGTACCAATATTCTGGGGCTTGGGGGGATGGTTCATCACCGGTAGTTAATGCAGAACCCCCCGATTCAGCGGGATCCCACCCCGGTCCAGGCTAGCATACATAAAGATGTTTTCTTCTGTGGTATTTCCCCATTAGGATCTCACTTAGATGAGGAAACTCAAAATAAAATTTGGTCAAATGAATACATTGATATTTGGTCACTGATTTTCACTGACCAACACACTATTGACAAGGAACGCCGTGTTGCCGATAGACCTTAGGACCGCAAACCGAAGGTCGCGAGGACTATGAATAATTGGCTTCAGGCCTTCTTTGTTATGGGATGTATCATGGGTCAGAGGCACCCCATCTGGGATAGGGGGTAAAAGCCACGGATACATGGCTCAGACTAATGATGGCCCAAAAGGCATCATCTTCCTTTCAGTCAACGGCCCCTGGCCCCCTCGCTGGTCCCAGGTCAGCGGCCGTTCGCAGACCGGGCACATGCTGGCTTTTCAATGAGGGGCACTGCCGTTTTTACGGACTTTAAATATAAGCATGAGTGTTCCACCTGCGAAGCCCCCCATGAAGCCATTAAATTTTCCCGCCCCTCCACAAAGTTTCCAACAATGCCCTCTGGTCAATCTGAAAAAAAGGACTCCAGTGAGCGTGTCCGAGATGGGGTCTTGGCTCGACCCGTACCCCAATAAAGAGGCAGGGGCCCAATTCCGCTTTGGTTTCACATTTGGTTTCTTTATTCCTTTCACTTTCAGCAGGTTTCCCTGTCTGTCTTCAAATCTAAAATCTGCCAGAGATTTCCCTCAGATACTGTCTGAGAAGCTTCAAAAAGAAATATCTTTGGGAAGAATTAAGGGTCCTTTTTCAACCCCTCCGTTTTACAATCTACGGGTATCTCCGCTAGATATTGTACCAAAGAAGGAGAGTGGAAAGTTTAGTTTGATTCACCACCTTTCACATCCTAAGGGTTCCTCTGTTAATAACGGCATTTCTGATAGTGACGCGTCTGTCACATATGTTTCCTTTGATAGAGCAGTCGCCCTGGTCAGGGATGCCGGTCAAGGAGCTTTAATGGCAAAATCTGACATTGAGTTGGCTTTTCGCCTCTTGCCGGTTCATCCTGACTATCATCACCTCTTAGGTTGCTTGGTGGACGGGCAATACTACTACGACACTTGCCTTCCAATGGGTTGCGCCATTTCTTGCCATTATTTCGAACTGTTTAGCTCCTTCCTTGAATGGGTCCTTAAGTATGAAACAAATTCCTTTTCAATCATTCATTATCTTGATGATTTTTTGTTTGTTGGCCCTTGGGATTCTAGTTCTTGTCAATATTTGTTGAACACTTTTTGTTCTTTTATGTCTCGTTTTGGAGTTCCCCTTTCCATTGAAAAAACTGTCGGACAACGTCTTCTCTATCTTTCCTTGAAATTGACTCAGTAGAAATTATTTTTCGTCTGCCGAGGACAAGATTTCAAAATTATTATCTATCATTAAAGGTTTTTTCGCTGTCAAAAGCATCACTCTGCGTCAAATGCAGTCCCTGTTGGGCCTCCTTGTTTTTGCATGTCGGATCATGCCCATGGGAAGAATTTTTTTCTTGCCGTCTGTCCCTACTACTAAAGGCATAAAGCTTTCCCATCACCGTCTCCATATAACCCTCCCTTTGCGGGCTGACCTGGTGGTTTGGAGACAGTTTCTCTCCTCTTACAATGGTCGTACTTGTTTCCAGTCAGCAGAGTCTTCTAACGAGGATCTGTCTCTTTTTTCTGATGCCTCAGGATCCTTAGGTTTCGGTGTGATTTTTGGAGACCAGTGGTGTGCTGAAAAGTGGCCCGAGTCCTGGCACTCCAGGGACTGGGTTAAAAATCTTACATTGCTGGAACTTTTCCCCATTGCCGTTGCAATTTGCATCTGGGGCCCCCATTTGCGCAATAAGCTTTTCTGCTTTTGGTCTGATAACATGAGTGTAGTCCATGCGATAAATCATCTTGCATCCTCGTCCATTCCGGTGATAAAAGTAATTAGGTTTTTAGTATTACAATGTCTATCTTTCAACATATGGTTTCGGGCACGCCATATTCCTGGTTCTATGAATGTTGTCGCTGACTCACTTTCGCGTTTTGATTTTCAGAGATTTCGACAGCTGTGTCCCAGTGTCCAGTCGGAGGATCTCCCATGCCCATCCAGTGTATGGGAGGTTGTGGAGAACAGCTAATGCTGCTGGTCAGATCATCGGTTGCCCCAGCGACTTGGCGGGCTTACGGTAAGGAATGGAATGAGTGGCTTGTATTCGTAGGTAACAAACCGGTTTCCTCTTCTAACTCTGCCCGTTTAGAAGTTACTATAGAGTATCTTCTTCATCTTCACAGTACTTGTGCCTCAGGTGCGGTTGCCCAAATCCATTTGTCAGGTTTGTCTTTTCACTTTCAGCTTCGTGAATGGGTGGATGTGACAAAAAAATTTATTATACGGCAGGCTGTTAGGGGCTGGAGCAGGAGTCACCCCCGGTAGGAGAGAAGACGGCCCATTTCCTTTAACCTCCTTAAGCTCTTCATCGAGTGCACCTCCGCCCTCTGCTCCTCTCCTTACGAGGTGTCTTTATTTTCAGCCTCTTTTGGTCTTGCATTCTTTGGTGCATTTCGCATTAGTGAGTTGGTATCAGCTTCTAAGCGCAGCCCAGGAGGCCTACGCCACGATGATGTATCCTTTTGTCAGGGTGGCTTACGTGTTCGTATACGTAAATCTAAAACAGACCTTTCAGGCGCAGGGACATGGGTCCCTTTGTTTTCCATTCCAGGCCCGATATGCCTACTAACTTTAGTGACGAATATCCTTCAACACAGACGCTGCGGTCATTCATTTTTGTCCCATGAAGACGGTTCCCCGCTGACAAAGTTTCAATTTCATTCCCTGTTTCATAAAGGCCTGGGTCTACTAGGTCTTCCCCCGAAAGATTTTGGCACCCACTCATTTAGAATTGGGGCGGCTACCGAAGCTGCTCGAGCAGGTTTATCCAATGTCGAGATTCAACGGATTCGCAGGTGGCGTTCTGCTTGCTTTGCGAAGTATATCAGACCGGATTTGCTAATTTAATAACATAATTTTTTCCCTTAGGTGCTACCAGACCTACTGTGTGGATCCTAGGTCACTCCTACATTTTCTGGGCCGCCCAAAGAGCAGACAATCGTCCAGGAGGAAGAGGCCTCCGTTTCCGGGGTTTGGAGGTGTTTTGGACAGACATTCGTGGCCTAACCTGGTCTCAAGTTCTACCAGAGATTGTGAGGATTTCCCAGCCTGCCTCCTCCCCCGTCAACCTTGTTCTTCATACTGGCGGGAATGACCTCTGCTCCTTCCGCCTTGCCGAGCTGCTGATGATGATGCGGTCTGATGTGGACAAGTTCCACTGCTTCTTCTCAGAGCTAGTTTTGGTTTGGTCTGAGGTTATTCCTCGCATTGTGTGGCAGGGTGCTAGGGAGTCGGCGGCTGTTGAACGCTCTCGCAGAACCCTCAATGCTTGCATGTCCCGCTTTGTGCGTTTCAAAGGGGGTGTTGTTATACGACACTGCCAGCTTGAAGGGGACATTTCTAGGCTCATGCTTAATGATGGTGTCCATCTCACCGATATCGGCCTGGATATTTTCCTGTCCGGCATCCAGGATGGTATTGAGCAGGCATTGATGCTAATGGGTGGGGGTCAGAGCGCAGTTTAGCCCTGCACCCCTCCTTGGCGGTCAATTATGGTATTTTATGTTTTAATGGTTATTCTCGCCAGGAATCCGGCTATTTTGCACTTATAGTGCTACTGGAACAGAGATGTTCCTTAACCGTTTACATCCATTTTTGCTGTGACCGACCTCCATCCATTAAAAGGAGCTGTTTTAAAAGTTATATATTGTGTGGTCTTGTTTATTCATGGGAATATTGCTGTTGTGTGCCTTGGGTCTCATCAGTCATTCATGACATTCTTTACAGTTAAAGTACTATAGTATACCCTAACACAAGAGGTAGTGACTATGTCAGCATTCTAATAAGAGCCTGGTTTCTCAAAATAAATGGTATTAACCGGTTCCCGACCGCCCACTGTAGATAAACGTCGGCGCTTGCCGGGCTCTGTGCAGTGCCGACGTTTAAAAACGGTGGGTGGTCTCGCAGTGCTCAGGACCCCCAGGGTCCTGCAAGCACTGCGATTCCGGTGCAGAGCGTTAGCTCTGACAGGGTACATCATCGGGACCTGATTAGATCAGGTCCCAGTGATGTTAACCCTTTGCTGTCTTCTATATGCTGTGATCTATAGTGATCACGGCATATAGGAGACAGCAGGAAGAGAGGGGGTCGTCTTACTTACCTCCGAAGACCTCCGTTTCGTTTGAGGACCTGGGGTTGCTATGGCAGCTGGAGGTCACATGACCGCCTCCAGCTCTGCCATATATGGTGTCCTTCCTGTCTGACTTCAGCCTGTATGTAGCTGAAGTCAGACAGGAGACTCTGACTGAAACAGTCAGTGAAGATCTCATATAATGTAATATATGTGTATTACATTACATGAGATCAGTGATCAGAAAAATAAAAATTAATGTCCCATACAGGGACTAAGTAAAAATGTAAAAAAAAGTAAAAAAAAAGTTTTTAAACTATTAAAAAAAAAAATCACAAAATAAATAAAAATAAATAAATAAAATATTAAACCAATAAATCCGTAAATTATTACAAAACCAAAAAAAGTACACATATTTGGTATCGCCGCGTCCGAAACAACCTGAGCTATTAAACTGTCACACTAATTAACTCCTTCTGTGCACACCGTAATAAAAATAAATAAAAAACGAAGCAAAAAAATATGCTTTTTGATCATATCGCCAAACAAAAAGTGGAAAAAAATGCGATCAAAAAGCAGAATAGAAATAAAAATGGTACCACTGAAAACGTCATCTTGTTCCGCAAAAAAACGCCGCCATACAGCTCCATCAGCCAAAAAATAAAAAAGTTATAGCGCTCAGAATAAAGCAATGCAAAAAAAATATTTTTTTTTCTATAAAATTGTTTTATTGTGTAAAAGCGCCAAAACATGAAAAAAATACAGTAAGTGTAGTATCGCTGTAAACGTACTGACCCGAAGAATAACGCTGCCTGATCACTTTTACCACACGCAGAACGGCATAAAAAAAAACTCAAAAAACAATTCCTGAAGTGTTTGTTTTTGTTAACTTTACCTCCCAAAAAACGGAATAGAAAGCGATCAAAAAATGTCACGTGCCCAAAAATGGTTCCAATAAAAATTTCAACTCGTCCCGCAAAAAACAAGCCATCACATGACTCTATCGGCCGAAATATGGAAAAATTATAGCTCTCAAAATATGGTGATGCAAAAACTAGATTTTGCAAAAAAAGCGTATTTTAGTGTGTGACAGCTGTCAGTCATAAAAACCCGATATAAATCTGGTATCTCTGTAATCGCACCGACCCGAAGAATAAAGTAATCTAATCAGTTATATCACACTAGGAACGGCATAAAAAATAAATAAAACAAATATTATTCACCTGCTACTGATTTGTTTATTATGTCTCCCAAAGATCCCAGTAAGGCTCTGCTCACATTTATCCTGTGCTCTGCGCTGAGCACTTACACCAGAGTTTCCGTGTAAATCTCTGAAATACGTGATTCAGACGGAACCCATGATGGAAGATTCCCTGTAATGAGGCAGATATAGGCCACTGTGGATGCCGTCTAGCCTGGGATCCCACGGTGTCATTTGTTTTAGGCGTGCATAAAAGTGCGGTTGGCCACAGTTTTGTGCACTTCTGAAAAAAAGGACACCACTAAACAGAGGCCAGACGGAGTCCAGAGTAACTCTGCTGCCTCATTACAGTGAATGGATCCTGCAGGGGTTTCATCTCAATTACATCACTTGGAAAATTAGATGGAAACCCCGATGTAAGTGCTCAGCCTAGAGCGCCGGATAAATGTTACGTAAAATGTTCCCAATAAAAGCTTCAACTCAGTCCTCAAAAAAAGCTAGTCCCCACTCAGGTCCATCATCTGTTAAAAATATAAGGGACTTCCAAGTTACTGGTAGCAGAAAGGCTCTGGAAAAGCAAAATGGTCCTTGCCCCCCAAAAGAAATTCAGAAAATTTTGTGCTCCCAAATCCAAATGCCTATTCTACAATAATTTGTTCTCCAATTGTCAAATAGCGCTCCTTCCCCCTCAAATCTCACCGTATGGCTAAGTGGTACGATACAGCCACATATGGGGTATTGACACTTTTAGAAGAAATTGTGTGACACATTTCGGCACCATTTTTACCCATTGCCCTGTGTGAAAATGTAAAATCTGAGGGTAAAACATTTTTTTGTGGTAAAAATATAATTATGCTTTTTTCACTGCCCAATGGTATAAATTTAAAAATTAAAAAATGCTCACTACTTCCCTAGATGAATTCCTTGAGAGGTGTAGTTTACAAAATGGGGTCACTTGTGGGGGTTTCTGCTGTTTTGGCATTTCAGCGACTCTTCAAATGTGACATGGTGTCTGCTGCCTATCCCAGCCAACATAGCGCTTCTTTCTCTTCCGAACCCTGCCGTACACCAAAGCAGTGGTTTTCCCCCACATATGGGGTATCGGCGTACTCAGGAGAAATTGTACAACAAATTTCATGGTGCAATTTATCCTGTTACCCTTATGATAATGCAAAATTAGGGAATGAAAAACATTTTTTATGGGAAAAATGTGAAAATTTTATTTTTACGGCTCAATATTATAAACTTCTGTGAAGCAGCTGGGGGTGCAAGGTGCTCACCACACATCTAGATAAGTTCCCTAAGGGGTATAGTTTCCAAAATGGTGGCACTTGTGGGGGGTTTCCACTGTTTAGGCACATTAGGGGCTCCCCAAATGTGACACGGCGTCCGCTAATTATTCAAACAAATTTTACATTCAAAAAGTCAAATGGCGCTCCATCCCTTTCAAACCCTGCCATGTGCCCAAACAGTAATTTGCCTCCACATATGGGGTATCGGCGTGTTCAGGAGAAATTGCACAACAAATTTCATGGTGCAATTTTTCCTGTTACCCTTATGATAATACAAAATTAGGGAATGAAAAACATTTTTTGAGGGAAAAATGTGAAAATTTTATTTTTACGGCTCAATATTATAAACTTCTGTGAAGCAGCTGGGGGTGCAAGGTGCTCACCACACATCTAGATAAGTTCCCTAAGGGGTCTAGTTTCCAAAATGGTGGCACTTGTGGGGGGTTTCCGCTGTTTAGGCACATTAGGGGCTCCCCAAATGTGACATGGCGTCCGCTAATTATTCAAACAAATTTTACATTCAAAAAGTCAAATGGCGCTCCTTCCCTTTCAAACCCTGCCATGTGCCCAAACAGTAATTTGCCTCCACATATGGGGTATCGGCGTGTTCAGGAGAAATTGCACAACAAATTTCATGGTGCAATTTATCCTGTTACCCTTATCATAATACAAAATTAGGGAATGAAAAACATTTTTTGAGGGAAAAATGTGAAAATTTTATTTTTACGGCTCAATATTATAAACTTCTGTGAAGCAGCTGGGGGTGCAAGGTGCTCACCACACATCTAGATAAGTTCCCTAAGGGGTCTAGTTTCCAAAATGGTGGCACTTGTGGGGGGTTTCCACTGTTTAGGCACATTAGGGGCTCCCCAAATGTGACATGGCGTCCGCTAATTATTCAAACAAATTTTACATTCAAAAAGTCAAATGGCGCTCCTTCCCTTTCAAACCCTGCCATGTGCCCAAACAGTAATTTGCCTCCACATATGGGGTATCGGCACGTTCAGGAGAAATTGCACAACAAATTTCATGGTGCAATTTATCCTGTTACCCTTATGATAATACAAAATTAGGGAATGAAAAACATTTTTTGAGGGAAAAATGTGAAAATTTTATTTTTACGGCTCAATATTATAAACTTCTGTGAAGCAGCTGGGGGTGCAAGGTGCTCACCACACATCTAGATAAGTTCCCTAAGGGGTCTAGTTTCCAAAATGGTGGCACTTGTGGGGGGTTTCCACTGTTTAGGCACATTAGGGGCTCCCCATATGTGACATGGTGTCCGCTAATTATTCAAACAAATTTTACATTCAAAAAGTCAAATGGCGCTCCTTCCCTTTCAAACCCTGCCATGTGCCCAAACAGTAATTTGCCTCCACATATGGGGTATCAGCGTGTTCAGGAGAAATTGCATAACAAATTCCCTGGTGCAATTTATCCTATTACCCTTATGATAATGCAAAATTAAGGGATGAAAAACGGTTTTGTGGGAAAAATGTGAAAATTTTATTTTTACAGCTCAATATTATAAACTTCTGTGAAGCACCTTGGGGTTCAAGGTGCTCACCACACATCTAGATAAGTTCCCTAAGGGGTCTAGTTTCCAAAATGGTGTCACTTGTGGGGGGTTTCCACTGTTTAGGCACATCAGGAGCTCTCCAAACGCAACATGGCGTCCGCTAATTATTCAGACAAATTTTACATTCAAAAAGTCTAATGGCGCTCCTTCCCTTCCGAACCCTGCCGTGCGCCCAAACAGTGGTTTTCCCTCACATATTGGGTATCAGCACGCTCAAGAGAAATTGCACAAAAAAATTTGGGGTCCATTTTTTCATGTTACCCCTGTGAAAATAAAAAAATTGAGTCTAAAGTAACATTTTTGTGAAAAAAGTTAAATGTTAATTTTTTTCTTCCACATTCCAAAAATTCCTGTGAATCACCTGAAGGGTTAATAAAGTTCTTGAATGTGGTTTTGAGCACCTTGAGGGGTGCAGTTTTTAGAATGGTGTCACTTTTGGGTATTTTCTGTCATAAAAACCCCTCAAAGTGACTTCAAATGTGATGTGGTCCCTAAAAAAATGGTTTTGTAAATTTTGTTGGAAAAATGAGAAATCGCTGGTCAACTTTTAACCCTTATAGCTCCCTAACAAAAAAAAATTTGGGTTCCAAAATTGTGCTGATGTAAAGTAGACATGTGGGAAATGTTATTTATTAACTATTTTGTGTGACATATCTCTCTGATTTAAGGGCATGAAAATTCAAAGTTTGAAAATTGCAAAATTTTCAAAATTTTCGCCAAATTTCCGATTTTTTCACAAATAAACGCAAGTGATATCAAAGAAATTTTACCACTATCATGAAGTACAATATGTCACAAAAAAACACTCTCAGAATCAGGGGAATCCGTTGAAGCGTTCCAGGGTAATTACTTCATAAACTGACAGTGGTCAGAATTGAAAAAATTGGCCCGGTCACGAAGGCAAAAACAGGCTCTGGCGCGAAGTGGTTAATGATTATAATAAATCTAGCAATAAATATTTTTAGAATTGACTAAGAAAGACTGAACTTTATAGACCTGTGTCTTTTTTCAACCTCTGTAACAAGTGTCTATTAATATGTATTTACTGTGACCGTTGGCTATAAGTGTGGAATCTTTACTGTGGGACATGTCATCAGCCACAATCCCAAATAACATGGATCAAATTATACAATCCGCATACAGATGAAGCTCCGGATGCTTAGTGAAAGGTAATGCAAAAAAATAGTGAAATCTGGACACATGTGTTATATACAGAGTATGCTAATTAGCATCTGCAGTCCAAGTGTGTCTTATAAAAGTAAAGCGAGCCAGTGTATTTATTTTTCACTTAGATCCCTAATTTTTGGGAGTGATTGACATGTCTCTTTGTACTAGAGTCATCAGAAAAAGCTCATGTAATCCCACACATGTGCCCTGGAGCAAGAATAAGACCTACCACCTGCTCTGAAATTTCCAGATGCCTCAAAAGTGCCCTGTAATTCACTTTGCTTCATTTCAGAAAGTTAACTCCAAAAGGATGGTGAGATAATCTCAAAGCCAGGATAGTCTGCAATCATTTAATGCTAAAGCAATGGTAATAAACCAAATTTTTCCACTCATCTTCCATTTGTCACACCAAATGGATTCTGGACAGAAGCGTAGCTAGGGGTTCATGTCAGGGGCAGCGAAACATCCGAGTAAGCCTCTAACCAGTAAACCGGATTACAACTACGGTGCTGCACCTTGATAGAGGGTATAAGTGAACCTCAGTGGATGACAAAGCAATTACTGAAAATAAATCTCTACGCAAAGACCAGCCCTGATATTATCGCCATACGGTGACCATATAGTGGTAGATACCAGTCCTGTGGAACATACAAGTTATTACAGTACAGTTATATACAGTGACTTACAGCTGACATTCTTTCTGATTAAATCGTTCATTCTTTCCGTCTTTCCATCTTGCCCTGACCGACACGACAACTTCTTCCAGCCACAACCCGTCTGCAGAGATTATAACAAAGACGCATTTTGCTTTTCACATTTCCAGCACCATCCCCATCTATTCCCAAACTGCATAAACTCCTCATCCTGCTGATACCCCAATACTAAGCTGCTGTGGCCATATGTGTCCCTATTACTGTGTGGCACAATAACAACGCTCCTCTTACTGCCCCACATAATAATGCCCATCATTGTGCAACTTACATAGTAATAATGCCTCCCTTGTGCTCTCTGTATGGTAAAATTACCCCCTACAAAATATTACTCCCTTGTGCAAATGACCTAGAAAACAGTGTCCACATTTTGCCCCTGTGATGGCCACAATACTCTGAACACCTTTATAACAATAATGCTTCTTATGTGCCCACTTAACATTTAATAATATTCTGAGTCCCCAATGTACAGCTCATCTATACACAGTATGATGTCCCCACAGCTAACCTATACACAGTAGTATGGTGGGCCCAGAGCTCCCCTACACAGTTTATAATGAAACATAGAAACATAGAAAGGTAGAGTTGCAAGGGACCTCCAGGGTCATCTGGTCCAACCCCCTGCTCAATGCAGGATTCACTAAACCATCTCAGACAGATGTCTGTCCAGCCTCTGTTTGAAGACTTCCATTGAAGGAGAACTCACCACCTCTTGTGGCAGCCTGTTCCACTCATTGATCACCCTCACTGTCAAAAAGTTTTTTTTCTAACATCTAATCTGTATCTTCTCCCATTCAGTTTAATCTCATTGCTTCTAGTCTTTCTTTATGCAAATGAGAATACATCTGATCCCTCTACAGTGTGACAGCCCTTGAGATATTTGTAGACAGCTATTGAGTCTCCTCTCAGTCTTCTCTTTTGCAAGCTAAACATTCCCAAATTCTCTAATCGCTCCTCATAGGACATTGTTTGCAGACCGGTCACCATCCTGGTAGCTCTTCCCTGAACTTGCTCCAGTTTCTTCATGTCTTTTATAAGATGTGGTGCCCAGAACTGGACACAGTATTCCAAATGAGGTCTGACCAAAGAGGAGTAGAGGGGGATAATTACTTCACGTGATCTAGACTCTATGCTTCTTGTTAATGCAACCCAGAATTACATTTGCCTTTTTTGCTGCTGCATCACAGTGTTGACTCATGTTCAGTCTGTGATCTATTAGTACACTGTGTGCAGAATTATTAGGCAAGATGTATTTTAGAGGATTATTTTTATTACTGATCAACAACTATTTTCTCAATCAACCCAAAAGACTCATAAATATCCAAGCTTAATATTTTTGGAAGTTGGAGTGTTTTTTTTTAGATTTGGCTATCTTAGGAGGATATCTGTTTGTGCAGGTAACTATTACTGTGCAGAATTATTAGGCAACTTAATAAAAACCAAATATAATCCCATCTCACGTGTTTATTTTCACCAGGTAAACCAATATCAGTGCACAAAATTTCGAAATAAACATTTCTGACATGCAAAAACAAAAAACAAAAAAATTAGTAATCAATATAGCCACCTTTCTTTATGATGACACTCAACAGCCTTCCATCCATAGATTCTGTCAGTTGCTTGATCTGTTTTCGATCAACATTGCGTGCAGCAGCCACCACAGCCTCCCAGACACTGTTCCGAGAGGTGTACTGTTTTCCCTCCCTGTAGATCTCACATTTTATGATGGACCCCAGGTTCTCTATGGGGTTCAGATCAAGTGAACAAGGGGGCCATGTCATTATTTTTTCTTCTTTTAGACCTTTACTGGCCAGCCACGCTGTGGAGTATTTGGATGCATGTGATGGAGCATTGTCCTGCATGAAAATCATGTTTTTCTTGAACGATACCGACTTCTTCCTGTACCACTGCTTGAAGAAGTTGTCTTCCAGAAACTGGTAGTTGGTGTGGGAGTTGAGCTTCACTCCATCCTCAACCCGAAAAGGTCCCACAAGTTCATCTTTGATGATACCAGCCCATACCAGTACCCCACCTCCACCTTGCTGGCGTCTGAGTCGGAGTGGAGCTCTCTGCCCTTTACTGATCCAGCCTCTGGCCCATCCATCTGGCCCATCAAGAGTCACTCTCATTTCATCAGTCCATAAAATCTTTAAAAAATCAGTCTTAAGATATTTCTTGGTCCATTCTTGACGTTTTATCTTATGTTTCTTGTTCAAAGGTGGTCGTTTTTCAGCCTTCCTTACCTTGGCCATGTCCCTGAGTATCGCACACCTTGTGCTTTTTGATACTCCAGTAACATTGCAGTTCTGAAATATGGCAAAACTGGTGGCGAATGGCATCTTGGTAGCTTCATGCTTGATTTTCCTCAATTCATGGACAGTTATTTTGCGCCCTTTTTGGCCAACACGCTTCTTGCGACCCTGTTGGCTATTTGCCATGAAACACTTGTTTGTTCGGTGATCACGCTTCAAAAGTTTGGAAATTTCAAGACTGCTGCATCCCTCTGCAAGACATCTCACAATTTTGGACATTTCAGAGCCCGTCAAATTTCTCTTCTGACCCATTTTGCCAAAGGAAAGGAAGTTGCCTAATAATTGAGCACACCTTATATAGGGTGTTGATGTCATTAGTCAACACCCCTCCTCATTACAGAGATGCACATCACCAAATTTACTTAATTGGTAGTTGGCTCTCAAGCCTATGCAGCTTGGAGTAGGACAACATGTATAAAAGTATCATGTGATCAAAATAGTAATTTGCCTAATAATTCTGCACACAGTATATACCCAAGTCTATTTCACATGTGCTGTTGCTTAGCCCTATTCCTTCCATTCTGTATATGCCTTTTTTATTTTTCTTGCCCAGATGTAGGACTTTGCATTTCTCCCTGTTAAAAACCATTCTGTTAGTTGCTGCCCACAGTTCTAGTTTGCTTAGATCTTTTTGGATCCTCTCTCTCTCTCTCTTCTCTAGTATTAGCTATCCCTCCTAGCTTTGTGTCATAAGCAAATTTAATCAGTTTACCCTCAGTTCCTTCATCTAAATAATTGATAAAGAACAACACAGGGCCAAGGACTGAGCCTTGGTTCCCCACTTGAGACATTCTTCCAACTGGATTTGCAACCATTTATGACCACTCTTGCCACCCTTACCTCTTCAACCATTTCCTCTCTGTTTATGATGATTAGATCCAAGGTAGCAGATCCCCTTGTTCTCTCTTCTACCTTTTGGAAGCCAAAGTTATCAGCACAGCTTCCCTATACACAGTATAGTGGGCCCATAGCTCTCCTATACACAGTATGGTGGGTCCACAGCTCCCTTATACAGAGTATGTTGACGCGCCCCTGGGCCTGTGTCGCGCTGCGTTGCGCACGCGGGAGCTTACCCGGAGCCGGATCTGTTTAGGGTTGTAGTCTCGTGGCGGTGACCCGGTCCGTGCCCAGGGAGTCAAACTGGACGGCAGTCTGTTAGCGGTAGAAAATGGTTGATGACTACGCCACCCGTTGAATGCAGCCAGGGGGCTGCTGCTGCTGCAGGGCAGACCACTGAGGCCGGTGGAAGGATGGTGCAGCGTGATAGTATAACCCCCAACGGGAGGGGTATGGCCTCAGGGCAGCCGACGTGGATGATGGGGGTAGCAGGAACCACTCAGAGACGGTATGGTAGCGTTCAGGGTCTTTACTGGTAACAACGATAGACCCTCCCGGAGTACTTGCTAGCGAACGGGGCCTGGTCAGTCCTTGAGCAGATGGGATCTCCCCTGGCCAGGCGTAGTTGTAGGCCTCCCAAGCTGACTGTACTCTTCTGGCTACCTTGCTAGAAGCTGATGTAAGTAGCCCACGTCCCTGAGTGTACCGTGTGGTGCTCACCCGTATGGCCGGTGACTCGGGGCCTTCTAATGGCTTCCGCTCCACGATGGCGGTGCTGGTCCCACGCGTGTGACCGGGCCTTCGGGCTTCTGGGCCAGGGGACCTGAAATCCCCTGCCTGACGGATTCTGCTGCTGGGTAGAAGTTAGTCCCCACAGCCTCGGACTCCGGGTCCGGTAAAGAATCTTCTTAGTCAGGGCGAGCTCTTTAGCTGCCAGCCCCTGACTCCTTGTGACTCTGCTGCTTCCTATGCTGCTCTTGTCTCTACTCTTCCTGGACTCCAGGCTCAGGCCCCTGGACAGGGCCTGCCTGTGGAGCAGAGCCCATAGAGCAGCTCTGCTCCCTGTCTTCTCCTCTCAGAACTCTCTACTCTGCCTCAGCCCCAGGTTTATATAGGGGAAGTCCTTCCCCTCCCAAGACTGGGCAGGAGGTGTGGCATGCACAGGATCCCTGACCAAAGGACCTCCCACCTGCTCTCAGACGTAATATCTCTATCACTGTGACAACCAGACCCCTGGGGTGTCACACTCCCCCCTAGTGAAATTTAGTACTCCGGGACTAAACACTTTTTAGAAAAATATAACAAGGTATATCAAAGAACAATAAAATACAATAAGGAAACACAATAAGATGGTCACGGATGTCCACAACCGGGTGCAGTCTTTGAAGAGCAAGGTGTCCATTTCACCAAAACAGGGAGACGTAACCAGGTAGGGGTCTGTCCTACCCCGAGTCCTTAACAGTCTTTTAGTCCATCCTGGGTTACGCTCCACTAACTGTACAAAGGATTCCCGGTAAATCCACCAAGGACTCCTATAAATAACTGGAAACACATAATATTTACAAGATATGGCCGCTCTCAGTCCTCGGCCAGTGGGGATAAGGATTGGCTGCTCACAGTCCTCAGCCTGTGGGGAGATGGGATGGCTGCTCACAGTCCTCAGCCTGGTTAAGGATAGGGGACACACGGGAACAGTTCACACTTGTCCCAACGGGGACCATATTTTAATTAGCAACACAAGTACCCCTATGGGTAACTATGTACAGTTCCACTTTACCGTACTTCAGTAACGGCATCCTCCTGCTCCTTCTTGTGTGTAGGCTTCAGACCCGTCCGGGTCCTCTTGGATTTCCTCGTATTGGTAGTACTGCAGCTCCTCCTTGGTTAACGTGGAGGGCGTACAGTCCTTTTGCACCTGGGGAGTTCAGGCCTTGCGACCAGGCGTGGAGACGGTCGCCGTTGATGACGCCCGGGGTCAGAGGGTGCAACTTTGGGCCTGGGCGCGGGCTGGTGGTGGTAGTGCCCAGGGCTGGAGGGCTTGGCCGCAGGGCTTGTTGCGGGGGCTGGAGCAGGTCGGTGTCTGCAGCGCCCGGAATCGGCGGCTCCACCAGGGGGCCCGGGAGCAGGCTGACGCTGGCAGCGTCCGGGACAGGGAGACTCCTCTTACCTGCTCCCGCGACCGCTCCTGCGTCACGCGTCTTCTCCCGGCGCTGGTCGGGGCCGGCGACGACTGGGGCACTGCCGATGCTGGGCAGCTTAGTCTGCTGCCGGTCCGCCATCTTGCTGTCCGTTCCTGGTGTCCTCCTCCCCCCTAGTGGACCGTGGCCTACCTTCCGGAGATCCTCTTCCGTAGGCCGCGGCTCCGCAGTCAATCGTCGGGGTAGAGGACCTGGCGTCGCGCTCCTGTGACGTCGGCGTCTGCTGGGCTCCTTCCAGGACCTTACGCAACGTCCGGACGTGAGGCGGGGCTTCCGTTCTCGCGCGCTTTCGGAGTCCACGCCCCTCTTCTTCCCGCGCGGCGTCCTCAAGATGGCGTCCAATGGCGGGAAAACTCCACGGATGGCGGGAAGAAGGCTGAAGATGGCGCCGGATGGCGGGAAACTTCACCGATGGCGGGAAGAAGGCTGAAGATGGCGCCGGATGGCGGGAATCTTCACCGATGGCGGGAATCTTCACCACTGGTAAGTTTGAACAGTCTTTGCTTTTCAGGCACGCAGTACCCGGTGGTTGCGGGCACGTGATCCTGCCGACTACGCCAAAGTTGACGCGCCCCTGGGCCTGTGTCGCGCTGCGTTGCGCACGCGGGAGCTTACCCGGAGCCGGATCTGTTTAGGGTTGTAGTCTCGTGGCGGTGACCCGGTCCGTGCCCAGGGAGTCAAACTGGACGGCAGTCTGTTAGCGGTAGAAAATGGTTGATGACTACGCCACCCGTTGAATGCAGCCAGGGGGCTGCTGCTGCTGCAGGGCAGACCACTGAGGCCGGTGGAAGGATGGTGCAGCGTGATAGTATAACCCCCAACGGGAGGGGTATGGCCTCAGGGCAGCCGACGTGGATGATGGGGGTAGCAGGAACCACTCAGAGACGGTATGGTAGCGTTCAGGGTCTTTACTGGTAACAACGATAGACCCTCCCGGAGTACTTGCTAGCAAACGGGGCCTGGTCAGTCCTTGAGCAGATGGGATCTCCCCTGGCCAGGCGTAGTTGTAGGCCTCCCAAGCTGACTGTACTCTTCTGGCTACCTTGCTAGAAGCTGATGTAAGTAGCCCACGTCCCTGAGTGTACCGTGTGGTGCTCACCCGTATGGCCGGTGACTCGGGGCCTTCTAATGGCTTCCGCTCCACGATGGTGGTGCTGGTCCCACGCGTGTGACCGGGCCTTCGGGCTTCTGGGCCAGGGGACCTGAAATCCCCTGCCTGACGGATTCTGCTGCTGGGTAGAAGTTAGTCCCCACAGCCTCGGACTCCGGGTCCGGTAAAGAATCTTCTTAGTCAGGGCGAGCTCTTTAGCTGCCAGCCCCTGACTCCTTGTGACTCTGCTGCTTCCTATGCTGCTCTTGTCTCTACTCTTCCTGGACTCCAGGCTCAGGCCCCTGGACAGGGCCTGCCTGTGGAGCAGAGCCCATAGAGCAGCTCTGCTCCCTGTCTTCTCCTCTCAGAACTCTCTACTCTGCCTCAGCCCCAGGTTTATATAGGGGAAGTCCTTCCCCTCCCAAGACTGGGCAGGAGGTGTGGCATGCACAGGATCCCTGACCAAAGGACCTCCCACCTGCTCTCAGACGTAATATCTCTATCACTGTGACAACCAGACCCCTGGGGTGTCACAATGTTGTCCCCAAAACTTCACTATACACAATATGGTGGGCCCACAGCTACTCTATACACAGTGTGGTGGGCCCACTGCACCCTTATGTAGTAAAGTGCAATAAAGGAGGATTCTTAAAGGATGTATCAGAGATGAGGAAAGGTTGCCATCTGCTGGCCAGAATAAATAAAGCGGAACCAAGTTATGCCAGAAGAGTTGGAGGGGGAAGAAATTCAGATGCTGCACCTGATCAGGTGACCTCCAGGAAGGATTTCCTGGATATAAAAGCCCAGCATGCCAAGACGCAGAGAGATTTGGTGCCAGGCTGCAGAGTAGAGCAGACGTGTTCCAGAGGTACTGCAGATTCCAGCGCTGCAGGCCCCAGCCAGAGGCCTGCGCTGCATCAGAGTCAGACGCCGCCTGAGAAGTTCTGGACTCCTCACAGGAGCGCCCTGAGCCCTGCACGTGTGGCCCAGAGTCAGGACCTGCGCCCCACACAGAGTAAGTTCCTGGGACCCGACGCCACCTGTCAAGAGCCGAGGTCTGGATCCCCGCACCCCAAGCGTGAGAGACTACCGTCGATGGTCAAGCCGAGAAGAGCTGAGAGAGGACTGCGACAGGAGAGACGCGCCAGCAACAGCAGAGGAATCGCGCAAGTGAACAGGGCCGTCACTTCCAATTTCAACTAACGGTACAAGGGACAGTTGGGATTAGGATTTCAGGTTGGTAGGGGGCCGTTTTGTGCGTGGGAGGCTAAACGGGAGTTGATAGACTTTATCCAGAGGAGACTTGCAGCCTAGTGGGAATAACCAGTGACCCCCGCTAGAGCCGTACAAAGAGGACTCACGTGGTGACTCCCACAACTGGATGCATCACATTTATGCAGAGAACTTGACCCTTATTCACTTAAACTGTTTCTCATTGTTATTCCAAGTTGTTGTGTATTATCCCTGTTACTAACCCCCTTGCATAATACTTGTTATACATATAAAGTGGTTTTAGCAATCCCTGACTGTTCCCGCCTTGTGTGCGCTGCATCCCGGCACCTGCTTTACACTTATAAATAGTGTGCTACCACCACAGCTCCACTGTACACAATATGATGTTCCCACTGCTCCCCAATACACAGTATAATGACCCCCCCAGTAGCCCCCACACTGTATACTGGCCCCCACAGCAGAACCCACACTGTATAATGGCCTCCACAGTAGTCCCCACTCTCACCCTAAAACTGTGTATTGGCCCCCGCATTAATTCCCACACTGTATAATGGCCCCCACAGTAGTCCACACTCTGTAAGATTACTTCACATTGGCTCCCACACTGCATAATGACCCTGACACTTTAAAAGGACCTCCCCAGATGTCCCTACAATGTTTGAGAGCCCCCATACTGCCCCCACTGTAGGCCCAAAATTGTATAATGGCCCCTGCATTAGCTCTCACACTGTACAATGGTCCCCACAGTAGTTCCCACACTGTATGATTGCCTCACAATAGGCCTCAAACTGTATAATGGCCCCCACATTAGCTCCCACACTGTATTATGGCCCTCACACTTTATGAGGACCTCCAAAGATGTCCCTACAATGTTTGAAAGCCCCCACACTCTATGAGGGCCCCCACAGTAGTCCCCACACTGTATGATTGCCCCCACGGTAGTCCCCAAATTGTATAATGGCCCCCATATTAGCCCCCAAACTATATCATGGCCCCCACATTAGCCCCTAAACTGTATAATAGCTCCCACATTAGGTTTCACACTGTATAATGGCCCCCCAAATTTATAATGGCCCCCACAGTAGTCCATATAATGTATGAGGGCCCCCATACTGTTTCAGGGTCCCCCACACTGTATATGGGTCCCCCATTGTTTGTAATGCCCCCACAAATTTTAATTAAAATAAAAAACATTATATAACTCACCTAATCAAGGATCTTGATGACTCTGCAGGCAAAGGCTCGGGTGGACCAATGTGCCGTCATTTCATTGTGCCAGTGCACATACAGGAAGTCAGAGTCCCAGAGCGGCGCCATGATGTCACTGCGCCGGAACTCTAACGTGCTTTGCATGTGTCAGTGTCTTTTATAGACCGTATGCTTAAAGCGACCTGCGGTCTACAGAACAGAGAGCTGCAGGGAGATCATGTCTCCCTGCTGTATTGTGCTGTGCATGCCAATACAGTTAAGGATAGTGTAGCTCCGGGTGGTCCCCTGAGAGCACGGGCCCTGGGCAACTGCCCCCTGTATCCCTGGTACCTACGATACTGATTCTGGACTTTAAAAGGGATGTCTGACTGAGAGAACCCCTTTTTATGTGCCTATAAGCCAAAGCGTGGAGCTGCTAAATATCAACAGCTCCCACTCTGAAGAACCAATTCACATGGACAACTTTTCAATTAGATGACCTCCATCCCATACTACATTTGCATTGCCTCTGGACCTGTACCCTCTGTCATAACATATTACCAAAAGGGTTTCAGAAACCATACTTGCTGATCCCTGATAAATAAAGTAGAACGTCTAGCTGCCTAGGTTTTTAAGGCCTCATTCACACATCAGTGTTTTTTATCAGTATTTCATCAACACGTGTATGCCAAAAGCAGCGGTGTCTCCAAAACACAGAACAGGTGTCAATCTTTCAATTATAGTTTTTCTCTGTAAGTTCCCTCCTGGTTTTGGCTACAAATACTGATAAAATGCTGATCAAAAATACTGATGTGTGAATGAGGCTTAATGGAGAGTCCGGTGCCTTCCTGTTGCACAGCACGTAGATAGCCAACTGAAATTAAACTTTAATGAGATAACATTTCCAGAGACATTAGGTCCCTGTACATGAAGGCACCAAAACTAAAATTATTAAAATAATACAAACTTTATTAATATTTCAAATATATAAACAACATTAAAAATCAAGCATACAGGTATCACCTTTTGTAGCAAACAGGCACCTCAGCTCCAAGATGATGTATAAATGCCTCAAAAAGATCACTGCAAATTTGGTCTTATGATAATATATAGATAGGATCCCGCTGATTCATAAAGTGCAAAGTGCTAAAAAATGATTTAACAAATTCTATATGCGGAATTGCAAAGTTACAATAGCAGTTAAATATAGGTGGAGCATTGTGAGAAAAATCAAATGTTTAAGAAAAAGTTTTTGGTAACAGTTGTGTCTGTATATCCTATCATAGGGAAAAGGGAGGAAGCAAAAAAGTAAGGCTCTAGGGAAAATTATAAAGTACACGTGCTTTTTGATTATCAAAATTCCCAATGGAGTTTACATATGTGCCTTACCTGTCCTGTATAAAAATACCTACAAGACACAAATGAGAAGCATAAAGAGGCTCTATCAGAATATTTCATTATATAACTTACGGCCATGTTTGTGATGACCTGTATGTGCCTGGGCTGTATGTGCCTGGAGTGGTAGCGGATACTGCTATAAAGTAGGACAAACTGAACAGATTAATATAAACATTCACACAAATTTGAACATTTTGAAATTCAATTTGAGGTTCGCAAACAAAAATATCCCTCACAAACAAAAGAAAAAACTTGCCCGGCACCATTTCCTTCACTGCTGAAGCTTCAGTGAGAGCGCTAACATAATTTTGTCTTGCCATGTGGGCCTCCCTGTAATGCCCCGCAGCTATGACATTTTATGGATTATCATACCTTGTCTTTCTTTCTCCTGTAGTGTGTAAGCTCTTACTTTCAACAGGGTCCTCTCTCTCCTGTAGAGTGTAAGTTCTTATGGTCAGCAGTGTGCTCTTTCGCTCTCCTGTAGATTCTAAGCTCTTATGGTGAGCAGGGTCCTCTCTCTCACTCCTGTAGAGTGTAAGCTTTTATGGTCAGCAGCGTCCTCTCTCTCCTGTACTGTGTAAGCTCTTATTGTCAGCAAGGTCCTCTCTCTCACTCCTGTAGAGTGTAAGCTCTTATGGTCAGCAGCGTCCTCTCTCTCCTGTACTGTGTAAGCTCTTATTGTCAGCAAGGTCCTCTCTCTCACTCCTGTAGAGTGTAAGCTCTTATGGTCAGCAGCGTCCTCTCTCTCTCTCCTGTAGAGTGTAAGCGCTTATGCTAAGCAGCGTCCTCTCTCTCACTCCTGTAGAGTGTAAGTTCTTATGGTCAGCAGGGTCCTCTCTCTCACTCCTGTAGAGTGTAAGCTCTTATGGTCAGCAGCGTCCTCTCGCTCTCCTGTAGAGTGTAAGCTCTTATGTTAAGCAGCGTCCTCTCTCTCACTCCTGTAGAGTGTAAGCGCTTATGGTCAGCGGGGTCCTCTCTCTCTCTCTCTCACTCCTGTAGCGTGTAGACTCTTATGGTCAATGGGATCCTCTCTCTCTCCTGTAGAGTGTAAGCTCTTATGGTCAGTAGGGTCCTCTCTCTCACTCCTGTAGAGTGTAAGCTCTTATGCTCAGCAGGGTCCACTCTCTCACTCCTGTAGAGTGTAAGCTCTTATGGTCAGCAGGGTCCTCTCTCTCTCCGGTAGAGTGTAAGCTCTTATGCTCAGCAGGGTCCCCTCTCTCACTCCTATAGAGTGTATGCTCTTATGGTCAGCGGGGTCCTCTCTCTCTCTCACTCCTGTAGAGTCTAGACTCTTATGGTCAGTAGGATCCTCTCTCTCTCCTGTACAGTGTAAGCTCTTATGCTCAGTAGGGTCCTCGCTCTCTCTTGTAGAGTTTAAGCTCTTATGATCAGTGGGGTCCTCTCTCTCTCTCTCCTGTAGAGTGTAGACTCTTATGGTCAGTGGGGTCCTCCCTCTCTCCTGTAGAATGTAAGTTCTTATGTTCAGTGGGGCGCTCTCCTGTAGGTCTCTTATGGTCGGCAGGGTCCTCTCTCTCACTCCTGCAGAGTGTAAGCTCTTATGGTCAGCGAGGTCTTCTCTCTCTCTCTCCTGTAGAGTGTAAGCTCTTATGGTCAGTGGGGTCCTCTCTCTCACTCCTGTAGAGTGTAAGTTCTTATGGTCAGCAGGGTCCTCTCTCTCACTCCTGTAGAGTGTAAGCTCTTATGGTCAGCAGGGTCCTCTCTCTCACTCCTGTAGAGTGTAAGCTCTTATGGTCAGCAAGGTCTTCTCTCTCTCCTGTAGAGTGTAAGCTATTATGGTCAGTGAAGTTCTCTTTCTCTCCTGTAGAGTGTAAGCTCTTATGGTCAGCGGGGCTCACTCTCTCTCCTGTAGAGTGTAAGCTCTTATGGTCAGCAGGGTCCTCTCTCTCACTCCTGTAGAGTGTAAGCTCTTATGGTCAGCAAGGTCTTCTCTCTCTCCTGTAGAGTGTAAGCTATTATGGTCAGTGAGGTTCTCTTTCTCTCCTGTAGAGTGTAAGCTCTTATGGTCAGCGGGGCTCACTCTCTCTCCTGTAGAGTGTAAGCTCTTATGGTCAGCAAGGTCCTCTCTCTGTCCTCTCCCCATCTGTGTGTTCTGAGCAATTACAGGCTTTCCAGTATTGGGATTTGCTCAAATTTATTCGCTGCAAGTCTAATTTTTCGGGAAAATTTGGCAAATTCGAATTTCAAAAGATGAGCTCATCTCTACCAGTGATATTTATGTTATTCTATTCATTGCTCACAGATAAAATGTAATTTTTTATTTGTATTCCTGTATGCTCTATTATTTCTTAATGTTTGTATTTAATCATTGGTTTTCCCTTTTTTTTCTTGCCTTTTATTTTATTTTTTTTATAAAGCGATTTATGGAAATGCATTTAGAAGCAACTAATCACAGTGTCATTGTTTCATAGTCTATTTCCCTCTGAAGGTCGGGATACAAAACCATATAGTGAGAACAATAGTGATAATGACATAATACACTGGTGCAGCAACTGAAGCAGCAAATGTTATTGATTTATGGAAAGCAGAGCACATGGCAAGTTGCCAGAATGTATCTATTGTTCAAGACAGAAACAGAATTATTGCTTGTTAGACAATTTTATCTTATCTGTAGTGTGGGCATATTAGACCTATGAAAAAGTTCAAGGAGGGCCTGGATGCCAATCCTGAAAAATATAATTTAACAGGTTATGGGTAGTGTTGAGCGATACCTTCCGATATCGGGAAATATCGGATCGGATTGGATCGGACCGATACCGAAAAAGTATCGGATATCGCCGATTCCGATACCGGAAACCAATGCAAGTCAATGGGACAGAAATATCGGAATGAAAATAAACCCTTTCTTTCCTTGTAGGTTAATTCTACATGAAGGAAAACAACTAAGACTAATGTAGAATGTATTGGGGGAGGTGGGGGAGACAATAAAGGCATAGAGGTTTAGCCCAATCAAATGGAATAGCAGGAATTAATGTTTTTTTTAAGACGTTCTGAGTTACGGAAATATTGACTATGTTAAGTATTTTTATATTTTGTCAGATATTTATGTTTCACTACTTCCATGCTCTTCACCTTCTTTTTTACTTCTCCCACACTTTCTCCTTCATCATCCTCAGCATCTTTTTCATCCTCTTCTTCTTCACCTTCTTCATCTTCTTCTTCTTCACCTTCTTCGTATTATTCTTTTTTTTTACATTCTTCATATTCTACTTCTTCATCTTCTTCATCTTCTTCTTCTTCATCATATTCTTATTTGTGGCAGGCATTCCTGTAGTTGTTATCTATAAAAGGTTGGACATTACACCTTTCGTTCTGCCCGTCACAAAAGATTTACAACAGGATTTGTCCGCGTTCAGTTTGGCCTGCAGCAGCAGGTCTTTTCCAGGGGCACCACGAGGAGGAACGGACTCACCCCCATACACTGCTTAGTCATCTTCTGCTTATAATTTAGATATTATCTTTTGCTCTGATTTTTAGTCTTATGCTTAATGTTTTTCCGCTTTTTGTTCTGCAGCTTCTTGTATTTCTGCTTCTTGGTTTTCTGTCTCTTGTTCTTCTGCATCTTGGTGCTTGTCTTCTCTTCTTTGTCCTCTTGGTCAACTTCTTCAGGGTCATCTTCTTGGTCTTCTTCGGGGTGGTCTTCAGGGTCGTCGTCTTCGGGGGTCCTTGTCTTCTGGGTCCTCGTCTTCGGGGTCCTCGTCTTCTTCGGGGTGGTCTTCAGGGTCCTCGTCTTCTTCAGGGTGGTCTTCAGGGTCCTCGTCTTCTTCGGGGTGGTCTTCAAGGTCCTCGTCTTCAGGGTCGTCGTCTTCGGGGTCCTCGTCTTCTTAGGGTTGGTCTTCAGGGTCCTCGTCTTCAGGGTCCTCGTCAGGGAGATCTAGAGTGATTACCAAGAACCATTTCAAAAAGCTTGAACTTGGAAATGTAGCAGAAGGTACAAGAAAGCTGAGGAACTACCGAGGACCAGCTGACGGTACTGGAACCCGGATGGGTAGCAGAAGGTACAAGAGCCAATGGAACTGCCGAAGACCAGCTGACGGTACTGGAACTCGGTTACTAAGCAGGAGGTACCTGTGCCAGAAAGCACTACCAAGGACCAGCAGACGTTGGTGGAACTTGGATACCGAGAAGGAGGCACCTAATCCAAAGGCACTGCCGAGAACCAGCTGACGGTACTGGAACCCGGATGGGTAGCAGAAGGTACCCATGTAAAAAAAAGTTCAAGGCCGCGAGCCGGCCGCAGTTACCAAAACCCACAGTCCTACAGGGGGTGCTTGTCCTATTGGCACTATGGAACCAGCCTTCATTGCCAGATCCCGCAGCCCACATAGGAGTCACCTAAACTGCAGGCACCATAGAGTCGGCTAACCCGACCGCAACACGACAGGACAACGCATTGGAGGCAAAGTGACGTTGACACTACCCGGAAACAGCTGGCGTGCTGGAACCAGGCTGGGCAGGAGGGAGTACCCGTGCCAAAGTCACTGCCGAGAACCAGCTGACGGTACTGGAACCCGAATGGGTAGCAGAAGGTACAAGAGCCAATGGAACTGCCGAAGACCAGCTGACGGTACTGGAACTCGGTTACTAAGCAGGAGGTACCTGTGCCAGAAAGCACTACCAAGGACCAGCAGACGTTGGTGGAACTTGGATACCGAGAAGGAGGCACCTAATCCAAAGGCACTGCCGAGAACCAGCTGACGGTACTGGAACCCGGATGGGTAGCAGAAGGTACCCATGTAAAAAAAAGTTCAAGGCCGCGAGCCGGCCGCAGTTACCAAAACCCACAGTCCTACAGGGGGTGCTTGTCCTATTGGCACTATGGAACCAGCCTTCATTGCCAGATCCCGCAGCCCACATAGGAGTCACCTAAACTGCAGGCACCATAGAGTCGGCTAACCCGACCGCAACACGACAGGACAACGCATTGGAGGCAAAGTGACGTTGACACTACCCGGAAACAGCTGGCGTGCTGGAACCAGGCTGGGCAGGAGGAAGTACCCGTGCCAAAGTCAATGCCGAGAACCAGCTGACGGTACTGGAACCCGGATGGGTAGCAGAAGGTACAAGAGCCAATGGAACTGCCGAGAACCAGCTGGCGGTGCTGGAACCCAGGGTAAATACTAAAAACAGAGTGGAGCCAGAGGTGTAATTGGAGCAAGTTTTAAATCCGTAGTACAGTGGATGTGGACAAAGCAGGAGAATTTGCCGGACACACAGCTGGTTATCAGCTGACGTTACTGAACCCCAATAACACTGGAGCAAGCGTTGACTGTGCAGACGGCACTTCTGAGCAGCAACTAGCGGTATTGGAGCCCAGGGTAAATACTAAAAACGGAGGAGCCAGAGGTGTATTTGGAGGAGGTTTTAAATCCGTAGTACAGTGGATGTGGACAAAGCAGGAGAATTTGCCGGACACACAGCTGGGGATCAGCTGACGTTACTGAACCCCAATAACACTGGAGCAAGCGTTGACTGTGCAGACGGCACTTCTGAGCAGCAACTAGCGGTATTGGAGCCCAGGGTAAATACTAAAAACGGAGGAGTCAGAGGTGTATTTGGAGGAGGTTTTAAATCCGTAGTACAGTGGATGTGGACAAAGCAGGAGAATTTGCCGGACACACAGCTGGGGATCAGCTGACGTTACTGAACCCCAATAACACTGGAGCAAGCGTTGACTGTGCAGACGGCACTTCTGAGCAGCAACTAGCGGTATTGGAGCCCAGGGTAAATACTAAAAACGGAGGAGCCAGAGGTGTATTTGGAGGAGGTTTTAAATCCGTAGTACAGTGGATGTGGACAAAGCAGGAGAATTTGCCGGACACACAGCTGGGGATCAGCTGACGTTACTGAGCCCCAATAACACTGGAGCAAGCGTTGACTGTGCAGACGGCACTTCTGAGCAGCAACTAGCGGTATTGGAGCCCAGGGTAAATACTAAAAACGGAGGAGCCAGAGGTGTATTTGGAGGAGGTTTTAAATCCGTAGTACAGTGGATGTGGACAAAGCAGGAGAATTTGCCGGACACACAGCAGGGGAACAGCTGACGTTACTGAACCCCAATAACACGGCAGCAAGTGTTGACTGTGCAGACGGCACTTCCGAGCGCCAACTGGCGGTGTTGTAGCTCAGGGATAATACTGAAAACAGAGGAGCCAGAGGTGTAATTGGAGAAACTTTCAAATCTGTAGTAGTGAGAATGTGGACAGAGCAGGAGAAATTGCCGTCCGCACAGCAGGGGAACAGCTGACGTTACTGAACCCCAATAACACGGCAGCAAGTGTTGACTGTGCAGACGGCACTTCCGAGCGCCAACTGGCGGTGTTGGAGCTCAGGGATTACAGTTCAGGTGGTAGAAACATGAACAGAACAGGAGACCTGGATACTGTTGCCAACCAATTATTTATTCTGGAAGAGGACTGGCAAATTCATGAGAGATCCAGGCCTTGTTCATTTTGAGAAAAGTAAGCCGGTCAACGTTATCGGAGGATAGTCGCATGCGACGGTCTGTTAGTACACCACCTGCGGCACTAAAGACGCGTTCCGATAATACACTAGCAGCAGGGCAAGCTAGCACCTCCAATGCATACTGACTAAGCTCTGGCCATGTATCCAGCTTACAGACCCAAAACTTGAAGGGAGAAGAGCCGTCTGGGAGTACACTAAGAGGGCAAGACATGTAGTCTGTCACCATCTGACGGAAACGTTGCCTCCTGCTGACTGGAGCCGTCTGTGATGGTGTAGACATTTGTGGCGGCGGGGACACAAAACTTTGCCACATTTCGGCCATACTGGTCTTGCCTTGTGCTGAGGCGCTGCTTCTGCTCCCTCTTTGTGCAGAGCTTCCTCCACTGCCTCGACGCACTGAGCTGCTTTGTAAAGCACTAGCAGCACTGCTCTCGGTTGGAATGGAGAACATGATGGAATGCACCAGTGCGTCTTGGTACTCCCGCATTTTACGCTCCCGGTTCAACGGTGTTATGAGGCTTTGTAAGTTGTCCCGGTAGCGAGGATCTAGGAGGGTGGACACCCAATAATCAGCCGTGTTGAGAATGTGGGCGATGCGGCGGTCGTTTCTCAGGCACTGCAGCATGAAATCAACCATGTGCTGCAGGCTGCCAACTGGCCAAGAAACACTGTACCCTGCTTGAGGCGTGATCTCTGCCTGCTCTGCATCACCCCACCCTCGCTCTAGATACTGACTACTAGAGCATTGTGTACCTCCCTCCTCTGGACAGATGTCTTCCTCATCCATTGACTCCTCCTCATCCTCCTCACAAAGTGTCCCCTGCCTAGGCCTTTGTGAGGAACCACGTTGCGCAGACTGTAGAGAAGCAGATGGCATTTGTGACTCCTCATCCTCCACCTCTTCCAAAACCTCGTCCTTTAGTGCTTGCAGTGTTTTTTCAAGCAGGCAGATAAGGGGGATAGTCATGCTGACTAGTGCATCATCTGCACTCGCCATCCGCGTGGAATAATCGAAGGCACGCAAAACGTGGCAAATGTCCTTCATAGAGGCCCACTCAGTGGTGGTGAAGTGTGAACGGCGCGCACTGCGACTTGTTTGCGCCTGCTGCCGCTGGTACTCCATTACTGCTGCCTGCTGCTCACACAACCTCTCCAACATATGTAACGTTGAATTCCACCTGGTGGGTAGGTCACATATGATGTGATGTTCCGGAAGACGTAATCGGCGCTGCAGAGCTGCAATGCGTGATCTTGCATTGCTGGAACGCCGCAAGTGAGCGCACTCTATGCGGACCTTGTGAAGCAGTGCATCAAGATCCGGATAGTCCCTCAAAAAACTCTGCACGACCAAGTTGAGCACATGTGCCAGACATGGGATGTGAGTGAGGTTGCCTAGGCCCAGAGCTGCCACCAGATTTCGGCCATTGTCACACACTACCATGCCTGGCTGGAGATTCGCTGGCACAAACCACACGTCGCTCTGCTGCTTGATGGCATTCCAGAGCTCCTGCGCTGTGTGGCTTCGATTCCCCAAAGAAATTAATTTTAATACGGCCTGTTGACGTTTGGCCACGGCTGTGCTGATATCGGTCATCATAACAGGTAACCGTTCACGGGTCGATGTGGAGGTAGACCGTGACGGCTCCTGCAGCGCTGATTCAGAGGAACTGGAGTATGAGGAGGAGTCAATGTGTACAGACTGGATTCCTGCAATCCTTGGAGTTGGCAGAACACGTACAGCGCCACTCTCAAGATTTGTACCCGGCTCCACAACATTTACCCAATGGGCAGTGAGGGAAAGGTATCGTCCCTGTCCATGCTTACTGGTCCACGCATCGGTGGTCAGGTGGACCTTGCTACTGACGGCGTTTTGTAGCACATGTTTAATTTTTCCCTCCACATGATGTTGCAGGGCAGGGACGGCTTGCCTGCTGAAATAAAAGCGGCTGGGCACGTTGTATTGTGGGACTGCCATTGCCATAAAGTTACGGAATGTGTCAGTCTCCACCAGCCTGAATGATAGTGTAGCACCCTGAGGATTCGGCTGCTACAGGGGTATTGCACCTCAACCCAGAGGTGTGATATTCCACTCCCGGGTAAGGAAGGAGTGTGGAACTGAGCTCAGATAGACTGCATGCACTACATACATCCCATTCCAGAGGAGCAGGCCGACGGTACTCCCACTTAGAAATGTGCAGGTACAACCGAGCCTGTTCCTGGCTGGAGTGGGAGGGGGGTGGTACATCCCATGTAGTGTAGGGGCAGATAGGGGGAGCAGTCTGGGTAGTGATAGGAGCTCATTGGGTGCTGGTCACCTGAGCTCACACATAGAGGGATATATAAGGAGGGCACCAACTTAGATCAGGGTCAGACGCTGAGAACAAGTCAGTTGGAGAGGAGAGAGAAGGAAACAGCAGCCCTGGAGAGAGAGAGAGTGGAGCAGAGAAAGACCCAGAGGGGGAATACTGAAGGGACCCAAGAACCCAAATTAGAGCACCGGGTGAGGAGTCAGCAAGAGGGTACCGGAACCCAAGCTGGTGGGGGCAAAGACATTCCCCAGCCAGAGACCGGAGATCGTGGGCAGCGTTTGCCACGGTCACCCACCATATTCACCCCGAAGGCACACCACATGAAGGGTCAGGGAACCCAGGGCCAAGGGTGTCCCAACAGAAGGCCCGAGGGAGCTGGACCTAGGTGAATCACTGGTGGGGACGGCTGAAGAAAGGACAGAGGGAGAGCTCAGGGCCACGCTCCGGACTTGTTTGGGGGTTGGCTGGATCCAGGACCTGGTGGACGCAGCACGGCTCGGGTGGTCACTAGCAGCTGGAGTGACCAGTACAACATCTGCAGTAAGTAAACACCCTTAACTGCACAACCCGACCCTGTCTTCACTGCCGTCTGCACTACACCACCACAACCCCCATCCTCTGCGCCTGTCCCCTCTGAGGCTATACCCCTCCCGTTGGGGGTTATCCCACCAAGCTGCGCATCCACCATCAGCCTCAGCGGACCCTGCTGCAGCGGCGGCCACAGTGACCGCATCACAACGGGTGGCGTAGTCGACACAAAAGAACTTTAGTAACATCTGTAAAGCTGCCACATAACACTGAGCTTGACGCCCTGGGCACGGGGCCGGGTCACAGCCGCTCGGAGACTACAACCCCCCATCTGATCCGGTGCCGGGTATTCCCCTCAAAAAGGAATATGTCCCAGGGGGCGCGTCAACTTTGGCGTAGTCGGCAGGATTACGTGCCCGCAACACCCGGGTACTGCGTGCCTGAAGAAAAGTGCAAGTTTACCTCAGAAAGAAGTCTCCCGCCGGTTCCGGAGGGTCCACGCCATCGGACTCCATCACCAGTCGTTTCCCGCCGGTTGTCCGCCATTTCCAGCTTGTTCCCGCCATCTGCCGAGTTTCCCGCCACTGGGAAGCGATTCCCGCCAAAACCGCAGATTTCCCGCCTTGGAAGAGCAGCGGACGCCATTATGGGCGTGCCAAAGGAGGGCAAGAGGCCACCTCCCATCGTGGGCCAGGACAGAAAATGGCGCCAAAAGTGGAAACCGCCCCCACCAACAGAGACTGTGATGCTGGAGGTGTCTGTCAGCGTGAAAGAACTCCCCCTGGAGCTGACAGTCACCGAGTTGCCCCGGGACCGCCCTCTAAGTGGGAGGAGACGAAAGAGAAGAGAAAAGATGGGTGCCGCCTGGAGCAGTCTGGAGCGAGCGCACCCGGAGGCAAGAGGTCTAACAAGGAGTAGCGGAGGAGCTCACCCGGAGATGGAAAGAAAGCAGAACAGCACCGGCCCGCTGGCCAGGAGTCTGCTAGAGACCGAGGAAGGAGGGCAGAGCAGCACCGGCCCGCTGGCCAGGAGCCTGCCGGAAGCCGAGCAGAGCAGCACCGACCCGATGGTCAGGAGCCTGCTAGAGTCCACAACCCCGCTAGGTCTAGCGGAGATCCTAGCGCAGCTCCCCCGAGACCGGGAGTGTGCACAAACTGCCCTGGAGGGCCTCGCAAGGAGGATGGCCCGGGTACAGCGCGAGATACTGGCGGAGTGGAGCCGGGAGATGGCCCAGCAAGCAGAGACCAGTCAACGGAGCACGCTACCCTGGAAGAGGAAGCAGACCGCCTCTGAGGATGGCGCGGGAGGACCCAAGGCCGGAGACGGCGCCGAGGAGGGAGCCGAACGCATGGAGGCAGGTAAAGGGGACGCCTATACCCCAAGCCGTGACACCGCTTACTTGCCCCAGCTCCCCGTCGCAGAGCCCGAAAGTTCCCCTGCTGTGCCCGTAGCCGCCAGGTCACCGCCATGGACTAGGCCCCGACCGGAAGCCGCCGCCGCGACCCCTGTGACGTCACACGCACCGACCCGGAGCGTGACAAAGCAGGAATTACCACCAGCCTGGTCGCAAGGCCTAGTACCCCCGGGCGCCGCACCACCAACAGCGCCCCCTACCTCCGCGGAGCCTCCGGCCTGGCCGCAAGGCCAGGTAGCCCAGGGCGCCGCCGTCCTAACGGTGCCCTTCACCTTCCAGGTGCCCCAGGCCTGGCCGCAAGGCCTGGGCAACCCGGGCGCCACCACCACCGCGCCCGCGCCCGCAATACCTAGGGTGCCACACCTGGGGGAGGACCTCTTCGGCCAGCTCACATGGCCGGACGGGCGGCCCTTCATCTGGCCCGAAGGGTACCCTGAGCTGGAGCGGCAGCAAAGACTAGGGCCCTTGTGTGAGCCCCTAATCCCGGCTCCGAAGCCCGTGGCTCGGGTCTCGCCTCCTCTAGCAGAAGCCCAATTCGTGTGGGACCCCACGGGAGAAGATTTGATGGGGTTCACCGGAGAAACTCGGGCAGCCGCAGCTGAACGTACAGAGTGTTGCCGTCAACAGCTGGCAGAGTTTAAGAGAGAACGGGAGGAGAGGCGGGTCAGAGAACAACAGGCCCAAATCCAGAGCGCGGAGCAGAAGAGCCGGACTAGGAGGAACCCCCGTGCAGCGCATTGTCCCCGCACCATCGGGACAGTGATAAAGTTCAACCCGCAGCATGGGTGGGGCTTTATTCGGGACCGTAACAACCGCGGTGACGTTTTTGTGACCCGCAGAGACGTCGAGTCCCACCTGCCGGAAGGTCACAAAGGCCGTGACCTCTACGTCGGAGACGAGGTCACTTTCACCCGGCACAAGTGTGCCAAAGGACCCTACGCCCTCCACGTACACCGCTTGACGGAGGAGGAGTTGCGGTACGGAGAGGAGGAGCCAGAGGACCCGGACGGGTCTGAAGAAACATCATATCAAGAAAGAGCAGGAGGAAGACGCCGTTGAGTGCGGCAGAGCAGGAGCTGTAAATAGTTACCCAATCGGGGTATATAGAAACTGAAACTGTTGCTGCTGCTAAAATAGTCCCCGTTGGGACCAGTGAACTGTTTACCCGTTAACCCCTTCATCCTACAGGCTGAGGACTGTGAGCAGCCATTCCCTTCCCTCTACCTGGCCGAGGACTGAGAGCGGCCAACTTCCCCTGTATATAGTTGCGCGTCCTAAAGCGCCCCCTACCGGTTTTATAAGAAAACCAGATTTTTCTAAGAGACTGTCGCACTTTTCCCGGACACACGTTGCACAGTGTCCGGAGGAGGAACCAGAGACAAGAGAAGTCTACGAGAATGTTTATATAAAAAGTTTTATATATATATAATGTTTATATGTTTTATATGTTCATATAAAAATTTTGTATGTTTTGGTGTTTTATGTCTTACAGCCCGAGGACGTGCTGTGATTTACCAGGGGGGAATGTAGCACCCTGAGGATTCGGCTGCTACAGGGGTATTGCACCTCAACCCAGAGGTGTGATATTCCACTCCCGGGTAAGGAAGGAGTGTGGAACTGAGCTCAGATAGACTGCATGCACTACATACATCCCATTCCAGAGGAGCAGGCCGACGGTACTCCCACTTAGAAATGTGCAGGTACAACCGAGCCTGTTCCTGGCTGGAGTGGGAGGGGGGTGGTACATCCCATGTAGTGTAGGGGCAGATAGGGGGAGCAGTCTGGGTAGTGATAGGAGCTCATTGGGTGCTGGTCACCTGAGCTCACACATAGAGGGATATATAAGGAGGGCACCAACTTAGATCAGGGTCAGACGCTGAGAACAAGTCAGTTGGAGAGGAGAGAGAAGGAAACAGCAGCCCTGGAGAGAGAGAGAGTGGAGCAGAGAAAGACCCAGAGGGGGAATACTGAAGGGACCCAAGAACCCAAATTAGAGCACCGGGTGAGGAGTCAGCAAGAGGGTACCGGAACCCAAGCTGGTGGGGGCAAAGACATTCCCCAGCCAGAGACCGGAGATCGTGGGCAGCGTTTGCCACGGTCACCCACCATATTCACCCCGAAGGCACACCACATGAAGGGTCAGGGAACCCAGGGCCAAGGGTGTCCCAACAGAAGGCCCGAGGGAGCTGGACCTAGGTGAATCACTGGTGGGGACGGCTGAAGAAAGGACAGAGGGAGAGCTCAGGGCCACGCTCCGGACTTGTTTGGGGGTTGGCTGGATCCAGGACCTGGTGGACGCAGCACGGCTCGGGTGGTCACTAGCAGCTGGAGTGACCAGTACAACATCTGCAGTAAGTAAACACCCTTAACTGCACAACCCGACCCTGTCTTCACTGCCGTCTGCACTACACCACCACAACCCCCATCCTCTGCGCCTGTCCCCTCTGAGGCTATACCCCTCCCGTTGGGGGTTATCCCACCAAGCTGCGCATCCACCATCAGCCTCAGCGGACCCTGCTGCAGCGGCGGCCACAGTGACCGCATCACAACGGGTGGCGTAGTCGACACAAAAGAACTTTAGTAACATCTGTAAAGCTGCCACATAACACTGAGCTTGACGCCCTGGGCACGGGGCCGGGTCACAGCCGCTCGGAGACTACAACCCCCCATCTGATCCGGTGCCGGGTATTCCCCTCAAAAAGGAATATGTCCCAGGGGGCGCGTCAACTTCATTTCTAGGGCCAGTAGTTTAGCAATGCCAGCATTCAGAGCCTGTGCTCGGGGGTGGTTTGCCAAGTATGGGCGCCTTTTCTCCCATGCCTGTGCTAACGATGGCTGTAGACTGGCCTGGGAGTGTGAGGATGACTGGGAAAGTGGTGCTGTGGGTGGAATTACACTGTGTCTCTGTACAACAGTGCCAGAGATTCTTCCATGGCGATCCTGTGAGGAAGCCGAACCAGCTGTGTGTGAGCTGGAGGAAGAGGCTACAACACGAGCTGAAGAGGTGGTAGGTGGCGCTGTAGGTTGGCCTAGGTCTTCAGTGTGTTTTTGTAACTCCACCACGTGCTTGGTCCGCACATGTTTCCACATATTTGTGGTATTGAGGTTGCTGACACTTTTCCCTCTTTTCACCTTCTGATTACACAGCTTGCATTTGACAAAGCAAATGTCATCTGCAACTGTGTCAAAAAAGGACCAGGCACTGCAAGTCTTGGGAGCGCCCGCTTTGGATTTTGGAAGAGCCATGCTCCTAATGGGTGCCGAAGTGGAGGCTACAGGCAACCAAGTCTGCCCCCTCCCTCTCCCTCCTTTTTGGGCCGTTCGGGGAATCTCTTCCTCAGAGCTGCTCCCACCACCTTCCTGTCCCTCACGCCATGATGGGTCAAGGACCTCATCATCTACACCACCCTCTTCAAACAACTGCTTCTCCTGGGTAGTCTCGACAGCACAGTACACACCAGAAAGTGGCACCTGAGTCTCATCATCAGATGCGTACTGAGGTGTGCTGCTGACCATAGGCACTGGCCCACCCGCCTCTTCAGATTCAGAGAGACAAAACGGTTGTGCATCACTGCATACTACCTCTTCTTCAAATTCTAGAATTCTGCTTGGCTGGCCCCCTCTTTCCAAGCCAAGAGATTCAGAGAACAGAAGTAGAGATGGCTCCTGTCCAGGGCTCTCTGACTGCCTGGGCAATTTGGCAGGTGGTGAAGAGACAGATGGGTGCTCTTCAGTGCTCAGGACCTGAGAGGATCTGGAACTAATTGAAGTCGATGCGTTAGCTGGCATCCATCCGACAACGGCTTCAATTTGGTCCTCGCGCAGCAGTGGGGTACGGCTAGCTCCTACAAAGCTGCGCATAAAGGACTATTCCATGGTAAAACTGGGGGATGCTGAGTCACTGGTGCCCGCAGCAGGCACAGAATCCCCACGTCCTCTCCCTGCAGGCACAGAATCCTCACGTCCTCTCCCTGCAGAAACTCCACGCCCACGACCACATGCCTTACTCCCTGCCTTCTTCATCTTGGTAGACTGATAAAGATAGGCAGAAAAGTACTAAGGGCTTAGTGTGCTTATTCCTGAACAGCTGCTAACAGGTATAAGAAACACTAATTTTATAAAGTGTGGACTAGACTTTAATATGAGCTAATGTGGCCTACACAACTGTAAAGTGGAGTGTTTGGTGAACTTTATTTAGGTTTTTTTTGTCACAAAAAGACACTGGATGTGCCTAAAGATGTGATAACGATAGTATCACAAACTTTTTGTAGCTATTACAATGTAGGAAGGTAACCTACAATGTAGGAAGGTAACCTACAATGCAATAGATGAGGCTGCAAAAAATAGGCTAATACTAATCTGGCTGGGGCTGCAGGGCCCAATGCTGCAGAAAGGCTCCTCTATCTACTCCTATATAGTGTGTTTGGAACCAATTTAGCTGAATACGGATGGAACCACCACACTAATAGGAGATATCAGGAAAAATTATGAATTGGCAATAAAGGACAATGTATGAGGCAGTGACACACACTGAGTGCACTACAACCAGACGGGGTTGAAGCACACACTACAGGGTGAGCTGCACTCACACACCAGACCTTGCAGACAGCGGTGAACAGTACAGATGCAGAGCACTGTGCACTAGCGCTGCAAGACCAAAAAAATTTCTCTATCTACTCCTATATAGTGTGTTTGGAACCAATTTAGCTGAATACGGATGGAACCACCACACTAATAGGAGATATCAGGAAAAATTATGAATTGGCAAAAAAGAACAATGTATGAGGCAGTGACACACACTGAGTGCACTACAACCAGACGTGGTTGAAGCACACACTACAGGGTGAGCTGCACTCACACACAGAGACCTTGCAGAAAGCGGTGAACAGCACAGAGAACTGTGCACTAGCGCTGCAAGGCACAGCGATTTATAAAGTAGCTTGGGTAAAGCAGAATAGACCAAATAGGTAGCTAAAACTGTCCCTCAGAACAACAGCGTCCTATCCCTAACTGAATTCACAGCAGAGTGAGCTCAAAATGGCGGCTTTTATAGTGCATCATGACATCATTTCAGCAGCCAATCACAGCCATGCCATTAGTTAAGATGCCTACATGCCTAACAGGATGTGCCCACACTTCTTAGGATCCTCATTGGCTGAATAAAATGAAAATGGCTCATTGCATTATGGGAACTTCCGATTCCGGTATACGATATTGCAAAAGTATCGGAATTAAGTATCGGAATTCCGATACCGCGAATATCGGCCGATACCCGATATTTCAGTATCGGAATGCTCAACACTAGTTATGGGTGCTAGGGTCTGTGATGGGATGTTGATGCAGGAAGCTAGTCTGATTTCTATATCACAAGTCAGGAATTTTTCCCCTAAGGCTGTGTGCCTACAATGAGTATTTGGTGTTTGATGTTGCAGATTTTCTGCAGCACGTCTTCACCTATTTAGTAAATTAGGTTACTATTTTATTACATTTTTGACTGTCGTTTTTTGTCTTTTTTGGTATGTAATGTTTTAATTAAAGCTGCTTTATTTTTGATGCTTTCTGGTATTTGGCTTTGACACATTGACACATTGATACATGTGTGGATTACATGCATTTTTTTCCCTGCAGATTTTCCGTATCTAATGCAAGTCTCTGGGGACAATCCACACATAAAACTCAGCGTATCCGCAAGACAAAAGTATCATGTTGCACATTTAAAACACGCACCTCAGGTCAGTTTACTTTAAAAAAAACACAGCGGGAATGAGATTTCTATGTATTGCATACAGTTTGCTGGAGCTGTAAAACACTGTTTTAAAATACACGGTGTCAAAAACTAACCAAAGTGAAAAATCTGAAATTACAATAAAGGGCAATAGGGTTTTATCCGAGTAACAATGGGGAGACCAAGGGCAATGGTACTCACCTGGTGTGGTTGTGTACCCACAACCACTATAAGGCTCAAGACTAGTGATGACCGAGCACTAAAATGCTCGGGTGCTCGATGCTCGGGTCGAGCAAATTGGAATGCTTGGGTGCTTGGTCCGAATACCGAGCCCAATGTAAGTCTATGGGAAACTCGAGCAGTTTTTTGGCGGCTCACCCCGGCGGTCTGCAGAGAGCCTAAAAATTGCCCAAATCGATGGGAACAGTGCTCAAATGACATGGGAACAGCATGGGGAAGACCCCTTGAAGCATTTCTGACTCCCATGTCACTGCTGTCAATAACGTTGTCAGAATTATTACGCCATTTTTATGGACTGACAATAATACAACCCCTGGCAAAAATTATGGAATCACTGGGCTCAGAGAATGTTCATTCAATTGTTTAATGTTGTTGAAAAAAGCAGATCACAGACATGGCACAAAACTAAAGTCATTTCAAATGGTAACTTTATGGCTTTAAGAAACACTAAAAGAAATCAAGAAAAAAAATGTGGTACTCAGTAAGGGTAATTTTTTTCACACCAAGCAGAGGGATAAAATTATGGAATTGCTCAATTCTGAGGAAAAAATTATGGAATTGCCCTGTAAATTTTCATTTCTAAAACTAACACCTGCATCAAATTAGATCTGCTCGTTAGTCTGCATCTAAAAAGGAGTGATCACACCTTGGAGAGCTGTTGCACCAAGTGGACTGACGTGAATCATGGCTCCAACACGAGAGATGTCAATTGAAACAAAGGAGAGGATTATCAAACTCTTAAAAGAAGCTAAATCATCACGCAATGTTGCAAAAGATGTTGGTTGTTCTCAGTCAGCTGTGTCTAAAATCTGGACCAAATACAAACAACATGGGAAGGTTGTTAAAGGCAAACATACTGGTAGACCAAGGAAGACATCAAAGTGTCAAAGACCGGAAACTTAAAGCAATATGTATATCAAAAAAGGTCAACAATTACACCTCCCAATAAGATATTTACCACGCAAGCACGGGCTACATGGGCCCGGCTTAAAGGAAGATTAAATACAAGTTCATAAAATAGATTATTTTTATTTCAAAATTTAAATTTTTTTTTTTTTAAATTAAACAACAGGTGCCTTCAGATTTCATCAATTCAAACCTCAATACTGGCTACAATTTCATACAATAATACATCATAAAGACATGCCTAAAAATCCATGGTGCCTCTATTGCACTCCCTCCCTAGCCATAAAGTGCTGTAAATAATTAGATCCAATCCACTCTAATCCAAACGTAAAGTGCAAGTGCATAAGAGAGATTTCTCTCCCTATATTTAAGAAAGTTGACTATACTTGTAAGTATGAGTGCGTTGATACAATTACCAAGTGGTATGTAAAAGACAAAAACAGCACCTAATGAAGTTATTGATGGGGAGCTATATATATCGAGTCATGTTAGCCATAGGCATGAACTGCAAAGGATAGTACTTACAAGTAGACTACTGATAACAGTGTACAGCCTGTAGAGGTGTTTGAAAAAATCTGCCCCAACGACGCCGTTTCGCCATATGCTTCTTCAATGGGGACGTAAGTGTATGTACGCAGTGTCCCGTTTATGTATCCCTCCCACCAGCTGGATATAATCATTCTAAGTGGGCCAGAGTGGTTGCGGCGCATGCGTAAGTTACTTGGAAATCCCGTGTGTGTAACAGTGACTTCCGAAATCCTGCGTCTGACACGCATGCGGTGGAACGCATAGCGTGTCTACTGCGCAGGACCTCGGATTTCACTATAATCCGAGGGCTGCTAAGACAATTTGGTAAGCAGCAGCAGATCGTGTAATAATTGATAAGGTATTAATCATGACATAGTAAGTGAGACTTACGGTATTTTTATGTCTCACAAACTGTCTTTTGTATAAACCTGACTGAAAAAAGGGGGTACGATATTTACTCACTCCGATCCCTTAATTAAATGGGATAAATAGAGCGTTCGATAATTAGAAATAATACAGAGAAAGGACCCCCATCTAGAAGTGCTCAAGTTGTGGCATAATTATTGATCGACTATCAGTAAGCCTTTTTTTGAGTCTCCTGTAAGGAACAGGGTATATTAATAGAAAATTGTGCAGTCAGTATAATAACTTGGTCTCAAAAAGTATAAATCCAGGAGTATCGTTTGTCTTCCTAATCAGGTTGCATATATGTATATCTGAGATTTTATATACACAGTGCACTTTTTGGGGGGGGATAATTCTATATGTTTTTATTAGAAATAAACAAAACATTGATGTTTTAACCTCTTGCTACTATCTTCTGGTTATAATTCCACCGGCGGCACTAAAAACCCACTCTGACAAAACGCTAGCGGCAGGGCAGGCCAGGACCTCCAAGGCGTAGAGAGACAGTTATAAGGCACGGAGGAATCATGGAGGATGTTGGTACAGTCGGCAAGGTACTCCCACACTATCTTCCGAAACAATTCCCTCCTTGGGAGAGTACCCCGTGCCTCAGGGCCTGTGCAATGGGAGGGTCTGAGAAAACTGTCCCAGAACTTTGACAATGTTCCTCTGCCTCTGCTGGATTGCATTTATGTCTCTCTCACCAGTACTCCTTGGTTGTCCAACAAACTGTGACCTCTGCCGCCAGCGTTTTCAGATGGGAATTTTTTAAATAATTCTGCAACAAGAGCCTTCTCGTACTGCACCATTTTATTAGTGCTGTCCTGCAAGAGAATAAGAGCCAGAAAGTTCTCCTTGTAGCGTGGGTCTATAATTGTCACCAACCAGTAATGACTGTCACCCAAAATTTGAACAACGCGAGAGTCATGGGACAGACAGCGTAACACAAACTCAGCTATGTGTGCCAGACTGCTAACAGGTAAGACTTCAGTGCCCTCATCGAGAGGACGACTGACCATGCTCTCCTCCTCAACTTCCTCCTCCTCCCTGTCCTCAGGCTATCCACACTAAACAGACGTTATGACAGTTGTGCAGTTAGTACCATCTATAGCGCAGGAAAATAGCTCCTGTTCTTCCTCCTCCTCTTCCTCATTGTCACCCAATCCACATTGGGATGAGATGAGGCTGGGCTGTGTGGAATCACCCTGTATGGTTCCTTGCTCCATCTCATCATGCTCCGCCTGCAATGCAATCCTCTTTAATTGTGAGCAGAGAGCGTTTCAGAAGACAGAGAAGTGGGATGGTGATGCTAATTATGGCGTCATCGCCGCTCACCATCTTGGTGGAGTCCCTAAAGTTTTGGAGGATGTCTGACGTCCATGTCCACTCTTGAGGTCTTATGTGTGGAGTCTGAACTGACTACCGACGGCCTTGTTGATGCTGGTAGTCAACAACTGCCCTCTTCTGCTCACAAATCCTTCCCAACATCTGCAATGTAGAGTTCCAACGCGTGGGGACATCGCAGATCAGTCGGTGAGCTGGAAGCTGCAAACGCTGCTGAAGCACGGCAAGGGCGAAGGAAGCTGTAGCTGACTTTCTAAAATGGGCACACAGTCGGCGTACTTTAACAAGCAGATTTGGCAGATCAGGTAGGTTTTGAGAAACTGCTGAACCACGAGGTTAAGCACATGGTCCAGGCATGGTACGTGTGTGAGCTCGCCTCACCTCAGAGCCGCCACCAGGTTCTGGCCATTGTCACACATGACCATGCCTGTCTATAGGGTCAAAGGTGTCAGCCACAGATCTGCCTGCTTTTTCAACGCTGTCCACAACTCTTCAGAATTGTGTGGTTTATCACCTAAGCATATTAGCTTCAGCACAGCCTGTTGCCGCTTGGCCGAGGCAGTGCTGCAGTGCTTCCAGCTTGCGACTGATGTGGTCATTTTGAAGATGGAAGCTGAAGAGGAGGAGGTGCAGGAGCTGTGCAATGTGGGGGCAACCCTGATTGAGCCAGGGCCCCTAATCCTCGGTGTCGGGAGGACGTATTCCGTCCCAAGGTCCGAATGGGTCCCGACTTCCACTATATTAACCCAGTGTGCCGTCAGTGAGATGTACTGTCCATGCCCACAAGCACTTGTCCACGTGTCCATGGTTAGGTGGACTTTCCCAGTAACTGCATTGTTGAGGGCACGGCTAATGTTGTGGGACCATGCTCGTGTAATGCGAGGAGGGCACACCGGGAGAAATAGTGGCGGCTGGGGACCGAGTACCCAGGGACGGCCGCCGCCATCAGGTTGCGGAAAGCTTCCGTCTCCGCAAGCCTAAAAGGCAACATTTCGAGCGCAAGCATTTGCGAAATGTGTGAATTTAGTAGTGTGGCCTGTGGAGCGTTGGCTGCGTATTTGCGCTTGCATTCCAAGGACCGGCGTAGGGACAACTGAACGCTGCCGCTTGGGACAAGGATGTGGACGTGTTTGCTGATGCTGCTAGTATAGAGCGCGCAACGACATGTGCAGGGTGGGAGGCAACTTGGCATGCGCGATGGACAGGGGATTGGCGTGTACTCACAACAGCAGAAGAAGCAGTGGTGTCACCCACAGACACTGTTTCTTGACCCTGGGGTCCGGCTCACTTAGTCGGGTGCTTTGCTGCCATGTGCCTGATCATGCTGGTGGTGGTCAGGCTGCTAGTTTTGCTTACCTTGCTGATGCTGGCCTGATAGGTGGTGCAAATGGCCTTTTTGCGGTTATCTGCAGAGTCTGTAAAAAATCAACCAGACTTGGGAAGATCTAACATTTGTACTGGCAACTTCCGTCGTGTTGGCGTTACGCTTTCCCGCATTTTGTCTGCAGCCACAACACTGCTTCTTCCTGCCTGTTGTGGTGCTACGCTTCCCTCCCCCTGTGTGCTGCTGTCCTCGCTCTGTATGTCCCCTTGCCGGGTTGGGTCAGTTACTATATCATCCACCACCTCGTCTTCCACTTCCGCACCCTGGTCCTCCTCCTGACATTCTGGCAATTGTGTCTCATTATCATCATCATTCACCTCTTGTGACAGTAATTGCGCTTTCCCACCGTTGCCTTTGTGTGACCGTGGTTGCTCCAATATTTGGGCATCGCTACACGCGCGCTCCTCTTGACTCGCTTGAAGCTGGCTGGGCAAGAGGCCCGAATCTACAAATGGAAAAGTGAACAGCTCTTCTGAGTGTCCAAGTGTGGGATCAGTTGTCTCCAGGCACTCGTCATGGTGGGAGGAAGGAGGATCAGGGTGAGGAATATGCGGTCCAGACTCACGGCTACTGAGACTTGACTGTGTGGAAGACAAAAAGGGGGTGGGGTGGAAAAGCGCAATGCTTGTGTGAACCTGTATGGAAGTGGAATATGCGTGCAGATACAGTGGTCTGCTTACCTGAGTGGGTTGTGCAGACCGCACAACCCAGGTTAAACAGCTACTGGCGCTGATAGCGCTGCCACGATGCCTTCAGCGTCTCCTCTGGGTTAGCAGATGGAGCATCCAATCACGTGATTCCGGGTGGGGTCACGTGGGTGATGACATCATCGCAGGTCCTACAGGTCCTGCAGCTGAAATTGTATCCAGTTCTCCGCAGCCTTGAGCCACAACTCCCAAGGGAAAAGTGAACAGTGTGCAAATTGAAGTGGTCAGTGGGGCGCTAGAAACTGGATAAGGCGCTGGAAAAGGATAAAACAAATCTCTTTGATGAAGGCAGCAGACCGCTGAAGAAACGCGTTGTGGGCATTAGAACTTCAATAAAAAGGTTTGTTTTATCCTTTTTCAGGGCCTTATCCAGTTTCTAGCGCCCCACTGACCACTTCAATTTGCACACTCTTGACTGTGTGGAAGACAGGATGGTGATGGTGGCAAAGTGACTGGAAGCATTATCTGCTATTCAACCAACAACTTTTTGACACTGCTCTGGGTTCAATAGTGGTGTACTGCGATCCCCTAGTAACTGTGACAGGAAGGTCGAGCGACAAGATGTGGGTGTTTGTTGTGGCACAATTTCAGCTGGCCCACGGCCACGTCCTCGGCCTCTGCATGCACCATTACCATCACGTCCACTTCCCCGTCCCTTGCCCATTTTAACTGGAGGACAATATTTTCCACGTTCACGTTCAGAAATGGCTGATTTTGGAACGCAGTTATATGTGATACGTCTGACAGAGAACCACAATTTTAAATAGCAGGCCTGTAATTTACTAATACTATCCTACACAGAGACCTAGTGTGAATAGCTTGACCGACACACTGGAACGATATGAAAATGGAAGAAATGGCTGTTTTTGGAACACTCTTATAGGTGTTATGTCTGACAGAGAACCATGGTTTTAAATAGCAGGCCTCTAATTTACTAATATTATTCTACACAGAGACCTAGTGTGTGCATAGCTTGACCGACACACTGCAACAAAATTAAAATGGAAGAAATTGCTGATTTTGGAACACTCTTATAGCTCTTCTGAGTGTCCAAGTGTGGGATCAGTTGTCTCCGGGCACTCGGCATGGTGGGAGGAAGGAGGATCAGGGTGAGGAATATGCGGTCCAGACTCACGGCTACTGAGGAATGACCGTGTGGAAGACAGGGTGGTAGTGGTGGTGGCAAAGTGACTGGAAGCATTATCTGCTATCCAACCTTTTGACATTGCTGTGGGTTCAATAGTGGTGTGCTGCGGTCACCTAGCAATTGGGACAGGAAGGTCGGGCGACAAGATGTGGGTGTTTGTTGTGGCACAATTTAAGCTTGCCCACGGCCTCGGCCTCTGCATGCACCATCATCATCACGTCCACTTCCCGTCCCTTGCCACACACCTTGCCCATTTTAAATGGAGGACAATATTTTCCACGTTCACGAGAAATGGCTGATTTTGGAACGCAGTTATATGTGAGATACGTCTGACAGAGAACCACGGTTTTAAATAGCAGGCCTGTAATTTACTAGTACTATTCTTCACAGACACCTAGTGTGAATAGCTTGACTGACATACTGCAACAGAATGGAAAAGGAGGCCAATATTTTGCACGTTCAGTTCAAATTTCTGTTTTTTTTTCCCTGAAATATGGAACAGATCTGGCTGTATTCTGCAGTGCTAACAAGAAAATAGAGCAGAAAAATGGTGTACTCTGGATTGCTTTTTAAGCAAATAACCAGGATTAAGATAAAAAAAAATTGCCTTGGCCCTTGATATCTGGGGCTATGTGTAATTATTACAGCAGCAGACAAAAGGTTCAATGGATCCTCTTGCACTATATGCACTGCAGTCTGCCACATACACTGCCTGCCTGTCTGCCTCATACACTGCCTGCCTGCCTGCCTAACTCCTGCCTAGCACACTGATTATATGCATCTGGATTAGTCCTCAGAAGGACTGTTAGTTCAGATGGATATATATATACAGTGTATGTATATATATATATATTACTGAATGTGGTGGAATACCTATACTAACAGGACATTCAATGGACCCTTTTGCACTATATGCACTGCAGTCTGCCACATACCCTGCCTGCCGGCCTAAGTCCTGAGGCCATGGGGTACTCGGTAGCCGGGCCGGTCCTTTTTCGGGGTAGTCACGGTGGCAGTGGCCCAGTCCATGGCCCCGGGCGGTCAAATAAAGGAAAAGGAAAAGTCAATTTGGGGAAATAATGATTTGGGGATAATGTTTGAGATGCAACCCGTGGTATGTGGCCATATGGGGCCACCGCTGCGGTGCAGATCCACTGGGGCTGATGGTGATGCAGCAGAGTTGGTTCAGCTCTCCATGGGCAGAGCTAAGCTCCAGGGCAGTGTAGATGATTTGATGAGGTAGATGTTGTCGGCAGGGACAGTGTCGTGCAGGGCTGAGGGCGCAGATAATGACCAGACAACACATTAATGGCGGTTTCCGCTACCTTTATTTGAGGTTTGATGGAGCAGACCGGGACACTGGTAATAGCTGGTGATAGAGATCCGGGGCGGCCTAGAAGCAATTTGGGGATCCACATCGCCAGGTGGAGTTGTAGGCCTTCTCTCTGCGCTATCCTCTTTGGCCCTGCAGCTTAAAGCTATGCTCCAGCCCTCATATCTGAGCAAACATCTATTCCTCGCCCATATGGCAGGCATCTCGAGCCCTTTTCAGGTGTCGCTCCTTCGTGGTGGCGCTGGGCCCTAGGATGCTGCTTAGCTGCCAGGCGTTTGTTGGGGCCAGGAGACCTGCAGTCTCCTGCCCTCCGGATTTAGCTATCGGGATTTTAGTACCCGAACAACCACAGACTCCGGTGTCCTGTTTCTTGCGCTTCTCTCTGGGGCGAGCTTGATCACAGCACCCTTCCCCAGGTTCTCCCTCATTGCTCTCCTGTCTCCAACTGACTTTTCTAACCCTGCCTCCAGGCTCCAATTTAAAGGGGAGGAGCTCCCACTTCTGGTCTGGAGATAGGAAATGTGTTGGATGCTGGTGTTATCTGATAAGGGGACCCCTCCTTGCTTCTAGGCATGGCATCACCTCCTGTGAGGGAGGCAATGCCAATGTGGCATCTGGACTCCTGGGGTGCCACATTCCCCCCCTAGTTGAATTCAGTACTCCCAGACTGAGGACACCTTTTAGAGTTGAACAATTCACAACAATAACAATTTATATTCCAAAAAATTTACAAAGTCAAGGACAGGCAAAAATTGCAGAATAGCAAAAAACAAACAAAAATTGGGAGCAGTCACTACGGCGCTTAGTCTTTATGCCACTATCCGGGAATTGTCTTTTTCCTGGTACTTGAAGGTTGGATGGTGGGAACCGCCTCAACCCACTTCGTGTATCGTCCCTGGGTGTGGCTTCAGTGCACTCTGTCGGTGGGCCTGGTTTTCGGCTACGCCTGTGGTTTATTTTCCAGGCCAACAATTAACTTTACTTAACATTGTTCTGACCACATCTAGTCCTGTGGTCCATTTGTCCATAAATATAATAACTATATACACTCACAATTGCTTAAATGTTCTTACAGGAAGTCTCTGTAGGCTCTCATACTTAAAGGTTGCAACTATATACTATACACTATTACCTTATTACACCTTAGTCCCTATAACGGGCAGGGAGCTGGCCTCTGGTACTACGGGTTAATCTACGCAGTACAGTTGTTGCCAATGACCTACCCGGGTCTATAGTGTCTACCGCTGGTGTGGTGGGAGCACTATGGACTACACTACACTTAGTATGACCTAACACCGGTAACACCTCTTTGACTCACCATGGGCACAACAGATTCACCGCTAGCAGGGGGTGGATTCACTTGTTCCACTGTGGTTGTGGCATCTGTTGCTGGGGCCGCCTGGTCTCCCAGCTGTTCAGGAGTCTCTGCGGCTTCCGGTAAGGCTACTTGGGGAAAGGTCAGGACAGGTACCACGATTGCTTGGTTCAACTGTGTCCAAGACTGGGGAAATTCTCCAAGGATGGTTTGAACCTTTTCTTAGTGCTGGGGGCTGTTTTGGTCTTTTCTTGGTGTCTCAATAGATCAGGGCATATCTTCAGGTGGTCTCTTGAGACTGCCGCCAACGTCTCTCCTCCAGCTTTACTGATGAGTCATACCTTGGTGTTGTCGAAATTTGAAGGTAAGACGGTGTATGGCTCAACCTCCCACTGATCGTCTAATTTGTGAACTTGTCTCTTCCTTTTGAGTACCTGTTCTCCAGATGACAAGGGAACTGCAGGTGCATGCTGATTATAAGTTCTTTCCTGCCTCTGTCTCCACTGGGACAAATTTCTCTCTACACATTCTTGAACCTTGCGGTATTGTTGCTGCCGCTCCGTATCCCAATCTCATCTCAGGTGTTAAAACTCCCATGTCTAAGTCAATGGGTAGCTTGCCAGGTCTTGCCCTCATCAGGTAGGCAGGTGAACAGCTGGTGGAGTTCACCGGGATGTGGTTTTATAGGTCTACCAAATCCGGTAACTTCTCTGGCCACAGGCTACGTTCTTCAAGGGGCAACATCTTCAACAGGTCTATTACCACCTGGTTCTTTTTCTCGCACAACCCGTTGGTCTGGGGATGATACGGCGTCGTTCTTATTTTCTTGCAGCCGTACAAGTTAAAGAATTCCTGAAACACTTCTGCTTCGAAGGCTGGGCCTTGGTCAGTAAGCACTCGTTCAGGGTAACCGTGCGGGCGACAAAATAGTTGTTTAAACACTTTGGCTGCCGTCTTAGCCGTCTGATCCTTCACTGGCACTACTACCAGGAACCGGGAGCAGTGGTCTACTATGGTGAGAGCGTAGACATAGCCTGACCGGCTTGGGGCTAGCTTCATGTTGTCCAAGGCTACCAGTTCAAGTGGTTGTTTGGTGATTATGGGCTGCAGGGGAGCCCTCTGGCTATCACGGTCTTTCCGTCTCAGGTTGCATGGACCACATTCTCGACACCATCTCTTGATTGCTTTCCTCATGCCAACCCAGTAGAATCGCTCACGTAGCAGGACTTCCAACTTCTTCCACCCAAAGTGTCCTGCTCCATCGTGGTACGCTTCTAAGACCATTGGCGCATCCTGCTTCGGGACTACCACCTGCCAGACCAGTTTGTGTGTCCGGGAGTTGATACTCCTCCGACACAGCTTTCCCTCGTAGATGAACAGCTTGCCCTACTCCTTCCACAACTGTTGGGTCTCCTGTGGAGCATCGGGACCAGGGTGCGAGTCAGTTTGTGTCATCAACTTCTTTACTAGGTCTACAGCCGGGTCACTATTCTGCGTCTCTGCCCATCCATGGTGGGGCAATGGGTTAAACGTGGCCTCTCTACTGGCGGAGCGCTTGTCCCTCACACAGTGGGAGCACTGGGTCACCCCGTGATGAAGGAAAACCGGTAGCTCTATCTCCTCCAGCTCTTCCGGGTCTTCTCCCCCCTGGCAAGTTGGGCATCCTGGACAGCGCATCAGCATTAGCGTTTTTATGCCCCACCCGATACTTGATGGTAAACTGCACCTAGCTTTGCCGTTTCAAGGTGGGTCAGCGGATTATTGTCTGTGAAGATTGTAAACTTCGCTAAAGCCAGGTAGTGTTTGAAGTGCTCTGTTACAGCCCAGACTATGGCTAAAAACGCCAACTTAAAGGAACTATAGTTGTCGGGATTCCTTTCCATGGGACAGAGCTTCCTGGCAATCACTCTCTCTCTGCCCTGCTGTACCTGGGACAGCATCGCTCCCAATCTGGTATCCGTATAGAGTATAAAGGGTTGGCCATAGTCGGGGTAGGCCAGGACCTCGACTCCCGTAATAGACACCTTCAGTCTTGTGAAGGATTCTTCTTCTTTTTTACCCCACTCTATTGGAGGATTCGGGTTCTTGGCCTTCTTGGACTGGCCCACTAAGAGGTCCTGCATGGGTGTGCTATCTCGGAGAAACCCTTGATGAATCTCCTGTAGTAGCCTACCAGCCCAAGGAACTGCCGCACTTCCTTGAGAGTGGAGAGTCTTGGCCAGCCCTTGATCACGGTGACTTTTTCAGGGTCTGGTTGTACACCTTCGGCGCTTACCACATGGCCTAGGTGCTGCACATTGGGCTTCAAGAGGTGGCACTTGGATGGCTTTACCTTCAGGCCAAAACCAGATAGGGCTTCGAACACCTCGGCCAGGTGCTCCAGGTGGTCTTCATATGTCTTTGAATAGACGATTACGTCGTCTAGGTACAGCAGAACGGTTTCGAAGTTTTTGTGTCCTAGGCAACACTCCATTAACTGCTGGAATGTTCCCGGGGCAGAGACCGAATGGTATGCAGTTGAACTCACAGAGGCCCATTGGTGTTGTAAACGCGGTCTTCTCTCTGTCCACCTCTGCCACAGGAACCTGCCAATACCCACTGATGAAATCTAAAGTGGAGAAATAGTTAGCGGATCTCAGTGCAGCTAATGATTCCTCAATTCTGGGTAATAGGTAGGCGTCCTTTATGTGTAATGCGGTTAATCTGCCTATAATCAACACACATCCTCATTGTACCATCTTTCTTTCTAATAAGGACTAATGGAGCTGCCCAGGAGCTACAACTATCTCTGATCACCCCAGCCTCCTTCACCTCCCGTAACATTCCCTTGGCACATTGATAGTGAGCTGGGGGTACAAGCCGGTACCTCTCTTTAATGGGCGGATGATCTCCTGTGGGGATATGATGTTGGACCCCTTTTACCTGCCCAAAGTCGAGTGGGTGTTTGCTAAAGACTCGCTCATATTCTTGGACCACCCGGTACACTCCATGCTTTTGGTGCAAAGGGGTGGAGTCAGTGCCTACTTGTAGCTTCTGACACCAATCCTCCTTCTGCCCCTTGGAGCCATTGTCTTCCGCCTGTTCGGATGGAGGCAAGGGTTCCATTGCCTTTATTGCATTGTTACTGACAGTAAACTGTGTTACGGGTCCGGGTGGTGGAACCTCTGTGCTTCGGTGCAAGGAGGGACCAGAGGGGCGTGACTAAGTGCCTACTCGAACCCAGGTCACATGGCGGCTTAATTGACTCCATGAACCAGGAAGGGACCGGGCAGGTGAACCAGGTGCCACTCTGGGGCCGACCTTGTGTGAGAGCAGGTGACTCCCACGGGTCAGATGACAGGAGCTGACCGGTACAGCGGATGAGCATGGCAGGAAGGCTGGCGGGTGGTCAGGGTAGATAAGCAGGCAGGTACCGCTGACAGCCAGACAGGTGCTCCGGGTAGGCAAGCAGGCGGGTACGGCGGATAGCCAGACAGGTGCTCCGGGTAAGCAGGCACAGCAGGTAACTGACAGGTGCTCCAGGTAGGCAGGCCTGCGGACATGGCTGGTTACTGGCAGGTGCTCTGGGTAGGCAGGCTGGCGGACACGGCAGGTAACTGGCAGGTGTTCCAGGTAAGCAGGCTGGCGGACACGGCTGTAGACAGACTGGCGGGCAGAACTGTTAGACTGGTGGGCTGGACTGACAGACAGACTGGCGGGCAGGACTGACAGGCAGCGGGACCTGAGGGCTGAGGAAAGTGTTAGCACACAAACAACAACCTTGTGCAGGCATCTGACGCGCCCCCTGGGCCGTGGGGTACCCGGTGCCGGGCCGGTAGATGCTGGGGGTTGTAGTCACAGTGGCGATGACCCGGTCCGTGACCCAGGGCGGTCAATCCAAGGGGAATTGTATATGGGTTTTATTAAAGAGTCCGACTACACCACCTGTGGAGTGCGGCTAAAGGGGGCCGCCGCTGCGGAACAGTCCTCTGAAGCTGGTGGTTTTGCAGCAAGGGTGGTATAACTCCCCACAGGAAGAGTTAGCTTCAGGGCAGTGTGTGTGTGGATGGTGGTGATTGTTGTGCAGGGAGTCAGTAATAAACACGGAGTCAATGGGATGCAGTCTCAGGTCCTTTACTCACAGTTGTTTCATTTCAAGTCATCGCTGCACATCACGACTTCCCACGTCGTCCTGTGTTTACTCAGTGAGGGGTTCAGTCCACCCCCAGGTAGCTCCGGAGTACTTAGCAGGACCCCCTTCTGTGTGTCCTTTCTCTGGCCTTGGCGAGCGACGTCTGTTCTGTCCCCTGGGTCCTATGTGGCTACCTTCTTAGTGAGACTGGTGTGGACTTTTGGCTAACGGTACATAAAGTGCTGCAGCCTCCGATTTCTAGTTGAACCTTGCAGTTCTCCACTAGTTGAGGGACTGGTTCCCCTTATCTGGCCTGACCCCTCTACCTCCTGGTAGCAGCGGGCGTACGGGTGGCTTTCTGCACGGCCCGTACCCCTAGGGTCCCTTCGCTTCTTGTTCCTGGAGCCTTTCCTGCTCCCTCTCCTCCTTGCTTCTCCTTTCTCTCAGGCTCAGGCCTCCCGACTAGGCCCGCCTCTGGAGCAGAGCTCCTACAGAGCCTCTGCTCCTGACACTTTCCTCCTCTGACTGAACACTGATCTAAGATGGTTTCCCATTTTATACAGCTTCCTTTCAAGTGCTCCCAGGATATACTTCCTCCACCCCATCCACTACATAGTTCCCCCTCTCTAGGTGGTTCCCCCCACTCCAGCCTGGAATCAGGGACTGTGCTCTCCAGTAGGAGCAATCTCGCCCTGCCCTCTGAAATGTGGTGTAGTGAATCCTGGTGTTAGGGTCCCGAGCTGTACTCCTTACTTACCTGAGAGTGAGATACCACACCTCTGGGTGAGATGCAGTATCTCTGTGGCGACCGATCCCTCAGGGGCGCCACACATCTCCATTTTGGAGGAGGTGCCTTATATAGGAGAAGTCCTCCGGCTATTGGCCGGGGACTCTTTAGGATGGCGCGCACAGCCCCTTTAAGAGGGAGGGAGCGTGCGCGCCCTAAGCACAGTGCCTGGGAAGCTGCGCGCGGTGCGCGCCACAGCAGCAACGGGGGAGCGGGAAGACGCCGGACCGGGACCGCGGTGGTGAGGGGAACGGTGTCTCTGCCCGGCAGGGGGCAAAGACGCCGATGCTACAAACAGCTTAGCAAGGGTGGCATAGCAGGGTAAATGGACCTCTTTCTCCCCACAATTCAGGATGCGTATCGGTACTCTCCCCTTGCGGACATACACTACCCCCCCTGGCCGTCAAGATGGTGAGCCTACTATCAGAGTACACGGGTTCTACCAGGGCCTGATAATCTTGACCCCTGAGACCTATTGCTGCCTGACACCATATTAACATTTCACTCCTAGGGGGCATTGCAATGGGGAATGGATCACTCACTCTGACACTGCCGACTTCTCCACCAGACAGCTATACCCGTTGTCTTTACATCAGGGCTTTGATCTCCTTCTGCAGAACTCGCTGCTAACTAGAACTGGCAGTCTCCGCGACCTGTTGCAACATAACGATAATTTCCCCAAGACAATTCTCTATCACATTGGTGCCTAAGGTTATCATAGGGTGGCTTTCACGGCGATCAGTATCTACAATAATCAACCCTTGTGATGGCAATTCTTCTGGGCCAACCTTTATGGTCACCTCTTTATACCCCACCTGAGGGCTGACCATTGCTGGCAAAGATGTTAAAGTGTTCATCTACACTGCGGGTAATGTCTGAATCAGCCCAGTATCGTTTAAAAAGGATATATGGCATCATTGTCACCTGGGAACCAGTGTCCAGTAACGCGTTCATCGGGATGCCATCAAGCACGACAGGTAGGACCGGTTGTCCTCCCACGTACTTGTGTGGCGCCCCTGAGGGTTCAGTCGCCACAGAGGTTCTGCACCTCACCCAGAGGTGTGGCATATCCTTCTCTCAGGTAAGGATGGACTACTGCCCGGGACCCCAACACCTGCACTCAACACTATACTACTCCAGGCCGGCTGGAAGGGCATTATGCACTTCTTCTGCTGCCCTGTCCCTGGCTGGAGTGGGGGGAACCAAAGAGAGGGGGAACCAGTAGTGGGTGTGGGTGGAGGACGTAGAACAGGGGAGCACTTAGAGAATAGATATAAAAAGGGAAGCCATCTTAGTTAGTGAGTTCAGTGCAGTCAGTGAGTAGTAAGGAGAGGAGGGGAGCAGAGTCTCTTCAGGAGCTCTGCTCCAGAGTGGGGCCTAGTGAGAGAGGCCCAGGAGAGGAATGGGAACAAGGGAGGAATGCTCCGGAAACAGAAGGGATCCCAGGGGGTACGGTGAGTGCAGGACGGCACCCGTACGCCCGAATCTGCCAGGCGTCAGAGGGATCAGGCCACAGGAAGGGAACCGGTCCCTGGACCAGCCGCGTTACTCCAGGTCTCGGCTGGAAAACAGGAGGCTTCTGCACTTCCATGGTGCAGTTGCCACAACCTCACCCTAGCCGCCGTGAAGGGCACCAAGTAGGTCCGGGAACTCCAGGTTACTCAGAGGGATCTCAGAGTAGCCAATCGGGACTGTGTGTGGGGGAGCGCAGGGCAGGAGGGAGAAGACCCAGCGCGGGAAGTCGGCCAAGGAAGGAACATAAAGAAAGGGGGTCCTGTTAAGTGCTTCTAATATACCTGAAGGAGTGCTGAACCCCTGCCTGGCAAACGCAGTGCGACGCGGGAGTCTGACACCTGGACAGTGTACCCGAGGAACCTAAAAAGAACTCTGAGTAAACTCGGATGACTGCACTGCACCGTCTCTGTCAGTTATTTCCACCACGCTACCGTGCCTGCACTACAACGCCCAGCATCACCATCTGCAACTACACTGCCCAGGGGGCCAGCTCCGCCTGTGGGGAGCAGAAACATCCCAGCTCCAATCCCATCACCCCTGGAGGTCTGCAGCAGCGCCGCTACTCATTACCGGGAACCACAGGTGGCGTCACGAGACAAAAACTGTTAACAAACCCCCTTTTAAAGAGTGACCCCAGAGTACGGGCCCGGGAGCCGACTGCCGTGACATCCCACAGAAGGTCAAGGCCCGGGTATCTAGTTTCCCCCATATCCCCCTGAGCGAGTCACTTGTCTCGCCAGCTTTGTTGGCCTGGTCGTCTTACTCTTGGGGGTTGACCCTCTGGCCCAGGGGTTGCTCGTTTAAATCGCAGAATCTTGCGAGGTGCTCCGCCTTTTGACAGCAGCGTCAGATGGGTTGTCCGTTCTGGTCATAATGATCGTTGTCTCTCCCTCTGATCGGTGGAATTCTTCTCTGCCGTCGCCACGGGACGTCATCTGGACTGGAAGCCAGCTGGATTCTTTCCTTTGGAGACACTTGCATGGCCTGCACGGTTTTAGTTAGTGTAGCCACCCTTTTGGTCAGCTCCTGGACCTGAAGGCATAGGTCTGCAGAGGGGTCATTATCTAGGGTCTGCGCATCAGCCTCCACAGGTGCCGGGGAGAAGGACGCCGCCTCCTGGTGGTATGTGATAGCTGGGTGCCGGAGGGATGCAGTGCCACTTGGGGTTGATTCTCGCAGCACCCGGATGGCCCGGTCTTTAAATTGCGCAAAGTTCTGATCAGGGTTTTGAAGAGCCATAATGCGCAGCTGTGTCCGGTGAGCATTAGACAGGAGCCCCTCGATAAACTGTTCGGTCGGTTAGCAATCTGTCCTCATCTCGTACACTGTCCGGGTCTACCGGTTTAATGGCCCGCAGCGCCTCCTGCAGGTTTAGAGCATAGTCCCGTACACTGTCCTGCACCCTTTGTTTGCACCCGTAGAACTTCATTTTAATCTCCGCTGCTGTGCGGGTGTCAAAGGTATCCTTCAACCTGGCCAGAATTTGCTTAACAGTGCTTTTGTCCCTGCCCGGCCAGGACTTCACCTCCCTCTGGGCTGCACCGATTAGCTGGCCTATAAGGATGCTGACTTTTTGCTCCTCATAGAGGGGGTACACTTGGAACAAACTGCACAGTCTCTCCTCAAATTCGCTCAGGGTGTGCGACTCCCCTGAGTACTGGGGCAACTACGCCGCCCCTTGGGATATACGGCATGGATAAAGGCATTACAGTGGCGGCGGCTGCGCCCGCAGCTGGATCCTCTTCCAGGTTGGGCATCTTCCTCCCCCCCAGTGAACCTCAGCCAGGTCCTGGGTTTCTGCTGGCATACCAGTCGGCTGCTCTGCAAGCGAGAGGGATCGCTTACCAGGCGGTTCCGGATCGGGGCCTCCTGCTTCCCCTCCACTGACGTCATATGACGTGATTATACAGCTCAGCAAAGTCTATGACACACATTACCCAGTTATACCGGGCTTCGAATCCTGTTCGTGATGTCAAGTTGACGCGCCCCCTGGGCCATGGGGTACTCGGTAACTGGGCTGGACCTTTGGCCCGGTCCATGGCCCAGGGCGGTCAAATAAAGGAAAAGTAAAAGTCAATTTGGGGAAAAAAAGATTTGGGGATAATGTTCGTGATGCCACCCGTGGTATGCGGCTATATGGGGCCACCGCCACCGCTACGGTGCAGATCCACTGGGGCCGATGGTGACGCAGCAGAGTTGGTTCAGCTCTCCACGGGCAGAGTTAAGCTCCAGGGTAGTGTAGATGATTTGATGAGGTAGATGTTGTCGGCAGGGACAGTGTCGTGCAGGGCTGAGGGCGCAGATAATGACCAGACAACACATTAATGGCGGTTTCCTCTACCTTTATTTGAGGTTTGACGGAGCAGACCGGGACACTGGTAATAGCTGGTGATGGAGATCCGGGCAGCCTAGAAGCAATTTAGGGATCCACCTCACCAGGTGGAGTTGTAGGCCTTCCCTCTGCGCTATCCATCTTTGGCCCTGCTGTTCCGGTCCTCGTTCCTGAGCAAACGTCTATTTCTTGCCCGTATGGCAGGCAGCTCGAGCCCTTTTCAGGTGACGCTCCTTCGTGGCAGCGCTGGGCCCTAGGATGCTGCTGTGTCGCCAGGCGTTTGGTGGGGCCATGAAACCCGCAGTCTCCTGCCCTCCGGATTTAGCTGTTGGGACTTTAGTACCCGAACAACCATGGACTCCGGTGTCCTGTTTCTTGAGCTTCTCTCTGGGGCGAGCTTGATCACAGCTCCCTTCCCCAGGTTCTCCCTCGTCGCTCTCCTGTCTCCAACTAACTTTTTCTAACCCTGCTTCCAGGCTCCAATTTAAATGGGAGGAGCTCCCCCCTTCTGGTCTGGAGCTAGGAAATGTGTTGGATGCTGGTGTTACCTGATAAGAGGACCCCTCCTTGCTTCTAGGCATGGCATCACCCCCTGTGAGGGAGGCAATGCCAATGTGGCATCCGGACTCCTGGGGTGCCACACTATCACCACTGAATATATGCAGAGGGGAAAGTTATTTTTAATGCATGGGCGTGACGATCGTGGTCGCAGAGGTCACCACCGCGACTGAGCCCGGCAGGGTTGGGGGCCCGCCCTACATAGAAGCAGCCGGCTACTCTCAGTGAGAGATAGAGGAGCTGCACTATTCCTGTACTTTCTTTGGAAACGACCGGGCAGCGCTGGGCTCAGCCCCCTCCAGCCTCTGCCTGTTACTCCGGTCTCTGCACGCAGCATGTGACTGTGCCTGCTGTTGCTGATGATAAAACAGATGAGCAGCACTGGTAGTCATAAAGTATTTGAGGCAGAAGTGTGCCTCGTCCCAGCACTGCTGCACGAGGGGCCCCTGAAGAACTGATGGAAGTCTATAATCCATCACAGAGCCAGCAGCAGCATCAGCACTAACAGAAGCAGGACCCACTCTGCTCCACGCTGATTATACAGAAACATGCCCTTCCTCACATAGTGCTGATGCTGCCACTTGTCTTATCTATGTGAAGATGCTGCAGGGATGGAGGAAGTCACTGACACTGAGCCTCACAATGTGTGATTCCCTCTGCTTGGGCTGCTCCTGACACCTACTTGTGTTAGGCTATGTGTCCACGATCCGTAGTGGCAGCAAACTGCTGCATTGTACAGTAAGAGCACAGTGGATAGGACTTAGAGAAATCCCATGCCCACAATTGTGCTTCTATTTGCCACCATGCAAACTCACCGGCGGCACGGCTCTAAGAGCCGCAGCATGTCAATTTCTGTTGCGGATACACTAGATAGGGTGCGGTAACTCCGCATGTCTCAGTGAACACATGCAGAATTAACTGCTTGATTGGAATGCAATGCTTTGGAGGCAGCGAATAGACGCTGCCTTTACAGAGGATAGTGCCTCTGGTTATAGGTAAGTGGTAGGAGACTGCCACTGAGGTAGTAGCGGGCTTCGGTCCACTGACCGTAGCTGCGGCGTGTAAGTGAAGAGATGAGTCCTCAGGCTTTATGGAGTATCAGTTTGTCGAGGTAAGGTCACTTACCTAGCGGTGATGAGGAGCGGGCTTGTCCTTTAGATGTTAGAGTCCATGGTAGAAACACAGAGAGTCTGTGTGGCAAGGTGTGGGGTACCGTACCTTGTGTAGCCTTGGCAGTCAGGGTGCAGGGAGGAGACAGAAAGTACCAGCCGGTGACTGCTGTTCCCCGCAGTCTACTGCACGTGGATAGGCTGCCCGAATGCACGTTCGCGCCCGTTGCGGTGTGACAGGACCTGCGTGACATAGGATCACGTGGGGGGCACGTGACTGGTACCAGTACGGTAGCTTGCTAGGACCAAATCCGATGCGTTTCGGAAACAGCAGTTTCCTTCATCAGGGATGGTCCTATGGCAATCTGGGGTTCCAATTATACAGCACGTTATATGGATCATGTGATCACGCATTAAAGGTGGCAGATCAATATATGGGTCATATGGTCATTCATTAAAGGCTAACAGCTCAATTTTGCTGTTAAGTCCTTTAGGTTTTAAGGTGTCCATTTTAAAGATCCAGTTACTTTCGGCACGAGACATCTGTTTCACAAAATCACCAAGGAGCCAATATCTATGTATAACCTGTATGCCTGTAATTTGTATATCTCTGGTAGAGCCTTTATGTATCTATAAGAAGTGCTTCGAGAGAGGAAGACCGGTGAATTTGTTATTAATATTATGGAGGTGATCACATATTCTTTTACTCATTTGTCGTTTCGTACGTTTCCTGTAAATTTTATGACAGGGGCATTTCAAGACATAGATGACCCCTGTTGTGGAGCAGGTGATAAAGTCCTGGATGGGGTACTCATTCTCCCCTTTTTTAATATAAGTTTGTTTAAGGGGGTGTAAAGTTCTGCAGACTTTACATTTTTTACAAGGAAAAAAGCCTGTAGCTATTTGTGTGAATAGGGGGTGGTTAGTCTGTCGTGGGTGGTTTTGTACTGTAGGGGCTATGATGTGCCAATGTTTCTTTACTATTTTCTTGAAGAGTTTGTTATTAGAGCTAAATGGCGTAATGATGGGTACGTCGATATTAGTGTCCTTTGGCTCAGGATTGGCAATAGGGTGATTAGTTAAAAGGTTTTGTCGTGGTATCAAGGCCATGCTAGTTTTGGTATTATTGAGGAATTGTGAATCATAACCTTTATCTGAAAATTTTTTAGTTAGTATATCGGCTTCCCTCTCAAAGTCATGTGTATTAGAGCAATTGCGGTGCAGTCTTAAGAACTGACTGTGGGGTATGTTTAAGAGACAGCTGGGTAGATGACAGCTATCCATTGAAATGTAGTTGTTAGTGTCGGTGGGTTTTGTGTAGGTACGTGTGCAAATCTGTCTGTTGGTAATGTATGTATTGAGGTCCAAGAAATTAATGGATTGGGTACTTGTGGTAGAGGTGAAGCCGAGAAAGAAATCATTCTGGTTTATATCCGTTAGGAAGGTACTGAGGGAATGTTGGTCATTGGACCAAATGAATAAGATATCATCAATGAACCTGTGCCATAGGACCAGGTTTGCGCGTAGGGAGCCTTTGGAGTAGATTGTGGTTTCTTCCCACCTTCCGACATAAAGATTTGCATAACTAGGCGTGAACATGGTCCCCATCGCAGTGCCCCACTGCTGGGTGTAGCAGTGCTCCATGCATTTGAAATAGTTGTGATGAGGGATGTTAACATACTCAAATTCATTAGTGCTCAGGAATCCTGCTTTATGTCCATTTTTAGTTAGCTTTTTCAATTTTTCAACATATTCTGATGTGGGTGTCTTTTTGAAGACTAATTTATAGGTTCGTTTATCACTGAGTAATCTGAGTACGGTATTGTTCATAGTCAAGGATGACTATTCCGCCTCCTTTTTCTGCTGCGCGTATGGTAATATTTTTATTAGTTTGTAGTTGCTTGATAGCGGTTCTTTCAGATGAGGTGACGTTGTATTTGAATTTGGAGCACTTCTTATCACTAATCTGGCGGATGTCGTCGATTACATTTTTCTAGAAACTGTTAAATGCGTCTGAGTATTCATGAATTGGGTGAAAGTTAGATTTATTTCTGAGAGTTGTGTGAGAGTACTCAGAGGGGGAGGGGTCAATAGTGGGTTGTGTGAGGGTGGAGTGATCTTTTTTCATAAAGTATTTTTTGAGAGCTAGTTGCCTCATACATTTTTTAATTCCTATAAATGCATGAAATTTATCTAGCTTGGTTGAAGGTGCATATTTTAGGCCTTTATTTAAAAGACCTGTTTCATTCGGTTTCAATGTACATATATTCGCTCAGGTTAAAGATGGATCGGCTGTTTGTTACTTCTTTGGATTTGTTCTTTTTCTTTTGGGTGAGTTTCCCCCATCTAAAGCCCCTCTTATGTTTTTTCTTTTTATCACCTGAAAAAAAATTAAATTACTGAGTCGTTTGCGTATCTGTGGGCGTAATGAACTGAAGTTGTTTGGCGGAGTGTCAGTATCTAGTTGATGGAGTGGTGGTTCTTCATTCCAATTTTCAGAGGTTTCGGTAATGGTATTCAATGGGTCAAAACGATTTTGGGTGGGAATAGGAGTATGGTTTGTGGCTTCTGCGTTCAAGGAAGTAGAAGCATGGGGGTGAGTGTCTCTAGATTATGAGACCTATGTGGGGATGGTGCTTGTTCGATTTCTGAGGTGGGGTAAACTGAGAATCTATCTTCAGAGGGTGTGGAAGCTGGGGGACTGCCATCCACCTCATCAATAATACGGAAGGTGGTCGTTTGTTGGATTGTATGATGTGGGCCAAGTTGTAGGATGGCATCTCGACCGAATTTCCCACTTTTCTTTTGAATGATTTCCTGTTCTTTTTGGTTGATCCTGTTTCTGATGCTTTTGGAAAGGCTAACTAAGGTGTTTGGGTTCCCTATACCACCGGATAACGGCTTAGAGACTACTAGGCCGGCTGGAATGCTATCATAGGCCAGGTAGCGTTCCAGTGTGGCCACCGCCCACAAATCCCTCATCTCCTTGAGAATTAATTGCTCTAGGATTTTGAGTGATTCTTTAATGGGATCAATATTTTCATTATTATTTTGGGGAGGTTTTTGATGGTGAGCTAGGTTAAAAAATGCAGTGGGCATAACCATCTGTAAGGTATGCCCACTGCTCATTCCCACTTGTCAGTTTATTGCAGCATCCTTTATTTTGCTATTCTCCATTCTAAACCTGATTAACAAGTTGCATTTGGACTGAACTGGTGACTCATTGTCCACCCTACTCCGCCACTACTTCCCAACCTTCCAGTTAAAAGTCCGTTGAACCACCCTTTGAACCACCATATTCTTAAAAGCATTATAGGTAGTGTTCTCACTCACCCTTTATATTTTCTCCAGACACTTCCGTATCTATATCATCAACCATCCTTCAATCAACTGAATGCATTCTCCACATTCAACAGGTAACTTCTACTCATCCTGACCCACCTCCATTGATTCTCTACCCCATCACACAACCACTTACCTTTTTCTCTCTCTCCTTCTAGGGGGGGACCATACCCAGGCTCCAAGCTGACCACCCAGCCAAACCCATTGATCAAACTACCTACGGAGGGACCACCCATAAACCTCATCCTCCAGAGAGATCTCTTTTTAATACAAGCACTAGCACCTTATGTTGAATTTATTTTTATTTGTTCCTTCAATTTTATTAATAAATATTACATTTTTTATTATTATTATATCCTCCTCTTGGTCTGTTGTATCATCGCAAATCTTGCTTCATTCTTATTACCCTTTTTCCTGACAACCCTTTGTTAAGTGTATGATTCGCAGCAGATCTAATTGACCGACCTACAAGCGCCTCTAGAATAATTGTTTTTAACCAGACTTCCAGCTTTTGCCCATACTATGGTGTCATTAGAGACGAGAGGAGGAGAAAGCTACAGCGTGAGAGAACCAGAAAAACGCATATATGGTGATGCTTTTTAATGTATTTTTTAAAATCTCGCCCCGGTGCTGAACTCACAGCTACACCACTCTGTACTGCTGTATAATGTCCTCAATGCTGCTGCTGCGTTTAAACATGTACTATTCAGTGACAGGAGAACAGGAATCCTTTACGTCTGTGTGTGCTGTGTATAGGAGACATCATAGCAACTAGTATCCACCCACTAGCTCAGAGACAACTAAAAATTATAGATAGAATCTGCAGAAGATAAAAAATGGTGGAAATGTAGGATATAAGTCATTTAGTTAGCAGTAAGACTTGCAGTTCACAGTGCAGCACTTGAACCTTCATTTACATACAGGAGGGATCACTTACTATTACTAGGCTTACAGTCCATCGGTATAAATCATGGTGGCAGTTCTCAGGTCTGATTCCCACCACAAGCATTCACTGCGCACACTCTACATGGGCACAAAAATACCGCCTATTTACCATATCATGGCCCCCTCCTACCAGAGTCCTGGGGCAACTCTAGGCTCTCTAATATAGCGGTCTGCCAGCTCTTTGCACGCAAAGGTAAGCAGGTGCAGGTACAAATATGGGGCACATAGGGCATGTAGTATAGACTCAGTACAATTTAAAGGAAAAACAAAAAAAGCTATATTTCTGGGTAATATGAAGGATCCCCCTGAACACTCATGTGTCTTAAGCTATGAAAATCTTTCTTAGGTTTGTGCAAATGTGTTTTTTTTATTTGCTTTGTTTTACTGTCTTCTGTAATAACTAATGAAAGAACAAGAACTTTTAGAGCCATTATTCTAAGACACGTTCTCATTTCAGATCAATGGTAAATTATTCAGGGGTAGAGAACACACTGCATTTATAGTACGCCCTTTCTTTGCTCCATTTAATTACTGTAATATATACGGAAGACATAATTCCAATTTAATTAACTTCATCACGAAAGAAAATTTCATGCATAAAGGTGTACGTCTCCCTGTGAATATGATTAACCTCTGAACCATGATTTTCCATATTTTCTGTTAATGTTACTGCTATAACATGAAAAACAGAGAAAGAATGTGAGCAAAGCGCTGAGCGACTCTGAAACCCCATTAGAGACAATTGTCGTTTTCCTATCAAAACAATCCGGCTGATTGTAATTATTTCCAGTGTCACATGCAATTATCAAGTCATTTAGTTTCATATAAAATATAAGATATTGTAAACCTCTGTTATATCAAGTTATATCAATAAACTATTAAAACACTATTCTATTGGCACAAATAGTCTTCTTCCATTGACTCGGAAACATCAGCCAATTTTACTAATTTTATTCAGATTTACTTCCCAGACCTCCCCATCCCCCATTATGGTTAGTTTTGCCAGAAAGGACTGAAGGGCTTGTACGTTTTCCCCTAAATCCTTTTATATGACCCAGGAGCCAATTTTTCACTACCACGTTCTTTCAGTCGACCCAGGGTGCCTGTGCCAAATCACATATTGATGGACTTTCCAAAGATTGGCCTTCATCAAATATTTTGCATACAATATGTGCCGCTATTAGTGTATATGTGCTACAATTAATGTACAATCTGTCGCATTAAGCAATTATTCAGATATTACTCCTAGTAGTTGAGCATAATCAATGCTTGACTACCCTTGGTTATGATGTAGAAGTGAAAGGTTAATTCACTTAAAAGTTAAAACTTCACTTTTATTTCTTCAATAAAAATTAGAGATTGCTTTCATGCAACAAATGTTTAACGATAAATCAGTCCTTTGACTGAGTTTGATTTTTAATGAAGAATTAACCTTTCATCTCTACAGCGTAGAGCATGGGATGTCTCCATGCACCACTATTATCTATCCTTAAGCCAACTCCAACTGGTGAGCTGAAATATCTATATTTATCTATGTCTGTGCTTGTCTGTGAGATGTTCGGGTGAAAAAAAAAACATTTTTCCATGAAATTTTCCTGAATTTTTCACGCTATACCACACCCTATTTTTCAGGCCACTCCATTCCACATTTTTATTATAGGCCTCTGAATGTGCATTCCATCATTGGGAAATTCCTCCCTTTTTTATGAACAGGAAACATTCTGGAAACGTGTCTTTTCTGGAGGTTTAAGGAGGCTTGATGAGCTGTAATTGTAAAGGGAAGGTGCATTAAATAAATGTCTGCCTTTGCAAATAGTGTTGCACAGCTTCTGGATACCCACAGTTGCAGTAGGAAACTTCACAGAGACGATTACATGGGATAACAAGCTTTTACTTCTCAGAACATGAGGTAAAGGAAAAAAACACACAGTCACTCAGTACTGCACCAGGAAGTAAGAACAAAACAGAAAATACAAGAGAGACTTTTTTCTTTTACAATGCAGTAAACAAGGAAACTTAACACAACATCACCATCTACTGTCAGATCAGCATAAAGTCCTCCTTCACACAAACAAAGAAGTCCACAACTGTTGCATGTACCAACACCCTTTCTAAACAGTAAAGACTTATACAGTCAAACCTAATTTCTTCGTTAGTCTCTGATGTTTTTCAGAATTCAATGCCTTTGTGAAATGTTTGCTGTCAAATCTTCAGTTGGACAATATTCTAATTTCAGGATTCCTTGTTCCTGATGGTCCCTCAAGAAATGATACTTAACATCAATGTGCTTGGTTCTTGGGTTAACTCTTTCCATCTGAGCAAGAACAAGACATCCCTGATTGTCCTCATTTATTTTTGTTGGTTCCAACTGTGCTTGTCCTAGGTCTGTTAGCAATTGTCTTAACCATAGAACTTCTTGACTCGCATGTGCTGCTGCAACATATTCTGCTTCTGTTGACAGAGTTACTGTTGATTGTTTTTTACTAGTCCAACTAATTGGTCCACCAGAGAGAAAGAAAAGATAGCCACTGGTAGATTTTCTGTCAGTTGGATCTCCAGCCCAATCTGCATCAACGTATCCAGTTAAAATGCATTTATCACTTGTAGGCAGTTTCAGTTTAACATTGCTGGTTTCTTTCAAATAACGTATTACTCTCTTCACAGCATTCCAATCCGCTTTATTTGGCTTGGACACGTTTCTACTCAGAATTCCTACTGCTGCTGCAATGTCTGGCCTTGTAACAGTCGCTAGATACAGTAATTTTCCTATCGCCATTTTGTACTCTTCATTATTTGGTAACACATTTTTTTCACTACTCATCTCTTTAAGATAATTAGTTTATATTGGAGACTTTGCTGGTTTTGCATCCTTCAATCCAAATGTTTCGGTTATGTCTTGAATCATGTGATTTTGATTAATTAGGAAACTTCCATCTTCTTCTCTTTCTATCTGTATTCCTAAGTACTGTTTCACATTTCCCAAGTCTTTGATCTCGAAATGTTGATTCAAGATTTTTAGTATGTCCTCTTTATCCCTTTCTTTTTCAAAACAAACTAAAATGTCATCAACATATATGAGTACATAGATACATCTGTCCATTAGTCTTTTTGTGTACAGGCAAGGATCAGCTTTGCTTCTTTAAAATTTTTCATTTGTGAGCACCTCCGTGATTTTATCATTCCACGCTTTAGCAGCTTGTTTTAAACCGCATATACTTTTCTGTAATTTGCAAACCATGTTTGGGTTACTTTCATCTTTGAATCCTGGAGGTTGTTGTAGCGTCGGCGTCCCTGCCTCCTGCTAGGCAGGGACGCTGTTCCCCTCACCTCTCCGCTCCGTGCCCGGCATCTTCCTCCCGCTCTGCTGGCAGCGCGCGCTGCTTCCCGGCCACGGTGCTTAGGGCGCGCGCGCGCTCCCCCTCTCTTAAAGGGGCCGCGCGCGCCGTCCTAAGGAGTCCCCGGCCAATGGCCGGAGGACTTCACCATATATAAGGCACCTCCTCCAAAATGGAGGTGCCCGAGCAATGTTGTTGCAAAGCCTTCACTCTGTTTCAGCCCTCAGGTCCCGTTACCAGTTACCTGCCAGTCACCTGCCAGATTCCTGCTTGTTACCTGCCAGTCACCTGCCAGAATCCTGCCTGTTACCTGCCAGTCACCTGCCAGATTCCTGCTTGATACCTGCCTGATATCCGCTTACCTGCTTGCAAGCCTGCGGTCCGACGGTGTGCCCTCCGACACCTGTCAGTCTGTCTATGGACCAGCCTGCCCGCTCACCTGGGAGCGCTCACCTGCTACCTGCCTGCTAGCCTACCTGGAGGCTCTGCCGTCACTTGCCGTGACCACCTGCCTGTCCAGAGACTCTTGCCCGCTCACCTGGGAGCGCTCACCTGCTACCTGAATGCTAGCCTACCTGGAGGCTCTGCCGTCACTTGCCGTGACCACCTGCCTGTCCAGAGACTCTTGCCCGCTCACCTGGGAGCGCTCACCTGCTACCTGCCTGCTAGCCTACCTGGAGGCTCTGCCGTCACTTGCCGTGACCACCTGCCTGTCCAGAGAGTCTTGCCCGCTCACCTGGGAGCGTCCACCTGCTACCTGTCTGCTAGTCTACCTGGAGGTTCCGCCGTCACTTGCCGTGACCACCTGCCTGTCCAGAGACTCTCGCCCGCTCACCTGGGAGCGCTCACCAGCCACCTGCCTGCTGTCCTTCTACCCAGAGACTGTCCCTGTCACTTGCCGTGACTACCTGCCCTTCTACCCAGAGACTGTCCCTGTCACTTGCCGTGACTACCTGCCCTTCTACCCAGAGACTGTCCCTGTCACTTGCCATGACTACCTGCCCGTCTTCCTTGGGAGCCACCCGCTTCCTTACAAGGACCGCCCCCTTGTATAGTTGCTCAGAGGTTCCACCTCCCAGACTCGTTACAGTTGTTCCATGTAAATATCTTTTGTTAAACTTTCATTCAAAAATGCTGTCTTTACATCCAGATGTTTCAGTTCTGTTTGTTTCATTGCTGCAACTGCAAACAAAGTTCTTATTGTAGTATGTTTGACAACTGGAGCAAATGTTTCATCATAGTCTTCTCCATATTTTTGAGAATAACCTTTAGCTATGAGTCTTGCTCGGTATCGCTCAGCTGTGCCATCTGTTCGGTACTTTACTTTAAAAACCCATTTACATCCTATAGCTTTTCTTCCTTCTGGTAATTCTGTTAGTGTCCATGTTTTTGAGTCATGCATGGATTTTATATCTATTTCTGTTGCCTCTATCCATTTATTGGCTTCTTCTTCAGGAAGTCGAGATATGTCTTCCCAAGAGGTAGGCTCATAAATTTTACTTGTACTTGCCTTGTATGAAAGGCGTATTGGTGGTTTTCCTTTGTTTTCTCTTATTGAACGTCTTGGTTCTGTGTCTGTTTGTAGTTGTATCTCTTCACTTTCAGTATTCTGTTTTTTATTCATTTCAACTTCTTTTTCATCAGATATTCCTTCAGCTATATCATTGCTGTTTTTCTCATTTTTTGTTTCCAGTGAAATCATAGTGTCTTCATTTAGATCCTCAATGAATGTCACACTGTTACTCATCATAACTCTGTCTGTTTTGGGATCTAGGATTCTATATCCTTTGCAATTTTCACTATATCCAACAAATATTCCTTCAATGGACCTATTTTGAAGTTTGGAACATTTTTCTGTTGGAATGAATACAAAAACTTTACAACCAAAAACTCTTAAATGATTTATACTTGGTTCCATACCTTGCCACAGTTCATATGTTTTTTTTTTCAGTTTTCTAGAAAAAAGGCGGTTCTGTAGATATGTAGCTGTCATTGCTGCTTCACCCCAATATTTCTCTGATAGTTTGGAATTTGTCAGCATACACCTTATCATTTCAGTCAGAGTTCTGTTTTTCCTTTCTGCTACTCCATTTTGTTCAGGTGTGTATGGAACAGTCTTTTGATGCTCTATACCATTTTTTCTTAAGTAGTTTTCTATTTGGTGTCCTGTGAATTCACCTCCATTATCACTTCTAATGACAATTGGCTTCTTCTGAAACTTGTTATTCAACTTTGTCACGTAGTCTACTAGTTTATTGAAAACTTCGCTTTTGTTCTTGATCAAGTATGTGACTGTATATCTTGAGTAGTCATCTATAAAAGTCACCATATACAGTACAGACCAAAAGTTTGGACACACCTTCTCATTTAAAGATTTTTCTGTATTTTCATGACTATGAAAATTGTACATTCACACTGAAGGCATCAAAACTATGAATTAACACATGTGGAATTATATACTTAACAAAAAAGTGTGAAACAACAGAAAATATGTCTTATATTCTAGGTTCTTCAAAGTAGCCACCTTTTGCTTTGATGACTGCTTTGCACACTCTTGGCATTCTCTTGACGAGCTTCAAGAGGTAGTATGCACCAAATCAAGTGGTCTTGTGCTTTTCGTTTCACTTTCTTTAGGAATAGATATCCTTGTGGTTTTTTATTTTATACAACATTCACATCTTACGGTAATTGAGCAATCAGATATAAATAAATCCTTTGTCAATCCTTTCCTTTGTAGCTCCATTATACTTTCAGGATGTCTGTGTCCTAGACGTCTATGCCATATGTGAATACAATTCTTGTGATCATGTGTACACAACTTCATCTGTTCCTTTAATGTGTCTAGATGATATAATTGTTCATCTGCCTTGACATTGGTTATTACCTTGTTTCTTGCTAGGATTGTACACTCATCATCTTTGAATTTTACAGTAAGTCCTGTAGCTGTTAGACGTTTTACAGATGACAATCCTCCTTCTAATCCTGGAACATATAACACATCCTGTACAAGTATTTTTGAATCATGCTCAAACTTGTTAGAACAGTTTAGCATTCCTTGTCCAACACCTTCTGCAGTTATTTTGCTTCCATCTGCAAGATAAATGGCTTCCTTCTTATTTAAATTAAGTTCAGAAAATAAATTTTTATTACTTGTCATGTAACTTGTTGTTCCTGAGTCAATAAACCAACCCAACGATGATTTCTTATCAGTCACTTTAAATGTGCCATTCCAATTATTTTCACATGAATCAGAAATTGTGTTTTTCACCTTCTGTGTATTCTCTTTATGATGAAATTTCTGTTCTTCTCCTTTCCATATAGTACAGTCTTTCTTTAAATGTCCTTTTTTCTTACATCTGAAACATTCTCTTGTCTCTTTAATATAGTGTCTTTTTGATTCTGTAGCTTTAAGAGCATTTCCATTATCTTTTTCAGTAGAAGAATCATTTGTTTGTTCTTTCCTTTTTTGATATTCATCTATGAGTCTGGTCTGCACAAACTCTAATGTAATATCTGTTTCCGGTCTTGTCTCTAGTGCATTTATCAAAGCAGTATATGAATCCGGTAAACTGCACAATAATATTGCTGCTACATGGCTTTACTTAATATCTTCACCAATTGATCTCAGCTGTGATATCACTTCCATAATAGAGAATATATGCTTCTGCATGTCATTGTCTGCGCTTAGTCTCACACTGTAAAGCTTTCTTAGCAGAAATAACTTGTGATTTAAGCTGGGTCTTTCATGTAGCTTTCTTAGTGCTTCCTACATTCCCTTTGCTGTATCCTCATTCCTTATGTGGATTAATTGAGCATCATCCACTAATAGGTTGATGGTAGCTCTTGCTTGTCTATTTTTCTTATCCCATGTCTGATTATCCTCATCAGGTCTATCTGTAGTGATTACTTCCCATAAATCATCTTTAGACAATAACATTTCTACTTTGAACTTACATAACTGATAATTCTCATTATTCAGCTTATCTACTGTGAGTTTTAGCTCTGTGCTACTTGTCATCTTTAACTTGTCTTACTTGTTTGGAGAGAATTGTACTGAAGAATTAGTCTGCATTCACCAGGGTCTTGCTGAGAGTTTCAGTGTCCTGGGTGTCTGGGGTCCTCGGTGCCTGGGCCCATAACCTGTTGCACAGCTTCGGGATACCCACAGTTGCAGTAGAAAACTTCACAGAGCAGATTACATGGGATAACAAGCTTTTACTTCTCAGAACATGAGGTAAAGGAAAGAAATGCGCAGTCACTCAGTACTGCACCAGGAAGTAAGAACAAAACAGAAAATACAAGAGAGACTTTTTTCTTTTACAATGCAGTAAACAAGGAAACTTTACACAACATCGCCATCTACTGTCAGATCAGCATAAAGTCCTCCTTCACACAAACAAAGAAGTCCACAACTGTTGCATATACCAAAAAATAGCCTCTTCAGAGAGAAAGAAGTCAGGAACTCTAGTACCACCTAATGGAGGTTGAAATCTAAAACATCAATTTCCACCCTGTAAAAGGCCTCGCTACATGGCTTAGGATAAGAAGTCAAACCCAAAAGTGCACTAGGATGCGGTCTTTTGTAGCCATCTCCAACAGGAGAAAGGCCTTAAATAACAATTGCTCATCCTTCCGAGCCAAAAGGCCAAAGCTAGGGTCAGGGACAAATAGCCTCCATTAGCCAAAGCCCATCTGCATGGGCTGCCACCCAACTGAGAACTAGGAGTCATTAATGGTCAGCTCCCCTCCTGATAGAGGAGAGCCAGGGATTAGAGGGGAGTGGAACCTGGTGGCCATACACTCTGCCCCTAGATTGATCAGGAGGGAACCTGTAAGGGAACCACACTCTGAAGAGTCCTACTGAAAGACACACAGTGATAGGATGACACACAATGAAAACAATCAAAAATAAATAGTGAAGGGTTTTCCAGTGTAATAATGGCCGGACCTTCAACCAGGAATTTAAAAATTCCGCATCCTGACCAAAAGGTCCGGAAAAGGGTGTGGGCTTAAATAAGTGTGAAAATTTGAAGTGCTTGTGCAATGTGCCCAAATTCGAGTGGGTTTTCCAGTCCCAGTGAATTAAGGCACCCCAGGGTCACCACTCCTGGGGCTCTTCACACCTCAGGCTTACAAATGTATCCAGTCTAATGGCATTGATCCTGGAGGGCCATGGTTTCCACCAGATGATTATATAAGCCACCCGGCGTGCTAAGCAGTGCACCATACCCAGTGTACATAATGTATTTATCTACTGGGGCATCCCCCGGACAAAAGCCGACTTTTTGAAAGATACTACACTTGATCTTAGCCAAAAGGCCGAGAAACGATTCAGTAACTCCATTCGCCTACCTCAGTGAAAATCAAGCGAACTGGTTGAATGGGTAAGAGACCTCTGACATAAGGTCTAATGGGTAAAGGTTCTCATTGTGGAGAGCGCCAAGTTGGCGTAGGGAGACTTATATGTTATGAAGTACTCCCCTGGGAATTTAAATATGCAAATAGCCTATTCAGAGCAGAAGAGGACTGGAACTCTATTTTTGCAATGACAAACTTTGCACTTAGATCCCATGTAATACATGAAAACTATGATCTCACCAATGCAGGAGCCCTCTATGATATCCATATGTCCTAATAGGATGGAGGTTGCCATTGTCAGACAGTCCCTTTCATTCCTGCAAATTAATCACTGGTTACCAGCATTTCTTTTTTACTTTATGTTTTTTTTAAAGTGGATTGCACTCTCTATCGACAATGACACTAACAAAGCAATGCAGGTTCAGATTTCAGCGCTTAGCTCATCTCTAAGGATTATATACATTTAGTTGTTGGATACTTTCCGGTGTAATATAACGTTTTTCATTGTCAGATTCCTTACATATTGAAACCTTATCACCCATCGTGCAAGTTCCCATCACATTTTGAGGACGGGAAGAGCTCACACCCTTTGGCTGAAGCTTTAATCTGCAGTATCACTTGACTCTTTAGGAATATAATATACAGGAAAGCTGGTGCACCTGGTGGCTGGATTTAGTTTCCTTCCCTTTTAACCTCTGCATGTGTCACAAGCTTTTCAGTTGTGTTTAGTTACTTGAAAGCATTTGCTGTCATATCGTTTTACTGATGTGATAAAATTCTCCCAGCCTTAGCAGATACCCATACCTTGCCAACTGAGGAGCTGGGATGTGGTGACACTGAGAGACAGGCTTAGATGTCAGTCAATGTCTGACATGTTGCCAAACTCAATGTAAGTGTTGAGATTAAGTTTTATCCTGAGCGTAATGCCGTCCGACAAGATGTGTCAAGAAACATTGCCTTTATTTGCCAGCCATGTACAATGTGCTGAAATGTCGACAAACATTGCGGCTGGAAATTGTTTGCAGAACAAAAAGGCTTCAGTTATGAAGGCGGTCAAGGGAATTGGCAGCATGACTGGATACAAGATAAACCCGAAACCTGGCCATCTCCACTTTGTGAAAATTTATCAGGGCATGCTCCTCTGGAAAATTATTCTAAATCTTGATGGGTCCAATGACTGAACTAGTGAGATCATGTTTGCAGGCACTGTAGGCTTCTGCAATGAGAAATGTGTGAAGAAGCTCTAAAGCTAATGGAGCTGTGCCGTACTTTACCTAGTAGAGTATAGTCTTGCAGAAGTCTGGTAATCTTTGGCTTCTAAGGTTTCCTCTAAAGATGGTGCAAACAAGACCTGACTTTGAAAACTTTCCATCTGTCCCCATAACTTGTCAAAAGATAGAGGGAAGAATTTATTAAAAGATCCACGCCACCAAAAAGTCACAAAATGATGCCACATGTCAGGTTTGAGCAAATATTTGCTACTTTTCTCCCCCAGGTTAAAAATGGTTTCCACTGGGATGAGAAATTTACTATGATATATCAGAATTTGGTGCAAATTGTAGAGCAAATCTAACCTGCTTATGACAGGTGTAGATTTCAGTTTCTGGTTTAAGTACAGCCAAAGATGCTCCAGATTAATTAAGGAACAGGGGACCTTTTAATAAATTTGGACAATTTTAATCCAATGAGTTTAGGATTAAGGCTGACATACGAAACTCCAGTTTTAGTATAACTGCCCCAGAGAGCGTTAATGTATTTTATCAAGTAATCTCGGGTGTGCCAACAACCTAGTCTTCAAAGGGGCCGTCCTTGTGGCCAATCCTTGGAATTGAAATAAGTGGATTATAGGGTTTTGCACTGCTGGGACCATCAGTGTCCTGATGAAGTCTGATCAGAAATTTTCTAGCAAGTGTTTAGTTTTTATGTAAGACCACATAAAAATACATTATATTGTGACTTATATAATAAATGATGGTTGGATGGCTTTTATGCTTTTTTGACCAAAAACAGTGTTTACGAAGAACCCTATTTTATATAAATGCACTTTTGCTTTTTTTCTTATTTTGTTACAGCAGGGTTTATGATCATAATATTTTTTGTACGTTTTGTTTATCTAATGGCCAATGTGAACATGCATTTATGTACTGTATATATACCAAGTTAAAAGCTGGCCCAATTGTTTTTTCTTTGTATTTTTACATTTTATGCAAGCCAGAGCATGGCCTCCCTTCCCTGAGCTGCGTATTACATTTAAATAGCTTCCCATGGTTGGTGTCCACAGTTTGGGACCCAGTCCTTTGTCTGCACTTATACACATTCAGGTCAACTCTGACACATGGTAAGGTTTTTAATATTAGATAGTTTAGGACCATCCTGAACAGGGTCACCTTGACAATGTTGGGATGGATTTTAAGCTTTTTTGATCAAAAACAGTGTTTACTAAGAACCCTATGTTATTTAAAAGCACATTTGCTTTTTAAAATTATTTATTTACAGCAGGGTTTATGATCATATTGTTTCTTGTAGGTTTTGTTTATACAATCAATGGACTACGAGAGAAGAGAAGTTCTTTGCAGTTGCTTTCCAGTCTAGATAAGGGTCCACTGTTAAGTTTGAAAATGTGTTTTCTAAACCAGACAGCCTATTTAATAAAAGATTGTATCCTTTACAAAACAGGTTTAGGACCCTGCTGTAAGTAGTCTATTAAAAACCAGGGCTATATCTATAAAGGATATAGACAGAGGTTGTAGTTCCTCGTAAAACATAGTGTCTGATGGGTCCAAGTCACTTAAGAAGAATTCAGAACAAAAGGCATCTTACACACCTGTCTTGACTCCGCTGCTTTTCATTTTCGCCACCACCCTTTGCTGTGCGCCTTGCCAGAATTCATAAGTTGCCCAGCGTATCTCACTGATATCATCACCCAAGACCTTTTAAGGCCGACTTAAGCACACATCTGTGTTGGAATATTCAGTAGGTGATGTGTTCACTTTCAATATGTTTAGGTGTTTGCCATCATCCAGTTCCTTCAGCTGCAATCAACTTTGCAAACTTCTGTGGATTCTACAATCTGCAACCATTGCTCAACAGACCTGTAGATTAACCCATAGTCTGCTGCAAGCATAGCGAAATGTTGCCTGGACTTGTTCACATTACATTGTAGCAATTCCTTCTACTTTCCATCTTCAACTCCTGAGTTTGTCTACACTCCTGGTTTTGTGACTTCCGGTGTTTTTTTCTCCGCTTGTTTGCCTGCTGTCCAGCAAAGTCCATTGTCCAAGTCCTTCCTGTTCATCAAGTTATCCGGAAAATGCAGCCTGGTGTGCCATTGTCCTCAGTATATATGTTCCCCCCTGACCTGCGGCTTTGTGATATCACCTCATCAGCAGAACCCTAACAGGCATATGACGAGGGCCACGAAGAAGCAATAAAGGAAACCTGGCATGTCCCCAAACGCTATTAACCTGCTGATGTAGGGTTATTCTGCAAGTTAACAGCGTTCTAAAGCTGTGTGGCCTCCGCACTGAAAGTGCCTCCTGTCAGCCTTTAGCTTAATGTCATAGAGACTCGACTTCAGTCATCGCTCAGTACATAGTGAGCGGCATCTGTACCCATGCCCTGGCACTGTCTCTGCACCGTATTAGTGCATATCAGTGCCAAGCTGGCTATGAAGTCAATGTGCCGGGGTGCGGTTACAGCCGCTGCTCACTGTATATTGAGCAGTGACTGAAGCCATGCCTCTATGACTGAAAGCCAAAGGCTGCCAAGAGGAATACAGTTCCTCCTGGTAGCAGTGCTTTTAGTGCAGCGGCTGGGCAGCTTTAGTATTAACCTGCAGATTAATCCTATATCTGAAGGTTAATAGAGTTTTGGGATATGACAGGTTCCCTTTAAGTAATGCTATTGTGGCACCCCAGGGGTCTGGTTGCCACAGTAATAGAAATATTATGTCTGAGAGCAAGTGGGAGGTTTCTCTGGTCAGGAGCCCTAAGCATGCAACACGGCCCGCCCAGACCTGGGAGGGGAGGAATCTGCCCTTATAAACTGGGTCTGGGGCGGGATTAAGTCAGTTCCAGACACAGGGAAAGGAAGAACTAGGAGCTCTGTAGAAGCAGGAGCGAGTGCCAGAGGCTGGAAGCTAGATAGCTCGCCTTGGCTGAAGACACTAAACCCAGACACTGAGTCCGAGGCTGTGGGGACATCCAGGTCCAGCAGCAGAATCCAACCGGCAGGGGATTCCATGTCCTCTGGCCATAGAAGCCCGGAGGCACGGTCACAAGCAAGGGACCAGCACCGCCATCGTGAAGCGGAGGCTAACGGAAGGCCCCAAGTCACCGGCCATACGGGTGAGCACCACACGGTATACTCAGGGACGTGGGCTACTTCTACCCGCACACAGCAAGGTAGCCAGGAAAGAGTGCAGATAGTCGGGGAGGCCTACAACTCCACCTGGCCAGGGGAGATCCTGCTTGCTCACAGACTGACCAGGCCCCTACTGCTAACCAGTACTCCCGGGAGGGTCTGCCTTATAACACCAGTAAAGACCCTGAACTGCACCACACGTCTCTGTGTTTCATCGCCGCACCAGCACCATCAGTACTGGGACGCTCACACCATCACTCCCATCATCCACATTAGCTGCCCTGAGGCAATACTTCTCCCGTGGGGAGTTATTCCATACTCGGCTGCGCAAATCACATCAGCCTCAGCGGTCTGCAGCGCAGCGGCGGTCCCCACTGACCGCAATCCACGGGTGGCGTAGTCGGACACTTATTATAACACAAAGACTGCCACTGGTTTGACCGCCCTGGGCACGGACCGGGTCGCTGCCACACGGAGACTACAACCTCCAGCATCCCACCAGCGATCCGGCTCCGGGTATCCCCTGCACAGCACAGGCCCAGGGGGCGCGTCAACTTTGGCATAGTCGGCAGGATTTCGTGCCCGCAACCACCGGGTACTGCGTGCCTGAAAAAGACTTTGAACTTACCTGTGGTGAAGTTTCCCACCATCCGGAGCCGATTCCCGCCATCAGACGCCATCTTGGACCGTTTCCCGCCGTCTTCTGCCGTCTTCCCGCCATCCGCAGCTGCTTCCCGCCATCGGACGCCATCTTCAGGACGCCGAGCAGGAAGAAGAGGGGCGTGGACGCCGAAAGCGCGCGAGATCCGAAGCTCCGCCCCACGCACCGACGCTGCGCAAGGTCCTGGAAGGGAGGAAGAGCGACGCTGACGTCATCGGAGCGCGACGCCAGGTCCTCTACCCCGACGATTGACAGCGGAGCCGCGGCCTACGGAGGAAGAACATCGCAAGGTAGGCCACGGTCCACTAGGGGGGAGGAGGATGCCGGATACCGAGGGGAGCTCCACTGCCACAGCCACCGCCAGCGCAACCGCTGCTGCGGTCATGCCCTTCACCATGCCCTATATCCCGGGGGCAACCTGGCTACCCCAGTATTCAGGGGAGTCACATACTCTAAGTGACTTTAGGGAAAGACTGGATAGCCTCTTCCAGGTGTACCCCCTCACAGAAGAGCAAAAAGTGAGCATACTGGTGGCCCAGTTAATCGGGGCAGCCCAAAGGGAGGTAAAGTCCTGGTCACCTGGGAAGAAGAGGACTGTCCGAGACATAGTAGCCCGGCTGAAAGACACATTTGACACCCGCACCTCAGCCGAAATAAAACTCAGATTTTACGGGTGCAAACAGCGGGCACATGAAAGTATAAGGGACTATGCTCTAAACTTACAAGAGGCCCTGAGAGCCATTAAGCAGGCAGACCCTGACAGCGTGGGAAACGAAGACAAGCTGTTGACCGAACAATTTATTGAGGGTCTACTGTGCAATGCCCACCGAACCCAGTTGCGGGCAATGGCCTTATAGGACCCTGACCTGGACTTTGCACAGTTCAAGGACAGAGCCATCCGGGTGCTCCGAGAACCGGCACCAGGTGGCGCTGTGACCCACAGGCGCCCTGCTATCACTTATGACCAGGACGCGGCGCCCTTGTCTACAGGGCCTGTGGGAGCTGATGCGCAGGCTTTGAACAATAACCCGGCTACAGACCTGCACCATCAGGTCCAAGAGCTGACTAAGAGTGTTGCCGCGCTAACCAGAACTGTGCAGTCTTTGCAGGTCTCTTCTCCAGGAAAGATCCAGCTGGCATCCGGACCGGAGGACGTCCCGTGGCGCCGACTGAGGAGGACCCCACCAGCCAGAGGAAGACCCAGCGACCGATACAACGAGGACGGACAACCCATCTGCCGCCGCTGCAATCAACCCGGACATATGGCAAGGTACTGTCATTTAAACGGGCACAACGTGGGGTAGAGGGCCAACCCCCAGGCATAAGATCATCAGGCCCATCGAACTGGCGTGATAAATACGTAGGGGGACGTCCGGTCTTGCCTGTGGTACTGGATGGCATTCCTATGAGTGCCCTACTAGACACTGGGTCACAGGTGACTACCATCCCGTACGTGCTCTTCAAGCGGTACTGGAATGACTCGGACATAACCCGCTACCCAGATGACGACCTGAGCATTATAGCCAGCAATGGTCAGCCCGTGCCACAGATAGGATTTAAAGAGGTGACCATCAAGGTCGGTAAAGTTGAACTGCCGGCACAAGGACTGATCATTGTGGACATTGACCGTCGCGAGAGTCACCCAAAAATAACCCTAGGTACTAACGTAATCGAAAACTGTCTTGCAGAGGTGATTCTTATTTTGCAACAGGTTGCCAAGAAAGCCAGTTCCAGCCAGCAGCGTGTCCTCCAAAAAGAGATCCGGGCACTGATGAAACGGCAACAGGTGGAACTATCTGGTGGTAAGATAGGTAGCGTGAGAATGTGTGACCCGTTCCCTATTGCCATGCCCCCAAAAAGTGAGATGATGATTTGGTGCTGGGCAGCTATTGGTCTAAGAGGTAGAGACTACCAAGCAATGGTAGAACCTGTCTACTCAGACAGTAGGCCCACCATTTTGACAGCACGGGGGGTGGTCGATGTACGCCATGGGAGGGTGCCCGTCCGCATCATCAATATCGGGGAGAGAGAAGTATACCTGCCCCGGTATGCCACGCTAGCCAAATTGTTCACCATCAACCAGAACTCTGTACAGGCCGTGGAACCCTTGCCTCCATCTCAACCAGAGGAAGGTAACGGCTCTAAGAAACCAATGGAGGACTGGTGTCACCAACTGCATTTGGGTACTGACTCCACTCCCTCACACCAAAAACAGGGAGTCTATCGGGTGGTTCAAGAGTACGAGAGAGTGTTTAGTAAACACCCGCTGGACTTCGGGCGAGTAAAGGGGGTAGAACATCACTTCCCCACGGGAGACCATCCTCCCATAAAGGAGAGATACCGACCCGTACCCCCTGCACACTATCAACACGCCAAGGGGATGCTAAAAGACATGAAGGAGGCTGGGGTAATTAGGGACAGCTGTAGCCCCTGGGCAGCTCCACTAGTCTTAGTGAAAAAGAAAGACAATACCATGAGAATGTGTGTAGACTACAGGAAGGTCAACCGTATCACACACAAAGATGCGTACCCGTTACCAAGGATAGAAGAATCCTTAGCTGCATTAAAATCTGCTAACTTCTTCTCTACTTTGGATCTCACTAGCGGGTACTGGCAGGTTCCTGTAGCAGAGGCGGACCGGGAGAAAACCGCATTCACCACCCCGATGGGACTCAGCGAATTTAACTGTATGCCGTTCAGGCTCTGCAATGCACCAGGAACCTTCCAACGGTTGATGGAATGCTGTCTGGGACACCGGAACTTCGAGACGGTCCTATTATACCTGGACGACGTCATCGTCTATTCCAAGACCTATGAGGACCATCTGGAACACCTGGCAGAAGTGTTTGAAGCCCTGGCAAACTATGGCCTAAAGGTAAAACCCTCAAAGTGTCATCTACTGAAGCCAAAGGTACAGTACCTGGGACACGTGGTGAGTGCTGACGGAGTAGCCCCCGACCCTGACAAGATTACCGTGATTAAGGACTGGCCAAGACCCTCCAGCATAAAGGAAGTGCGGCAGTTCCTCGGGTTGGTAGGCTACTACCGAAGATTCATTCCCGGTTTTACCAAGAAGGCAGCTCCTATGCAGGACCTCCTGATAGGCCAGTCCAGGAAGGCCAAAAACCAGAAGCCACCCTTCAAATGGGAAAAGCTGGAAGAGGGGTCCTTCCGCCAGCTGAAGATGGCCCTCACGGGGGATGAAATCCTGGCATACCCTGATTACAGCCAGCCCTTTATCCTCCACACGGACGCAAGCTACATCGGGCTAGGAGCCGTACTGTCCCAGATCCAGCAGGGGAGAGAACGGGTAATTGCTTACGCCAGCCGAAAACTGCGACCCACAGAAAGAAACCCTGAGAATTACAGCTCGTTCAAGCTAGAGTTCCTGGCAGTGGTGTGGGCAGTAGCCGAACGTTTCAAGCATTACCTTGCCTCTTCCAGGTTCACCGTGTACACGGACAACAACCCGTTGACACACCTGGACACTGCAAGACTGGGTGCCCTGGAGCAGAGATGGATGGCCCGCCTGTCCAATTATGAGTTCACGATCAAATACCGGGCAGGACGCTCCAATACCAACGCGGACGCCCTGTCCAGGATGCCAAACCTACCGGACGAAGGGGAGGATCCAGAAGAATTGGAAGAGATCTTACTCCCTGCGTTTCACCGTCATGGGATTACCCAGTATTCCCACCGTGTGAGGGGCCAGCGGTCCGCTACGTTCAACCCCTTACCCCACTACAACTGGGCGGAGACGCAAGACAGTGACCCCGCAGTCCGTCTGGTGAAGGAAATGCTGACCCAGGCTGACGCCCGCCTGGACCCAGACGCTCCGGAAGAGACCAAGCAACTGTGGACGGAAAAGAGCAGACTGTTTCTCTACAAGGAGAAGTTGTGCCGCAGAATGGTCAATTCCTGGACACATGAACTGATCTGGCAGGTTGTGGTACCGAGACGGGACGCAGCTATGGTGCTGGAGGCCTACCACAATGGGGCAGGGCACTTCGGATGGAAGAAGCTGGAGTTCCTGCTGCGTGAACGGTTCTACTGGATAGGCATGAGAGGAGCCATTGAGAGGTGGTGTAGAGACTGTGGCCCGTGCAATCTAAGAAGAAGGGACCGTGCCAGCCAGAGGACTCCCCTGCAGCCCATCATCACCTGGCAGCCGCTGGAACTGGTCGCTCTGGACCACGTTAAACTGGCTCCAAGCAGAAGCGGGTATGTCTACGCCCTAACTACTCCCGATTCCTAGTGGTGGTCCCCGTCAAAGACTTAACAGCACAAACAGCAGCTAGAGCCTTCCAGCTGCACTTCTGCCGCCCACACGGGTACCCGGACCAAGTGCTGACGGACCAAGGACCAGCCTTCGAAGCGGAGGTCTTCCAGGAGTTCTGCAACCTGTATGGCTGCAAGAAGATAAGAACAACGCCCTATCACCCCCAAACCAATGGACTCTGCGAGAAGATGAACCAGGTGGTGATAGATCTGCTAAAAACATTGCCCCTGGAAGAACGCAGTCTGTGGCCTGAGAAACTGCCCGATCTGGTGGACCTGTATAACCACATCCCGGTAGGTTCCACCAACTGTACCCCGGCTTACCTAATGCGAGCAAGACCTGGTAAGCTGCCTGTTGACCTGGATATGGGAGTCCTGATACCCGAGGACACCTCGCCAGAGACAGACTGGGATACAGAACGGCAGCAGCAGTACCGGAAAGTACAGGAGAGCGTCGAGCGAAGTCTCTCTCAATCAAGAGAAAGTTAGGAGAGGACTTATAACCAACATGCTCCCGCTGTTCCCCTGGTACCTGGAGAGCAGGTCTTGAAAAGAAAAAGGCGGCTCCATAAATTGGACGACCAGTGGGAAAAGGACCCGTACACCGTACTGCCCTCAAGCCACAATAATCCAAAGGTGTACGTCATCAGCAAGGATGGAGGAGAGACCACAGCCACTGTCTCCAGAGACCACCTGAAAAAGTGCCCCGAGAAGTTGCAAAGCACAGCTGAAGATCAGGAAGACCCTCAACCCATAGAGGAAAAGGAGGAAATGATCAGCACCGTACTCGGAGACTTTCCCCGGTCCGGGACACAAGTAAACAACGCTATCGTGGTGCCCGTCCTCACCTTTCTTCAGCCAGCCCCTCAAGTGCCTACAGAAGACCAGGTAGAGCTGGAAGAGCAGCCTGCCCAGGAGGCAGAAGAATCCACACCAGCAGCACAGGAGAATCAACCCTCTGCTAGTAGTGAGCCTGCCGTGCCCCTAGTGAGCCAAAGAGTGCGCAGACAGCTGCCCAGCTTGCCCATAACACCTCCTACACCCTGTAGTGCAGGACCAGTTAGTGAGCTCCGTAGATCCACTAGAGTCCCTAGAGGTCAGATGCCCGCTCGCTGGAAAATATAAAGTGATGCACTGTAAATTTACTTGTTTCTTGAAAATGTTTTTGGTTTATGTTTGTTGCCTGTTATTAATTATGTTTCTCAGTTACCCTGCAGATTTCTTTGGACTAACAGGTTATGGACACTGGATAACCGGAACAGTTTTGTAGATAGTTGCACATTGTGCCTCTTGCGAAGACGGCCGCGGAAGAGAAAACCTGTCTGGCGTGGCCTCCTTACGGCCCAAAGTAGCTAGCTTCAGCCTTGCAGCCACGCCCAAGGCCAACGCAAGGGGTTTGCTTTGGACAGGTCCCCTACCTCGCTTAAAACTTCACCTTGGGTGATATGGACACCCGGTTACGGACACGCCGTGACCTCTACAGACTAAAGCTACTTGTATATATGTTATTGTATTATTGTTATACCCTGCATTTATGTTTCTTTAAAGATGTGTTTAGTCCCGGAGTACTAAAATTTACTAGGGGGGAATATGGCACCCCAGGGGTCTGGTTGCCACAGTAATAGAAATATTATGTCTGAGAGCAAGTGAGAGGTTTCTCTGGTCAGGAGCCCTAAGCATGCAACACGGCCCGCCCAGACCTGGGAGGGGAGGAATCTGCCCTTATAAACTGGGTCTGGGGCGGGATTAAGTCAGTTCCAGACACAGGGAAAGGAAGAACTAGGAGCTCTGTAGGAGCAGGAGCGAGTGCCAGAGGCTGGAAGCTAGATAGCTCGCCTTGGCTGAAGACACTAAACCCGGACACGGAGTCCGAGGCTGTGGGGACATCCTGGTCCAGCAGCAGAATCCAACCGGCAGGGGATTCCATGTCCTCTGGCCATAGAAGCCCGGAGGCACGGTCACAAGCAAGGGACCAGCACCGCCATCGTGAAGCGGAGGCTAACGGAAGGCCCCAAGTCACCGGCCATACGGGTGAGCACCACACGGTATACTCAGGGACGTGGGCTACTTCTACCCGCACACAGCAAGGTAGCCAGGAAAGAGTGCAGATAGTCGGGGAGGCCTACAACTCCACCTGGCCAGGGGAGATCCTGCTTGCTCACAGACTGACCAGGCCCCTACTGCTAACCAGTACTCCCGGGAGGGTCTGCCTTATAACACCAGTAAAGACCCTGAACTGCACCACACGTCTCTGTGTTTCATCGCCGCACCAGCACCATCAGTACTGGGACGCTCACACCATCACTCCCATCATCCACATTAGCTGCCCTGAGGCAATACTTCTCCCGTGGGGAGTTATTCCATACTCGGCTGCGCAAATCACATCAGCCTCAGCGGTCTGCAGCGCAGCGGCGGTCCCCACTGACCGCAATCCACGGGTGGCGTAGTCGGACACTTATTATAACACAAAGACTGCCACTGGTTTGACCGCCCTGGGCACGGACCGGGTTGCCGCCACACGGAGACTACAACCCCCAGCATCCCACCAGCGATCCGGCTCCGTGTATCCCCTGCACAGCCCAGGTCCAGGGGGCGCGTCACTATTGTAAAAAAACTTACAGCACAGAGGTAAGATTTTCTAATGTATCGGTTATAAAATAATAAGTTGTCCCAATAGCTTTTGAGAATGTTCTTTTATTGTACAACAAAGGCCTGGACAGTCTATAGTGCTGTTACAGTATTATAGCTGCGGCTGCTACAGAAAATGTCTTATGAGCCTCATTAGATTTTAACTTTTTTATGAACTCAATGAAATCGAATTTTTATGGTTAAACATTTTTATGATGTCCCCAGCACCATTTAGATTTGATTTTCTGTGATTTGCCTTTGTCTTCTATACTGTATATATTGGTCCTTTTCTAGTAGAACCAATCCTCTAAAAGACAATATCTTATAGCAGTTTTGTGTCATCATTTTCTCAAATTAGTATCACTGTATATTCTTTTGTTATTAAATGTAAAGTGTCCGATTCATCAAAGCTTTTATGCCAGTATTCTTGAGCTAAAATTATGCAATTTTTGTCGTTCTCACACCACTTTTGCCTCGCTCCGGCAAGTGGGCAGAGCTGAGTGGGATGGAGGCGTATTGACCGCTTCTTGTCAAATTCATGACGATTGATGGTGTTTGCTAAACCACAAATCTTACTCCAGCAGAGACTGGAATAGGATTTGTGGTGAGGTGAACACAGAGGTCCAGCGATCCTGATTCATGAAGAGGTGTACGCCACTTGTCCAGTGATCCTGATTCATGAAGAGGTGTACTCCTTTTCGTGAATCAGGAGTGTTTGACTCATCATCAAGACCGAAGTGAACAAGCCAGTCTTGATTTGTTGGGCCCATCGTTTTTTAGTTTAATTTTGATTAATCCAGTTCTTGTTGTGTCTTGATAATTCTAATTTTCTTAGGTCAACAAATTTAACGGCACACTTGATCACACAAAAAACTCAGATATGGAGAGATAGAAATGTATTAATACACACATGACAATGAAAAAGGAAGAGAAGACACTCCACAGGGCAACACCTTATGTGTATAGGTGATAGAGATCTAGTGTGGTAGGACTCTCACTTCTATGGGTTATGATAGGAGCACAAGACCCATGAAGATACTGTATATGTAATGGCTGGCAGATTAACCTCCTTTTATCTGGTATCCCGTTTAGGTCCAGAGATAAGCGTCAAAGCTGAGGATTTGGGGAAAAATGGTTTACTGGGTGGCGACAAAACTAAGGAAGATTGTACTCATGTAAGTATGATCATAATCAGAGATTACTTTATTGTAGGTGTTAAGCATACAACGCGTTTTGGGGACAAACCATCCCCTTCATCAGGTACAAACACCAATATAAACATAGAAAGAAAGGCAGGTACATGAAATAGCGGTACATGATGATTTTTGCTGCCATAAAATGAGGAGGATGAGTAATACATTCAACCTCAAAATATGTTGAATGCTTATCTCTTACAATGAAGTCATCCCTGTCTATGATCACACCCATCACTATCTTCTTTTGTCTTTTTTTTTACCGGAATCCTCAACTAGAATGTAACAATTGAACAGGAGATGCCCAGCTCTTTAAAACATTCAGCTCCTAATTAGATTTTTATTTTTACAAATGGAAATTATGTTACTAATGATATTTTGTAAAGCAAAGTGAATTTCACTCTAGAGTTTATCTAATCTCTCAGCAGGCTTCTGATCTGTCACTGCTCGGCCATAATTAAATAGCAATTTAGGTCTAGAAATAGATAAATTCTTCCACATTACTTACATATGATTAGCACCCATCAACATTCAAGCAATGTTCCATCTTACAAATTAGGGTAAAAGAGTCTGAAATGAGAGATTGAATGAGAGAGAGAAGATTAGGATTCAGTTTTTATCCAGAGATGGGTCAATCTACCATCAACCAAAATCATACTTTCCTGGAGATGCCAAGTGCTGATGTCTCTGTGGGGGGGATATTTTTTTCTCTCAGTAATATGGGATTTAATAGCTAACAAAAACTGTCTGAGTCTCTGGTAAAATGGATTACAGTCTCCCCTTAGTCAATGCAGTAATTATGAGAGCTTGTACCTGGCTGTGGATATTACATTAATGTTTAAAATAGAAATACCTCTTTAAACACTTGCAGTTTTTGTGAAATTTGCATAGGCTGGACAACGCAACTCCACATTTTTAAGGCCAATTTAGATAGACCTACATGCATAGAACAAGTATTCACAAGAGCCAAAATCCATTGGGCAGTAAGTTAGAACAGAGACATCTCATAGATCTACACGTTTCAGGTGTGCACCATCTTTAGTGACTTAAGGTGGTTCACACCCAAAACACGAAGATCTATGAGATGTCTCTGTTCTAACTTACCGTCTGATGGATTTTAACTGTATCTGGAGATATGCTTCTTAACTCCTTTCACTGGTTTGCTATGTTGCACAAATAAACATTCTACTGTACATGAAGCTGGATTTTCCTTTCTTCCATTGAATCTTCATCGAGTCCTGGCATAGACTCTTTCACTGCTCCGGACTTTATGGCGATGTAATGAGGGTGAGCTGGACCTTTCTTTTTATTTGCTATTCACAAAAGTGCTTATATATAATATAGGGTGCTTAGTTAACATAATTTTGATAAAAAAAACGTAAAAAAACCTTTACCATATGTCAAATGACGTCAATGTGAATAAGGGCAGAGCAGGACCAAGACTCAGAATAAGAGGTTAGGACCATCCTGAATATGGTCACCTTGATGTGGTGGGATGGCTTTTATGTTTTTTTTATCATAATTATGTTAACTAAGTACCCTATGTTATTTTCATGCACTATTGCTATTTATTTATTTACTGCAGAGTATTTGCTCATTTTGTTTTTAACTTAAGTTTTGTCTGTTTAGTGACCAGTGTGAACATGTGACTACACGTTGCATGCATACCAACTTACATTCCAGTTCATCTCTTTAGGTTTTTGTTACAAGAGTGCTTGTGTCTGATCGTTGACCAATGTAAATATGCCAACAATCAACCTGTGAGCAAGGAAAATGCTGGGCCAATAAATCATTCTTCTTGGCAGCACATTATCCCAACTAAACAGAAGAATGTGCTGCCGACAAATACACATGCTGTACGGAACAGAAAGATTGTATTAGCAACCACTTAGTTCTCATGCAGTTTGTGTCAGCCATTGGCAATGGGCCATAAACATGCACATGCAACTTACATATGGCCAATCAGTGCTCGCTTTTGGCCTTCAACCGGCCCACACAAATACATCAGCGGCAAACAAACCAAATCTATACTCATGTTCTTGCTGACTTTAAAAAACAGAAGATAGGATTTGGACGATTATCGAGATCCACACCATCCTCTTATTACTATAGTGGTTTATTGGCGTTTTGAGGCAGCTTGGATGAGACACTTTAAGAACTGTCAAAAAATTCAGTGTGAAGAAAGGGACAGGTGCTGGGGACTGGTTTACTGGTCCTCACAGTCCAGAAGCGTGGGGAAAGAGGACTGTCTTGGACATACAAGGGGCTGGCAGATTTCCCCCTTTTGCCCTTGTTATAATGCAGCCCTGGTCTTATGCAAATAATTGTTAATAATATTTTAGGAATATAAAATATGAAAAAAAGCCTTGTGATGGCAATGAAATTGTGGAATAAAACTTAAGAATAGCAAAAATCGAAACAAACGTATTTAAGAAAAAAAAAAATCAGATAAAACACATTTTCTGTAACAACGTTTGACCTTTATATTTTTTACTATCATGTTATTGACGTCATTGTAGTGAAACTTAGATAATTGCTAATCTGACACTGTGCCCTCTGTACTGTGACAAACTGAACAAATTGTAATCCAAACACACATTCATGTCATTTTGTAGTGTCAAAATAAAATGTCAGATAAATTACAAATTGCCAACATTTTATCTACAGCGCCAGGGGAGAACATCCTACAGTCCTAGTCACAAGCTGTACTGTGCATGCAGAAAACAAGAGAAAAGGTCAAAGTCTTTTCTCTATTGAAAAAAAGTATTTAAGTTATCCTTAAAGTGGTTTTCATAAAATATTCATCCTCTGCTGCAGTTTGCTAGAAAATAACAATGCGCTCTTTACTCACCCTTCATGGGTGGAGCGCTGAGTCTCTGGCAGAGTTCCCACTATCTGTTTTGGCTGTGGCGCTGACATCATGTTGACAGCCAATCATTGAGCTGTGTAGTCAAAACGCATCCTCAGAGCCACTGAGCTCACTGATTGGCTGCTCTGCTGTCGATGTGACGTTAGCGCTGTAGCCAATACCAGACACCAGGAGCAGAGGCGGCAGAAACTCAGCCCTTGACCCAGGATGGTGCGTAAAGAGTGGTTTGCTTGGTTTTTTAATAAAATGCAGGCAGGGCTGAAGATTTTGTGAAATGGGACAACACTTTTTAAAGGGACTTTTATTATTTTTGTGCATAGGGCTAAGAAATAACAGGTAGGTAGATGCTAATTACCTCCATGTTAAGTACGTAGACGATCTCTACCGGCTCAGCCTGCTTCATCGCTCATCAACAGAGCCGTGTCTTCTCTTCCGGGCTGCTCCGTCGATGGGGTGTCACTGTAGATTTCATGCTGATTGACAGGCTGCTCCCCGCAGTTAGGTGGCGGGAAGCCGGCAGTCAATCAGAATGACATTGATACTGATGCCTCATCGATAGAGCAGAATGGACGCTTCTCTTTCGACGTGACGTACACGGAGGCAGGGGAATCGCCGGCAGGAGAGGTTCGTGACTGCTCTGAGCCGGAAGAAATCGTCACTGAGCAGAACAGGTAGGTGGTTACTAATTACCTGCCTGTAAGTTCTTATCCTCATATGCAAAAACAATAAAAGTCCTGGATAACCCCTTTAACTATAACCGTGCCCACACTCAAAGACATAAACCAAAACTCACCCATAAAATGGCATCATAGATGTAGAATGTGTTCTCAAATTTGTTATTATACCAAAGAATAAATTAGATTATATTTCAGGAGATATTAATGCAGAACAAATTACAGGTGATGGTATAAAATCAGGTCCCCATTGGAAATTGATTAATACACCTAATCTAATCCTCCAACCCATAAGCACCAATGCATAAAATCTACACAGGCTAACAGTGGCATATCGAAATCACAGGGGACCTCATAGCTAAAGGCAATGTGTTGTAGGCGTCTATAAAATTGCTGCCTATCGCATAAAAAAATCCCATTGATCTAGCCTGGTGTTAAATATGAGATAGCGTGTAAAATGGCGTGGAAGAACTTCAACCAAGCACACAGCATGAAACCAGATTTGAGCTGATGAGTGAAGCCAATAGCAATAGACTGGTTACTAATGATACGGTGCTTACCAACAATTGCCTTTTATATAGGGTTGCCAGGAAGCACATTGTTAGTAAATATGGTCTTATTCATAATCTGTTTGTGGAGAATATGTGGTGTGAGTCCTTCTTTCATGGTTCATGGATTGTTATAAAAAGGTTTTTCTAAAGAAAAAAGTCCAGATTTATGGCCCGAGTCAAAACTTTTACGTCAAAATTCCGGCATAAAAAACTTTGAAGAGTTGCAAAATTTGGTGCAACGTGAACCTGCGCTGAAATTTTGAGACTTTTGGCGTTTTTACTCTGTTTTTGCCCATTTTCGCGGCATTCCCCACTCATAAAAGTCATAACAAGTGGCAGTGTTCCTTACACCACAAATCTTAAGTGAGTCCCTGATTGGAGTAAGATTTGTGGTGAGACGCACACAGGCGCACGACACTTTTCAGACGTGCACCTCTTAATGAATTAGGAGCGTCTGACTCCATCATGTCTCCTCATTGAGATTGTCGTGACCAACACCGGTCTTGATGAATTGGACCCTTAGTGTATATTGATTAAAAGCTACTAGAGATGAGCAAACCAATTTGTAGGACCCTAGTTCAGCGACCACATCAGTGGTCTGTGGCTGCTGGACCACAGCCCTGCGAACCTCCTCCTACCTACCGGAGTCAACAGCACCTCTTCTGATTTGTAGACCGATGCAATGTCATCGTTGTGGACTACTAATCAGAAGAGTCATCGGAGATTCTGTCTGGTAGGATGAGATTTGCAGGGCTCTTGTGTTGACCACTGATGTGTCCGCTGGACCAGTGTCCTGCAAATCGATTTGCTCAACTCTAAAAACTAGGTTTTAGTCCTCTTTTTGCAAATACCTGTCTTATTCCCAAAACAATTTAATACAATATTGCAGCATCCTAGCAAAACTCTTGACAAGCTGCAATTTTTACCAACACCACTAGGAGATTTAGCTGGGAAGCTCCAGGTCACACATCTTGGGGCACGTTAAGTCAAGAGAAAGGTAAGGAAGGACACATCCCTATATGCGAAACATTTGTTACAGCTATGAGGTGGGCAACTATATGCTATACACGTGCTGTCATGTGATCTCTGTAGGTGACTATCCTTTTATACCCAATGCCAAAGAGAAAATCTTTTAGAATGCATTCTGGCCATTAATGCCCATTGAAACTTTTGGTGTATCTTGTATAATGGGAGATTTTTCCACCATATACAATACGGCAGATGTGCAGTACTTCAGCTCAAGTCAGATCAGGTACTGAGCTACTGGAACAAAAAACGCAAGTAGGCTTTGGCTGGCAATACTCATCAGAATTTTTGCAACCTCCTGCTGCTGTTTGATATGTTCCCCTGCCGGGTCAGGGAGACTGGGGAAGGAAGATGTTTTAACTTTCTTAAAAGTTCTGCCTTAAAGACATTGTTAAGTGCCGACTAGAAGTGCACAGCCTCGCTAAATGCAAATGTATTGATTGAGGCAGGATATGTCTAGTTGGAATGAGGCCGGAAGTATGCAAATCGCATACTTGATGTCATATGACCGTCTGGTCCTTTCGCTGCCATAGGTTACAAGTTTGCAGTACTTCAGATTCTCCAGTGCCGGCTCCAGGAGCAAGCGGTCATGTGACCGCAAGTATGCGATTTTCATACTTCTGGCCACATTCCTACTAGACTTTTCCAGCCTTGCTGAATACGCTTGCATTGAGTGAGACCGCCCATGTTTAGTTGGCACATGACCGCATGTTATGCAGATCACATACCTGCAGTCACTTGTCCGCTTCTCCGGGTGCCATCACTGGAGAATCTGCACTGCACGCTGTGAGGATTCACAAGTCTGCAGTTATATAGAGTGACTGCAAACATGTAGCCTAAGGCCGAACAACCCCTTTAAATAAAATACATAGACGTTGTTTCCACACCACTACCAGTCCTTCATGAGTCTGGTCCTTTATGTGCTGTAGGGGCAGAGGTTGGGATATTTTGTACTATGGGATGATACTGCGGGTGTGAGTTGAGTCAGCAGATAATATCTGTAACTAGAGCTCGTCTGAAGTCAAGGACATCCGCAGACCAATATGCAGATCCAGGGTGGAACACATTAAAGGTATTATCATCCAAGTTTAGGTCAGGATAGCAAAAGAGAACATCAATAAGTCAGCAAAATGATGAGTTCAAAGTCACAGTGACGGCAACAAATAAGCTGATAACAACTAAAAAACAGTGCAGCAGACAGGTGTGCGTCCTTCTTAATGGGTCTTGATAAGATTATACTTAGAGTGAATTCTGTACAGTAAAGTATATGTGCAGACCACCGCTATGGCCACTTCTTAACAAGGTAGAATCAAATTGATCTTCAAAGAGCCATTGAACCATTAGTTTTTCCAGACAGTATCTAGATTGATACATGATTTTCATGCTGGCACATCAAAGTGGGATCCAATGAAAGTTTATTAAATTTTATTTTTCTTAAAAATGTAAGAAAAACATTAACTAACACTTGGTTATTGAATATCACATAATAAATAAAATATATATATAATACCACCAATAAATAAATATTATAAGTCTCACTTATCAGAAACATTTACACTGCCGCAATGTGGCGTCCGAATTTTTATTGAAAAGTGAATTGTATATATTATGTAAGTGTATTGGAATTACTTTCTGGCAGAGAAAATGGTAGTCCAAATGAAGATATACGCGTGTAGCTTCCAGGGGTCCTTTGAAGAAGGACTATTGAGATTGGTGAAATGCAACCCTGTTTGTGGGAAAAAGGATTTGGCTAGAAGATACCAGGCACAAGCAGTCGTCAACTCCCTATTAGGCAATGGGTACAATGAGATTTTTTTAGCGGGTCTGCTCCAAAAATGGCTGAAAAACAATGAAAAAAATGCTTTAAAGACTCCTTCTATTTATTTCTAAAGTTAAACCACTTTGCTGTTCATATTTTCAGTGTTTTGAGCATTTTTTTTCCGCTTCAGGTTTTGAAAAACTTATGGTGGGAGAAAAGAGAGTGCATGCTACTTCTTTCTCTTTCTCCACCCCAAACTAAGCACTGTTCAATCAGAAGGCAGCAATAAAAGTTTCAGGAAAAAACTCTTCAAAACTGGTCCAAGAAACGCTTTACAATATGAAAAACTCTTACAAAAATTCTCTAAAGAAGGAGCGTTTCCTGAAGTGGTTTCCACTTCAAAAACTCATTGTGTTTGATCACCTCAAAATAATTTGGCGGGTACAACGGCGTTTGCATGATGCTGTGCGCACATACTGTATCTGTTCACAATGATTCTTTTTATTGAGTTTTTGAGAGGAAAGCTGAGTGGAAACACTTGAAAATCCTCCTCAAACATTCAAAACTCCTGAAAAACATGCAAGTTTCTACTTCAAAAACTATGTAAAAAGACTTGATGTGAACGTACCCAATCTCACTTTTCAAAATTGTGGTTTTTGAATTCACTGCTTTCTGCTCCAAGAACTCAGCAAAAAAAGTCAGTGAGCACATTCCCTCAGAGCTCAAAGTTTAAAATCAGGCGAGTAAAATAGTCATTGTTTCCCATAGCAACAAGAGAAGGCATGAGGGCATCCACAGTAATCATATGACATGAGGCGCCTAGCCTTTTTTAAGCCCTTTTATTTTTAATATGTTTTTGGCATAAACAAATTTGGGTAGATTTATACAAATAAAAGCGGTCTTTGCTGCCCATAGCAACCAATGGCAGCCACATTAATTATAACTGAGCAGTTTATGAGGTCGATATGTTTCATGTTTTATATTCTTTCCTAGTTAAATAGTAACTACACCTTTTTTTTCCATAAATGAATAGTACAAGTGAAGATAGTAAACGTATGGGAAACCCGACAATGACGTTTGTGGTGCTGACGACGCGCCAGAGAAGAGTTGTTGAGTCCCACTATACAGGAGCAGATGTGACACTACTGATTTTGTATGGCAGAAGGGTTAGGCTGTGTGCTCATGGTGAGTTTTTGGTGAGCGTCAAAAGTCTGCAACATCAAAAACTCACTGTGGGAACGTGGCCTTAGTTAGCTCGGCTGTTTTTGGAACACCCATAAGACTGAATAGAGAGCAGCCACATGTGCGGCCAACTCTCCTGTTACTGCAGGTCATGAAGCATTCGGAATGGGCACAAGAAGAATTCCCATTATAAAGATACGGCTGGACCAGGGTTGCCAACTGTCCAGAAATTCCAGCACCGTTTGTAAAAATAGGACACTTTTTTGCCCGGTCCGTAAAAAAAAAATTGAGGCGTCCGTGATTTTTATGAGGCTGAAGAAACTTACTGTATACATATTTTTTAGGACTGTAATTATCAGCATTTTAAGGTTCATAATGAATGCAGCTTATGTATTCATATCATAATTATGGACTGTAGACATGGATCACTTACCATAATGGTTTATTATGGTTTTCCAATGTTTCTGTAACAAAATATTATCAGCGATTTTTTTGATAAGCTGTCCAGAAAAATTAAAAAGTCAAGTTGTCAACCCTGGGCTTGACCCTAGATATGAGACCTGCATCTATAAGACCTTTGGGGCATATCCCAGAAATATTCACTGAGACCACGGCCCCACTATCAATATTTTTTCTCAGGAGTGGGAGCCAAAACCAGGAGTGGGTGATAAATGCAGAATTGGTGACTTGTTTCTATTATACCTTTTCTCTGATTGTTCCTCACCTGGTTTTGGCTCCCACTCCTGAGAAAAAATACTGACCGAATACTGATCAAATACTGCTAGTGGGGTTGTGGCCATATGATCACTTGCATATCTATGTTACGTGTGCCCGGTGCCTTCTTCAAGCAGATGTGAATGTGCACTATATTGTTTGCTATTGAGATGCAAAAAGGACATGAAGTAGGGGATAAAACAGTAGACATTATTTACATCGGGGAGAATTTAAAGGGATATTCATTTAGAGATTATTGAATCTTACAAAATTTTAGTTCACCAGTTTCAGCAAATTTAAAAAAAAAAATTAGTTGTGACCATTTGACATGAAAAGACATTTGCAACACTGAGGTGATCTAAGACTGTATTCCACTCATTTCAAGCTCTATAACACAAAAGCAGCCTTAGTAATGTCAAAGTGACCTCCACATACTGTGTATGTCTATGGATAAATGGACGGCAACTGTTCTTCACTGCTGTTTTGTTACACACACTATCTGTAAAGTACAATCAGAGGGATTTTTTATTTTTCCTTCCTATTTCTTCTACTAAGCTATGAGCCGTGATATCCCCTCACTTAGGCCTAGCTCACATTTGCGTATAAAACAGACAAGTGCAATCCGATAAAAAAATCAGATTGCACTCAGACCAATGTTATTCAGTGAGGCAATGCAGATCTGTGTATTTTTTTGTCAGCTGTTATCGGCATGAGAAAAAAATTGCAGAATGCTGAGATTTCACTCCGAAATCTGTACAGCGCGATAAAAAAAATGCATGCCATACGGACCATCAATATGGCATCTGATTTTTACAGATACAATGCAATTCTGTAGCATAGGAAACTATAAATGGTCCTGTAAATGATTATTAGCTGCTGAGTAAAAAAAACGGACAACACACGGATCACAAGTGAGAGAAAATCGTCCCGCTCTCCTGCATGAGAATAGGACTGATTTTTTTATACGCTAGTGTGAGCGAGCCCCAAGATAGAAACAACTTTTTATCTTACCTACTAGGAGATTGGGGCTCCATTTATTTCCAGATTATTATCACGGCCTCAGTGTTCGCTCGCACTAGTGTACAGCATTAGATGATTCTATCATGCGAGAGAATCGGATGCTAGATGCAAATGACCCTCGGCTCAAACTCTGCAGCGAGCGTCAGCCGAGTGTAATTTTACAGTGATCCGAGTCTCTCGCATGTGAGAATCAGATCACAGGTGCGGAGAAGATGGAGAACTTAATTTCTCCATCTTCTCCATTGTGTGAATCAGCATATATCGGACTGAACTCGGATGACATCCGAGTGCAGTCCCATGTTTTGCACACACCCATAGACTTGTATAGTTGCGCGCCGTCCAATAAACACTGTCAGTCGCAGCATGCAGTGATTTTTTTCTCATGAGAAAAAAACGCTAGTCATCACTGCTCCATAGTATAACATTGAAGCGTGTGCTATCCAATGAAACATAGCACTCGTCTGAGTAATATGCTGGCTACTCACCAGTGTGAGCGAGCCCTCATAGCATCTACATATACAGCCAGGGATGTTTAATCTTCTTGGTATGATGGGACTTTCCAGTTGCTTCCATACTCCGCTATGAATGCCACTGATACAAAGGTAACTAGTCATTGTGACTCTGGGAGCTTTCAGAGTTTACATGACCTATGTGACATTGTGCATTGTCCTAGTGAAGAAATGGAAAAACAACTGATATATAGAGATGAACATGGTGACAAGTAATGTTGCGGCATCATGTACTGTTCAGTGATGTTTGGAGACCTAATACATATTTCCCATAATGTTAGAAAAAAACATCATAGTGAAATGTTGGTGTGACACCCCAGGGGTCTGGTTGCCACAGTGATAGAGATATTACGTCTGAGAGCAGGTGGGAGGTCCTTTGGTCAGGGATCCTGTGCATGCCACACCTCCTGCCCAGTCTTGGGAGGGGAAGGACTTCCCCTATATAAACCCGGGGCTGAGGCAGAGTTAGTGAGAAAGAAGACAGAACAAGAGTAGAGAAGAGAAGCAGCATAGCAAGAAACATCAGGAGCTCTGTGGGGAGCAGTGTTACAACGAGTCAGGGGCTGGCAGCTACAGAGCTCGCCCTGACTGAGAAGATTTCTTACCGGACCCGGAGTCCGAGGCTGTGGGGACTAACTCCTACCCAGCAGCAGAAACCGTCCGGCAGCGGATTTCAGGTCCTCTGGCCCAGAAGCCCGAAGGCACGGTCACACGCGTGGGACCAGCACCGCCATCGTGGAGCGGAAGCCATTAGAAGGCCCCGAGTCACCGGCCATACGGGTGAGCACCACACGGTACACTCAGGGACGTGGGCTACTTATTCCCGCCTCTAGCAAGGTAGCCAGAAGAGTACAGTTAGTTGGGAAGGCCTACAACTCCGCCTGGCCAGGGGAGATCCCATCTGCTCAAGGACTGACCAGGCCCCTATCACTAGCAAGTACTCCGGGAGGGTCTATCTTTGTCACCAGTAAAGACCCTGAACTACACCGCACCGTCTCTGAGTGGTTCCTGCTACCCCCATCATCCACGTCGGCTGCCCTGAGGCCATACCCCTCCCGTTGGGGGTTATACCATCCACGCTGCACCATCCTTCCACCGGCCTCAGCGGTCTGCCCTGCAGCGGCAGCTCCATAGCTGCATTCAACGGGTGGCGTAGTCACCAACCATCTACTGCTAGTACATCGCCGCTCAGTTTGACTCCCTGGGCACGGACCGGGTCGCCGCCACGAGACTACAACCCTCAAGAGATCCGGCTCCGGGTAAGCTCCCGCGTGCGCAACGCAGCGCGACACAGGCCCAGGGGCGCGTCAACTTTGGCGTAGTCGGCAGGATTTCGTGCCCGCAACCACCGGGTACTGCGTGCCTGAAAAGCAAAGACTGTTCAAACTTACCAGTGGTGAAGATTCCCGCTATCCGTGGAGGTTTCCCGCCATCCGGCGCCATCTTCTACCATCTTCCCGCCATCCGCGAAGTTTTCCCGCCATCCGGCGCCATCTTCGACCTTCTTCCCGCCATCCGTGGAGTTTTCCCGCCATTGGACGCCATCTTGAGGACGCCGCGCGGGAAGAAGAGGGGCGTGGACTCCGAAAGCGCGCGAGAACTGAAGCCCCGCCTCACGTCCGGACGTTGCGTAAGGTCCTGGAAGGAGCCCAGCAGACGCCGACGTCACCGGAGCGCGACGGAAGGTCCTCAACCCTGACGATCCACTGCGGAGCCGCGGCCTACGGAACAGGATCATCGCAAGGTAGGCCACGGTCCACTAGGGGGGAGGAAGATGTCGGATACGGAGGAGAGCTTCACTGCCTCAACCCCCGCCAGCGCCACCGCTGCTGCAGTTATGCCCTTCACCATGCCCTATATCCCACTTGGCTACCCCAGTACTCAGGGGAGTCACATACCCTGCATGACTTTAGAGAAAAGCTGGATAGCCTCTTCCAGGTGTACCCCCTCACAGAAGAGCAAAAAGTGAGCATCCTGGTGGCCCAACTAACCGGGGCAGCCAAAAGGGAAGTAAAATCCTGGCCACCTGGGAGGAAGACTGTCGCAGGGATACTAACCCGGCTGAAGGACACCTTTGATACCCGCACCTCAGCCGAGATTAAGCTTAGATTCTACGGGTGCAAGCAGCGAGCGCATGAGAGTATAAGGGACTATGCACTAAACCTACAAGAGGCCCTGAGGGCCATAAAGCAGACCGACCCTGATGGGGTGGGAAACGAGGACAGGCTGTTGACTGAACAATTTATAGAGGGTTTATATTGCAATGCCCACCGAACCCAGTTGCGGGCAATGGCCTTACAGGATCCCCACCTGGACTTTGCACAGTTCAAGGACAGAGCCATCCGGGTGCTCCGAGAACCGGCACCGGGTGGCGTTGTGACCCACAGGCGCCCAGCTATCACTTACCACCAGGAGGCGGCGCCCTTGTCGGCAGGGCCTGTGGGAGCTGATGCGCAGGCTTTGGACAATGACCCGGCTCCAGACCTACGCCATCAGGTCCAAGAGCTAGCTAAGAGCGTTGCTGCGCTAACCCGAACTGTGCAGTCTTTACAGGTTTCCACCCCAGGGAAGATCCAGCTGGCATCCGGACCGGAGGACATCCCGTGGCGTCGACCAAGGAGGACCCCACCGGCCAGAGGAAGACCCAGTGACCGATACAGCAAGGACGGACGACCCATCTGCCGCCGCTGCAATCAACCCGGACATATGGAAAGGTACTGTTCTTTAAACGGGCACAACCTGGGGTAGAGGGCCAACCCCCAGGAAAAAGATCACCAGGCCCATCGAACTGGCGCGACAGATATGTGGGAGGACGTCCAGTCTTGCCTGTGGTACTGGATGGCATTCCCATGAGTGCCCTACTGGACACCGGGTCACAGGTCACCACTATCCCGTACGTGCTCTTTAAGCAGTACTGGAATGACTCGGATATTACCCGCTACCCTGACGACGACTTGAGTATCATCGCCAGCAATGGCCAGCCCGTGCAACCTGAGAAGGAAGGACCGCGCCAGCCAGAAGACTCCCCTGCAGTCCATCGTCACCCGGCAACCGTTGGAACTGGTAGCCTTGGATCAAGTAAAACTGACCCCAAGCAGAAGTGGCTACGTCTACGCGTTAACCATCGTGGATCATTACTCCCGGTTTCTGGTTGTCGTCCCCGTCAAGGACTTAACGGCTCAAACAGCAGCTAGAGCCTTCCAGCAGCACTTTTGCCGTCCACACGGGTACCCGGACCAAGTGCTGACGGACCAGGGACCTGCCTTTGAAGCGGAGGTCTTCCAGGAATTCTGCAATCTGTATGGCTGCCGGAAGATAAGGACGACACCCTACCATCCGCAGACTAATGGACTTTGTGAAAAAATGAACCAGGTGGTAATGGATCTTCTAAAAACATTGCCCCTGGAAGAACGCAGTCTGTGGCCTGAAAAGTTGCCCGATCTGGTGGACCTATACAACCACATCCCGGTAGGTTCCACCAACTGTACCCCGGCTTACCTAATGAGGGCAAGACCTGGTAAGTTACCTGTTGACCTGGAAATGGGAGTCCTGACACCCGAGGACACTTCACCAGAAACAGACTGGGACACAGAGAGGCAGCAGCAGTACCGGAAAGTACAGGAGAGCGTGGAGCGAAGTCTCTGTCAGGCTAGGGAAAGACAAGAGAAAACTTACAACCAGTATGCTCCCGCTGTTCCCCTGGTACCCGGAGAGCAGGTCTTGAAGAGGAAGAGACGGCTCCACAAGTTGGACGACCAGTGGGAGAAGGACCCGTACACCGTACTGCCCTCAAGCCACGAAAACCCGAAGGTCTGTACCATCAGTAAAGACGGAGGGGAAACCACAGCCATTGTATCCCGGGACCACCTGAAGAAGTGTCCCGAACAACTGAGGAACCCTGAAGAGGAACAAGAAGACCATCGACCCGTAGAGGAAAGGGAAGATATGGTTAGTACCGTGCTCGGGGACTTCCCTCGGTCTTGGACTCAAGTCAATGGTGCAGTTGTGGTACCCGTACTCACCTTCCTCCAACCATCATCCCAAGAACCTACGGAGCAATCGGTAGAGCTGGAAGAACAGCCGGTCCAGGAGGCAGAAGACTCTACACAAGCAGACCCGGAAAATCAACCCTCTGCTTATAGTGAGCCTGCCATACCCCTAGTGAGCCAGAGGGCCCATGGACAGCTGCCCAGTTTACCCTTGGCAGCTCCTACACCCTGTAGTTCAGGGCCAGACAGTCAGCTCCGTAGGTCCACTAGGGCCACTAGAGGCCAGCTACCCGCACGTTGGAGGATCTAAATGTTTAAGCTATCTTATAATGTTTACTTGTTTATAGTTGCTTGTGTATAATTTTGTGTTTCTAGTTCTTTTTAGGAGTCCTTGGTGGATTTACCGGGAATCCTTGTACATAGTTGGAGCGTAACCCAGGATGGACTAAAGACTGTTAAGGACTCGGGGCAGGACAGGCCCCTACCTGGTTACGTCTCCCTGTTTTGGTGAAATGGACACCTTGCTTTTCAAAACTGCACCCGGTTGCGGACACGCCGTAACCATCTTATGTGTTTTTCTTATTGTATTGTTATTGTTATACCTTGTTATGTTTTTCTAAAAAAAAAAAAAAAATATGTTTAGTCCCGGAGTACTAAATTTCACTAGGGGGGAATGTGACACCCCAGGGGTCTGGTTGCCACAGTGATAGAGATATTACGTCTGAGAGCAGGTGGGAGGTCCTTTGGTCAGGGATCCTGTGCATGCCACACCTCCTGCCCAGTCTTGGGAGGGGAAGGACTTCCCCTATATAAACCCGGGGCTGAGGCAGAGTTAGTGAGAAAGAAGACAGAACAAGAGTAGAGAAGAGAAGCAGCATAGCAAGAAACATCAGGAGCTCTGTGGGGAGCAGTGTTACAACGAGTCAGGGGCTGGCAGCTACAGAGCTCGCCCTGACTGAGAAGATTTCTTACCGGACCCGGAGTCCGAGGCTGTGGGGACTAACTCCTACCCAGCAGCAGAAACCGTCCGGCAGCGGATTTCAGGTCCTCTGGCCCAGAAGCCCGAAGGCACGGTCACACGCGTGGGACCAGCACCGCCATCGTGGAGCGGAAGCCATTAGAAGGCCCCGAGTCACCGGCCATACGGGTGAGCACCACACGGTACACTCAGGGACGTGGGCTACTTATTCCCGCCTCTAGCAAGGTAGCCAGAAGAGTACAGTTAGTTGGGAAGGCCTACAACTCCGCCTGGCCAGGGGAGATCCCATCTGCTCAAGGACTGACCAGGCCCCTATCACTAGCAAGTACTCCGGGAGGGTCTATCTTTGTCACCAGTAAAGACCCTGAACTACACCGCACCGTCTCTGAGTGGTTCCTGCTACCCCCATCATCCACGTCGGCTGCCCTGAGGCCATACCCCTCCCGTTGGGGGTTATACCATCCACGCTGCACCATCCTTCCACCGGCCTCAGCGGTCTGCCCTGCAGCGGCAGCTCCATAGCTGCATTCAACGGGTGGCGTAGTCACCAACCATCTACTGCTAGTACATCGCCGCTCAGTTTGACTCCCTGGGCACGGACCGGGTCGCCGCCACGAGACTACAACCCTCAAGAGATCCGGCTCCGGGTAAGCTCCCGCGTGCGCAACGCAGCGCGACACAGGCCCAGGGGCGCGTCATTGGCACAACACAAAATGGGTTCACGAATATTTATAGTTCTAATCTGTGTCGGACTTTGGTGCCAATGGCCCACCAGTAATCAACTCCAGGGCCCCACTTTTCAGCTACAGGTAAATGTGACATTGTCCTCAATCACAAATTTATATAACAATGATCTGGGTAGAGTAATAAATGAATAAGATGCCGCCCTTGTCTGTACATAGTGATTTAAGTGTATTGTGCCCAGTACTGGTCATATAAGAGGGTGGTGGCCTACCGGGGGATTTTCCTGTTCTCCTGTGGGCCAGTCCAAGCCTTGTTCTAATCCTTTCACAAGAATTAAAGGGACTGTCCAAGACTTTGATATTGATGGTCTATCACCAGGCATCATGAGACGTCATTACGTGTATCACACAGCAACATCATGACGGTGCAGGAACCTAGTAAATGGCAGAGACACCCTGGATGCCAGCATTCAATAACCAGCCGAGGAAGTTCATAAGGCTGCCACACATCACCGCCGTGGACTCTGGACCAGGGTCCTGTAAATCTTTTAGCTCATCTCTAGTTGTCATTCATGAAAGTAGTTTTCAATTCTGCAGTGGAAAAAATGGCTGTATAACTGGCAGTGCAAATTCCACTTTGAAAAAAAAAGGGAGGTGTTTTGTGGGTATTTCTCCACTTAGATTTTGGAGTGAGATGTGCATGACAATGGGTATTGGCGAGTCATACGCTGGGTTGCCTTAAACCAATACCGTCCCACCCCCCTTACCCGAAATAATAGGCTGACACCAGAAGTGGATTAAGTTGGCCACAGCAGCCGTTTATTTAACAAACAAATGTAACATAAAACCAATTGACATTGGAGGATGGTCCTTGAAGCCTGAGCCCTGCAATGGGCAGTGTCCATATATGCCTATCCACAACTGCTCAGGGTTGACTTCTACCTCTAGCCGTATATCACCAACTCCGAGGCACCTGGTAATCAACCCGGCTTTTACCCATAGTCCACTAAGGCTGGCCCATCCAGCCTTTAGGCAGAAATTTCACTACCCGCCACGACTTACTTATGTCCACTTGGGGGTCCAGAACCTTATGTGTTCCCCCCCACCAATTATTTTTCACCAACTACCAACATCGAGGACCATTCCCCCTTACGCCATGCTGCTATGACAAAGAAATTGCATTCTTATTAAAACAATACAAAGTGACAATGGCAACAGAAATTTATCCATTGCCTCTGCTTCCTAAAACCTTGATTAAAAAAGCGAGCAGGGGAGGGGGTCCCCGTAGAAACAACAAGGGAGGGTGGGTGGGAGATTGCTCTTCTCAGTAAGGCAACCTAAAATGGCTGCCTGTCCTTCCTGGTTAGGACTTTATAAGGCCCCCCCTTCCCCCTCCAAAACTCTCCTCCCACCAATTCAGTCCCACCAATCCCTATGTCCCAACTCATCCACATACTTCTTTTAACCCCACCTGCACCTCAGTGCAAATCCCTAACTTAATTCCCGGCCTAAACCCTGTCATGCTGGCCTCCCTTTAATGGCAGGGCCCAGTACAGCCTTACTTTATAATCCACATGAAAAAACTGTGTGTGAATGTACCCTAAAGTCATAAATCACCAGATCAAGCTCTGTGCCTACATCCAACCAATACAGAATATTTGTTCATTACTAGGGATTATGGATGAGTGGACCAGTGGAAGTTCGGGTTCTGGTACCCGATCTGAACTTTATTCCAAAGTTTGTTCATCTGTAGTCATTACAAGCCAGCAGAATTGTGAATGCAGCTCTGGCTTCAATTGATATAATAATTATGACAACGTATATGCAAAGTTTGTCCACTTTTTACATAAATTCTTTTGATTTATCACCGGTAAATGGCCAACATACAGTATGTTCTGTTAGTTTTACAACGTGAAATCATAAACAGTCAAAGTAACCTGCTACTACCTATGTTGACACTTAGGTCGGGTCATTTTGATCCTGAATTGTCATGGTTAACAACAGAAGAGCGGAGGCCTAAATATACCTGAACCTTGGACGATATTTGCTTTTTGAGGGTAGAGATTGTGAGTCTATGTTTCCTGTTGCCTCACTTGTTATTGAATCATATAGGACCATTGTGACCATAAACTGAGATAAGTATTAATTTCTGGTTAATTTTTATCCAGTGTAAGAGAAGAGTACACTGTCCTAATGTGACGGCTGCTTTACTGACTGTGAACTGAAAAATAAATGGAAGATAAATAAAGCTATACATTTGATGTTAAAGACAAGTTCACATGTCGCAGATTTGCTGACTCCACACCTCAAGTCTGCAGCAATTTACAGTATAATACAAGTAAGTGGGTCCCTGAAAATCCCAGTCACCCACTGAGTAAAAAAAAACAGCACAAAAATAAAAGCAAGGTGCGGATATGAAATCTGCAGCATGCTGAATATTATGCAGATTTTCATTGAGGTTTTCACCTTATTCATTGCTTAGTAAATGAAGTAGGGGGAAATCCACATTGAAATCCACAAATACTAAGTGTGGATTCTGTCTGCGGATTCATTGTGGATATGTAACTATATTTGCAGTGGAAATTTTCCACAACATGTGAACATACCTTAAAACATTTGAATTAGTCCAAAAAAATATTATATCAGCAGTTTTTGCAAATAATTTTTGTGTACAATTCATTTCTAACAAGGTTAGAAGGAACTTTTTGGTTGAGGTCCCGTTATAAAGGTGGAATTATAATGTGACCCTTTAAATAAAATAATAAAATAGGATATAATTGCCCTTGGTCATATACTGATTTCCTCCTCAGGGATGGCAAAAGGTTACAGGAGTACACAATAGCCAGTTGTAGGGCTTTACTCACAAAGTGACAACAAACAAACATGATGGTGGCACAATCTTATTCATGGAGGTGAGGGATGGGTTCACTTGAACAGAGGTAGATACAGTAGTTGACACTTGGTTAACAGTGGCAACAATTTGTTGACACTTGCAACTGTCTGCTGGCAATCTCTTCAGCAGCACCATCTTCACTCTGCAACTGTCTGTGAGTCACATTCTAAGCAGGCTAGTATATACTTCTGGTACAACCAAAACTGACTGTAGCTCAGCTTGTAACTTCTTTCTTTTTTGCTGAACTGTGGCATGGCATTTACTAAACTGTAGGGTGGTGCATCTTAATAGTAAGTGCTTACTCATACCTACTTGATAGCTAGCTATGATGGAGGTGTTTTTCTTCCCTGCTAACTCTAACTATGACATCATCACTTCTTTGCAGAAACACTGTGTCTGCAAATTGAGATTCTGATTTGGCTTTTATCCTAAGTCATACTGCACGACTCGTTAAAGAGTTGATTGTGACTTGTAGGATTGCTGCTTCCAATAGGTGGCGCTATAGAGTTTAAGTCCTCTTTTTCTCTGAAGAGGCAATTTGCATATTAAATTTCCCAGAGGAGCATTGAACGGCAAATAAGCCTCTTTACTTTGACATGCCAGAGCCGGTATGTCACTCTCCACAAGGACAAACGTTACCGCTTAGACCTCATACTTTTAAGCAAATTTGTCACATTAGATTACACAATAAATCATCCAGAACCTACTGTATATTGGTATGGTATAAATTTAACATGCCTAACTATAAGAGCATACTACAACTTAGTAATAAAGCTTGGTGGTGTAATAGCATAACTTATGTAACCAGGTGGTATCTTCACCACTACAGGATCAACAGTAACCCATTCCAACAACAGGATATGAAAGTCCAGGACATAAGAGGGGGTATCATATAATGTTTGAGTCCTTATAAAATGTTATTTTGTGTGTCTTTGTGAAATATGGTGTGACAATACAGCCTATAATCTTAATAAGCCAGACATTTAGATTTGTTAATCAAAGAGAAATACACTAGTATCTTTGTTTGTGTATTTATGTGCCTGGTCAAGAAGAACAGACCAGTATTTGTATAACCCTGGTTGTTGTATCCTCTTTGATTCTGGAACAATGAATGTTTGCTAATTATGTTGATTAACCTTTGTGGACCCAGTGGCTTATTGATTCAAAAGACAGGAGGACAAACTAAGCAAATTCATTAAATGCTCAAACAATGAGACATTAGGCATCCCTTTTTCCACAACCTGTGGATGTATACTTAAAAAGGGGCATGTGCTTCTGTAGAAGTCAGACTTGGAACAGAAATCAGAAAAAGACTTTACAGGGAGAGTCAACGATCAGTCTCTGTCACACCATCAGCTTGGAAGCATGCCTTTACCGAAAGAGAAACAGATTTGGATTCTACATGATTCTAGCCTAAGGGTATAGAGCCCTGACTGGAAAGATGTGGATCTGCTCCATTAACCATCAGAGAGCCCATGGATACATTTGGGGAGACCAGGTGGGGATGATGAAGTCACCTGGCCCCATGGATATGTTGTTTGGGGTTGCCAGGAGGGACCCTTCGGTCACCTGGAACCCATGGAGACATTCAGAGAAGCCAAATTGGGACCCACCGGTCATCTGGCCCCATGGAAACTCTCAGAGAGGCCAGAGTGGGACCCTCGGGTCTGCTGGCCTTGTACCCCAATTGACTGCTAGCTTCCTAAGCTTGCTGCTACCTTCTCTCTGCGGGGCCCGCCAGAAGCGGGGGGGCACTGGTTGAGGTAGTTGGCCCTAGACGTCGCAGCTATTCTATCCCAGGTGGGTGGAGCGGAAGGGTGAGACTGTGTAATGTTGCACCATCTTGGGTATTTGCTGGGACTGTTCTATGTGTTTATTGTCCGCTTTGTGGTTCAATAAAGTATTGCCACGCTGTTTTACCCTCACCCTGTGTTGTCTGAGTGGTATTATGCCCACGAAAGATCCCGGGTCTTCACAGATGGATACAAACAAAATACAAAGCCAGAATAGAACAGCTCTATAGATTGATTCCATTCTGCACCTTATCTTCTAGTGAAGAAAATGGGAAATATGATGCATTACTCAAGAGCAGCCACAAAACAATGTAAAGAGCCGAGCTGTTCTGGCTCCAAACATTGTGTATATCAGGACACTGGAGCAGATAATATCTTATTGGTGGGGTCTGACACCTACATATAGATCATCAATATTTAAGTCCTAGACAACCCGTTTAAAGATGTCAGGTACCTGGAAGATTTGGTTTCTTTTTGTTAAGTCCAGGAGATTTCTTTTGTGCAGAAGTTCCTTGATAATAGATTACATTTTCAAGGAGAAAAATTACTACAAATGATATAATTTCTATTACATAGGTATTTTGGAGGTCGCGGATAACCTGCGCTGCTGGAATCACAACCAACACAGGAGTCCAGCTCAGGAGATAGTGTCAGTGCGGTTTAATCGCTTTTCGAAATTCTTCAGGAGAACCACAGGTGAATCATAAAAATTAAAACAAAATACTTGAATCTCCCACTTTCTCCTCCTTTAAAAACAAAGAAATAAAAAAAACATAGTTGGATTTGTTGCATCGGTAAAAGTACGATCTATCAAACTTTAAATGCCGTAAAGCAGAAAACTCAAAATATCGAAATGCCAGAGTTGCTCTTTTTTAGTTGCCACCCTTCCCCCAAAAAGGCAATAAAAAGCAATCAAAGCAAAATAGGTAACAGTTGCCACAAACCCTTACACAGCTCCACACAGAAAATCATAAAAAGTTACAGATCTCAGAAACTAGCTACACAAACCACATTTATTTTTCAAATTAATTTTTTTATTAAAAAACAAAAACAATACACGTTTCCTACCATCATAATCATACTGACCTTCAGAATTATATTGCCAGGTCATTTTACTGCACAATGAAACTCAAAGCATAATTGTACCTTTATCACTATTTCACTGCAATTGGATTTTTTTTTGTGCAGTTTTCCAGCACATTGTAAAAATGAATGGTGGCATTGAAAATTACAACTTGTCCCACATAAAACAAGCCCTCGCACAGCTATGTAGAAGGAAAAAATAAAAGTTGTGACACTAGGAAGAAATGGGGGGGGAAATGAACCACACACGAAAGTTGGCTGCAGTGGGAAGGGATTACGAAACATAACTGGTATTATTGTTCCTATGATTAATCTACACTTTAGCATCAGAATAATACATTTTGCTAGTAAATGTCACTGTAATGAGTCACATCGACTAAAATATAAAGTTATATTGTTATTGCTATCTTTATAGATGGATATTGTCAGGTCGTTCTTGTAAATACAAGCACTTTTGCAGTTGACTGCTTATTAAAATTTGCATTTGTTCTTGAGATATTAACACTTTTCTTTTCAGCTTATTGCCAAGGTGTTGTCTAGTTTGCAAGTACTGCGAGGAAGCTGGCCGGGGTTAGGAGGTAACACCGCGCTCCAGTGATTCTGTCCCGCTTCAAAACTATGCTTACAGGCTAAATAAGAAAAAGCTTGTAAGCACTGCGCATGTTCTGCTGTCCAGAGGAGGTGGTCGGTGTCCAAGGCAACGAGCTGTCAACAAAAGAAAAGTCAATATCTGAAGAATGGCTGAAAAATGTAATAAACAGAATATTGCTTATATTTTCAAGAACTATCCAACAATAGCCATTTATGAAGATGGGAATAACCCCTTAATGTTACTATAAAACAATAGGCCACGTTCACACGTTCAGTATTTGGTCAGTATTTTACATCAGTATTTGTAAACCAAAACCAGGAGTGGGTGATAAATACAGAAGTGGTGACGTGTTTCTATTATACTTTTACTCTGATTGTTCCACTCCTGATTTTGGCTACAAATACTGATGTAAAATACTGACCAAATATTGAATGTGTGAACATGGCCTAAGGGTTCCTGTAGAGTATAGCACTCTTTACTCCATTTTGTAGAGGACCGTAATAGGGGTGCCATAGAGGTTGCACCTGGCTGTATTGTATCTCCAAAACTCATACAGAGGCAGAGTTTTCTTTTCTGGAAAATTAGAACAATTTTTTTTTTGGTATTTATGTTGGACTTTATGCCACGTAAGGTAATGTTGTGAACAGTGGTGAAGGCCACAATGTTCATACATATCAGGACCATATCACGTGATGTAACGCAGGGTCAGTACAAGGGAAATATTACAGTTACCTAATGTGCATGTACTGTATATTCTGCATATAGGCTGTGAACACATACAACTGAGTGATAGCCCTTATAATGTATTGAATCAGCTTTGGTGAGATATTGCATTTATATATTACTCATCAGTAAAATGATAATGCCACGTTCACACGTTCAGTTTTTTGGTCAGTATTTTACATCAGTATTTCTAAGCCAAAACCAGGAGTGGGTGAAAAATACAGAAGTGGTGATTATACTATTCCTCTGATTGTTCCACCCCTGATTTTAGCTACAAATACTGACATAAAATACTGACCAAATACTCAACGTGGCCTAAAAGTGTTTTACACCTAATATATAAAAATATATATATTTTTTCCTTTCTTCGCCTTGTTTCAGAGAATATGAATGATATCAAAAAATCTTTTTCTCCACTCATGGTTATTGGTTGAGTGAAGCCATTTATTTTCAAACAACTGTGTTTTCTCTTTTTAAATCTTAATGACAACCAAAAAAAACCAAATGACTCTGATCAAAAGTTCACATACCCTGATGATTTTGGCCTGATAACATGCACAGAATTTGACACAAATGGGTTTGAATGGCTACTAAAGGTAACATCCTCACCTGTGACCTGTTTGTTTGTAATCAGTGTGTGTGCATAAAAGCTGAGTGAGTTTCTGGGATCCAGACAGACTCTTGCATCTTTCATCCAGCCACTGACATTTCTGGATTGTGGGTCATGGGGAAAGCAAAAGAATTGTCAACGGATCTACGGGAAAAGGTAGTTGAACTATATAACTCAAGAAAGGGATACAAAAAAATATCCAAGGAATTGATAATGCCAGTCAGCAGCGTTCAAACTGTGATTAACAAATGGAAAATCAGGGGCTCTGTAAAAACCAAACCACAGTCAGGTAGACCAACAAAAATTTCGGCCACAACTGCCAGGAAAATTGTTCGGGATGCAAAGAAAAATCCACAAATAACATCAGCTGAAATTCAGGACTCTCTGAAAACTAGCAATGTGGCTGTTTCAAAATGCACAATAAGGAGGCGCTTGAAGAAAAATGAGCTGCATGGTCGAGTCGCCAGAAGAATGCCATTACTGCACAAATGCCACAAAGTATCTCGCCTACAAACAGCACGGAGACAAGCCTCAAAACTTCTGGAACAAGGTAATTTGGAGAGATGAGACCAAAATTGAACTTTTTGGCCACAACCATAAACGTTACATTTGGAGAAAGGTCAACAAGGCCTATGATGAAAGGAACACCATTCCTACAGTAAAGCACGGAGGTGGATCGCTGATGTTTTTGGGATGTGTGAGCTACAAAGGCAGAGGAAACTTGTTAAAAGTTGAAGGATAGATGAATGCAGCACATTATCAGCAAATACTGGAGGCAAATTTGCACTCATCAGCCCGGAAGATGCGCATGGGATGTATTTGGACGTTCTAACATGACAACGATCCAAAACACAAGGCCAAGTCAACTTGTCATTGGCTACAGCAGAACAAAGTGAAGGTTCTGGAGTGGCCATCTCAGTCTCCTGACCTTAATATCATTAAGCCACTCTGGGGAGATCTCAAGCGCGCAGTTCATGATAGACAGCCCAGGAATTTACAGGAACTGGAGGCTTTTTGCCAAGAAGAATGGGCAACTTTACCATCTGAGAAATTAAAGAACCACATCCACAACTACCACAAAAGACTTCAAGCTGTCATTGATGTTAGAGGGGGCAATAGACGGTATTAAGAACTGGGGTATGTGAACTTTTGATCAGGGTCATTTGGATGTTTTTGGTTGTCATTAAGATTTAAAAAGAGAAAACACAGTAGTTTGAAAATAAATGGCTTCACCCAACCAGTAACCATGAGTGGAAAAAAAGTTTTTTTGTTATCATCCACATTCTCTGAGACAAGGCCAAGAAAGGAAAAATTCTTCCGGGGTATGTAAACTTTTGAGCACAACTGTAAGTCATGGTATTATAAATGTGTAGAATGGTTACTTTGTCAGATATTTGTAATAGATGGAAGCCTGTTTTTGATGATATTACATATGCTGTGTTTAGAGTAGAGTGGATCAATTCGCCGAGGATCAAGTTTGAGTCAAAATTTTCAATGATAAATTGCCTGGCACTATGTCCCACACTGCTGAAGCATCAGAAAGTGGCTAATGTCATTTGCATTGCTCTGCAGATTTCATTATAATGCCCTGCAGCTTTGACGTCTTATGTATCATACATTGTACAGTGGTGGTCAGTACCAGGGTCATCACAGATCAGCGGTTCCCAGAGGAGCACAGTTTGTACGGCAGAGTCGTTTTCCATCTCCAGAGTCACTATGTGATCTCTGCTGCCGGGGGTCTGCACTGAATACGTGCTGTGGGAATGTAGCCTTATAGCCCTTCTGCAATATGCCGATAACTGAATGCAACTGCAGGGAGTGTAAAATTTGGGTCCATTCATAAACACTGGCATTTTGCACATCGGTCTTAATGAACAGGACTGCTGGAGCTAGATGCCCTAACTCATAAAGAGGCAAACGCTTTGTCAAAACTTTATTGATACAGTCATATGTGGATTACATTTTTCACCTGGATTTTCTGCATCTAATTCAATTCAATTCTATGGGGAATATGCACACTAAACTCAGCGTACCTGCAAAAGAATTTCATGGCGTTATGTTTGAAGAATTTGCCAGGCAGGCTTTGTCACGCCTGGACCCTGCTCCATCCACTTTGGTGGATCCAGCCAGGACTGATGTAAAATTTTTGTGGAACTGAAGTTGCGCTAAAATTTAGGGACATTTGAAAGTATTTTTTTGCCAGAAAACCTGCATAAACACTGTGATGAATCGGGGCCTTCATTTTCTTCTTATGGCAGCTTGTCCAGTAAACCAGGCTACCAAGATTTAAGCGCTCTCTATGCACAGATTATTACTATATCTACCAGTCAATACCATTTTTGTCGCTGACATGTTCCCTTTAAAGACCCTTGACTTTAAAGTGACCTGACTTGATCAGTTCCTCTTGAAAAGCTCAGGAACAGGTCATTATTGAGGCACGTGACATATTGGTTACTATACAAGGCGTCTCTTCGTTTCGCCGTAGTAATAATTTATGTAATTGTATGCCGTAGTCCTATTGTGCCGCTGTTTCTATTGAACTAGGCACAGCATGATTTTGGCTGAATAGTATCTATCAAAATATATGAATTATTAACTCAATCGGTAAACACCGTATACAGAAAAAAATTTAAAACACCAATATTGCTTATTTTGGGCTTTACTTATCTGCTAAAACTACATTTCCCAGCAGCACCTTGCTTCTACTTAGTGCTGCAGTCCTCACCCTCTGCTCTCCTGTGTGCTTCTGAGTTTCTCCACCTCTTCAACTGTATCTGCTATACACTAAATAAGTAACAAATTAATTTTGCCAGCAGCAAAGAAGAACAGAAAATACAATGTACATTGCATGTAAGTCTCATAAAGCAGAAGCACTGCCAAACAATGCAATGCAGCTGTTTGAGCCCAGTAGTTGAGCTGTGCTGGCTGCCCAAAGTACAATACATAGAGCCGGGATCAGTGGGAAGGCACCAGGAATGGGGTCTCTCACAATCATACAGTTATCCCCTACCCAGTGGCTAGATGATAAATGTAATCCATGGAAAAACCTTATGTCACAATGCTGTTGAGACTATGGGCGCTAACCAGGTCCCTAGAACTCAGGGTGCCCTTGTCTATCCCTGTCCCCTGGATTACTCCTGAAGGTGGAGACGCCAGGTTCACGTGCCTTGCTGTGCTCCTATATCCACCCTTATCTGTCCCCTCCCCCACCTAGGGTAGTGTAACTGAAGTGTATAGGAACATAACCAGACAAACAAGGGAAGACGGACAGGGATAAATGAAAATACCAACCATACAAAATACACACACCAAACAACAGAGTGGGACGCCGGGAGTTAAAGGAAGGAGAAACCAAATAGGAGGATGAGGATGTGCAAAAAGACAAAACTCCAAGCAACAATCTCCTGAACAAATCCACAAAACACCAACTCCAGCCACAGACTACACCTCCAACTCCAGAACCAGGCAGCAAGAACTAACACTGGCAATCCCTAAGTGTCAGAGGCGATCATATATAGCAGAGGGGAGTGGCCAACACTTAACAGCTGAGACAATCCAGGTAGGAAAGCTCCAGGAGCTTCAACTGCACAAATTAACCCTTTTACTGGCAGCAAGGAAAAAACTTCTAACCAATGCAGGAGTTCATGAAACCAGACACCCCGGTCTTCTGGCCCCTCTCTGTCATGGTATCCCCATAGTGGGGATTGGTGGGGGTCTTTTCATTCCAAATTCCACCAATCACATTCACAATACCCTGAAATATTCTTTCACCACATTCATGCTGCCCTATCTGAGGGTTCGGCCATTATTCCACAGCTGATTGACAGTTTTCTTCCTTTTACAATTCATAGGGAAGAATCTGTGAATCATCAGTAGGATATATTGGATAGACCACGTCTCACATGAGCATAAAAGTCAGAAATGAGCAGCAATAGGTGTTATGTCTACTGTACACCTGCAACGCCTACACCTGTACAATGTACAATCCGCAGGAAGAGAATAATAAAAACTACCATTCATACAATCTCTCTGAAACCTGAAACATTACAATAGTAATGGGATCCAGCAGAAGATACCCGGCCTCTGTAGCGTCAGCACAGTCACCTGCTACTGGTAATGACCCGCTGTAACATGGAGGCTCCGCATGCATCACATTGTATATACAGCTATAAAAAGGCATAACATTGTATCTATTCTAAATGTTATGGCTTTTATCACCTTTGTTTAAATGTGCAAACGTGTCTGTACCTTGGGACATAATCTCCATTGAAAAACAATACATTCTATACATGTACAATAATACTTCGGAGTGCTAACATTCACAAATTCAGAGTCCCACCTCGAAAGGAGTAGAGGTGTACATGGATAAAGGGAACCTGTGACGTCCTATCTACTATCTACACTGCCCCCATAGTGTTGTTAGTGGTGCATTGTGCATCACTAACAAGCTTTTTTCATTAAAATTGGTGCAGCTATAATGATTTTATAACCTTTGATATACTTAGATCCTACATGCTCGTTCAGCCATAGGGGCATGATCCTCATATACAGTCACTGCTGGCGCCGCCCATGTATTTGAATATTGCTCCTGGCAAGCGCTGATATTAGTAACATAGTAACATAGTTTGTAAAGCCGAATAAAGACTTGCGTCCATCAAGTTCGACCTGTTAGTTCTGTAATTGCTAAAGTTGATCCAGAGGAGGGCAAAAACCCCAAATGATTTGGCCAATCTTCACCTGAGGAAAAATTCCCTCCCGACTCTGAAACCAGCAGTCAGAATAAATCCCTGTATCAACCTACTATTTTATTTTATTCTTAAGTATATGCTGAAATCTGCCTGGTATCTAGAAATGCATCCAGTCCCCGCTTGAACTGGTGTAGTGAATCCGACATTACCGTCTCCTCACTCAGTGAATTCCATATTCTCACTGCTCTTACCGTAAAGAACCCCTTCCTATGCTGGTGCTGAAACCTTTTCTCTTCCAGTCTTAGTGAGTGCCCTCTTGTTACCGTAATATCCCTCCTTTTGAACAAATCCCGGGCAAGATCTCTATACTGTCCCCTAACATATTTGTACACATTTATTATGTCCCCCCTCAACCTTCTCTTTTCCAGGCTGAATAGTCCTAGTTTTGCCAACCTCTCTGGGTATTGCAGTCCCTCCATTCCCTTTATTAATTTTGTTGCCCTCCCTTGTACCTTTTCAAGCTCATTTATATCCTTTCTATATATTGGGGCCCATAACTGAGCACAGTATTCCAAGTGTGGTCTGACCAGTGCTTTGTACAGTGGAAGAACAATGTTCTCATCCTTTGCAGCTATACCTCTTCTGATACATCCCATTACCCTGTTTGCCCTTACAGCAGCGGCCTGACTTTGGGCACTCCAATTTAGTTTGCTATCAATCAAGATGCCCAAGTCCTTCTCCATCTCTGAATTCCCCAATGATTTCCCATTCAGTGAGTACTGGTGACTTCCATTTCTCCTTCCCATATGTATGACCTTACATTTCTCCTCGTTAAACTTCATTTGCCATTTAATGCTCCACCTACCCAGCTTATCCAAATCCCTCTGTAGGTCTGCACTGTCCTCTTTTGTATTAATTGTTTTACATAACTTTGTGTCATCTGCAAATATTGATATTTTACTATTTATCCCGTTGACTATGTCGTTAATAAAGATATTAAATAACATTGGGCCTAGTACAGACCCCTGTGGTACTCCACTAGTGACGCTTACCCAATCTGAGTATATTCCATTTATAACCACCCTCTGCCTTCTATCCTTTAGCCAGTTAGCTACCCACTTGCAGACATTTTCCCCCAACCCCATCATTCTCATTTTGTATTCCAACCTATTATGTGGCACGCTATCGAACGCTTTTGAGAAGTCGAGATACACGACATCCACCGGTTCCCCCTGATCTACTCGAGAGCTAACCTCCTCGTAGAAGTCAATCAGGTTTGTTTGGCAGGAGCGATTCCTCATGAATCCATGTTGGTTCGGGATTAAAAGATTATCAGCATCAAGATGCTCCGTAATTGCCTCTTTAATAAAGCCTTCAAAAATTTTGCCCACAACGGACGTCAGACTCACCGGCCGATAGTTTCCGGCGTCACTTTTCGCTCCCTTTTTGAATATTGGCACTACATTCGCCTGTCGCCAATCAAGTGGCACAGACCCAGTCTCAACAGAGTCCTTAAATATAAGATATAACGGTCTGTCTATCACATTACTTAGTTCCCTTAGTACCCGTGGGTGTATGCCATCAGGTCCTGGTGATTTGTTTATTTTAATGTTACTGAGGCGTTTCTGTACCCCAGCTTGGGTTAGATTAGTCATACTTAGTGGAGGATTAAGTTTGTCACTTCTCATTTCTCCTGTTAGTTCGATTTCCTTTGTGAAAGTTGTCGAAAAAAAATTATTTAATAGATTAGCTTTATCCTCATCTTTCTCTATGATTTTGCCTTCCTCACTTTTTATCGGTCCAATATTATCCGATTTAATCCTTTTACTATTTATATACGTAAAGAACAGTTTGGGATTTGATCTACTTTCCCTAGCAATACGTCTCTCTGTTTCCTCCTTCGCTATTTTTATTTGTTTTTTACAGGTTCTCGTTTTTCCTTGTAACACATTAGTGCCTCCTTACTGTTTTCCTGTTTTAATCACTTGAATGCCTCTTTTTTGCTATTTAACGCCCCTTTTACGTTCTTATTCAACCATATTGGTTTCCTCTTATTTCTGGCCCTTTTATTCCCATACGGTATATACCTCTCGCACTGAGTATTCAGAATTCTTTTGAAGGTTTCCCATTTACTATTCGTATTCCTTTGATTAAGTACTTTGTCCCAGTCAATAAGTTGAAGGCTTTCTTTCAGCTGATCAAACTTCGCCCTCCTAAAGTTTAATGTTTATGTTGTTCCCTTATTGATAACCCTACTGAAGGGCATTTTGAAGTCGATAATATTATGGTCGCTATTACCTAGGTGCCCCCCTATCTGTACCTCAGTTATTCTATCAGGCCTATTAGTCAATATTAAGTCCAATACGGCCATCCCTCTCGTTGGTTCCTGCACTAGTTGGGAGAGATAATTATCCTTAATATTTGTCAAGAACCTTTTTCCTTTCTGAGATCTACAGGTTTCTGTTTCCCAGTCAATATCCGGGTAGTTGAAATCCCCCATTACAATCACTTCATTATGTTTTGCTACTTTGTCTATTTGTCCTAATAGCAGATTCTCATTCTCCTCTGTTATATTGGGTGGCTTATAGCAGACCCCCAGTAATATTTTATTATTATTTTTAGTTCCCTCTATCTCTACCCACATGGACTCGACCCCCTCTTCTCCCTCTCCTATATCTTCCCTTAGTCTGGGTTTTAGACATGACTTTACATATAAGCAGACTCCTCCGCCTTTCCCCTGTTTCCGGTCCCTTCTAAATAAACTATAATCTAATAAATTTACCGCCCAGTCGTAGCTATCGTCTAGCCAAGTCTCTGTTATACCTACGATGTCATACCTCTCCTCCGATATAAGCGCCTGCAGCTCATCCGCCTTATTGGTCAGGCTTCTTGCGTTGGTCAGCATGCAAGATAAAACTTTGGGGTTATTTAGCATCCTGTTCTTCTCTAACAATCTAACTGTACTATCCCCACCCCCCTCTCCACCCTCATTGTATTCACTTCTCCCCTTCCCCCTTGCTTGCCTCACATCCCACCTATTTCCTTGGTTTCCCCCCCCCGTCTCTAGTTTAAAAACTCCTCCAACCTATTAGCCATCTTCTTCCCCAGCACCGCTGCACCCTCCCCATTGAGGTGCAGCCCGTCCCTACGGTAGAGCCTGTAGCCGACCGCGAAGTCAGCTCAGTTCTCCATGAACCCAAACCCTTCTGCCTTGCACCAACTCTTTAGCCACTTATTCACCTCCCTAACTTCCCGTTGGCGCTCCTGTGTGGCTCGCGGGATTGGTAGTATTTCTGAGAAAACTACCTTGGAGGTCCTTGCCCTAAGCTTCCTACCTAGGTCCCTGAAATCATTTTTAAGGACCCTCCATTTACCACTCACTTTGTCATTGGTGCCGATGTGGACCATGACCGCTGGGTCTTCGCCAGCCCCACCCAGTAACCTGTCAACCCGATCCGCGATGTGCCGGACTCGAGCGCCAGGGAGGCAGCACACCGTTCGGCGATCCCGGTCTTTGTGACAGATTGCCCTGTCTGTCCCCCTAATAATAGAGTCACCCACTACCAGAACCTGTCTTGCCTGCCCTACACTTCCCCCCTCCCCCTCATTACTGGAGCATACACTCCCCCGGCGGTCAGAGGATCTGTAGTGCTCCAATAATGCCGGTTCTGAACCAGCCTTCCTATACTTCTTCCCTCTATCCCTCCTAACTGTTATCCAGCTCCTTGCCTGTTCAGCCTGCACTTCCCCTCTATGCTCCACCCCCAGTATTGACCCATTGAGTGTCTGCTCGGTGAGCAGCAAACTCCGTTCCATGTTGTCGATGCTCCTCAGTACCGCTATCTGAGCACTTAGATCCAGAATTTGGGCTTCCAAGTGCACGATATGCTCACATCTCTCGCAGCAGTATGGATCCTCGAGCGGTTGCTCACAGAATGCATACATTGCGCAAGATGTACACTGCACGGCTCCGGCCAAAATGGACGTCATTCTAAATATGGGGATACAGGCAGTATATATATACAAGTACAAAACACAATTATTTATATATAGGTGTATGGACGGGGATCAATTAGGGATGTGCAAGTGTATCAATTAGATATCGGTGGGGGATCAGTAAAGTATGGACGGGGGATCAATTAAGTATCAAGTATGGACGGGGGAATCAGATAAGTAGGTCAGGTAGATTAATTAAGTAAAAAGTAAAGTAAAGAATGAAATACAGTCAGCAATTCAGTCCTAAGTCCCCCCTTCCAAACTCCCTGAATCCAAAGTCACTGAAAAACAAGTCACACACTTACTTTCGTTCGCACTTACGCTCCGGACACACGCAGCTCGTTCACACTCGCAGACTAAGAGATTTAAAGAGTTGTTTTTTTTTTTTTTTCCAGCAATGTACCCTTCACCTCAATGCACTTCCAATATTGTGGGGCTCATGCGCATTTGTATATGTCCGGCCGCCTGCGCAGTGAGGCTGTGTAGTTCGCAGCTACAATGCGCATGCGCTATGATGCTCTGTTCCCCGTGCATGCGCAGTGAAGCTGGTAATCACACTGCCTCACTGCGCAGGCAGCCGGACATGTACAAATGCGCATGCGCCCCACAATGTCAGCGCTTGCCAGGAGCAATATTCAAATACATGGGTGGCGCCGCCCATGACTGAATATGAGAATCACACCCCTATGACTGAACGAGCAGGTAGGATCTAAGTATATTAAAGATTATAAAATCATTATAGCTGCACCAGCTGGGGGCAGTGTAGATAGTAGATAGGACATGACAGGTTCCCTTTAACCTTCACTCCACTTACTGACTATGGGACTGCGGGAGAAAGCCAAGTGCAGCACTATTTCTGGCAGTCCCATAGACAATAAATGGAACAGAGGCTGAGCATCATTCATTAGGGGCTCTTCAGAGTCCGGTTCATGTCTTTCAGAGCACTGTTCTTGGAATCACTGGGGGTCCCAGCAGTCAGATCAACAGCAATCAGTGAGTTAGTTGGAGCTACATAGTAACACAAGTTATTGTCTGTGGAAAACTTTGTAACTATAGGAAAACTAATGACTGGGTGAGAATTTTGGGATAATCGCAAAGTTGTTTCTACAGAGAGCAAGAGAAGGTGAAAATGCAATTTAACCATGATTCCAGCACAGATGCCTATTGCAATCCAGCATAAATTATATATATACTATATATATATATATATATATATATATATATATATATATATATATATATATATATATATATATATATATATATATATATATATATATATATATATATATATATATATATATATATATATATATACATACATACATACTATATATATATATATATATATATATATATAAGCAATATAGAGAAATGAGAAATATGTGAGCAATATAGAGAAGATAAACTGCGGCACTTACCTAATTAAAAATATCAGTAGACTTTATTCCAATTTTTCAAAGGAAAATGTCCTGTGTCACAGGACCAGGAAGAAGAGTCTGTTGGGTGCGAAACAGCTGTTGTCTGTTCTTTACAGTATTCCACAGTCTACTGATATGTTTAAATGGGTAAGTGCCACAGTTTATCTTCTCTGTATTGCTTGTACATCTGGACTGTCTACATATGGTGAGCACTAGTGATGAACAAATGTGCTCGCCACTACTCAGTCCTCGCCCGAGCATCACAGTGCTCGACAAGCTCGGCGAGTATTTCTGGGTTGCTCGGGCGGGAACTCGGGTCCCCTCCCTGCATGTTTGGTGCTCTTTAGAGAGCCAATGAACATGCAGGGATTGCCTGCCACTCATTGTAATGCCGTAGCCATGTTGGTTGTGGCATTAAAGTGATTAGCTGGCAGCACAGCTTCATCAGGTCTATATCAGACCTGGCGCCACTATGCTCATCACAGTCTACCCCGGAAACAGGCAGAGTAGGGAGAGGTGCTGCTGAGTCAGGAAGAGATTTGCTTGTTTATAGTTAGTATAGATATTCCACAACATATATATATATATATACAGTATATCCATCTGAACTAACAGTCCTTCTGAGGATTAATCCAGCTGCATATATTCAGTGATGATAGCAGGAGTTAGGCAGGCAGGCTGGGTAGGTGGCAGACTGCAGTGCATAAAGTGCAAGAGAGTCCATTGAACGTCCTGTTAAAATAGGTATTCCACAACATATATATATTATATATATTATATATATATATATATATATATATATATATATATATATATATATATATATATATATATATATATATATATATATATATATATATATACACACATATCCATCTGAAATAACAGTCCTTCTGAGGACTAATCCAGCTGCATATATCAGTGCTAGGCAGGAGTTAGGCAGGCAGTGTATGTGGCAGACTGCAGTGCAAGAGGGTCCAGTGAACGTCCTGTCTGCTGCTGTAATAATTACAGATATTTGTAGACATAGCCCCAGGTTTCAGGTGCCAGGGCAATTTTTTTTTTATCTTAATCCTGGTTATTTGCTTAAAAAGCAATCCAGAGAACACCATTTTTCTTCTCCATTTGCTTGTTATCACTGCAGAATACAGCCAGATCTGTTCCATATTTCAGCGATAAAAATCCAGAAATCTGAACTGAACGTGGAAAATATTGGCCTCCTTTTCCATTCTGTTGCAGTGTGTTGGTCAAGCTATTCACACTAGGTGTCTGTAAAGAATAGTATTAATAAATTACAGGTCTGCTATTTAAAACCGTGGTTCACTGTCAGACATATCACCTATAATAGTGTTCCAAAATCAGCCATTTCTTCCATTTTCATTTCGCTGCAGTGTGTCGGTCAAGCTATTCACACTAGGTCTCAGTGTAGAATAATATTAGTAAATTACAGGCCGGCTATTTAAATCCGTGGTTCTCTGTCAGACGTATCCCATATAACTGCGTTCCAAAATCTGCCATTTCTCGTGAAAGTAGAAAATATTGTCCTCCATTAAAAATGGACAAGGTGCGGGGCAAGGGACGGGGAAGTGGACTTGATGTCGCATGCAGAGGCCGAGGCTGGACGTAGCCATGGGCAAGCTGAAATTGTGCCACAACAAACACCCACATCTTGTCGCTCGACCTTCCTGTCCCAATTACTAGAGGACCGCAGTACACTTCTATTGAACCCAGAGCAGTGTCAAAAGGTTGTTGGTTGGATTGCAGATAATTCTTCCAGTCACTTTGCCACCACCATCCTGTCTTCCACACGGTTAAATCTCAGTAGCAGTGAGTCTGGACGGAATATTCCTCACCCTTATCCTCCTTCCTCCCACCATGCCGAGTGCCCGGAGACAACTGATCCCACACTTGGACACTCAGAAGAGCTGTTCACTTTTTCATTTGCAGATTCGGGCCTCTCGCCAGCTTCAAGCGAGTCAAGAGAAGAACGCGTGTAGCGATGCCCAAATATTGGAGCAGCCACGGTCACAAAAAGGCAACGGTGGGAAAGTGCAATTACTGTCGCAAGAAATGGATGATGATGATGAGACACAATTTCCAGAAAGTCAGCAGGAGAACCAGGGTGCGGAAGTGGAAGACGAGGTGGTGAATGATATAGTAAATGACCCAACCTGGCAGGAGGACATACATAGCGAGGATATCAGCACACAGGGGGAGGGAGGCATAGCACCACAACAGGCAGGAAGAAGCAGTGTGGTGGCCGTAACGCCAACACGACAGAAGTTGCCAGTACAATTGCTAGGTCTTCCCGAGTCTGGTTGTTTTTTAAAGACTCTGCAGATAACCCCAAAAAGGCCATTTGCACCACCTGCCAGGCCAGCATCAGCAGGGGTAGCAAAACTAGCAGCCTGACCACCACCAGCATGATCAGTCACATGGCAGCAAAGCACCCGACTAAGTAGGTCGAACCCCAGGGTCGAGAAACAGTGTCTGCGCGTGACACCACTGCTTCTTCCGCTTTTGTGCATGCACGCCAATCCCCTGTCCATGGCGCATGCCAAGATGCCTCCTGCCCTGCACGTGTCATTGCACACTCTCAACTAGTACCATCAGCAAGCACGTCCACGTCCTTGTCCCAGCACAGTGTTCAGTTGTCCCTACCCCAGTCCTTGGAATGCAAGCGCAAATACACAGCCAATGCCCCACAGGCCACACTACTAAATTCACACATTTTGCGACTGCTTGAGCTCAAAATGTTGCCTTTTAGGCTCGTGGAGACGGAAGCTTTCTGCAACCTGATGACGGCGGCAGTCTTTCGGTACTCCGTCCCCAGCCGCCACTATTTCTCCCGGTGTGCCGTCCCCGCATTACACGAGCATGTGTCCCACAACATTAGCCGTGCCCTCAAGAACACAGTTACTGAGAAAGTCCACCTAACCACAGACACATGGACAAGTGCTTGGGGGCAGGGACGGTACATCTCGCTGACGGCACACTGGGTCAATATAGTGGAAGCCGGAACCCAGTCGGACCTTGGGACGGAACACATCCTCCCGATGCCGATGATTGCGGGCCCTGGGTCAATCAAGATTGCCCCTACATTCTACAGCTTCTGCACCTCCTCCTCCTCTTTAACCTCCATCTCCGAAATGACCACATCAGTCGCAAGCTGGAAGCACTGCAGCACTGCCTCGGCCAAGCGGCAACAGGCTGTGCTGAAGCTAATATGCTTAGGTGACAAACCACTGAAGAGTTGTGGACAGCTCTGAAAGAGCAGGCAGATATGTGGCTGACACCGCTGAACCTACAGCCAGGCATGGTCGTGTGTGACAATGGCCAGAACCTGGTAGCGGCTCTGAGGCGAGGCGAGCTCACACACGTACCATGCCTGGCCCATGTGCTTAACCTCGTGGTTCAGCGGTTTCTCAAAACCTACCCGGATCTGCCCGATCTGCTTGTCAAAGTACGCCGCCTGTGTGCCCATTTTAGAAAGTCAGCTACAGCTTCCGCCACCCTTGCTGTGCTTCAGCAGCATTTGCAGCTTCCAGCTCACCGACTGATCTGCGATGTCCCCAAATGTTGGAACTCTACATTGCAGATGTTGGGAAGGATTTGTGAGCAGAAGAGGGCAGTTGTTGACAATCAGCATCAACAAGGCCATCGGTATTCACTTCAGACTCCACACATAAGACCTCAGGAGTGGACATGGATGTCAGACATATGTACCATCCTCCAAAACTTTGAGGACTCCACCAAGATGGTGAGCAGTGACATCATAATTAGCGTCACAATTTCTCTTCTCTGTCTTCTGAAAAGCTCTCTGCCCACAATTAAAGAGGATGCATTGCAGGCGGAGCATGATGAGATGGAGCAAGGAACCATATAGCGTGATTCCACACAGCCCAGCCTCATCTCATCCCAACGTGGATTGGGTGACAATGAGGAAGAGGAGGAGGAGGAGGAAGAACAGGAGCTAGTTTCCTGTGCTATAGAAGGAACTACCTGCACAACTTTCATACTGTCTGTTTAGCGTGGATGGCCTGAGGACAGGGAGGAGGAAGAGGAGGAAGATGAGGAGGAGAGCATGGTCAGTCGTCCTCTTGGTGAGGACACTGAATTCTTGCCTGTTAGCAGTCTGGCACACACGGCTGAGTTTATGTTACGCTGCCTTTCCCATGACCCTCACGTTGTCCAAATTTTGGGTGACAGTCATTACTGGTTGGTGACACTTCTAGACAAACGCTACAAGGAGAACTTTCTGTCTCTTATTCCCTTGCAGGACAGGCCTAATGAAATGGTGCAATACGAGAAGACCCTTGTTGCGGAATTATTTAAAAAATTCCCATCTGAAAACGCTGGCGGCAGAGGTCCCAGTTCGCTGGACATCCAAGGAGTGCAGGCGAGAGAGACACAAATGCAATCCAGCAGAGGCAGGGGATCACTGTTAATGTTTTGGGATAGTTTTCTCAGACTAGCCCATCACAGACTCTCCCATCACACAGGCCCTGAGGCGCGGGGTGCTCTCCCAAGGAGGGAAAAGTTTCAGAAGATGGTGAAGGAGTACCTTGCCGACCGTACCAACGTCCTCCGTGATTCCTCTGTGCCTTATAATTATTTGGTATCCAAGCTGGACACGTGGCATGAACTGGCTCCAGTGTTTTGTCAGAGTGGGTTTTTAGTGCCGCCGGTGGAATTATAACCGATAGGCGCATCTGCCTGTCAACTGAAAATACTGACAGGCTGACTGAAAAATGAACAAGGACTGGATTGGACCAGACTTCTACGCTTCCTGATTTTGTCTATTTGCTCTTGTCCTCCTCCTTCTCCTCATCCTCCACATCCTCCTCCATATCACCACCATATCTATCATATCACCATATCTACGTCTCTTGCAAGGAACATTGGAGTTCCTCCAAATTTTTGGCAACCGTTGCATTCATTGCATAGGCAAACAGCATGGGAGACCCATTTCCTAATAATGGGAACATTGTTTTCAGGAGGCCCTCCGACCTCTAAGTCTCTTGCAAGGGGCATTGGAGTGCCTCCAAATTTTTGGCAGCCGTTGCATTCACTGCATAGGCAAACAGTATGGGAGACCCTCTCCTTTTTAATGGGAACGTTTGCAGTGTGTCTGAAGCAAAATGGCACCTCACAGTGCTGCATGGGTACGCACGTACTCCGGTGCCGCACTCCTCCCCCGGCAGAACAGGACACAGCACTGCTGGAGCACAGGGAAGAAAGGCGAGTATAAGTGTTTATTTTTTTGTATGTGTGCAGCGTGAAATGGATGAGGGGTGCCATACATACCAGAAATGGTGGATGAGGGGTGCCAGGCATACTAGGAATGGGGGACGAGGGGTACCATGCATACCAAAATTGTGGGGAAAGGGGACCATGCATATCAGGATGAGGAATGGGGTGCCTTGCATACCAGGATGAGGGGCACCACACATACCAGGATTGGGCGGTGAGAGGACCATGCATACCAGGATGAGTGGTACCACACATACTAGGATTTGGGGGCATTACCACTTTTGAAGACCCACTCCTTTAAAATGGGAATATTTTTTTTACTGAGACCCTCCTCTATCTCTCTTCAAAGGGGTATTGGGTTGCGTCCAAATTTATGGCAGTCCTTGCAGTCACTGCATACGCAATAACAGTATAGAAGACCCACTCTATAATAATGGGAACAACAAAGCTTGGCCGACTGCTGGCCCTTTAAGAATAGTAAGGCTGTAAAAATAGTGTTTGTAACTTTCACAAACCCTCCTTCATAAATGAAGCAGGTTGTGTCTGATGATGTGTCACACACCACATGGCCAGATAAGGTTGTAAAATGTTAAAATGACATTTCCCGGTGAATGCATTTGTCACGGTTGAAAGCAATGCAAAAGTGCAAAAACGCATCAAAAGCGCTACGTGTGAACATAGCCCAAGCTGTGGAGGAGCATTTTTGTTTTTGGTTATTTATTTTGCCTTATATACAAGTCATTATCCTGGAAAGGATGTCCCTTAACATATTTCCCAAGAAAATACATTTTGGTTTAGTTTTTGTATGTTTTATTTTGAGTCCGTAAAAGTGGCGCAATACCTCTGACAACATTGTTGACAGCAGTGACCTGGGAGTCAGAAATGCTTCCAGGGGTCTTCCCCATGCTGTTCCCATGTCATTTGAGCACTGTTCCCTTCTATTTGGACAATTTTTATTCCCTCTGCAGACCGCCGGGGGGAGTCGCTGGAAAAATGCTCGAGTTTCCCATAGACTTACAGTAGAGACCAAAACTTTGGACACACCTTCTCATTTAAAGATTTTTCTGTATTTTCATGACTTTGAAAATTGTACATTCACACTGAAGGCATCAAAACTATGAATTGACACATGTGGAATTATATACTTAACAAAAAAGTGTAAAACAACTGAAAATATGTCTGATATTCTAGGTTCTTCAAAGTAGCCACCTTTTCCTTTGATGACTGCTTTGCACACTCTTGGTGTTCTCTTGATGAGCTTCAAGAGGTAGTCACCGGAAATGGTCTTCCAACAATCTTGAAGGAGTTCCCAGAGATGCTTAGCACTTGTTGGCACTTTTGCCTTCACTCTGCGGTCCAGCTCACCCCAAACCATCTCGATTGGGTTCAGGTCTGGTGACTGTGGAGGCCAGGTCATCTGGCATAGCACCCCATCACTCTCCTTCTTGGTTAAATAGCCCTTACACAGCCTGGAGGTGTTTTTGGGGTCATTGTCCTGTTGAAAAATAAATGATGGTCCAACTAAATGCAAACCGGATGGAATAGCATGCCGCTGCAAGATGCTGTGGTAGCCATGCTGGTTCAGAATGCCTTCAATTTTGAATAAATCCCCAACAGTGTCACCAGCAAAGCACCCCCACACAATCACACCTCCTCCTCCATGCTTCACGGTGGGAACCAGGCATGTAGAGTCCATCCGTTCACCTTTTCTGCGTCTCACAAAGACACGGTGGTTGGAACCAAAGATCTCAAATTTGGACTCATCAGACCAAAGCACAGATTTCCACTGGTCTAATGTCCATTCCTTGTGTTCTTTAGCCCAAACAAGTCACTTCTGCTTGTTGCCTGTCCTTAGCAGTGGTTTCCTAGCAGCTATTTTACTATGAAGGCCTGCTGCACAAAGTCTCCTCTTAACAGTTGTTGTAGAGATGTGCCTGCTGCTAGAACTCTGTGTGGCATTGACAAGGTCTCTAATCTGAGCTGCTGTTAACCTGTGATTTCTGAGGCCGATGACTCGGATAAACTTATCCTCAGAAGCAGAGGTGACTTACATAGTTACATAGTTTATAAGGCCGAAAAAAGACAAGCGTCCATCCAGTTCAGCCTATTTCTTGTGCACTGCAGCTATTCCGCAGCGTTGATCCAGGGGAAGGCAAAAAAAAAACATGCGGTATAGGCCAATTTACATCATTGAGGAAAAATTCACTTCCCGACTCCAATCTGGCAGTCAGATTAAATCCCTGGATTAATTAACTATCACTAAGCAGAAGATGTAATTTTATTGTTCTCAAGAAAGGCGTCCAGGCCTCTCTTGAACTCATTAAGTGAGTTGGACATCACCACTTCCTCTCCCAGAGAGTTCCAGAGTCTCACGGCTCTGACCGTAAAGAATCCCCTTCTATGCTGGGGCAAGACCTCCTTTCCTCCAGACGCATAGTGTGCCCCCTCGTCTTTGTCACCATCCTTGGTATAAGGTCACCATCCTTGGTATAAGGTCTTCCTTTCCTGGGGCGGTCCTCATGTGAGCCAGTTTCTTGGCAGTGCTTGATGGTTTTTGCAACTGCACTTGGGGACACATTCAAAGTTTGCCCAATTTTTCGGACTGACTGACCTTCATTTCTTAAAGCAATGATGGCCACTTGTTTTTCTTTACTTAGCTGCTTTTTTCTTGCCATAATAGAAATTCTAACAGTCTATTCAATAGGACTATCAGCTGTGTATCCACCTGACTTCTGCACAACACAACTGATGGTCCCAACCCCATTTATAAGGCAAGAAATCCCACTTATTAAACCTGACAGGGCACACCTGTGAAGTGAAAACCATTTCCGGTGACTACCTCTTGAAGCTCATCAAGAGAATGGCAAGAGTGTGCAAAGCAGTCATCAAAGCAAAAGGTGGCTACTTTGAAGAACCTAGAATATAAGACATATTTTCAGTTGTTTCACACTTTTTTGTTAAGTATATAATTCCACATGTGTCAATTCATAGTTTTGATGCTTTCAGTGTGAACGTACATTTTTCAAAGTCATGAAAATACAGAAAAATCTTTAAATGAGAAGGTGTGTCCAAACTTTTGGTCTGTAATGTACATTGGGCTCGTTACTCAGACCGAGCACTCGAGTATTCCAATTTGCTCGACTCGAACAACGAGTGCCCGAGCATTTTAGTGCTCGCTCATCACTAGTGAGCACCAATTGGATATTCAAGGATAACTGTTTTTGCTGTGTGCTGGGATTTCTCCTTAATGCTGATGATGTGTGTATATATAATATATATATACAGTACAGACCAAAAGTTTGGACACACCTTCTCATTTAAAGATTTTTCTGTATTTTCATGACTGAAAATTGTACATTCACACTGAAGGCATCAAAACTATGAATTAACACATGTGGAATTATATACTTAACAAAAAAGTGTGAAACAACTGAAAATATGTCTTATATTCTAGGTTCTTCAAAGTAGCCACCTTTTGCTTTGATGACTGCTTTGCACACTCTTGGCATTCTCTTGATAAGCTTCAAGAGGTAGTCACCGGAAATGGTCTTCCAACAATCTTGAAGGAGTTCCCAGAGATGCTTAGGACTTGTTGGCCCTTTTACCTTCACTCTGCGGTCCAGCTCACCCCAAACCATCTCGATTGGGTTCAGGTCTGGTGACTGTGGAGGCCAGGTCATCTGGCGTAGCACCAGTGGCGTACCGCCAATGGCGGCAGGCCACGCGACTGCTATGGGGCCCGTGAGCCGTGGGGGCCCCATAGCAGTCCAGGGGCGGACATACCGCTGCCGGTGCAGCTGCGCCGGGGGGCCCGCCAGTGCAGCTGCTCCCTGCCAGCGGCGGGCAGGGAGCGATCCCTGCAGCTCCGCTGCTGACAGGAGGAGAATGGCAGCGGAGCTGAAGGGATTCCTCCTCTGCTTCCTCCCTGACCCAGGCGCACGCAGCTTGATGATGTCATCATGCTGCGTGCGCCTGGGTCAGGTAGGAAGCTGCCGGCAACCAGGAGGATGCTGCAGGGGAGCGAGCTGAGGTAAGTTGTTGTTTTGTTTGTTTTTTTTACCGCTGGGGAGGGGAGGTGAGGAGAGCAATGATGCGATGGTGGGGCTGAGGAGAGCAATAATGGGTCTTGGGAGGGAAATTATGGAATGGTGGGGCTGGGGAGAGCAATAATGGGGCTGGGGAGAGGAATGATGGGGCTGGGGAAAGGAATGATGGGGCTGGGAAGAGCAATAATGGGGCTCATGGGGCTGGGGAGAGCAATGATGGGGCTGGGGAGAGCAATGATGGGGCTTATGGGGCTTGGGAGAGCAGTGATGGGGATGGTGGGGCTGCGGAGAGAAATTATGGGGCTGGAGAGAGCAATGATAGGGATGGTGGGGCTTGGGAGAGAAATGATGGGGCTGGGGAGAGCAATGATGAGGATGGTGGGGCTGGGGAGAGAAATGATGGGGCTGGAGAGAGCAATGATGGGGATGGTGGGGCTGGAGAGAGCAATGATAGGGATGGTGGGGCTGGGGAGAGCAATTATGGTGATGGGGGGCTGGGGAGAGAATTGATAGGGATGTGGGGAAAGAGAGAGCAATGACGGGTTGCTGGGAGAGAGCAATGATGGGAGTGCTGGGAGAGAGCAATGATGGCGGTGCTGTGAGAGCAATGATGGTGCTGTGAGAGAGCAATGACGGGGTTTGCTGTGAGAGAGCAATGACGGGGTGCTCAGAAAGAGCAATGACGGTGCTGGGACAGAGCAATGATGGGGGTGCTGGGAGAGAGCAATGATGGGGTGCTGGGAGAGAGCAATGATTGCAGTGCTGTGAGAGAGCAATGATGGGGGTGCTGGGAGAGATCAATGATGGGGGTGCTGGGAGAGAGCAATGACGGGGGTGCTGGGAGAGAGCAATGACGGGGGTGCTGGGAGAGAGCAATGACGGGGGTGCTGGGAGAGAGCAATGACGGGGGTGCTGGGAGAGAGCAATGACGGGGGTGCTGGGACAGAGCAATGATGGAGGTGCTGGGAGAGAGCAATAATGGGGTGCTGGGACAGAGCAATGATCGGGGTGCTGGGAGAGAGCAATGACGGGGGTGCTGGGAGAGAGCAATGACGGGGGTGCTGGGAGAGAGCAATGACGGGGGTGCTGGGAGAGAGCAATGATCGGGGTGCTGGGACAGAGCAATGATCGGGGTGCTGGGAGAGAGCAATGATGAGGGTGCTGGGAGAGAGCAATGATGAGGGTGCTGGGAGAGAGCAATGACGGGAGTGCTGGGAGAGAGCAATAATGGAGGTGCTGGGAGAGAGCAATGACCGGGGTGCTGGGACAGAGCAATGATGAGGGTGCTGGGACAGAGCAATGATGAGGGTGCTGGGAGAGAGCAATGATGAGGGTGCTGGGAGAGAGCAATGATGAGGGTGCTGGGAGAGAGCAATGATGAGGGTGCTGGGAGAGAGCAATGATGAGGGTGCTGGGAGAAAGCAATGACAGGGATGCTGGGAGAGAGCAATGATGGGGGTGCTGGGAGAGAGCAATGACAGGGGGGCTGGGACAGACCAATGATGGAGGTGCTGGGACAGAGCAATGATGGAGGTGGTGGGAGAGAGCAATGATGGGGGTTTCACTTTGCTTGTACTGTAAAGCCTTGTATGTTTTCCGTGTACACATAGCCTTACAGTTAATTGCAGAGAGTCACAGAGACTGATTAATTTATATTACTGGCTGGTGGAGATTATAGTTAATGGGGGGCACAGTGCTGCTTATCACTTTATATTTTGATTACTAAGTGGCTAATAGTATATTAATGGGGGGGGGGTACATTTCTGTAGTCAGTAGCGCAGTGTGGGGGAGATGTATGTACAATATATGTGACCTTGTTATTTTCTAGGCTGGAGATCATCTTGACAAGACAAGTCGTGACTGGGAGATGTCGACATGAAGGTCTGACCAGATGGAGAAGAAGCAGCAGAAACCGACTCTGATCAGATGACACGTCAGCGGTAAGTGCCTGGATGTAAATATTATTCTGTATCTGCGCTGTATGACTTGGAGTGATAATGTTGTCTGTAAAATCTCTTAGGCTGCATTCTCACATTTGTGTGAAATGTGCGTGTGCTGCCAGATCTTTTTATCGGATGGTCCACGGACTCGTAGAGTTTTATAGATCCATTCACACATCCATGAAAATCACGGATCTGAGAATGAGATCTAAGAGGGTCAGAGAATGTCCTGTTCTGATCTGATTTTGAGGATTAGAATAGGACATGCTCAATGCGTCTGTAAAACAGGGCAGCACACCGACACTGCACACAGATGCAGGAATGTAGCCTTATTATGTATAGCACAGTCCTTTAGTATATAGTGTACTCACTTATTATGTAAAGCATACTCCCTTAGTATATAGTGAACTCACTTATGTATAGCGCCATCCTTAGTTATATAGTTTCCTCTTTTATTATGTATAACACTCTCCCTTATTATGTACCATCCTCTCTAGCTCTAGGAGGTCACAGTTGGGGGATCATACTATGTTGGGGTCAGCATACTTCGCCCTGGGAGTTGAGGTGGGGTACAGTAGGGTCATTACACTGCGCATGTGGAGGAATTCACCATGGGGGTATCACACTGGGTTTGGGGGCACTTTTGTTGGCATCACACTTTCTGGGGCAATGAAAGAGGAATCTAGGACTTCAGCAGGAGGAAAATTCTATCTATCATCTATGTAAAGGATGAAAAGTTGTGAGATCTGCTCTTCTGTGACCCCGACAATTATTTACATTTTTTTGTGGGGGGAGGGGGCCCATTTAGAACTTCTGCTATGGGGCCCCATGATTCCTATGTACACCCCTGCGTACCACCCCATCACTCTCCTTCTTGGTCAAATAGCCCTTACACAGCCTGGAGGTGAGTTTGGGGTCATTGTCCTGTTGAAAAATAAATGATGGTCCAACTAAACGCAAACAGGATGGAATAGCATGCCGCTGCAAGATGCTGTGGTAGCCATGCTGGTTCAGTATGCCTTCAATTTTGAATAAATCCCCAACAGTGTCACCAGCAAAGCACCCCCACACCATCACACCTCCTCCTCCATGCTTCACAGTGGGAACCAGGCATGTAGAGTCCATCCGGTCACCTTTTCTGCGTCACAAAGACATGGTGGTTGGAACCAAAGATCTCAAATTTGGACTCATCAGACCAAAGCACAGATTTCCACTGGTCTAATGTCCATTCCTTGTGTTCTTTAGCCCAAACAAGTCTCTTCTGCTTGTTGCCTGTCCTTAGCAGTGGTTTCCTAGCAGCTATTTTACCATGAAGGCCTGCTGCTCAAAGTCTCCTCTTAACAGTTGTTGTAGAGATGTGTCTGCTGCTAGAACTCTGTGTGGCATTGACCTGGTCTCTAATCAGAGCTGCTGTTGACCTGCGATTTCTGAGGCCGATGACTCGGATAAACGTATCCTCAGAAGCAGAGGTGACTCTTGGTCTTCCTTTCCTGGGGCGGTCCTCATGTGAGCCAGTTTCTTGGTAGTGCTTGATGGTTTTTTCAACTGCACTTGGGGACACATTCAAAGTTTGCCCAATTTTTCAGACTGACTGACCTTCATTTCTTAAAGTAATGATGGCCACTTGTTTTTCTTTACTTAGCTGCTTTTTTCTTGCCATAATACAAATTCTAACAGTTTATTCAGTAGGACTATCAGCTGTGTATCCACCTGACTTCTGCACAACACAACTGATGGTCCCAACCCCATTTATAAGGCAAGAAATCCCACTTATTAAACCTGACAGGACACACCTGTGAAGTGAAAACCATTTCCGGTGACTACCTCTTGAAGCTCATCAAGAGAATGCCAAGAGTGTGCAAAGCAGTCATCAAAGCAAAAGGTGGCTACTTTGAAGAACCTAGAATATAAGACATATTTTCAGTTGTTTCACACTTTTTTGTTAAGTATATAATTCCACATGTGTCAATTCATAGTTTTGATGCCTTCAGTGTGAATGTACAATTTTCATAGTCATGAAAACACAGAAAAATCTTTACATGAGAAGGTGTGTCCAAACTTTTGGTCTGTACTGTATTTTGTAGTGTTTTTACTCACTTGGGTGTGACAGGAGGCAAACATGAAGCATTTTCCTTTAAAAGTCTATGTCAGTTTATTACTTCATAAACCAAAAAGCAAAAAGGGATACAAACAGTGTGCAAAGCAGTCATCAAAGCAAAAGGTCCTGGTATGCATGGCACCCCTCATCCCCAATCCTGGTATGCATGGCACCCCTCACCCCCAATCCTGGTATGCGTGGCACCCCTCACCCCCAATCCTGGTATGCATGGCACCCCTCATCCCCAATCCTGGTACGCATGGCACCCCTCATCCCCAATCATGGTATGCATGGCACCCCTCATCCCCAATCCTGGTATGTATGGCACCCCTCACTCCCCAATCCTGGTATGCATGGTCCCCTCACCTCCTAATCCTGGTATGCATGGTCCCCTCACCCCCCAATCCTGGTATGTGTGGTCCCCTCATCCTGGTATGCATGGTCCCCTCACCCCCCAATCCTGGTATGTCTGGTCCCCTCATCCTGATATGCACGGTCCCCTCACCCCCAATCCTGGTATAAGTGGTACCCCTCATCCTGGTATGCATGGTCCCTTCACCCCCCAATCCTGGTATGCATGGTCCCCTCACCCCCCAATCCTGGTATGTGTGGTATCCCTCATCCTTGTATGCATGGTCCCCTCACCCCCCAATCCTGGTATGTGTGGTACCCCTCATCCAGGTATGCATGGTCCCCTCACCCCCCAATCCTGGTATGCATGGTCCCCTCACCCCCAATCCTGGTATGTGTGGTTCCCCTCATCCTGGTATTCATGGCACCCCATTCCTCATCCTGATATGCATGGTCCCCTCACCCCCCAATCCTGATATGCATGGTCCACTCACCCCCAATCCTGGTATGCATGGTCCCCTCACCCCCCCAATCCTGGTATGCATGGTCCCCTCAACCCCCAATCCTGGTATGTGTAGTACCCCTCATCCTGATATGCATGGTCCCCTCACCCCCCAATCCTGGTATATGTGGTAGCCCCTCATCCTGGCATGCATAGTCCCCTTGTGGCGCCCAGCTGCGCTTGATACCACAGATCCTAGAAGAGTGCATTGATGGAATCCTCCACAAGAGGCCCCCATAAACAATCACACATCTCCACCTTCCACCTCAGACCACCAGACGGAGCCCGTCAGGGATATAAATAGGGAAGGTGGAGCTAGGCAGTTAGTCAGTCTGGAGTGCACAGAGAGAGAAGCACGCGGGTAGCTGTGAAGGCAAGCTAGGCCTCCAGCGGTCCTGAAGCCCAGCTAGACTCAGGAGCTCAAGTAAGTGAGCTTAAGGTGTGCCGGCGCAATAAGATCGGTGAAGAGCGGCAAGCTGCCGTTAGTGTAAGTAGCCTAGTGAGGGCCCGAGTAGGCCGAAGGCAAGGGGAAAGTGAGTAGCAGTGGGGGCAGAGGAGCTTACCCAGCTGACCCCGAAACATATACCGGACACCGGGTCTGAGCTTACCAGGATCTCTACGACCCAGTAAGGCATAACCGGAATCCCTGGAGAACTACAGGTCCCAGGATCACCAGAAAGCTGATACGTAACAGAGCCAGGAGACACATAGGCCCCGTAAGCTGGGAGCGTGCACTCCAAGAGAAGGCTCTACCACAACGTCAGCCGGTGCAGGACAGAGACAAAGTTAGGCTTAGCTTCAGGCAGGTCAGAAACTTACTACGCAGAGGCAAGAAACAGGAGGCCCTACACCCGCTCTTTGGGGAGGATCCTGATATGCACCCTTCACCCTACAGTGCTCCGGGATGTGCCTGAATTTCCACCAGTAAAAGGTACTGAAGTGACTATCGTGTCTGTCCCCGTTCTTGCTCAGACCCGGCTGGGTCTTGCCTGTCCTGCATCCCCCTCTCCGTACGCTGCCCTGAGGCCTAGCTCCACCTGTGGGGAGCTATACCATCAAGCTGCCTTATCATCGGCCTCAGCGGACTGCCGCAGCGCTGGTGAATCTCACCAGAAACCACAGGTGGCGTCACGAACTTTCATAAAATTAACAAACAATCCCTTTTTAAAAGCTGACCCCAGGGTACGGGCCCGGGAGCCGACCACCGCGACATCTCCAAGGTCAGGCAAAAGGCCCAGGTACCGAGTCGTCCCCATCACCCTGGGCGAGTCACCCTCATCCCCCAATCCTGGTATGCATGGTCCCCTCACCCCCAATCCTGGTATGTGTGGTACCCCTCACCCTGGTATGCATGGTCCCCTCACCCCCCAATCCTGGTATGTGTGGTACCCCTCATCCTGGTATGCATGGCACACCATTCCTCATCCTGATATGCATGGTCCCCTCACCCCCCAATCCTGATATGCATGGTCCCTTCACCCCACAATTCTGGGATGCATGGTACCCCTCATCCCCCCAATCCTGGTATGCTTGGTACCCCTCATCCCCCAATCCTGGTATGTATGGTACCGCTCACCCCCCATTCCTGGTATGCCTGGCACCCCTCATCCCTTTCACGCTGCACACATACAAAAAAATAAACACTAATACTCACCTTTCTTCCCTGTGCTCCAGTGCTGCTGTGTCCTGTTCTGCCGGCGGAGAAGTGTGGCACCGGACTACGTGCGTGCCCATACCGCGCTGTCCGGCGCCATTTTGCTGAAGACACACTGCAAATGTGTCTTCAGTAAAATGGTGCCAGATAGCGCTATGCGCATGCGCTGATTCCGACGCCTCACCCCTGCCCCGGTCTCTGGCGAAGAGAGGGGGCGCGGTAACACTCCTCCCAGTCAGGTAAGTATGTATGGCGCTGGAGATCGCGGTATGCGTTCAGTGTCTACGCATACCGTGATCTCCGGCGCCATACACTCCTCTTACCTGTATAACGGCTCCATGCATGCTTCTGTCTGGAGCCAGACTATGTAGGCGTGTCGCACTTGCGCAGTCTATAGAGGCTTCAGACAGAGACACGCATCCCCGGTTATATTATAGATACATGTACTCTCACAAAGTCAGGGATTTTGCAGGATTATAATCAGGTGTGTAAGTAACCGATTATAATAAACAGGTGATGATGATCTATTGTATACATAAGGGGCAGACGTAGCAGTGGTGCAACCCCTGATGAATCTCTATATCTGCATATAGGTAGGTAGATAGACAGACAGGCTGTTAGGCTTACTTTTTATCCTCTGTATTTGCAGCTCTGCTGCATTTTTCATCTTCTAATAGATCTTGGCAAATCCAATAATTGGATTTAGGGCAGTTTTACAGTTGTGTGTGGTGAGGATCTAATCTGTGACCTAACAAGGCCTGAAGGCAGAGGTTTCCTATAAATGACGGCTGTTCCATTATAGGTAATAATTACCTCCACAGGTTCTCATTATGATGATGTCAGGTCTTGGTCACGTGACACACGGCAGGTAGATTATTACCGGTCGTATTTTAGCCAGAGTAGTCTAAGGGGTAACTTTTATCCTTGTGGATACACCCGAGAGTACTGCAGGAATTAAGTAACGTCATAGATAGACCATTATTTTTAATCTTTAAAGATTCCATAATAACAGGGTCTGTACCACAGGACTGGCGTATAGCAAATGTGGTGCCAATATTCAAAAAGGGGACAAAAACCGAACTTGGAAATTATAGGCCGGTAAGCTTAACCTCTACTGTGGGTAAAATCCTGGAGGGTTTCCTAAGAGATGCTATACTAGAGTATCTGAAGAAGAATAACCTCATGACCCAATACCAACATGGGTTTACGAGAGACCGTTCCTGTCAGACTAATCTGATCAGTTTTTATGAGGAGGCTGTTAGAACCTTGCTGTTAGGTTTTTTTTATGAATTTTCTGTAGTAATTGGCGAAACCCAAAAACCTCTGTATCGATTTCAAACCAATAGGCCTAGGCCATTCCTGCACAGCCTGAACCTTAACCGGATCCATCTCAAAACCTTTGCTGGAGATAATGTAGCCCAAAAAACTAATTCTCTGTACAGCGAACTCACATTTCTCCAGCTTAGCAAAAAGCGAATTGTCCATTAATAACTGTAATACCTCACGCACGCTCCGCCAATGAGACTCCAGATCTGGCGAATAAATCAAAATGTCATCCAAATATACAACCACATTTTTACCGATCAAAGGTCTAAGGATGTCATTAATCAGATTCTGAAAAAATGCAGGAGCATTAGTAAGACCAAAAGGCATAACCAGATTCTCAAAATGACCCACAGGAGTGTTAAAAGCAGTCTTCCATTCATCACCCTCCTTCATGCGCAACAGATTGTATGCCCCCTTAAGGTCAATTTTAGAGAACCACTTGGCCCCCAATAACTGGTTAAACAGATCAGGAATCAATGGCAGTGGGTAAGGATTGAGTACCGTAATTTTGTTAATCTCACGAAAATCCAGACAAGGACGTAAACCGCCGTCCTTTTTTTTTTACAAAAAAAAAATCCAACCGCCACAGGAGACTTAGAGGGCCTAATGTGACCGGCGGCCAAACTTGTCTGTATGTATTCCTCCAAAGCCTTCCTCTCAGGAATGGTAAGGTTAAATAAACGACTTTTAGGAAGAGTCGCTCCAGGGACAAATTCAATAGAACAATCATAGTCTCTATGGGGAGGCAAAACCTGCGATTCCTTCTCAGAAAAAACTCTCCAAAAATCCTGAATAGGAACAGGCAATTCTCCCCTATCCAAAGCTGCAATACGCCCGTTACAACACTTGTCATAACATTTATGGCTCCAGGATTTAATTTCACTGGTAGACCAATCCAGTACAGGATTGTGAAATTTTAACCAGGGCAAACCCAATATTACTGGAGAAGGCAAGTTATTCAACACTACCAAATCCAATTTCTCATGGTGAACACCATTAATAGTGAGAGGAAATTCACTGACCTTGAGAGTAATATTCTTCAAAGGGGAGCCATCCACAGAAACCACAGCAATGGGGGATGATAAAGGTTCAGGTTTTAAATTGAGTTTTTCCACGAATCCCCCATCAATTACATTCAGTGTAGACCCGCAATCAACAAACACCCGAAATTCCATTAATTTTTCCTGAGCAATCGTGGAAGCAGCTAAAAATATACCCTTGGAATTTAAACAGGCAATACGGGCATGACTGACCATTTTTTTTTCTTTCTTCATACGAAGCTCACAGCCTTTAATCAAATGACCAGATTTTCCGCAATAGAAACACAAGCCTTCTGAAAAACGACGGTCTTTTTCTTGAGAGCGAGGTGCCACCGATCCAATCTCCATCGGTTCACCACTGTTAGTACACACATTATCATAACCAGAAACTGACATAGCAGAGGATTTGCTCTCATTAACCCTTGCACGCAGTCTTCTATCCACCCATATAGCTAATTGCATAGCCTGTTGCAAATCCTCAGGTGTAGGATAAGCAATTAGCAGGTCTTTAACCCTTTCACTGAGCCCAGCAAGAAATAGACTTTTCAGAGCAGAATCGTTCCACCCTGTTTGAGTGGACCAACGACGAAAATGAGTACAATATTTTTCGACATTACCTGATCCTTGTTTTAAACGTCTCAACTCAGTCTCAGCTGATGCCACACGGTCAGGATCATCATATAATAGTCCTAAAGCAGAAAAAAAACTATCCACTGATCTGAAGCATGTATCACTAGGTTGCAAAGAAAAGGCCCACTCCTGAGGCTCTTTGCGCAAAAGTGACATTATGAACCCTACGCGCTGGGATTCATCCCCAGAGGACTTGGGTCTCAAACGAAAATACAATAAGCAAGCATTTTTAAATGAAAAAAATTCTCGATGTTCACCAAAAAATAAATCCGGCAAACATACCTTAGGCTCCAAGAAATATGCTCCAGGACAGTTACTCACGTGCTGACGGAGCTCGGCCACTTCCAGAGAGAGTCCCTGCAGGTGTTTAGCCAAATCCTGAACCGACACCATGATGGAACAAAAAAAAAAAAAAAAAATCTTTCCTTAGAGAATTTGCAGGCTGGACTTACTGTTATGTTCTGCTACCAAAGCTAAGGAAAGAGAGGAGATCTGTCCCTACTATAAGACTCAGCTGAATCCCTACGATGTAACAGGGAACCTGATCCTGCGATCAGACCTGCTAAAGTCCTAATCTAGTCTGTACGGAGACCTATAGATGTGAGGAGGGAATCCCTACAAGTACTAAGGACTGGGAGGAATATGGGACACCTCCTAACAGAAATAGTAGCAGACAGACGAACAAACAAAATAGATAGAACATAGAGGTCCGTAGACCAAGCAAACTAACAGAGTTAGATACAGAGCACAGGCTAGCTAGAAAGTAGATATACAATGAAGTCCAGCAAAGCCAGAAGGGCGGAGCAGGATTAAATAGGCCAACAAGGTCATGTGACCAGCAAAGGAAAAAAAAACTAACAGCAAGGTTCTAATAGAGGCAAGTTCCGGACTGGACCAAGGAAATGCAGTGGATGTTGTGTATATGGACTTTTCAAAAGCTTTAGATACGGTTCCACACAAAAGGTTGATACATAAAATGAGAACAATGGGGATAGGGGAAAATATATGTATGTGGGTTAAGAATTGGCTCAGTGATAGGAAACAAAGGGTGGTTATTAATGGAAAACACTCAGACTGGGTCTCAGTTAACAGTGGGGTACCACAGGGGTCAGTATTGGGCCCCCTTCTTTTTAACATATTTATTAATGACCTTGTAGGGGGCATACAGAGTAATATTTCAGTCAGTATTGGGCCCCCTTCTTTTTAACATATTTATTAATGACCTTGTAGGGGGCATACAGAGTAATATTTCAATATTTGCAGATGACACTAAACTCTGCAGGGTAATCAATACAGAGGAGGACAATTTTATATTACAGGAGGATCTATGTAAACTAGAAGCTTGGGCTAATAAATGGCAAATGAGCTTTAATGGGGATAAATGTAAGGTAATGCACTTGGGCAGAGGAAATAAAATGTATAATTATATGCTTAATTGTAAAGCACTGGGCAAAACTGTCACTGAAAAAGACCTGGGTGTATTGGTGGATGACAAGCTCACGTTTAGTGGCCAGTGTCAGGCTGCTGCTGCAAAGGCAAATAAAATAATGGGATACATTAAAAGAGGCATAGATGCTCATGAGGAGAACATAATTTTACCTATATACAAGTCATTAGTGTGACCACACTTAGAATACTGTGTACAGTTCTGGTCTCCGGTGTATAAGAAAGACATAGTTGGATTAGAGCGGGTGCAGAGAAGAGCGACCAAGGTTATTAGAGGACTGGGGGGTCTGCAATACCAAGACAGGTTATTACACTTGGGGTTATTTACTGTGGAAAAAAGAAGGCTTAGGGGTGATCTTATTACTATGTACAAGTATATGAGGGGACAGTACAAAGACCTTTCTACTGATCTTTTTACTCTGAGGCCGGAGACGGGGACAAGGGGGCATCTTCTACGTCTGGAGGAAAAAAGGTTTAATCATAATCACAGACGCGGATTCTTTACTGTAAGAGCAGTGAGACTATGGAACTCTCTGCCGCATGATGTTGTAATGAGTGATTCACTGTTAAAATTTAAGAAGGGCATGGATGCCGTTCTTGAAAAGTATAATATTACAGGTTATAAATACTAGATTCCTTGATAGGGCGTTGATCCAGGGAACTAGTCTGATTGTCGTATGGAGTCGGGAAGGAATTTTTTTCCCCAATGTGGAGCTTAGTGTTTGCCACATGGTTTTTTTTTGCCTTCCTCTGGATCAACATATTAGGCTATGGGTTGAACTAGATGGACTTAGTCTTCCTTCAACCTTAAAAACTATGTTACTATGTTACTATGCCTAGCATGTCAGTGAGGAGACTTATATACGCCATGCAATGTTCCTCTGGGAAATGAAATATGCAAATTGCCTCTTAAGAGAGGAAGAGGACTAGAAATCTAGTGCCACCTATTGGAAGCAGCAATTTTAGAGTAGTCAGAATTTGTTTGTTAGGCCACGGCCCCACTATCAGTATTTCATCAGTATTTGGTCAGTATTTTTTCTCAGGAGTGGGAGCCAAAACCAGGAGTTGGTGATAAATGTAGAAGGTGACTTGTTTCTATTATACCTTTTCTCTGATTGTTCCTCACCTGGTTTTGGCTCCCACTCTTGAGAAAAAATACTGACCGAATACTGACCAAATACTGATCTTGTGAACGTGGCTTTATACAGACAGTAGCCAACCCCATAGCTGATGGCACAAGCCCTCGCTGCATGTGCCCTTAAGTTCCAATAAAGTCCACAAACTGAAAGATGTGGAGAATTCATAGGAAAACTCTGAAGACCAAGCTGTTCTTCCGTCTGTGGTGATCACCGATCATTGATTTCCCCTATAAATCGTCCCGTACCTCACATGGAGTCCAGGATATCTGGAACTGTCTGAAGGCAATAAACGAGAAATAGTTCCATATACGGGGCTGATGATTGGCTGCAGCTCTCTGTAAAAGTGGCTGAGCTCCATCAATGGCTATCTCATACACCATGCACGCTTTGGTTGGGGAGTAAGCAGCTGGATGACACTTATGTTAACAGTTTACTCTCCCCTCCAAGAACAAAAAGTCTGAGCGTTGAGCCCACGTCATACAGGGCAGGTGCCAGCTGTGTTTTACAGCCGACACCCATATCTAACCGCTCTGATGGGAGCAGCGCCTCACGCAGCAGCGTAATCTTTTAGATGCTGCGTTTAAATGTGTCATTAAAGAAGCTGGAAATGGGGGAAAGTCTCCCTTCCAACCAGATTACCGGAGGTACGGCCCTGACAGCGAGGTCCCCCCGGGGCCCGTGTCTGCCACGTCTGTGTACCTGAGACCAGCCTGTGGCTGAGCTTCATGGGAGATCGGCACATTTACCATACACTGCGCTATTACAGGGTTGTATCAAGTGATCGCAGGTTCAGCTCCCCAAGGACAAATAAAAAATGAAAAAAAATAGTAAATAAGATCTAATATATAAAAAAATAACTGTCCAACAATCAAAAGAGGAGAGGGGCCTTCTGGGACTCTGACAGCAAAGGGCTGGCATAACCTGGGCAACCACTGAGGGGCAGGAGGCTTGTAAGCATGTGCAGAGCAACCACTGAGGGGCAGGAGGGTTGTAAGCATGTGCAGAGCAACCACTGAGGAGCAGGAGGCTTGTGAGCATGTGCAGAGCAACCACTGAGGGGCAGGAGGCTTGTGAGCATGTGCAGAGCAACCACTGAGGAGCAGGAGGCTTGTAAGCATGTGCAGAGCAACCACTGAGGAGCAGGCTTGTGAGCATGTGCAGAGCAACCACTGAGGGGCAGGAGGGTTGTAAGCATGTGCAGAGCAACCACTGAGGGGCAGGAGGCTTGTGAGCATGTGCAGAGCAACCACTGAGGGGCAGGAGGCTTGTGAGCATGTGCAGAGCAACCACTGAGGAGCAGGAGGCTTGTGAGCATGTGCAGAGCAACCACTGAGGGGCAGGAGGCTTGTGAGCATGTGCAGAGCAACCACTGAGGGGCAGGAGGCTTGTCAGCATGTGCAGAGCAACCACTGAGGGGCAGGAGGCTTGTAAGCATGTGCAGAGCAACCACTGAGGGGCAGGAGGCTTGTAAGCATGTGCAGAGCAACCACTGAGGGGCAGGAGGCTTGTAAGCATGTGCAGAGCAACCACTGAGGGGCAGGAGGCTTGTGAGCATGTGCAGAGCAACCACTGAGGGGCAGGAGGCTTGTGAGCATGTGCAGAGCAACCACTGAGGAGCAGGAGGCTTGTGAGTGACGCGCCCCCTGGGCCATGTTGTGTAGCGTTGCGCACGCGGGGAATACCCGGAGCCGGATCCGATAGGGGTAGTAGTCCTCGTGGCGGTGACCCGGTCCGTGCCCAGGGTGTCAAACTAAGTGGCGTTATTGGTATGATGGTATTACTGTCCGACTACGCCACCCGTTGAATGCGGCTATGAAGCCGCCGCTGCAGGGCAGTCCGCTGAGGCCGGTGGTATGGATATGCAGCGTGGATGGTATAACCCCCAACGGGAGGGGTATGGCCTCAGGGCAGAGGATGTGAATGATGTTGGGAGAGATGGTGTGTATGTCCCAGCACTGATGGTGCCGGTGCGACGAGGAATCACTGAGACGTGCAATTGCAGTTTTCACAGCTTTACTCACAGTTCTTTATCAGGTCCCTTGTGCACAGTTAGGACCACCCGAGCCGTGCTGCGTCCACCAGGTGCGGGACTCGGCCAACTCCCAGGCAGTTCCAGAGCGTGGTCCTGAGCTCCCCTCTCTTCCTTCCTACTGGCCGTCCCCACCAGGGACCCACCTTTGTCCAGCTCCCTCGGGCCTTCTGGTGGTGAAACCTTTCCCGGTTTCCCTGACCCTATATGGTATGCCTTCCTGGTGGATGTGGTGAGGGGTCGCACCAAAACTTGACCACGACCTCCGGTTCCTGGCTAAGGATCATTTGCCTTCACCAGTTTGGGATTCGGTACCCTGTTCTGCCAACCCTTCACCCGATATTCCGTGGGATCTTAGGGTTCCCTCTTTTCTTGCATCTCTGGGCCTTTCCTGGTGTTTCTGTTCCTCCTTCTTCTTCTTTCTCTCTCTCTGCCTCAGGCCTCCTCTCCAGGCCTGGCTCTGGAGCTGGGCCCAGACTGAGCCACAGCTCCCTGTCAGCCCTCTCTGGCTGAGCTCCTCTCTGCACAGACAGACCGAACTCCACACTGCTCTAAGATGGTGCCCACCTTATATACCTCCTTCTGACACCCGAGCCCAGGTGACCAGCAACCAATGGGCTCCTACCTATGCCCAGAGTCCCTCCCCTGTCTGCTCCTACACCACTAGGATATTCCTCCCCCCTCCCCACTCCAGCCAGGGACAGACGCTGTCGTACCTGCACATCTATCTGGTGGGAGTACCGTTGATCTGTCCCCCGGAAATGGGATGTATGTAGTGCATGCAGCTTACTGAGCTATGTTCCACACTCCATCCTTACCCGGGAGTGGAATACCACACCTCTGGATCGAGGTGCAATACCCCTGTAGCAGCCGAGTCCTCTTGGTGCTACATGAGCATGTGCAGAGCAACCACTAAGGGGCAGGAGGCTTGTAAGCATGTGCAGAGCAACCACTGAGGAGCAGGAGGCTTGTGAGCATCTGCCGAGTAACCTGTGGTTTGAGCAGAGCCACACATAAGGGCAGGAAGCTTGGGAGCATGTGCAGAGTAAGAGGGCTCTGAGCATAGTGAGCATAGCCACCACTGAGGAACAGATCAGGCACATCTGTATATTGTGGGCGGGGCTTGGTGATGGGCGTGACCACACGGCTTCGCCTTGCCATAAGCTACTTTACAATCACAAAGCAGAGAGGTGGGGACATAGTGTTCTAGTCCCGCCCACCTGCCAATCAGCAGGAGCTTCTCGTGACGTTGTCAGAGTCGCAGCGCTGTGGGAGCCGCGGCGACTTCTGCGCCTGTGTTGTGGTCGGTGTGCACGGCGCTGCGCGATGTGCCGGAGCCGGGCGGCCGGGAGCTCGGCCCCGCTGGAATCCGCCGCCACGATATGGGACTGATCGGCAGGATGTCGGGCTCCGCGCTGCAGTTCCTCGCCTCTCACGGCCGCCAGACCCTGGGCCGCTGGATGCACGGCCGGGAGGACAGCCTGCTCGCCGGCTCCGAGTTGGGGGAAGATGTGCGGCCGCTCATGCACACTGCCCCGCCACACGAGGGCGCCGCCTCTGCAGCTGCCGGCGGGGGGGATCCGTGGAGCTGTCCGGGGATGTGCTGGTGCCGGAGCCTGGTGCTGCTGTGCGCGGTGAGCGCCGTGTGCTGCGCCTCCCTGGCGCTGGCCCGCCACTACCTGAAGGACCTGCTGCTGTGGGTGGAGAGCCTGGACAGCCTGGTCGGGGTGCTGCTCTTCATCGTGGGCTTCATCCTCGTGTCCCTGCCCTGCGTGTGGGGCTATATCGTGCTGAACGTGGCGGCCGGCTACCTGTACGGCCTGGTGCTGGGGATCGGGCTGGTGATTGTCGGTGTGCTGATCGGCACCTTCATCGCCCACCTCGTCTGCAAGAAGCTGCTCACCCACTGGGTGCTGGCGAAGATCGAGAGCAGCCAGCGGCTGGGAGCCGTCATCAGGGTGGTGGAGGGCGGCAGCGGGCTGAAGGTGGTGGCCCTGGCCAGGCTCACCCCCATCCCCTTCGGCCTCCAGAATGCGGTGTTCTCGGTAAGTGGTGGAACTACAACTCCCAGCAGTGCCAGCGGTCATCTGCTGCGGTAACACTACAACTCCCATCGTGCGAAAACTTCCACAACTCCTGGAATAACTTTATGCTAGATTTCCCCTGCTGGTCTTGGGGGGACAGAGGGGCATTGTGGCCATGGCGGCCCTTGTCCTCCCAGATCTGTGTATGGAGGGCTGCAGGGTCATGTGGATGTGACTTGAGGATGGGAGATGGATGTCTGCACACTGGGACCCCCGATCACTACATGGGGGTCTCACCACATTACTAGGATCATTCAGTGATGATGCTGCCCTGCGCCTCTTACCAGTGCCCCCATAGACCTTATACAGAGCGGTGCCTGTCACCACCTATCTATTCCCACTTGTAGTGAGGGGCAATGGGGCGTTCAGGACCCCCAAGCACTACAATGGGGGTCTCCCTGCATGATCAGGATAACACTGGTGATGCTGCTCCGCGGCTGTTACCAGTGCACCCATAGACAATATACAGAGTAGCACTTGTCCCTGCTGATCCATTCCCACCTGCAGTGTGAGGGAATAGGGGGTTCAGGACCCCCGAGTACTACAATGTCTCCCTGCATGACTAGGATCATACAGTGGTGATGCCATCCTGTGCCTCTATTACCAGTGACCCGATAAACCTTATATAGAGCGGCGCCTGTCACTACCGATCCATTCCAACCTGCAGTGGGGGGGTTCAGGACCCCCAATCACTAGAATGGGGGTCTCCCTGCATGGTAAGAATAACAGAGTGGTGATGCCGCCTTGCGCCTGCAGTGCCCGATAAAGCACTTGTCCCTACCTATCCATTCTCACCTGCAGCGTAGGGAGCTCAGGACCCCCATTCTGGTAATCGTGGAGGGATCGGGGAAGGTGATAAATAGCCTCTGCATGTAAGCCATTAAATCTTAGAGTGGTGGTCTATACAAGACGTCTTAGAGGGGACTTTCTGCTCAGAGCCTCCCACCGTCAGGCCCCGTTCAGACTGGTCTATGTTGTTGTTCACATGTTTGTTTGTTTTTCTGACCAAATACTGTAGAAAAAAGAGACTGTCTGTTTTTGTGCTTGGAGCCATTGATCAGACCCCCACTTCAAAAAATATAGATTTCCTGAACCATTCTCACTTAAAAACTTTGTTTTTAGAAGTTTAAAAAACTCAGTGTGAACAAGACAGCCAGTGATCACATGGTGCACGGAGGGTCCAGGAGTGTTACATGACCTTTCATTTGATCAGTTTTCCCATCGTGGTCTTTGTAGCAGAGATGACCCCAGTGTGTGTGGCTGCCGGCGGTGGTCTAGGTTACGGATGCAGCTGAGCCAACTGCGCTGTTTCTTTAATTCTTCACTTGTGTGGCACACACAGATCTTGGCACGCTGCGCCAGCCTCCGCACAGATGGACGTGCTCTCCCGGCCACGTGGATGGGATGGGAACAGACTTTTCAGATGTTGCAGAGTTTTTCTGCACAGAAATCGATCTGAGGTGCGGATTTTATTACTTGATACAAGTTTTTGGCGTCTATTTTCCCCAAATGTAGGAGGGTGAAGTCCGATGATCCCACTACAAATCCGCAGTTGGATTATCTGGGATATTTCTTGCTGTAATGAATGATCAGCCGGTGGCTCTGTGCTGCCCGTGATCTGTGCCGGGATATACAGCAGATTATACACCGCGCGGTGCTAAGCTGGTCATGGATCCAGCGAGTGGCAGCTCAGTGATCGTCTGCAGACAGTCGGCCCTTCTTCTATTAATCTGTTGTTATTCTCTAATCGTAGATCTAGGAGGCCAGGTTTACTCAGCACTAAATCTGGAATGAAGGGTCTGCAGCTCGCTCAAACCCCCCTCCCCCCCCCCCCCGTGCTCCTTTCATACTCCTTGTAGGGGTGCCTGAATCTTTGTGAGACTCCACACTCCATTTGGGCTGTGTTCACATGTAGCAGATTTGATGTTTCCAGTTGCAGGAGTGTCAGCGGCTTTTACGCACATCAAGATGTGGTTTGCAGAAATCCATGCACCCGCAGCTGATCAACATTTATGCAACTGCCAATCAGCTGTGGGTGCATGAATTTCTGCAAACCACATCTTGATGTGCGGAAGAGCCCTGACACTCCTGCAACATATGGGCCTTGTATGGACCTGTCTTTTTTTTCATGTAAAAGCAAATTGTCAAAAAACAGAAAAAAAAACTTCATACCAGTCTAGATGATCCTGGAACTGTCCCATTTTTTAATACTCTTCACTTAAGTGGTTCTTTATCAGCATTCTGGCAGCACTATACGTGCTGGAACTTCCTTTCCCCTCACCTTGCATAAAAGTCCAACTCTGTTATGCTTGGTTAAATAGAGAGACAGAGACCAACTACAAGTTTTTGTTTGTATAGACCAGGGGTCTCAAACTCGGCTGGGTATATGGGCCGCACATGGAAAAAATTTGAATTTGGGGGGCCGCATTCTTTGTTCAATGTGACATTTTTAGTGATACCATTTTTTTTGTATACACCTTTTGAACATTTTTGCCGTGTTTATTTTTTATGGCTTGGGTCGTTATGGATGTGGCGATAATAAACGTGCACTTTTTTGTGTTTACTTTAGTTTACATATAAAACAGCATTTTTAGTGCCCAATATTTTTTCATGCTTTATTTTATTTTTTTATTTTTTTTACAATTTTATTTCCCCCAATTGGCCACATACAGTAATATTGTCTTACAATTAGCATCATATAGTAATAATGGAAAACATCTTGTTATGTTCCCCATCCAAGTCCCCATCTTGTACTAATGTGCCCCATCCAGGTCCCCATCCTGTAGCAACGTTCCCCATCCTGGCGCCCATCTTGTACTAATGTGCCCCATCCAGGTCCCCATCCTGTGGCAATGTTCCCCATCCAGGTCCCCATCTTGTGGCTCTGTGCCCCATCCAGGTCCCCATCTTGTGGCTCTGTGCCCCATCCAGGTCCCCATCTTGTGGCTCTGTGCCCCATCCAGGTCCCCATCTTGTGGCTCTGTGCCCCATCCAGGTCCCCATCTTGTGGCTCTGTGCCCCATCCAGGTCCCCATCTTGTGGCTCTGTGCCCCATCCAGGTCCCCATCTTGTGGCTCTGTGCCCCATCCAGGTCCCCATCTTGTGGCTCTGTGCCCCATCCAGGTCCCCATCTTGTGGCTCTGTGCCCCATCCAGGTCCCCATCTTGTGGCTATGTGACCCATCCAGGTCCCCATCTTGTGGCTATGTGACCCATCCAGGTCCCCATGTTGTGGCTCTGGTCCCCATCTTGTGGCTCTGTGCCCCATCCAGGTCCCCATCTTGTGGCTCTGTGCCCCATCCAGGTCCCCATCTTGTGGCTCTGTGCCCCATCCAGGTCCACATCTTGTGGCTCTGTGCCCCATCCAGGTCCCCATCCTGTGGCTATGTGCCCCATCCAGGTCCCCATCCTGTGGCTATGTGCCCCATCCAGGTCCCCATCCTGTGGCTATGTGCCCCATCCAGGTCCCCATCCTGTGGCTATGTGCCCCATCCAGGTCCCCATCCTGTGGCTATGTGCCCCATCCAGGTCCCCATCCTGTGGCTATGTGCCCCATCCAGGTCCCCATCCTGTGGCTATGTGCCCCATCCAGGTCCCCATCCTGTGGCTATGTGCCCCATCCAGGTCCCCATCCTGTGGCTATGTGCCCCATCCAGGTCCCCATCCTGTGGCTATGTGCCCCATCCAGGTCCCCATCCTGTGGCTATGTGCCCCATCCAGGTCCCCATCCTGTGGCTATGTGCCCCATCCAGGTCCCCATCCTGTGGCTATGTGCCCCATCCAGGTCCCCATCCTGTGGCTATGTGCCCCATCCAGGTCCCCATCCTGTGGCTATGTGCCCCATCCAGGTCCCCATCCTGTGGCTATGTGCCCCATCCAGGTCCCCATCCTGTGGCTATGTGCCCCATCCAGGTCCCCATCCTGTGGCTATGTGCCCCATCCAGGTCCCCATCCTGTGGCTATGTGCCCCATCCAGGTCCCCATCCTGTGGCTATGTGCCCCATCCAGGTCCCCATCCTGTGGCTATGTGCCCCATCCAGGTCCCCATCCTGTGGCTATGTGCCCCATCCAGGTCCCCATCCTGTGGCTATGTGCCCCATCCAGGTCCCCATCCTGTGGCTCTGTGCCCCATCCAGGTCCCCATCCTGTGGCTCTGTGCCCCATCCAGGTCCCCATCCTGTGGCTCTGTGCCCCATCCAGGTCCCCATCTTGTGGCTCTGTGCCCCATCCAGGTCCCCATCTTGTGGCTCTGTGCCCCATCCAGGTCCCCATCCTGTGGCTCTGTGCCCCATCCAGGTCCCCATCCTGTGGCTCTGTGCCCCATCCAGGTCCCCATCCTGTGGCTCTGTGCCCCATCCAGGTCCCCATCTTGTGGCTATGTGCCCCATCCAGGTCCCCATCTTGTGGCTATGTGCCCCATCCAGGTCCCCATCTTGTGGCTATGTGCCCCATCCAGGTCCCCATCTTGTGGCTATGTGCCCCATCCAGGTCCCCATCCTGTGGCTATGTGCCCCATCCAGGTCCCCATCCTGTGGCTATGTGCCCCATCCAGGTCCCCATCCTGTGGCTATGTGCCCCATCCAGGTCCCCATCCTGTGGCTATGTGCCCCATCCAGGTCCCCATCCTGTGGCTATGTGCCCCATCCAGGTCCCCATCCTGTGGCTATGTGCCCCATCCAGGTCCCCATCCTGTGGCTATGTGCCCCATCCAGGTCCCCATCCTGTGGCTATGTGCCCCATCCAGGTCCCCATCCTGTGGCTATGTGCCCCATCCAGGTCCCCATCCTGTGGCTATGTGCCCCATCCAGGTCCCCATCCTGTGGCTATGTGCCCCATCCAGGTCCCCATCCTGTGGCTATGTGCCCCATCCAGGTCCCCATCCTGTGGCTATGTGCCCCATCCAGGTCCCCATCCTGTGGCTCTGTGCCCCATCCAGGTCCCCATCCTGTGGCTCTGTGCCCCATCCAGGTCCCCATCCTGTGGCTCTGTGCCCCATCCAGGTCCCCATCCTGTGGCTCTGTGCCCCATCCAGGTCCCCATCCTGTGGCTCTGTGCCCCATCCAGGTCCCCATCCTGTGGCTCTGTGCCCCATCCAGGTCCACATCTTGTGGCTCTGTGCCCCATCCAGGTCCCCATCCTGTGGCTCTGTGCCCCATCCAGGTCCCCATCTTGTGGCTATGTGCCCCATCCAGGTCCCCATCTTGTGGCTATGTGCCCCATCCAGGTCCCCATCTTGTGGCTATGTGCCCCATCCAGGTCCCCATCCTGTGGCTATGTGCCCCATCCAGGTCCCCATCCTGTGGCTATGTGCCCCATCCAGGTCCCCATCCTGTGGCTATGTGCCCCATCCAGGTCCCCATCCTGTGGCTATGTGCCCCATCCAGGTCCCCATCCTGTGGCTATGTGCCCCATCCAGGTCCCCATCCTGTGGCTATGTGCCCCATCCAGGTCCCCATCCTGTGGCTATGTGCCCCATCCAGGTCCCCATCCTGTGGCTATGTGCCCCATCCAGGTCCCCATCCTGTGGCTATGTGCCCCATCCAGGTCCCCATCCTGTGGCTATGTGCCCCATCCAGGTCCCCATCCTGTGGCTATGTGCCCCATCCAGGTCCCCATCCTGTGGCTATGTGCCCCATCCAGGTCCCCATCCTGTGGCTATGTGCCCCATCCAGGTCCCCATCCTGTGGCTATGTGCCCCATCCAGGTCCCCATCCTGTGGCTATGTGCCCCATCCAGGTCCCCATCCTGTGGCTCTGTGCCCCCTGTGTTGTTCTTCACACACATAAAATAGAAAAAAAAAAAGATGATTTTCACCTGTCCTCCGTTCCCTCGGCGGCCTTCCTGCAGATGTGGCCCGCAGGCACCACAGAGTCCGACCCCTTGACGATCCCGACCAGGTCCAGGAGGAGCCGCCGACAGCAGCGCTGCATTGCCGCACAGAGACTGTCTCCCAGCACTGCATTTCCAATGCCAGCCGCTGGCCAATCAGAGGCCAGCAGCTGACGTCTGCATATGGCAATGACGTCATACTCGCTGCGCCGACACGCAGATATCAGCTGCTGGCCTCTGATTGGCCAGCGGCTGGCATTGGAAATGCAGTGCTGGGAAACAGTCTGTGTGGCAATTCAGCGCTGCTGGCGGCGGCTCCTCCTGGACCAGGTCGGGATCGTCAAGGGGTCTGTGCCTGCGGGCCGCATAAAGCAGCCTCACTTTATTGACAGATTATCACATTAACCAATGAGACGGATGTGTCTGACAGTACAGCGACCACTGAAGTCCATACTGGTGATGAGGATACCACCTTTTGTTCTTCTCTTTTTTCCTCCGCTTCTCTGTGCACAATCTTCTGTTTCTTCCATCTATTTTTAGTTTTGTTTTTTTTTATGCATCTTTTATGCTCAGACCTTAGAAATCACCTCTCTACTTGTACAGAGCTCCTCAGGTGTCTGCAGCGCGGCTGGTTCATTGTGACAGTGGTGATTTATAAGACTCGGGGAAAGACTGCTCCGCCACATTCCAGGCGTCTGACTGCGCCCCACAGCTGCCGACCCACCAAGGCAGATGTTTCAGAAGATTATTTTAGCAGCTGAAGATTTTTTTTTTTTCATTTTTCCTATAGGAATTGAATTTTTAAGCAATTTGTATTGTTGATGATTCATTTTATAACAGAATAACTCCAGCAATGTCGGTCAATCCAAAAGGTTAATAAGCCTGAATCTTTAAAGCTGCACTCCAGTGGAGCTTCTAATCCAAGGTCTCTGCCCCGAAGTCAAATGCATCCTAAGGCTATGTTCACATGCAGTTTTTACTGCATTTTTTTTTTTTTGCAACCAAAACCTCCTCTTTTGGCCAGGGCTGTGGAGTCGGTAAGCCAAACCTCCGACTCCTCAATTTCCATGACACCGACTTCAACTCCACGACTCCCTCATACATGGCTCATGTTTAAGTGATACATTTACTGTAGCACAGATTCATCTCAGCTAAAAGTCTAGACCCTTAGATCAGGTATAGGACAGACATTTATAGGACATTTCATAACTTTCCCAAATTCTTATGAAAAAAATATTACCCACAAACTGCATTGAATTACTGTACCCAATTTATTATATATTTTAGGAGCCAGAGTCAGTCCATTTTATACTGGCTACGATTCCAACTCCACCAAAATGGACACCGACTCCACAGCCCTGCTTTTGGGCTATTTTGCCTATTTTTGGGCATTTTTGTCTTTTTTTTTTCACTGAAGCATTTTTTCACTGAAAGAGTTGACATGCTGCAGATTTCAAAAGCGCTGCAGTTCTGAAATTCAACCAGGAATAAACCCACACGTGTGCAGGAGATTTCTGGAATCTGATAGCTTTTGCTGTAACATACAGATTCTCTGTGTGCATAATTAATGGACAACTATTAGGGCTCATGCAGACGACTAATAATCAGACGAGGGCTAGCCGGCATTTTGACTGACGGCACTCATCCCCACGTTATTCTATGGGGTCGAACACATGTCCAATTTTTTTTTCTCTTCCTTCCTTGGGCAGAGCTGGTCCATGGAAAAAAAATTGCTGCCTTTCTGAGTTTGATCCAATATTCATATCACACTCAGCCATGCAAGTCAGTGAGTGCGAGGACACCACCAGACTCCACTTGGATGACTTGAGTGCAGTCTGATTTCCACAGACTGACAAAGTTGAGAAGATGAAACTCTTCCCCCCCCCCCCCCCCATTTTCTTTTCATCCGAGAAAATCGGATCACGCTCTGATCAGATTGTGACTTACATAATCAGCCCGATTCTCTTGGATGAGAAAATATATGGTTGTCTGCACCCGCCCTTAGGATGCAGAATTATTCTGCAACTAAATGAAAAATGTAAATTTTTCATCTGTTGTTCATTTTCACCTGTTTTAAAGTGAGAATAACCAAACAGCTCAAAATGTACAAACAAAAATACATTTCTGCCACAGCCCCACAGACACTGTTCAGAGAGGTGACTGGTTTCCAACACTGCTAATCTCCCATTTAAGAAAGGCCCACAAGTTCCATAGTGTTGACATCCGGTCAGGAATGGGCCGTGTTACTTTTCTTCCATCTTTAGTAGTAGTGATTGTCCACTACTAGGACAACCGCTTCTTGATCTAAATGTTTGTCCCCAATAAAGCTTATACACCCTCCTGTGCCGGCGCCGTTCCAGCGGTGTCAGCACTCGCGGTCCTGGGACTCTCATGCTGCTGTTATGACACGTGACATCGGTGCCCGGTCAGCGCTGGCGTCACAGTCTTTGCCTTTGGACAAATCGAACATGAAGAGGATGTCCGGGCTGCAGCTGATCGCTCACTTCCTCTTCATGTTCAATTCAACAGGAGGTGGAGTCAGTGATGCCAGCACTGATTGGGCACCGGGGTCACATGTCACAACAAACGCACGAGAGTCCCGGGACCACGAGTGCTGACACCACTGGAACGACATCGGCACAAGAGAGGAATATAGGCTTCATTATTTTATCGGGGCCAAGCTTAGGGATGACCATTAATTTTCCAAGTAGTGGACAACTTCTTTAAGGCCTTTCCTGGCAGCTGAGCAGTGGAGACTTCGATGCTGTGATGGAGCATTGTCCTGCCTAAAATAATGGTTTTCTTGAAAGATGCAGACTTCTTCCTGGACCCCTGCTTGAAGAACGTGTCTTCTGAAACTGGCAGTAGGTTTGAGAGTTTATTTTGAGTCCATTTTCAATCCTAAAAGATTTAATTAGCTCGTCTTTAAGGAAGTAAGGCAAGATCAGGAAAGGAACAGTCAGAGGGAAAGTATAATAGAAACACGTCACCACTTCTGTATTTATCACCCACTCCTGGTTTTGGCTTATAAATACTGAGGTAAAAAAAACCTTGCCAAATACTGAACGTGTGAACGTGGCCGTACATGTGTACTGCACAAGTCATGTTGTAGCCCGTCCATGGATCTGTAGGACACTTTCCTTACGTCACTGATATTAAGTTATGATTTATGCTTGTTATACAATGTCTATGTAGCCCGTAGGCTTGTTGTCTGCAGGAATATTAGACATGTTGCTTTCTTTTGAAGAGCTGCTTCTCATATTTGCAGCTTGATATGGTTTTGGGCTGTAGCTAACATCCACTCCGATTTCATCAGCCCCATATAGTGTAAATGGTAAAGTTGCCAACCCGGGCAACCAAAAGCCCTGTGCTGGTCACTGGGTTGTGTAATTCACAGTAATACATTTATTAAGTGTCTAAAAGGAAAACTAGCTTTGTCGCTCATATTAACCAATCACAGCACAGCTTTCATTTCATAAACTGATCTGGTAAAAGGAAAGCTGCGCTGTGATTGGATGCAATGGGCCATGAAGACCGTTTTCCTTTTAGTCACTCTTGATAAATCTTCCCCAAAGTGAATGTCCACATGGACTGGAAAATGGCGTATTTGTGGTGGATGTTACACCTCTGAATTGAAAGGGGGTGTAATATGTGGTGAAGATTAACAGAAGAGAGAATTCATAGTGAATGAAAAGATCCAATAAAACTGGGCACGGGACCCTCATTCTCATGGTGGCCCTGTAGTTTGACGAGTACCTGGGAGCTTTTCCTGGCATATGTAGCAGACATAGGGATCTGACACTTTGGGCCTTGATTCATCATTTGCACTTTTTATTAAAGGGGTTGTCCAGGTTTGGGATGAAAGTCTGCACTCACTCTGTGACTTGCTTACTTCTGAATCCTCACTGCGTGCGCACCGCACACTGTCACGATTCTCCAGTACCAGCGGCAAGAGCAGGCGATTATATGCCATTGGCATACTTGCGGTCACATGCTGACTAGACGTGTGCAGCCTCGCTCAATTCACTTCTGTCGAGCACGTCTATTCTGAACGTGACCTCCCGCTCCCAACACCAGCAGTGGAGAATCCTGACAGCGCACATTGTACGTACAGTGTGATGGTTCACAAGTCCGCAGTCGCATAGAGCGAGTGCAGACTTTCATCCCAAACCTTGACAACCTATTCAGCTCCCTTTTTTTTTTTTTTTTTTTTGTGTCTTGCGGTGTATTGTATACTTTTTTTTTTTTTTTTCAATAACCCATTGACAAACAAAAATACTGTTTATTTTTGTCTTTAATTCTTATTTATGACCCAAAAATCCCCCCAGAATAGCCTTCTCTATGTCAGAGGTTTAGAATATATCTTAATGTACTTTGTATTCATTCACAGAGGCAGCGACATGTTAGCGCCGGCGGTACAAAGGTTACAAGACACTGGTTAATTAGTATTTAGTTATAACTTTTTTTCATTTATTACAAAATACTGACGACTGATCCATTCCTATGGCAATAATAGGTTACAGAATAAACCATAAAAATCTAATATAAAACAAAAGGGGATAAGCATCTGCCAGGCGCCTGTTGGGGGCCGGTCACCCATAAAAACCAAGGATCGGCACGCTGGACTTTAACAGTCCTTCTTTACTCCGATACGACAGAGATGGTCGGCTGGTCCTGTGGAAATCGCCAGTTTTAGCGACGTTCATCTTGTGTGTGGGAATATATAGTGTTGTCATTGGTGGGAGTATAGATTGTGTGTGAGGGTACGTTCATATGGGGTGGATCCACTGTGGATTTTCCTTTCGCATTTTCTAGTGGAAAATCCACTGTATATTACAGTACTGGTAAAGTGGTCTCAAGTTATAACAAATCTTACCCACTCGCTGCACAAAAAAAATCCAAACGGAAATTAATTTGTTGAGTGAGTTGCAGATTTTTTGCATAATTTCCACATTGAGTTCAAAGAGGAATTTAAACTCCACAACCATCTGCAGAATCCAGAACTCCAGAAAAAGACGACACTTTTTTATGCAAAGTTTTAAAAAGTTCTATGGCTGTGATTTATAAGACTGTGATTCATAAAAATCAATAGGAAATCCACACCAAAAATTTCTGTTTATGGAAACTGTGAGCAAGCTGCTCTTGACAGATCTTTACGTACAGGAGGGACTGTTTTGATTAGCTTGGAAGCTCATTAAAGAAGTGCTCCTTCTTCTCCTCCTCCTCCCATCAAAGTTTTTATCCTCTTAATATATTGCAATCATCATATTTACTGTGTACTTACAATTGCTCATTTTGCCTTTCTACCCAGCAAATTCTTCTTTTTTTTTCTGCTCTATGTAGAAACCGGAAGTCTCTTGACCCTGCATTTATCATTCCCCTATTCAACTCCTGACCCAGCTGCTCCTCCTCCGCCTGGGACTTTTGCAGTGACTCATGACTCTTACAGGGAAAATTGACCTCCTGTTTCTACATAAAGCTTAGATGGATTCAGCTAGTCAGTGTTCAATCACATGATGTCATAGACCTACTGGAAAACAGAAGAATTAACTGGGTAGAAAGGCAAAATGAGCAATTGTAAGTACACATTGCTTTATAATATGATTGTAATTTATTAAAAGGATAACATTTTTGTAGGAAGTAAAAGTGCTCTTTAAGGCTATGTTCACACACTTTGCTGCAAATACGCTGACAACTTTTCTCTGGCAGGAAAACAGCTGTGTCAAAAATGCAGGTTTTCCTACTTTTTTTGGTGTGTTTTTGCAGCATTTTTTTCACCACCCATTACTTCCTATGGGTGAAAAAAATGACATGCTTTTTTTTCCCAAAAGTGCAAGCAAGGCAGAAAATACGCTGCAAACAAAAAGCAACGTGTGTGAACAGAGAATTCTGGTTTCTTATACACTTTGCGGGTACTGCCAGACGCAGCTGAAAATTTGCATAAAAATCTCCTGCAAAATACACAGCAAAACACAACGTGTGTGAACATAGCCTAACTCTTTCATTTATAATTATATGGCAGTTCTCCCACAAGCTGTAGGTTCTGCCGATAAATGTTTATCCAGCTTGTTGACTGTTTAAATTTGACAGCTGATTTATTTTCAACGCTAAAGAGCGTAAAAACTAACTGAAAAATTTATTAAAATGGCAATGAAGATAATGATCATAGGTTATAATAAACCCTGGTTTATATTACTCATCATAGTTACAGAGAATCTGTCATCGGGTTTTTGCCACCTAATCCGAGAGCTGCATAATGTGGAGACACACTTACTGGGCCGATTGCTGTAGTTTTAATAATCTCCTGCTGATAAAACAGTGATTTTTTTTTTTTTTATCACTAAAGGAATAGTAGCACTAGTGCCATTTAGTCCTCCATATTCATGAGCTCTATATAACCCCACCCCCACCACAGATTGGTAGTTTTCTGCCTATGCACAGTGTACACAGAAAGTTGCCTATCAGTGCTGTGGGTGGGGTTATGCACAGCTGAGGATTTAGAGAACTGCTAGATCTGCAGCTGAGAAAATGGGGATATTAGAACTGCAGTAAGCAGCCCTGAAAGTGATACATCTCTGGAATCAGTGTCTCTACCCCTACGTCATGCTGCTCTCAGATGGGGGGGAGCAAACACTTGATCATAGATTCCTTTTAAATTAAGGTGTTTTCGCTCCTGGGAAATTTATGAACTTTTGAAAGGTTATGCCATAAATGTCCCATACATGGGGTTTCAACCACTTGTACCCACATCTGTCTTGAGAGCTTGACCCTGTTGTGCACTTTCAGCAATGGAGAGGAGGCCACACAAGCGCAGCTCTCTCCATGAATTTCTACCATTAAAAATGGTATAGTGCTGTGGAATATCTTGGTGTTATAGACAGGGCTGTGGAGGTGGAGTCGGTATAAAATGGACCGACTCCGACTCCTAAAATATATAATAAATTGGGTGCAGTAGTTCAAAGCAGTTTGTGGCGAATATTTTTTTCATAGGAATTTGGGAAAGTTATGGAATGTCCTATAAATGACTGTTCTATTCCTGATCTAAGGCTACATTCACACACAGCTTTTTTGCTGCGTTTTTTGAGGATATGTTTTTCAGCTGCAAAAGCAGATCAGCTTTTTTAAAAACCGCATCACCTGAAAGGTTTTTGAGCTCATAGATAATGTTTTCAATAGCAAAAGCAGATTAGAAAAACGCCGCACAAACTGACATGCTCATTCTTTGTGAGGATCGGTGTTTGAGCCCAAAAACGGATCCTCACAAAACAATGTGTCTGAGTGTCATCTTGAAACCCATTGACTTTGCTGGGATGCCCAGAGACGCTGCATTTTACTGCAAAAAACGGATCCACAAAAACGCTGTGTGTGAATCATGGCCGTAGCCAGCGAGGGGCAGGGGGCAGATATGTTTAAAAGACAGCTCATACAGCTTGCTGTGAAGGACGGTGTACCATTATTATTTGCACAACCAGCTTTTACAGCTCTTAATGGAGAAATGGCCCGCAAACTTGGTGTTTCTCTGGAAAGAGAAAGTATTAGAAAATTAGTGATTGAAGAAGCAAACAAAAGGAAGATCTTAAAAAGACTCAAAAGACGCTTCATGTTTCTTAAAATGGATGCCTGCACACGTCACAGAGTGAACTATTTTGCCATCAATGTTCGATATGTTACCAAGACACTGGCAGTAAAAGATCCTAAAGCTCCTCACAGCAGCCAGGTTCTCCAGGCCTTAGTGGAAAAAGTTCTGCAAGATTACGAACTCAAAAAAGAACAGGTTCTTGCTATTGTAACGGACAATGCTTCAAACATGATAAGTACAATTAAACTGATGAATGAGAGGAATGAACAACAGCTAGAAGAAAATGTAGGATTCAGTATGTTTGGGATGGAAGGCCACAGTGCTGTTCATGTAACTGAGGAACAAACAGATATTACAACAGAAGAACAGCAAAATTATACTTTAGAAATAGATGATCTTGTTGAAGCTGCTTCACACCTCTTTCCTATTCATCACATGCGCTGTGTTGTGCACACACTGCAGCTGGCAATGAGAGATAGTCTGCAAGAGGGACATGCTGGAAATCTGACTGGAAAAGTGAGGAAATTGGTTATTGCCGCCAGAACCCCTAAAATTGATTCCATCTTGAAGAGACGTGCTGGGAAAGGGGCAATTGTGGATCAAGCCCCTCGGGGGGGCAGCACTTATTTAATGATTGAGCGATTGCTTGAACTAAAACAGTTTCTTATAGATATGGCGAACCCTCAGGTAACCCTAAATGAAGGTCAATGGACACAGGTGGCTGAATTGAAGGAATTGCTTAATCACCCATTTACCGTGACTAAAAAAATTACAAGCTGAGGATTTAACTCCTGACATTTTCATAAGGGAGTGGAAGAACTTGCTATTTTGCCTGTCCCAAAGAGGAGGTTTAATCGCAGATGGCATTTCTGCTTCAATGAAACGGAGAGAGACACAGCTATTGGAAAATTAATTTTTTTCTGGCAGCTGTTTATGTGGACCCAAGTCATTGTATACTGCTTGATGATCAACAGCTTACTAAAGGAAAAGAAGCTCCGACTGAGGTAGCAGGTAGGATGAGTGGCCTACAGGAGGACTGCCAGGCGCAAGAGGACTTGGGTCTTGACAGTGCTACTGCTGCCATATCTTCATCCTCATCAGATGAGGAGTTTGACTTTGACAAGTATTTGGATGACATGGAGCAGGCAAAGCGTTGCCGCAAGGAAAAAGATTTCACTCCGTCTCCTATAGCAAGCAGATTGACCATATTTCAGCAAAATGTTTCACTTGCTTTCAAAGAAATAGAAAAATTCAACCGTTCATCAAAACTGACTGTGCATGAGGCAATTCCTTTATACCCGGAAATTGTTAGAGATGTTTCCCATGTGGTTACGGCTTTGCCTCCAACCCAAGTTAGTGTAGAGAGGTTGTTCTCTAGCCTTAAAATTATTAGGTCAGATTTGAGGTAATCTATGAAGGAGGATCTGATGGAGGCTTCAAGATGCTGCTGCATCACACTGCTGACTCTATTAGTATACCCAAGTCTTTTTCACATGTGCTGTTGCTTGGCTCTATTCCTCCCATTCTGTACTTTCCTTGAGAGAAGGACGCATTGCCTATCTTTGATCACGAAGTTCCCTGTCCTGATTTGGATTTGGTGACTTGCTTATCTAAATATAATTGTACTCCAGAGATGGAAAAGTGTCTGCTCTGCATTATTATGACCTATGTTTTTTTTTATACTCGGGCCTATTGTAGGATAGCACGCGGTGCAGACATATTGACTTTACTTTTATTAGCTTTTTGAAGAACAAACGGAGAACAAAGGAGTAGTTAGCAAAGAGACAAAATCTTTATTAATGATTCATAATCACAGTGATAAAAAGTTATATAGAGAAATAGCAAGGCAAGGGGATCAGGAAGAACAGTGCCAGAAACAAGACGACCCCTGGCAATAAGGCTGCTGGGCAGTCCAAAATACAAGGGTACAAATAAATCTACAGGCAGAGGGACACTCCGTAATTATGTAACTACAAGTAAAAGCAGTAAATAAGTATCACAATTCACCCATTAAGGGATAAGAGTCAGTAAGATAGGTATAATCTACCATAGCATGTGCAAGAATCGCTAAGTAGCAGCAATAAAACAAAGATACAAATTAAGGATGAGTTGTACAACTACCCTATGCCATGTAGTGTTAAGTAGAAAAATATACCAAAAGTACCCGGAACGTGGATGGAATCACTCACCCAGTGGCAGAGTGCCCGGGTGGCAGGAAGCCCGCAAGATGCCAGGGGAGCCACAGAACGTGCTGCAAGTAAAGACGCGCCCCGACGCGCGTTTCGCTCTTCTTTATCAAGAGGCGCTGTATGTGTACCCGGCAGGACCTGATTATATACGCCCACCACTAATCACGTGATGGATAAAGGAGAAGCACATTGGTATGTAGCGGCGCGTGTACCCGGAGCCGCGCCCCCCGCCGCACACGTCACAGCTGTCAAGTCCCGAGCGCGCGCCAGGTAGCGCGCCTAGGAAACGCTCCCAGGGGCGCGCCAGGGACAGGAGACAGCCGGACACGGGCATGGGTCAGCCAGGAGCCGGAGAACACGCACCATCAATGTGTAAGAAAGGATAAATATTAGAAATACAGACAGAAGAAAGAGAGCAAATGACTAGATAGTATAATACACATTAAATAAGACAAGATGCTCTCAGGCACACACAAATGCGTAAGATAACTTAATGGAGCATAATTATAATAGGGATCCATCAAAAAACTCCTAGATAGTTACAATAAGTACCCAAAAGGATAAATATATATGAGTCCAGGTATATATGTGGATACTAGTCGGCATGGGACCATTTCCCACAAGGAAAGGAAGGATGATAGTCGAGGGGCTCTTGAAAGATGCTCCATGTTATCAGCTATAGGATGCCTTGAACAATAGATTGAAGGAGGTCCATATGGTGCACAAAGATAATGAGTTAGTAGCCTCGAGTCTAGAAGGGTAAGAAACAACAAGGTTAAAAACAAATAATAAAAAAAACAGGCTAAAAACTAGAGCACGGATTTTAGATCAGAAAAAGTAAACACTGAGGGAGAGCAAAGCCAAACAAGGAGGCCCAATCACAAAAATGAGGAGAAGCTCAGATTTTCATTGAGGCCACGCGGTGCCAGGGTGTCCAGGGTACTGATCCACCTGGCCTCTTTTTGTGCAAGGCAAAGTTTGTGGTCACCCCCCCCGAGAGCCCAGATGTACCACATCGATTCTACGCACCAGAAGGCTGCGTGGGTCACAATCGTGAACTTGTTTGAAATGTCGTGGTAAAGTTCTGAGCTCACGGGGGTCCGACACAGATTTGGCTGCGCCAATGTCCCGCACATGCTCCCGCACCCGAATCCTCAATTCCCTTGTCGTAAGACCTACATAGATTTTCTGACAACTACACGTGGCATAATAGACCACGTGTGTTGTACTACAGGAAATATATCTGAGGATTCGGTATGTGCGGGAGCCATCTGAATTCGTGAAAGACGAACTGAGAAGGACATTAGCGCAGGCCCTGCAATGGCCACATGGATAGGACCCAACCCTGGGACCGCGCGACCCGAAAGGGTTAGGTGCTGGTGGGACATAATGACTTGAAGTGACCAGATCACCCAGATTTCTAGCTCGTCTGGCAGTCATGAGTGGAAATTGTCCCACCACATCCCTCAGGGAGGGCTCCGCCCCAAGAACATTCCAATCATGAGTGGGTCACTATGAGGCGGGTCCTCTCACGACATTGGAACAAAAAGAGGCCAGGTGGATCAGTACCCTGGACACCCTGGCACCGCGTGGCCTCAATGAAAATCTGAGCTTCTCCTCATTTTTGTGATTGGGCCTCCTTGTTTGGCTTTGCTCTCCCTCAGTGTTTACTTTTTCTGATCTAAAATCCGTGCTCTAGTTTTTAGCCTGTTTTTTTTATTTGTTTTTAACCTTGTTGTTTCTTACCCTTCTAGACTCGAGGCTACTAACTCATTATCTTTGTGCACCATATGGACCTCCTTCAATCTATTGTTCAAGGCATCCTATAGCTGATAACATGGAGCATCTTTCAAGAGCCCCTCGACTATCATCCTTCCTTTCCTTGTGGGAAATGGTCCCATGCCGACTAGTATCCACATATATACCTGGACTCATATATATTTATCCTTTTGGGTACTTATTGTAACTATCTAGGAGTTTTTTGATGGATCCCTATTATAATTATGCTCCATTAAGTTATCTTACGCATTTGTGTGTGCCTGAGAGCATCTTGTCTTATTTAATGTGTATTATACTATCTAGTCATTTGCTCTCTTTCTTCTGTCTGTATTTCTAATATTTATCCTTTCTTACACATTGATGGTGCGTGTTCTCCGGCTCCTGGCTGACCCATGCCCGTGTCCGGCTGTCTCCTGTCCCTGGCGCGCCCCTGGGAGCGTTTCCTAGGCGCGCTACCTGGCGCGCGCTCGGGACTTGACAGCTGTGACGTGTGCGGCGGGGGGCGCGGCTCCGGGTACACGCGCCGCTACATACCAATGTGCTTCTCCTTTATCCATCACGTGATTAGTGGTGGGCGTATATAATCAGGTCCTGCCGGGTACACATACAGCGCCTCTTGATAAAGAAGAGCGAAACGCGCGTCGGGGCGCGTCTTTACTTGCAGCACGTTCTGTGGCTCCCCTGGCATCTTGCGGGCTTCCTGCCACCCGGGCACTCTGCTACTGGGTGAGTGATTCCATCCACGTTCCGGGTACTTTTGGTATATTTTTCTACTTAACACTACATGGCATAGGGTAGTTGTACAACTCATCCTTAATTTGTATCTTTGTTTTATTGCTGCTACTTAGCGATTCTTGCACATGCTATGGTAGATTATACCTATCTTACTGACTCTTATCCCTTAATGGGTGAATTGTGATACTTATTTACTGCTTTTACTTGTAGTTACATAATTATGGAGTGTCCCTCTGCCTGTAGATTTATTTGTACCCTTGTATTTTGGACTGCCCAGCAGCCTTATTGCCAGGGGTCGTCTTGTTTCTGGCACTGTTCTTCCTGATCCCCTTGCCTTGCTATTTCTCTATATAACTTTTTATCACTGTGATTATGAATCATTAATAAAGATTTTGTCTCTTTGCTAACTACTCCTTTGTTCTCCGTTTGTTCTTCATATTGGACATGAGTAGGCAATTTGAACCCGGTACCGGACAATCTGTCTTAGCACCGGGTTTTGTATTTTAGCATATAATTGGCCAGTTTTTTCTCTTTTATTAGCTTTTTGTACAACTCTCCCTTTTTTTCCCCCTTCCTCGACTGCTGACCTTTTATTATCAGTGCAGTTGTCTATTTGCTTAATATTCTCTTTCTCAGATATTGTATGACAAGCTCCTTCCTGAACATTAAAGCATATACTTGATATTTCCCTTTAAATCTAGTCAGTGAGGGCCAGAAATTGGATGTAAAGGGGTTGTATCAGATTAAGAACACATAGCTGCTTCCTTCCAGAGACGTAGGCGTACGCCTGTCCATGGTGATACTGTTTCTAGACAGATGTTTTTTTCAGTCCCATACAGCCCTTTTAAACCATGTCCTTGCAGCAGCAGTTACATAATGTAATAGGGTGACAAAATAATTCTTATTAAAGGGTTATTTCCATCTTTGTAAATCAGGTATTGTAGGATAGTCCTTGTAAATACAAGCAATTTTGCAATTAACTGATTTTTTAAATTTATCAGCCCTTCTTGAGACATTAACAATTTTCTTTTGTTGACAGCTCGTTGTCTAGGAGACCGACCGCCGCAGCCAGAGAGCAGAACATGCACAGTGCGTACATGCTTTTCTCTATTGGGCTTATAAGCACTGTTTTAAAGCTGGCCTGGATTGCTGGACACACTGTTACCTATTTCTCCCAGTCTGCTTTAGAGCAGGGCTTACAAGCTAGAGAGGTGGTCGGTCTCCTGGGCAACGAGCTGCTAGCAAATGAAAAGTGTTAATATCTCAAGAATGATTGCAAATTTTAATAAGCAGTAAAATATAAAATTAAAATTTTACAAGCACTAACAGACAATATCCATCTATAAAGATGAGAATAACACTTTAAGTTCAATAAATTGTTTTATTTTTGCATCTCTTTTTAATAAAAAAAAAAAAAAGATAATCAGTTAATTTATATATCCCCTTAAATGGTGCTGGTATAAAAAATTTCATTTTTCCCAGAAATAAAAAACATGTCCTTTATACAGCTGTATTGATGGAAAAATAAGAAGTTATGGCTCTTAAAGAGAATCTGTTACCAGGTTTTTGCTACTCGACTGAGAGCATCACGATGTAGGAGCAGAGACCCTGATTTCAATGATATGTCACTTACTGGGCTGCTTACAACAGTTTTGATAAAATCACTGTTTTATCTGCTGCAGATCTACCAGTTTTTTGAATGCTGAGCTCTGTATATCCCCACCCACACCACTGATTGGCTGCTTGATGTGTACACACTGCATAGGCAGAAAGCTGCCAATCAGTGGTGGGGGGCGTGGTTGGACTATCTGGCAGCAGGTTTATTAGTCATCTAGTGATAATCTCCTGCTAATATAGTAGTGATTTATTATTATTTATTATTTTAATATATATATTTTTTTAAGAAAAAAATCTACATAAAAATTTCTTTGGAGAGTGGTGAGCTAGAGGCAGAGACAGACACATAGTACACGTTCTCCTGAAGCCACAGTTACGGTTCTCCATAGAACTTTATAATGACTGATCAGTCTAGGAGGAGAAAACAGCGGATTTCTCTGATAAGATATATTAGAGTTTCTTATTTTCACTTGTACTACTGATGAATTAAATAAAAACTAGATACAATAAGATTAATGACACCCCCATCAATAAGTTGTCATCAGACTGTGTAGTGGCCGCTGCTGTGTTTTGCAAATCGAACTCTATTCTATTCAATAGCAGCTGATCTGCAGTACACCGCACCAGCTAGTGAATGGAGTTGTGGTGGTCCAGTTCGCCCTGGAGGGTATAATAGCTAAATGGTTGGGGTGTTGGTCTCTAACCGATCTTATGTTGATGATCTATAGTAAGTAGAGTTGACTGGGCTAGTGCAACGTAGTGGTATAACAAGTGTGATGTCGTGCCAGGCCAGCAAGTCAGAAGCAGAGCCACGGACACCACCAGGTAAGCTGCGGTACTCAATCTCCTGTCCAGTGGCCACAGACCATGGTCTTGGGCGATAGAATGGGACGTGTGGATAAATTCACACCAGTTCTAAAAGTAAGAATAGTTCATAATTATAAAAGTAGTAGTAGTAGACCCCTTTAAGGTTTAAATGGGTGTAATATTAAAGGGTTATTTCAGCATCAGTGGCGTCACATCTACAGTGGGAGGAAGAGACAGGCATGTTAGATTTCAGTGTGCTCAATCGTTTTGTTCTTAAGTCCGGTTTCACACGCCCTGATTTTTCGGAAAAATCCGTACCGGAGATGTCCGTGTGCCATATCAGGAGCACACGTACCGGCGCCTGGGAATCTGTTTACCGTTAGCGCTGTTCCCAAGCGCCGGGTGCTGAAAGCTGCCCTCATCATTGTCCCCTGCTGGCTCTGTGATCAGTATGAGCAAGGGACAGTGTTGGGAGTAGTAGTAGTCTGCTCCCGAAGTGTCCATATGTAAAAATAATACTAAAATCCTTATCCTCATCTGTCCGGAGATTTCCCCCACTCAAATCTTCTGACGCTGATACAGAGGAGCCAGAGAGAATGACTCTTGCAGCGAGCGGGGCCCTGCACGGAGCGAAGCTCACTGAGTGACAGGACACCGCTCCTGAGCACAGCGCAGCTCCGGAGTTGCTCGCTGGAGCTGCTCATTCTCTGCGATTCCTTGGCGTTAGCGGTCACAGGATTACAGCGGGGGACATCTCTGGACAGGTGAGTATAAGGATTTTATTATTTTGTTCTTATTTTTACACATGGACACTGCGGGAGCAGACTACAACTCCCAACATTGTCCCTTGCTCGTGATGATTACAGTGCAAGCAAGTGACAATGATGAGGGCAGCGTTCAGCATCCGGGGAACAGCGTTGCCGGTACGTGTCACACTGAAGACACAGATGTCATCCGTGTGTGTTCAGCGTGGGACACTTTGTGGACCGTGCAGCATGTAAAAAAACGGACATGTCAGCGTGTGGAACACACGGTCCGTGGAAACACACTGACGTGTGTGCAGACCCATGGATTTGAATGGGTCTGCATGTGTAAGTGTCTCCGGTACGTGTGGAACCTGTGACCACACCTACCGGACACACTGACTTGTGAAAGAGCCCAGAGAATTAAGCTCGTGCAGAGATTTAATTTCTTCCTATGGAGATCATATTGCACGCTCATCCGACCCCAGCATGCATGTTTATGGGGAAGACAGGCGGGCTAGCTATCAATCGAGTGTGCAGCTGATCGCCTAAAGGTGGCCATACACTTTACATGAGTTCACACGAGGGTATAGAAAAAAAAATGTATGGCTTCCATTTTTATACATCGGCACTTATTAAAATGAACAATAACAAATTGTTACCTATGATGAAGAATTGCAGTGTATTCCATAAAAACCCCAATGCTAGACTGTTCATCCATATGGGATCTGATTTTCTTTTGTGCTTGAATAGGCGAGTCTCATGTGAAGTACGGCGAGGACTTGTGCATGCTGCAGATTGACTTTCCAGTGGACTTTCGTTCCATTAGAGAAAAAAGTCTCATCTGAACAGCCTTGCTAAAGAGCATTAGTTTGAGTGCTGTTGGGTTTTTTGTGTGGACGTAACCTTACTGTAAAACGGTGCAGCCGATCACAGAAAACGGTTTTAATACCAGCCGGGCACTACTGACCCCGGGGCGGCTCCCCTGACTGCTCCCTGCTCTACACTATTTATGTCGGGCGGGGAGAAGCCGGCGCGGCGCTGCCCAGAGAGCACTGCCTCCCATCCCTGGATCGTTTTAAACCCATGTTTTGTCAGAAATATGTCAGCACATGGTTCTTCTTGTTAATGAAGGAGCTTGTTGGTATGTCATGCTGTGTGGAGTCAGTAACCAGTCAGAGCCCCTAGGATTGCCCAGTGCTGCTTCACATTAAGACTTTCTTTTTACCATTGAAAGTGTAAGCTGTAATCTTCTTACTACTATGAGGTGTCTTACACTGAGGTCATGTTTCATTAGCTCTTATCTGAGCGATCCTTGCTTTGTCTATAATCAGATTACAGGATAAGCGGTGTCATTGTAATGCAGGTGACCAAATGCAACACGAGGCGGGAACAGTCAATGAACTATTAACTTCCTCCCAATATGTCGGAATTCACTGTGGTCAGGGAACAGTTAATAATACCATACCGTGCAAACAGCAGTAAACCATACCAGAGTAGACATACCATACAGTACAGAATACAATGAATAACGAATAAGTCTCTCAGGGATTATACTTGTGTCCTTCCTACAAGGTGGTACTCCCGTTCCTGAAGAGCTACTACGTTAGCTCTTCCTGCAGCAATGGCCCTAGTGGGGGATCACAGAGTCTTCCCGCTAGGCCGCAAGTCCTTCTTACAAAGTCTATCAAGGAACGTTGAGTCTCCTGTGTACCAACCGGCCCACCTGTTGTCCTAACCCAGGCCGCCCCTGTACGTTATTGCTGGAAGTGACGGCCGGCTCACTCATGTCGTCCTTCTGTAACCACAGACAGAGTTTCCTCAGGGGTCTGCGGTGCTTGACAGACCGGTTGTCTCCCGCGGACCGTCAGCGGTTGTCTCCCGCGGACCGTCAGCGGTTGTCTCCCGCGGACCGTCAGCGGTTGTCTCCCGCGGACCGTCAGCGGTTGTCTCCCGCGGACCGTCAGCGGTTGTCTCCCGCGGACCGTCAGCGGTTGTCTCCCGCGGACCGTCAGCGGTTGTCTCCCGCGGACCGTCAGCGGTTGTCTCCCGCGGACCGTCAGCGGTTGTCTCCCGCGGACCGTCAGCGGTTGTCTCCCGCGGACCAACAGATCTGGGGAGAAGAGAGCTGGGCTTCGGATCTTGACTGGCGTCGTCTGGGTACGGTATCTTAACTGCCACAGGTCTGGGATTCGGGACTTGACCTTCGTAGTCAGGGCCCGGTATCTGATTTAGTGTTGTCTGCATCCCGTCCACAAGCGGCCAGCACCCTCCGGGCACACTGTTCCTGCTGAGGCCTGTCACCCTGGCTGTAGTGTCTTCTATGGTGCTCGTCTGCACCTTACGCTCTTTTGACGCCAAAGCCCCCTGCAGTTGGGCACACAGGGCTTTTATAGCTGGGAACTCTGTCAGCCAAGGCACCTGACCTGGTCCTTCCGTTGAACTTGTTCCACCTGCAATTCTTCTGGTGCCGATTGGTTCTGCATGGTCCCCTTTAGCCAGTAGATAGCAGCCTTCCCGCACTAATGACACATTAAGCATTGGCTCTTCAGAGGTACCATCATGTCATCTTACATAATTTCTTATGGTCTTTTATTTTCCCATTTCTGCTGCTATTGTGCTCAGACTTGAGGTTACTGCAATGTGGAAATAAGCTTTTCTGATTGCTCCCATCTCTTTTCAATCGGAGGAGCCATTCATTGGAATATCTGTTTTTGTGACCAGAGGTTCTAAGTTGCTTGAGGCCCCTACTGCACCCTTGTACCTTTTATACAGAGTTTTTTTTCCCATATTTTTAGCTCATTTGTGATTGCACAGTGTGTGTGTGTGTGTGTGTGTGTGTGTGTGTGTGTGTGTGTGTGTATATACAGTACAGACCAAAAGTTTGGACACACCTTATTTAAATATTTTTCTGTCTTTTCGTTACTTTGAAAATTGTTCATTCACACTGAAGGCATCAAAACTACGAATTAACACATGTGGAATTATATACGTAACAAAAAAGTGTGAAACAACTGAAAATATGTGTTATATTCGAGGTTCTTCAAAGTAGCCACCTTTTTGCTTTGATGACTGCTTTGCACACTCTTGGCATTCTCTTGATGAGCTTCAAGAGGTAGTCACCGGAAATGGTTTTCACTTCACAGGTGTGCCCTGTCAGGTTTAATAAGTGGGATTTCTTGCCTTATAAATGGGGTTGGGACCATCAGTTGTGTTGTGCAGAAGTCTGTTGGATACACAGCTGATAGTCCTACTGAATAGACTGTAAATTTGTATTATGGCAAGAAAAAAGCAGCTAAGTAAAGAAAAACGAGTGGCCATCATTACTTTAAGAAATGAAGGTCAGTCAGTCCGAAAAATTAGGCAAACTTTGAATGTGTCCCCAAGTGCAGTTGCAAAAACCATCAAGCGCTACAAAGAAACTGGCTCACATGAGGACCGCCCCAGGAAAGGAAGACCAAGAGTCACCTCTGCTTCTGAGGATAAGTTTATCAGAGTCACCAGCCTTAGAAATCGCAGGTTAACAGCAGCTCAGATTAGAGACCAGGTCAATGCCACACAGAGTTCTAGCAGCAGACACATCTCTACAACAACTGTTAAGAGGAGACTTTGTGCAGCAGGCCTTCATGGTAAAATAGCTGCTGGGAAACCACTGCTAAGGAGAGGCAACAAGCAGAAGACTCTTGTTTGGGCTAAAGAACACAAGGAATGGACATTAGACCAGTGGAAATCTGTGCTTTGGTCTGATGAGTCCAAATTTGAGATCTTTGGTTCCAACCACCGTGTCTTTGTGTGACGCAGAAAAGGTGAACGGATGGACTCTACATGCCTGGTTCCCACCGTGAAGCATGGATGAGGAGGTGTGATGGTGTGGGGGTGCTTTGCTGGTGACACTGTTGGGGATTTATTCAAAATTGAAGGCATACTGAACCAGCATGGCTACCACAGCATCTTGCAGCGGCATGCTATTCCATCCCGTTTGCGTTTAATTGGACCATCATTTATTTTTCAACAGGACAATGACCCCAAACACACCTCCAGGCTGTGTAAGGGCTATTTGACCAAGAGGGAGAGTGATGGGGTGCTACGCCAGATGACCTGGCCTCCACAGTCACCAGACCTGAACCCAATCGAGATGGTTTGGGGTGAGCTGGACCGCAGAGTGAAGGCAAAAGGGCCAACAAGTGCTAAGCATCTCTGGGAACTCCTTCAAGATTGTTGGAAGACCATTTCCAGTGACTACCTCTTGAAGCTCATCAAGAGAATGTCAAGAGTGTGCAAAGCAGTCATCAAAGCAAAAGGTGGCTACTTTGAAGAACCTAGAATATAAGACATATTTTCAGTTGTTTCACACTTTTTTGTTAAGTATATAATTCCACATGTGTTAATTCATAGTTTTGATGCCTTCAGTGTGAATGTACAATTGTCATAGTCATGAAAATACCGAAAAATCTTTATATGAGAAGGTGTGTCCAAACTTTTGCTCTGTACTATGTGTGTGTATATGTGTATATATATATATATATATATATATATATATATATATATATATATATATATATATATATACATTTTACAATTCTGTAATAAATCAATAGTAAATACAAAAATAAGCAACTTTGTAATATACAGTATCTTATCAGAGAAATCTGCTTTTTTCTCCTGGACTGATCAGTCATTCTCTAAATTTTCTGTTTCTGGGTAAAATTTGTCATCAGTGAATACAGACTTTTCCATTACTGAGAGAGGAGATGATAGTTGGTGCTTATAAAGTTCTATGGAGAACTGTAACTGCAGTTTCAGGAGAACTTGCAGCTGAATGTCTGTGTCTGCCTCTAGCTTTTCCCCCCTTCAAAAGGAGATGACAGTTGGTGCTTTTATAAATTCTATGCCTGGGGAGGAGTTCTCCATAGAACTGTATGACAACCATCTGTCCTCTCCTATCTCAGGATACAATGAGATAAACTTTGAAGACATATTTTAGCTGAGAATTGAGAGTGAATGTTCAGTCCAGGAGGAGAAAAAAGCAGATTTCTCTGATAAGATATTTTACAAAGTTTCTTATTTTCATGTGTATTATTGATTTATGAAATAAATTAGTAGTAAATGTTGTGTCCCCCTCAATCTTCAAGTAGACACAGCAGCCATTTCCTCTAGTGGCCAAGACAGCCTTGTTCCCCCCTTTTTGCATAACTGTTAACAGTAGAAGTGAGCGGTGCCAATATCCTTTCAACCCCACATACCTGCTATGATGCCCTTTCTAATTTTTTTTAATGCACGCCAGGGAAAAGCAGTAAAGTTTGTGCTATTCCCAGGCACCGAGTTCTGACTATAACTGTCATCAGTATCGCCTGGTCTCGCTGATTGCAGGGAGACCAGCCAAGGATGATGATGGTTGTAATCAGCACCCGGCGCCTGGGAAAAGCAGTAGTATTTAATTCCGGTACGTGACACACTTTGTCTTCCTTATGCACGTGTGCGGTACGTATTGACGTGCATACTACCGGAAATAATTGATATGTCCACTTGTGGGTCACATGGACACACGGTCATGTGTGCAATCCCATAGATTTAAATGGGTCTACTCGTGTGAAAGCTGTCACCACATGTACTGGAGATACTGATGTGTGAAGGAGGCCTTAGACTGAGCCGGCTGTCAATCAACATAACGTTGGCAGTCACGCATCATCGACAGAGAAGTAACAGGCAGGGAATAAAATGGAGGATCAGACCGCTAACTGGGGATTGGCCCGCCCTCGATGCACTTGCAGCTTTATTTACATAAAAATTCAAAGTTGTTATTTTTTTATAGCGATGGAATATTTATTTCCTCCCAGGAAGGTGTGTTCCCATTTGTCTTTTACTACACTACCAGCAATGTAATCCTTTTGGGGACCATAAGACTGCTGCCAGGTTTTCTTTTATGTGGATTGTATTTTCTCCTCTCTACAAAATTAGTGAAAAGAAAAAATAAGAGTCAACCAATCCGATCCAACCCTCCTTTCTAGAAGCCTATCAGAAGCTGTAAGCTCCACCCTGGTTTGGTTGTTGGCACACGGCATATTAATTTGGGCAACTCTCACCCTATTTGGGTGTTGTTGTTTTTTAATTGTGCCCTATTTTGGTTTAAAAAAAGAGGGAATAGATCCAAATACAAACAAAAAAAGACAAAGCAGATTTTTTTTCAATTTGTGAGATTATTTTTAGGAACCCCCAACAAAGCCTCACAGAAGTGATGCATAACCAAATGACAGTCGGGTTGTATAATTTTTGATTTTGTCTAAAAATAATGTATCCATTCTATCTGAAAATAAAGTAACTATGTCCTTTATAGATACTGAAGGGTGAGCTATATAATCAAGGTTGTTTCATCATAATGTGAGTGCCATGATGAGACTTTACAAACGGTAGCAGGGTCAAGTATCAAGACAAGGATAATTGACAGGGACGGTTAGAAGCTGTTTCCAAAAAACAAAACTGAGATGATCTGGATTAAAATAAAAAAATGTTTTTTTTTTTTTTTTTTTCTTTAGTAAAGCAATCATTTGTATTCTGCTCCTCTGTATAATCGCAGCCTGCAGGATGAGAAAGCGTGCAGGTGTCTGATAAGACGTCACAAGAAGACCAGGCTGATAAAATTGTATATTTTATGAGCCGGTGTCTGGCGGATACGAGACCATGTTCTCTGGGTCAGTCTCTTCAGCTCGTAATTTTATGCGATGAGAAAAGATTGAATCTCAAAATAGATTAAGGTGTATCCATTTATGACGATGTTAGCCCATTTCTGCCATAGCATCTGCCTGCTCCGTGTGTAGAGGCTAAACCTGTTCTACCACACCATGTACATATAACATGAAGTATTCGTCATGTTACATACAATAACTACTAGAACTACCAGCAGTGAACCTTCAACATGGCTCAGTGGTTCCAATAATCTCCCCAATAAACAGATTGCCTGGGGCTTAGGTAGATGCCTTTTTGACTCCCAGTCAACTTAAATTCTCCTTGCCTGACCATGAGGACGCCAAAGAATACTCTTCAGGAAAAACACCACCAAAGTTTTCCTCTTCTGCTTCAAAAACTTTGCCGGTACGCCGGCATCTAGAAGAAGCTGTGTGCGCATAACCTAATGGTCTGAAAGGCCTTAGTAACATCTATGTATTAGAACTACTTATTCGTTCACCCATGACAGCACCACGAGAGAGGGGATCTGCCCACCAAGGACAGGAAATCTACAGGTTAAAAGGGCGGCATCTCTCTCTCTCGGCTTGGTTTCCTGTCCTTGATGGGAACCCCTGCTGGTTTACCTGATGCAAGAAAGAAAGAAGAAAGCTTCCGGTCCCAGGCCGGCCCGTCCAGGCAGGGATATCCTCTCTGCCTCTGTCGGTCTGGATTCCCTGGAGACGCCATGGTAGAGCTCAGGGGGGCTGCTCTGTGTGATTTGGGGTAGCAGCGGCGTCCCCTGCCTGGGGTCAGCCGCTCGCTCGTGGCCCAGACCGTGGGATGCAGGAGCGGTTCTTGGCCTGGAGATTGATTTCCACCCCCCCCCACCACCACCACCAGATTAGCAGCAAGATCAGCGGCTCTATCCAATGCTGCCCGACAGGCTCCGTGGCTCAAATGCTGGCCGGGAGACATACAGGCCAGATCTAGACTGTGTTCTATCCCTCGTGAAGGACAGTACCTGTTCGGTCCCACCATGGTTGATTTGTTGGACAAAGCTGGAGTCTCAAAAAAGGGGTTTCTCTCTGTATCCTTACCTACTTATAAGCAGTCTTTCAGAAAAAAGTTGTTTGTCCGCAGAAGACCAACTAAAGAACAGGACAAGTATAAAGCCCTTAGCCAGAAAGGTAGAGGTCTACTTTTTGGCTCATCTTCCCAAGGTGCATGAAAATCTGGACAATCGGGCCTCTTTTCTCCCAGCCTGGGAACGTATTACAGCAAGTGGCTGGATCCTCGGCCTGGTGAGATCAGGACTAAAATTGGAGTTCCAATCACTTCCTCATGGGAGGTTTTTGGTTAATCCCTCCGACTCTTCCCCTGTACATCGTCATCATAGCGGCACTAAATATCATATGTACCAGGCTCATGTATTGCCAAGGATCGTATGTGCATAATGTACAGTATATATTGGTAAAGTTCTGGATTCAACCATATAATGAATCTTCAATCATTATTCCAATAAAAGTTTATCCGTTTACCAGAATGGCACCAACCCTGATGCATGTTTTGGCAAAAGCCTTCTCGTCAGTTGTAATATGCGGCTGATACGCACTGCTGGGGGAGTTGGCTTCTGAGCCCGCATCGTGCATGCCAGCAAGTTTCCTGAACACCTTGGTGGAAGTGCTATGTATATAGAAAATTTTATTAAGGGGTTTAACCACTTCGCACCAGAGACTGTTTTTGCCTTCGTGACCAGGCCAATTTTTTCGAATCTGACCACTGCCAGTTTATGAAGTAATTACTCTGGAACGCTTCAACGGATCCCCCTGATTCTGAGGCTGTTTTTTCATGACATATTGTACTTCATGATAGTGGTAAAATTTCTTCGATATAACTTGTGTTTATTTGTGAAAAAATCGGAAATTTGGCGAAAATTTTGAAAATTTAGCAATTTTCAAACTTTGAATTTTCATGCCCTTAAATCAGAGAGATATGTCACACAAAATAGTTAATAAATAACATTTCCCACATGTCTACTTTACATCAGCACAATTTTGGAACCAAAATTTTTTTTTGTTAGGGAGCTATAAGGGTTAAAAGTTGACCAGCGATTTCTCATTTTTCCAACAAAATTTACAAAAACATTTTTTTAGGGACCATATCATATTTGAAGTCACTTTGAGGGGTCTTTATGACAGAAAATACCCAAAAGTGACACCATTCTAAAAACTGCACCCCTCAAGGTGCTCAAAACCACATTCAAGAACTTTATTAACCCTTCAGGTGCTTCACAGGAATTTTTGGAATGTGGAAGAAAAAAATTAACATTTAACTTTTTTCACAAAAATGTTACTTTAGACCCAATTTTTTTTATTTTCACAGTGGTAACAGGAAAAAATGGACCCCAAATTTTTTTGTGCAATTTCTCTTGAGCGTGCTGATACCCAATATGTGAGGGGAAAACCACTGTTTGGGCGCACTGCAGGGTTCGGAAGGGAAGGAGCGCCATTAGACTTTTTGAATGTAAAATTTGTCTGAATAATTAGCAGACGCCATGTTGCGTTTGGAGAGCCCCTGATGTTCCTAAACAGTGGAAACCCCCCACAAGTGACCCCATTTTGGAAACTAGACCCCTTCGGGAACATATCTAGATGTGTCGTAAGCACCTTGAACCCCAAGGTGCTTCACAGAAGTTTATAATATTGAGCTGTAAGAATAAAATTTTCACATTTTTCCCACAAAAAATGTTTTTCATTCACTAATTTTGCATTATCATAAGGGTAACAGGATAAATTGCACCATGAAATTTGTAGTACAATTTCTCCTGAGTACGCCGATACCCCATACGTGGGGGAAAACCACTGCTTTGGTGTACGGCAGGGTTCGGAAGAGAAAGGAGCGCTATGTTGGCTGGGATAGGTTGCAGACACCATGTCACATTTGAAGAGTCGCTGACATGCCGAAACAGCAGAAACCCCCACAAGTGACCCCATTTTGTAAACTACACCTCTCAAGGAATTCATCTAGGGAAGTAGTGAGTATTTTTTAATTTTTAAATTTATACCATTGGGCAGTGAAAAAAGCATAATTATATTTTTACCACAAAAAAATGTTTTACCCTCAGATTTTACATTTTCACACAGGGTAATGGGTAAAAATGGCGCCGAAATGTGTCACACAATTTCTTCTAAAAGTGGCAATACCCCATATGTGGCTGTATCGTACCGCTTAGCCATACGACGAGATCTGGGAGGGATGGAGCGCTATTTGACAATTGGAGAACAAATTATTGTAGAATAGGCATTTGGATTTGGGAGCACAAAATTTTCTGAATTTCTTTTGGGGGGCAAGGGCCATTTCGCTTTTCCAGAGCCTTTCTGCTACCAGTAACTTGGAAGTCCCTTATATTTTTAACAGATGATGGACCTGAGTGTGGAGTAGCTTTTTTGAGGACTGAGTTGAAGCTTTTATTGGGAACATTTTACGTAACATTTATCCGGCGCTCTAGGCTGAGCACTTGCATCGGGGTTTCCATCTAAATTTCCAAGTGATGTAATTCAGATGAAACCCCTGCAGGATCCATTCACTGTAATGAGACAGCAGAGTTACTCTGGACTCCGTCTGGCCTCTGTTTAGCGGTGTCCTTTTTTTCAGAAGTGCACAAAACTGTGGCCAACCGCACTTTTATGCACGCCTAAAACAAATGACACCGTGGGATCACAGGCTAGACGGCGTCCACAGTGGCCTATATCTGGCTCATTACAGGGAATCTTCCATCATGGGTTCTGGCTCAATCACGTATTTCAGAGATTTACACGGAAACTCTGGTGTAAGTGCTCAGCGCAGAGCGCAGGATAAATGTGAGCAGAGCCTTACTGCGATCTTTGGGAGACATAATAAACAAATCAGTAGCAGGTGAAGAAATGGTTTTATTTATTTTTCACGCCATTCCTCGTGCGGTATTAGTGATGAGATTACTTTATTCTTCGGGTTGGTGCGATTACAGAGATACCAGAATCATATCGGGTTTTTATGACTGACAGCTGTCACACACTAAAAGACGCTTTTTTGCAAAATCTAGTTTTTGCATCGCCATATTTTGAGAGCTATAATTTTTCCATATTTCGGCCGACAGAGTCATGTGACGGCTTGTTTTTTGCGGGACGAGTTGACATTTTATTGGTACCATTTTTGGGTACGTGACATTTTTTGATCGCTTTCTATTCCGTTTTTTGGGAGGTAAAATTAACGAAAACAAACAATTCAGGAATTGTTTTTTGAGGTTTTTTTTTTATGCCGTTCTGCGTGTGGTAAAAGTGATCAGGCAGCTTTATTCTTCTGGTCAGTACGTTTACAGCGATACTACACTTACTGTATTTTTTTTAATGTTTTGGCGCTTTTACACAATAAAACAATTTTATAGAAAAAAATATTTTTTTTGCATTGCTTTATTCTGAGCGCTATAACTTTTTTATTTTTCGGCTGATGGAGCTGTATGGCAGCTTTTTTTTTTGCGGAACAAGATGACGTTTTCAGCGGTACCAGTTTTATTTCCATTTTGCTTTTTGATCACATTTTTTTCCACTTTTTGTTTGGCGATATGATGAAAAAGCATAGTTTTTTGCTCCGTTTTTTATTTATTTTTATTACGGTGTGCACAGAAGGAGTTAATTAGTGTGACCGTTTTATAGCTCAGGTTGTTTCGGACGCGGCGATACCAAATATGTGTACTTATTTTTGCATAAATATACGGATTTATCGGTTTCATATTTTATTTATTTATTTGAATTTATTTTGTATTTTTTTTTTTTTAACAGTTTCAAAACATTTTTTTTACTTTTTTTTACAGTTTTACTTAGTCCCTGTATGGGACAATAATTTTTATTTTTCTGATCGCTGATCTCATGTAATGTAATAGACATACAGTGCCTACAAGTAGCATTCGACCACCTGCAGATTTAGCTGGTTGACACATGCGGAATTAACTTGGCATTGTGACATTTGTACTGTAGATCAGCCTGGAAGTGCGAAATGCACTGCAGCAAATTTTTTTTTTTTTTTTAAAAGTTAATTCAGAGTGTCATTTATTATTCAACCCCTCAAACCACAAGAATTCTGTTTGGTCCCCCTAAAGTATTAAGAAGTAGTTCAGGCACCAAGAATAATGAGCTTCACATGTGTGGATTAAAGATCTCTTTTGCCAGCCTTTTCTGACTATTTAAGACCCTCCCCAAACTTGTGAACAGCACTCAGACATGGTCAACATGGGAAAGACAAAGGAGCATTCCAAGGCCATCAGAGACAAGATCGTGGAGGGTCACAAGGCTGGCAAGGGGTACAAAACCCTTTCCAAGGAGTTGGGCCTACCTGTCTCCACTGTTGGGAGCATCATCCGTAAGTGGAAGGCTTATGGAACTACTGTTAGCCTTCCACGGCCTGGACAGCCTTTGAAAGTGTCCTCCCGTGCCGAGGCCAGGCTTGTCCGAAGAGTCAAGGCTAACCCAAGGACAACAAGGAAGGAGCTTCGGGAAGATCTCATGGCAGTGGGGACATTGGTTTCAGTCAATACCATAAGTAACGTACTCCACCGCAATGGTCTCCGTTCCAGACGAGCCTGTATGGTACCTTTACTTTCAAAGCGTCATGTCAAGGCTCTTCTACAGTTTGCTCATGATCACTTGGAGGACTCTGAGACAGACTGGTTCAAGGTTCTATGGTCTGATGAGACCAAGATCGAGATCTTTGGTGCCAACCACACACGTGACGTTTGGAGACTGGATGGCACTGCATACGACCCCAAGAATACCATCCCTACAGTCAAGCATGGTGGTGGCAGCATCATGCTGTGGGGCTGTTTCTCAGCCAAGGGGCCTGGCCATCTGGTCCGCATCCATGGGAAGATGGATAGCACGGCCTACCTGGAGATTTTGGCCAAGAACCTCCGCTCCTCCATCAAGGATCTTAAGATGGGTCGTAATTTCATCTTCCAACAAGACAATGACCGAAAGCACACAGCCAAGAAAACCAAGGCCTGGTTCAAGAGGGAAAAAGTCAAGGTGTTGGAGTGGCCTAGTCAGTCTCCTGACCTTAACCCAATTGAAAACTTGTGGAAGGAGCTCAAGAATAAAGTCCACATGAGACACCCAAAGAACCTAGATAACTTGGAGAAGATCTGCATGGAGGAGTGGGCCAAGATAACTCCACAGACTTGTGCCGGCCTGATCAGGTCTTATAAAAGACGATTATTAGCTGTAATTGCAAACAAGGGTTATTCCACAAAATATTAAACATAGGGGTTGTATAATAATTGACCACACTTTTATGTTTAAAATGTAATAAAATTCAACTGAGCAACATAACTTTTTGGTTTGTAAGATTTATGCTTCTGTTCATAAAACCTACTCTCGTTTGCAGTTTGAAGGCTCTAACTTATTTGCATCTTATCAAACCAGCTAAATCTGCAGGGGGTTGAATACTACTTGTAGGCACTGTATATTACATTACATGAGATCTTCACACAGTCAGTGTGTCCTGCCAGGCTTCAGCTGCAGGCTGATGCTGGCGGGACACCATATATGGCAGAGCTGGAGGCGGTCATGTGACCTCCAGCTGCCATAGCAACCCAAGGTCCTTGAAGGTATCAGGGGTCTTCGGAGAGGTAAGTATACCACCCCCTCTCCTCCTGCTGTCTTCTATATGCCGCGATCACTATAGATCGCGGCATATAGAAGACAGCAAAGGGTTAACATCACTGGAACCTGATCCAATCAGGTCCCGATGATGTTCTCTGTCAGAGCTATCGCTCTGCACCGCTCTCTTAGCACTTGCAGGACCCTGGGGGTCCTGAGCGCTGCGAGACCACCCACCGTTTTTAAACGTCCGCGCTGCACAGAGCCCAGGCAGCGCGGACGTTTATGTACAGTGGGCGGTCGGGAAGCGGTTAAGGGTGTGTCCACTTACAGAACCTTTTTTTTTTTTTTTCTCCAGTGCATCTAAAATAGAGAAAATCAATGCAAATAAGTAAAGTCTACAGTCCCAGCGCAGCCGTAGGTGTCTGATCCAACAATCACGCTCCCTCCTAAGCTTCTTCTGAATGTACAGTGAAGGAAATAAGTATTTGATCCCTTGCTGTTTTTGTAAGTTTGCCCACTGACAAAGATATGAACAGTCTATAATTTTAAGTAGGTTAATTTTAACATTGAGAGAATATCCAAAAAAAAAACAAGAAAATCACATTGTGTAAATTAGATAATTTTTTTTGCATTTTTCAGTGAGAAATAAGTATTTGATCCCCTACAAACAATTAGGAGTTCTGGCTCCTACAGACCAGTTAGATGCTCCTAATCAACTCGTTACATGCATTAAAGACAGCTGTCTTACATGGTCACCTGTATAAAAGACTCCTGTCCACAGACTCAATCAGTCTGGTCTAACCCATGTTGTAGAGGTTAGAGTCTAAGAGCTGTCTAAGGATGTCAAGGACAACATCACAGACCTGCACAAAGCTGGAATGGGCTACAAAACCATAAGTAAGACGCTGGGTGAGAAGGAGACAACTGTTGGTGCAATAGTAAGAAAATGGAAGAAATACAAAATGACTGTCAATCAACATCAACCTGGGGCACCATGCAAAATCTCACCTCCTGGGGTATCCTTGATCATGAGGAAGGTGAGAGATCAGCCTAAAACTGCACGGGGGAAAACTTGTCAATGATCTCAAGGCAGCTGGGACCACAGTCGCCAAGAAAACCATTGGTAACACATTATGCCTTAAAGGTTTAAAATCCTGCAGTGTCCGCAAGGTCTCCCTGCTCAAGAAGGCACATATGCAGACCCTTTCCGAAGTTTGCCAATAAACACCTGGATGATTCTGTGAGTTCTTGGACGAAGGTGCTGTGGTCAGATGAGACAAAAATTGAGCTCTTTGGCATTAACTCAACTCGCTGTGTTTGGAGGAAGAAGGATTAGTACAACCCTAAGAACATCGTCCCAACCGTGAAGCATTATGGGGGAAACATTATACTTTAGGGGTGCATTTCTGCAAAGGGGACAGGACGACTGCACCGTACTGAAGGGAAGATGGATGGGGTCATGTATCACGAGATTTTGGACAACAATCTCCTTCCCTCAGTAAGAGCATTGAAGATGGGTTGTGGCTGGATCTTCCAGCAAGACAATGACAAAAAACATAGAGCCAAAACAACAAAGGAGTGGATCAAAAGGAAGCACAGTAAGGTCATGGAGTGTCCTAGCCAGTCTCCAGACCTTAATCCCATAGAAGAATTATGAAGGGAGTTGAAGCTCCGAGTTGCCAAGCGACAGCCTCAAAATTTGAATGATTTAGAGATGATCTGCAAAGAGGAGTGGACCAAAATTCCTCCTGACATGTGCGCAAACCTCATCATCAACTACAAAAAACGTCTGACTGTTGTGCTTGCCAACAAGGGTTTTGCCACCAAGTATTAAGTGTTGTTTGCCAGAGGGATCAAATACTTATTTCTAACTGCAAAATGTAAATAAATGTATCTTATTTATAAAATGTGATTTTCTTGGGTTTTTTTTGTTCTTTTTTTTTTTTTTTGATATTCTATTTCTCAATGTTAAAATTAACCTACCCTTAAAATTATAGACTGTTCATGTCTTTGCCAGTGGGCAAACTTACAAAAACAGCAAGGGATCAAATACTTATTTCCCCCACTGTACACTTGGTAGAATAACAAAGTACAGCTGGATGACATTGTGACTGCCGGGTTTGTAGTTCGTATGGAACCATATAGGTTTGCATGGGAGCTGTACAAACGATAGAAGATCAGACTTGCTGCCTTTATTTTTTGTATTATGCATTGGGGCCATATAAATAGATTGTGAACGTGAAATTACACATCAAGCCAAACAGCTACAATCTTCATTAGGATGTGGACATTTAGAAAGTTAGTCTACTGACCCTCTAATATATAGTTGGGTGTGGATTTCCTTTTACTTCTTGTTTGCTTGCATCCTATTTTTTTTTATGTAGACGAGCTTCACTGTATACTTATCCCAATAATATGTCTGATATTGTGGTAAGCGGTCATCCTGCACTGCTCTGCACTTATTCAGAGAATTACCGTGATAATTCCTGATTGATACAACTATAGCGTGAATCTGGGCATACACGACCAGCACTCTGGAGGGTATAGATGCCAGTCAGTGAGCCACTGTCCCTGGCACTCTGTTATCTCCTGAAAGCCAGGAGCTGGTAATTAACAGGATAGTCTTTGCATTGTGTTTCTATGTTCTGTATGACTGGCTTATAGTAGATGCAGATCAATAGCAAAGCTGTTCTCACAAGTCATCATAAAATGAATCAGCTGAGTTAATTATTTGTATATTACGTAATCCTTTGCCCACAGACTCCTGGTATGTGTGTATGATTCATACCAGTTCACTGACACCAGTTTCTTTACTTTAATTAAAGGGAATCGGTCAGTAGGATATGCCCTTTTAAGCCGTCTATATGGTCATGTTTGCAAATGAGCCCTATTCATTTACAATAAGCTGGAGGCGGAGTCTCATACAGATCTATGTCCGGCCCATAGTCCCGAACAGCTCATTTACATAATAAGAAAAATGTGGATCTCTCTGGAATAAGACATCGGATTGCAGATATCAAGGTATCATTTTATTCAGCTTCCTATGACCGGAGTACTCGTATAGATGGCTTAGGAGGGTTGATCCTACTGACAGATGCCTTTCAAAGAAGCTTTTCTTGTCCAGTTGTAGTATAGTTACCCATACATACCACATGGGAAGCACTGTTGCTTTGCAGCACAGGGGTCCTGGGTTCAAATCCCACCATGGGCACGGAGTTTGTATGTTCTCCCCGTGTTTGTGCGGGTTTCCTCTCGAGTTCTCTGGTTTCCTCCCACACTCCAAAGACATACTGATAAGGAATGTAGATTATGAGCCCTAATGGGGACAGTGTCCATAATGTCTGTAAAGCGCTGTGGAATTATTGGCGCTATATTAGAGCGAGTAAAATAATGGCATTTAAGGCATCAATGTCTGGAAAGGTAGAGCTACCGGCTAGTCTCGAGGGCAATGCTACCTAGGCAAAAAGTGTGTAAAATACTTCTTCCCAGATCTGCTCTTTCTAGTACTACCATGTAAGTCCCTGTCTGAGCTAAGAAACATTATTTAGGCTATTTATAGGCTACTCTAGGGACATTCACTTGTCTGGAGGAGAGCATTCACACATGCCATGAAACCTGCATTTGTGCCATGATGATTACTTAACACCACCTCTGCCATCGGCCATTTTGACTCCATCTATACTTGGTGGTTGTGGTCTTTATCTCTAGTGCCTGCAAATTCCCTCCAAGAATAGTCATCTGGCCACCATGATAAATGGCACATATACTATAAGTGTTGGATTAGTTGGCCTCTTCTGCTGGGCCACTCATGGGTGATGAGAATGAGGGTCTCGCTTTCCCCTTTCCCCAGCATGTGCTGTCTCATGTGTATGGTTGTGTGTATGTAATCCATACTGTTTAATTGGGAAATGGCATGGACACATTTCTGTAGATTTTAGGAGCCAATTAAGCCACTAGTACTATTTTTTTTTTTCACCTACGATTTTGTGACAATTTACAGAACAATTTATGTGCAAAAAATATTCTCAGAAATGAGGGCATGTTGTACAATCTCAAATTTACCTATTCTATTGTGGAAAAGTCTAAGATAACAGTTGAAATCTGCAGGACATCAATAAGTATCAATGCTGCGAAGTGTGGACGTACCCTTATGGACTTTAAACCACCAGCACAAATCCTATACTCATTGGATTTTAAAAATTTAAAGGGATGTCACATGTTTGGCATCCGGCTAATCTCATTCCCATGATCCCATCTCAGTGAGCAATCGTTAAATGGTGGTTGTCCAGCTGCTCTCTCTTCAGCTCCCCCATAGACATGCACGCTTGTAAGTAAGCCACTGCCAGACGTGTCCTGGAGAACATCTCAACATCTGAACAGTTGGGAGACTCTAGTAAACATTAAATTGTCTCAGGTCTGGCTGCCTTTTAAAGGGGTTGTGACAACTTAGGATAGGTGATAACTTGCTGATACTTGGGAGGCCCTTTAATCAGGAACCACACCGATCCTGAGAATGGGATTGGTAGATCTATCTGAGATCAGCACTTGGCCATCTCTGCAATGTCTGGACAGGCCATGTGTCTCCTGACCTGCACTGACCAGCCTTTTATATGCCTATGAGGCTGTTACTTTTCAGTCAGGAGACTCGCAACTGATTTCAATTATCACGGTCTGTAGTTGGACTGTGTTTCACCGATGTCTGAATTTTGGGTTCGGTTTGGTAACATTGGTACAGATGGAGGTGTAGGGAAATGTAAAATATCCTGTAGTAGTTAATGTATCGACGGATCCTACGTCATTAAATAAGAGAGAGTCTAGATAGGTTTTCCTTTTCGCATAACAATTTTTATTTCCTGTCTCCAAAAATAACACAAACCAAATGTTGGTCATGAATTGTAATAAGATTTGTTTGCTCTGACTTTTTTTTTCCTAATTATTTCAATTCCGTGGTTACCAGCCGCGCCATGTAGATTCCTGGCAGCGTGTTTGCTTTACTTTAATTAAATTTCGCAGTGTCTTCTGCTGCTGACTGCTGGATTAAATTGCTGAAAATACAAAGAGCAGAGCCAGCATCTCATTAATGAAGGATCCCAAAGTCCTCACCATGGGGCTGCTGAGATGTCAGCCTGCTTGCAGGGTGATGCTATAATTGCACACTGCAGAAAAAAAAAGTGGGTTATGCTTAAAAACTGCAAAAAAAATAAAAATGTATTGTCATTTTTTACATGTTTATTATGTTTGTTCGGTTTCATAATTTTTGCAATAATTTATTTCATTGAAGAGAAAAAAGGCATGCTCAAACATATGTGCGCTAAAATTGACCGGGAGCCAAGCATTTGTGAGATTGGTGGGGTATATGCATTTTATCTCATGCTTCTTCTTCTGGAAACTCCTATACTTTTAGACTATATCAGATTTCTTCTAGTAAGCAAGTGCTGACAAACTATGGCCTTGGGAAAGAACGATCGCGTTAATATAATTGTTCTGACTGCATACGGCTGGGTCTACACATCTGACGTGTCACGCGACAAAATCATTTGGAGACTTGTCTGGGACCAGTTCTCACACGTTGTGACTATTTTACAGCTCTGATTTTGCTGTAAATTAAAAAAAAAACCAAGTTATGCACAGGTCTCATGTCTCCGGCAACTTGTCTATGTCAGGTGTGTCCCGTGTGACTTACAACCACTGTGGCCCTAGGTTGTAGCATGCATATTGTCAGCTGTGCAAATCCTGGTTACATAATACACCGGCAGCAAATTCATCAAGTTCATTCACGCGAACCATTGAAAGTAGGTCTTAAGGCTAGTCTGCGCAACTAAATGTGATTTTTGCTTAATTTATCATGACATTTTTTCCAGTGTAACATATTGTAAAAAACTATCTCAAGGTGACTTGTAAGATTTTTGTTAAAGCATACCACCACTGTCAACAGGAATTACCGTGCAGAACTCTGCAGTTTAATAATTTTTCTAATCACTATTAGGCTATGTGCCCACGATGCAGAAATGCTCCGGATTTTTCCTGAGCGTTTCTGCATCTCCCTGGCAGAAAAAAACGCATGCAGATTGTACATGCGGATTGTACATGCGTTTTCCTGCCAGGGACAAGCGTAAGTGAAGCGTTCTTCACATGCATTTCTGTATTAAGGTTGTCAAGCGCTTTCCAACCGATTTTAGCATCACTTGGAAAGTGCTTCACAACTTGGTCACACTATATAAATCCATGCAACCGACATGGATTTATATAGTGTGACCAAGTAATAGTTAAAAAAAAGAATAAGAATGGTAAAAAATAAAGATTATACTTACCTTCTGATGGCCCCCGGTGTCCTTATCCGATCTGTCCTGGCTTGTCGGCAGCTCGAGGTGGTCTAAAAGGACCTGCCATGACGTCATTTAGGCATGTGACGGGTCACGCGACCGCCGACGCCAGCGGACGCGTGACCCGTCACATGACTAAATGACGTTATAGCAGGTCCTTTTAGACCATCCCGAGCTGCCGGGGAGCCAGGACGGATCGGATAAGGACACTGGGGGCCATCAGAAGGCGAGTATAATGTATATTTTTTATTTTATTATTTTTTTTACAGGTACTATGGTACCCGGGTCTGGAGGAGAGTCTCCTCTTCTCCAAACCCGGGTACCATCCGCACATTGAACCGCATGATATCTGCATGTTACATATAGTGATGCAGATGTCATGCAGTCCAGTGCAAGTCAATGGTGGCGAAAACGCTGTGATTCCGCAAAATAATTGGTAGTGCTGCAGATTTTTCCGCAATGATAATCCACAGCGGAAATTTCCGCAGCATGTGCACAGCACATGCGGATTATCATTGGGGAACATGGCAGACCTCCTACCAAGCGTTTTTTAAGCGTTTCTGCAGCGGAATTGCTGCTGCGGAAATGCTTAAAAAACGCATAGTGGGCACACAGCCTTAGCGGTTTACCTGCAGCACCCCTGCCCCCCTCGCCCCTGCTTCCCGAGGTATGTGCTGCAGTAAGCGGGGCGCCTCTTGCTGCAAGGCTTCCTTCTTCAATGTGGGGAATGAGCATCGTAGCATTTTACAGCACTCATTCCCATATTGAAGTTGATAGCTATAAGAGTGAGGATCTGAACGATGAATAGTTTAGTGCAGTCCACAGCACGATCTCGATCATCAATCTTCAGGAGCACACCGTCCCTAGGCAAACAGCAAGCCGGGAGATTGGTGGGCTCCTGAAGACAGAAGATTAAAACAACCCCTTAATAAAAGGGCAGAAAGTCATTATCGAGGCTTTTCAGTAACTGAAAGGAATCCGGCCATCTTGGCTTCTGCCACGTTGCCAGGTTCATAATTCTCTGATATAGTAAAATGCCTATTAAGCAGGCATTGTGATATCAAAAGTTCTTTATTTCAGCACGACCGGACATTTTCCATCATTATTTTTTTTACCTGGTGGAAATGGCGCTGTTCTCCTGAATCTGGTGTTTTTTTGCACCTCTTGAATTCTGAGATAAGCTCCTTCTTCCGTGTATATAAATCTGGTCTTTTTAGTCAACTGGACGTAGTCCTCAACTATTCTCTATCTACGACATCTTGAGGATCACACCTCTTTGGCTAAAAAGATTTAGATTTCTGTACAAGGAAGGGAAGAGACAGCAAGAATAAAAGAAAACAACGCTAGATTCAGGAGAACAGCGGCATTTACAGCAGGAAAAAAAAAATGGCATATTTATGGCAAGTGACAGGTTTTTACCACATAGGACACCTGCTGATGACGGGGATGTTGCAGGTCCTTGCACTTCTATAAGGGCCTCACACAGGGATTTTCCAGTCAGTGTTCATCTAACCACTGGGCAGGTGATAAACGCTAAAAAGATGGGGGTCCCACCACTGATTTATCCTGGTCACATGTTTCCCTCAAGAGAGGGGCCTGATGTGACATTGAGATTCCTAATCTAGGCCTACTGCACAAAAAGGAACCATGGAGGTATTAGTGTTGCCCTTGGTAACCAGCCAAAACACCTTTCCATTCCAGGTTTGATGATCCAAATGTGAACCTTGAAGAGGCTGCGGTGCTCATCAGCTCCTTGAAACATCCAAGAGTCAGACCCCTGCCACCGATCTGATATTGACGACATATCCATTATAAATCATTGTATTCAGATCCCAGAAAACCCTTTTAATATGGTCTGAGAACTAAAACAAACTGCAAGTTTTGTTTTTTTTTTCCTATTTTTATTAATAATTTTTTTTATTTTTTTTTTAGATTACAGATCTTTCCTTGCCCAACTACCTTGCGGCATCTTCCGTCGGCCTATTCCCAACCCAGTTGTTGAATTCTTACTTGGGGACCACGTTGCGTACGATGGAGGATGTCATTGCAGAGCAAAGCGTCAGCGGATACTTTATATTCAGCTTCCAGGTAACGAACTTTCCATCGTCACACGGAGCACAAACATGTATGACAAGGTCTATTTAATGGAGTTGATCACTGTTTTCCTATATAATATGCTTTAATTTAAAAAATTACTAAAATCATTAACAAGTTGCGCTTTGCGGCAAACAGCATGGCTTTAATAAAGGGAGTCTGTGAGTCCAAATTGCCAGCATAAACAAAAGCACGGAGCCTTGTAGGAGAGACTGCCCTATAAAAATCACACCTGCAGTCTTCTAATAGCCCACGTTCAGCACAAACTGAAGTTAATATGCTAATTCAGGTGCTCGGTGCACACTTGGTGTAGCCAGGAGGCTCACGGCACCATTCCACACACTTGTTTTGCACGCCTCTGCCTCCTTCACTGGTGATGGACAGCGCTGACTTGCCTGAGCTTTCTCTGCAGACAGTGCAGGGAGGTGGCAACATGCAAAGCTAGTGGACTGAGCGGCCCACTGAGCCTCTTGGCTACACCGAGGGTGCACATAGCATTTCTGAGTTAAATTCAGTTTCTGTAGAATGGAGGCAGAATTTAAAGCTCTTTTGTACGGACCGTCACGTACAAAGCTATAGGCTATGTGCTTAGTTTATACTAGCAGTTTGGGTTCACAAACTCCCTTTTAAAGGGTTTTTACCAGCCTATAAAATTATGGCTAAATGATTGATAAATAGCAAGTTATAGAAGTTACTAATAATTATAATAGTAATTAATAATGCACCATAGAGGAGGTTATCTTGCCTTTTAAAGAACTACTCCGCTGTTTTGTTTTTTTATTTCAAAACTATTAATGCATGTTCCCTCCTTGAAGTAAAATAATTACCTGCCGCTGCCTTCTGCTTTTTCTGTTGCCGCTCTGGTCCCTCTCCACCATCTTGTTACCGCAGCTCTTGACTGACCAAAATTCACAGCTACTGGTCACATGCACTCAATGTAAGTCTATGAGAGCATCGTTCTGGCTCACCTAGACTGCTTACACTTTTAGGAATGTCCTCCTGTCCACCCAGCAGACGCTGGAGTGTTCTGGCGGGACACAACTAGCAGAAGAGGACCAGAGTGGTGCAGAAGACGGCAACTGGTCAGCATTCTACTGTAGGCAGGGAACGTACATTAGTTACATAGTTACATAGTTACATAGTTTATAAGGCCGAAAAAAGACAAGCGTCCATCCAGTTCAGCCTATTTCTTGTGCACTGCAGCTATTCCGCAGCGTTGATCCAGGGGAACGCAAAAAAAAACAAAACAAAAAAAAAAAAAAAAACATGCGGTATAGGCCAATTGACATCATTGAGGAAAAAATTCACTTTCCGACACCAATCTGGATTAATTAACTATCACTAAGCATAAGATGTAATTTTATTGTTCTCAAGAAAGGAGTCCAGGCCTCTCTTGAACTCATTAAGTGAGTTGGACATCACCACTTCCTCTCCCAGAGAGTTCCAGAGTCTCACGGCTCTGACCGTAAAGAATCCCCTTCTATGCTGGTGCAGGAACCTCCTTTCCTCCAGACGCATAGTGTGCCCCCTCGTCTTAGTCACCATCCTTGGTATAAACAGGTCATGGGAGAGATCTCTGTACTGCCCCCTGATGTATTTATACATGTTTATGAGGTCTCCCCTAAGCCTTCTCTTTTCCAACGTAAATAGGCCTAATTTTGACAACCTCTCTGGGTATTCTAGTCCCTCCATTCCCTTTATTACCTTAGTCGCCCTCCTTTGTACCCTCTCTAGCTCCAATATGTCTTTCCTGAGCACCGGAGCCCAGAACTGTGCACAATATTCTAAGTGCGGCCTTACCAGCGCTTTATACAGAGGAAGAACAATGTTCTCATCATATGCCCCTATTCCTCTTCTGATGCATGCCATGACTCTATTTGCCTTCGCAGCTGCTGCCTGACACTGGGCACTCCAATTTAATTTGCTATTAACCAAGACGCCCAGGTCCTTCTCCATGTCAGATTTCCCCAACGTTTTCCCATTTAATATGTATGGGTGACTGCTGTTTTTCTTTCCCATGTGCATGACCTTACATTTATCGGCATTGAACCCCATTTGCCATTTTTTGGCCCAACTCCCCAATTTATCTAAATCCTCCTGTAGCTGTGCCCTATCCTCATCTGTGTTAACTACTTTACAAAGTTTAGTATCATCTGCAAATATTGCTATTTTACTATGCAACCCTTCCACTAGATCATTAATAAATATATTAAATAATATAGGGCCCAAGACAGACCCTTGAGGCACCCCGCTAGTAACCCTGACACACCCTGAGCTTACTCCATTGATAACCACCCTCTGCTTTCTATCACTCAGCCAGCTATTTACCCACTTGCACACATTATCCCCCAGACCAAGCATTCTCATTTTATATACCAACCTTTTGTGTGGCACGGTATCAAACGCTTTGGAGAAGTCAAGGTATACAACATCCACTGACTCTCCCCGGTCCAGCTGTGAGCTCACCTCCTCGTAGAAGGCGATCAGGTTTGTTTGGCAGGAGCGATCCCTCATGAATCCATGTTGATATGGAGTTAGACAGTTATTATCATTAAGATATTCTACAATAGCATCTCTAAGAAATCCTTCAAACAATTTACCCACAACAGACGTTAAGCTGACTGGTCTATAGTTCCCAGGGTCACTTTTAGACCCCTTTTTGAATATTGGTACCACATTTGCTTGGCGCCAGTCTAGTGGGACAGTCCCTGTCCATAAAGAGTGCTTGAATATAAGATACAGCGGTCTGTCTATCACATTACTTAATTCTTTTAGTACCCGGGGGTGTATGCCATCTGGGCCTGGTGACTTGTCTATTTTGATATTATTTAGGCGTTTCTGAACTTCCTCCTGGGTTAGGTGGGTGATATTTAGCGGAGGGTTTACTTTATCACTTTGCATTTCCTCCGATAAATTGTTTTCTTTTGTGAAAACAGTGGAGAAGAAGCTATTGAGTAGGTTTGCTTTACCCTCATCGCCCTCTATGATTTTACCCAGGTTATTTTTCAATGGGCCAACTCCATCAGTTTTAATCCTTTTACTGTTTATATAGTTAAAGAACAGTTTGGGATTCGTTTTACTTTCTTTGGCAATTAGTCTCTCTGTCTCCTCTTTTGCTATTCTTATTTGTTTCTTACAGATTTTGTTTTTTTCCCTATAAGATATTAGCGCTTCCTCGTTGCCTTCTTGTTTAAGTTTACCGAAAGCCCTTTTTTTGTTTTTCATTGCCCTCTTGACTTCCTTATTTAGCCACATTGGCTTCCTCCTATTCCTAGCCCTTTTATTCCCATAAGGTATGTACCTTCTACAGTGACTATGTAGGACTGTTTTGAAAATTTCCCATTTTCTATCCGTGCTCCTATTACTGAAGATACTATCCCAAAAATGAAAGCCAATCTTGTCAAAGGGAAAGAAGCAGATTATACCGACGAGGATGGGATTCGAACCCATGCATGCAGAGCACAATGGATTAGCAGTCCATCACCTTAACCACTCAGCCACCTTGTCTATGCCTCTCGAGGAGTGAAATACAAAAAAAACATCGGAGTTATGCTTTAAAAGAAGCAGTGCCATTCGCCATGTTTTTATTACCTACATCGCGCTCTTTGTGCTGAAGTATGCTGAAAAAGTGAAGACAGAAGCAGCTTATAACCGATTCTGTCTTCCCAGGGTCAACTATGGACCCGACCCGCTGCTAGATTGAAGTAGCGTTAGCGCTGTGTCGTTGAAAGACGTCACTGCAGATATGGGAACATACCAGAAAACATGACCTAGCGCAGATCTTTTTTGAAAAGACCCTTTTCTCACTGCAGCTGTAATCTGATACCTCAGTGAGCTGCCAATAGATTTGAGCTGTATTTCAGAGTGCATAAGGAGTTCAGGAGGCAGAGGGAAGAGAAGTGGCTCATAAGTGAAGAAAGAAGCTGATTTCTCAGATAAGGCATATTATAAAGTTTCTTATATTTGCTTTTACTATTGATTTATGCAAAGTTGGTTGACAATTATTTATTTTTATTCTCTCCTTCATCCACAGATTGTTATAAGCATAGCTCTTATGTTTTATGTCGTACACCGGGCCCAAGTTGAACTGAATGCAGCTATCATGGCTTGTGAAATGGAGCTGAAGTCGTCTCTGAAAGGCAGTCAGCTCAATGGTGCCAGCTCTGTTTTCTGCAGCAAAAGAACCTTGTTATCCATGGGTGGGATCAACATCGTATGATTTCCGCTCAAGTCGTGTAGCCTTCATTATTGCCAATATTCCAGTGACTTTCCATTTGTGTGTGGAAGACTTGGGCTCCGCCAGAAGTTTCCAAATGAACCTTAAGCGGTTTCCTTTGCCAGGATGCCCATCAGGATCTCCATGTTGGCAGCGTCCTTTGATCTTCACATCTTGTGTGTGTGCCATGGCATATGCAATGCACTTTTCCTGCACAGCTCTTAAGAACAATTTGTCATGGCATATTTATTTATTAGTGCTCACGGCTATTTCATACAAAATGAAGAAGAAAACTTGTATAAAATGCTAAATTATGTTTGTGATTTCATGTTTTCTTTTGCATTTATAGTATTGTTAGAAAATCACCGCACCTAAAATACAGGTGAAGTCGTAGAAAACAAAAATAGATACAGAAATCTGTATCTAAAAGTCCCAGTCAAGTTAAAGGGAAGGGGCATCTCAGAAGTATTATTTTATATTGTTCCAGTTCATCTTAAATGAAAAATGAAGCAACTTTTTGCAAATCTGCTTAGTTAAAAAAAGAAATTGAAACTATTTTGTGCTGTAATACAAATCTATGTGTCTCCATGGAAACAGACTACAAAGAAACCTTGTAGTCTGATCATATCGGCACTTTCCCTTTCGAAGTAGAGCTGGATGAATGGCAGGATAAGGAGTTTGTTTGTACTCTTTTACCTTGGTGACACATTAGTTTGCATAGTTGCTGTAGACTCAAAAGGAAAATGTCTTATTTGCAACTTTGCATCATTTTTTGTTTGTTTTTGATGCATTTGGACAATACAAAAAATGTTAAAGGGGTTGTCCGGGAAAAATAAAACACTGCCTAGTGGACTGGCTGGAGATAGATAAATATCTATCTATCTAACTCTGTCAAGATGAGAAGCGGTGATGTCCTCATTCCACCAGACGCCTGACCGCTGCAGCCTGATTGGCCAGATGATGATGCGCTGCTCCGTCACCTGACCGCTGCAGCCAATCACCAACTGATGGAACTGTGACCTCACTGCTTCCTCTCTCTGCATAGACCATGGAGCGACCTGCGCTGGGTCTAGGTTGGTATTGGTAGGTGAATATGAATTAATTTTATCTTTATTTTGCCCAGACAACCCCTTTTTAGATGGACCTTCTTTTACTGTCTAAGGACAAAAATATATTGACCACGGTAGATGCTTGGTCAGCTACATGTAGTTTTGGGGACCTTTTACATGTTTTTGAATGTTTTAGGTGACTTTCATAGAAAAATATTTCTGTATTAGACTTACTAGCTCTTTAATAATTGCCTGGATAGTGTTTAATAACTACAGGACCATTTTTATTGTCCGAGAGAAACAATTCTGAAGTTGCCCCCCCTACAAAGTGCTCTTAAACCAGTTGTATTTTGTTACCTTTTTGAGTTCCTTAGACACAACTGGAGTTTTTGTTTGTTGCGGGTTAAAGCCATGTTGATGTAAGGGCTAGATCTACTGACAGTCATCGTTTTCCTACTAGAGACGGTAGTGCTTACATACAAAGTGTCCAGCCAATAAACACGCTAAAGATTGTGCCAGCTGATGGCATTACTTGTGTGGGCATGAAAACAACCTATTGTCGGCAGCACATCCCCCCCGTGTAACTAGAAAAGTGCTGCTGACAATAATGGCAAGAACAAACAATCGTGCGAGCGCCGAACAACTAGAATATACAATATATTTTCAGCTGCGGGCAGAAATTTGTGAAAGGAACGTAATGTGTCCTCAGAAAATTAGCTAATATTTTAAATCAGGTTTTTATGTTAAACATATATTTGTAAAAAAAATTATAAGGTTTTTAATTTTCCATATCCTTAAGGAAAAAAAAAAACAACAAATCCTGCAACTTTTTTTTTTTCACGCTCCACTAAGCCTTTTGATGGATTCACGCATTCTGTTCTATGCATAAGAGTTTTCAGCAGTTTCATTATCATTACAGACAGGTGTGTAATAAAGTATAATACCACTACACACAATAGGTGATGGTCACAGCTCACCTCCTCCCACTCCCTTCCCAATGACCTTTGCCTAAATAAGAGCATGCCCAAAAAAAAAAATACTTCTGAGAGCTGGTCCATAGCACAGGAAGTATGAGTCTAGTAGTCGGCTTAGTGGCAAGTGTGAAAATTGCAAGATGTCTGTTTTTTTTTTTTTTTTTTTGTAAATTTACATAATGATAAGGAAAAAAAACCTTAAAACCTGATTAAAATCATGTCTTTTTCTGTGAGACCTTCCCTTTCAGGCTTATACACACACTGCTGTGTGTCCGTATGGAGTTATTACTCCTCTTGAAAAGTCCATATTTATTTTAGGGCGCGATTAAACTTAAAGTAGTTCTGGCCCTCTTGACTATTTTTTAGACTTGACGTCTTCTCATTGTGTTGGACTTTCTGATACGTAAGACTCTACACAATTCACTTATACTATATGGTACATGGCAATATGTATGTATTGTAAAAATCATTTTTTATTCTATTTTTGTAGATGTAGTTGTAAGGGTATTGCTTACTTACTCATATGGTACATCGACAATACATGTCTAGAAATTTATGGGGATGGCGAGATCTCTAGATTTTTAAATGCTGGACTGTCTGCAGCACGGACTATTGAGTGGCCTTCAAATTTTTATGCTTATTTATTTTTATTTCCACTTGTAATATAAGCTTTAAGATGGTATATGTATAGCCATTGCTTGGATTTTTTTGTATTTGAAGCTTGCATTTGTTGCTCACACACAGTGGCGGTAGAAGTTATCGACAAGCATTTATTTTAATTTTTTTTTAGGTTGTAAAAATTGACTTTTTTTTCACAAAATGACCGCCTTTATTGTGTGCAGTGCACAAGTGCTCTGACTTGTACATTGCTGTACGGTGTCTGGTCCACTTGCTTTTGCACATTTATTCCATTTTGAAGGTAAGACGCGTGATAAATTTGTTTTTCGAGATGGTAAAACTGACCCCCTTTTTTACTCAGGACTTTTGAAATGTGAATTTTCATCTGAGTTATTGCAGTTCAGCTATGGAATAATAAACTACGATTTAACAGATGTGTTGAGTGAATCTGTGAAAATCTTTTTTTTTTTTTTTTTTCTGGAACAGAAAAATAAATCTACTTAGATATATTCACAGCTTTGAAAAATTCAATCTGCCTTCTTCTATGCAACTAGTCTGGAATCTTTTATAATAGGTTTTTAAGGAATCTTTAAGTTAATTTCATAGCTGATCTGGTGCTAAGATGCATTACATAGTTACATAGGTTGAAAAAAGACCAGGTCCAATCTTTCTCCACCAATTGTACATTTTGTCCCTTAATTATCTATAAAGACACCCCAAAAGAGGGTTGGGGTGTCTTTATTTCCAATAAGGGACTTTACTGTGTGTGTGTTTGGTATCACTATGCATGGTGTCTCTTCAGAGAGGAAGAGTACTAGAACTCTAGTGCATCCTATTGGAAGTAGCAATCCTAAAAGTCAATATCGACCCTCTAACGAGCCTTGTCACATGACTTAGGATAAAAGCCAAACCAGAATCTCAATTTGCAGACACTGTGTATCGGGGTACTGCCCCTCGTCAGTGCAAAGTGTGAGATCTGGTTTGGCTGGGTGAGAGGTTTCTAACTGGGATCCAAGGGGTATTGTTTCTCCTTGCGGAGAGTGACAGGTCAAGCCTGACATGCCGAGGTTAGGAGACTTTTAACCGGTTCCCGACCGCCCACTGTAGATAAACGTCCGCGCTGCCTGGGCTCTGTGCAGCGCCGACGTTTAAAAACGGTGGGTGGTCTCGCAGTGCTCAGGACCCCCAGGGTCCTGCAAGCACTGCGATTCCGGTGCAGAGCGTTAGCTCTGACAGGGTACATCATCGGGACCTGATTAGATCAGGTCCCAGTGATGTTAACCCTTTGTTGTCTTCTATATGCTGCGATCTATAGTGATCGCGGCATATAGGAGACAGCAGGAAGAGAGGGGGTCATCTTACTTACCTCCGAAGACCTCCGTTTCGTTTGAGGACCTGGGGTTGCTATGGCAGCTGGAGGTCACATGACCGACTCCAGCTCTGCCATATATGGTGTCCTTCCTGTCTGGCTTCAGCCTGTATGTAGCTGATGCCAGACAGGAAACTGACAAACAGTCAGTGAAGATCTCATGTAATGTAATATATGTCTATTACATTACATGAGATCAGTGATCAGAAAAATAAAAATTAATGTCCCATACAGGGACTAAGTAAAAATGTAAAAAAAAAGGTTTTAAACTATTAAAAAAAAAAATCACAAAATAAATAAAAATAAATAAATAAAATATTAAACCAATAAATCCGTATATTATTACAAAACCAAAAAAAGTACACATATTTGGTATCGCCGCGTCCGAAACAACCCGAGCTATAAAACTGTCACACTAATTAACTCCTTCTGTGCACACCGTAATAAAAATAAATAAAAAACGGAGCAAAAAAATATGCTTTTTCATCATATCGCCAAACAAAAAGTGGAAAAAAAATGCGATCAAAAAGCAGAATAGAAATAAAAATGGTACCACTGAAAGCTTCATCTTGTTCCGCAAAAAAAAGCCGCCATACAGCTCCATCAGCCGAAAAATAAAAAAGTTATAGCGCTCAGAATAAAGCAATGCAAAAAAAATATTTTTTTTTCTATAAAATTGTTTTATTGTGTAAAAGCGCCAAAACATAAAAAAATACAGTAAGTGTAGTATCGCTGTAAACGTACTGACCCGAAGAATAACACTGCCTGATCACTTTTACCACACGCAGAACGGCATAAAAAAAAACTCAAAAAACAATTCATGAAGTGTTTGTTTTTGTTAACTTTACCTCCCAAAAAACGGAATAGAAAGCGATCAAAAAAATGTCACGTACCCAAAAATGGTTCCAATAAAAATGTCAACTCGTCCCGCAAAAAAAAAGCCGTCACATGACTCTATCGGCCGAAATATGGAAAAATTATAGCTCTCAAAATGTGGGGATGCAAAAACTAGATTTTGCAAAAAAAAGCGTATTTTAGTGTGTGACAGCTGTCAATCATAAAAACCCGATATAAATCTGGTATCTCTGTAATCGCACCGACCCGAAGAATAAAGTAATCTAATCAGTTATATCACACTAGGAACGGCATAAAAAATAAATAAAACAAATATTATTCACCTGCTACTGATTTGTTTATTATGTCTCCCAAAGATCCCAGTAAGGCTCTGCTCACATTTATCCTGTGCTCTGCGCTGAGCACTTACACCAGAGTTTCCGTGTAAATCTCTGAAATACGTGATTCAGACGGAACCCATGATGGAAGATTCCCTGTAATGAGGCAGATATAGGCCACTGTGGACGCCGTCTAGCCTGGGATCCCACGGTGTCATTTGTTTTAGGCGTGCATAAAAGTGCGGTTGGCCACAGTTTTGTGCACTTCTGAAAAAAAGGACACCACTAAACAGAGGCCAGACGGAGTCCAGAGTAACTCTGCTGCCTCATTACAGTGAATGGATCCCGCAGGGGTTTCATCTGAATTACATCACTTGGAAATTTAGATGGAAACCCCGATATAATTGCTCAGCCTAGAGCGCCGGATAAATGTTACGTAAAATGTTCCCAATAAAAGCTTCAACTCAGTCCTCAAAAAAAGCAAGTCCCCACTCAGGTCCATCATCTGTTAAAAATATAAGGGACTTCCAAGTTACTGGTAGCAGAAAGGCTCTGGAAAAGCAAAATTGTCCTTGCCCCCCAAAAGAAATTCAGAAAATTTTGTGCTCCCAAATCCAAATGCCTATTCTACAATAATTAGTTCTCTAATTGTCAAATAGCGCTCCTTCCCCCCCAGATCTCGCCGTATGGCTGAGCGGTACGATACAGCCACATATGGGGTATTGACACTTTTAGAAGAAATTGTGTGACACATTTCGGCACCATTTTTACCCATTACCCTGTGTGAAAATGTAAAATCTGAGGGTAAAACATTTTTTTGTGGTAAGAATATAATTATGCTTTTTTCACTGCCCAATGGTATAAATTTAAAAATTAAAAAATACTCACTACTTCCCTAGATGAATTCCTTGAGAGGTGTAGTTTACAAAATGGGGTCACTTGTGGGGGTTTCTGCTGTTTCGGCATGTCAGCGACTCTTCAAATGTGACATGGTGTCTGCTGCCTATCCCAGCCAACATAGCGCTTCTTTCTCTTCCGAACCCTGCCGTACACCAAAGCAGTGGTTTTTCCCCACATATGGGGTATCGGCGTACTCAGGAGAAATTGTACAACAAATTTCATGGCGCAATTTATCCTGTTACCCTTATGATAATGCAAAATTAGGGAATGAAAAACATTTTTTATGGGAAAAATGTGAAAATGTTATTTTTACGGCTCAATATTATAAACTTCTGTGAAGCAGCTGGGGGTGCAAGGTGCTCACCACACATCTAGATAAGTTCCCTAAGGGGTATAGTTTCCAAAATGGTGGCACTTGTGGGGGGTTACGACTGTTTAGGCACATTAGGGGCTCCCCAAATGTGACATGGCGTCCGCTAATTATTCAAACAAATTTTACATTCAAAAAGTCAAATGGCGCTCCTTCCCTTCCGAGCCCTGCCATGTGCCCAAACAGTAATTTGCCTCCACATATGGGGTATCAGCGTGTTCAGGAGAAATTGCATAACAAATTTCATGGTGCAATTTATCCTATTACCCTTATGATAATGCAAAATTAAGGGATGAAAAACGGTTTTGTGGGATAAATGTGAAAATTTTATTTTTACAGCTCAATATTATAAACTTCTGTGAAGCACCTTGGGGTTCAAGGTGCTCACCACACATCTAGATAAGTTCCATAAGGGGTCTAGTTTCCAAAATGGTGTCACTTGTGGGGGGTTTCCACTGTTTAGGCTCATCAGGAGCTCTCCAAACGCAACATGGCGTCTGCTAATTATTCAGACAAATTTTACATTCAAAAAGTCTAATGGCGCTCCTTCCCTTCCGAACCCTGCCGTGCGCCCAAACAGTGGTTTTCCCTCACATATGGGGTATCAGCACGCTCAAGAGAAATTGCACAAAAAAATTTGGGGTCCATTTTTTCATGTTACCCCTGTGAAAATAAAAAAAAATTGGGCCTAAAGTAACATTTTTGTGAAAAAAGTTAAATGTTAATTTTTTTCTTCCACATTCCAAAAATTCCTGTGAAGCACCTGAAGGGTTAATAAAGTTCTTGAATGTGGTTTTGAGCACCTTGAGGGGTGCAGTTTTTAGAATGGTGTCACTTTTGGGTATTTTCTGTCATAAAGACCCCTCAAAGTGACTTCAAATATGATGTGGTCCCTAAAAAAATGTTTTTGTAAATTTTGTTGGAGAAATGAGAAATCGCTGGTCAACTTTTAACCCTTATAGCTCCCTAACAAAAAAAAAATTTTGGTTCCAAAATTGTGCTGATGTAAAGTAGACATGTGGGAAATGTTATTTATTAACTATTTTGTGTGGCATATCTCTCTGATTTAAGGGCATGAAAATTCAAAGTTTGAAAATTGCAAAATTTTCACCAAATTTCTGATTTTTTCACAAATAAACGCAAGTGATATCGAAGAAATTTTACCACTATCATGAAGTACAATATGTCACGAAAAAACAATCTCAGAATCAGGGGAATCCGTTGAAGCGTTCCAGAGTAATTACTTCATAAAGTGACAGTGGTCAGAATTGAAAAAATTGGCCTGGTCACGAAGGCAAAAACAGGCTCTGGCGCGAAGTGGTTGCTGCAATGCTCCTCTGGGAAACATGCAAATTGTCTCTTCAGAGAGGAAGAAGACTAGAACTGTAGTGCCACCTATAGGAAGTAGCTATCCTAAAAGTCAATATCGACTCTCCAGTGTGCACATGTGCGGGACGTTTTACGGCATGTGCAGCTGATAAAAACCGGACATGTCAGCGTGCTTTGCTCACGGACACACGGTCTGTGGAAACACACTGATGTGTGCAGACGCATTGATTTGAATGGGTCTACGTGTGGAAGTGTGTCCAGTACTTGTAAAAACTCACCACACTGACGTGTGAATTAGGCCCTAGACGGACATACTGTATGCTGCTTCTACAAAGAGAACACTGCTTTTAGTCTTACTGTGCACACGGCATCTTTTACATGCCAGCACAGACACAGAATTTTCCCAAGCGAAGCTGCTTCAGAAAAACATTGGTGGTTGTTTTCCTGAACCTGTTTCCCTTGTGGGTTTCACTCTATACTATCCTTAAAATGAGCAGGTCACTTTGAATTGTTTTAAGGTTTCCGAACCCTGAAGCTGCTGGGGATCAGCTTCAGAGTAGCTCACAAAAAAGGACAAAAATTCAAAAAACATCACAGAAAAGAAACCAACCTTACCAACACCAGGTGAGATTACCAATGCACTAGCAGGATGCAGCAGAAGACCCCCATGATAAAAGCGCACAGGTGCAAAATAGTCAAACGGCCACTCACAAACCTACCAATTCATGGAGGGGGGTGGCTGCCTAGTATTAAAAATGCACACAGATGAGGCTTGCATAGGACACCAGTCACACAGATATGTGTGATGCACAGTGTCTGGCTTACAGCCTATTGATGACGCCTATACTATTAGATTGGGCGGGCTGCCTAGAACTATATAAGTGCATCCCACATGACAGACGCCCCAATTCGCCCAATAAACACTAAATGGCCTGGCTGCACCCTGTAAAAAATGGAAAAATGTGCAATAGAAAGATGAAAAATAATGTATAAATACAATACATGATGTATTGGTCGATATTTTGACAAAAATACGCAATCTCACAACCCACGTCAAGGGTCACTTACGAGTCACTACACCAAGATTAAAAACGACTCACAGAAAAGGACATAAATTCAAAAAGCATCACAGAAAAGCCATCAGTCTTACCAATGCCAGGTCAGATTACCAATGCACCAGCAGGATGCAGCAGACCCCCATGAAAAAGGCGGGGGCTGCACAGGTGCAAAATACTGCTTCAGACTAGTCACCCAAGACGCATAGTCCTTGGCTGGCCTTTCAAAGTATGTTTTCTCTGAAACATTGGAAAGCTGTATGAAGGGACAGAAGTGCACAAAAATAGTGTCCGATAAGATGAAAAAGGAAAGTGGCATTAGCACTCACCTAGAAATGTTGTGTACAGGCACAACATCGATTAAAGAGTGAATAAACGCTGTTGCAGCCCCGTGGCTGGAAGAAAAACTTCTTCCATATTTGTGTTAGCCAGAATGAAGGGTGTCATGTTAGGTGGGTTATGCTGCGGGAGTAAAAGAGCCTTGACGTTCCAAATAAAAAAAAAATTATTAATTCCAATTTGTTTCGTTGCCGGACCAGTGTCTTTCTCAAGTTAAAAAAAAATGGCGAAACGCGTTGGAATTAATAGAACATTATTTGAATTGCTAATGCTAGTTCTCTGAAACATTAGGGTCGTTGGGGAGGGGCGCTGGTAAGTACACCCACTGGACCTGCTGCGGATAGGAGCAGTAACCAAAACTGCGGTGAAAGAGAGCTATGAATATTAAAGAATCTGCGCTTGTCCTACTGGGGCTAAGGTGATAGCCGATTAATTGGAGGAGATTTGTGTGATTGAACAAGATACCGTTTATTAAAAATAAATAAAAATCACAGACTCAAGGAGTGAGGACTTGAACCATATATTGTGGGTGATGATGCTGGATTGGCGCGAGCTGATGTGATGGTCAGTGTTACACGCATGCCGCTAGGTTCAGATACGGGCGAGACAGGTTACATGAATTCTTTGGAATCCTGGGGGAACCGTTACTCAGGGCGACCATAGACCATGTGCTGCAGCTTCTCTCAGGCACACTGGGGTGTTGACCCTCATACACAAACACGTAGGTTGTTTCACTTGCTGACCAGACACACTTGACAAGAGTCCTCATAAATGGTAGAACAGTAGCATTTAATAAGAAGCCGCACAGCCAGTGCAAGTTAAGTCTTATGAGCAACAGGCTCCAGTGACAAACAGTACAGTTTCCTTAGCAGCACAGCAGTTCACAGTTTCCCAGTAGTACAGGACAGCACAGTTCTAATGCAAAGGCACATTAATGAACACAGCATTCTTTACAGCACAGTGAGATGGAGGAGGGGGGGAGGGTTTGCTGAGGGATATGATCCCTGTGACACCATTTCTTCCAGTCCTTATCTTTCTGCCTGACAATACTCAGGAACTCTACCTGACCTGTGCTTAGCTTCACTCCTGACTTGAGTCCTTTTCACTTGCAGGGGAGCTTCTGTGAGATACAGAACACACACACCACCTTTCTCTTCGGCTCCAGCCAGATAGTAAATAACTTCCCCACAATCCCCCTGGGGCTCTGCTAAAACACTCCCCTTCTCCTGTGACTGTGTTAACCTATCTAGTTGCTGGATGCTTCTGGAGCACAACACTTCCTGTCTCATGTGCTTGTATTACTTCTAATGGTTGCTGAATGCTTTTAAAGCAACAGCACTACTTCTGCATGTCACATCAGTTCAGAGGTGGAAGGTCCCCTAGAGAGAGAAAGGAATAGTAATTAGGGGTACCAGTTTAACTGCGTATAGCAAGTACTTCTTAGATGCCGAGTAGGTGCTTGGTACCCGGGATAGTCCAAAGTCGGCGTGGGTGGATGACACATCCACTTCCGGAGGGTTGGGAATGAGTTTGGTTTTGTTATGCTTGAAACAGGACTCGGGTTTAAGAAGTGATAGGACCTAGTAAATGACAATGCTTGACTAGGAGTATAAGAGGTTTACCTGTGGTGTCAAGGACGTCCAACAGAGAGGCATGAAGCTAATTAGGGTGGTGAGTCTTTTTAACAGGTTGAGATCTCAGCTGAGAGTTTATGCCTAAGACTTTTATAGGCAGCTGCAATTCACCATTGAGTGGGTTACATAGAAGCAGTGAAAGGCCCCAACCTACTACACAGACATGGTATCAAAACAAAGCTCAGTGTAGATGCACGTGTTTGTCAGGTGGATTCCGCTTGAAAAAGAGCTGCAAAAAAGCCACAAAAAAATGAACATAATGCACAGCAATGTTTAATCAACATTGCTGTGCATGTGTTTAGTGGTTTGTTACCTCTTTTAACTGCTTCAGTGTATTGAAACCGTAAAGAGTCTAAAAGAAGTGAAACGCTCATTCTTTGCTGAAGTTACTAACCACTATTGTGTAAAATGAAGAGAAAAGACTCCAGCAGCGGGGTGACCACAGAAAAGTATGGCAAAGCCACCAGTGAAACTGTTTCAGGAAAAAGAACGCCGGCATTTTCCTGAAGCATCTTTGCCTGGAAAAACTTGGCCAGATGTTGTGCGCACATACCCTTAAGGGGGTTTTCGGAAACACTGCTAATGATTCATACGCTGTCACGATTCCCCTGTATTCCCAGCGAGCGGTCCAGTGATGATCACAGATATGTGATTTTCATAATTGTGGTCAAATGTCAACTAGATTTTTATCCGCTTCTCTCAATTTTCTACTGATAGAAGCAGCTGAGACTCCAGTTGGCACGTGACCGCAACTATGAACACTTGTGGTCACTATGCTGGGAATAGCGGGGAATCGTGACAGTGAGTGTACAGCGCGCTATCGCGACTCAGCAGTCTGCAGTGACAAAGGGACTACAGAAGCCTGTCTACACAGCCCGGAAAACCTCTGTCCTAAAGAAAAAAAAGGATATTCCTAGAGTAAAGGTTTTCACACATAATTATGTGGGCTACATAATATCTGTACCTCTAAATACCTTTTTTGTGTTGTTGGTTTTTTTCAAACCAACTCACCCATATACACGAACTCCACAATGGAAAAAGGTCTTAGTATAGGATGTGTCAGAGAAATATCCTGTATATAACATCTGATATCTGTGCATAGTACAGCACATAAATTATATAGGATAATATATGACTGGTATATGATATACTGACTACAGACACCTGTTTTGATATACAGGATAATATATGACTGTTTTATACTATACTATGAGTACAGACATCAGATATTACATGAGTCACGTAATATGCTGTATATAACATCTGATATCTGCACATATTATACCACATTCAGTATACAGGTAATATATCACCGGTGTATTATATATTGTGACTACAGACATCAGATGTTACGCCAGCCCTTATTATCCTGTATATAACATCTCAGGCTCGCAGAGAGTGTGACTGTGACCAGGCCATGGAGTCAGGGGGCCGCCGACGCCTGTCCTCTCTGCAGCTAATGTGAGCCCACAGATGCACATTCTGATCAAATGTGTTGGGGCGCAGAAAAGCACCAGCTCCCTGCACTGCAATAGCTATAGTGGCCCCCGGCCTATCATAGACCGGCAGCTGACGTCGGCGGGACTGACATGGGTGGTGCATGATGTTACTGCCATATGACGTTATTGCAGGATGGGGGACGTTATTACAGGACAAGGGATGTTATTGCAGGACGGGGGACACTATTGCAGGATGGGCGATGTTATTGCAGGACGGGGGACGTTATTGTAGGACAGGAGACATTATTGTAGGACAGGGGACACTATTGCAGGACGGGAGACGTTATTGCAGGACCAGGGACGTTATTACAGGACAAGGGATGTTATTGCAGGACGGGGGACGCTATTGCAGGATGGGCGACGTTATTGCAGGACGGGGGACGCTATTGCAGGACGGGAGACGTTATTGTAGGACAGGGGACACTATTGCAGGACGGGAGACGTTATTGCAGGACCGGGGACATTATTACAGGACAAGAGATGTTATTGCAGTACGGGGGACGCTATTACAGGACAAGGGATGTTATTGCAGGACGGGGGACGTTATTCGAGGATGGGGGACGTTATTACAGGAGGAGGGATGTTATTGCAGGACGGGGGACATTATTGGAGGATGGGGGACCTTATTACAGGAGAAGGGATGTTATTGCAGAACGGAGGACGTTATTACAGGACGGGGGACGTTATTGCAGGACGGGGGATGTCATTGCAGGCAAGGGACATTATTGTAGGAAGGGGGATATTATTGCAGGATGGGGGGACGTTATTACAGGACAAGGGATATTATTGCAGGACAAGGGATGTTATTGCAGGACGGGGGATGTTATTGCAGGACGGGGGACGTTATTACAGGACACGGGATGTTATTGCAGGACGGGGGATGTTATTGCAGGACGGGGGATGTTATTACAGGACAAGGGATGTTATTGCAGAACGGGGGACGCTATTACAGTAAGGGGGATGTTATTGCAGGACGGGGGACATTATTGCAGGACAGGGGACATTATTGCAGGACAAAGGATGTTATTGCAGGACGGGAGACATTATTGCAGGACGGGGGACATTATTGCAGGACGGGGTATGTTGCAGGATGGGGGATGTTACTGCAGGACGGGGGTCGTTATTACAGGACGGGGGATATTATTGCAGGAAGGGGGACATTATTGCAGGACGGAGGATGTTATTGCAGGACGGGGGATGTTATTACAGGACAAGGGATGTTATTGCACGACGGAGATGTTATTGCAGGATGGGGGACATTATTGCAGGACGGGGGACGTTACTGCAGGACGGGGGTCGTTATTACAGGACGGGGGATGTTATTGCAGGAGGGGGGACATTATTGCAGGACGGAAGATGTTATTGCAGGACGGGGGACGTTATTACAGGACAAGGGACGTTATTGCAGGACGGGGATGTTATTGCAGGATGGGGACGTAATTGAAGGACGGGGAACGTTATTACAGGGGCCCATAGATATGACCAACATATTGGTGGGGGCCTCAGTCCAAATTTTGCAGTGGGGCCTGTAGGACTCTAGTTATACCTCTGACCATCTGATGTCTGTGCAGACGGTACAGCACAGCCAATATAGAGATTAGTATATGCTATACTGTGGCTACAGACATCAGATGACATGTAACAATATTATGTGTGTTACACTGTGCACAGATATATAATATGCACTGACTGATCCTCGGCCTACAGGACCTTACATGCTATAATATATGGTCCTGTGTATAATATGGGTGCATCTCACTAGATTAGAATATCATCGAAAAAATTAATTTATTTCAGTTCTTCAATACAAAAAGTGAAACTCATATATTATTTATAGTCATTACAAACAGAGTGATCTATTTCAAGTGTTTATTTCTGTTAATGTTGATGATTATGGCTTACAGCCAATGAAAACACAAAAGCCATTATCTCAGTAAATTAGAATACTTTATAACAACAGCTTGAAAAATGATTTTAAAATCTGAAATGTTGGCCTACTGAAATGTATGTTCAGTAAATGCACTCAATACTTGGTCGGGCTCCTTTTGCATCAATTACTGAATCAATGCGGCGTGGCATGGAGGCGATCAGCCTGTGCACTGCTGAGGTGTTATGGAAGCCCAGGTTGCTTTGATAGCAGCCTTCAGCTCGTCTGCATTGTTGGGTCTGGTGTCTCTCATCTTCCTCTTGACAATACCCCATAGATTCTCTATGGGGTTAAGGTCAGGTGAGTTTGCTGGCCAATCAAGCACAGTGATACTGTTGTTTGTAAACCAGGTATTGGTACTTTTGGCCGTGTGGACAGGTGCCAAGTCCTGCTGGACAATGACATTTCCATCTTCAAAAAGCTTGTCGGCACAGGGAAGCATGAAGTGACCTAAAATTTCCTGGTAGATGGCTGCGCTGACTTTGGTCTTGATAAAACACAGTGGACCTACACCAGCAGATGACATGGCTCCCCAAACCATCACTGATTGTGGAAACTTCACACTAGACCTCAAGCAGCTTGGATTGTGGCCTCTCCACTCTTCCTCCAGACTCTGGGACCTTGATTTCCAAATGAAAATTGGAACTCTGGGACCTTGTGGAGTATGTCAATGACTGCCTTCTGGACATCTGTCAAGTCAGCAGTTTTGCCAATGATTGTGGAACCTACTGAAACAGACTAAGAGACTTTATTAAACTCTTAGGAAGCCTTTGCAGATGTTTTTTGTTAATTATTTTAATTTACTGAGATAATGACTTTTGCGTTTTCATTGGCTGTAAGCCATAATCATCAACATTAACAGAAATAAACACTTGAAATAGATCACTCTGTTTGTAATGACTCTATATAATATATGAGTTTCAGTTTTTGTATTGAAGAACTGAAATAAATTAACTTTTTGATGATATTCTAATTTAGTGAGATGCACCTATATATGGTGTCCTGAGGATCAGTCAGTGCAGGGTGCTGTATACGCGGCCTGAAGTCTCTATCTGACTCTCACTGAGTTATCGTTGCAGACTGACCTTCCATACAGATCAGGTGACGCTGGAGCCGATGACCCCACTGACCTGATCTGTGTGAGGATTCAGGTTGCAGCAATAAATCAGCCTGAGCCACAGACAGAGCGACTGCAAATAGTGCTATGAATATTGTCCTGTCACCTCCTGCTTCGGCCCCATGCTGACCTCCATCTTGTTCCCCAGCTCCTCTCCGTCTCCACTCTCCAGCCAGAAGAAATTGAAGCAGCCCGGCACTGTTTAGGTAAGTTCAGCAGACACTGCTCACAATGTGAGCGTGTCTGCAATGCTGGGCTGGCCGGGACTTGTACGCATTCTGCATGTACAGTGTCGGTACCCGACTTCTACAGCATCAGGCAGCCAGCGGCCTGAAACTGCTGCTGGAAGACCGGCTTGGGGGGCATCTTCCTTCCTGCCCCCCCCCCCCGGCCCAGCCCACCCCACCCCACCCCTGGTGGTGGGACTGTGGAAGGTTCGAGGGATGGAGGCGGAGCTGGAGTGGAGCCTAAGTGGAGTCTCAAGGGGACCCGAAAATGTTTCCAGTATGGGGCCCCGAAATTCCTGGTGGCGGCCCTGGATACATTACACTGAGCCCTGTATGTAGATACGTGTAGTGTATCATGTGCTGTGAATAATCCCAGTGTGTGATACACTCTGCATATCTAACCCCAATTTATGATACAACAAGCAGCACTAACAGAATCAGCGCTGCCAGCCGTCCTCGGTGACACTGTACTTGTCAGCATCACTGGCAGTCACCATCAAAATGGCTCCATACTGCAACAGGATAAGAAAGGATGAAGTTTAGGATCGCAAACACCCAGAAGAGCAGGGGAAGAGTGACGTCACACACGTGAGCAGATCCAGCCCACATTTACTGCAGTCCCCTAATGTGAGCTAGCTGAACACTAGGCTTTCATGGCAAATTTCAGCAGCTGCTCCACCTAGTGTTTAAAAGTGGAAATACCAAATGATTTTAAATTATTTTTCATATTTTACTTCATTAAAAACAAATGATAATATTTTTAAAAAATCAAAACATTAATACTATACATTTTTTCAATTGTTGCAAAAAATTTTTTTGATGGCCCCTTCCCTTTAACCCCTTTAAAGCCCAAGACGAACTAATACGTATCTGCGCCCTGGGACTTAAGAGCCTGATACGTATTAGTACATCTTGGCGATCGCGCCCGCACACAGGCTGTGCGGGTGCGATCGCCGCCGGGTGTCAGCTGATTGTCACAGTTGACATCCAGTGCTATGTGCTGGGAGTGGTCCCGCACCGCTCCCGGCACATTAACCCCCGCAATTCTGCGATCGAAGTCGATCGCAGTATTGCGGGGGCAAGAGGAGGTGATCGGGATACTCACCTCTCCTGCCGGCGTCCAGCGATGTCTGCCGCGGCTTCCCGGATGTTGCCATGTCGACCCAATGTCGTCATGACAACATCCGGGTCACCAGACCCGGAAGATATTTTGGTTATGTGCAGTGCATGACCAAAGTATCTTCTGCATCTGCAGCCCTGACAGCCTGTATAGCACAGGGATGGTGCTCCATCCCTATGCTATACAGGCGATCAGAATATAAAAAAAAAGTGAAAGTCCCATAGTGGGACAAAGAATAAAAGTAAAAAAAAGTGTTTAAAAATAAAAAATAAATAAACAAAAATTGTAAAAATATTTTAAAAAATGAAAAAAATAATCCACAAAAATAAAAATATAATGTACCCATCAATAAATATTATTATGAAAAAAAACAAACAATAAAAGTACCAAAATTTGGTATCGCCGCATCCAGAACGACCTGACCTATAAAACTGTCCCACTAGTTAACCCCTTTAGTGAACACGGTAAAAAAACGAAATAAAAAACGAAGCAAAAAATAATGCTTTATCATCATACCGCCAAACACAAAATGGAATAACACGCGATCAAAAAGACAAATATAAATAAAAATGGTAGCACTGAAAACGTCATCTTGTCCCGCAAAAACCAAGCCGCCATACAGCTCCATCAGCCGAAAATTAAAAAAGTTATAGCTATCAGAATAAAGCTATGCTAAAAAATATTTTTTCTATAAAATAGCTTTTATTGTGTAAAAGCACCAAAACATAGAAAAACTATATAAATGCTGTAAACGTACTGACCCGAAATATAAAGCTACCTTATCAATTTTACCACACGCGGAATAGCATAAAAAATTTAAAAAAAAAAACAATTCCTGAATTGTTAGTTATTGTTTATTCTGCCTCCCAAAAATCGGAATAGAAAGCGATCAAAAAATGTCACGTGCCTGAAAATGACACCAATAAAAACGTCAACTCATCCTGCTAAAAACAAGCAGTCACATAACTGTCGACCAAAATATGGAAAAATTATAGCTCTCAAAATATGACGATGCAAAAACTAGATTTTACAAAAAAAATGCGTCTTTTAGTGTGTGACAGCTGTCAATCATAAAAACCCAATATGATTCTGGTATCTCTGTAATCGCACCGACCCGAACAATAAAGTTGTCTGATCACTTATAACGCACGAGGAATGGTGTAAAAAATAAACTCTAGGGTTAGGGTTAGTGTTGTGCTAGGGTTAGGGTTAGGGTCGGGCTAGGGTTAGGGTTAGAGTTGGGCTAGAGTTAGGGTTGGGCTAGGGTAAGGGTTGGGGTTAGGGTTGGGCTAGGGTTAGGGTTGGGGTTGGGGTTGGGCTATGGTTAGGGTTGGGCTAGGGTTAGGGTTAAGATTGGGGTTAGGATTGGGGTTAGGATTGGGGTTAGGGTTGGGCTAGGGTTGGGCTACTAGGGTTACGGTTGGGTTAGGGTTACGGTTGGGCTAGGGTTGGGTTGGGCTAGGGTTAGGGTTGGGGTCAGGGTTGGGCTAGGGTTAGGGTTGGGCTAGGGTTGGGGTTAGGGTTGGGCTAGGGTTAGGGTTGGGGTTGGGGTTGGGCTATGGTTAGGGTTGGGCTAGGGTTAGGGTTAGGATTGGGGTTAGGATTGGGGTTAGGATTGGGGTTAGTGTTGGGCTAGGGTTGGGCGGCTAGGGTTAGGGTTACGGTTGGGTTAGGGTTAAGGTTGGGCTAGGTTTAGGGTTGGGCTAGGGTTAGGGTTGGGATTTTTTTCAAAAGTAAAAAAAAAAAAGATGACGATATGGCGACTAATGTTGAGTGCAAGTGCTCGCTACTTGAGTTTGCATCGGGTGCTCGGGTATGCACTGATTATCGCGGGTGCTCAAGTGACATGCTCGAGTCTCTGCCCCATATGCTTCGCGGCCAAAAAAACCTCGCTGGGATTGCCTGCCATGCACGAGCGATCCCCCCTTTTTTTTTTGAGGGGTGTCTAATAACCGTGAAACATGCGGGTGGGGACTCGAGCATGTCACTCGAGCTCGCGCGATTCATGGTGCATACCTGAGTACCCAATGCAAACTCAAATAGCGGCCACTTGCGCTCAAGACTAATTTCAACTTATTCAATATGATGACCTAATGTTATCAAATTCTGTGTCATACTTCTGGGCTCAAAATGTTCACTATACCCTTTGATAAAATCATTGAGGGGTGTAGTTTCCAAAATGGGGTCACTTGTGGGGGGTTTCCACTATTTAGGCACATCAGGGGCTCTCCAAATGTAACATGGCGTCCGCTCTCGATTCCAGCCAATTTTACGTTCAAAAAGTCACACAGTGCTCCTTCCCTTCTGAACTCTGCCGTGCGCCCAAACACTGTATCTTCCCAACATATGGGGTATTGGCGTACTCAGGAGAAATTGCAGAAAAGTTTTTTTGGGTCGATTTTCTCCTCTTACCCTTGTGAAAATAAAAAAATTGGGGCTAAAACATAATTTTTGTGGAAAAAGTTAGATTTTTTTATTTTCACGGATCCATGTTGTAAACTTCTGTAAAGCACTTGGGGGTTCAGGGTGCTCACCACACATCAAGATAAGTTCCCTGAGGGGTCTAGTTTCCAAAATGGTGTCACTTGTGGGGGGTTTCCACTGTTTAGGCACATCAGGGGCACATCCACTAATTATTCAAGCAAATTTTACATTCAAAAAGTCAAATGGTGCTCCTTCCCTTCCGAACCCTGCCGTATGCCCAAGCAGTGGTTTTTCCCCACATATGGGGTATCTGCTTACTCAGGAGAAATTGCACAACAAACTGAATGGTGAAATTTTTCCTGTTACCCTTATGAAAATGCAAAATTGGGGGCTGAAAAACATTTTTCTGGGAAAAATGTGAAAATTTTATTTTTACGGCTCAATGTTATAAACGTCTGTGAAGCACCTGGGGGTACAAGTTGCTCACCACACATCTAGATTAGTTCCCTGAGGGGTCTAGTTTCCAAAATGGTGTCACTTGTGGGGGGGTTTCCACCGTTTAGGCACATCAGGGGCTCTCCAAACGCAACATGGCGTGCACTAATTATTCAAGCAGATTTTACATTCAAAAAGTCAAATGGCGATGTGACATTCCTAAGACAAGGAAACTATATATATGTATGTGGTAACACATTTGACATGTTTACTTGGATATGTTTTTCTTGATGTACAATACATACCAAAAGTTTGGACACACCTTCTCATTTAAAGATTTTTCTGTATTTTCATGACTATGAAAATTGTACATTCACACTGAAGGCATCAAAACTATGAATTAACACATGTGGAATTATATACTTAACAAAAAAGTGTGAAACAACTGAAAATATGTCTTATATTCTAGGTTCTTCAAAGTAGCCACCTTTAGCTTTGATGACTGCTTTGCACACTCTTGGCATTCTCTTGATGAGCTTCAAGAGGTAGTCACCGGAATGGGAAATGGGAAATTTTATTTATTAACTATTTTGTGTGACATAGCTCTCTGATTTAAGAACATAAAAATTAAAATTTTGAAAATTGCAAAATTTTCAAAATTTTCGCCAAATTTAAATTTTTTCACAAGTAAACACAATTGATATCGAAGAAATTTTACCACAATCATAATGTACAATATGTCACGAAAAAACAATCTCAGAATCAGTGGGATCCGTTGAAGCAATAGTAAGTTTGGAAGGCGCTACCGGCTAATCACTAGCAAAGCAGCGAATTAGTGGACAGGGAACCACCGGTGTCCAGGTAAAAGTCAGGTTAATGTAATAGGTGTAAATTCGCGCTAGTGGTAGTGGGTTGGGAGAAAGGAAGCCAGAGGTAGATAATTTAAAAATATTTATTGAGAAGATATAAAAAGCAAATAAAATAAAAGATATAAAATGTATGAGGGTGAGGACAAGGATATAAAAAGGTGATAGGTATCACTCAGATTAATGGACCAATAGCTTTAGAGTGCACCAAGCTAATTATATGAGGAGATGGAACATCAATAAAGTAATAAATACAAATTAAAAATAGATAAGAGATCTTCCTTCTCAGATGTGACGGGTAGATAGGATCGGCTGGGCCTGTTTATAGGTAGGGACTCTCGTAATGCCTATAGCAAGAGAAGGGGAGAGGGAGTATTATTATAGTGGGTGGGGTCCCACTAGGTAAATGGTTATGAAATTAAAAAATTATAGTTATAGGATGAAGAACTGTAAAAATACCTGCTATAGATGTGGCATTCAGCAGGTAGTAGAGGGTACGCAAGGTATCCAGTGGGGTTGTTGATGGAAGTGGATCTAGGAGGGACAATAAAGGAGATGTAAAAATAGAGGAATAATGGATGATGCCCGATTATTTGGTTGATCTAGTGGGTGTACCTGTGAAGGAGGAGTGAGGGGTAGGATTCAAAGTATAGTTACAGATGGGACGATCCTCCTAGGGTGATGACGCCAGTAGAATGGAAATGGTTCTAGATCGTACTGAAAGGAAAATATTAAGAATATGTATAGCGATAGTAAGCTATTGCTTGGGAAAAAATAGAGTGGGTACCTGTAATGCTGGAGAAACGGTGGGGGGTGTCCAAAGAATCTCCCAGAGAGAATTCAGGGAAAGTAAAATTAGACTTGTGAATATAGTCCCCTTAGGTGGGTTCAATAGCTGGTTAAGACTGCACCAGGAGGCTCTGGATGGGCCAGTCAGGTCAAAGTTTAGTAGACTACCATATAGCAGGAGGCTCTGGTTCTAAAAATAAGTAAGCGATCAATGAGTGTATAGTGGTGTCAGTCTTGGCGAAGTGGCCAAGTTAAACACAGTGGATGCTTTATCTGGAGGTATACGGTTATAATTACCTGCCCGGTTGCTGGTATAGGATTAAGCGACTGGTCTGAGTGATGTCTCAAGTAGGTAGTAATTTCTGAGACTGTTAGCCTGAGATATGTGAGGTACGGGGCTACAGCTGCATCAGGAGGCTCTGACTGAGCTAGAGGTGGTCAGCGTCTGGCGGACTAAATGAGATCAGTAAAAAGGTTAAATAGAGCTGGCACGTTGGTCATTAGTCGGTATAGTAAGGTTGGAGTACCTAGAAGAGGGTATGGATGGCAGCAGGATGGTGCAGTAGGAGGCTGCAGTTGGTAGTGCTTATCCCAATTGCTAGGGGGTAGAGTGGAACTGCAGGTGCTTCTGGGAGGAGAAGAATTGTCGTCACTGTAAGACTATGGTGTGCGGTGCGGTGGGGCCGTGGCCCGAATCTACTTACAGTAAGTTGTCCCGCGATGTCAGGTGGTGTCAGTGATCCGGGGCGAATGCGGAGTCCCGGCCGGTGACTGCCGCGTGTTCGCTGTTCCGGGTAGCGGGAAGGAGAGGGGAGAAGAGAGGGAAGGGGCGCGCTCCAGGAGAAAGCGCGCTAGAGAGAAGCGACGTGACGAACGGTCACGTGGTACGCAAAGTACTGATGTTACGGAGGCCTGGCTGGTGCCTCTTTTGCTGGGTTAAAGTGCAATCCTACGCGTTTCGACAGCTACGGCTGTCTTCATCAGGTATGATCCGTTGAAGCGTTCCAGAGTAATTACCTCATAAAGTGACAGTGGTCAGAATTGTAAAAATTGGCCCGGTCATTAACGTGCAAACCACCTTGGGTTGTAAAGGGGTTAAGTAAGGGCCACCTTATTCAAATACGCAGACTCAAAAACATGCAGATCATGGATGCTGAGTCTGGCGGTTTTCTTAGAATCTACTGGACCAACTGGTAAATTCTTTGACATGTGGTAATACAATTTATGCCAAAAACAGTGATTAATCTGGTTAGTGATATTGGGCTGCATATACTACTGTAGGCAGCGGGGAGCCGACTGTCAATGTATAAAACTGAAGGCAATCTGTGTACCACCACACATGACCCTTTGAGAAAACAAAATCACAGGGAACTCACACTTGGGCCACCTGCCAAGTGAAGTCCAGCAGCAGTATCAGTCGTTTATACTTGGCAATGTCTAGAATTTGAATAAAAAAGGTCTGATTGTTTCCCAGAAACGTCACCAGTCCTCTCTACTGGCTGTTTCCAGTCCCCTACACTTCAGCCCATAAACTGGAATGGAATGAATCTGTAGTACCAGATACTGCCCATGGAGAAGGGTGACGGTGGAAATAAGACTTTGACTACACGTCAACATGTATTGCACAGCCAAAAACATTTGTGCAACTTGTGTATCTTAACTATTTTAGAGCATTGCAAAAACCTGCCCAATTGCAGAAATGTCACATGTAAGTCACAGTTGCATGGGACTTGCTTCTGTGTATGGCAAGGGAGTCGTGTGCGACTTGTGACCAGTAGCAGAAAATCCAAATATTTGCGACTGTATGATTGCAGGTGGCATAGGACATCACTACATGCAATGTTACCGTCTAGTCCCAGCCTAAGGCCAAGTTCAGACAAGCATATGAAAAATTGTACAATTTTCATCCATATTGTCATCTATGTGTCTGGCTTTTGAAATCCATATTTATACATCAACAGTTTAAAATACACACAATCAAATACAGCTTCTTAGTTTGTAAAAATTGGATGCTTCACTGATGATCTGTATGGGGTCTGATATTTTTTGCGCACCCATAAACTTGGATAGGCAAGTGTCATCCGACGTACAGAAGAAAATAGTGCATGTTGCGATTTCTTTTTACCTGAACACTCGGTCATTGTGAAAGAACTGTCATCTGATCTGCCCTGTTCCATAACATTGGTCAATGTGCTACGGGGTTTTAACTCAGATGACACATGTATGTAAAATACGCTCATCTGAATGAGTCCTAAAGGATGCAGGAAGCAAGTACAAGTGCAGCGATTGAAGGAACCGCCATGCCTTTCTTTAAACATACGTTTTAGAAATGCGCTGGAGTAAGGGGATTATGGATTTTGCAATGTGAACTTTGTATTTGCAATAAAAATGTTTTACTTGGTCTTTGCTAATGCTGGCGCTCATTTCCCAACACCCGTAGATAATCAGTGTCCAGTGCTGTCACCTGATGTGTAGTGTAATGACCAGATAATATGAGGGTTAGGCATTTGCTTCTTGATCCTGAGATGTGGACTCTGAATCTCTGACTAATAATGGAACTATTGAATCATTTCGTGTGGAAGTTGTCTGGTTTATTTCTGCTCGTTATCAGCTTGTCCTGTATTTACTTGACAACCAATTAGTATTTGTACAGATATAAACCTGCTGAATGACCATGTCTCATCTCCAGACACCTGAACTTTGCTTCCTAGTGATTGCTACCCGTGGTTCCCATAACTTGATTTATAGAATCCTACAGGTGATAAATTTATATTTTACATATCATATTAATGGGGTTATCCACTATTAGGACTACTTCTTAAATGCTATATTCCCCAATGTAAAATAAAGATACCTTATTCTCACCTATCTTACCGGCGCCGTTCCAACGATTCTGGCCCTGGGTCTCCTGAGAATCCAATGACATTGTTATGCTATGTGAGCCCTGCAGCCAATCAGCAGCTGCTCATAGGCTGCAGAGCTCACTCTTCCTCCGGACATCCAAGGTTTATCCAAATGAAATTAACCCATTGCCAACTGATTGGCTGCAGGACTCACATGGCATAACAATGGCGCCGACATTGCTGGAATGTGGAGTAAATTATTCTGTGGAGTGATGAATCATGTGATGATGGACAAGTCTGGGTTTGGCGAATGCCAGGAGAATATTACCTGTCTGACGGCATTGAGCCAACTGTAAAGTTTGGTGGAGGAGGGATATTCTTTCAGTGGTGGGCCTAGACCCCTTAGTTCCTGTGAAAGAAAGAAAAGAAAATCTTAATGCTTCTGCATGCCAAATTGTCTCTTCAGAAAGGAAGAGGACCTGAGCTCTAGTGCCAACTATTGGAAGAAGCAATCCTAAAAGTCAAAATCGACCCTTTAACAAACCTTGCCACAAATCTTAGGATAAAAGCCAACGTGGCAAGGCTCATTTAATGGTTAATATTGACTCTTAAGACTGTTACTTCCAATAGGTGGTGCTAGAGTTCAAGTCCTGTGAAGAGACAATTTACATTTTTAATTTCTTAGAGGAGCATGACATGGCCTATAAGTCTCCTTACACTGGCTTGATGCTTTCCACAAGGAGAGACATTACCCCTTAAATCAGCATACGAGACATTTTGTACAATTGTAGTTTCCAATTTTGTGGAGGGCTCATTTCTGTTCTCCATACAACCCACATATTGAATGTCAGAGATTTTGCAAGTTATGAGATAAACTATATACTGTAAGATGAATTACAATTAATAAAGTTTTTTATTGGATATATTTTTGTGATGGCAAAGGATGTAAAGGTGGCAGTATTCTCCATATGCCTACAACAAACGCAAAGATTATGGTCACATTTACAAAAACTTAAAAATATTCTTTTTATAACATGTCAGTTCTTCAGGCATTTCTGCTAGAAAAAAATTCTCCAAATTTGACTTGTGAAACAACTCAAGTAGAAAAAAGAAGACCCCATGCATAAAGAACACACACAAAAAAAAGTTTTTGAATCTTTTCTTTGATATGGATTTTTCAGCATGTTAAATCCACATAAAAAAAAAATTCCGTGTGAACATATCCTTACTCTGATACTAATGCTGAAAATGGTAAAGATGTCTTGGAGCAGTGTGTGGGTAGCAGCTGCATGATGAACGTGTTCTCACGACTCTCAGTAAGTGCATAGGGCTGACTGCATCGTGCCTGTGTACACAAAGGCTGTAATTTCACAGTACTCATGGTGAAGACACTGCCCAAACACAGCTCCAAGCTTCCTCCACTATCCTCATCTGCATGTATAAAATCGCTTAGATTCTCACCCAGGCTCTTCCTGATTGCCCTGGTGCATTGGCAATTGGGGTAATGGGGACTAGGGTTGATGTCAGCTGTGATTTGTCAAAAATCACAGCTGGTGTCAAGTTCTGGTGTTAGTAATGAAGAGGTGTCTATCAAGGCACCACCATTACTAACCCCGTAATAAAAAAAAAAACACACAAACATAGAAAAATATTTTATTTTGAAAAAAAACACTCCCCTACACTTTCCCCAGTTCACCACTTTAACAAAAAAAACTTTCAGGTCTGCGATAGTCCTGGGAATCCGACAAAGTCCAAAAATGGAAACCTTAAAAACATAAAAAGAGAGAAAAAAACAAAACACTGTCCCACGTTCACTAATTTATTAGAAAAAATGTTCTCACGCAGATCTGACGCAGTCCAGCGTTCCCCGAATCCGGCCCCGGCAACTCTGAATAGCTGTAATGTTTCTGCTATTCACATTCGACCGCTACTGACGTCACCACTCATCAGAATCACCGGCCCACACTGCGCTCCGCGAGACCCGGTGGCTTTAAACAGTGGTAACATCAGTAACTATACCCATTCAATGAGGTGAATGGAGTTCATTAGTTAGGAACTCCACTCACGTAATTGATGGCATCGTGAGGCACTGAGCTGTGCAAGCATGCACAACTCAGTGTCTCTGCTGCCTGACAGGTTGAGCACTGGCATCATGCCAGCGTTCAGTCTGACAAGCAAATGTAGCAGAGCTGGACATGCTGCAGGACAAATGGATTAATATCAGCATGTCGGAGAGATGAGAAACATGGTTGTTTATTTTTTTAAACTCTTTTACATGGGACAAGGGCATCAGGAGGATTATCTGCACGACGGGTGCAGGTGAGTGTTATGTTGCTTTTTTATTTTATTTTTATTGCAGGTGACAAGGGCTTCAATGGAGTGGGTGTTATGGTAAGTATATGGCTTTTGGTTAAATTTAGATTTATTAAAGGAGTCTGTTTGGTTATTTCAAATAAATTATTTTATTCTGGGTGTTGGTGTTTTATTTCACTATTTAACAATGGGGTTTGTAATGGGGGCATCTTTTGACACCTCTCCATTACTAACCCCTGGGCTTGATGTCAGCTGCCAATACAAAGCTGACATAAACCCCAATCCTATTACCCCACTTGCCACCACACCACGGCAAGTGGGAAGAGCAGAGGTGCCCTGGCTCATCTTATGGATGTTCCATTTCTGGGGCAACTGAGAGCTGATGTTTGTAATCTGGGAGGGGGCCAATATCCATGGCCCCTTCCTAGGCTATTAATATCAGCTCCCAGCTGTCTGCCTAGCCTTTTCTGGAAAAATAGAGCAGAAAAACTTGCCACTCTTTGAAAATAAGTTCCTTTTATTTGCATTCCTGTAGTGTTAGATTTCAACTATCCAGACATTTGTTGGGAATCTCTCTCAAGTAAAACTAACAGGTCAAGCAAATTCTTATCCTCTCTTGCTGACAACTTTATCTTCCAAAAGGTAGGGGAGAAAACAAGGGGATCTGCTACTTTGGATCTAATCCTTATAAACAGGGAGGAAATGGTTGAGGAGGTAAAGGTGGCTGGGACCCTAGGAGGCAGCGATCATGCTATTATAGAATTTTGGATAACTAGAGGAGGAAGACATGTGAAGACTCAAACTTCAAGGTCAGATTTTAGAAAGGCAGATTTTAAGAGACTCAGAAAGAGAATAGGAGGGATCCAATGGCCTGATGTCCTTAAGGACAAAAATGTCCAGGAAGGATGGGAAATTTTTAAAAATGAGATTCTCAAAGCACAATCGTTAACAATCCCGAAAAGTAGGAAGAATGGGAAGCATTTAAGGAAACCAGGATGGATGAACACAGAACTTAAACACATGCTAAAAAGAAAGAAAGAAATGTTTATTAAATGGAAAGAGGGAGGCATATCTAAAGAAGATTATAATGCAGTCTGCAGATCCTGCAGGGCACGTATCAAGTTAGCTAAAGCTGACAATGAATTAAGGCTTGCAAGAGATGTCAAAAGCAATAAAAAAGGATTTTGGGGGTATGTCAAAAGTAAAAGAAAAGTCAAAGATGCTATAGGATTTTTACAGGATGAAAATGGAGCAATGGTAAGAGAGGATGTTGAGAAGGCCAAACTTTTTAATTCCTATTTTGCATCTGTTTTCTCTCAGAAAGAAAATGTAACATCAACTGATCTTCACTGTCCTTTTAAAGGAATAGAGGAATCCAAGTTATCTGTAAACAGAAAGATTGTGAGGGAATATTTAGCTAACATAAATGAGTTCAAGTCTCCAGGTCCAGATGAATTACACCCCAGAGTACTGAAGGAGATCGTAGAAGAAATTTTAGAACCACTCTCCATAATCTTTGAAAATTCTTGGAGAACAGGAGAAGTCCCAGAAGACTGGAGAAGAGCAAATGTTGTTCCTATCTTCAAAAAGGGGAAGAAGGTGGACCCAGGGAACTATAGGTCGGTGAGTCTGACTTCTATACCAGGAAAGATCTTTGAACAAATTATTAAACAACATGTATGTAAGTACATGGATAAGAATGAAGTGATTAACCAGAGTCAGCATGGGTTTGTAACTAACAAGTCATGTCAGACTAACTTAATTTCCTTCTATGACAGAATCACTGACTGGGTGGATCAGGGGAATGCTGTAGATATAGTATATCTTGACTTCAGCAAAGCATTTGACAAAGTATCTCACACCATCCTTATTGAAAAAATGACCAAGTATGCAATGGACCAGGCAACTGTTAGGTGGATTCATAACTGGCTTAGTGATCGGACTCAAAGGGTGGTTGTAAATGGCTTCACATCCAGCTGGATGAATGTCTCAAGTGGGGTACCACAGGGCTCCGTCCTGGGACCTGTATTGTTCAACATCTTTATCAATGATTTAGATGAAGGAATTGAGGGTAAACTGATTAAATTTGCTGATGACACAAAGCTAGGAGGGATAGCTAATACTAGAGAAGAGAGAGAGAGGATTCAAAAAGGCCTAAATAAACTGGAGCAGTGGGCAGCCACCAACAGAATGGTTTTTAACAGGGAAAAATGCAAAGTACTACATCTGGGCAATAAAAATGAAAAAAGCATATACAGAATGGGAGGAATAGAGCTAAGCAACAGTACATGTGAAAAAGACTTAGGTATACTAATAGATCATAGACTGAACATGAGTCAACAGTGTGATGCAGCAGCAAAAAAGGCAAATACAATTCTGGGATGTATTAACAGAAGCATACAGTCTAGATCACGTGAAGTCATTATCGGTCTTTACTCCTCTTTGGTCAGACCTCATCTGGAATACTGTGTACAGTTTTGGGCACCACATTTTAAAAAAGACATAGACAAACTGGAGCAAGTTCAGAGAAGAGCGACCAGAATGGTGACTGATCTGCAAACCATGTCCTATGAGGAACGGTTGCAGGATTTGGGAATGTTTAGCTTGCAAAAAAGAAGACTGAGAGGAGACTTAATAGCTGTCTACAAATATGTCAAGGGCTGTCACATTGTAGAAGGATCATCTTTATTCTCATTTGCACAAGGAAAGACTAGAAGCAATGGGATGAAACTAAATGGGAGGAGACACAGATTAGATATTAGAAAAAACTTTTTGACAGTTAGGGTGATTAATGAGTGGAACAGGCTGCCACGAGAGGTGGTGAGTTCCCCTTCAATGGACGTCTTCAAACAGAGGCTGGACAGACATCTGTCTGAGATGATCTAGTGAATCCTGCTTTGAGCAGGGGGTTGGACCAGATGACCCAGGAGGTCCCTTCCAACTCTACCATTCTATGATTCTATGATTCTATGAAATGTTTTCGGTCCTGATACAGACCTTCATCAGAACTGAATGCTTTAGGTTTGGAACTCCCAGAAAAACGTGCTTGTGTGTGCGACCGACGTCGCTTAAGGAGAGCGCTGTGCCTAGACTTTTCTGATTGTTAAAATAGGGGGACTCCACATCATTTTTTGGGGGGGGTCCTCCGTTTTAATAACCAGTAAAGGCTAAGTATACAGCTGTGAGCTGATATTAATAGCCTTGGAAGCTCCATGGGTATTACCTACTTCCCAGGCTATAAACATCTGCCCCCCACTGTCAGCTTTCCCTATGCTGGCTAACAAAATTACGGGGAATCCCATGCCATTTTTTAAAAAAAAATATTTATTTAATAATAAATTACATGTACAGTAAGCTACACATGCAAACCAAAGAATATATATCTCACTCACAAATTTAAATCTATGTATATATCTTTCTGTATGTATGTATACATTTTTCTGTATGTATCTTTCTGTGTGTATCTATCTATGATATACAGTACAGACCAAAAGTTTGGACACACCTTCTTATTTAAAGATTTTTCTGTATTTTCATGACTATGACTAAGAGAATGCCAAGAGTGTGCAAAGCAGTCATCAAAGCAAAAGGTGGCTACTTTGAAGAACCTAGAATATAAGACATATTTTCAGTTGTTTCACACTTTTTTGTTAAGTATATAATTCCACATGTGTTAATTCATAGTTTTGATGCCTTCAGTGTGAATGTACAATTTTCATAGTCATGAAAATACAGAAAAATCTTTAAATGAGAAGGTGTGTCCAAACTTTTGGTCTGTACTGTATTTATATATATATATATATATATATATATATATATATATATATATATATATATACAGTACAGACCAAAAGTTTGGACACACCTTCTCATTTAACCACTTCGCACCAGAGCCTGTTTTTGCCTTCGTGACCGGGCCAATTTTTTCAATTCTGACCACTGTCACTTTATGAAGTAATTACTCTGGAACGCTTCAACGTATTCCCCTGATTCTGAGACTGTTTTTTCATTACATATTGTACTTCATGATAGTGGTAACATTTCTTCGATATAACTTGTGTTTATTTGTGAAAAAATCGGAAACTTGGCGAAAATTTTGAAAATTTTTGCAATTTTCAAACTTTGAATTTTCATGCCCTTAAATCAGAGAGATATATCACACAAAATAGTTAATAAATAACATTTCCCACATGTCTACTTCACATCATCACAATTTTGGAACAAATTTTTGTTTTGTTAGGGAGCTATAAGGGTTAAAAGTTGACCAGCGATTTCTCATTTTTCCAACAAAATTTACAAAAACATTTTTTTAGGGACCACATCATATTTTAAGTCACTTTGAGGGGCCTTTATGACAGAAAATACCCAAAAGTGACACCATTCTAAAAACTGCACCCCTCAAGGTGCTCAAAACCACATTCAAGAACTTTATTAACCCTTCAGGTGCTTCACAGGAATTTTTGGAATGTGGAAGAAAAAAATTAACATTTAACTTTTTTCACAAAAATGTTACTTTAGACCCAATTTTTTTTATTTTCACAGGGGTAACAGGAAAAAATGGACCCCAATTTTTTTTGGGCAATTTCTCTTGAGCGTGCTCATATCCCATATGTGAGGGAAAACCACTGTTTGGGCGCACTGCAGGGTTCGGAAGGGAAAGAGCGCCATTAGACTTTTTGAATGTAAAATTTGAATAATTAGCAGACACCATGCTGCGTTTGGAGAGCTCCTGATGTACCTAAACAGTGGAAACCCCCCACAAATTTTGGAAACTAGACCCCTTAGGGAACTTATCTAGATGTGTGGTGAGCACCTTGAACCCCAAGGTGCTTCACAGAAGTTTATAATATTGAGCTGTAAAAGTAAAATTTTCACATTTTTCCAAAAAAAACGTTTTTCATCCCTTAATTTTGCATTATCATAAGGGTAATAGGAAAAATTGCACCATGAAATTTGTTGTGCAATTTCTCCTGAACACGCTGATACCCCATATGTGGAGGCAAACCACTGTTTGGGCGCACGGCAGGGTTTGAAAGGGAAGGAGCGCCATTTGACTTTTTGAATGTAAAATTTGTTTGAATAATTAGCGGACGCCATGTTGCATTTGGGGAGCCCTGATGTGCCTAAACAGTGGAAACCCCCCACAAGTGCCACCATTTTGGAAACTAGACCCCTTAGGGAACTTATCTAGATGTGTGGTGAGCACCTTGAACCCCAAGGTGCTTCACAGAAGAATATAATATTGAGCTGTAAAAATACAATTTTCACATTTTTCCCACAAAACCGTTTTTCATCCCTTAATTTTGCATTATCATAAGGGTAATAGGATAAATTTCACCATGAAATTTGTTGTGCAATTTCTCCTGAACACGCCGATACCCCATATGTGGAGGAAAATTACTGTTTGGGCGCATAGCAGGGTTTGAAAGGGAAGGAGCGCCATTTGACTTTTTGAATGTAAAATTTGTTTGAATAATTAGCAGACGCCATGTCGCATTTGGGGAGCCCCTAATGTGCCTAAACAGTGGAAACCCCCCACAAGTGCCACCATTTTGGAAACTAGACCCCTTAGGGAACTTATCTAGATGTGTGGTGAGCACCTTGCACCCCCAGCTGCTTCACAGAAGTTTATAATATTGAGCCGTAAAAATAAAATTTTCGCATTTTTCCCACAAAAAATGTTTTTCATTCCCTAATTTTGTATTATCATAAGGGTAACAGGATAAATTGCACCATGAAATTTGTTGTACAATTTCTCCTGAGTACGCCGAAACCCCATATGTGGGGAAAACCACTGCTTTGGTGTCCGGCAGGGTTCGGAAGAGAAAGGAGCGCTATGTTGGCTGGGATAGGTGGCAGACACCATGTCACATTTGAAGAGTCGCTGACATGCCGAAACAGCAGAAACCCCCACAAGTGACCCCATTTTGTAAACTACACCTCTCAAGTAATTCATCTAGGGAAGTAGTGAGTATTTTTTAATTTTTAAATTTATACCATTGGGCAGTGAAAAAAGCATAATTATATTTTTACCACAAAAAAATGTTTTACCCTCAGATTTTACATTTTCACACAGGGCAATGGGTAAAAATGGTGCCGAAATGTGTCACACAATTTCTTCTAAAAGTGGCAATACCCCATATGTGGCTGTATCGTACCGCTCAGCCATACGGCGAGATCTGGGGGGGACGGAGTGCTATTTGACAATTGGAGAACAAATTATTGTAGAATAGGCATTTGGATTTGGGAGCACAAAATTTTCTGAATTTCGTTTGGGGGGCAAGGGCCATTTCGCTTTTCCAGAGCCTTTCTGCTACCAGTAACTTGGAAGTCCCTTATATTTTTTACAGATGACAGACCTGAGTGGGGACTAGCTTTTTTTGAGGACTGAGTTGAGGCTTTTATTGGGAACATTTTACGTAACATTTATCCGGCGCTCTAGGCTGAGCACTTACATCGGGGTTTCCATCTAAATTTCCAAGTGATGTAATTCAGATGAAACCCCTGTGGGATCCATTCACTGTAATGAGGCAGCAGAGTTACTCTGGACTCCGTCTGGCCTCTGTTTAGCGGTGTCCTTTTTTTCAGAAGTGCACAAAACTGTGGCCAACCGCACTTTTATGCACGCCTAAAACAAATGACACCGTGGGATCACAGGCTAGACGGCGTCCACAGTGGCCTATATCTGCCTCATTACAGGGAATCTTCCATCATGGGTTCCATCTGAATCACGTATTTCAGAGATTTACACGGAAACTCTGGTGTAAGCGTTCAGCGCAGAGTGCAGGATAAATGTGAGCAGAGCCTTACTGCGATCCTTGGGAGACATAATAAACAAATCAGTAGCAGATGAAGAATTGGTTTTATTTATTTTTTACGCCGTTCCTCGTGCGGTATAAGTGATGAGATTACTTTATTCTTCTGGTCAGTGCGATTACAGAGATACCAGATTTATATCGGGTTTTTATGACTGACAGCTGTCACACACTAAAAGACGCTTTTTTTTGCAAAATTTAGTTTTTGCATCACCATATTTTGAGAGCTATAATTTTTCCATATTTCGGCCGACAGAGTCATGTGATGGCTTGTTTTTTGCGGGACGAGTTGACATTTTTATTGGTACCATTTTTGGGCACGTGACATTTTTTGATCGCTTTCTATTCCGTTTTTTGGAAGGTAAAATTAACAAAAACCAACAATTCAGGAATTGTTTTTTGAGGTTTTTTTTTATGCCGTTCTGCGTGTGGTAAAAGTGATAAGGCAGCATTATTCTTCGGGTCAGTACATTTACAGCGATACTACACTTACTGTAATTTTTTTTATGTTTTGGCGCTTTTACACAATAAAACAATTTTAGAGAAAAAAATATTTTTTTGCATTGCTTTATTCTGAGCGCTATAACTTTTTTATTTTTCGGCTGATGGAGCTGTATGGCGGCTTTTTTTTTGCAGAACAAGATGACGTTTTCAGCGGTACCATTTTTATTTCTATTTTGCTTTTTGATTGCATTTCTTTCCACTTTTTGTTTGGCAATATGATGAAAAAGCATATTTTTTTGCTCCGTTTTTTATTTATTTTTATTTCGGAGTGCACAGAAGGAGTTAATTAGTGTGCCAGTTTTATAGTTCGGGTTGTTTCGGACGCGGCAATACCAAATATGTGTACTTTTTTTGGTTTTGTAAAAATATACGGATTTATTGGTTTAATATTTTATTTATTTATTTTTATTTATTTTGTGATTTTTTTTTTACAGTTTAAAAACATTTTTTTTTACTTTTTTTTACATTTTTACTTAGTCCCTGTATGGGACATTAATTTTTATTTTTCTGATCACTGATCTCATGTAATGTAATAGACATGTATTACATTACATGAGATCTTTACTGACACCATATATGGCAGATCTGGAGGCGGTCATGTGACCTCCAGCTGCCATAGCAACCCCAGGTCCTGGAAGGTATCAGGGGTCATCGGAGAGTTAAGTAAGACAACCCCCTCTCCTCTGTCTATCTTCTATATGCCGCGATCACTATAGATCGCGGCATATAGAACATAGCAAAGGGTTAACATCACTGGGACCTGATCCAATCAGGTCCCGATGATGTCCCCTGTCAGAGCTAACGCTCTGCACCGGAATCGCAGCACTTGCAGGACCCTGGGGGTCCTGAGCGCTTCGAGACCACCCACCGTTTTTAAACGTCCGCGCTGCACAGAGCCCAGGCAGCGCGGACGTTTATTTACAGTGGGCGGTCGGGAACCGGCTAAAGATTTTTCTGTATTTTCATGACCATGAAAATTGTACATTCACACTGAAGGCATCAAAACTATGAATTAACACATGTGGAATTATATACTTAACAAAAAAGTGTGAATCAACTGAAAATATGTCTTATATTCTAGGTTCTTCAAAGTCGCCACCTTTTGCTTTGATGACTGCTTTGCACACTCTTGGCAGTCTCTTGATGAGCTTCAAGAGGTAGTCACCGGAAATGGTCTTCCAACAATCTTGAAGGAGTTCCCAGAGATGCTTAGCACTTGTTGGCCCTTTTGCCTTCACTCGGCGGTCCAGCTCACCCCAAACCATCTCGATTGGGTTCAGGTCTGGTGACTGTGGAGGCCAGGTCATCTGGCGTAGCACCCCATCACTCTCCTTCTTGGTCAAATAGCCCTTACACAGCCTGGAGTTATGTTTGGGGTCATTGTCCTGTTGAAAAATAAATGATGGTCCAACTAAACGCAAACCGGATGGAATAGCATGCCGCTGCAAGATGCTGTGGTAGCCATGCTGGTTCAGTATGCCTTCAATTCTGAATAAATCCCCAACAGTGTCACCAGCAAAGCACCCCCACACCATCACACCTCCTCCTCCATGCTTCACGGTGGGAACCAGGCATGTAGAGTCCATCCGTTCACCTTTTCTGCGTCGCACAAAGACATGGTGGTTGGAACCAAAGATCTCAAATTTGGACTCATCAGACCAAAGCACAGATTTCCACTGGTCTAATGTCCATTCCTTGTGCTCTTTAGTCCAAACAAGTCTCTTCTGCTTGTTGCCTGTCCTTAGCAGTGGTTTCCTAGCAGCTATTTTACCATGAAGGCCTGCTGCACAAAGTTTCCTCTTAACAGTTGTTGTAGAGATGTGTCTGCTGCTAGAACTCTGTGTGGCATTGACCTGGTCTCTAATCAGAGCTGCTGTTAACCTGTGATTTCTGAGGCTGGTAACTCGGATAAACTTATCCTCAGAAGCAGAGGTGACCCTTGGTCTTCCTTTCCTGGGGCGGTCCTCATGTGAGCCAGTTTCTTTGTAGCGCTTGATGGTTTTTGCAACTGCACTTGGGGATACATTCAAAGTTTGCCCAATTTTTCGGACTGACTGACCTTCATTTCTTAAAGTAATGATGGCCACTTGTTTTTCTCTACTTAGCTGCTTTTTTCTTGCCATAATACAAATTCTAACAGTCTATTCAGTAGGACTATCAGCTGTGTATCCACCTGACTTCTGCACAACACAACTGATGGTCCCAACCCCATTTATAAGGCAAGAAATCCCACTTATTAAACCTGACAGGGCACACCTGTGAAGTGAAAACCATTTCCGGTGACTACCTCTTGAAGCTCATCAAGAGAATGCCAAGAGTGTGCAAAGCAGTCATCAAAGCAAAAGGTGGCTACTTTGAAGAACCTAGAATATAAGACATATTTTCAGTTGTTTCATACTTTTTTGTTAAGTATATAATTCCACATGTGTTAATTCATAGTTTTGATGCCTTCAGTGTGAATGTACAATTTTCATAGTCATGAAAACACAGAAAAATCTTTACATGAGAAGGTGTGTCCAAACTTTTGGTCTGTACTGTATATTGTAGTGTTTTTACTCACTTGGGTGTGACAGGAGACAAACACGAAGCATTTTCCTTTAAAAGTTCATGTCAGTTTAATACTTCATAAACCAAAAAGCAAAAAGGGATACAAACAGCCTTTAGTTCAGGCAAACAAAGTAAAATGTCCTTTAAGCAAGTTTCTGCTAAGCCAATCCTGTGGGCACACAGGCTAGGTAGCGTCCAGTATCCTGGCTTAGTCTGGAGACAACAACACTCAGGAGGCCTTCTCCCTCCAAACACACAGACCATGTGCCAAACAACGTTCTCTATTTTATAGGTTCTTAACCACACCAACTCTCCAAACTACCCGTAACCCAGTCCCAGGTGCAGCAATCAGTCCTCTTAGTGCTTACGTGCACTAGAGCAACACTCTGGGTTACATCACAGAGGACAGCCATCTCTGTGATACATACCTCCCATCGACTATGCCACCGTTATCCACCTTACATACCCCCCCCTCTGCCTAAAGCCGTGCGGTTTGGCACCTTCTACTACCAGACAGGGGATTCTCGAGAGAGCATCGGCATTGCCATGTAGCTTCCCTCCTCTATGTTCTACGTGGAAGTGGAAATCTTGTAGGGCTAAGAACCAGCGGGTGACCCTAGCATTTTTCCCCTTTGTTTCCCTCATCCATCTGAGTGGGGCATGGTCGGATACCAATCTAAACTTTTGTCCTAACAGATAGTACCATAACGTGTCCACTGCCCACTTTATGGCCAAGCACTTCTTCTCTATGGCCAAATAATTCCTCTCCCATGACGACAGCTTCATACTCGTGTATCTCTTGGGAAAGGACTGCTCCTAAACCGACATCTGAGGCATCCGTTTGGAGTATAAATTATTTCTTAAAGTCGGGGGCAACCGGAACCGGTTACCTACACAGAGCCACTTTCATTTCTTGAAAGGTCGTCCCGCCTCTGCTGTCCACTTGGTCATAGCTGATTTTGTTCCCTTAAAGAGGTCCATCAGGGGTGCGGCCATCGTGGCAAAGTTTGGAATGAACCTTCTGTAGTATCCCACGATCCCTAGGAAGGCTTTAACTTGCTTCTTTAACAGCGGTCTCGGCCAGGTTTGGATTGCCTCCACTTTACTGATTTGGGGTTTGATCTCGCCTCTACCCACTACATATCCCAGGTATTTGGCTTCTTCTTTCCCCATGGCACATTTCTTCGGGTTTATTGAAAACCCCGCCTTCCTTAGAGCATCAAACACAGCCTGGACCTTTTCCAGATGACTTTTCCAGTCCGGGCTGAAGATAACAATATTGTCCAGATATGCCACGGCGTATTTCTTATGGGGTGCAAGGATTCGATCCATGGCTCTCTGGAAGGTGGCAGGGGCCTCCTGCAGTCCAAACGGCATCCGGACATGCTGGAAGCATCCATCCGGCATTGAAAAAGCAGTCTGCTCCTTGGCTTCCTGTGCCATGGGGATCTGCCAATATCCCTTTGTCAAATCCAATGTGGTTATGTACCTTCCTGGCCTAAGTCTCTCGATCAACTCATCGGCACGTGGCATGGGATATGCGTCAAATTTGGAGACCTCATTCAACTTCTGATAGTCATTACAGAATCTCCATTCACCATCAGGCTTTGGGACCAAGATAATTGGGCTCGACCAACCGATCTTGGATTCTTCAATGACCCAGAGTTTCAGCATACGAGCCACCTCTTTCGAGATCAACTCTCGTTGGGCCTCAGGTATCCAATAGGGCTTCAAGTTCATCCGCACATGTGGCTCCGTCAGAACGTTGTGTTCTATGACCCTTGTGCAGCCCGGCAATTCCGAGAACAGATCCCTATTCTTCTGAACCAACTCCCGACACTGCTGTTTTTGGCCTCCGTTAGCGTCTCCGCTATTGCGACTCCTCCAACCTCACCTTCTGGTTTGACCATCAAGCATGGAGCTTCAACAGCTGTTATGATCTGCAACATGAACTAAGGAAAGATATGGGAAAGCTATCCCTACACTAAGACTAAGCTGAATCCCTACGATGTAGCGGGCTGCGTGTTCCTTGTGAACAGACCCACCTTAGTCCTCGGCTAGTCTGAACGAAGACCTATAGAGATAAGGGAGGGGTCCCTAAAAGAACTAAGGACTGGGATGAAAATGGGACACCTCCTAAACAGAAGTAGATGCAGAGCACAAAAGACAAACAGACAAAAAGTACTAGAGGTCCCAGAGGACCAAGCGAACTAGACAGAGATAGGCACCGAAGCACCTGGCTAGAGAGACAGTCAAAGAACACTGAAGTCCAGCAAAGCCAGAAGGACGGAGCAGAAATAAATAGGCAGATGGTCACGTGACCGCAAAACACAAGATAGCAAAAACTAACAGGAGGGTTCTAACAGTACCCCCTCTTCTATGAGGATCCTCCAGGCCCAGGCCTATCAGGAAACCTTCTGTGGAAAGCTTTAACAAGCCTAGGAGCAGAGACATCATCTGTCCTTACCCAGGAGTTGTCTTCGGGACCGAAACCCTTCCAGGAGACAAGATACTGTAATTTCCCTCTATGCCATCTAGAATTCAAAATACGAGAAATTTCATATTCGCCGTCTTCCACCACAGGAGGAACTGTGACAGTGGCGTCCCTATTAGATACATCAGCCTTTTTCAATAAGGAAACATGAAACACAGGATTAAACTTCCAGGAAGTAGGGACATCCAACCTAACAGCAGACTGGTTAACAACCTGAAGCAATGGACCCACAAACTTAGGACTTCGAGGACAACCAAACCATGTCACCCACCGTAAACAAAACCTCTTTACGTTTCCTGTCAAAATACTTCTTGGACTTCTTGTTAGCCTCTTGCAGGTTACAACGTACATTAGTCCAAACTCTCTCCAAATCACCGGAAAAATTCTCCTCCTCCAGCACCGCCGACCCCAATTTGGAGAACGAACCAAAAGACGGATGTCTCTCAGTACAACAAAAAAAAGGAGAACACCCAGCAGAGGAGGATGTATGATTGTTAAGAGCAAATTCTACGAGAGGCAGAAACTCAGACCACACCTCTTGATTGTCCGCCACAAAACAACGCAAAAACTGCTCTACATCCTGGTTCTTTCTTTCAGTCTGTCCATTCGACTCAGGATGATAACCAGACGAAAATGACAAATGGACTCCCAACCTGTCACAAAAAGCACGCCAAAAGCGAGCCACAACCTGAGGTCCTCTATCAGAAACAATATCCGTGGGAACGCAATGGAGCTTGACAATCTCCTTAACAAACGTCTTAGCGAGTGTCTTGGCGCAGGGCAACTTAATGAATGGAACCAAATGACACATCTTACTAAAACGGTCCACGACCACCCAGATGACTGTAAAACCCTCGGACACAGGAAGATCAGTAATAAAATCCATAGTGAGATGCGTCTAGGGCGCACTAGGAACCTCCAGAAGGCAAAGCAACCCCGCAGCAGGAGTATGTGAAGCCGTTGACCTAGCACACACAGTACACTGACGCACCCACTTGATGACTTCTTTCTGCCATCCAGGCCACCAAAAACTGCGACTGATAAGTCTCTTAGTCTCTGAAACTCCTGGATGACCTGCCAACCAAGACTCATGACACTCCACAAACAAATCTCTCCTAAAGGCTCTAGGCACGAACAACCTCCCATGGGGAGTGTTAGATGGAGCATCATCTTGAGCATTCAGAATCCCATTCTCCAAAACGGTGTCCAAAGCCGCCACCACAACTCCTTTCTGCAAAATGCTCTCCTCCTCCTCGGCACCGACCGTAGGAGAGAAGCTGCGAGATAAAGCATCGGCTTTAACATTGTTAGTACCAGGGATATAGGTAACAGAAAAATGAAACCGAGAAAAAAAAAGTGCCCACCTAGCTTGACGGGCATTCAAACACTTGGCAGCATCCAGATAGATCAAATTCTTATGATCTGTGAAAGCCTAAATAGGAAATCTAGCGCCTTCCAAAAAATGACGTCAGTGTTCAAACGCAAGTTTAATAGCTAGCAACTCCCAATTTCCAACATCATAATTCAGTTCGGTTTCCGAAAAGTTTTTCGAAAAAAAGGCACAAGGATATACTCCACACTTGTTCTCTTGAGACAAAACTGCTCCGAATCCCACTGATGAAGCATCGACCTCGACCAAAAAAGGCTTGGTCTCATCAGGCTGCATAAGGATAGGGGCAGAACTGAACCTCTCTTTGAGATACTCAAACGCTTCAATGGCCTCAGTAGTCCACTGGGCCGTATTCGCACCTTTCCTGGTGAGATCGGTTAGAGGTTTAACTATTACAGAAATTTTTTTAATGAATTTCCTGTAATAATTGGCAAAACCCAAAAATCTCTGTATAGATTTCAAACCAATAGGCCTAGGCCATTCCTGCACAGCCTGAACCTTCACAGGTCCATCTCAAAGCCCTCGCTGGAGACAATGTAGCCCAAAAAACAAATTTTCTGCACAGCGAATTCACATTTCTCCAGCTTAGCAAAGAGTGAATTATCACTCAATAACTGCAAAACTTCACATACACTCTGCCAATGGGACTCGAGATCTGGTGAATCAATCAAAATGTCATCCAAATACACAACCACATTCTTACCAATCAAAGGTCTCAGGATGTCATTAATAAGGTTCTGAAAAAATGCAGGTGCATCAAAAAAAGGCCAAAAGGCATCACCAGACTCTCAAAGTGACCTACCGGAGTGTTAAAAGCAGTTTTCCATTCATCACTCTCCTTCACTCGTAACAAATTGTATGCCCCCCGGAGATCAATTTTAGAGAACCACTTGGCCCCCACTAACTGGTTAAACAAGTCAGGAATTAACGGCAATGGGTAGGAATTGCGTACGGTAATCTTATTAATTTCACGAAAATCTAGACATGGACGTAAGCCGCCGTCCTTTTTTTTTAACAAAGAAGAATCCAACTGCCACAGGTGACTTAGAAGGTTTAATGTGACCAGCAGCCAGGCTAGTCTGTATGTACTCCTCCAAGGCCTTTCTTTCAGGGATAGTCAAATTAAACAAGAGACTTTTGGGAAGAGTAGCACCCGGAACAAACTCAATGGCGCAATCATAATCCCTATGAGGAGGTAAAACTTGCGACGCCTCCTCCGAAAAAACCCTCCAAAAATCTTGAATAGGTACAGGTAATTCCCCCTTTTCCACAGCCGCAATGCGACCATTACAACATTTATCATAGCACTTCGGACTCCAAGACTTAATCACATTAGTAGACCAGTCCAATAAAGGATTGTGCAGTCTTAACCAAGGCAATCCTAGAACAACTGGAGAGGGCAAATTATCCAAAACAACCAAGTCCAAAATTTCTTGGTGATCTCCATTGATAGTGAGAGGAAATGCAGCAGTCTTGTGAGTAATACATTTCAAAGGAGTGTTATCAATTGCAACCACAGAAATAGGTGATGACAAAGGTTTGGATTTCAATTTAAGGTTTTCCAAAAACCCTTTATCAATCACATTAAGTGTTGAACCACAGTCCACAAATACCTGAAATTCAATCAAATCTCCCTGCAGAGTAGTACTCCCAGAAAGATACACTCCTGCAGAGCGTAAACAGGCTATATGGGTGTAGCTGACCTTTTTTTTTCTTTACTTAAACGACGCTCACAATACTTAATCAAATGATCATCTTTACCACAATAAAGACACAAACTCTCGGCGAATCTCCGATTTCTTTCCTGAGAGCGGAGTGACATCGCCCCAACCTCCATTGGTTCTCCGCTGTCAGAGCAGATTTTCTGGGAACTAAGACCTGAAGTTACAGGAGTTTTTACATCATTAACCCTGGACCTCAGTCTCCTGTCCACACGAACAGCTAACTGCATAGCTTCCTGCAGAGTCTCAGGTGCAGGGAATGCAATTAGCAAATCCTTAACCCTTTCACTCAGACCAGCAAGAAATCACACTTGGGTGTGACGGGATGCAAACAGGAGGCATGTTCCTTTAAAAGTTAATGTTGGTTTATTACTTCATGAACCAAAAATCAAAAAGGAATACAAACAGCCTTTAGTTCAGGCAAACAAAGTAAAGTGTCCTTTAAGCAAGTCTCTGCTTAGCCAGTTCTGTGGACACACAGGCTAGGTAGCGTCCTGTATCCTGGCTCAGTCTGGAGACAACAACACACAGGAGGCCTTCTCCCTCCAAACACACAGACCATGTGCCAAACAACGGCCTCCATTCTATAGGTTGTTAACCACACTCAGAGGTGAGGTATGTGGGTAGCTGAACCCGCCCAATTTGCCAAACGTCCCATAACCCGGTCCCAGGTGCACCAATCAGTCCTCTTAGTGCTTACATGCACTAGTGCAACACTCCGGGTTACATCACAGAGGACAGCCATCTCTGTGATACATACCTGCCATCGACTATGCGACCGTTAGCCACCTTACAATATATATATATATATATACATATATACATATATATGTATATGTAGTGAAGAATATTTCCTTGGAAAAGTATGAGTAAATGACATAGCGAATTCCTCTATGGAAAAGCCCATGTTAAAATCACATTGTAATTGGATCGCAATTGGATATAAATCGGATGCTAAGTTTGAAAAATCGCATTGTCCTCACATGAAAATCACATGACACTTGCATGACACTTGTCCGATTTTTCGGTCCAGATATTGGAACGTTTTTTTTCACTCATATGCGTATGAGCCTTAATTGTGACTTTCTTTGAACGAGAGACAGCGTCTTGTTTCTTTTCTCTCTTTTTATGTTTTTCAGGTTTCCATTTGTGTACTACATCAGATTCCCTCGCTTGACTATGGTGGACATGCCTGGGTTTTGTTTTTTTTGTTTTTAATAAATTGGTGAACCAGGGAAAGTGTTGGAGTGTTTATTCAAATGAAGTATTTTTGTGTGTGTTTTTATTTTTTATTACTGGGATAGTAATGGGGGTGTCTGATAGACACCTCTCAATTACTAACACCAGGGCTTGATGTCATCTGTGATTTTTGCCAAATCACAGCTGACATGAACCCTGAGCCCCATTACAGTGATTGCCACCGCACCAGGGCAATCGGGAAGAACAAAAGCGAAGCATAAGAATTGGTGCATCTAATGTGATGTGCCATTTCTGGGGCACCTGCAGGCTGGTATTTTAAGGCTGGGAAGAGCACCATAACCATGGACCTACTCAGCCTGATAATATCAGCTCTCAGCTGTCTGGTTTACTTTTTTTTAGTGCGTTTCCACAGCAGAACGCATCAAAAACGCATGTAATCCACACCTAGATATATCAAAAAGTTTTCTCAAAGGAAAAAAACAGGAAGTAGCAAAAACAAAGTCGGTTCATTTAAAGCATGACACACCAAACAGAGATAAAAAATGCAGCATCAAAAACGCAATGAAAACGCATGTTTAAAAAATGCACACAAAAAGGCAATGAATTTAAATAAGAGGTGCAGAAATTCTGCAACATCAAAAACACACCAAAAGCTCATTGTGGGAACATAGTCTTAGGCCACGACCCCTCTATCAGTATTCGGTCAGTATTTTTTCTCAGGAGTGGGAGCCAACGTGGCATGTGCATGATGCAGATACAACCCTATTCAGATGTAACTGGTTTTCAGTTGAAGAAATTTCCGCAACGTCTTATTAGTTCCATTTGTTTACTGAGGAACATTGAAATAAGACTTTACACTTGAGGTCAGTAGCAAAGATGTATGGAAGCATCACATTGCTCCATCTCAAGTTTTATTTCTTTGGTTGAAGTTAGTAAATCCAGCAGCTGTTCTCAGGCCTGTGTGACGGGTGAATTCTCCCATAGGTTGTGGTTTTGAATTGAGGCCTTTTTTCCACTTGGCTTCCCCCGGAAACATTCGAAAGTGCTGTACCCACACACACACACAAGCCACAGATTACACAACATGCACATTCTCTGACTCTTACCATTTAGCAGCTGTGCTGTGTGCATTTCAGAAAAGCCCAGCCTGTTTTACAACTTCACCAGTGGGGTATAGAAACAGTTCCAGACAAAAATTTTATTTCCACAGATGTGTCAGATTTATCAAATGCTGCACTTTCATAAATTTGGCACAAATAACAACAAAGCCAGAAATAAAACCAACTTCAAATGTACCTCTTATGATGAATTCTCCCCATTTTTTTTTTTTAAGGTTAAAATAGCTTTCCAGTATTTTTCATTGCGTTTTTTGTGAAATGACTTTTATTATTTTGTAATATGCAAACGTTTGGCCTCAATTCATGATAATAGGATAAAAATACCAAAAGTCATTAAATAGTTTGCGCAACTTGGAGTTGGTGAAAATGGCTCGATGAATCAGGGCCATTTTTTTCTTATGTTTTGGAACTTCTAAAGAGAGGCCTCTGGAAAAAAAAGTCAGAAAAAATCATACATTTAAGATTTGCAGTTTTGAAAACAAACAAATAAACAAAAAGCTTTCAGATTCTCACAAAAAAAAATGATTCCTTGTATTTATTCTGTCCACATATGAGGGCTTGTTTTTTGCGAGATGAGTTGTACTTTTGAATTGACATCATTCATTTTACCATATATAGGTACTGGAAACCGGGAAAAAATATCCAAGTGAGGAGAAATTGTGAAAAATTGAATTTTGACATTTTTTTGGGGAATTGTTTTTACAGTGTACATGTACATTTTGTGGTAAAAATGACCTCGCAATATGATCCGCCTCATCAGTACGATTATGGCAATACCCAACCTATCCAGTTTTTTTTCAAATTATTTTAGTGGGTGAAAAAAATCAGAAGTTTTGAAAAAAAAATTTTTTGGTCTGTTTTACAATTTTCCGAGACCCGTAACATTTTCATTTTTTGGTCGATAGATTTGTGTGATGGCTTATTTTTTGCAGGGCGAGACATTGTTTTTATTGATACCATTTAGTGATAGATGTGACATTTTGATTGCATGTTAGAGCATTTTTTGTAGAATTGCAGCAACCAAAAACACTTAATTTTGGTGTTCTTGAAATTTTTCATTTGTAATGTTTACCGATCAAATTAATTATTTTTTTAATTTGATAGATCAGACTTTTCTGAATCCGGTGATACCACATATATGTTTTTTTATTATTATTATTATTATTATTATTATTATTATCTTTATTTTTAATGGGGGAAAAAGAGGGAGATTTGAGCTTTTATGCTTTTTTTTTTTTTTTAAAAAAACATTTTTAACATGCATGGTTAGTCAAATATGCATTTTACTAAAAAAGTTGGGGTCATAGTTGGCTGAGTGATGTATTGGATGAAAGTATAACGTAGTGTCTAGGCCAGATGAATAAGTGCTAGAATAGGAGATCTGCAAATCTGGATCTATGTGCCACCTAGTGGTTGTGCTTATGTTAGCAGAAACTGACCAACAGGGCTTCAATCAATATAAACGGCGCTCCTCTTTGAAATAATGACATCCATGGCTGTGACGCTCCTCAGCCATATCTCCTAGATTTTATAGAATATCATACAGCACAGAACAATGTAAAATCTTTTCAGCACTTTCCAATTTTCTCAGGATGGGATGTTTTCATGGCGTCCTTGGCACCATTATAATAAAAAAAAATATTTTGGTGTTATGACAAGTAAGTAGCAAACTTTGCATTTTTTTTTAGAGAAGCCACCATAAAGCAACATTACAACTTCACATAGGGGGCAATTTTATTTGTTAGGTCTCGTTCATACGACCACATTTTCGGTCCGAGTGCTGTCCGGGAAAAATTCGGACCAATGTTATTCAATGGAGCAGTGCCGATGAATGATTTATTTTCACTATGAAATCTGTGGCTGAAAAGAAAATCACAAGGTGCACTGTTTTTTTCTGTAAATCGGATTAGACTCTCCCATTAATGGGTGCGTAAAAAAAAAAAATCGGTTTCCACATGGAGACGCAGTATAGTATCTGATTTTTACAAATATATTGCAGCATAGGAAACTGTAAATGGTCTTGTAAATTTTTAATTACTGCTGTATAAAATAGATTATACACGGATGACAAGTAAGACATTTTTTTACCACGCTCGTGTGACCCTAGCCTTGGGTGCAGTACTTGGACAAATATTTATCCCATAAAATAAATGATTTAATAAATGAATATGCAAGAACAAAGCAACTAAATAAGTAAAAGAAGATTTAACCTTTTAGCTAAGATACGAGTCTGATAGGATGGACTAACAGCACCGAAATCTATTATTCCTCAGTGCAGCAGGGGAAAGCAGAGAAGTGGCAGTCCACAGTGTTCAGATAACCGGGTTTTCACACTTGTTTTATACTTGTTTTTCACGGATAGGACACGTATCTGTTATAATCTGTGTGTCTGTTCATATATCTGTAATTTTTGGAGACCGTGTGTCCACAAATAAATCATAGCGACGTCCCAGTCATGGATCAAAATTACCCAATTAGTCTACTCATATGTGAAAATCACCAAACACTGATGTCGATTGGACTTTTTTGTACTAAAGAAAAATCACTGATGTCTGAATTAGTCCTTAGAACAAAATACAATCTCATAACACCTCACAGCTCAGGCCGGGATCAGATGGCCGTACTAAAACCTGGACCTGTCCCATGTGCCAGGTGTGGACGTGACGTGCCCCGTGCTTTCACATAGCGGACAAGGGCAGGAACTGCGCACTATTTATTTGCACTAGTCTGGAAATCGGACAAAGTAGTGCATGCTATCATTTTTTTCATGCAGAACGTTGGTCCATGTGGAAAATTGGCACGGAGGCGCACGTGGACTACATGCGCCTATAGAATGCACCAGATTGAACAAGCCCTAAAGCCTCATTCAGACGTCTGTGATTCACGTACATCTGCTGTGCTTGTTTTTCACGTGTAGGACATCTAGCCATTATATTATATGGGTCTGTTCACATCTGTGTTTTTTTTACGAGCCGTGTGTCCTTGAAGATATCATGGAGACATGTCTCACTTAGATCCAATTCACAGATCAAAATCGCACATTCAAGTCTACGGGTCTGTGAAAATCACCGACAGCAAACTGATGCTATCCGTGCGGGGTCCATTTTTGGGTATGAGAAGTTTTACCATTTGTTTTTGAAAATGAGAAAATCACTGATGAAACTCTGATGGTAATAAGACACGGACCAAACAATGAGGAAAATCTGCAAAATCTGATGAAGCTTTTCCTACATTGAATGAGGCCTAAGGGCATGTGCACACAACGCATTTTAGAAGCAGCTTTAGAAGAAGCCCGAACACATTTAGAGTTAAATTAATGTACAGGTTCACAAATACGCAATGTGGCCAATATTTGTGCACCTGTGCATTAATTTAATATTAAAGTTGTGGGGGACATATTTTTTTCTTTTTACATATTGGGGGTGGGGGTGGCCCCCTTCAGGGCCCGGTTCCCTTATCCACCCATCACAAAATACAGATAGTCTTGTCCATATTTTATAGCAAAGTTTCATTCTGTTTTCTCTACATCAGGACCATGGCTTATCTAATATAACAAAGCTGCTATTTCCTCTTCATGTATTTTGTCTTTGTCTTCGACACAAGTATTTTTGAATTTTCTATTTCTATGAATGGAAGCTACAGACTAGTTTATGGATATATCTAGTGCTTGGACACTAGATGGCGCCCAGAGACAATATTTTACTGTGATAGTAAGGCTATGTGCCCACGTTGCATTTATGAAGCAGAAAATTTCTGCTGCATAAATGCAAGTCCTCTCCCGGAAAAACGCATGCGGATTTCCGCACGCGTTTATCGCGCTTTTTTCGCGCGTTTTTCACGCGTTTTCCACATGCGGAATTGCCTTGCGTTTTTTATGCATTGGACAAAGGCAATTCTGCATGCGGAAACGCAAAATTAAATGACATGCTGCGGATTTTTGAACGCGGCATAAACGCTGCGGAAAAATCCGCAGCATGTGCATAGAAGTTGCGGAAACCCATTGGGGATCATGGGGTGCGGGTTACCAAGCATTTTACAAGCGTTTCCGCTGCGGAAATTCCGCATCAAAAACGCTTGTAAAACGCTACGTGGGCACACAGCCTAAGACCTGGCTAAAACTTCTATAATTATCCAGCATGCTGCAATGTGGTCCAAATATTTAAAGTACCAGTCTGAGATTTCTGTATTTCACCACTGGATAGATATCAGTAATCTGTGCTTCTTGTGTGTATCTGTCTTCACTGTTGCTGTCTTCTGCCGTTTTCAGCGCAGTTCCGGTCCTCTGCTGCACCAAGTGACTTATGACTAGTTGGATCTCTCCAGTGCTTGCTGGGTGGATGGGACGTCACTTCTCAATGTAAGTCTATGAGACTCAGAACAAGGTTCTTATAGACTTAGGGATTGTTCACACAACTGTATTTTTGCTCCGAGGGTAGGTCATCAATGTTAAAGTAGTGGACAGCCTCTTTAAAGTCAAGCTAATTTTTCATTTTCCATTTTAAATTTTTCCTCCCCTTCTTCCAAGAGCCATAACTTTTATTTTTCCAGCGACAACCGTATGAGGGCTTGTTTTTCGTGTGGGACGAGTTACAGTTTTGAACGACACCATTCATTTTGACATTCAATAAATGGAAAAGTGGGAAACAAAATTCAAAGTGCTGCAAAATTTTGAAAAAATAATGCTATTCTGTCATGGAATTTTGGGTTTTGTTTCTACGGCGTTCATTCCTCAGTAAAAAATACTCTGAATCATCATACTCCAGGTCAGTATGATTACAGCAAAAACTTCCATCATTTGTTTTTTTTAATTCAGAATTTTATTTTTATTCACTATTTTCTGAGACCCACGACATTTTTATTTTTCTGCCGATTGCCTGCTGGGATAACAGTTTTATAGATGCAAATTTGTGCTACATACAACATTTGAATAGCTTTTTATTCCATTCTTTAGGGACCGAAAAAACATAATTCTGTTGTTTTCATTTTTTTTTTACTTGTTACTGCTTTTACCATATGGGTTAATTATTATTATTATTATTATTATTAAATTATTATTTTTATGAAAACTTAGGAAAGCTTTAATTCTGCACATAAAAAAGCAACAGCTTTTTTTACTTAAATATTTTACATGCTTTTTTCAGCCTTCCTAATAGAAGCCTTTAGAGGAAAAAAGCACCAAAACTGCAAAGTTCAACACCGTCTGTAGATGCACCGAGGGCCAAATCACATCTACTTCGCTTGGAGAGTTAAATGAAGAATTTCTGCACAATAAAACACAGCAAAAAAAAACGCAGGATGGCAGAGGGGACAGTTGAAAAGAAGCAGATCAAGGTATTTGTGGGGCTTAAAGGGGTTCTCTAGTTTTAAAAAAAGTTATTGCCTATCCATGGGATAGCTTACTGATCGGTGGGTGTCCCTGCAGTGCGCATGCCTGACCACAGCTCCATTTATTCTCTATGGGGCTGCCAGTAAAAGCCAAGCGCAATGTTCGGCAGCCCCATATGAAGTGAGTGGAGGGCAGATCACACATGTTCACTGATGATCAATTCTATTTGGGATAAAAGTTCCCCATTCTGATGATCAATAGAACATTTAAAGGTCGGACTCCCATCGGTCAATGAGTTGTCACTAATCCTGTGGTCAGGAATCAGGCAGCAGGTGGAAAATGGGGAAGGAGAATAGGAAAACTGCAAGTGCAATATCCAACCCCACTGCACTTGCTATGGATTACTCAAAAACAGCAAAACGGATTTCTACAAGTAAGGTAAGGATTTAATCAGCATTAAAGGACCTTTGCATACATATCATTTGTCTTGGGGTAAAATATCCCAATCATAGGTTCTCTTTAAATCCTCTGTGTAGATAATAAACCATGATGAGACTAGAAAGGACATTTTGGATTAGTAAAATCCTGCTCATCAGTAATCAGAGACTGAGAACTCTATAATCAATAATGCATCATTTAAAGGCTTGAAGCTATAACAAGAAGGACATCTGGACGTTCATGGTCAGTTGGAGCACTTGACTTCGACAAAGAAAATTATCAGTTAGCGTATACCTGACTAATATAAGTAAATGCTCAAATTCAACACACATTATAATCCTCATCATGTTAGCAGAGGGGTATTTATTATCAGTATAGTTAATACCGGCACAGTATGGAATATGTAGTTTTTATACATCTGTAGATATTACTTTGACCACTCGCTATTACTGCAGATTCTTTCCTTCTTGGATAATTAGATTCTTGCTCGTTAAATTTCTTCTTAATACCTGGTCAGATGGCAGGAACATCGCATCACTCCCATACATATGAACAGTCACACTATTGCCAGGACAAATCAAACCACAAAAGGGGCAGGATTAGTAAAACCACATCCAAAGCGGGAATTTGGGGGCATTTCATTGTGTTCTTTGTACAGATCTTAAATATTAACATTTGTTGCTAAGTGTTCACTTCGGATGATCATATCAAAGCAGATTTTCCAAAGAAATTGCAAAGTCTCATCAGGTCTATGAGATTTATTTATCTGCAGTTTTTGATGTTGAAATCTGGTAACAGATCTGGTTTAAAGGGATTGTCCATTTGGGACAAGTTATGACTAATCCACAGGATGGGTGATAATTTTAAGATTAATTAATTTTTGTACCCATTTGAATGGAGTGTCAGTGCGCATGCCTGCCCACCGCTGCATTCATTTCTTGTGAGGTTGATGTGGCACTGTATTTGGCTTTCTACTAGAGAATGAATGGCACTGCGGTCGAGCATGTGCAGTGCTGCTCCTTTCTAACGAGGATAAAAGTGCACTGTTCTGACAATCGGTGTAAGTCTCAACAATGACCCTTCTGATCTAAAAATTATCATCTATTTTATGGATACTTGTTCCAACTGGACAACCCCTTTAAAAGGTCATAGGTCCAGTATGTATATGTATGTACAGTACAGACCAAAAGTTTGGACACACCTTCTCATTTAAAGATTTTTCTGTATTTTCATGACTTTGAAAATTGTACATTCACACTGAAGGCATCAAAACTATGAATTAACACATGTGGAATTATATACTTAACAAAAAAGTGTGAAACAACTGAAAATATGGTTTATATTCTAGGTTCTTCAAAGTAGCCACCTTTCGCTTTGATGACTGCTTTGCACACTCTTGGCATTCTCTTGATGAGCTTCAAGAGGTAGTCACCGGAAATGGTCTTCCAACAATCTTGAAGGAGTTCCCAGAGATGCTTAGCACTTGTTGGCCCTTTTGCTTTCACTCTGCGGGCCAGCTCACCCCAAACCATCTCGATTGGGTTCAGGTCTGGTGACTGTGGAGGCCAGGTCATCTGGCGTAGGATCCCATCGCTCACCTTCTTGGTCAAATAGCCCTTACACAGCCTGGAGGTGTGTTTGGGGTCATTGTCCTGTTGAAAAATAAATGATGGTCCAACTAAACGCAAACCGGATGGAATAGCATACCGCTGCAAGATGCTGTGGTAGCCATGGGGTGCTACGCCAGATGACCTGGCCTCCACAGTCACCAGACCTGAACCAAATCGAGATGGTTTGGGGTGAGCTGGACCGCAGAGTGAAGGCAAAAGGGCCAACAAGTGCTAAGCATCTCTGGGAACTCCTTCAAGATTGTTGGAAGACCATTTCCGGTGACTACCTCTTGAAGCTCATCAAGAGAATGCCAAGAGTGTGCAAATCAGTCATCAAAGCAAAAGGTGGCTACTTTGAAGAACCTAGAATATAAGACATATTTTCAGTTGTTTCACACTTTTTTGTTAAGTATATAATTCCACATGTGTTAATTCATTGTTTTGATGCCTTCAGTGTGAATGTACAATTTTCATAGTCATGAAAATACAGAAAAATCTTTAAATGAGAAGGTGTGTCCAAACTTTTGGTCTGTACTGTATATATATATATATATATATATATATATATTACACCTGGCGTCTGTCCGGTATGGAGTAGGCTCAGATTTATAGAAATCTCATGCCCAAGATGCTTTTTTTTTGCATAGCGTAACCTAACCTGCGGTGCATGTTTAATATACTCAACATGTCAATTTCTCTTGCAGTAAATTTTCTTTGCGGATTTTTCCCATTAACTTAAGATATCGAAAATCCGCAGATAAAACGCGCATGTCCGTTTTTAGTCCGATTCATCAGAAAAGCACGTTCCATTAAATGGATGACCATCTATGTGATCCATTTACCATAGACTTTAATGTTTAAAAAAATATATCAGAAGCGTCCATTCTGTCAGCTATCTGTTATTTTTGTACAGAAAAATAAAGGTTGTGCAGACTATACTGCCTAACAATAAAGTTATGGTTCTCGCGACGCAGGAACACAAAAATCCTTTTTTAAAAAAAAAAAAAAATATATATATATATATATATATATATATATATATATATATATATGTATCTTGCAAAAAACATCAGGAATATGCGATACAATAACTATATCAATGCAAAATTTTAAAAGTTATGTCTCTTTTAATGCAAAAATGAAAAAATTGCAAACAATAAACTTGGGTATTATCAAACAGACTTGGTCGGTCCTGGGTTAAGTCAGTGTTTTGTAACCAAAATACTCAAGTTCTTTGAAACCCAGTTCAGTTTTTAGGACTTTCATAACAGTGGGGGCATTGCAGGGGCAATGTGACATGGAAGTACTCCCATTCTATGTTTCTTTAAATGTCTTTTAAGGGAAATCCAGCCTTTAGTCAGTTCCTTCTGAACCGAATGAGACATTTACAACATATTTTCTCCAAGGATCTCTGATGTAACAAGCTGTCCTTAGATTGATCTTTATATTAGTACAAGTTCCTGTTTGTCATTTCTCCACTTATTGAGAAATTTCCTTCCATGAGAATGACATTGGTAATATGTATGCAGTAAATGATTTATGTCAGTATATCACTGAGTTCTGCTTACTGAGGTCTTCTTGTTGAATGCTAAATAATGGAAATATTAGAAAAATGTGACGCGCCCCCAGGGCCGTGGGGTACTCGGCAGCCGGGCCTCTTGTGGATGCCGGTGGGGAATATCACGGTGGCTGGCCCGGTCCGTGACCCAGGGCGGTCAGTAAAAGGGGAATATTTATAGGGGATTTGGAAAGTTTGTGACGCCACCTGTGGAATGCGGCTAAAGGGAGCCTCCGCTGCGGAGCAGTCCTCTGGAGCTGGTGTTACGGCAGCAGGGATGGTGTGGCTCTCCACAGGTAGAGCTAGCTCCAGGGCAGTGTAAGGTAGATGGTGGATGCTAGGGAGAGACGGCAGGACGGTCCCGGAGGAAAGACGGACACTCACAGGGGGTAAGCTTCAGTACCTTTACTGGTGATGATGCAGGCACGGTCCAGGGTACTCCGGGTGAAGGGCGCACTTTTGGACTCTCCCCAGTGAGCGGGTATAGGGCCTGTTGATCCGTGGCTTTACTCACTAAGCCTCTGGCCTGCCTGGAACTAGGCCTAGCTTGGTTACTGTCTCTCTCTCCCTTGCACCTGCTGACCTGGTGGTAGGGCCTTCTCTTGGAGATCACTCTCCCTGGACGCTGGGGCCTCTGTGACTCCTAGCCCTGGTACTATAGTCAGCGTTTGGTAAACCTGGGACCTGTAGTCCTCCAGGGGTTCCGGTGGTCCCTACTGGGTGTAAATGACCCTGTAGGCGCGGACCCGGTGTCCGGTGTATATCTCGGGGTGAGCCTGGTATGCTCTTCTGCCCCCTAGCTACTTCTTCCTTCTCCTCTCGCCTTCGGCCACACTCAGGGCCCTCACACGTGCTGTAGGCCTTGGCTCGCCTAAGCACAGCAGCCAGAGTGCTGGCTCTTTTCTGCTCTCTGAGCGTCAGCACGCTCTCAGTCTGACTGAACACTAACTGAACTCACTCTAAACTGAGCTGCCTGGCTCTACCCTCCCTATATATATCCCTAACGGGCCACCTCTGCTGGTCTGAGGTGGTAGGGTGGAGGTGTGTGAATGTGTGAGGGCCTCTTGTGGAGAAGGGTTCTGTGGCACCAATGTGCAGCAGGGCGCCACAAATGCACAGAGTAAAAAAAATAATCTCTTAATGGTTAGGACATCTATAAAAGACTGAACATTTTATTAATATTATTAATTTTTAAGAAGTTACAAATCAATTTGCATCACTAACACATTTTTTAATTTAAAAACGGCGCTAATATCATGTGTAAAAAGCACTTTATATAGTTAGATTGTACCTGCTCGTTTAGTCATAGTCTGACATGCAGAAGTAATGTTGGTGCTTTAAAAGCATCCAGCAACTAGAGGGGTTAATACAGTCACAGTAGAAGGGGAGTGTTTTAGCAGAGCCCCAGGGGGATTGTGGGGAAGTTGTTTACTGTCTGGCTGGAGCTGAAGAGAAAGGTGGTGTGTGTGTACTGTATCTCACAGAAGTGCCCCTGCAAGTGAAAAGGATTCAAATCAGGAGTGAAGCTAAGCACAGGTCAGGTAGAGTTCCTGAACTAACAGTGCAGAGTATTGTCAGGCAGAAAGATAAGGACTGGAAGAAATGGTGTCACAGGGATCATCTCCCTCAGCAAACCCCCCCCTCCTCCATCTAACTGTGCTGTAAAGAATGCTGTGTTCATTAATGTGCTTTTGCATTAGAACTGTGTGCCTGAGAGAAGCTGCAGCACATGGTCTATGGTCGCCCTGAGTAACGGTTCCCCCAGGATTCCAAAGAATTCATGTAACCTGTCTCGTCCTTATCTGAACCTAGCGGCATGCGTGTAACAATAGGGGTGTTCTTAATTTAATTCAGTCATGCTTGTCACCGTCCACACAATTTGAATGATGTTCCCGGATTTGCGCCGACGTCACTCAAATAGGCTTTGAAAAATCCTTTGTTTGTGCAGTGTCGATCTGGGAGCTGCGCTTGCGCAGTGTCAATCGGTGATCAGCGCATTCACTGTGACAAGCAGCTCCAGCTCCACAGTCAGTGAAGCTGGATAATATACACTCGTCAAGTGCGGCTACCCGATCAACACTGCGCAAGCGTGGCTCCTCGATCGACACTGCGCAACCACAGCTCCCAGATCGACACTGCGCAAGCACAGCTCCCAGATTTATACTGCACAAGCGCGGCTCCCAGATCGACACTGCACAAACGCAGCTGCCAGATCGACTCTGCGCAAGCGCGGCTCCCAAATCGACACTGAGCAAGCGCAGGATTTTTCAAAGCGTATTTGAGTGATGTAGGCGCTACCCTGGGAACATCATTCAAATTGCGTGGGCGATGACAAGCATGACTGAATGAAATGAAGCACACTCCTATGACTAAACGAGCAGGTACGATATAACTATATAAAGTGCTTTTTGCACATGATTAGACCACCGTTTTTAATGAAAAAAAAGTGTTAGTGATGCAGATTGGAGACAGTTTTCGTGCTAAAAAGGACATGACAGGTTCCTTTTAAACTAATACCAAGCAAAGTGGATGTGATTTCTAAAGACACCATAAATAGAGAAGATCGTTATTGAGGTGCTGACACCTGCAGAAAACGTGCAGCTAAAAACCAGCAAGAAACATGCAACCTCAGCGTTACATTTTTATCATTTTTTATGAGTTTATTGGAGAAAAAAAAAATCAATCACGCCATTTTGTATACCATTTTACGATCACCATAAATGGTCTGTTCATTGTATTGTATTGGTTCTTACGATTACAGGAATACCAAATATGTCTGTTATTTGCTGATCTGTTTTTTTGTAGTGCAAAATGTCATTATTGTCATTGTTTTCCATTATTTTCATAGTAATTTTCTAGGAAGAAAAAAAAAATTACTTTTATTTTACCCCTAGAATATAAGTGTATAGAAAGGAACTGGTAAATAGAGATTATATCTATTTACCAGTACAATTTGCCTGTAATGCAATAGAATACTATTCACATTCAAGCATAGAAAATATCCAAAGCTACACAGTACAGTCTGTGGCTCCTTATCTTTTACTGCCTCCAATGATACAGGCTGGGTGTTCGAATCCTGAAGAGATCAGGTTTCCGAAAGGAATAGAAGAATGAGTTATTTAATTGAATGTAAGTATGTACGGAGTAGAGAGATACTGGCCCCTTTCCCTCGGAGTCAGGGGAGGAGGAAGATAAACTATATAGCAGTGAGAAAGGCAGGACATATATCATATAAAATGAGTGGAAGTTGGGAGATTGTCCTGACCTCCCTGGATGGCGAGACAGCTCCACCAAATCGGGACTTTCGGGAGCTATACAGTAAGAAAGACACTAGACAACTGATACCGCTGATAAAAGCCTGCTCCTTAGACTACAATGGTTCTATTGAACCAAACCTAGATCACAATGGAGTTCTGAGGTAATGTAAATTCAGTTCAGTAAAAATCGCAGGAAATTTGGGTGTTGTGGGTATTTTACAGATTAGAATATAACCTTTAATAAATCTCTAAAAAAGTGTATCATAAATACCTCCGATATCTGATACCAGCCACTAATTACATCTTATTCACATCAAGATGGACAAATATAACTTCTTAAAGTTCATCAAACAAGAGGCAGAAGATGTCAGAAACAGACAAATAGATCTAAGACATATAATGTCTAAATAGCCCTCTTCAAATGTAACCATATGACCCAAAAAAGGCCAATAATTTCAAACCAATCCTGGTCAGTAAATGAAAAAAATACAGTGTTATCAAACGTTAATGATATGTGTGGATCTCACCCATTTTTTTGCATGCGGGCATCATTCAGGGTTCTTCATCCCATTTAATTGATTAGTTCCTCAGAAAAAATCTACCCTTTCATGCCCCTGGTGTTAGTGTGGCACCCTGCTGCGTATTGGTGCCACAGAACCCAGAAGGATGCATGGACGGACTTCTCCACAAGAGGCTCTCACACATTCACACACCTCCACGCTACCACCGCAGACCAGCAGAGGGAGCCCGTTAGGGATATATATAGGGAGGGTGGAGCCAGGCAGCTCAGTTTAGCCTGTGAGCAGAGAGCGTGCTGACGCTCAGAGAGCAGCGAAGAGGCAGCATGCTGGCTGCCGTGCTTAGGCGAGCCAAGGCCTACAGCACGTGTGAAGGCTTAGTGAGGGCCCTGAGTGTGGCCGAAGGCGAGAGGAGAAGGAAGAAGTAGCGAGGGGGCAGAGGAGCATACTAGGCTCACCCCGAGATATATACTGGACACCGGGTCCGCGCCTACGGGGTCACTTTATACCCAGTAGGGACCACCGGAACCCCTGGAGGACTACAGGTCCCAGGTTTACCAAACGCTGACTACAGTACCAGGGCTAGGAGTCAAGGAGGCCAAAGCGTCCAGCAAGAGTGATCTCCAAAAGAAGGCCCTACCACCAGGTCAGCAGGTGCAAGGAGAGAGACAGTAATCAAGCTAGGCCTAGTTCCAGGCAGGCCAGAAGCTTAGCGAGTAAAGCCACGGATCAGGAGGCCCTATACCCGCTCACTGGGGAGAGTTCAAAAGTGCACCCTTCGTCCGGAGTACCCTGGACTGTGCCTGCGTCATCACCAGTAAAGGTAATGAAGCTTACCCCCGTGTGAGTGTCCGTCTTTCCTCCGGGACCGTCCTACTGTCTCTACCCAGCACCCACCATCTACCCCTACACTGCCCTGGAGCTAGCTCTACCTGTGGAGAGCCACACCATCCCTGCTGCCGTAACACCAGATCCAGAGGACTGCTCCGCAGCGGTGGCTCCCTTCGGCCGCATTCCACAGGTGGCGTCACAAACTTTCCAAATCCCCTATAAATATCCCCCTTTTTACTGACCGCCCAGGGTCACGGACCGGGCGAGCCACCGTGATATTCCCCACCGGCATCCACAAGAGGCCCGGCTGCCGAGTGCCCCACGGCCCTGGGGCGCGTCAGACTTGGTGTCACGAACAGGATTCGGTGCCCGTCGCAACCGGGTACTGTGCGCCTTAAAAAGACTGTAATACTCACTGTGGTGAAGATTTCCCGCCATTCCCGAGATTTCCCGCCATTGTCCGCCATCTTCCTGTCGCCGCGCGGGAAGAAGAGGGGCGTAACCGCAGGAATCGGAGAGGCGTAACCGCTGGAAGCGCATGAAGACTAGGACACGCCCCGCCCCCTGACGTCGAACCAGGAAGCGTCAGGTCCTGGAAGGAGCCCGGAGGACGCTCTGACGTCAGACGTGAGCGACGCAAGGTCCTGGAAGAAGACCGTCGCCCGCGGAGCTGCGGCCTACCTGATAAAAAGTGAAGAAGGTAGGCTCCGGTTCACTAGGGGGGCGTAACCAGGGGCGATGACCAGCAAGCCGCCGGAGCACCGGTTAACGCTCCTGATGCCCAACCTGCGCCCGGCGCTGCACAGGCCGGAGCGGCCCCTCCACCAGCAGGGATCGTGACTCCGTTGATACCCATGGCCCTGCCGTATATCCCTGGAGCAAAATGGCTTCCCCAGTATAATGGCAAACCAGACACCCTGTCCGGATTCAAGAGAAAAATATGCGGTGTGCTAGACATGTATTCTATGACTGGTAAGAGAGAGCCGCTGTTGTGCTGGGACAATTGACTGGTGCCGCAGAGCGGGAAGTTGAAACCTGGCCAGCCGCAGACCAGGAGTCGGTATTCATCATCTTTAAGAGACTACAAACTGTGTTTGAAAACCGCACTGAGACAGATCTCCGGATGAGGTTCTACCACTGTGTCCAGATACCTGAGGACAGTGTCCGGGACTACGTCTGGCGCTTACAGGAAGTCCTGCGGGCCCTGAAACAGGTTAGTCCCGCCATCATACAAAATGAAAATAAAATGCTGATGGAACAGTTCATCCGGGGGTTGAGGTCCCAAGACGAGAGCAGAACTGTACGGTGGTGGGCCTTAGACCATCCAGATGCCACCTTTGACACCCTTAAGGACATGGCTATAAAGGGGCTGCAGCCCCTGGAAACAACAGATACTGCTATCCAGCGTTACCAGGGTGGTGCCACCCCAGTGCCCGCAGCACCCACTGCTCCTTCATTAACGGCTGAAACAAGGATGCAAACAGTGCCTCCTAGCGAGCTGGACAGCCTACGCTCTGAAGTACACCAGTTAAGTAAAACCCTGGCCACCGTCCTGAGCACCCTGCAGCTACAGACGGAGCCTGAGCCGGAAGGAAGGATCCTACTGGCCGACAGCCCTGAGGACGTCCCCTGGAAGAGGAGAAGAAGGAGGACAACGCCACCCCGGAGGAGGACAACGCCACCCCGTGGGAGGGCCAACGACCAACGTCACCCTCCTGGAGAATTCATCTGCTACCGCTGCCAGAAGGCAGGCCACACAGCGCGGAACTGTCCTTTAAACGAGCAAACCCTGGGGTCGAGGGCCGACACCCAGGAGTAAATCAAGCAGGCCAATCAAGCTGGTACCATCGGTTCGTGGAAGGAAGACCTTTCCTGTCCATTGTGCTGGATGGCATCGTGACAACTGCCCTGCTGGACACTGGATCTCAGGTAACCATCATACCTGATGTCCTCTACAAAAGGTACTGGTCCGTAGATGAACTCCAGCTGCCAGCCCCGAACCTCTCCGTGTATGCCTCTAATGGCCTTCCTCTTAACCTAGTAGGGGTTAAGGATGTGACAGTGAAGGTGGGGAGAGCGGAACTAAAGGACCAAGGACTGATTGTAGTGGAATCTAACCCTGGTGATACAGACTTGTATATGATACTTGGTACAAATATTGTCGGTAACTGTTTGGGAGAAGTGTTGTTTTTGCTCCAACAGATTACTGACACTGCCAAACCAGGGCAGAGGAAGGTGCTCCAGAGAGAGATATGAGCCCTCCTGTACCAGCAACAGGTAAATCTAACAGGTGGTGAAATTGGTAATGTACGGGTGACAGACCCGATACCCATTGTGATTCCCCCAATGAGTGAAATGCTGATTTGGTGTAGGGCAGCAATAGGACTCAAGGGACAGAACTACGAGGCGGTAGTGGAGCCCATTAGCTCATAGCACAGACCTACTCTCTTAACTGCCAGAGGGGTGGTTGATGTACCCAATGGGAGGGTACCCGTACGTCTCCTTAATTGTGGGGAGGATGAAGTTAAGTTACCAAGATACGCCTCGGTTGCCAGGTTGTATACTGTGAATGATGATGCCATACACACAGTAGAGTCCTTAACCTCATCAGACGCAGTGGAGGGTAATGACTCAGAAGCTCAGCTGGAGGATTGGTGTCAACTGCTCCATGTTGGGACTGACGCCACTCCTGTCCATCAAAAACAAGGTGTATACAGGGTGGTCCAGGAATACGAACAGGTATTCAGCAAACACCCACTTGATTTTGGGAGGATTAAAGGGGTACAACACCATATACGCACAGGTGACCATCCACCCATCAAAGAACGTTACAGGCCCATCCCACCAGCACACTACCAGAAAGCGAAGGAAATGTTGCATGACATGAAGAAGGCAGGGGTAATAAGAGATAGCTGTAGCCCCTGGGCAGCTCCCCTGGTCCTGGTCAGGAAAAAGGATGGAAGCATGAGGATGTGTGTAGATTACAGACAGGTAAATCGCATAACACATAAAGATGCATACCCTTTGCCCCGTATAGAGGAATCCCTGGCTGCACTAAAGTCTGCAAATTACTACTCTACCCTTGACCTCACTAGTGGGTACTGGCAAGTAGCAGTTGCTGAAGAGGACCGGGAGAAGACGGCCTTCACTACCCCGATGGGACTCTGCGAGTTCAACAGTATGCCGTTCGGACTCTGCAACGCTCCTGGAACGTTCCAGAGATTGATGGAGTGCTGTTTGGGACACCGTAACTTCTAGACCATGCTGCTATACCTGGATGACGTGATAGTGTACTCCAAGACGTATGAGGACCATTTGAAGCACCTGGCGGAAGTATTTGAGTCGTTGTCCCGGTATGGGATGAAATTGAAGCCTTCCAAGTGCCACCTGCTCAAACAGAAGGTTCAGTACCTGGGGCAAATCGTCAGTCCTGAAGGAGCAGCACCAGGGGTAGATTAAGAGTAGCCAGGGCCCCGGGCAGTATGGACGGCATGGGCTCCCCATCATGTCACATAATCTCCTTTGATAGCTCATGTGATGGGTCATGTGAGTAACACACAGGTGCTCTAGTTCACATCTGTAGATGGAAAACGACAATGTTTTTCCCTTATGTACAGCACTGTACATAGCGCTACATAAAATAGAACAGAGTGATCAACCTATGGGGGCTCTTATACATGTAAACCATAACAAAAAAAAAAAAACTTAAAAAAAATCTCTATTTAGTTTAAAAACCCCATACATAAATGCAAACACTATGCACAGAAAAACAGTGACATAAAATAAGAGCAGAAATGAGGGGATATAGGGATTAGTTTTGGCCTTCACAATTCCCTTCCTGACAGCGGAGGTTGCCACCCTAACTTGAAACAATATGGCGCCCCCGCTCCTCGCCGATTGCCCCTATGTAGCCCTACCACTACTCTAACTGGCCAGGCATCCTCAGTAGGTGATCAGATAATATGTAATGAACATATACAAATGTATACAGGATAGATACTAGTGGGCTGAGGGGTATGTATCAGAAATATTATTCAACTATCTGATCAGAAAAAAACCCTAACAAAGTCCAAGAAGAAGTGTATATGATGTCCTTGCAATTAAAACCCCAAAACATCCATATACCTCAGTCACGTTTCTAAGGACATTGAGTATCCTATATATGTATATAGCCTGAACACTTGTGTACTTAGCTTATTGGCATTTTCTTCCAACGCGTTTCCCCACTCTTTTGGTCATTCAGGGATTCATCAGGTTATTCCTTCAATCAGGACAAGAAAAGGAGACCATAAGCTGTACTGCAATGAGGACACAGCCCCCTACATACAGTATGAGCCCGCACATAACTCCCTAGATACAGTATGAGCCCACATGCATATATACATTATATATATACACATATTATATATATATATATATATATATATAGTATGAGCCCCCACATAGCTACCTACAGTATGAGCACTTGCATAACTACCTATATACAGTATAAGCTCCACATAGCTCCATATATACAGTATGAGCTCCCATATAGCCTCCTATATACTGTATGAGCTTGCACATACCTACCTATATACAGAATAAGATCGCACATAGCTCCCTATATACAGAGTGAGCCCCCATATAATCTCCTTTATACAGTATGAGCCCACGCATAGCCTCCAATATAAAGTATGAGTCCGCACATAACCCCCAACAGTATAAACCCCCATATACAGTATGAGCCCGCACAGAGCCTCCTATATATCACAAGTGAGGAAAAAAATCATACCAATTTTATTCATGAGAATGGGACCGATTTTTTTTTATATGCTTGTGTGACCCTAACTTTCCAGTCATAGGGGTGAGGCCGGCACGGCTTCAGTCACTGCTCTGTGCATAGTGAGCAGCGGCTGTAACTGCATCCCTGCACTGATTGAAAGCTGGATCTAAGGGCTCTTTCACACGTCCGTGTTTCCAGTCCATGTGGTGACCGTTTCTGTAGCGCCCCTGAGGGTTCGGTCGCCACAGAGGTACTTCACCTCACCCAGAGGTGTGGTGTCTTCTTCTCTCAGGTAAGGAGGGAGTGCTGCCCGGAACCCCAACACCTGCATCCAACACTACACTGCTCCAGGCCGGCTGGAAGGGCAACATGCGTGCGTAGAGCTGAACCCTGTCCCTGGCTGGAGTGGGGGGAACCCAAAGGTAGGGGGGAACCAGTAGTGGGTGTGGGTGGAGGAAGCAGTTTAGGGGAGCACCATAGTAGTAGGTATATAAAGGGAAGCCATCTTAGGAGGTCAGAACAGAAGAGAGTGTCAGTCAGACAGGGAGCACAGTCTCTTTAGGAGCTCTGCTCCACAAGTAGGGCCCAGTCCTAGAGGCCCAGGAGGGGAGCTGAGGAGTAGGCTCCGATCTAAAGAAGGGATCCCAGGGCGTACGGCGAGTGCGGGACAGCACCCGTACGCCCCGAATCTGCCAGAAGACAGAGGGATCGTAGGCCGCAAGAAGGGGACCTGCCCCTGGACAAGTCATGTAACTCCAAGTCTCGGCTGGGAAAACCGGAAGCTTCTGGCTTATATAGTCAGTTGCCGAAGCCTCATTCTAATCTCCGTGAGGGTCAAGCAGGTCTGGGAACTCCGACAGAACAGGAGGGACAGGAGAGCACCCGAGCGGGATTGAGAGTGGGGAAGCGCAGGGCAGGAGGGAGAAAGACCCAGCGTGAAGACGGTCTAGCTAGGAACACAAGAAAGTGGGGTTCCGTCAGGTGCTCCTAATCTGCCTGAGGAAGAGCTGAACCCCTGCCTGGTGAACGCAGCGCGACGTGGGAGGCTGGCACGCGTACAGTGCACCAGTGGAACTGTCATAAGAACTGTGAGTAAAAACTCGTATGACTGCACCGTACTGCCTCCGTCCATTCGTTCATCTGCCCCCTCCTGCCTCCCGGCACTACAACGCCCAGCGCAACTTAAACTTCCTACACTGCCCTGGAGCTAGCTCTACCTGTGGAGAGCCACACTATCCCTGCTGCCATAACACCAGCTCCAGAGGACTGATTCGCAGCGGCGGCTCCCTTTAGCCGCATTCCATAGGTGGCGTCACGAACACTTTACAAATCCCCTATAAATAATTCCCCTTTTTGTTGACCGCCCTGGGCCACGGACCGGGCCAGCCACGGTGATATCCCCCATCGGCATCCAGAGGCCCGGCTGCCGAGTACCCCACGGCCCTGGGGGCGAGTCAATCTCACACGTACAGGAGACACTGACACACGCAGACCCATTCAAATGAATGAGTCTGTGCACATGTCAGTGTGTTTCCACAGACCGTGTGTCCATATGCTCCACACGCTGACATGTCCGTTTTTTTGTGGATGCATGGTACGCAAAACATCCCACATGGATGACATCCGTGTGACACGTACCGGCGCCTGGGAACCAGCGCTACAGCTAGCACTGTTCCTAAGCGCTGATTGTCCCTGTGATCAGCACCAGCAGGGACAATGATGTGGGTAGTAGTGTCAGCTCTTGCTGTGTCCCTGTGTAAAAATAAGAATAAAATAATAAAATCCATATACTCACCTGTCCGGAGATGTCCCCCGCTGCAATCCTCTGACCGCTGATGCTGGGGAGAATGAGCCGCTCCGGAGCTGCGCTCAGTGAGTGACTCGCTGGAGCAGCTCATTCTGCCCGGCTCCTCGACGTCAGCGGTCGGAGGATTACAGGAGGGGACATCTCCGGACAGGTGAGTATAAGGATTTTATTATTATTTTATTCTTATTTTTACACAGGGACATTGCGAGAGCAGTGTTCCGCACCCGGCGCTTGGGAAAAGCGCTAACTATACACGGATTCCCAGGTGCCAGTCTGTGTGATCCTGATGTGGCACACGGACACACGGATATTTCCGGTACCGTGTGAATCCTGCCTAATGCTGAGTGCTAGGATGTGGTTACAGCCATAAAGCCATGCTGGACGCACATCTATGATGGGAAGCCTGAGGCAGCTGAGAGGAATAAAGTATAATTACTGCTGGCAGCGGGACTCTCAGTGCACTGGTCACATTGCTTCTGAACGCTATTAACAGCATATCTGCATGTGAAATAGTGACAATGGTATAAACACACAGAAGCAGAATTTGCAGCAGTGCTCTGTATCTAAAGGCAATTGGCAACTACATGGGGCAAATGCCCCTGCACACTGCCTTCCACTTTGGCATTTTGCTTGCATCATATATTTATAAACCACATAAACAGATGCCAGTTAATTAAATGTAATATTTTACTGGGCTGCCAGCAGAAATTCCTCTATTACCCATCTCAAATGAAAGGGGTGATCCAGGCTAAGAAGAAAAGCCGGAGGTCACATGGAGACTGAAAACATTACATCTATTTAACTGTGATCTCTTCATGTGCTATATAAATACATGATACAAGCTAATTCCCAAAGTGGAGGGCACATTGTGAGGGGCATCTGCCCCATGTAGTTCAATCACACTCCCATCCCCCCACAAGTTGTAGTAATTACAATGGCCCCGAGCTCCCTGCCTTTACATACAGAGCACACTCCCAGTCTGCCACGTAGATACTTTACACTCATTGCGCACAGAGGAAGCAGACGGTGATGTGCAGAGGACTGAGAGACCACGCAGGCCGGCACAGCTTCTCCAGTCTTCAGGAGCGACGCCATTAGATGCTCCTCTCCGGCAGAGAGATGGTAGGTGTGACTTAAACAGACGCGCCCGCGCTCTGTTTGCTGGGTATGTCCTGCCAGACGTCATTCGGCAGGGAGGACCCAGCTTTATTTAAACAAGCTGCGGCTGCTGTGGCCGCTGTGCGGATTATAATGGGGGCAATTACTCTTTGGACCATGGGCCCTCGTGAACGGCCGGGCCCCAGGCGGTAGCCCAGATTGCCCTCATTATAATCCACCTATGAGTAGCACCAGACCAGGAGAAGGTCACTGCCATCCAGAAATGGCCGGAAGCGAAGAATCTCAAGGAGGTACGTCAGTTCCTGGGACTGGTAGGGTATTACCGGAGATTTGTGAAGGACTACACCAAGAAGGCAGTGCCTTTGCAAGATCTCCTGGTAGGACAGTCCAACAGAGGCAAGAACCCCCCCTTCTAGTGGGGTAAAGAACAGGCTGAGTCCTTTGCAGTAATGAAAGAGATCCTGACCTGCGAAGAAATCCTGGCCTACCCTGACTACAACCAACCTTTCCTGCTGTACACTGATGCCAGCAACGAGGGACTAGGAGCTGTGTTGAGTCAGAAGCAGTATGGCAAGGAGAGGGTGATTGCCTATGCTAGCAGGAAGCTTTGTCCGACCGAGAGAAATCCGGAAAACTATAGCTCCTTCAAGTTGGAGTTTCTGGCCTTGGTCTGGGCCATCACTGAACGATTCAAGCACTACTTGGCCTCCAGTAAGTTCACGGCTTACACTGACAACAACCCCTTGACACATCTAGAAACAGCCAAGTTGGGAGCCATGGAACAGCGTTGGATGGCCCGCTTGTCAAACTATCAGTTCACCATCAAGTACCGGGCAGGCCACAAGAATGCCAATGCTGATGCCCTATCCAGAATGCCTCACCAGTTGGACACTGAAGAAGAAGTGGATGACCTGGAGGAGATTGAGCTACCTGCCTTCCAGAGAAATGGGATGGTCCACGAGCAGCGTACCGCCAGGAGGTATCGTGGTAAGACATTAAAGCCTTTACCTCATCACAGTTGGAAAGAGACCCAGAACAGCGACCCGGTTGTCAGCCGTATCAAAGAATTGATAACCCAGGAAGATTCCTCCCTGGAGAAGGACGCTCCTCCCCAAGCCAAGCAACTGTGGAATGAGAGAAGCCGGCTGTTCATCTATAGAGAGAAGCTGTGCCGAAGGTATGTCAACCCTAGGACCCATGAGATGGTATGGCAGATCGTGGTGCCCAGGACAGACATCCAGATGGTATTGGAGGCCTATCACGATCAAGCAGGGCACTTTGGCTGGAAGAAGCTGGAAACCCTCCTGAAGGATCGTTTTTATTGGGTTGGAATGCGGAGTTCCATAGAGAGGTGGTGTTGGGATTGTGGACCCTGTAGCCTCAGAAGAAAATACTACAGCAGCCAGAAGGCACCCCTGCAGTCCATCAAGACAACCAAGCCCCTGGAGATCGTCGCCCTGGATCACGTCAAGCTTTCACGAAGCAGGTCAGGCTACTCGTATGCCCTGACCATGGTGGATCACTACTCCCGGTTCCTGATGGTAGCCCCCATCAAGGATCTGATGGCAGAAACTGCAACAAGGGCGTTTCAAGCATACTTCTGCAGGCCCCATGGATAGCCGGATAAGGTGCTGACGGATCAAGGCCCCGCCTTTGAAGCTGAGCTGTTCAAAGAGTTTTGCCATCTGTGCGGGTGTAAGAAGATCCGGACTACACCGTACCACCCCCAAACCAATGGGTTATGTGAAAAGATGAATAACATAGTCATCGACCCGTTGAAGATCTTACCTCTAGAAGAAAGAAACCAGTGGCCAGACAAACTACCTGACCTGGTAGATCTGTACAATCACATACCTGTGAGTTCCACCAATTGTACTCCAGCGTACCTCATGAGAGCAAGACCCGGAAAGTTGCCCATGGATCTGGAGCTTGGAGTGATAGAGCCAGAAGCAGATATGTCCACTGAAGACTGGGATGTGACCCGACAGGAGCAGTACAAGAGGGTACAGGCCTGTGTCGAAGACAGTCTAAGTAGAGTGATAGATAAGCAGGAAGCACAGTACAACAAGAGTGCACCCGCAGAACCCTTGACACCTGGAGAAGTTGTGCTGAAACGAAAGAGAAGAAGCCACAAGCTTGATGACCAGTGGGAAAGGGAACCTTACACTGTGTTGAATTCCAGATTTGACAATAGGAAAACCTGTCTAATTAGCAAAGACGGAGGAAGAACAACTGCAACGGTATCAAGAGACCATCTGAAGTTGTGCCCAAGTCCGCTGAAGCCCCCAGAGGAAGTGCCTCTCACCGTACCGGAGGAGCCTAAAGAAGAAGTACTCCATACTGTCTTAGGAGATTTCCCGGCAGATTGGCCTCAACTGGATGGAGCGGTAATAATACCTGTGATACACTTCTACCAACAGCCAGAAGACTCTCCACTGCAAGTAAGACCTGTAAGTGTCCCGGAAGAGCCTGCTCAGGAAGAATCCTCGGAAGAAGGATCACCGGTAGAAGCAGAGCCAGTAGGCCCAGTAACCAGTGTACTTGCCAGTCCCGTAGAGAGGTTAAGGCAGTCTTGCAGTCCACCCACACATAGAGCTGATAGAGCGGAAAATAGCGCAAGCATCCACACTACACGCATTCCAGTACTACGTAGGTCATCGCGTAGCACAAAAGGCCAGACTCCTGTGAGGTATAGGGAGTAAATAGAGAAACACTGACAGTATAAATAGTTACCCCGTAGGGTATGTTCTTGTAATAATTTCATGTATTTATTTATTGATTTATGTTGCCTTGCTAATGGACAATTTATGTGACACGGACACTTCTAATTGCACTTAGTTACCCGTAAGGGTATATATATAAAGGACTCGGTGGCTGAGGACTGTGAGCAGCCCAAAAACTGTCATGTACATAGTTGCGCTCCCTGGAGTACCCCTTAAGTGACCACGGAACAAAAACCCGTTTGGCGTGGCCGAAGACGTGGTCCTGCACCTGGATCACCTATGCCCTGTAGCCACGCCCAGGGCCTACATTGAGGGTTTTCAGGCGGGTCCCTCATGTTTTTTCACCGGTGAAATGGACACCAGGTTACGGGACTTACTGTGACTTAATTAATGTTATTTATAATTGTTATTATTGCATTATAATGTTACCTGTAACATTCAAGAAAAGTGCCTCCCATAAAGGGAAGAAATGTTATTGTTTAACCTGTTTTAAAAAAATTGCTTCAGTCCAGGAGTACTGAGTTTTACTAGAGGGGATTGTGGCGCCCTGCTGCGCAATGGTGCCACAGAATCCAGAAGGATGCATGGACGGACTTCTCCACAAGAGGCCCTCACACATTCACACACCTCCACGCTACCCTCTCAGACCAGCAGAGGGAGCCCATTAGGGATGTATATAGGGAGGGTGGAGCCAGGCAGCTCAGTTTAGTCTGTGAGCAGAGAGCGTGCTGACGCTCAGAGAGCAGCGAAGATGCAGCACGCTGGCTGCCGTGCTTAGGCGAGCCAAGGTCTACAGCACGTGTGAAGGCTTAGTGAGGGTCCTGAGTGTGGCTGAAGGCGAGAGGAGAAGGAAGAAGTAGCGAGGGGGCAGAGGAGCATTCCAGGCTCACCCCGATATATATACCGGACACCGGGTCCCTTTATACCCAGTAGGGACCACCGGAACCCCTGGAGGACTACAGGTCCCAGGTTTACCAAACGCTGACTACAGTACCAGGGCTAGGAGTCACGGAGGCCCCAGCATCCAGCGAGAGTGATCTCCAAAAGAAGGCCCTACCACCAGGTCAGCAGGTGCAAGGAGAGATACAGTAACCAAGATAGGTCTACTTCCAGGCAGGCCAGAAGCTTATCGAGTAAAGCCATGGATCAGGAGGCCCTATACCCGCTCACTGGGGAGAGTTCAAAAGTGCACCCTTCGTCCGGAGTACCCTGGACCGTGCCTGCATCATCACCAGTAAAGGTAATGAAGCTTACCACCGTGTGAGTGTCCGTCTTTCCTCCGGGACCGTCCTGCCGTCTCTCCCCAGCATCCACCATCTACCCCTACACTGCCCTGGAGCTAGCTCTACCTGTGGAGAGCCACACCATCCCTGCTGCCGTAACACCAGATCCAGAGGACTGCTCCACAGCGGTGGCTCTCTTTGGCCGCATTCCACAGGTGGCGTCACGAACTTTCCAAATCCCCTATAAATATCCCCCTTTTTACTGACCGCCCAGGCTCCCGAGTGCCCCATGGCCCTGGGGGCGCGTCATTAGCTCTCGCCCTAACAAGGGCAGTATCACTTTCTAGGGTTTTGAGTGCCTGAATTTCTTCTTTAGAACAATTTGGTTTATAAATCTTAGTATCCAAATCTGTTAAATCTTTTGTTACCATATTTACAAAAATGTCTATTGCTGATAAGTCCCCAGTGGGTGGAGGCATTTTTGTGCTTTTATTTTTTAACAATGTATGAGGTCCCATGCCATCTGACCCATCTAGGTACTCGTTTAAGTGATGACCAAATAGTTATCAAGAAATCAGATAAAGGGGGAAATATAGTTGTCATGGGGGCAGAAACCTACAAAAACATGTGTATGAAAATATTAGTGGACAAGGAGAACTATGTAACATACCTGGTGGCGGGCTTGCATGGTGCACCATCTCTCACTATGCAAGATCGCAAACTTGAGACTGCTAGCCTGGCTTCTATTCATGCTGTCTGTTTGTCTCTGTTCTGGCTGCTTAGGGCGGCGGCCCGGTTACTTCCTGTTTCTTGTAGCTGCTGTGGGCACACCCCTAATGCGTCCTCAGCCTATTGTTGTCTGTCACTGGATATTTAAACCAGGTTCACCTGGAAGCTGGTGCCTGAGCAACTCTATCATTCAGTGTGCTCCTTGACTCTGAATGTGCCAGGTCCTGTTCTGTTTCTCCTGCCTGTCCGCCTTCCTGGAGGCTGTATTTCCAGGCCTGTCTGAACACGCTCCTAGCCTGTTCGGGACGACTTCTAGTGGTCGCATACCTAGATCTGTTATCTGTGTTTTCTTGCCTGTCTGTCTGCCTTCCTGGAGGCTGTATTTCCAGGCCAGTCTGAACACGCTCCTAGCCTGTTCGTCCCGCCTTCTGGGGGCCGCATACCCAGACTCGCTCCTGTATCTCGCTGCAGTGTCAGTTCCTGTCTGAACACTCAGTTCCTGTCTGAACACTCTCCTAGCCTGTTACCTGTTTTTCTCTATGTCCGTACCTTCCGTTTTTCTGCAGAGTCTGAACCTGCACCTAACTCCTACTCGTTGTCGCTGTACTTCCGTTTGTGAGTTTAGAGTCCACTCGCTACTTCATTGCAAGTATCTTGTGTGTATCTGGTTCTGCCTTTTCCTTCCAGTCTGTTCCGTGTGAACAGAGCCCTGTCCCCTCTGCTGTGCCTTGCTCACCGCTCCGGCGGTTTCTGCCCGCTCTGCCTTGCTCACCGCTACGGCGGTTTCTGCCCGCTCTGCCTTGCTCACCGCTCCGGCAGTTTATCTCTGCTCTGCCTTGCTCACCGCTTCGGCGGTTTCTGCCCGCTCTGCCTTGCTCACCGCTCCGGCGGTTTCTGCCCGCTTTGCCTTGCTCACCGCTCCGGCGGTTTCTGCCCGCTCCGCCTTGCTCACCGCTCCGGCGGTTTCTCCCTGCTCTGTCTTGCTCACCACTCCGGCGGTTCCTGCCTGCTCTGTCTTGCTCACCGCTCCGGCGGTTCCTGCCTGCTCTGTCTTGCTCACCGCTCCGATGGTTCCTGCCTGCTCTGTCTTGCTCACTGCTCCGGCAGTTCCTGCCTGCTCTGCTTGGTCACCGCTCCGGCGGTACCTCTCTGCTCCGCCTTGCCCACCGCTCCAGCGGTTCCTCTCTGCTCTGCTTGTCTACCGCATCTGCGGTTCTGTTCCTGAATCCCAGTCTGTACTGGACCCTATCCAGCCTGTGCTCCAACCTGCTAGTACCTCCCCGCCTGCACGCCAGCCGTACTTGTCAGTACCCTCCTGTCTGCATACCAGCCGTGCTTGCCAGTATCCTCCTGTCTGCACTCCAGCCGTGCCTGCCAGTGCCCACCTGTCTGCATGCCAGCCGTGCCTGCCAATACCCACCTGTCTGTGTGCCAGCCTAACCTGCCTGTTCCTGTATTCCCCGGTGTGGGTCAACAGCCGTGTCCGGGGTCTGGCCTGGAGTAGCACCTGGTCCCTCTGCTCGGTTCCTCCCTGGTGCACGGCGTCGTAGCCGTCGTGCGACCTTGGTCGGATCGGGTGTGATACTTAGTTATGCCCCTCCAGGCACTCTCCGGTTCATGGCACAGTGGAATCACTAAATCACGCACATGCCAGTCAGTCCGGGCGTGTGCATAACAAACTATGCCGTTTTACCAAATAATCCCACTGCAGAGATGAGAACAAAATTAGGAAAGATCCTTAAAAAAGCCAGGGAAGATAATTTGATAAGCAATAATGAACTGGACTTTCTCTTACCTCAGATTCCCAAACTAGCAACATTCTATTCAATGTCAAAGATACATAAGGGTCTAGAAATTTTAAAAAGGAGACCGATAGTATCTGGCATTGGTAGTTTGGGACAAAATGTAGGTGTATACCTGGACCAGGTACTTCAGTCCTTTGTAGAAGCACTGCCTTCATACACAAGGGATACTATGGATCTTTTACGGAAATTGGAAGGGGTGCAGCTTGGTAAGGATGTTTGGATAGCAAGTATCGATGTGGAGGTCTTGTACTCCTCGATACCGCATTAGAAAGGTATCGAGGCGGTAAAATTCTTTCTTGGGTCCCGAGGGAATCAATTTCAAGCACATAATACGTTGATACTTACCCTTTTAGAATTTGTACTCACCAACAACATCTTTCTATTTAACGGAAAAACCTTTCACCAGCTCAGGGGCACGGCCATGGGCAATTCCTGTGCGCCAACTTATGCCAATCTGTTCCTGGGCTGGTGGGAGGCAACCATAGTCTTTACTGAAGAAAGACAACCCTTTTCTAGCTATATCGAATTATGGACAAGGTATATCGATGATATACTGATATTCTGGAAGGGACCCAGGGAGGAATTCTAAAAATTTGTCGAGAATCTGAACAACAATACATTAGGGCTTAGATTCACATACAAGATGCATCAAATGAGCCTGCCCTTCCTAGATATATTGATTACCAAACAGGAGGGAGGGGAAGTGCACACCACAATCTATCGAAAACCTACGGCCACTAATTTCCTTCTTCGGTGGGAGAGCCACCATCCTTTCCCTCTTAAGAAGGGAGTACCAAAAGGCCAAAATATCAGGTTAAGAAGGAACTGTTCTACTGATGAGGAGTGACGGTAGCAGAGCCTGTCTGGTGGCCTTACCCAGGTACATAGCTATTTTAGCTTATTTATGACCAATTGTTTGCATTACTTCCATCTGTATAAGGGTTTTAACCCTTTTGTTTCTGGGTATTTTGATTGTGATGGGATATTATTGTTTTGGGGGTACAAGTTGGAAAAGGTATTCTTGATGGGTGGTATATATTTATTAATACATGTGACCCTGTTGCTGTCCCCCTTATATTTCCACTTGCTATATAGGCTGACCTTTCGGGCGCTGTGTCACAGTTTTTAACATTGTTTTATTCATGTGGATCCAGCACTCTGTGTCCACTCTGTCGTCCGCATTTATCTTTGTAATTTGTGTTTACTACATGTGTTAATAAAGGAATTTTCTTACTTTTTTTTACAATTTTGAACTTGTGTGGCCATCTTTTTGTTTCTCTGCTTCACAGAGGAACAATCCCCCCTTTCCTTTACTGTTACAAGATGATGGCTCGTTCTCTTTATTAGTCCTATATGCAATAACATGGGTCCATTGGGATTAGATTTATCTTCACTGTGTTGTTTGCATCTGTGTTTCTGTCTCTCACTATGATGAGGAATTTACACTGCTAGCAAGGGAGATGAGAGAGAGATATAAGAGAAGGGGTTACCTTGATTGGGTTCTTAGACGAGCATACCAATTTGCTTTAAAACAAAAAAGAGAGACCTTACCTACCCCAAAAGTATTGAATAAGGAAAAAGGGAATATAAATCTCATGAGATTTATCGCGACTAGTGTTGAGCATTCCGATACTGAAATATCGGGTATCGGCCGATATTCGCGGTATCTGAATTCCGATACTTAATTCCGATACTTTTACAATATCGGATACCGGAATCGGAAGTTCCCATAATGCCTGCGCTCTGCAGTGTCTGTGAAGGATGACAAGCTGGATGGCAGCGCTCAGCTGAGATCCAGCCTGTCATCAGAATGACATCCCAGCGTGAGAGAATTCTCCTGATTGTTTAAAAGCCGGCGGGCGGTAAAAAGCCGGCGGCTTTTAAACAATCACACAGCCCCATACTGCTTCCCCGCAGCCTCCCACCCCGATCCTCCGCTCCCCTCGCCACCTCCAATCCCAATCGTAAATTAGGACCGGGCGGGGAGCGCAGCACCAAGGAGCGAAGGACTCGGGCGGGGAAGCGGGCAGTGAAAAGACTTCACCGCCGGCTTTCCCGTTCTGTGCTGCTCTTTCCCACCGGTTATTTCAAATCAACAGCTGAGGTATCAGGTGATGCTGATCAGCTGTTCATTTGAAGTCGCCCCGGTGCCCTCAGAGGGTTCATGTGCGTTCATGCTTGACTACATGAACTCACATGAACTTTCCCACGGCCGCACAGGTCAGCCTCACCTCCCAGACCATCAGACCGGTCATGATTAGTGTGTGTGCGGGTGTCTGTGCGTGTGTGTGCGGGGTGTCTGTGCGATGTTTGTGCGGGTGTGCGGGGTGTCTGTGCGATGTTTGTGCGGGTGTGCGCGGTGTCTGTGCGTGCAGGCAGACATAGGCCGATGTGACACTACTACTCCCATCGGCCTATGTCTGTCCCCCGTCCACTCGTGCCAGCAGGATCAGCTCGATGGGAGCAGTAGTTCCCATCAGCCTGATCCTGCTATTTAAATTGCCCTACTGTGCCCCAATAAATTTTAAATACATGTCATTGGTGGCCAGTGGTTACCTAAAATAAATTAGTTCATACATTACCTGTCCCCGCCGATCGCCACCTAAAATAAAGTAAAAAATAAAAAACTACACCTATACTCACCTAGACACCTAATTCCCCGAAGCCATCGATCTCCTGTAATAAAATATAAAATAATAAACCACAACCTTATCCTTACCCCTCCGTAGTAGTCCACGAGTGTCCCACGAAGATCTCCAGTTCAGAGCAGCCACATAGAATGTGACCGCTCTGAACCGCTGCCGCCGCTAGAATGACGGGGCCGTAAGGGTTCACCGGAGTTCAGGCAGCGCTGCTCCGGTTAGCTCCTTTACGGCCCCGCTGTATCATGAGAAATTCCCACGGTACAGCACTGCCGTAAAGGAGGTCTCCCGAGCTGCGCTGCCTGAATGCACTCCGGTGACCTCAGTCAGGGGCTCACTCTGCCGGGAGCGGACGTGTTCCCGGCAGCGTGAGCTTACAGCAGCCATGCACAGCTATCACCATCTCCAGATGTGACAGCTGTGCATGGGAGATCAGCGCAGGAACGTGGACAGGTAACTATTTTTTTTTAGTAAACTAAGAATTAAATAAAATTGTGTGTTTTATTTCAAATAAATTATTTTTTTCTGGGTGTAGTGTGTTTTTTCTTTTTAACACTTTGTAGGTTAGTAATGGGGGTGTCTTATAGACGCCCATCATTACTAACCTGGGCTTCATGGCAGCTGGCGCTGACATGAACCCCACCACTATTACCCCCTGCCACCGCACCAGGGCAGCGTGGAAGAGCGAGGCTAAGTGCCAGAATTGGCGCATCCTATGGATGCGCCATTTCTGGGGCGGCTGACGGCTGGTGTTTCTAGCCTGGGAGGGGCCAATATTCATGGCACCCTTCCTGGGCTATTAATATCAGCCCCCAGCTGTCTGCCTAGCCTTTGCTAGCTATTAAAATAGGGGGGACCCCACGTCATTTTTTTTGGGGGGGTCCCCCATTTTAATAGCTAGTAAAGGCTAGGTATTCAGCTGGGGGCTGATATTAGTAGCCTGGGAAGCTCCGTGGGTTTTACCCCCTTCCCAGGCTTCAAACATCTGCCCCAGCCGTCTGCTTAACCTCCGCTAGAGACTAAAATTATGGGGGATCCCACGCCATTTTTTTTTTAAATAAATCCTTTATTTTAACACTAAATGACATTTGAGGAGTTAATAAAGATGCAGTCCCTAAATTATTATTTATTTTTTAATTAATTTTTCCCAAAACTTTTGACGTGGGCTTCGCCATATTTTTGTATGCCAGCCAGGTACAGCATCCAGCTTCTATGAACGCGCCATTTTCCGGGGCGGCTGCGGACTGCAATTTGCAGCGGGGGGGGGGGGCAGAAAGCTTGGGCCTCCCTGCGCTGCAGATTCCATCCCCCAGCTGCCTAGTTGTACCTGGCTGGACACAAAAATAGGGAGAAGCTCCACGTTTTTTTTTTTTTTTTTAATTATTTAATGAAATTCATGGAATAATTAAGAAAAAAAGGGCTTCCCTATATTGTTGTGTCCAACCAGGTACAAATAGGCAGCTGGTGGTTGGGGGCAGCCCGTTCCTGCCTGCTGTACCTGGCTGGACACAAATATAGTGCAAAGCCCCACGTCAATTTTTTTTTAATTATTTCAGGAAATTCATGAAATAATTAAAAAAAATTTATGTGGGGCTTCGCCCTATATTTGTGTCCAGTCATGTACAGCAGGCAGGAACGGGCTGCCCCCAACCACCAGCTGCCTATTTGTACCTAGCCGGACACAACAATATAGGGAAGCCCTTTTTTTCTTAATTATTCCATGAATTTCATGAAATAATTAAAAAAAAAAATACGTGGGGCTTCGCCCTATTTTTGTGTCCAGCCAGGTACAACTAGGCAGCTGGGGGCTGGAATCCGCGCTTTCTGGGCCCCACCCGCTGCAAATTGCAGTCCGCAGCCGCCCCGGAAAATGGCGTGTTCATAGAAGCGCCATCTTCTGGCGCTGTACCCAACTCATCCAGGGCCCTGGTGCGGTGGCTCACTGGGTAATAAAGGGGTTAAGGCCAGCTTGGCATTATCAGCTGGCCCTAAGCCCGAAATTCATGGGGTCACGCCAATATTAGACATGACCGCCATGAATTTCTAGTAAAGTATTTAAAAAAAACACAAACACCCAGAAAAAAGTCCTTTAATTGAAATAAAGACACAATTCTTTATTGTTCTAAATTAAACCATACTTACAGTCACGCCCATTCCAGCTGAAGCCAACGATCTCCTGCAATAAAAGTAAAATAATAAAGCAACATCATCCTTACCTTTCCATGGCTCCCACGACAGCTTCAGCTCTGCTACATCGAGATGACAGGCTGGACCGCAGCAGAACGCTGCCATCCAGCCTGTCATCCCGCAGACACTGAGAAGCGCAGGCTTGCTTGCGCTCCTCAGTGTCTGGCTGTGACGGCATAAAGATGAGCCGAGGTCATGTCCAATGAACTCAGCTCACCTCATGCACGTCACTGACAGCGTGGGAAAATTCTCCTGCACTCAGCGCTTCAGCGTGAGAATTTTCCCACGCTGTCAGTGACGTGCATGAGGTGAGCTGAGTTCATTGGACATGACCTCACCTCATGTATGTCACTGACAGCGTGGGAGAATTCTCACGCTGAAGCGCTGAGTGCAGGAGAATTTTCCCACGCTGTCAGTGACGTGCATGAGGTGAGCTGAGTTCATTGGACATGAGCTCACCTCATGCACGTCACTGACAGCGTGGGAAAATTCTCCTGCACTCAGCGCTTCAGCGTGAGAATTTTCCCACGCTGTCAGTGACGTGCATGAGGTGAGCTGAGTTCATTGGACATGAGCTCACCTCATGCACGTCACTGACAGCGTGGGAAAATTCTCCTGCACTCAGCGCTTCAGCGTGAGAATTTTCCCACGCTGTCAGTGACGTGCATGAGGTGAGCTGAGTTCATTGGACATGACCTCGGCTCATCTTTATGCCGTCACAGCCAGACACTGAGGAGCGCAAGCATGCCTGCGCTTCTCAGTGTCTGCGGGATGACAGGCTGGATGGCAGCTTTCTGCTGCGGTCCAGCCTGTCATCTCGATGTAGCAGAGCTGAAGCTGTCGTGGGAACCATGGAAAGGTAAGGATGAGGTTGCTTTATTATTTTTCTTTTATTGCAGGAGATCGTTGGCTTCAGCTGGAATGGGTGTGATGGTAAGTATGGTTTAATTTAGAACAATAAAGAATTGTGTGTTTATTTAAATTAAAGGACTTTATTCTGGGTGTTTGTGTTTTTCTTTAACTTTGACGATGGGGTTAGTAATGGGGGTGTCTTATAGACGCCTCTCCATTACTAACCTGGGCTTGATGTCAGCTGGCATTATAAGCTGACATCAACCCCAGCCCTATTACCCCACTGCCACCGCTACAGGGCAGTGGGAAGAGCGAGGCTATGTGCCAGAATTGGCGCATCCTATGGATGCGCCATTTCTGGGGCGGCTGACGGCTGGTGTTTCTAGCCTGGGAGGGGGCCAATATTCATGGCACCCTTCCTGGGCTATTAAAATCAGCCCCCAGCTGTCTGCCTAGCCTTTGCTAGCTATTAAATTAGGGGGGACCCCACGTTATTTTTTTGGGGGGGTTCCCCCATTTTAATAGCTAGTAAAGGCTAGGTATTCAGCTGGGGGCTGATATTAGTAGCCTGGGAAGCTCCGTGGGTATTACCCCCTTCCCAGGCTTCAAACATTTGCCCCAGCCATCTGCTTAACCTCCGCTAGAGCCTAAAATTAAGGGGAACCCCACGCCAATTTTTTTTTAAATAAATCCTTTATTTTAACACTAAATGACAAGTACAGTAATCAACACTGTCACTGTGCTTCTTATATATGTGACTGACATGTTTCTATCTATCTAATCTATGTGTGATTCTCTATTCTTTCTATTCTAAATTGTCGGGTACCGCTGCTGAATTGCCGGCCGGCTTTCTTAAAGAGACGGTGCATGAAAACACTAATATTTTTTTAAATAAATCCTTTACACTAAATGACAAGTACAGTAAGCAACACTGTCACTGTACTTCATATATATGTGACTGACATGTTTCTATCTATCTAATCTATGTGTGAAGCTCTATTCTTTCTGTTGTAAATTGTCGGGTACCGGTGTATGCCGCTGATGAATTGCCGGCTTTTCATGTCATTCTACATTATTCTTAGTTGTTTTACTTCATGTAGAATTAACCTACAAGGAAAGAAAGGGTTTATTTTCATTCCGATATTTGTGTCCCATTGACTTGCATTGGTTTCCGGTATCGGAATCGGCGATATCCGATACTATTTGGGTATCGGCCCGATCCAATCCGATACGATATTTCCTGATATCGGAAGGTATCGCTCAACACTAATCACGACATTAGATAATGGTGCCCCGGAAGCAAGAAAAATTATAGAGAAATATTGGGGAATTCTAACAATGGATGAGGATCTAAGAACAATAGTGGGTAACACACCACAGATTATGTTTCGTAGGAACAGAACAATTGGGGAAAGAGTAGTTAAAAGCCATTATGTCCCCCCAAAAAGAGACCAATCATGGTTACCAGTAAGACCAAGGGACTGCTACAAATGTAGTGGATGTGTGGCCTGTCCGAATATTAAAACTACAAAAACGTTTATAAGCAATGTTACTGGTGAGTCTTTTGAGATTAGGAATTTTATCAATTGTAGAACTAAGTTTGTGGTGTACAAGGCAACATGTATTTGCAATAAGGAATATGTCGGAAAAACCATAAGAGAGATGAGAAAATGAGTGGGAGAACATTTGAACGATATTTTAAATAAAAAAGAGACACCTATTGCGAAGCATGTAAATTTGGTACATGGAGGAGATCCTAAGGTAATCTCCTTTGTTGGGATTGACTGTATGAAAATCAAAAATAGGGGTGGAGACATGGATAAGATCTTGCAACAAAAAGAAGCAAGATGGATATTCCTTTTAGGCACCATGACCCCTAGGGGACTAAATGAACAGCTCAGTTATAGCTGTTTCATTTAATTATGTTTTTACCCCTATTTATATGTGATGTTTTTTGTGCTCATATGCTCATGTTTTAGAGGACCTCCCTATAGGGACACGCCGAAAATCAGATGCGTTAAAAATGATAATGAATGCCCTCTTAAAGAAGGCTAAATGTTTATATGCCCCTAATGAGAAGACGGGCAATAAGAGCATCTGGTGCTCTGATACTAAAATTTGCCTTAGTAATAACCTCTGGAATTAAGTGATGGCTAGAATGATTAGTAAGAATGGTAATATGTATATAGAGGAAATACATTTACTTTTGTAGTAAAAATTTGAATGGTAATCAGCCCCCATAACCTGTGAAAAAAGGAGGTGGTTATGGGAATAGGGGTGAGGTTCCCTTGTGAGATAGGAGAGTGGCGTGTAATAGTGGAGAGTTTCTTGAAAAAACCTATGTGGGATTTGCGTTTTAAAAACTTTTCTAGGCAAGGGCGAGCGAGATATGTGTCATAGATACCTAGAAAAAATGAGAGGAATATGCGTTCTGGTTATCCAGAAATAACACGAGGAACATGCATTCCGGGCGCCGGGAGATGATGTAGGCAATATCGTTCCAGGCGCCGGAAATTATGTGAGCAATGCATGTGTTCCGGGCGCCCGGAAATGACATGAGCAGCATGTGTCCCAGGCGCTCGGAAGTGATGTAGGGGTATGCGTTCCGGATGCCCGGTAATGACGCGAACAATATGCGTCCCGGCCGGCCGGAAGGGATGCAAGTGGTATGCGCTCCAGGTTCCCGGAAATGACGTGAGTAACAGATGTCCCGGGCGCCGGAAAGAGAAAAAGAGGTGGGCAATGACACATATTAAGAGGCTATAAGCCCCGGACACATAATAGGACAAGAAAAGCCACGTGGGGAACCAGAACATATACCATGTGACTCGGCTGTAAGGCACATGACATCACTATGGGATTGTATGAAGTAAATGTATTGCGTTTAAAATAAAAATCTAACGAGCTATCTGACTGAGACAATTATTACCAAGCGTAATTTGGAGGAAGTGAAATTCTATACTTTATAATAAGGAAATTGTGAACTATGGCAAGTAACTTAAATTAGAAAATTGTTATGTTCTGCTACCAGACCTAAGGAAAGAGAGGAGATCTGTCCCTACGATAGAACTCAGCTGAATCCCTACGATGTAACAGGGGACCTGATCCTGCGATCAGACCTGCTAAAGTCCTAAGCTAGTCTGTACGGAGACCTATAGATGTGGGGAAGGAATCCCTACAAGTACTAAGGACTGGGAGGAATATGGGAAACCTCCTAACAGAAATAGTAGCAGACAGACGAACAAACAAAATATATAGAACATAGAGGTCAGTAGACCAAGCAAACTAACAGAGCAAGACACAGAGCACAGGCTAGCTAGAAAGTAGATATACAATGAAGTCCAGCAAAGCCAGAAGGGCGGAGCAGGATTAAATAGGCCAACAAGGTCATGTGACCAGCAAAGGAAAAAAAACCTAAGAGCAAGGTTCTAACAGTACCCCCCCTTCTAAGAGGATCCTCCGGATCCCCTAGGACCAGGCTTATCAGGAAATCTCCTGTGAAACGCTCTGATAAGTCTGGACGCGGAAACATCATCCGACCTCACCCAAGAGTTATCCTCGGGACCGAAACCTTTCCAGGCCACAAGATACTGCAAACTACCTCTATACCGTCTAGAGTTAAGGATGCGAGAAATTTCATATTCCCTGTCCTCCACCACCGGAGGAACAGAGGCAGAGGCGTCACAATCCGATACAACAGCTTTTTTCAACAGAGAGACATGAAATACCGGATTAATTCTCCAGGAGGTAGGAACCTCCAACCTAACAGCAGATTGGTTGACAACCTGAAGCACCTTAAAGGGCCCTACAAACTTGGGACCCAATTTCTTTGAAGGAATCCTCAACCGCAGATTCCTAGAGGACAACCAAACCATGTCACCAACAGCGAACAAAACCTCCTGTCGTTTCCTATCAAAGTAGTCTTTAGATTTTCTGTTGGCCTCCTGAAGATTACCACGCACATCCGTCCAAACTCTCTCCAAATCACCGGAAAAATTCTCCTCCTCAGGCACGGCAGATCCCAACTTGGAGAACGACCCAAACGACGGATGTCTCCCAGAACAACAAAAAAAAGGCGAACAACCAGCAGAAGAAGATGTATGATTGTTCAGAGCAAATTCAGCAAGTGGCAGAAACTCAGACCACCCCTCTTGATTGTCTGCCACAAAACAACGCAAGAACTGCTCAACATCCTGGTTTTTCCTTTCTGTCTGGCCATTAGATTCAGGATGATATCCGGACGAGAACGACAAATGAACTCCCAACCTATCACAAAAGGCACGCCAAAAACGAGCCACGAACTGAGGACCCCTATCAGAAACAATGTCAGTAGGAACGCCATGAAGTCTGACAATTTCCTTGACAAAGGCCTTAGCGAGAGTTTTAGCGCAGGGCAGTTTGACGAAAGGAACCAAGTGACACATCTTGCTAAAACGGTCCACGACCACCCAGATGACAGTAAAACCCTCAGAGGGGGGAAGGTCAGTTATAAAGTCCATAGCCAAATGTGTCCAAGGAGCACTGGGAACCTCCAAAGGACAAAGCAACCCCGCAGCAGGAGTATGTGAGGACTTAGATCTAGCACATATAGTACATTGACGCACCCACTTAATGACTTCCTTCTGCCATCCAGGCCACCAAAAACTGCGACCCACCAGTCTCTTGGTCTCAGAGATTCCGGGATGACCTGCCAACCGAGATTCGTGACACTCAACAAACAAATCTCTCCTAAAGGTCCCAGGCACAAACAACCTCCCATGAGGAGTGTTAGAAGGGGCATTCTCCTGTGCTTTAAGAATCTCATTTTCCAAAACGGAGTCCAAAGCAGCTATCACAACACCTTCTTGTAAAATGTTCTCCTCTTTCTCAGCACCGACTATGGGAGAAAAACTGCGAGACAAGGCATCCGCCTTAACATTCTTAGTACCAGGGATGTAAGTAACGGAGAAATTAAACCGCGAGAAAAACAGTGCCCACCTAGCCTGACGGGCATTCAGGCGCTTGGCAGCATCAAGATATATCAGATTTTTATGATCCGTAAGAACCTGAACGGGAAATTCCGCACCTTCCAAGAAGTGGCGCCAGTGTTCAAATGCGAGTTTAATAGCCAATAATTCCCGATTACCAATATCGTAATTCAGTTCAGTCTCCGAAAATTTTTTTGAAAAAAAGGCACAGGGATGTAATCCATCCCCGTTATCCTGAGACAATACTGCGCCAACCCCCACAGAGGAAGCATCAACCTCAACCAAAAACGGCCTAGTAACATCAGGCTGCATAAGGATGGGAGCAGAGGTGAACCTCTCCTTGAGATACACAAAAGCTTCAATGGCCTCAGAAGACCACTGAACCGCATCAGCACCTTTCCTGGTGAGATCAGTCAGAGGTTTGACAATACTAGAAAAATTTTTTATGAATTTTCTGTAGTAATTGGCGAAACCCAAAAACCTCTGTATCGATTTCAAACCAATAGGCCTAGGCCATTCCTGCACAGCCTGAACCTTAACCGGATCCATCTCAAAACCTTTGCTGGAGATAATGTAGCCCAAAAAACTAATTCTCTGTACAGCGAACTCACATTTCTCCAGCTTAGCAAAAAGCGAATTGTCCATTAATAACTGTAATACCTCACGCACGCTCCGCCAATGAGACTCCAGATCTGGCGAATAAATCAAAATGTCATCCAAATATACAACCACATTTTTACCGATCAAAGGTCTAAGGATGTCATTAATCAGATTCTGAAAAAATGCAGGAGCATTAGTAAGACCAAAAGGCATAACCAGATTCTCAAAATGACCCACAGGAGTGTTAAAAGCAGTCTTCCATTCGTCACCCTCCTTCACGCGCAACAGATTGTATGCCCCCTTAAGGTCAATTTTAGAGAACCACTTGGCCCCCATTAACTGGTTAAACAGATCAGGAATCAATGGCAGTGGGTAAGGATTGCGTACAGTAATTTTGTTAATCTCACGAAAATCCAGACAAGGACGTAAACCGCCGTCCTTTTTTTTACAAAAAAAAATCCAACCGCCACAGGAGACTTAGAGGGCCTAATGTGACCGGCGGCCAAACTTGTCTGTATGTATTCCTCCAAAGCCTTCCTCTCAGGAATAGTAAGGTTAAATAAACGACTTTTAGGAAGAGTCGCTCCAGGGACAAATTCAATAGAACAATCATAGTCTCTATGGGGAGGCAAAACCTGCGATTCCTTCTCAGAAAAAACTCTCCAAAAATCCTGAATAGGAACAGGCAATTCTCCCCTATCCAAAGCTGCAATACGCCCGTTACAACACTTGTCATAACATTTATGGCTCCAGGATTTAATTTCACTGGTAGACCAATCCAGTACAGGATTGTGAAATTTTAACCAGGGCAATCCCAATATTACTGGAGAAGGCAAGTTATTCAACACTACCAAATCCAATTTCTCATGGTGAACACCATTAATAGTGAGAGGAAATTCACAGACCTTGAGAGTAATATTCTTCAAAGGGGAACCATCCACAGAAACCACAGCAATGGGGGATGATAAAGGTTCAGGTTTTAAATTGAGTCTTTCCACGAATCCCCCATCAATTACATTCAGAGTAGACCCGCAATCAACAAACACCCGAAATTCCATTAATTTTTTCTGAGCAATCGTGGAAGCAGCTAAAAATACACCCTTGGAATTTAAACAGGCAATACGGGCGTGACTGACCTTTTTTTTTTCTTTCTTCATACGAAGCTCACAGCCTTTAATCAAATGACCAGATTTTCCGCAATAGAAACACAAGCCTTCAGAAAATCGACGGTCTTTTTCTTGAGAGCGAGGTGCCACCGATCCAATCTCCATCGGTTCACCACTGTTAGTACACACATTCTCATAACCAGAAACTGACATAGCAGAGGATTTGCTCTCATTAACCCTTGCACGCAGTCTTCTATCCACCCGTATAGCTAATTGCATAGCCTGTTGCAAATCTTCAGGTGTAGGATAAGCAATTAGCAGGTCTTTAACCCTTTCACTGAGCCCAGCAAGAAATAGACTTTTCAGAGCAGAATCGTTCCACCCTGTTTGAGTAGACCAACGACGGAAATGAGTACAATATTTTTCCACATTACCTGATCCCTGTTTTAAACGTCTCAACTCAGTCTCAGCTGATGCGACACGGTCAGGATCATCATATAATAGTCCCAAAGCAGAAAAAAAACTATCCACTGATCTGAAGCATGTATCACTAGGTTGCAAAGAAAAGGCCCACTCCTGAGGCTCTTTGCGCAAAAGTGACATTATGAACCCAACGCGCTGGGATTCATCCCCAGAGGACTTAGGTCTCAAATGAAAATACAATAAGCAAGCATTTTTAAATGAAAAAAATTCTCGGTGTTCACCAAAAAATAAATCTGGCAAACATACCTTAGGCTCCAAGAAATGTGCTCCAGGACAGCTACTCACGTGCTGACGGAGCTCGGCCACCTCCAGAGAGAGTCCCTGCAGGCGATGAGCCAAATCCTGAACCGACACCATGATGGAACAGAAAAATCTTTCCTTAGAGAATTTGCAGGCTGGACTTACTGTTATGTTCTGCTACCAGAGCTAAGGAAAGAGAGGAGATCTGTCCCTACGATAGAACTCAGCTGAATCCCTACGATGTAACAGGGGACCTGATCCTGCGGTCAGACCTGCTAAAGTCCTAAGCTAGTCTGTACGGAGACCTATAGATGTGGGGAAGGAATCCCTACAAGTACTAAGGACTGGGAGGAATATGGGACACCTCCTAACAGAAATAGTAGCAGACAGACGAACAAACAAAATATATAGAACATAGAGGTCAGTAGACCAAGCAAACCAGCAGAGCAAGACACAGAGCACAGGCTAGCTAGAAAGTAGATATACAATGAAGTCCAGCAAAGCCAGAAGGGCGGAGCAGGATTAAATAGGCCAACAAGGTCATGTGACCAGCAAAGGAAAAAAAACCTAAGAGCAAGGTTCTAACAAAAATAAGACCCGCCCAAGAAATGACATAGAACGCTAAGAAATGGAGGGAAAATGAATGTATTTAAACAGAGAAGGTTGATGTGTGAGCATCCCCCATTTTTGCATTTGTGGAAAGTGGTAGCAGCATTCTGTACCACTGAGATGGACACTCACCATTGTGAGGTTCATTACGTTTTTTAAGACACTTGGCACTTTATGGCACAGAGTCACTTTTTCTGCTCTTTTGTATTGCTAGTGCTCCCCAAAATACCAAATACACTCCCCTGATGAATCCCCCGTAAGGAGGAAGAAATGCATCGGGAGGGACTTTTTTGTGGGTGGCGTTTTAGGATATATTAGGGTACTGCCCTTGTTAGGGCGAGAGCTAACACCAGGGGCATGACAGGGTAGATTTTTTCTGAGGAGCTAATCGATTGAATGGGATGAAGAACCCTGAATGATGCCCGCATGCAAAAAAAATAGGTGAGATCCACACATATCATTAACGTTTGATAACACTGTATTTTTTTCATTTACTGACCAGGATTGGTTTGAAATTATTGGCCTTTTTTGGGTCATATGGTTACATTCGAAGAGGGCTATTTAGACATTATATGTCTTAGATCTATTTGTCTGTTTCTGACATCTTCTGTCACTTATTTGATGTACTTTAAGAGGTTCTATTTGTCCATCTTGATGTGAATAAGATGTAATTAGTGGCTGGTATCAGATATCGGAGGTATTTATTACACTTTTTTTTAGAGATTCATTAAGGCTGTGTGCACACGAAGCGTTTTTAATGCGTTTCCGCAGTGTTTTTGCAGCTGTGGAAACGCATTAAAAACGCATGGTAGAAGGGCAGCAGTGTTCCCCAATGATAATCCGCATGTGCTGTGCCCATGCTGCGGATTTTTCCGCAGCGTTTATGCTGCGCTCAAAAATCCGCAGCATGTCCATTAATTTTGCGTAAACGCAGCGTTTTCGCCGCCATTGACTTGCATTAGAACGCATGGATTACGCATCATTGTATATGTAGATGCGTAATCCACGCGTTCTAATGTGCGGATGGTACCCAGGTCTAGAGGAGAAGAGAGTCTCCTCCACACCCAGGTACCATTAAAAAATCTGTAAAAAAAGAATAAAATAAAAAATAAATGTATACTTACCTTCTGTCGGCCCGCGCACCGCTCCAGCTTGGTTCCCGGCACTTTGCAGTGAGTTGAAGGACCTGCACTGACATCAGAGTCAATTCAATGTTGCCGGCAAGGGAGAACGGAGTGAGCGTGACACCGGGGGCCATCGAAGGGTAAGTATACATTATTTTTTATTTTTACCACTCTCTCGGGTCACACTGTATAAATCCATGCTGTTTGCATGGATTTATATAGTGTGACCTAGTTGTCACAAGGACTTTCCAAGTGATGCTAATCACTTGGAAAGCGCTTGTCAATCCGCATGCGGAAATGTCAGTGGGTAACCGCTCCATTTCCGCATGTCCCTGGCAGGAAAACGCATGTACAATCCGCATGCGTTTTTTTCTGCCAGGGAGATGCAGAAACGCTCAGGAAAAAATCCTGAGCATTTCTGCATCGTGTGCACATAGCCTAAAGGTTATATTTTAAGAGATACCTCTTGGCTGTTATATGTTGTTAATACTGAGGGAATTTGTCTGCCGTATGTTAAGCAGATTATAGCTATTCTATTGGGTATTTTACAGACCCTAAATGTGGTTGCATTGCAGCTATCAAGGCCAGCATTGGACTAGGTTAGTGCCATGTTTTGTATGTACAGTTAGGCATGGAACTAGTCTGATTGCCATACGTGAAGTCAGGAAGGAATTTTCCCCTAATATGGAGATATTGATAGCTGGCTCATGAGGTTTTTGTCTTCTTCTGAATTAATATGTTAGGTCATAGGTTGAACTCGTTGGAGTTGAGTCTACCTTCAGCCTTAAAAACTATGAAACTATATTCTCCCACCCAAAACCACCAAAGTATGCAAAAACATCTATGGACTGGAGGAGCAATGGCAAAAGCTCACTTTGCATTCTTTTTTTTTTTACTTCTGTGCTAGTAATCCAAGGTAATTACACCATGTATACTGCATGTTTTTGGGGAAGTCTATAACAGAAGTATTGGTTACAGTTGCAAACATCAACTCTAAACGTCCCTTGTAAATGGTGGGATATTTTCTAGGCATGTGCTTTGGACGTAGATGCACGAAATGTGGTGTAAACAAAGCCTTAGTTAGTTGTATTGTAATTCTGTCACTGCCATAATGAGTAACATGTATAAGTATCCTACTGATAACTGTATGTCCAGGAAGATGTTTTCTAGTTTTACGCACAACTCCATTTATTGCAGAAGTGACAGAATGCAGCAGATACTGGAAATTATAGATGTATGTAGTGATAATAAAACTAATATATTTGTAATATAGTAAGAATTTATAATGCGCTAGTAATCAGATTTGCCACCCAGAAAGTCACTTTTTAAAGGAACGATAATTGTATAAACTGTATATTTTAGCTTTTGGTGTAAATTGCATTCTGTCTGTTTTATGAAAATGTCTTGATGACCTTTATCTCATTTGCATGAACATTATATGATTTCTCTACCATGGCAGCAAGAAGAAAATGATCTGCAGCACATAGTGTTTGTCCAGTACATTTCATACAAGGATGAAGTGTATGAGCATTTACTAAAGATTCACATATAGTATTATATGCTGGGGGAAACAGAAAGGGGCCACAATTCCTTACAGAGCAACCGTCATGTTAATTTTTATATCATACATCAATAGTACACATGATAATAAGCAACTTTATAATATATTTTAACAGATAAATTTGCTTCTTTGTCTTCCTGGATGGATCTTTTATTTTCAGTTCACGGGTAAAATCTACATTCGGTGAAGACATATTTTTCATTATTGTGATAAGAGATGACATTTGGTGCTTTTAAAATTCTATGGAGAGGAAAGGGGTAGGAGGAGGAGCTAGAGGCAGAAACAGACATTCTGCTGCAAGTTCTCCTGAAACAACAGTTACAGTTTTCCATATAACTTTATAAGCACCAACTGTTATCTCCTACCATACGAATGCAAAAATCTGTATTCACTGAAGACAAAGAGATTACCCATGAATTGAGAATTTTGAGCCCAGGAGGAGAAAGAAATGGATGTCTCTAAAAAGGCATATTTCAAAGTTTCTTATTTTCACGTGTACAATTGATTTATTAATATAAATTAAAATGACGGCTATTCTTTTAAATCAATATAGTATCAAAATAGTAGTGAGAATGTTAAGATACACTGAACCAAAGTATATCTTAAGTGCATCAGGCACCTTAACTAGTGATGAGCGAGCGTGCTCGCAACTGCTCGGTACTCGCCGTGGCATCTTACTGCTCGAGATGCTCGAAGTTCGGCGAGTACTTCCGGGTTTTTCAGGCAGGAGCTTGGGTCCCCACCGCGCATGTTTGGTGCTGTTTTAACAGCAAATAAGCGTGCAGGGATTGCCTGCCACTCACTGTAATGCCGCAGCCATGTGGGTTGTGGCATTACAGTGATTGGCGTTATCGGGTCTATATAAGACCTGGTGACCCTATGCTCGTCATAGTCTACCCCGTAAACAGGCAGAGTAGGGAGAGGTGCTGCTGAGTGAGGGAGAGAACTGGCGGTTTATTAGTTAGTTATAGGTATTGTACAGCAAGATATATATCCATCTGAACTAACAGTTCTGCTAAGGGCTAATCCAGCTGCTTATATTACTGGTTATAGCAGGAGTTAGGCAGGCAGAGTTTGTGGAGAGTGTATATAGCAGAATAGGGTCAATTGCACGTTCTTTCTGCAGCTGTTGCAGATATCCATAGCCCTAGATATCAGGGCTAATTATTTTTTTTGCTCTTAATCCTGATTATTTATCCCATATTACTGCGGTAATAATCGTGACATTTTTGGGAGCGTGCCAAATATTACATTCCAGTTAAAGTCTGCCAATTGTGTGTTGTTCAACCTATTCACACTTAGTCGCTGACCAATACCATATCTCTAACGCCACTGCCTAAAACCGTGGTCATCACACATGATCCCATATTTCTGCGGTAATAATCGTGACATTTTTTGGAGCGTGCCAAATATTACACTCCATTTAAAGTATGCCAGTTGTGTGTTTTTCAATCTATTCACACTTGGTTGCTGACCAATACTGTATCTCTAATGCCACTGCCTAAAACTGTGGTCATCAGACAGGATCAGATATGGCTGCGCTAATAATCCAGAATGTTTTGGGAGCATGCCAGATATTACACTCCATTTAAAGTCTGACAGTTGTGTGTTGTTCAAACCTATTTACACTTGGTCACTGACAAATAGCATATCTATGAACAATGTTGTCAGAGTATTACGCCACTTTTACGGACTGACAATAAAACATACAAAAACTAAGCTAAAATGGATTTTCCTTGAAGAATTGTTAAGAAATATTCTTTGCAGGGTCATGACTTGTATACAAAGCAAAATAAAAAAAAAAAGTTATAGACTGTGGAAGAGATTTATGTGACCAGAATGAACACTCATCTCGAGCTGATGATACCACCTGGCAGCACCTGTTCCTATTGTAAATGCATCTAACAGCGCTATTGATAGGGAATAGAATAGATTTGTATTTTTTTCTGCAGCACCAGCAGCACATAGTATAAGGTAATAATACATGTCTGGATAAGTGTAATACGCTATCCATACTGCGATAGTGCACCCGTAAATGAATTTCAGATAATACAGGTATTATTCTAGAATATACAATCTGTTTGAATTGTCCTTCCCATTATTAAAGAGTGGGTCTCCTATACTGTTATTGCATATATGCAGCAATTTCAAGGGCTGCCAAAAATTAGGACGCACTCTAATACACATTTCAAAAGACATAAAAAAAAAAAAAAAACTATAAAAATACAGCAGGATCTTTAGTATAAAAACCAGACTCGCCACTGTAACCTCAATTCTACAGCTCCTGCACTTCCTCCTCTTCTGCCTCGTCCAAGCGGCAACAAGCTGTACTGAAGATAATATGTGTTACGCTCACGCCCGGACTAACTGGCGTGAGCGTGGTTAGTGATCCCACTGGACCATGAACCGAGGAGTACCTGAAGGGGCGTAACTAAGTATCAACTCGGTCTGACCAAGGTTACACGGCGGCTCAGTCGACTCCGTGAACCAGGGAGGAACCGAGCAGAGGGACCAGGTGCTACTCCAGGTCAGACCCCGGTCACAGCTGTTGACCCACACCGGGGAATGCAGGAACAGGCAGTTTAGGCTGGCATACAGACAGGTGGGTACTGGCAAGCACGGCTGGTATGAAGACAGGTGGGTATTGGCAGGCACGGCTGGTATGCAGACAGGTGGGCACTGGCAGGCACGGCTGGCATGCAGACAGGTGGGCACTCGCAGGCACGGCTGGCATGCAGACAGGCGGGTACTGGCATGTAGGAACGCAGGCAGGATAGGGATCAGTACAGACTGGGACACAGGAACAGAGCCGCAGGTGCGGTGGACTAGCAGAGCAGAACCGCAGGCGTGGAGGACAAGCGGGGCAGAGCAGAGCGAAACCGCAGGTGCGGTGGACAGCAGAGCAGAGCGAAACCGCAGATGCGGTGTACAAGCAGAGCAGAGCGAAACCGCCGGTGCAGTGAACAAGCAGAGCAGAACCACCGGTGCGGTGAACAAACAGAGCAGAGCGAAACCGCAGGTGCGGTGAACAAGCAGAGCAAAACCGCAGGTGCGGTGAACAAGCAAAGCGGAGCAATACCGCCGGTGCGGTGAACAAGCAGAGCGGAGCAAAACCGCAGGTGCAGTGAACAAGCAGAACAGAGCTAAACCGCAGGTGCAGTGAACTAGCAGAGCAGAGCGGAACCGCCGGTGCAGTGAACAAGCAGAGCAGAACCGCCAGTGCGGTGAACAAACAGAGCAGAGTGAAACCGCAGGTGCAGTGAACAAACAGAGCAAAACCGCAGGTGCGGTGAACAAGCAGAGCGGAGCAAAACCGCCGGTGCAGTGAACAAGAAGAGCAGAACCGCCGGTGTGGAGAAAAAACAGAGCAGAGCGAAACCGCAGGTGCGGTGAACAAGCAGAGCGGAGCAAAACTGCAGGTGCGGTGAACAAGCAGAGCGGAGCAAAACCGCAGGTGCGGTGAACAAGCAGAGCAGAGCTAATCCGCAGGTGCGGTGAACTAGCAGAGCGGAGCGGAACTGCAGGTGCGGTGAACAAGCAGAGCAGAGCGGAATCGCCGGTGCAGTGAACAAGCAGAGCAGAACCGCCGGTGCGGTGAACAAACAGAGCAGAGCGAAACCGCAGGTGTGGTGAACAAGCAGAGCGGAGCAAAACCGCAGGTGCGGTGAGCAAGCAGAGCAGAGCGAAACCGCTGGTGCAGTGAACAAGTAGAGCAGAACTGCCAGTGCGGTGAACAAGAAGAGCAGAGCGGAACCGCAAGTGCGGTGAACAAGAAGAGCAGAGCGGAACCGCAAGTGCGGTGAACAAGAAGAGCAGAGCGGAACCGCAAGTGCGGTGAACAAGAAGAGCAGAGCAGAACCGCAGATGCGGTAGACAAGCAGAGCAGAGCAAAAACCGCAGGTGTGGTGAACAAGCAGAGAAGAACAGAGCAGAAGGTGCCGGCAGACAGGGAAGGGCTCTGTTCACATGGAACAGACTGGAAAATACAGGAAGATAGTTAGAACACAGGAGGTAGATACGGAGGCAGGGAAACGGGACAAGCAGAACCAGATACACACAAGGTACTTACAATGAAGTAGCGAGTGGACACAAAACTCACAAACAGAAGTACAAAGACACCGAGTTGGAGATAGGTGCAGGTTCAGACACTGCAGGAAAAGGGATGGTTCGGACGTAGAGACAAACAGGTAATGGGCACACTGTTCAGACAGGAACTGAACCAGGAACAAGATACAGGAACGAGCCTGGGAACTCAGCCCCCAGGGTGGCGGAAACAGACTAGAAGTCACAGATACAGGTAACAGGCCTGAGTATACAGCCCCCAGGGTGGCGGAAACAGAGAATATACAGGACAGGACCTGACATCTCAGTTGCACAGAACACACTGAAAGTGTTGCTCAGGCACCCCCTACTGGGTGGAGGGGGTTTAAGTATCCAGTGACTCACAGTAATAGGCTGGGGAGGCATTATGAGTGGCACACAGTAACTAAAAGAATCAGGCAGTAGCCGCGCCGCCGCCCTAAGCAATCAGACAAAAGACACAGCAGATACTGGAGCAAAGTGTGCAGCCTGGATTGATAGGTAAGATGGTGGTCTTGCATGGTGGGAGGTGGTAAGCCATGCCAGGACGCTGCCAGGGATGTTACAGTACCCCCCCCCCTTTACGCCCCTTCTTCTTCAAGCCTGCAAGGATTTTCTGCAGAGAATTTGGAGGCCGATCCTTCTCTTCAAGAAGATCACCTCTTCTGTCCACTAGAGGAAACGAAACTGGTCTCACCATCTTGGTGACTAGGATGCTTCCTCCCATCGAGCCATCTTCAGCAACAGATGAAGTGGGTGAAGTACCAGGAACAGGACACAGGAAAGTCTCTCTCCATTTGTTAATATCGGATAGCACCCCAAAAGATTCAAGGGACAACTGGAGATTAGAGATGAGCGGTGTTCGACTCGAACTGTTCGCCAATCTCAAATTCAAGCTGTTTTGAGCGGTGTTCGAGCCGTTCGGCGAACACGAACGATTTGAAAAAAATCCAGCTGTTCGAGGTTATGTTCGATAACTGTTCGTGCACCAAAATCATAACTGGATTTTTTCACAGTAATGCTGATAATCAATGTTAATACGCAGTTTGAGTGTACAGCGGGGCGGGGGGAGGGGCAGGGGATGGATCTCTGCATAAATAATGAAGATCTCCATTTTTTATCTCTTTCCCGCGTTTACAGTGGGGAGGTGCAATCTGTCAGCCTATCAGCAGCGCACACACGGAGCGAACTGCTTTTTTTCACACAAGCAAGGGCATGTGTCATTGGCTGTGTATGTCACATGTCCTTGTCCTATAAGACCCAGCCATTTTCCCCGTCGCCACCATTTTCTCACTGCTGCAGCTGCGTGTTAGAGGGCACCGCTGTTGCTGTGTGCGCTATACATTCAGTGTTAATTTCAAGCCAATTTTCTCAGAAATACACAGATAGCTTGGGAGTAGGGAATAGTTGTTATTGCAGTCCTTTTGAGGACTAGGTTACAGCATTTCCTACGACTTTTAGCAGGCAGGTCTGTGCTCTCAAATAGATAGGTTGGGAGTAGGGTCTACTTGTAATTGCAGTCCTTTTGAGGACTAGGTTACAGCATTTCCTAGGACTTTTTGCCAGGCAGGTCTGTGCCAGTGCTGTGCAAGTGTTTTTCACAGCATTTGGCTAAATCTAGCTAAGCAAATCCTTTTTGGCCTCTTGCAGTGTGTGCTAGTCAGTGGAGTAGCGTATCAGTGTTGCACGCTACACCACCTGTGCATAGAATACAATTTTTTTTACTGCACCTAGCCAAGTAAAACCTTTTGGGCATAGCATCATTCTACTAGGCCATCTATACTAAGCTCCACCAGCTTGCAAATTACTAATAATTTTTATCTGCATCTAGCTCGGAAAATAATTTTGGGTTTGTAGCAGTGTGTGGGACTTATTCTATTAGTAAATCTATACTAAGCTCCACCAGCTTGCAAATTACAAATAATTTTTAGCTGCATCTTGTCTGGAAAATAATTTTGGGTATAGTAGCGGTGTGTGGTACTCATTCTATTAGGCCATCTATTCTAAGCTCCACCAGCTTGCAAATTACAAATAATTTTTAGCTGCATCTTGTCTGGAAAATAATTTTGCGCATAGTAGCAGTGTGTGGTACTCATTCTATTAGGCCATCTATACTAAGCTCCACCAGCTTGCAAATTACAAATAATTTTTAGCTGCATCTTGTCTGGAAAATAATTTTGGGCATAGTAGCAGTGTGTGGTACTCATTCTATTAGGCCATCTATACTAAGCTCCACCAGCTTGCAAATTACAAATAATTTTTAGCTGCATCTTGTCTGGAAAATAATTTTGGGCATAGTAGCAGTGTGTGGTACCCATCCTATTAGGCCATCTATACTAAGCTCCACCAGCTTGCAAATTACTAATAATTTTTAGCTGCATCTTGTCTGGAAAATAATTTTGGGCATAGTAGCAGTGTGTGGCACTCATTCTATTAGGCCATCTATACTAAGCACCACCAGCTTGCAAATTACAAATAATTTTTATCTGCATCTAGCTCGGAAAATAATTTTGGGCTTGTAGCAGTGTGTGGGACTAATTCTATTAGTCCATCAATACTAAGCTCCACCAGCTTGCAAATTACAAATAATTTTTATCTGCATCTAGCTCGGAAAATAATTTTGGGCTTGTAGCAGTGTGTGGGACTTATTCTATTAGTCCATCTATACTAAGCTCCACCAGCTTGCAAATTACAAATAATTTTTATCTGCATCTAGCTCGGAAAATAATTTTGGGCTTGTAGCAGTGTGTGGGACTAATTCTATTAGTCCATCTATACTAAGCTCCACCACCTGTGTATGTAATAAAATTGTTTTACTGCATCTAACCCAGCCAATCCTTTTGGGCTAATACCACAGTTTGGCCACTCAGCTCTGCTCGGTTCCCATCCATCGTTTTTTGTGCAAACAACTCCAGAGTTGTCAATTAGTTAACCACCAAAATGAGTGGAAAAAGGCCTGCTGCTCGTGGAAAGGGGAATAGGCGTGTTGGGAAGGGAAAAAAAGGTTGTGTCCGTGGGGTAGGTGTTAAAGCAACAGTAACATCTGCAGAAGAAAGACCATCTTCCAGCCAAACTAAGATGTCTACTTCTTTTAGCGGACAATGTGATACGATCCCTTTCTTACGGCCACGCCAATCGCTACAAATTCCAGATGAGGCACAAAAACAGCAAGTGCTTCAACGTATATCAAGTGCTCCTTTAAGTGGGCTCTCCTCCACATCAACTTCAACATCACAAATAATCCTGTCCTCAGAGGTGTCACCCCAATCGCACTTGCTTCCTCACAGCTCCCAAGTCTCCAGCTGTCCATCTGAGTATGGGGTAGAACAGATGGTTGAGTCTGCAGAGCTGTTTACTCATACTATAGCCTGGGAATCAGAGGTCGGCTCTAGAGATGAGCGTTGTTCTACTCGAACTGTTCGCCAATCTCAAATTCGAGCTGTTTTGGGCGGTGTTCGAGCCGGTCGGCGAACACGAACAATTTGAGAAAAATTCGGCTGTTCGAGGTTATGTTCGATAACTGTTCGTGCACCAAAATCATAACTGGATTTTTTCTCAGTAATGATGAAAATTAATGTTAATACGCAGTTTGAGTGTACAGCGGGGCGGGGGGAGGGGCAGGGGATGGATCTCTGCAGGAACAATGAAGATCTCCATTTTTTTTTCTCTTTCCCGCATTTGCAGTGGGGAGGTGCAATCTGTCAGCCTATCAGCAGCGCACACACGGAGCGAAGTGCTTTTTTTCACACAAGCAAGGGCATGTGTGATTGGCAGTGTATGTCACATGTCCTTGCCCTATAAGACCAAGCCATTTTCCCCGTCGCCACCATTTTCTCACTGCTGCAGCTGCGTGTTAGACGGCACCGCTGTTGCTGTGTGCGCTATACCTTGTTAATTTCAAGCCAATTTTCGCACAAATATACAGATAGCTTGGGAGTAGGGAATAGTTGTGATTGCAGTCCTTTTAAGGACTAGGTTACAGCATTTCCTACGACTTTTATCAGGCAGGTCTGTGCTCTTAAATAGATAGATTGTGGGAGTAAAGACTAATTGTAATTGGAGTCCTTTTCAGGACTAGGTTACATCAGTTCCTATAAGTTTTTGCCAGGCAGGTCTGTGCCAGTGCTGTGCAAGTTTTTTTCACAGCATTTGGCTGAATCTAGCAAAGCTAATCCTTTTTGGCCTATTGCAGAGTGTGTTAGTCAGTGGAGTAGCCTCTCTGTGTTGCAAGATATACCACCTGTGTATAGAATACCAATTTTTTTACTGCACCTAGTGAAGTAAAATCTTTTGGGCATAGCATCATTCTATTAGTCCATCTATACTGACCTCCATCAGGTTGCAAACTGAATATAATTTTTTTCTGCATCTAGCTCTGAAAAAATATTTGGGCTTCTAGCGGTGTGTGGGACTTGGTCTATTAGTCCATCTATACTGACCTCCATCAGGTTGCAAATTAAAAATAATTTTTTTCTGCATCTAGCTCTGAAAAAATATTTGGGCTTCTAGCAGTGTGTGGGACTTGGTCTATTAGTCCATCTATACTGACCTCCATCAGGTTGCAAATTAAAAATAATTTTTTTCTTCATTTATCTCTGAAAAAATATTTGGGCTTCTAGCAGCGTGTGGGACTTGTTCTATTAGTCCATCTATACTGACCTCCATCAGGTTGCAAATTAAAAATAATTTTTTTCTGCATCTAGCTCTGAAAAAATATTTGGGCTTCTAGCAGTGTGTGGGACTTGGTCTATTAGTCCATCTATACTGACCTCCATCAGGTTGCAAATTAAAAATAATTTTTTTCTGCATCTAGCTCTGAAAAAATATTTGGGCTTCTAGCAGTGTGTGGGACTTGGTCTATTAGTCCATCTATACTGACCTCCATCAGGTTGCAAATTAAAAATAATTTTTTTCTTCATTTATCTCTGAAAAAATATTTGGGCTTCTAGCAGCGTGTGGGACTTGTTCTATTAGTCCATCTATACTGACCTCCATCAGGTTGCAAATTAAAAATAATTTTTTTCTGCATCTAGCTCTGAAAAAATATTTGGGCTTCTAGCAGTGTGTGGGACTTGGTCTATTAGTCCATCTATACTGACCTCCATCAGGTTGCAAATTAAAAATAATTTTTTTCTTCATTTATCTCTGAAAAAATATTTGGGCTTCTAGCAGCGTGTGGGACTTGTTCTATTAGTCCATCTATACTGACCTCCATCAGGTTGCAAATTAAAAATAATTTTTTTCTGCATCTAGCTCTGAAAAAATATTTGGGCTTCTAGCAGTGTGTGGGACTTGGTCTATTAGTCCATCTATACTGACCTCCATCAGGTTGCAAATTAAAAATAATTTTTTTCTGCATCTAGCTCTGAAAAAATATTTGGGCTTCTAGCAGTGTGTGGGACTTGGTCTATTAGTCCATCTATACTGACCTCCATCAGGTTGCAAATTAAAAATAATTTTTTTCTTCATTTATCTCTGAAAAAATATTTGGGCTTCTAGCAGCGTGTGGGACTTGTTCTATTAGTCCATCTATACTGACCTCCATCAGGTTGCAAATTAAAAATAATTTTTTTCTGCATCTAGCTCTGAAAAAATATTTGGGCTTCTAGCAGTGTGTGGGACTTGGTCTATTAGTCCATCTATACTGACCTCCATCAGGTTGCAAATTAAAAATAATTTTTTTCTGCATCTAGCTCTGAAAAAATATTTGGGCTTCTAGCAGTGTGTGGGACTTGGTCTATTAGTCCATCTATACTGACCTCCATCAGGTTGCAAATTGAATAAAAAAAATTTCTGCATCTAGCTCTGAAAAAATATTTGGGCTTCTAGCGGTGTGTGGGACTTGGTCTATTAGTCCATCTATACTGACCTCCATCAGGTTGCAAATTGAATAAAAAAATTTTCTGCATCTAGCTCTGAAAAAATATTTGGGCTTCTAGCGGTGTGTGGGACTTGGTCTATTAGTCCATCTATACTGACCTCCATCAGGTTGCAAATTAAAAATAATTTTTTTCTGCATCTAGCTCTGAAAAAATATTTGGGCTTCTAGCAGTGTGTGGGACTTGGTCTATTAGTCCATCTATACTGACCTCCATCAGGTTGCAAATTAAAAATAATTTTTTTCTGCATCTAGCTCTGAAAAAATATTTGGGCTTCTAGCAGTGTGTGGGACTTGGTCTATTAGTCCATCTATACTGACCTCCATCAGGTTGCAAATTAAAAATAATTTTTTTCTGCATCTAGCTCTGAAAAAATATTTGGGCTTCTAGCAGTGTGTGGGACTTGGTCTATTAGTCCATCTATACTGACCTCCATCAGGTTGCAAATTAAAAATAATTTTTTTCTGCATCTAGCTCTGAAAAAATATTTGGGCTTCTAGCAGTGTGTGGGACTTGGTCTATTAGTCCATCTATACTGACCTCCATCAGGTTGCAAATTAAAAATAATTTTTTTCTGCATCTAGCTCTGAAAAAATATTTGGGCTTCTAGCAGTGTGTGGGACTTGGTCTATTAGTCCATCTATACTGACCTCCATCAGGTTGCAAATTAAAAATAATTTTTTTCTGCATCTAGCTCTGAAAAAATATTTGGGCTTCTAGCAGTGTGTGGGACTTGGTCTATTAGTCCATCTATACTGACCTCCATCAGGTTGCAAATTAAAAATAATTTTTTTCTGCATCTAGCTCTGAAAAAATATTTGGGCTTCTAGCAGTGTGTGGGACTTGGTCTATTAGTCCATCTATACTGACCTCCATCAGGTTGCAAATTGAATAAAAAAATTTTCTGCATCTAGCTCTGAAAAAATATTTGGGCTTCTAGCGGTGTGTGGGACTTGGTCTATTAGTCCATCTATACTGACCTCCATCAGGTTGCAAATTAAAAATAATTTTTTTCTGCATCTAACCCAGCCAATAGTTTTGGCCTAATACCACAATTTGGCCACTCAGCTCTGCTCGGTTACCATCCATTGTTTTTTTGTGCAAACAACTCCAGAGTTGTGAATTAGTTAACCACCAAAATGAGTGGAAAAAGGCCTGCTGCTGGTGGAAAGGGGAATAGGCGTGTTGGGAAGGGGAAAAAAGGTTGTGTCCGTGGGGTAGGTGCAGAAGAAAGACCATCTTCCAGCCAAACTAAAATGTCTACTTCTTTTAGCGGACAATGTGATAAGATCCCTTTCTTACGGCCACGCCAATCGCTACAAATTCCAGATGAGGCACAAAAACAGCAGGTGCTTCAACGGATATCAAGTGCTCCTTTAAGTGGGCTCTCCTCCACATCAACTTCAACATCACAAATACTCCAGTCCTCAAAGGTGTCACCCAAATCGCACTTGCTTCCTCACAGCTCCCAAATCTCCAGCTGCCCGTCTGAGTATGAGGTAGAACAGATGGTTGAGTTTGCAGAGCTGTTTACTCATACTATAGCCTGGGAATCAGAGGTCGACTCCAGCGCTTCTGTGAATCCAGACGAGGAAATGATCTGCACTGATGCCCAGAATCTTTATGAGTCGGATCCAGGACCAGACGCAGAAGGTTCTGACCATAATGTAGACCCTCATTCCCAAACTGTAACTCCTGTTGGTGGAGACAATGAGGAAGACGATGATAAGACTCAAATACCTGATTGGAGCGACAACTTTAGTTTTTTGTCAGGGCAGGAACAGGTTGGCTCTGAGGACGACGGGTGTGATAACGCACAGGGTGATGATGATGAGGTCGGAGATCCCACTTACTGTCAACCCACAGTCAGCCAAGAGATGAGGTCAGCAGAGGAGGTGGAGGAAGATGCTAGTGACGACGAGGTCAGGTTGCGCCTTCCTGGACAGAGACGTAGTACTGGAAGCACGTCAACAACTGCATCCTCAAACACAACTCTGCCTCTCACCACAAGTCGTGGTGGCTCTTCAGGTCGCATGGGTGCTAAGCCTTGCATAGCCTGGGCATTTTTTCAGATCGATAAAGATGACCCAACTCGTGTTATCTGTAACATTTGTCAGCAAAAGCTAAGTAGAGGCCAAAAAATACATAGTTTGAGTACTTCATGCATGAACCGGCACATGGACATGAAGCATAAGTTGCAGTGGGAAGCTCAGTGTGCTACAATGCGGTCTAGCCGGCCGGGCCAACCACCGTCTGCCATATTTTGTGCATCCGCGGCCTCTTCATCCTCTGTGACTGGGGGGACAGCAGTCACACCTGTTTTGGGGCGCAGACCTGCCACCTCTTTACCCGCAACAGCCAGCGTGATTGGCAGGTCATCATTTTCTTTGGAGGTGGTAACACCAGCTGGTCTTGAGCGCTGTCCGACATCGATACCACCACCTTTGGATCAAGGCAACCTAACATGTCCGCCTGCATCTTCCTCACAGACCGGCAGTTTGCCGGGGACACCCTTATCAACCCCGTCTAAGCACAATAGCCAGCCCTCGGTCCCTCAGATGTGGACAAGTAAAAGACCATTTCCTCCTAGCCATGAGAAAGCTAAGAGGTTGAATTTCACCATCTGCAAGCTCTTGGCTACAGAAATGCTGCCTTTCCGCCTGGTGGACACAGAGGATTTTCGAGACCTTATGTCCGTCGCAGTGCCCCAGTACCAGATGCCCAGTCGGCACTACTTCTCAAAGAAAGGTGTGCCTGCGCTCCACCAGCATGTCGCACACAACATCACCGCTTCTTTGAGAAACTCTGTGTGTGACAGGGTGCATTTCACCACAGACACTTGGACGAGTAGGCATGGACAGGGGCGTTACATGTCGCTGACTGGGCACTGGGTAACTATGGTGACAGCAGGACAAGGGGCTGCTGTCCAAGTCTTGCCGTCCCCACGAGTTGTGCGTCAATCCTCTTTATGTCATTTTTCCTCCACTGCTTCTGCCTCCTCAACCTCCTCTCGGTCTTCCACCTGCACCCAAAGCCTGTCTGGTCATGCCACAAGCTTTCTAACTGCGCAGAAGGGATCCTGCACACCTCCTTACTATGCTGGCAGTAGGGCTCAACGTCATCAGGCGGTTTTTACATTGAAATGTCTGGGAAATGTGAGTCACACAGCTGAGGAGTTGTGGTCAGCTCTGGAGAACCAATTTCATGAATGGTTGTCTCCACTGGACCTGAAACCAGGGAAGGCTGTGTGCGACAATGCTGCAAACCTGGGTGCGGCCCTTCGCCGGGGCAATGTCACACACGTGCCTTGTATGGCTCACGTGTTGAACCTGGTTGTCCAGCAATTTTTAGCCCACTATCCCAGACTAGATGGCCTTCTGCAGAGGGCACGGTCGCTGTGTGCTCACTTCCGCCGTTCGCATCCCGCAGCTCAGCGACTTACATCTCTACAGAAGTCGTTGGGCCTGCCACTTCACCGGCTAAAATGCGATGTGCCTACCCGGTGGAATTCAACTCTGCACATGTTGCAGCGACTGTGGCAGCACCGACAAGCCCTGGTGCAATACGTTCTGACGTATAGCCTGGGCCAACGAGATTCAGAGGTGGGGCAAATCACGCTGGAGGAGTGGTCTCAGATCAGGGACCTATGCACCCTTCTGCACAGTTTTGAAATGGCGACGAAGATGTTTAGTGCTGACGATGCCATTATCAGCATGACTATTCCGGTGATTTACATGCTGGAGCACATGTTAAACAGAATTCGGAGTCAGGTGGTGGCACAAGAGGAGGTGGAGGAAGTAGAGGAGGAGGAGTTGTATGCGGAAGGGCTAACATCTGCAAGGTCCAGACGGTCGGCAGCACCAAGGCGGCAGGCATGTGAGGGTGGGGGAGATGGTTTAACCAGGGCGCATGGTAGCAGCCAAACTAGTGAGGAAGGTGCAGGAGCCCAGGAAGAAGTGGAGGACGAACTGATGGAAGACTCATCAGATGAGGGAGACCTTGATCACATTTCTGTTGTGCGAGGTTGGGGGGAGAGGACAGAGGAAGGAAGCATGATTGTTACCTCGCCACCAACACAACAGGGACTTGGTGCTCCTGGATGCGCAACACACATGAGTGCCTTCTTGCTGCACTACCTGCAACATGACCCTCGAATTGTGAGAATTAGAAATAATCCTGACTACTGGGTTGCCACACTGTTAGATCCCCGGTACAAAAGTAAATTTGCAGAAATTATTCCTGCCATAGAAAGGGATGCACGCATGCAGGAGTATCAGCAGAGACTGTTGCAGAATCTTACATGTGCTTTTCCACAAAATACCAGTGGTGCACGTAGTGAATCTCACAGTTCCAACTTGCCAACCGTGGGACCGTCAAGTGTTCAGCACTCAAACCGTAACAGAACCACAGTATCTGCTGGTAACATCAATTTTGCGGAATCATTTCACCACTTTTTTAGCCCATCCTTTGCAAGGCCACAGGAGACAAGAAGTCTGACACATAGTCAACGCCTAGAGACGATGGTACAGGAGTATCTCCAAGTAAACATTGAAGCCACGACTGTGTCACTGGACCCTTGCTCTTTTTGGGCTTCCAATCTGGATAAATGGCCGGAGCTAGCCACTTACGCCTTGGAGATCTTGTCATGCCCCGCAGCCAGCGTTCTGTCTGAACGTGTGTTCAGCGCTGCTGGTGGTGTGCTGACAGATAAGCGCACGCGGCTCTCCACTGATAATGTAGACAGACTCACGTTCATAAAGATGAACAAATCATGGATCCGAAACGACTTTTCTACCCCTGTGTCATCCTGGGGAGAGTAAAAGCTTGATGATTGGTTAAAATCACCCTACCAACCGTTTTAAGCTTTCAAATTACTAATCATGTTTATCTGTATCTTGACTGGAAAATAATTTGGGCTTTGTAGCAGTGTGCAGCACTGATCCTATTAGGCCATCTATAATAAGCTTCACCAGATTTAAAATTAAAAATAATTTTTAGCTGCATCTAGCCCGGAAAATAATTTTGGGGCTCCGAGATGCGCAAGACACATAAGTGCCTTCTTGCTGCACTACCTGCAGCATGACCCTCATATTGTCAGAATTCGAAGTAATCATGACTACTGGGTTGCCACACTCTTAGATCCCCCAAACTTTTCGATCAACCTTTTCATTTTAATAAAGACCAAAAAAATGGTCATTTTTGAAATTATAAGCATTAGCAGGTTGTTAGAAACTGAAATCAAACAGTTTTCAACTCAAAACTTTATTCTAGGTGATGTTACATTTTCACATAGGACCCCTTGTTCGAAAGGAGCTTCTGAACTCTCTCGTCCATTGAATTTGTCAGGTTTTGGATGGTTTCTGCTTCAATTGTTTTGCATGAGGACAGAATACCCTCCCAGAGCTGTTGCTTAGATGTGAACTGCCTCCCGCCATCATAGACACTCCTTTTAATGATGCTCCAAAGGTTCTGAATGGGGTAGAGGTCAGGGGAGCATGGGGGTCACACCATAAGTTTGTCCCCTTTTATGCCCATATCAGCCAGAGATGCAGATGTTTTATGTGCAGCATGAGATGGTGCATTATCATGCAGAAAAATGATCTTGCTGTGAAATACACGGTTCTTCTTCTTGAACCATGGCAGGAAGTGCTGTTTGAGAAAATCCACATACATTATGGAGTTCATCTTTAGCGCCTTCAGGGATCCTAAAGGGGCCGACAATCTCTCTCCCCATGATTCCAGCCCAAAACATTACTCCACCTCCTCCTTGTTGGCGCTGTAGCCGTGTTTGCGTGGGGTGTCCATCAACCAGCCATCCTCCACTCCATTCATCTGGACCATCGAGCGCTGCACGGCACTCATCCGTGAACAAAACAGTTTTGAAATCAGTCTTCATGTAATGTTTGGCCCACTGGAGCCGTTTCTGCTTGTGTGAAGTGGATAGAGGAGGTCGACAGGATGGCGTATGCACAGCTGCAAACCTCTGAAGGACCCTGCATCTTGTTGTTCGGGGGACGTTGGAGGCACAAGCAGCTTCAAAAACTTGTCTGCTGCTATGACAAGGCTTTTTTGCCGCTGCTCTTTCAACCTGACGTAATTGCCTGTAGGAAAGAGTCCTCAATTTGCCCTTATCAGCACGCACACGTGTGTACTGTGAATCAGCTACATACTTCTTGATTGCCAAGACACTTCATCCTGATCATCGCACAATGTTGATTGTAGTCATGCCTTGACCTAAACACTCCACAATTTGTTGCTTCTCAGCAGCCGACACATCCTTTTTCTTTCCCATTTTGGCAGAAAATGTAGGCTGCTTATTAATGTGAGAGAGCCTTCTTAAGTAGTCTTGCCTTTCATTGGACACACCTGCCAAACTAATTAGCACAGGTGTCTGCAATTGCTTACAGTGATATAAAGAGCCCTGACACACATCACCATCAATGAGTTTAACTGACAAACAAACAAATTCTTCCCTTATCACTCCTAAACACTTTTTGCATAATAATTTGGAACGCGGTGTACATGTGCTTTTCCACAAAACACCAGTGGTTCACGTAGTGAATCTTACAGTTCTAACTTGCCAACCGTGGTCTGTATGGAATTGTTCAATAAAGGGCCCAAAATTAAGATAACATAGATGGGAGAGGTCTCTATGAATAGGAATTCCTAAGTATTTGATACCCTGTGAGGGCCAGGCAAAGGGAAAGTTGGACTGGATGGAATCCTATATGGATTTAGGGAGGGAGACATCGAGGGCCTCAGACTTCGCTGCATTGATTTTAAAATTTTACCATGTAACAAAGTGATCTATTTCAGCCATAACAGCAGGGATGGATATATGTGATTGAGTGATATATACTAGGACATCATCAGCAAATAGAGAGCACTTGTACTCGGTGCCTCCCACCTCAATCCACCTAATATTGGGGTTATGGCGAATTGATGAGAGCAGGTGCTCCGTCACTAGGATGTATAAGAGAGGGGGCAGAGGACATCCCTGCCTTGTCCCATTGGTGATTGTGAAAGGTGATGAAAATGTTCTGACGCACCCCCTGGGCCTTGGGACACCCGGAGCCGGACCCTTTTTGGTGGATGCTGGTGGTTGTAGTCTTCGTGGCGGCGATCCGGTTCCGTGGCTCAGGGCGGTCAAACCAGTGGCGGAACTATTTATGTGGTTTTGATGTTTAAATGTCCGACTACGCCACCCGTGGATTGCGGTCAGAGTGAACCGCCGCTACAGGGCAGACCGCTAAGGCTGGTGTTGTGGGTGCAGCAGAGCGTAGCATAACTCCCCACGGGAGGAGTATAGCCTCAGGGCAGCGTATGCGGAGGATGGGGGTGATGGTGCAGGGCAGCAGCAGTAACGACACGGAGTCAGTGATGCAGTTCAGGGCCTTTACTCACAGTTCTTATTATCCAGACCACGTCTGCAGGTAACGGCTGCCCACGTCGTACTGTGCTCACCAGGTGAGGGGCTCAGACAACTCCCAGATAACTTTGGAGCGCTTCACAGGACCCCCTTTGTGTGTCCTTTGTCTGGCCTTTCTTACCAACACTTCTGTCCGGCTGCCTCGGGCCTCCTCTTGGTAAACTTGGCGCCAGTTTCCCTGACCCTATGTGGTGCCTTCCTAGCGGGTGGAGCAAGGGGCTGCGCCACATAAAATGTCAGAGCCTCCGGTTTCTAGCTGAGGGTCGTTTCCTGCCTCCACTAGTTCGGGGACCGGTCTCCCCCTTTGGCCTGACCCCTCCACGCAGGTGGATTCGGGCGTGCGGTGGCGACTCGCCCGTCCGCACCCCTGGGATCCCTTCATTCCTCGTTCCTGGAGCCTTCTCCGCTCCTCTTCCTTCCTTCTCCCTCTTGCAGGCCTGGGCCTCTGTTACTAGGCCCGCCTCCGGAGCAGAGCTCATGCAGAGCCCCTGCTCCCTGCCACTTCTGCTCAGACTTCTCTGCACTGAACTAAGATGGTGCCCACCTTTTATACTCCCTTCTCAATGCACCCAGGAACTGCTTCCTCCCTGCTCCTGCACTGCAGGGTTCCCCTTCCTCAGTGTTCCCTCCCCCCACTCCAGCCAGGGACAGGGACTGTCGTGCCCATCTCAGGGGCATATTGGTCGCCCTGCCCCACGGCAATGTGGTGTAATGCATGCAGGTGTCGGGTCCTGATCCACACTCCATCCTTATCTGAGAGTGAGATATCACACCTCTGGGTGAGGTGCAATACGTCTGTACCAACCGAGCCCTCGGTGCTACAGTTCCATTTATCTTCAGCCTAGGTGACGTATTGTGATACAGGGCCGTGATTTTGGCTATAAAAGGGTCCCCTAGACCCCTACCCCAAGCTTTTTAAGAGAATCATATATGGCGTGCCAGGAGACTCTATGGAATGCTTTCTCAGCATCCAACGAGAGTATCTACTTACAAATTTTTAACTGCATCTAGCCCAGGAAATACTTTGTGCCTAGTAGCAGTGTCTGCTAGTCAGCGGATTATCCCGGCTGTTAAGCAAGCTACACCACCTGTAGTTTGGACACTTAATTTTTTCAAAGGAAATGCTTCGGGACCACGGGATACTTAGTGAAGAGCATCAGGAGGCACCCCAAGGCATAGGGGCTGGGACTGGCACTAGGATGCCTTGCGGTGGACAGCCGAGCTCGATCCTTATAAAAGCTTTTTAACTGCAGCAGCTTTAGTGGACGCTACTGGAGCTGGAATTACGCGGCTGCTGGCATGAGACTTGCCCTCCAATAGATCCTTGTAAATGGATTTAAAGTGTATTCATTCAAATTAGAGGGACAATTTAAATTAAAAAGCTTAGAGCTGCCTCCACCACAGGGGGGCTCTCTCGACCCACCAGCGGACAGGCACCAGTATTGGGAGAGGGGGGCTGGCCGTCAGGGTTCACCGCGGCTCTGGCACAAACCCGGCGACACGGAGGTGGCACGGGCAGGAGCGGACTGGCCGTCTCGGCTTCTCACTTTTTGGATTTTAGAAGGGCATGACATGCCTATATCTGTGTCTCCCCCTCCTTTTACTCCTCCACCTCTTTTCTTTTCGCATGACTATATGTACTTGTCACTTTTCCATGTGTTAGTTGTGTCTTCTGAGCAGTTTGTCAGCTTTTGGACACCTTTGAAGGTGTTTTCTATGTGTTTCTATGTGTTTTTGTTTGCCTGCCATTGGTTTTAACGGTGTTCGAAGGTGTTCGACGAACAGTTCGACGAACAGTTCGGCGAACACACGAGTGTTCGACGAACCGAACCGAACTCGAACACTACGGGGGTGGCTCAACACTAGTCGGCTCCAGAGCTTCTGTTAATCCAGACGAGGAAATGATCTGCACTGATGCCCAGAATCTTTATGAGTCGGATCCAGGACCAGACGCAGAAGGTTCTGAGCATAATGTAGACCCTCGTTCCCAAACTGTAACTCCTGTTGGTGGAGACAATGAGGAAGACGATGATGAGACTCAAATACCTGATTGGAGCGACAACTTGAGTTTTTTGACAGGGCAGGAAGAGGTTGGCTCTGAGGACGACGGGTGTGAGAACACAGGGTGATGATGACGAGGTTGCAGATCCCACTTACTGTCAACCCACAGTCAGCCAGTCGATGAGGTCAGCAGAGGAGGTGGAGGAGGATGCTAGTGACGACGAAGTCAGGTTGCGCCTTCCTGGACAGAGACGAAGTACTGGAAGCACGTCAACAACTGCATCCTCAAACACAACTCTGCCTCTGACCACAAGTCGTGGTGGCTCTTCAGGTCGCATGGGTGCTAAGCCTTGCATAGCCTGGGCATTTTTTCAGATCGATAAGGATGACCCAACTCGTGTTATCTGTAACATTTGTCACCAAAAACTAAGTAGAGGATACTGAAGCATAAGTTGCAGTGGGAAGCTCACTGTGCTACAATGCGGCCTAGCAGGCCGGGCCAACCACCGTCTTCCCCATCTTGTGTATCTGCGGCCTCTTCATCCTCTGTGACTGGGGGGACAGCAGTCACACCTGTTTTGGGACGCAGACCTGCCACCTCATTATCCGCAACAGCCAGCGTGATTGGCAGGTCATCATGTTATTTGGAGGTGGAAACACCAGCTGGTGTTGAGCGCTCTCCGACATCGAGAGCACAATCTTTGGATCAAGGCAACCTAACATGTCCGCCTACATCTTCCTCACAGACCGGCAGCTTGCCGGGGACACCCTTCTCAACCCCGTCTAAGCACAACAGCCAGCCCTCGGTCCCTTAGATGAGGACAAGTAAAAGACCATTTCCTCCTAGCCATGAGAAAGCTAAGAGGTTGAATTTCACCATCTGCAAGCTGTTGGCTACAGAAATGCTGCCTTCCCGCCTGGTAGACACAGAGGATTTTCGAGACCTTATGTCCATCGCAGTGCCCCAGTACCAGATGCCCAGTCGGCACTACTTCTCAAAGAAAGGTGTGCCTGCGCCAGCATGTCGCACACAACATCGCCGCTTCTTTGAGAAACTCTGTGTGTGACAGGGTGCATTTCACCACAGACACTTGGACGAGTAGGCATGGACAGGGGCGTTACATGTCGCTGACTGGGCACTGGGTAACTATGGTGACAGCAGGACAAGGGGCTGCTGTCCAAGTCTTGCGGTCCCCACGAGTTGTGCGTCAATCCTCTTTATCTCGAAGTTCCTCCACTGCTTCTGCCTCCTCAACCTCCTCTCGGTCCTCCACCTGCACCCAAAGCCTGTCTGGTCTTGCCACCCGCTTTCTAACTGCGCAGAATGGGTCCTGCACACCTCCTTACTATGCTGGCAGCAGGGCTCAACGTCATCAGGCGGTTTTTACTTTGAAATGTCTGGGAAATGTGAGTCACACAGCTGAGGAGTTGTGGTCAGCTCTGGAGAACCAGTTTCATGAATGGTTGTCTCCACTGGACCTGAAACCAGGGAAGGCCGTGTGCGACAATGCTGCAAACCTCGGTGCGGCCCTTCGCCGGGGCAATGTCACACACGTGCCTTGTATGGCTCACGTGTTGAACCTGGTTGTCCAGCAATTTTTAGGCCACTATCCCGGACTAGATGGCCTTCTGCAGAGGGCACGGTCGCTGTGTGCTCACTTCCGCCGTTCGCATCCCGCAGCTCAGCGACTTACATCTCTACAGAAGTCGTTGGGCCTGCCACTTCACCAGCTCAAATGCGATGTGCCTACCCTGTGGAATTCAACTCTGCACATGTTGCAGCGACTGTCGCAGCACTGACAAGCCCTGGTGCAATACGATCTGACGTATAGCCTGGGCCAACGGCATCCAGAGGTGGGGCAAATCACGCTGGAGCAGTGGTCTCAGATCAGGGACCTATGCACCCTTCTGCACAGTTTTGAAATGGCGACGAAGATGTTTAGTGCTGACGATGCCATTATCAGCTTGACTATGCCGGTGATTTACATGCTGGAGCACATGTTAAACAGAATTCGGAGTCAGGTGGTGCGACAAGAGGAGGTGGAGGAAGTAGAGGAGGAGGAGTTGTATGCGGAAGGGCTAATGTAGCGCCCCGATGGTTCGGTTGCTACAGGGGTATTGCACCTCAACCAGAGGTGTGATATTTCACTCCCAGGTAAGGATGGAGTATGGACCAGGGCTCAGTTAGCTGCCACATACATACACACACTCCTCATTTCCGGGGGACAGCTCGACGGTGCTCCCATTTATATATATGCAGGCACAACTGACCATGTCCCTGGCTGGAGTGGGGAGGGGGGAGAGAACCCAGTGATGTAGGAGCAGAAGGGGACGGTTTCTGGATCATAGGAAGGAGCTCATTGGTTGCAGGTCACCTGAGATCAGACACAGTAAATTAGATAAAAGGTGGGGGCCATCTTAGGAGAGAGTTCAGTTCGGTCAGAGAAGTAGTTCAGCCAGAGAGAGCTGACAGGGAGCTGTGGCTCAGCCTGAGCTCAGCTCCACGAGGCAGGCCTAGGGTGAAGGCCAGAGCCAGAAGAGGAGAAGGAGAAGGAAGGAAGAAAGGTGGAGAGAAAGAGGAGTAGAAAGGCTCCAGAAACAAGAAGGCAGAAGGGACCCTAAGAACCCACGAGATATCAGGTGAAGGGTCAGGCAGAATAAGGGTACCAGATTCCCAAGTTGGTGGAGGTAAATTATCCCTCAGCCAAAGACCGGAGGTCGTGATCATCTATTGGTGCAACCCCCTGCTACACCCACTAGGAAGGCACCACGTAGGGTCAGGGAAACCGGCGGCAGGTTTCACCAAGAGAAGGCCCGAGGCAGCTGGACAGAAGTGTGGTCACTGGTGGGGCACGAGAGTCCAGAGAAAGGATAGAAGGGGGTCCTGTGCCATACTCCTGAATTGCCTGGGGGTTGACCGAGCTCCTCACCTGGTGGACGCAGCACGGCTTGGGCAGTCATTGCCGGCAGAAGTGACTCGGATAACAACTGTGAGTAAAAGACCCTGGACTGCATCACTGACTCTGTGTGATTTATGCTGCGCCTGCACCATCACCCGCAGCATCCTACTACACTGCCCTGGGGCTACACTCTTCCCGTGGGGAGTTATACTATCTCAGCTGCACACACCATCAGCCTCAGTGGACTGCCTTGCAGCGGCGGTTCATAATAGCCGCAATCCACGGTTGGCGTAGTCGGACATTAACCTAAAACATATAAAAGACTGCCACTGGTTTGACCACCCTGAGCCACGGGACCGGGTCGCCGCCACGGAGACTACAACCCCCAGAGACCCGGCTCCGGGTAACCCACACGCGTGCACACACGGCCCAAGGGGCGCGTCACTAACATCTGCAAGGTCCAGACGGTCGGCAGCACCAAGGCGGCAGGCATGTGAGGGTGGGGGAGATGGATTTACCAGGGCGCATGGTAGCAGCCAAACTAGTGAGGAAAGTGCAGGAGCCCAGGAAGAAGTGGAGGACGAACTGATGGAAGACTCATCAGATGAGGGAGACCTTGATCACATTTCTGTTGTGCGAGGATGGGGGGAGAGGGCAGAGGAAGGAAGCATGATTGTTACCTTGCCACGAACACAACAGGGACTTGGTGCTACTGGATGCGCAAGACACATGAGTGTCTTCTTGCTGCACTACCTGCAACATGACCCTCGAATTGTCAGAATTCGAAATAATCCTGACTACTGGGTGCCACACTCTTAGATCCCTGGTACAAAAGTAAATTTGCCGAAATAATTCCTGCCATAGAAAGGGATTCACGCATGCAGGAGTATCAGCAGAGACTGTTGCAGAATCTTACATGTGCTTTTCCACAAAACACCAGTGGTGGACGTAGTGAATTTCACAGTTCTAACTTGCCAACCATGTGACTGTCGAGTGTTCAGCACTCAAACTGTAACAGAAACACAGTATCTGCTGGTAACAGCAATTTTGCGGAATCATTTCACAGCTTTTTTAGCCCATCCTTTGCAAGGCCACAGTAGACAAGAAGTCTGACACATAGTCAACGCCTAGAGACGATGGTACAGGAGTATCTTCAAGTAAACATCGAAGCCATGACTGTGTCACTGGACCCTTGCTCTCTTTGGGCTTCCAATCTGGATAAATGGCCGGAGCTCGCCACTTACGCCTTGGAGATCTTGTCATGCCCTGCAGCCAGCGTTGCTGGTGGTGTGCTGACAGATAAGCGCACGCGGCTGTCCACTGAGAATGTAGACAGACTCACGTTCATAAAGATGAACAAATCATGGATCCGCAAGGACTTTTCTACCCCTGTGTCATCCTGGGGAGAGTAAAAGCTTGAGGATTTCGTAAAATCACCTCACCAACCGTTTTAAGCTTTCAAATTACTAATAATTTTTAGCTGCATCTTGTCTGGAAAATAATTTTGGGCCTGTAGCAGTGTGCGGTACTCATGCTATTATGCCATCTATACTAAGCTCCACCAGCTTGCAAATTACTAATAATTTTTAGCTGCATCTTGTCTGGAAAATAATTTTGGGCCTGTAGCTGTGTGCGGTACTCATTCTATTATGCCATCTATACTAAGCTCCACCAGCTTGCAAATTACTAATAATTTTTAGCTGCATCTTGTCTGGAAAATAATTTTGGGCCTGTAGCAGTGTGCGGTACTCATTCTATTATGCCATCTATACTAAGCTCCACCAGCTTGCAAATTACTAATAATTTTTAGCTGCATCTTGTCTGGAAAATAATTTTGGGCATAGTAGCAGTGTGTGGTACTCATTCTAACCAACCGTTTTAAGCAACTCTGGGGCAATTGATGCCACTTAAGTGGTGTCTGTGCCACAAATTTTTGGAAAAAATGGAGACTCTTTTTGGAGTCCCCTTGCTTTGTTTTACGTGACATTGCCATCGTCAATTAGAGGTGACCCCCCTTTTAACCGTAAGAAAATACATACACTATGGCTTGGGGTAACACAGATGGTTGAGTCTGAAGAGCTGTTTACTCAGTGGTCTGCTCCAAAGCTTCAGTGTCTGCTAGTCAGCGTAGTAACCCAGCTGCGAAGCAAGCTGCACCACCTGTGTATCTAATAATGATTTTTAAATGCATCTAGTCTAGGCAGACTGTGGGGACCCCTAACCAAACCCAGACGCTCAGCCCCCTAACGCCCCCCTTTCATTGACAATACAATCATGTAACTCTTACATCTGGATGGGTGAGGATCGGTCACAGCTTTATTAACTGTTTATACTCATTCCATTAGAAATGCATTTTATTTCTAAAATAATTCAGCTTGTTGCAGCATGCCCTGTGTCTCCAGTCTCCACAACGGCAAGTTGGCCAACAAGTGTAACTCTCCAACATGTCCTTTCTATTTCCAGGCCACGGAGGATCCTGCTTACTCGTATGCAGGACTCCGACCCCCATCCATCACTCTTAACGCTTGTTCCACTCCATCCTGGAGTCCTGACAGTAATATGTCCAGTCCAATATCCATTAAGTGAACACCGTCGGGCCGTATGAGGCCTGCTTTATCTCCTTCCAGTTGTCGGTGTCGTATCGCTACACAGCCTCTGTCTCTTATAAATTTTGCCATCCGAATATTTATTACCTGCCTTGTCCGTTCGATGGCCGTGATGTCTCACGCACCTTGCCATACCGTTCTCGGCACAATCTCTGACCATACTATAGTTAGTTTTGTGAAAAATTCTCTGAAGCGCTCAGTGTCTAGTTTCATTATTGCCATTAGTTATGCGCTCTTGTGATAAGCTATGTCGTTTCCCCCGGCCTGTATAACTAAGATGACCGAACCTCTTGCCTCTCTCCCTACCTTGATTACCTCCATTAATACCTGTGGCCATTGCAGGCCTCTAATACCTCTCCAATTCAAATATGTGTTATGAAACTCCAATTTCCTCCTGCCTGGGCGGACTTTCACCCTTCTTTCTGCACAATATATATACGAGTTCTTAATCATTGCATAGCAAAAAAACAGCAAGGACGTGGTATTTATATGTCATGTCCTGCTTTGCACCTGTTCAAAGCTACGTTAATCATAAATTTAAACACACATACCATGTTAAAATCGTATAGCATAGAAACAATGCATATAAATGTAAATAATCAAAAAGAAAAAGAAAAGAAGAAAAAAGGAACATATATATAATAATAATCTATAAATGATCACTCATAATGATACATCAAGTCATGTCTGATGTTTAAACCTGCTGGTACACGTGTATTTAAAGTATAAATCCACCAACTTTCTCTATTAAGGAGCTTTCTCCTATAATCATCCACCAAATCTCCACCAATCGCCACGGCCCATGGAGGGGCCACCACAGTCAGAGAATCCTTCCTTATTTAGTATAGAGTCTACCAATACTTTGGGCGTATTAGCCCAGCTGCGAAGCAAGCTGCACCGCCTGTGTATCTAATGAGAATTTTTAACTGCATCTAGCCTAGGCAGACTGTGGGGACCCCCAACCAAACCCAGGCGCTCTGCATCTAACCCAGCCAATCATTTGATAGTATTGCTAGTAGCAGAGTCACATGGGCTCTAAACCTTGCATAGCCTGTGCATTTTTTCAGATCGCTAAGGATGACCCAACTCGTGTTATCTGTAACATTTGTCACCAAAAGCTAAGTAGAGGACAAAAAATACATAGTTTGAGTACTTCATGCATGAACTGTCACATGGATATGAAGCATAAGTTGCAGTGCGAAGCTCGCTGTGCTAGAATGCGGCCTAGCGGGCCAGGACAACCACCATCTGCCCCACCTGTGTCATCCTGGGGAGACTAAAAGCTACTGCGTAGTCTTTTCCAAAAATTTGAGGGTATTACCACGGGAATGGTTTGGAAGAGGTATAAGAGTTTAGGTAGGACGTTCATTTTTAGTATACTTATTCTGTCGAACCAGGAAAAATCCTTCACCGTCCAAGAAGTAAGATCTTTATGGAGTTGTTCAATAAAGGGCCCAAAATTAAGATAAAATAGACGGGAGAGGTCTCTATGAATACGAATTCCTAAGTATTTGATACCCTGTGAGGGCCAGGCAAAGGGAAAGTTGGACTGGATGGAATCCTGTATGGATTTGGGGAGGGAGACATCGAGGGCCTCAGACTTCGCTGCATTGATTTTAAAATTTGACCATGTAACAAAGTGATCTATTTCATCCATAACAGCAGGGATGGATATATGTGATTGAGTGATATATACTAGGACATCATCAGCAAATGCAGAGCACTTGTACTCGGTGCCTCCCACCTCAATCCACCTAATATTGGGGTTATCGCAAATTGATGAGAGCAGGTGCTCCATCACTAGGATGTATAAGAGAGGGGACAGAGGACATCCCTGCCTTATCCCATTGGTGATTATGAAAGGTGATGAAAATGTTCCATTTATCTTCAGCCTAGCTGACGGATTGCGATACAGGGCCATGATTTTTGCTATAAAAGGGTCCCCTAGACCCCTACCCGAAGCTTCTTAAGAGAATAATATATGGCGTGCCAGGAGACTCTATGGAATGCTTTCCCAGCATCCAACGAGAGTATCTAATTACAAATTTTTGACTGCATCTAGCCCAGGCAATACTTTGGGCCTAGTAGCAGTGTCTGCTAGTCAGCAGAGTAGCCACCGCCTGTAGATCTAATTACAAATTTTTAACTGCATCTAGCCCAGGAAATACTTTGGACCTAGTAGCAGTGTCTGCTAGTCAGCGGATTATCCCACCTGTTAAGCAAGCTACACCACCTGTAGTTTGGACACTTAATTTTTTCAAAGGAAATGCTTCGGGCCCCCGGGACACTCAGTGAAGAGCATCGGGGAGGCACCACAAGGCACAGGGGCTGGGACTGGGGGTAGGACGCCTTGCGGTGGACCGCCAAGCTCGATCCTTATAAAAGCTTTTTAACTGCAGCAGCTTTAGTGGACGCTACTGGAGCTAGAATTCCCGCGGCTGCGGGCATCAGACTTGCCCTCCAATAGATCCTTGTAAAAGGATTTAAAGTGTACTCATTCAAATTACAGAGACAATTTAAATTAAAAAGCTTAGACCTGCCTCCACCGCAGGGGGGCTTGTTAGAACCTTACTCTTAGGTTTTTTCTATTGCTGGTCACATGACCTTGTTGGCCTATTTAGTCCTGCTCTGCCCTTCTGGCTTTGCTGGACTTCATTGTATTACTACTCTTTAGCTAGCCGGTGCTCAGTATCTAACTCTGTTAGTTTGCTTGGTCTTCGGACCTCTGTGTTCTATATATATTATTTGTTCGTCTGTCTGCTACTATTTCTGTTAGGAGGTGTCCATTTTGCTCCCAGTCCCTAGTACTTGTAGGGATTCCTTCCCCACATCTATAGGTCTCCGTACAGACTAGCTGAGGACTTTAGCAGGTCTGATCGCAGGATCAGGTTCCCTGTTACATCGTAGGGATCAAGCTGAGTTCTATCGTAGGGACAGATCTCTCTTTCCTTAGCTCTGGTAGCAGAACATAACAGGGCTCGCTCGACCCACCAGCGGACAGGCACCAGAATTGGGAGAGGGGGGCTGGCCGTCAGGGTCCACCGCAGCTCTGGCACAAACCCGGCGACACGGAGGTCACACGGGCAGGAACGGACTGGCCGTGTCAGCTTCGCACTTTTTGGGTTTTAGAAGGGCATGACATGCCTATATCTGTGTCTCCCCCTCCTTTTACTCCTCCACCTCTTTTCTTTTCGCATGACTATATGTACTTGTCACTTTTCCATGTGTTAGTTGTGTCTTCTGAGCAGTTTGTCAGGTTTTGGACACCTTTGAAGGTGTTTTCTATGTGTTTCTATGTGTTTTTGTTTGCCTGTCATTGGTTTTAACGGTGTTCGACGGTGTTCGACGAACAATTCGACGAACAGTTCGGCGAACATACGGGTCTTCGACGAACCGAACTCGAACACTACGGGGGTGGCTCAACTCTACTGGAGATCCTCTACCGGGTTGGAGGGGTGCAGAGACTCTGGGGGAAACCACCGCCTTGACGTACACTTTGCCAAGCTTACTGGATGAAGTGGGCGAAGTGCCAGGTACAGGGTGCAGAAAAGTCTCTCTCCATTTGTTATCAGATAGCACCCCGGAGGATTCAGGAGGCAACTGGAGGTCCTCCGCCTGGTTGGAGGGGTGCAGAGACTTGGAGGTAGCCACCGCCTTGATGGACTTACTGCCAGATTTGTTAGAGATGGAGGATCCTTGCTTAGGGACCAACTTCAGTCTGGTTTCTGAGATGACACGTCTGCGAGGCGGGGCGGTGCCTAAAGCTAGATCATTGGTACATTCGTCTAGACTGTGTGGGGACAATGCCTCCGCTTCTCTTCCTTCGGAGACTTCAGCGCACAGCGAGTCAGCGACTAGCAGATCTGGTGAAGAAGAAGAAGACACTGCTGACTGTCCTGAAGATATGGGGACTGGACACCCCTTGTACCTCAGCAGTCCCCCAGGAAACACCATGCAGAATCTCCAGACCTGCGCGGGCACTAGATCTCTCGGCTCTGGACGACCTGTGGGTAAACCAGACAGCACCTGGAATGTGAACTTCTTCATGTATAATGCTCCAATCTGGAGCTTAATTTGTACAGATGTAGCACCCTGAGGATTCGGCTGCTACAGGGGTATTACACCTCAAGCCAGAGGTGTGGTATTCCACTCCCGGGTAAGGATGGAGTGTGGAACTGAGCTCAGTAGGCTGCATGCACTACACACATCCCATTTCCGGGGAACAGACCAATGGTACTCCCACTAGAGAAATGTGCAGGTACGACAGTGTCTGTTCCTGGCTGGAGTGGGAGGGGGGTGGAACATCCCAGTAGTGTAGGGGCAGATAGGGGGAGCAGTCTGGGTAAAGTTAGGAGCTCATTGGGTGCTGGTCACCTGAGCTCACACATAGAGGGAGTATATAAGGTGGGAACCATCTTAGATCAGGGTCAGTCTGTGAGAAGTCAGTCGGTCAGTCTGTCAGTCTTTTGTCAGAGCAGAGCAGAGGAAGAGAGCAGAGGAGAAGAGCAGCTCCAAGGCCCAGAGAGAGAGAGGAGAAAGAAAGACCCAGAGGGGGAGAAAGAAGGAACTCCAAGAGCCCAAATTAGACCAGAGGGTGAAGAGTTGGCAACAGGGTACCGGATCCCAAGCTGGCAGAGGCTACAGCACACCTTAGCCAGGAACCGGAGGTCGTGGGCAGGATCTGCCACGATCACCCACTAAATCCACCCGGAAGGCAGACCAGGAATAGGGTCAGGGAACCCAGAGACAAGGGTTTACCACCAAGAGGCCCGAGGGAGCCGGACATAGGTGGATCCCTGGTGGGGAAGGCCAGAGAAGAGGACAGGACAGAAAGGGAGCTCAGGACCACGCTCCAGAATCACCTGGGGGTTGGCCGAGTCCAGGACCTGGTGGACGCAGCACGGCTCGGGTGGTCACTTAAGGCCGGAGTGACCAGAACAACTGCAGTAAGTAAACAAACCCTGAACTGCACAGCCCGACTCTGAGTCTCATTTCCATCCCCGCTGCACCACCACAACCCCCATCCTCTGCAACTGACCCCCTGAGGCTATACCCCTCCCGTTGGGGGTTATACTACCTGAGCTGCACATACATCACCAGCCTCAGCGGACCCTGCTGCAGCGGCGGCCGTATTGACCGCAATTCAACGGGTGGCGTAGTCGACACAAAAGAACATCTAGTAACATCATAAGGACTGCCACACACTGAGCTTGACACCCTGGGCACGGACCGGGTCACAGCCACTCGGAGACTACAACCCCCATCTGATCCGGCTCCGGGTATCCCTAACAGCACTGGCCCAGGGGGCGCGTCACAGACATATTTTGACTGTTTCTGAGTAGGGCTCGTCCTTCTGCTGACAATGCCCAAACTGGATTCTGGAGTTGTCAGACGGGAATCAGACACTGACTCTTCAAGGCTTTACGCCCGAACTTCCGGTTAATCCGAGGCCTTCACTTGCCACGGAGACAGTCACGGTCATCTGTGGAGAGGAAACACTAACGCCAAGGGCAGCCTCTCTTACAGGCCTAATGTCTTGGGATTCTCCAACCTTCGCTGGACAGAGACCATCAGGGTGTCCCAAACAACCGCAGCGGGACCGCAATCCAATTTTGTGACTGAGTTCCGGCCTTTTCTTTGCCTGGCGAACATGGTCATCCTTCATGAATTCTGTGTGGGTAGCTGCCTCAACAGGCTGGGGAACTGGAGGTCTTTGGGAGGACAGAACCTAGCGTGACGGTTTACCTCTACGCCTTGCACGTCTGGACTGCTTCTTGAGGTTGGGAAGAGAAGTATTCTGTGGAGCATTGTCATCCTGTGTGAATTCTGTGTGGGCGGCAGTCTCTTCAGGCTGGAGAGCTGGTGGGCTACCTACACGCATCACCCATCGGGACTTCTCCAGGATACTGGGAAGGGAAGCTTTAGCAGAAGCCTCAGGGTTAGGGTCATCGAAGACCATTAGAAAGGCCACCAGGAAGGCCTGCAGGATCCCATGCTTCCCATGCTTCTGAAGAAAGACAACCCTTTTCTAGATATATCGAATTATGGACATGGTATATCGATGGTATACTGATATTCTGGAAGGGACCCAGGGAGGAATTCTAAAAATTTGTAGAGAATCTGAACAACAATACATTAGGGCTTAGATTCACATACAAGATGCATCAAATGAGCCTGCCCTTCCTAGATATATTGATTACCAAACAGGAGGGAGGGGAAGTGCACACCACAATCTATCGAAAACCTACGGCCACTAATTCCCTTCTTCGGTGGGAGAGCCACCATCCTTTCCCTCTTAAGAAGGGAGTACCAAAAGGCCAATATATCAGGTTAAGAAGGAACTGTTCTACTAATCAGGAATTTACACAGCAAGCAAGGGAGATGAGAGAGAGATTTAAGAGAAGGGGTTACCCTGATTGGGTTCTTAGACGAGCATACCAATTTGCTTTAAAACAAAAAAGAGAGACCTTACTTACCCCAAAAGTATTGAATAAGGAAAAAGGGAATATAAATCTCATGATATTTATCGCGACATTTGATAATGGTGCCCCGAGGCAAGAAAAATTATAGAGAAATATTGGGGAATTCTAACAATGGATGAGGATCTAAGAACAATAGTGGGTAACACACCACAGATTATGTTTCGTAGGAACAGAACAATTGGGGAAAGAGTAGTTAAAAGCCATTATGTCCCCCCAAAAAGAGACCAATCATGGTTACCAGTAAGACCAAGGGGCTGCTACAAATGTAGCGGATGTGTGGCCTGTCCAAATATTAAAACTACAAAAACGTTTATAAGCAATGTTACTGGCGAGTCTTTTGAGATTAGGAATTTTATCAATTGTAGAACTAAGTTTGTGGTGTACAAGGCAACATGTATTTGCAATAAGGAATATGTCGGAAAAAACATAAGAGAGATGAGAAAACGAGTGGGAGAACATTTGAACGATATTTTAAATAAAAAAGAGACACCTATTGCGAAGCATGTAAATTTGATACATGGAGGAGATCCTAAGGTAATCTCCTTTGTTGGAGTGGAGACATGGATAAGATCTTGCAACAAAAAGAAGCAAGATGGATATTCCCTTTAGGCACCATGACCCCTAAGGGACTAAAGGAACAGCTCAGTTATAGCTGTTTCATTTAATTATCATGTTTTTAGCCCTATTTATATGTGATGTTTTTTGTGCTCATATGCTTATGTTTTAGAGGACCCCCCTATAGGTACCCGCCGAAAATCAGATGCGTTAAAAATGATAATGAATGCCCTCTTAAAGAAGGCTAAATGTTTATATGCCCCTAATGAGAAGACGGGCAATAAGAGCATCTGGTGCTCTGATACTAAAATTTGCCTTAGTAATAACCTCTGGAATTAAGTGATGGCTAGAATGATTAGTAAGAATGGCAATATGTATATAGAGGAAATACATTTACTTTTGTAGTAAAAATTAGAATGGTAATCAGCCCCCATAACCTGTGAAAATAAGAGGAGGTGGCTATGAGAATAGGGGTTACATAGTTACATAGAAGTTACATAGTTTATAAGGCCGAAAAAAGACAAGCGTCCATCCAGTTCAGCCTATTTCTTGTGCACTGCAGCTATTCCGCAGCGTTGATCCAGGGGAAGGCAACAAAAAACCATGCGGTATAGGCCAATTTACATCATTGAGGAAAAATTCACTTCCCGACACCAATCTGGCAGTCAGATTAAATCCCTGGATTAATTAACTAAGCATAAGATGTAATTTTATTGTTCTCAAGAAAGGCGTCCAGGCCTCTCTTGAACTCATTAAGTGAGTTGGACATCACCACTTCCTCTCCCAGAGAGTTCCAGAGTCTCACGGCTCTGACCGTAAAAAATCCCCTTCTATGCTGGTGCAGGAACCTCCTTTCCTCCAGACGCATAGTGTGCCCCCTCGTCTTTGTCACCATCCTTGGTATAAACAGGTCATGGGAGAGATCTCTGTACTGCCCCCTGATGTATTTATACATGTTTATGAGGTCTCCCCTAAGCCTTCTCTTTTCCAACGTAAATAGGCCTAATTTTGACAACCTCTCTGGGTATTCTAGGCCCTCCATTCCCTTTATTACCTTAGTCGCCCTCCTTTGTACCCTCTCTAGCTCCAATATGTCTTTCCTGAGCACCGGAGCCCAGAACTGTGCACAATATTCTAAGTGCGGCCTTACCAGCGCTTTATACAGAGGAACAACAATGTTCTCATCATATGCCCCTATTCCTCTTCTGATGCATGCCATGACTCTATTTGCCTTCGCTGCAGCTGCCTGACACTGGGCACTCCAATTTAATTTGCTATTAACCAAGACGCCCAGGTCCTTCTCCATGTCAGATTTCCCCAACGGTTTCCCATTTAATATGTATGGGTGACTGCTGTTTTTCTTTCCCATGTGCATGACCTTACATTTATCGGCATTGAACCCCATTTGCCATTTTTTGGCCCAACTCCCCAATTTATCTAAATCCTCCTGTAGCTGTGCCCTATCCTCATCTGTATTAACTACTTTACAAAGTTTAGTATCATCTGCAAATATTGCTATTTTACTATGCAACCCTTCCACTAGATCATTAATAAATATATTAAATAATATAGGGCCCAAGACAGACCCTTGAGGCACCCTGCTAGTAACCCTGACACACCCTGAGCTTACTCCATTGATAACCACCCTCTGCTTTCTATCACTCAGCCAGCTATTTACCCACTTGCACACATTATCCCCCAGACCAAGCATTCTCATTTTATAAACCAACCTTTTGTGTGGCACAGTATCAAACGCTTTGGAGAAGTCAAGGTATACAACATCCACTGACTCTCCCCGGTCCAGCTGTGAGCTCACCTCCTCGTAGAAGGCGATCAGGTTTGTTTGGCAGGAGCGATCCCTCATGAATCCATGTTGATATGGAGTTAGACAGTTATTATCATTAAGATATTCTACAATAGCATCTCTAAGAAATCCTTCAAACAATTTACCCACAACAGACATTAAGCTGACTGGTCTATAGTTCCCAGGGTCACTTTTAGACCCCTTTTTGAATATTGGTACCACATTTGCTTGGCGCCAGTCTAGTGGGACAGTCCCTGTCCATAAAGAGTGCTTGAATATAAGATACAGCGGTCTGTCTATCACATTACTTAATTCTTTTAGTACCCGGGGGTGTATGCCATCTGGGCCTGGTGACTTGTCTATTTTGATATTATTTAGGCGTTTCTGAACTTCCTCCTGGGTTAGGTGGGTGATATTTAGCGGAGGGTTTACTTTATCACTCTGCATTTCCTCCGATAAATTGTTTTCTTTTGTGAAAACAGTGGAGAAGAAGCTATTGAGTAGGTTTGCTTTACCCTCATCGCCCTCTATGATTTTACCCAGGTTATTTTTCAATGGGCCAACTCCATCAGTTTTAATCCTTTTACTGTTTATATAGTTAAAGAACAGTTTGGGATTCTTTTTACTTTCCTTGGCAATTAGTCTCTCTGTCTCCTCTTTTGCTATTCTTATTTGTTTCTTACAGATTTTGTTTTTTTCCCTATAAGATATTAGCGCTTCCTTGCTGCCTTCATGTTTAAGTTTACCAAAAGCCCTTTTTTTGTTTTTCATTGCCCTCTTGACTTCCTTATTTAGCCACATTGGCTTCCTCCTATTCCTAGCCCTTTTATTCCCATTAGGTATGTACCTTCTACAGTGACTATGTAGGACTGTTTTGAAAATTTCCCATTTTCTATCCGTGCTCCTATTACTGAAGATACTATCCCAGTCTATAAGGTGAAGGGCATCTCTTAGCTGATCAAACTTTGCCCTCCTGAAGTTCAGTGTTTTTGTGACTCCCTTGCTGGGCACCCTACTGAAGCACATGTGGAATTGTATAATGTTGTGGTCACTATTTCCCAGTTGCCCCCCGACCTGCACCTCAGTTATTCTGTCTGGCCTGTTAGTTAATATTAAGTCTAAAAGGGCCGTCCCTCTAGTTGGTTCCTGCACAAGTTGTGACAAATAATTGTCTTTGATAATTGACAGAAATCTGTTTCCTTTCTGAGATCTACAGCTTTCAGTTTCCCAGTCTATGTCGGGGTAGTTGAAGTCCCCCATAATAATCACCTCGTTATTTTTTGCTACTTCGTCTATTTGTCTCATTAATAGACTTTCCGTGGCTTCTGCAATATTTGGTGGTTTATAACAGACTCCTATGATAATTTTATTATTGTTTTTTGCCCCATGTATCTCCACCCATAAGGACTCGACCTCCTCATTTCCCTCCCATACATCCTCCCGTATTGTAGGCTTTAGACACGTCTTTACATATAGACAGACTCCACCCCCTTTCCGACTTCTTCGATCCCTTCTAAACAGACTGTAACCATGTAAGTTAACTGCCCAGTCATAGCTTTCATCTAACCATGTCTCGGTTATTCCCACTATGTCATAGTTACCTGTAGATATTTCTGCTTCCAGTTCATCCATCTTGTTTGTCAGGCTCCTGGCATTTGCTAGAATGCAGTTTACACGATTTTGTTTTGTTCCAATCTTCTCCCTGTGGATTGTATTAGAAATTTTCTTACCTCCCTTCCAAGTATCTTGTCTTGGACCTTCTTTGTCGCACTTCATATCTTTCATTAGTATGTTCTCTGGTTGCATGTTCGTGTCCGGCATTTTTCTTCCCATCCCCTCTTCTTCTAGTTTAACGTCCTCCTGATGAGTGTTGCGAGTCTCCTGGTGAATGTGTGTTTCCCGGGTTTGTTGAGGTGTAGTCCGTCTCTGGCAAGGAGTCCGTCATAGAGGTAATTCACACCGTGGTCCAGGAATCCAAATCCTTGTTGTCTGCACCATCGTCTCAGCCAGTTGTTCACATCAAGGATCCTGTTCCATCTCCTGACGCCATGCCCGTCTACTGGAAGGATAGAAGAAAAAACTACCTGCGCATCCAGTTCTTTTACTTTCTTCCCCAATGCTTCAAAGTCCTTGCAGATTGTCATTAGGTCCTTCTTTGCCGTGTCATTGGTGCCAACATGTATCAGAAGAAATGGGTGGACATCCTTGGAACTGATGAGCTTCGGTATCCTATCGGTAACATCCTTGATCTTCGCCCCTGGGAGGCAGCATACTTCTCTTGCGGTTATGTCCGGTCTGCAGATAGCTGCTTCTGTTCCTCTCAGTAGTGAGTCTCCCACCACCACCACTCTGAGGTTCCCCTCTGAAATAGGAGAGTGGCGTGTAATAGTGGAGAGTTTCTTGAAAAAACCTATGTGGGATTTGCGTTTTAAAAACTTTTCTAGGCAAGGGCGTGCGAGATATGCGTCATATATACCTAGAAACAATGAGAGGAACATGCGTTCCGGGCGTCGGGAGATGATGTGGGCAATATGCGTTCCAGGCGCCCGGAGATGATGTGAGCAATGCATGCGTTCCGGGCGCCCGGAAATGACGTGAGCATCGTGTGTCCCGGGCGCCCGGAAGTGATGTAGGGGTATGCGTTCCGGACGCCCGGTAATGACGCGAACAATATGCGTCCCGGGCGGCCGGAAGGGATGCAAGCGGTATGCGTTCCAGGCACTTGGAAATGACGTGAGTAACAGATGTCCCGGGCACAGGAAAGAGAAAAAGAGGTGGGCAATGACACATATTAAGAGGCTATAAGCCCCGGACACATAATAGGACAAGAAAAGCCACATGGGGAACCAGAACATGTACCATGTGACTCGGCTGTAAGGCACATGACATCACTATGGGATTGTATGAAGTAAATGTATTGCGTTTAAAATAAAAATCTAACGAGCTATCTGACTGAGACAATTATTACCAAGCGTAATTTGGAGGAAGTGAAATTCTATACTTTATAATAAGGAAATTGTGAACTATGGCAAGTAACTTAAATTAGAAAATAAGACCCGCCCAAGAAATGACATAGAAGGCTAAGAAATGGAGGGAAAATTAATGTATTCATCAACATAGAGTTTGCAGGAAAAAAAAAGAGGCATTCAAAGAAAAGAACACGGTCCCTACAGTCAAACATGGCGGAGGTTCCCTGATGTTTTGGGGTTGCTTTGCTGCCTCTGGCACTGGACTGCTTGACCGTGTGCATGGCTTTATGAAGTCTGAAGACTACCAACAAATTTTGCAGCATAATGTAGGGCCCAGTGTGAGAAAGCTGGGTCTCCCTCAGAGGTCATGGGTCTTCCAGCAGGACAATGACCCAAAACACACTTCCAAAAGCACTATAAAATGGTTTGAGAGAAAGCACTGGAGACTTCTAAGGTGGCCAGCAATGAGTCCAGACCTGAATCCCATAGAACACATGTGGAGAGATCTCAAAATGGCAGTTTGGAGAAGGCACCCTTCAAATATCAGGGACCTGGAGCAGTTTGCCAAAGAAGAATGGTCTACAATTCCAGCAGAGCATTGTAAGAAACTCATTGATGGTTACCGGAAGCGGTTGTTCGCAGTTATTTTGGCTAAAGGTTGTGCAACCAAGTATTAGGCTGAGGGTGCCAATACTTTTGTCTGGCCCATTTTTGGAGTTTTGTGTGAAATGATCAGTGATTTGATTTTTGCTTCATTCTCTTTTGTGTTTTTTCCTTGCAAGCAAATTAAATGAAGATAATAATACCAAAGAATTTGTGATTGCAATCCTTTTCAGGAAGAAACTGAGTATTATCTGACAGAATTGCAGGGGTGCCAATACTTTTGGCCACCATTGTATGTCTTAGATCTATTTGTCTGTTTCTGACATCTTCTGCCACTTATTTGATGTACTTTAAGAGGTTATATTTGTCCATCTTGATGTGAATAAGATGTAATTAGTGGCTGGTATCAGATATCGGAGGTATTTATTATTAGTGTTGAGCCACCCCCGTAGTGTTCGAGTTCGGTTCGGTTCGTCGAACACCCGTGTGTTCGCCGAACTGTTCGTCGAACTGTTCGTCGAACACCTTCGAACACCGTTAAAACCAATGGCAGGCAAACAAAAACACATAGAAACACATAGAAAACACCTTCAAAGGTGTCCAAAAGCTGACAAACTGCTCAGAAGACACAACTAACACATGGAAAAGTGACAAGTACATATAGTCATGCGAAAAGAAAAGAGGTGGAGGAGTAAAAGGAGGGGGAGACACAGATATAGGCATGTCATGCCCTTCTAAGATCCAAAAAGTGAGAAGCCGAGACGGCCAGTCCGCTCCTGCCCGTGCCACCTCCGTGTCGCCGGGTTTGTGCCAGAGCCGCGGTGAACCCTGACGGCCAGCCCCCCTCTCCCAATACTGGTGCCTGTGACGCACCCCCTGGGCCATATTCTTTAGGGGGAATACCCGGAGCCGGATCAGATGGGAGTTGTAGTCGCCGAGTGGCTGTGACCCGGTCCGTGCCCAGGGTGTCAAGCTCAGTTGTATGTGGCAGTCCTACAGATGTTATAAAGTTCTTAATTGTCGACTACGCCACCCGTTGTATTGCGGTCACTATGGCCGCCGCTGCAGCAGGGTCCGCTGAGGCTGATGGTGTTGGTGCAGCTTTTGGTAGTATAACCCCCAACGGGTGGGGTATAGCCTCAGGGGGTCAGGTGCAGAGGATGGGGGTTGTGGTGGTGCAGCGTAGATGTTAAGTGAAGACAGAGTCGGGTTGTGCAGTTTAGGGTATTTACTCACTGCTGATGTTCCGGTCACTCCAGCTTCAAGTGACCACCCGAGCCGTGCTGCGTCCACCAGGTCCTGGATTCAGCAAACCCCCAAACAAGTCCGGAGCGTGACCCTGAGCTCTCCTTCTGTCCTTTCCTCTGGCCGTCCCCACTAGTGATCCACCTAGGTCCAGCTCCCTCGGGCCTTCTGTTGGGAGACCCTTGGCCTTGGGTTCCCTGACCCTCCACGTGGTTTGCCTTCGGGGTGGATGTGGTGGGTGGCCGTGGCAGACGCTGCCCACGGCCTCCGGTCTCTGGCTAGGGTGTGCTTTTGCCCCCACCAGTTTGGGATCCGGTACCCTATTGCCGACTCTTCACCCGGGGATTGAATTTGGGTTCTCAGAGTCCTTTCTTTTTCCCCTCTGGGTCTTTCCTTCTCTGCTCCACTCTCTCTCTGCAGGCTCATCTGGACCTCTGCTTCTTACTGACTCTGACAGACTGACCCTGATCTTTGATGGTGCCCACCTTATATACTCCCTCTATGTGTGAGCTCAGGTGACCAGCACCCAATGAGCTCCTAACTTTACCCAGGCTGCTCCCCCTATCTGCCCCTACACTACTTGGGATGTACCACCCCCCTCCCACTCCAGCCAGGAACAGACTCGGTCGTACCTGCACATTTCTAAGTGGGAGTACCGTCGGCCTGCCCCTCGGAAATGGGATGTGTGTAGTGCAAGCAGCCTACCGAGCTCAGGTCCACACTCCATCCTTACCCGGGAGTGGAATATCACACCTCTGGGTTGAGGTGCAATACCCCTGTAGCAGCCGAATCCTCAGGGTGCTACATTCCCCCCTGGTAAATCACAGCACGTCCTCGGGCTGTAAGAACAAAACACCACAAAACATACAAATTTTTTTCATATAAACAACATAGTAAAAACATATAAAATATCATATATATATCAGAAAACTTTTCATATAAATAACATTCTCGTCGCCTCTGCTCCTCCTCCGGTCACTGTGCAACGTGTGACCGGGTAAAGTGCGACAGTCTTTGGAACTCGTGGTTTTCCTATAAAACCGGTAGGGGGCGCTTTAGGAAGCGCAACTATTTACAAGGGATATGGCCGCTCTCAGTCCTCGGCCAGGTATTAGGGAGGAATGACCGCTCTCAGTCCTCGGTCAGTGGGATTTAAGGGATAAACGGGTAAACAGTTCACACATGCTGGTCCCAACGGGGACTATATTATCAGCAACAGTTTCTTTGGTACCCCTACGGGTAACTATGTACAGCCTCTACTCTGCCGTACTTAACGACGACGTCCTCCTGCTCTTTCTTTGTGGTTACCTTTAGCTTCAGACCCGTCCGGGTCCTCTTGTTCTTCCTCCTCACACCGCAGCTCTTCCTCCGTCAGGCGATGCACATGGAGGGCGTAGGGTCCTTTGGCACACTTGTGCCGGGTAAAGGTGACCTCGTCCCCGATGTAAAGGTCACGACCTCTGTGTCCCTCCGGTAGGTGGGATTCAACGTTTCTCCTGGTTACGAAGACGTCGCCTGGGGTGCGGTGGTCTCGGATGAAGCCCCACCCATGCTGCATGTTAAACTTGATCACAGTCCCGGTGGTGCGGGGACTATGCGCTGCACGGGGGTCTCTCCTGGCCCGGCTCTTCTGCTCCGCGCTCCTTATTTGAGCTTGCTGTTCCCGGACCCGCCTCTCTCTCCGCTCCCTCTCAAAGACCTCGAGTTGTTGGCGGCAGCACTCAGCACGCTCCGCTGCAGCTGCCCGAGTCTCCTGAGTGAACCCCATGAGATCTTCTCCGGTGGGGTCCCACTCAAATTGGGCCTCTTCTAGCGGGGGCGAGATCCTCTTTACGGGCTTTGGAGCCGGGATCAGGGGTGCACACATGGCCCCAGCCTTCCTCTGCCGTTCCAGTTCATGATATTCCTGGGGCCAGATGAAAGGCTGCCCATCCGGGCACGTGTGTTGGGTAAACAGGTCCTCTCCCAGATGCGGCACTCTTGGTCTTATGGGCGCGGTGGTGTTAGCGCCCGGGTTGCCCGGGCCTTGCGGCCAGGCCTGGGGTATCTGGAAGGTGAAGGGCACCGTAAGGACGGCGGCACCCTGGGCTACTTGGCCCTGCGACCAGGCCGGTGGCTCCGCGGAGGTAGGGGGCGCTGTTGGTATTGCGGCGCCCGGGGGTACTAGGCCTTGCGACCAGGCTGGTGGTACTTCCTGCTTGGTCACGCTCGGGGTTGAGGCGTGTGACGTCACAGGGGTCGCGGCTTCCGTTTGAGGCCTAGTCGGCGGCGGTGACGTTGCGGTTACGGGCACGGCAGGGGGTACTTCGGGCTCTGCGACGGGGAGCTGGGGCAGGTACGCGGTTTCCCGGTTTGGGGTAAAGACGTCCCCTTTACCTGCCTCCTTTCGTTCGGCTCCCTTCTCGGCGCCGTCTCCGGCCTTCAGTCCTCCTGCGCCATCCTCAGAGGCGGTCTGTCTCCTCGTCTTGGGTGGCGTGCTCCGCTGACAGGTCTCGGTCTGCTGGGCCATCTCACGGCTCCACTCCGCCAACGTCTCTCGCTGCACCCGGGCCATCCTCCTTGCGAGGCCCTCCAGAGCGGTCTGTGCACACTCCCGGTCTCGTGGGAGCTGTGCTAGGACCTCCACTAGGCCTAGTGGGGTCGTTGCTTCCAGCAGGCTCCTGACCAACGGGTCGGTGCTGCTCTGCTCTCCTTCCACTGTTTCCAGCAGGCTCCTGGCCAGCGGGCCGGTGCTGCTCTGCTCTCCCTCCTCTGTTTCTAGCAGGCTCCTGGCCAACGGGCCGGTGCTGCTCTGCTTTCTCGCCATCTCCGGGTAAGCTTCTCCGATACTCTTCTCCAGGCTTCTTGCCTCCGGGTGCGCTCTCTCCAGACTGCTCCAGGCGGCACCCATCTTTGTTCTCTCCTTCTCAGTCCTCCCACTTCGAGGGCGGTCCCGGGGCCACTTGGTGATTGTCAGCTCCAGGGGCAGTTCTTTCCCGCTGACAGACACCTCTAGCATCACAGTCTCTGTTGGTGGGGGCGGTTTCCACTTTTGGCGCCATTTTCGGTCCTGGCCCACGATGGGAGGTGGCCTCTTGCCACCCTCTGGCACGCCCATAATGGCGTCCGCTCTTCCAAGGCGGGAAACCTTCGGAAATGGCGGGAATCGTCTCCCAGTGGCGGGAAACTCTGCAGATGGCGGGAAAACGCTGTTAATGGCGGACAACCGGCGGGAATCGACCTGTGATGGAGTCCGATGGCGGGGACCCTACGGAACCGGCAGGAGACTTCTTTTTGAGGTAAACTCGTTCTTTTCTTCAGGCACACAGTACCCGGGTGTTGCGGGCACGTGATCCTGCCGACTACACCAAAGTTGACGCACCCCCTGGGCCATATTCTTTAGGGGGAATACCCGGAGTCGGATCAGATGGGAGTTGTAGTCGCCGAGTGGCTGTGACCCGGTCCGTGCCCAGGGTGTCAAGCTCAGTTGTATGTGGCAGTCCTACAGATGTTATAAAGTTCTTAATTGTCGACTACGCCACCCGTTGTATTGCGGTCACTATGGCCGCCGCTGCAGCAGGGTCCGCTGAGGCTGATGGTGTTGGTGCAGCTTTTGGTAGTATAACCCCCAACGGGTGGGGTATAGCCTCAGGGGGTCAGGTGCAGAGGATGGGGGTTGTGGTGGTGCAGCGTAGATGTTAAGTGAAGACAGAGTCGGGTTGTGCAGTTTAGGGTATTTACTCACTGCTGATGTTCCGGTCACTCCAGCTTCAAGTGACCACCCGAGCCGTGCTGCGTCCACCAGGTCCTGGATTCAGCAAACCCCCAAACAAGTCCGGAGCGTGACCCTGAGCTCTCCTTCTGTCCTTTCCTCTGGCCGTCCCCACTAGTGATCCACCTAGGTCCAGCTCCCTCGGGCCTTCTGTTGGGAGACCCTTGGCCTTGGGTTCCCTGACCCTCCACGTGGTTTGCCTTCGGGGTGGATGTGGTGGGTGGCCGTGGCAGACGCTGCCCACGGCCTCCGGTCTCTGGCTAGGGTGTGCTTTTGCCCCCACCAGTTTGGGATCCGGTACCCTATTGCCGACTCTTCACCCGGGGATTGAATTTGGGTTCTCAGAGTCCTTTCTTTTTCCCCTCTGGGTCTTTCCTTCTCTGCTCCACTCTCTCTCTGCAGGCTCATCTGGACCTCTGCTTCTTACTGACTCTGACAGACTGACCCTGATCTTTGATGGTGCCCACCTTATATACTCCCTCTATGTGTGAGCTCAGGTGACCAGCACCCAATGAGCTCCTAACTTTACCCAGGCTGCTCCCCCTATCTGCCCCTACACTACTTGGGATGTACCACCCCCCTCCCACTCCAGCCAGGAACAGACTCGGTCGTACCTGCACATTTCTAAGTGGGAGTACCGTCGGCCTGCCCCTCGGAAATGGGATGTGTGTAGTGCAAGCAGCCTACCGAGCTCAGGTCCACACTCCATCCTTACCCGGGAGTGGAATATCACACCTCTGGGTTGAGGTGCAATACCCCTGTAGCAGCCGAATCCTCAGGGTGCTACACCTGTCCGCTGGTGGGTCGAGAGAGCCCCCCTGTGGTGGAGGCAGCTCTAAGCTTTTTAATTTAAATTGTCCCTCTAATTTGAATGAATACACTTTAAATCCATTTACAAGGATCTATTGGAGGGCAAGTCTCATGCCAGCAGCCGCGTAATTCCAGCTCCAGTAGCGTCCACTAAAGCTGCTGCAGTTAAAAAGCTTTTATAAGGATCGAGCTCGGCTGTCCACCGCAAGGCATCCTAGTGCCAGTCCCAGCCCCTATGCCTTGGGGTGCCTCCTGATGCTCTTCACTAAGTATCCCGTGGTCCCGAAGCATTTCCTTTGAAAAAATTAAGTGTCCAAACTACAGGTGGTGTAGCTTGCTTAACAGCCGGGATAATCCGCTGACTAGCAGACACTGCTACTAGGCACAAAGTATTTCCTGGGCTAGATGCAGTTAAAAATTTGTAAGTAGATACTCTCGTTGGATGCTGAGAAAGCATTCCATAGAGTCTCCTGGCACGCCATATATGATTCTCTTAAAAAGCTTTGGGTAGGGGTCTAGGGGACCCTTTTATAGCCAAAATCACGGCCCTGTATCACAATACGTCACCTAGGCTGAAGATAAATGGAACTGTAGCACCGAGGGCTCGGTTGCTACAGACGTATTGCACCTCACCCAGAGGTGTGATATCTCACTCTCAGATAAGGATGGAGTGTGGATCAGGACCCGACACCTGCATGCATTACACCACATTGCCGTGGGGCAGGGCGACCAATATGCCCCTGAGATGGGCACGACAGTCCCTGTCCCTGGCTGGAGTGGGGGGAGGGAACACTGAGGAAGGGGAACCCTGCAGTGCAGGAGCAGGGAGGAAGCAGTTCCTGGGTGCATTGAGAAGGGAGTATAAAAGGTGGGCACCATCTTAGTTCAGTGCAGAGAAGTCTGAGCAGAAGTGGCAGGGAGCAGGGGCTCTGCATGAGCTCTGCTCCGGAGGTGGGCCTAGTAACAGAGGCCCAGGCCTGCAAGAGGGAGAAGGAAGGAAGAGGAGCGGAGAAGGCTCCAGGAACGAGGAATGAAGGGATCCCAGGGGTGCGGACGGGCGAGTCGCCACCGCACGCCCGAATCCACCTGCGTGGAGGGGTCAGGCCAAAGGGGGAGACCGGTCCCCGAACTAGTGGAGGCAGGAAACGACCCTCAGCTAGAAACCGGAGGCTCTGACATATTATGTGGCGCAGCCCCTTGCTCCACCCGCTAGGAAGGCACCACATAGGGTCAGGGAAACTGGCGCCAAGTTTACCAAGAGGAGGCCCGAGGCAGCCGGACAGAAGTGTTGGTAAGAAAGGCCAGACAAAGGACACACAAAGGGGGTCCTGTGAAGCGCTCCAAAGTTATCTGGGAGTTGTCTGAGCCCCTCACCTGGTGAGCACAGTACGACGTGGGCAGCCGTTACCTGCAGACGTGGTCTGGATAATAAGAACTGTGAGTAAAGGCCCTGAACTGCATCACTGACTCCGTGTCGTTACTGCTGCTGCCCTGCACCATCACCCCCATCCTCCGCATACGCTGCCCTGAGGCTATACTCCTCCCGTGGGGAGTTATGCTACGCTCTGCTGCACCCACAACACCAGCCTTAGCGGTCTGCCCTGTAGCGGCGGTTCACTCTGACCGCAATTCACGGGTGGCGTAGTCGGACATTTAAACATCAAAACCACATAAATAGTTCCGCCACTGGTTTGACCGCCCTGAGCCACGGAACCGGATCGCCGCCACGAAGACTACAACCACCAGCATCCACCAAAAAGGGTCCGGCTCCGGGTGTCCCAAGGCCCAGGGGGTGCGTCAGAACATTTTCATCACCTTTCACAATCACCAATGGGACAAGGCAGGGATGTCCTCTGTCCCCTCTCTTATACATCCTAGTGACGGAGCACCTGCTCTCATCAATTCGCCATAACCCCAATATTAGGTGGATTGAGGTGGGAGGCACCGAGTACAAGTGCTCTCTATTTGCTGATGATGTCCTAGTATATATCACTCAATCACATATATCCATCCCTGCTGTTATGGCTGAAATAGATCACTTTGTTACATGGTAAAATTTTAAAATCAATGCAGCGAAGTCTGAGGCCCTCGATGTCTCCCTCCCTAAATCCATATAGGATTCCATCCAGTCCAACTTTCCCTTTGCCTGGCCCTCACAGGGTATCAAATACTTAGGAATTCCTATTCATAGAGACCTCTCCCATCTATGTTATCTTAATTTTGGGCCCTTTATTGAACAATTCCATACAGACCACGGTTGGCAAGTTAGAACTGTAAGATTCACTACGTGAACCACTGGTGTTTTGTGGAAAAGCACATGTACACTGTGTTCCAAATTATTATGCAAAAAGTGTTTAGGAGTGATAAGGCAAGAATTTGTTTGTTTGTCAGTTAAACTCATTGATGGTGATGTGTGTCAGGGCTCTTTATATCACTGTAAGCAATTGCAGACACCTGTGCTAATTAGTTTGGCAGGTGTGTCCATGAAAGGCAAGACTACTTAAGAAGGCTCTCTCACATTATTAAGCAGCCTACATTTTCTGCCAAAATGGGAAAGAAAAAGGATGTGTCGGCTGCTGAGAAGCAACAAATTGTGGAGTGTTTAGGTCAAGGCATGACTACAATCAACATTGTGCGATGATCAGGATGAAGTGTCTTGGCAATCAAGAAGTATGTAGCTGAGTCACAGTACACACGTGTGCGTGCTGATAAGGGCAAATTGAGGACTCTTTCCTACAGGCAATTACGTCAGGTTGAAAGAGCAGCGGCAAAAAAGCCTTGTCATAGCAGCAGACAAGTTTTTGAAGCTGCTTGTGCCTCCAACGTCCCCCGAACAACAAGATGCAGGGTCCTTCAGAGGTTTGCAGCTGTGCATACGCCATCCTGTCGACCTCCTCTATCCACTTCACACAAGCAGAAACGGCTCCAGTGGGCCAAACATTACATGAAGACTGATTTCAAAACTGTTTTGTTCACGGATGAGTGCCGTGCAGCGCTCGATGGTCCAGATGAATGGAGTGGAGGATGGCTGGTTGATGGACACCCCACGCAAACACGGCTACAGCGCCAACAAGGAGGAGGTGGAGTAATGTTTTGGGCTGGAATCATGGGGAGAGAGATTGTCGGCCCCTTTAGGATCCCTGAAGGCGCTAAAGATGAACTCCATAATGTATGTGGATTTTCTCAAACAGCACTTCCTGCCATGGTTCAAGAAGAAGAACCGTGTATTTCACAGCAAGATCATTTTTCTGCATGATAATGCACCATCTCATGCTGCACATAAAACATCTGCATCTCTGGCTGATATGGGCATAAAAGGGGACAAACTTATGGTGTGACCCCCATGCTCCCCTGACCTCTACCCCATTCAGAACCTTTGGAGCATCATTAAAAGGAGTGTCTATGATGGCGGTAGGCAGTTCACATCTAAGCAACAGCTCTGGGAGGGTATTCTGTCCTCATGCAAAACAATTGAAGCAGAAACCATCCAAAACCTGACAAATTCAATGGACGAGAGAGTTCAGAAGCTCCTTTCGAACAAGGGGTCCTATGTGAAAATGTAACATCACCTAGAATAAAGTTTTGAGTTGAAAACTGTTTGATTTCAGTTTCTAACAACCTGCTAATGCTTATAATTTCAAAAATGACCATTTTTTTGGTCTTTATTAAAATGAAAAGGTTGATCGAAAAGTTTGGGGGATCTAAGAGTGTGGCAACCCAGTAGTCATGATTACTTTGAATTCTGACAATATGAGGGTCATGCTGCAGGTAGTGCAGCAAGAAGGCACTTATGTGTCTTGCGCATCTCGGAGCCCCAAAATTATTTTCCGGGCTAGATGTAGCTAAAAATTATTTTTAATTTTAAATCTGGTGAAGCTTATTATAGATGGCCTAATAGGATCAGTGCTGCACACTGCTACAAAGCCCAAATTATTTTCCAGTCAAGATACAGATAAACATGATTAGTAATTTGAAAGCTTAAAACGGTTGGTAGGGTGATTTTAACCAATCATCAAGCTTTTACTCTCCCCAGGATGACACAGGGGTAGAAAAGTCGTTTCGGATCCATGATTTGTTCATCTTTATGAACGTGAGTCTGTCTACATTATCAGTGGAGAGCCGCGTGCGCTTATCTGTCAGCACACCACCAGCAGCGCTGAACACACGTTCAGACAGAACGCTGGCTGCGGGGCATGACAAGATCTCCAAGGCGTAAGTGGCTAGCTCCGGCCATTTATCCAGATTGGAAGCCCAAAAAGAGCAAGGGTCCAGTGACACAGTCGTGGCTTCAATGTTTACTTGGAGATACTCCTGTACCATCGTCTCTAGGCGTTGACTATGTGTCAGACTTCTTGTCTCCTGTGGCCTTGCAAAGGATGGGCTAAAAAAGTGGTGAAATGATTCCGCAAAATTGATGTTACCAGCAGATACTGTGGTTCTGTTACGGTTTGAGTGCTGAACACTTGACGGTCCCACGGTTGGCAAGTTGGAACTGTGAGATTCACTACGTGCACCACTGGTATTTTGTGGAAAAGCACATGTAAGATTCTGCAACAGTCTCTGCTGATACTCCTGCATGCGTGCATCCCTTTCTATGGCAGGAATAATTTCTGCAAATTTACTTTTGTACCGGGGATCTAACAGTGTGGCAACCCAGTAGTCAGGATTATTTCTAATTCTCACAATTCGAGGGTCATGTTGCAGGTAGTGCAGCAAGAAGGCACTCATGTGTGTTGCGCATCCAGGAGCACCAAGTCCCTGTTGTGTTGGTGGCGAGGTAACAATCATGCTTCCTTCCTCTGTCCTCTCCCCCCAACCTCGCACAACAGAAATGTGATCAAGGTCTCCCTCATCTGATGAGTCTTCCATCAGTTCGTCCTCCACTTCTTCCTGGGCTCCTGCACCTTCCTCACTAGTTTGGCTGCTACCATGCGCCCTGGTTAAACCATCTCCCCCACCCTCACATGCCTGCCGCCTTGGTGCTGCCGACCGTCTGGACCTTGCAGATGTTAGCCCTTCCGCATACAACTCCTCCTCCTCTACTTCCTCCACCTCCTCTTGTGCCACCACCTGACTCCGAATTCTGTTTAACATGTGCTCCAGCATGTAAATCACCGGAATAGTCATGCTGATAATGACATCGTCAGCACTAAACATCTTCGTCGCCATTTCAAAACTGTGCAGAAGGGTGCATAGGTCCCTGATCTGAGACCACTCCTCCAGCGTGATTTGCCCCACCTCTGAATCTCGTTGGCCCAGGCTATACGTCAGAACGTATTGCACCAGGGCTTGTCGGTGCTGCCACAGTCGCTGCAACATGTGCAGGGTTGAATTCCACCGGGTAGGCACATCGCATTTTAGCCGGTGAAGTGGCAGGCCCAACGACTTCTGTAGAGATGTAAGTCGCTGAGCTGCGGGATGCGAACGGCGGAAGTGAGCACACAGCGACCGTGCCCTCTGCAGAAGGCCATCTAGTCTGGGATAGTGGGCTAAAAATTGCTGGACAACCAGGTTCAACACGTGAGCCATACAAGGCACGTGTGTGACATTGCCCCGGCGAAGGGCCGCACCCAGGTTTGCAGCATTGTCGCACACGGCCTTCCCTGGTTTCAGGTCCAGTGGAGACAACCATTCATGAAATTGGTTCTCCAGAGCTGACCACAACTCCTCAGCTGTGTGACTCACATTTCCCAGACATTTCAATGTAAAAACCGCCTGATGACGTTGAGCCCTACTGCCAGCATAGTAAGGAGGTGTGCAGGATCCCTTCTGCGCAGTTAGAAAGCTTGTGGCATGACCAGACAGGCTTTGGGTGCAGGTGGAAGACCGAGAGGAGGTTGAGGAGGCAGAAGCAGTGGAGGAAAAATGACATAAAGAGGATTGATGCACAACTCGTGGGGACGGCAAGACTTGGACAGCAGCCCCTTGTCCTGCTGTCACCATAGTTACCCAGTGCCCAGTCAGCGACATGTAACGCCCCTGTCCATGCCTACTCGTCCAAGTGTCTGTGGTGAAATGCACCCTGTCACACACAGAGTTTCTCAAAGAAGCGGTGATGTTGTGTGCGACATGCTGGTGGAGCGCAGGCACACCTTTCTTTGAGAAGTAGTGCCGACTGGGCATCTGGTACTGGGGCACTGCGACGGACATAAGGTCTCGAAAATCCTCTGTGTCCACCAGGCGGAAAGGCAGCATTTCTGTAGCCAAGAGCTTGCAGATGGTGAAATTCAACCTCTTAGCTTTCTCATGGCTAGGAGGAAATGGTCTTTTACTTGTCCACATCTGAGGGACCGAGGGCTGGCTATTGTGCTTAGACGGGGTTGATAAGGGTGTCCCCGGCAAACTGCCGGTCTGTGAGGAAGATGCAGGCGGGCATGTTAGGTTGCCTTGATCCAAAGGTGGTGCTATCGATGTCGGACAGCGCTCAAGACCAGCTGGTGTTACCACCTCCAAAGAAAATGATGACCTGCCAATCACGCTGGCTGTTGCGGGTAAAGAGGTGGCAGGTCTGCGCCCCAAAACAGGTGTGACTGCTGTCCCCCCAGTCACAGAGGATGAAGAGGCCGCGGATGCACAAGATATGGCAGACGGTGGTTGGCCCGGCCGGCTAGACCGCATTGTAGCACACTGAGCTTCCCACTGCAACTTATGCTTCATGTCCATGTGCCGGTTCATGCATGAAGTACTCAAACTATGTATTTTTTGGCCTCTACTTAGCTTTTGCTGACAAATGTTACAGATAACACGAGTTGGGTCATCTTTATCGATCTGAAAAAATGCCCAGGCTATGCAAGGCTTAGCACCCATGCGACCTGAAGAGCCACCACGACTTGTGGTGAGAGGCAGAGTTGTGTTTGAGGATGCAGTTGTTGACGTGCTTCCAGTACTACGTCTCTGTCCAGGAAGGCGCAACCTGACCTCGTCGTCACTAGCATCTTCCTCCACCTCCTCTGCTGACCTCATCTCTTGGCTGACTGTGGGTTGACAGTAAGTGGGATCTCCGACCTCATCATCATCACCCTGTGCGTTATCACACCCGTCGTCCTCAGAGCCAACCTGTTCCTGCCCTGACAAAAAACTAAAGTTGTCGCTCCAATCAGGTATTTGAGTCTTATCATCGTCTTCCTCATTGTCTCCACCAACAGGAGTTACAGTTTGGGAATGAGGGTCTACATTATGGTCAGAACCTTCTGCGTCTGGTCCTGGATCCGACTCATAAAGATTCTGGGCATCAGTGCAGATCATTTCCTCGTCTGGATTCACAGAAGCGCTGGAGTCGACCTCTGATTCCCAGGCTATAGTATGAGTAAACAGCTCTGCAGACTCAACCATCTGTTCTACCTCATACTCAGACGGGCAGCTGGAGATTTGGGAGCTGTGAGGAAGCAAGTGCGATTTGGGTGACACCTTTGAGGACTGGAGTATTTGTGATGTTGAAGTTGATGTGGAGGAGAGCCCACTTAAAGGAGCACTTGATATCCGTTGAAGCACCTGCTGTTTTTGTGCCTCATCTGGAATTTGTAGCGATTGGCGTGGCCGTAAGAAAGGGATCTTATCACATTGTCCGCTAAAAGAAGTAGACATTTTAGTTTGGCTGGAAGATGGTCTTTCTTCTGCACCTACCCCACGGACACAACCTTTTTTCCCCTTCCCAACACGCCTATTCCCCTTTCCACCAGCAGCAGGCCTTTTTCCACTCATTTTGGTGGTTAACTAATTCACAACTCTGGAGTTGTTTGCACAAAAAAACAATGGATGGTAACCGAGCAGAGCTGAGTGGCCAAACTGTGGTATTAGGCCAAAACTATTGGCTGGGTTAGATGCAGAAAAAAATTATTTTTAATTTGCAACCTGATGGAGGTCAGTATAGATGGACTAATAGACCAAGTCCCACACACCGCTAGAAGCCCAAATATTTTTTCAGAGCTAGATGCAGAAAATTTTTTTATTCAATTTGCAACCTGATGGAGGTCAGTATAGATGGACTAATAGACCAAGTCCCACACACTGCTAGAAGCCCAAATATTTTTTCAGAGCTAGATGCAGAAAAAAATTATTTTTAATTTGCAACCTGATGGAGGTCAGCATAGATGGACTAATAGACCAAGTCCCACACACTGCTAGAAGCCCAAATATTTTTTCAGAGCTAGATGCAGAAAAAAATTATTTTTAATTTGCAACCTGATGGAGGTCAGTATAGATGGACTAATAGACCAAGTCCCACACACTGCTAGAAGCCCAAATATTTTTTCAGAGCTAGATGCAGAAAAAAATTATTTTTAATTTGCAACCTGATGGAGGTCAGTATAGATGGACTAATAGACCAAGTCCCACACACCGCTAGAAGCCCAAATATTTTTTCAGAGCTAGATGCAGAAAAAAATTATATTCAATTTGCAACCTGCTGGACGTCAGTATAGAAGGACTAATAGAACAAGTCCCACACACTGCTAGAAGCCCAAATATTTTTTCAGAGCTAAATGAAGAAAAAAATTATTTTTAATTTGCAACCTGATGGAGGTCAGTATAGATGGACTAATAGACCAAGTCCCACACACTGCTAGAAGCCCAAATATTTTTTCAGAGCTAGATGCAGAAAAAAATTATTTTTAATTTGCAACCTGATGGAGGTCAGTATAGATGGACTAATAGACCAAGTCCCACACACCGCTAGAAGCCCAAATATTTTTTCAGAGCTAGATGCAGAAATTTTTTTTATTCAATTTGCAACCTGATGGAGGTCAGTATAGATGGACTAATAGACCAAGTCCCACACACTGCTAGAAGCCCAAATATTTTTTCAGAGCTAGATGCAGAAAAAAATTATTTTTAATTTGCAACCTGATGGAGGTCAGTATAGATGGACTAATAGAACAAGTCCCACACGCTGCTAGAAGCCCAAATATTTTTTCAGAGATAAATGAAGAAAAAAATTATTTTTAATTTGCAACCTGATGGAGGTCAGTATAGATGGACTAATAGACCAAGTCCCACACACTGCTAGAAGCCCAAATATTTTTTCAGAGCTAGATGCAGAAAAAAATTATTTTTAATTTGCAACCTGATGGAGGTCAGTATAGATGGACTAATAGACCAAGTCCCACACACCGCTAGAAGCCCAAATATTTTTTCAGAGCTAGATGCAGAAAATTTTTTTATTCAATTTGCAACCTGATGGAGGTCAGTATAGATGGACTAATAGACCAAGTCCCACACACTGCTAGAAGCCCAAATATTTTTTCAGAGCTAGATGCAGAAAAAAATTATTTTTAATTTGCAACCTGATGGAGGTCAGTATAGATGGACTAATAGACCAAGTCCCACACACTGCTAGAAGCCCAAATATTTTTTCAGAGCTAGATGCAGAAAAAAATTATTTTTAATTTGCAACCTGATGGAGGTCAGTATAGATGGACTAATAGAACAAGTCCCACACGCTGCTAGAAGCCCAAATATTTTTTCAGAGATAAATGAAGAAAAAAATTATTTTTAATTTGCAACCTGATGGAGGTCAGTATAGATGGACTAATAGACCAAGTCCCACACACTGCTAGAAGCCCAAATATTTTTTCAGAGCTAGATGCAGAAAAAAATTATTTTTAATTTGCAACCTGATGGAGGTCAGTATAGATGGACTAATAGACCAAGTCCCACACACCGCTAGAAGCCCAAATATTTTTTCAGAGCTAGATGCAGAAAAAAATTATATTCAGTTTGCAACCTGATGGAGGTCAGTATAGATGGACTAATAGAATGATGCTATGCCCAAAAGATTTTACTTCACTAGGTGCAGTAAAAAAATTGGTATTCTATACACAGGTGGTATATCTTGCAACACAGATAGGCTACTCCACTGACTAACACACTCTGCAATAGGCCAAAAAGGATTAGCTTTGCTAGATTCAGCCAAATGCTGTGAAAAAAACTTGCACAGCACTGGCACAGACCTGCCTGGCAAAAACTGATAGGAACTGATGTAACGTAGTCCTGAAAAGGACTCCAATTACAATTAGTCTTTACTCCCACAATCTATCTATTTAAGAGCACAGACCTGCCTGATAAAAGTCGTAGGAAATGCTGTAACCTAGTCCTTAAAAGGACTGCAATCACAACTATTCCCTACTCCCAAGCTATCTGTATATTTGTGCGAAAATTGGCTTGAAATTAACAAGGTATATCGCACACAGCAACAGCGGTGCAGTCTAACACGCAGCTGCAGCAGTGAGAAAATGGTGGCGACGGGGAAAATGGCTTGGTCTTATAGGGCAAGGACATGTGACATACACTGCCAATCACACATGCCCTTGCTTGTGTGAAAAAAAGCACTTCGCTCCGTGTGTGTGACGCGCCCCTGGGCCTGTGTCGCACTGCGGTGCGCACGCGGGAACTTACCCGGAGCCGGATCCGTGGAGGGTTGTAGTCTCGTGGCGGTGACCCGGTCCGTGCCCAGGGAGTCAAACTGGACGGCAGTCTATTAGTAGTAAATAGTTGATGACTACGCCACCCGTTGAGTGCAGCCAGAGAGCTGCTGCTGCGGGGCAGACCGCTGAGGCCGATGGTAGGATTATGCAGCGTGATAGTATAACCCCCAACGGGAGGGGTATGGCCTCAGGGCAGCCGACGTGGATGATGGGGGTAGCAGGAACCACTCAGAGACGGTACGGTGTAGTTCAGGGTCTTTACTGGTAACAACGATAGACCCTCCCGGAGTACTTGCTAGCGAACGGGGCCTGGTCAGTCCTTGAGCAGATGGGATCTCCCCTGGCCAGGCGTAGTTGTAGGCCTCCCAAACTGACTGTACTCTTCTGGCTACCTTGCTAGAAGCTGATGTAAGTAGCCCACGTCCCTGAGTGTACCGTGTGGTGCTCACCCGTATGGCCGGTGACTCGGGGCCTTCTAATGGCTTCCGCTCCACGATGGCGGTGCTGGTCCCACGCGTGTGACCGTGCCTTCGGGCTTCTGGGCCAGAGGACCTGAAATCCCCTGCCTGACGGATTCTGCTGCTGGGTAGGAGTTAGTCCCCACAGCCTCGGACTCCGGGTCCGGAAAGAAGTCTTCTTAGTCAGGGCGAGCTCTGCAGCTGCCAGCCCCTGACTCCTTGTGACTCTGCTGTTTCCTATGCTGCTTCTTGTCTCTACTCCACTTGTCTGACTCACCCTGCCTCAGCCCCGGGTTTATACAGGGGAAGTTCTTCCCCTCCCAAGACTGGGCAGGAGGTGTGGCATGCACAGGATCCCTGACCAAAGGACCTCCCACCTGCTCTCAGACATAACATTACATTACTGTGGAAAACCAGACCCCTGGGGTGCCACATGTGCGCTGCTGATAGGCTGACAGATTGCACCTCCCCACTGTAAATGCGGGAAAGAGAAAAAAAAATGGAGATCTTCATTGTTCCTGCAGAGATCCATCCCCTGCCCCTCCCCCCGCCCCGCTGTACACTCAAACTGCGTATTAACATTAATTTTCATCATTACTGAGAAAAAATCCAGTTATGATTTTGGTGCACGAACAGTTATCGAACATAACCTCGAACAGCCGAATTTTTCTCAAATTGTTCGTGTTCGCCGACCGGCTCGAACACCGCCCAAAACAGCTCGAATTTGAGATTGGCGAACAGTTCGAGTAGAACAACGCTCATCTCTATTTATTATACACTTTTTTTTAGAGATTTATTAAAGGTTATATTTTAAGTGATAACTCTTGGCTGTTATATGTTGTTAATACTGAGGGAATTTGTCTGCCGTATGTTAAGCAGATTATAGCTATTCTATTGGGTATTTTACAGACCCTAAATGTGGTTGCATTGCAGCTATCAAGGCCAGCATTGGACTAGGTTAGTGCCATGTTTTGTATGTACAGTTAGGCATGGAACTAGTCTGATTGCCATACGTGAAGTCAGGAAGGAATTTTCCCCTAATATGGAGATATTGATAGCTGGCTCATGAGGTTTTTGTCTTCTTCTGAATTAATATGTTAGGTCATAGGTTGAACTCGTTGGAGTTGAGTCTACCTTCAGCCTTAAAAACTATGAAACTATATTCTCCCACCCAAAACCACCAAAGTATGCAAAAACATCTATGGACTGGAGGAGCAATGGCAAAAGCTCACTTTGCATTCTTTTTTTTTTTACTTCTGTGCTAGTAATCCAAGGTAATTACACCATGTATACTGCATGTTTTTGGGGAAGTCTATAACAGAAGTATTGGTTACAGTTGCAAACATCAACTCTAAACGTCCCTTGTAAATGGTGGGATATTTTCTAGGCATGTGCTTTGGACGTAGATGCACGAAATGTGGTGTAAACAAAGCCTTAGTTAGTTGTATTGTAATTCTGTCACTGCCATAATGAGTAACATGTATAAGTATCCTACTGATAACTGTATGTCCAGGAAGATGTTTTCTAGTTTTACGCACAACTCCATTTATTGCAGAAGTGACAGAATGCAGCAGATACTGGAAATTATAGATGTATGTAGTGATAATAAAACTAATATATTTGTAATATAGTAAGAATTTATAATGCGCTAGTAATCAGATTTGCCACCCAGAAAGTCACTTTTTAAAGGAACGATAATTGTATAAACTGTATATTTTAGCTTTTGGTGTAAATTGCATTCTGTCTGTTTTATGAAAATGTCTTGATGACCTTTATCTCATTTGCATGAACATTATATGATTTCTCTACCATGGCAGCAAGAAGAAAATGATCTGCAGCACATAGTGTTTATCCAGTACATTTCATACAAGGATGAAGTGTATGAGCATTTACTAAAGATTCACATATAGTATTATATGCTGGGGGAAACAGAAAGGGGCCACAATTCCTTACAGAGCAACCGTCATGTTAATTTTTATTTCATACATCAATAGTACACATGATAATAAGCAACTTTGTAATATATTTTAACAGATAAATTTGCTTCTTTGTCTTCCTGGATGGATCTTTTATTTTCAGTTCACGGGTAAAATCTACATTCGGTGAAGACATATTTTTCATTATTCTGATAAGAGATGACATTTGGTGCTTTTAAAATTCTATGGAGAGGAAAGGGGTAGGAGGAGGAGCTAGAGGCAGAAACAGACATTCTGCTGCAAGTTCTCCTGAAACAACAGTTACAGTTTTCCATATAACTTTATAAGCACCAACTGTTATCTCCTACCATACGAATGCAAAAATCTGTATTCACTGAAGACAAAGAGATTACCCATGAATTGAGAATTTTGAGCCCAGGAGGAGAAAGAAATGGATGTCTCTAGAAAGGCATATTTCAAAGTTTCTTATTTTCACGTGTACAATTGATTTATTAATATAAATTAAAATGACGGCTATTCTTTTAAATCAATATAGTATCAAAATAGTAGTGAGAATGTTAAGATACACTGAACCAAAGTATATCTTAAGTGCATCAGGCACCTTAACTAGTGATGAGCGATCGTGCTCGCAACTGCTCGGTACTCGCCCGAGCATCTTACTGCTCGAGATGCTCGAAGTTCGGCGAGTATTTCCGGGATGTTTAGGCAGGAGCTTGAGTCCCCACCGCGCATGTTTGGTGCTGTTTTAACAGCAAATAAGCGTGCAGGGATTGCCTGCCACTCACTGTAATGCCGCAGCCATGTTGGTTGTAGCATTACAGTGATTGGCGTTATCGGGTCTATATAAGACCTGGTGACCCTATGCTCGTCATAGTCTACCCCGGAAACAGGCAGCGTAGGGAGAGGTGCTGCTGAGTGAGGGACAGAATTGGCGGTTTATTAGTTAGGTATAGGTATTGTACAGCAAGATATATATCCATCTGAACTAACAGTTCTGCTAAGGGCTAATCCAGCTGCTTATATTACTGGTTATAGCAGGAGTTAGGCAGGCAGAGTTTGTGGAGAGTGTATATAGCAGAATAGGGTCAATTGCACGTTCTTTCTGCAGCTGTTGCAGATATCCATAGCCCTAGATATCAGGGCTAATTATTTTTTTTGCTCTTAATCCTGATTATTTATCCCATATTACTGCGGTAATAATCGTGACATTTTTGGGAGCGTGCCAAATATTACATTCCAGTTAAAGTCTGCCAATTGTGTGTTGTTCAACCTATTCACACTTAGTCGCTGACCAATACCATATCTCTAACGCCTCTGCCTAAAACCGTGGTCATCACACATGATCCCATATTTCTGCGGTAATAATCGTGACATTTTTTGGAGCGTGCCAAATATTACACTCCATTTAAAGTATGCCAGTTGTGTGTTTTTCAACCTATTCACACTTGGTTGCTGACCAATACTGTATCTCTAATGCCACTGCCTAAAACTGTGGTCATCAGACAGGATCAGATATGGCTGCGCTAATAATCCAGAATGTTTTGGGAGCATGCCAGATATTACACTCCATTTAAAGTCTGACAGTTGTGTGTTGTTCAAACCTATTTACACTTGGTCACTGACAAATAGCATATCTATGAACAATGTTGTCAGAGTATTACGCCACTTTTACGGACTGACAATAAAACATACAAAAACTAAGCTAAAATGGATTTTCCTTGAAGAATTGTTAAGAAATATTCTTTGCAGGGTCATGACTTGTATACAAAGCAAAATAAAAAAAAAAAGTTATAGACTGTGGAAGAGATTTATGTGACCAGAATGAACACTCATCTCGAGCTGATGATACCACCTGGCAGCACCTGTTCCTATTGTAAATGCATCTAACAGCGCTATTGATAGGGAATAGAATAGATTTGTATTTTTTTCTGCAGCACCAGCAGCACATAGTATAAGGTAATAATACATGTCTGGATAAGTGTAATACGCTATCCATACTGCGATAGTGCACCCGTAAATGAATTTCAGATAATACAGGTATTATTCTAGAATATACAATCTGTTTGAATTGTCCTTCCCATTATTAAAGAGTGGGTCTCCTATACTGTTATTGCATATATGCAGCAATTTCAAGGGCTGCCAAAAATTAGGACGCACTCCAATACACATTTCAAAAGACATAAAAAAAAACAAAAAACTATAAAAATACAGCAGGATCTTTAGTATAAAAACCAGACTCGCCACTGTAACCTCAATTCTACAGCTCCTGCACTTCCTCCTCTTCTGCCTCGTCCAAGTGGCAACAAGCTGTACTGAAGATAATATGTGTTACGCTCACGCCCGGACTAACTGGCGTGAGCGTGGTTAGTGATCCCACTGGACCATGAACCGAGGAGTACCTGGAGGGGCGTAACTAAGTATCAACTCGGTCCGACCAAGGTTACACGGCGGCTCAGTCGACTCCGTGAACCAGGGAGGAACCGAGCAGAGGGACCAGGTGCTACTCCAGGTCAGACCCCGGTCACAGCTGTTGACCCACACCGGGGAATGCAGGAACAGGCAGTTTAGGCTGGCATACAGACAGGTGGGTACTGGCAAGCACGGCTGGTATGAAGACAGGTGGGTATTGGCAGGCACGGCTGGTATGAAGACAGGTGGGCACTGGCAGGCACGGCTGGCATGCAGACAGGTGGGCACTGGCAGGCACGGCTGGCATGCAGACAGGCGGGTACTGGCATGTAGGAACGCAGGCAGGATAGGGATCAGTACAGACTGGGACACAGGAACAGAGCCGCAGGTGCGGTGGACTAGCAGAGCAGAACCGCAGGCGTGGAGGACAAGCGGGGCAGAGCAGAGCGAAACCGCAGGTGCGGTGGACAGCAGAGCAGAGCGAAACCGCAGATGCGGTGTACAAGCAGAGCAGAGCGAAACCGCCGGTGCAGTGAACAAGCAGAGCAGAACCACCGGTGCGGTGAACAAACAGAGCACAGCGAAACCGCAGGTGCGGTGAACAAGCAGAGCAAAACCGCAGGTGCGGTTAACAAGCAGAGCGGAGCAAAACCGCCGGTGCAGTGAACAAGAAGAGCAGAACTGCCGGTGTGGAGAAAAAACAGAGCAGAGCGAAACCGCAGGTGCGGTGAACAAGCAGAGCGGAGCAAAACTGCAGGTGCGGTGAACAAGCAGAGCGGAGCAAAACTGCAGGTGCGGTGAACAAGCAGAGTACTTACAATGAAGTAGCGAGTGGACACAAAACTCACAAACAGAAGTACAAAGACACCGAGTTAGAGATAGGTGCAGGTTCAGACACTGCAGGAAAAGGGATGGTTCGGACATAGAGACAAACAGGTAATGGGCTAGCACACTGTTCAGACAGGAACTGAACCAGGAACAAGATACAGGAACGAGCCTGGGAACTCAGCCCCCAGGGTGGCGGAAACAGACTAGAAGTCACAGATACAGGTAACAGGCCTGAGTATACAGCCCCCGTGGTGGCGGAAACAGAGAATATAAAGGACAGGACCTGACATCTCAGTTGCACAGAACACACTGAAAGTGTTGCTCAGGCACCCCCTACTGGGTGGAGGGGGTTTAAGTATCCAGTGACTCACAGTAATAGGCTGGGGAGGCATTATGAGTGGCACACAGTAACTATAAGAATCAGGCAGTAGCCGCGCCGCCGCCCTAAGCAATCAGACAAGAGACACAGCAGGTACTGGAGCAAAGTGTGCAGCCTGGATTGATAGGTAAGATGGTGGTCTTGCATGGTGGGAGGTGGTAAGCCATGCCAGGACGCCGCCAGGGATGTTACAGTACCCCCCCCCTTTACGCTCCTTCTTCTTCAAGCCTGCAAGGATTTTCTGCAGAGAATTTGGAGGGCGATCCTTCTCTTCAAGAAGATCACCTCTTCTGTCCACTAGAGGAAACGAAACTGGTCTCACCATCTTGGTGACTAGGATGCTTCCTCCCATCGAGCCATCTTCAGCAACAGATGAAGTGGGTGAAGTACCAGGAACAGGACACAGGAAAGTCTCTCTCCATTTGTTAATATCGGATAGCACCCCAAAAGATTCAAGGGACAACTGGAGATTAGAGATGAGCGGTGTTCGACTCGAACTGTTCGCCAATCTCAAATTCGAGCTGTTTTGAGCGGTGTTCGAGCCGTTCGGCGAACACGAACGATTTGAAAAAAATCCAGCTGTTCGAGGTTATGTTCGATAGCTGTTCGTGCACCAAAATCATAACTGGATTTTTTCACAGTAATGCTGATAATCAATGTTAATACGCAGTTTGAGTGTACAGCGGGGCGGGGGGAGGGGCAGGGGATGGATCTGCATAAATAATGAAGATCTCCATTTTTTTTCTCTTTCCCGCGTTTACAGTGGGGAGGTGCAATCTGTCAGCCTATCAGCAGCGCACACACGGAGCGAACTGCTTTTTTTCACACAAGCAAGAGCATGTGTCATTGGCTGTGTATGTCACATGTCCTTGCCCTATAAGACCCAGCCATTTTCCCCGTCGCCACCATTTTCTCACTGCTGCAGCTTCGTGTTAGACGGCACCGCTGTTGCTGTGTGCGCTATACATTCAGTGTTAATTTCAAGCCAATTTTCTCAGAAATACACAGATAGCTTGGGAGTAGGGAATAGTTGTTATTGCAGTCCTTTTGAGGACTAGGTTACAGCATTTCCTACGACTTTTAGCAGGCAGGTCTGTGCTCTTAAATAGATAGGTTGGGAGTAGGGTCTACTTGTAATTGCAGTCCTTTTGAGGACTAGGTTACAGCATTTCCTAGGACTTTTTGCCAGGCAGGTCTGTGCCAGTGCTGTGCAAGTGTTTTTCACAGCATTTGGCTAAATCTAGCTAAGCAAATCCTTTGGCCTCTTGCAGTGTGTGTTAGTCAGTGGAGTAGCGTATCAGTGTTGCACGCTACACCACCTGTGTATAGAATACAATTTTTTTTACTGCACCTAGCCAAGTAAAACCTTTTGGGCATAGCATCATTCTATTAGGCCATCTATACTAAGCTCCACCAGCTTGCAAATTACTAATAATTTTTATCTGCATCTAGCTCGGAAAATAATTTTGGGTTTGTAGCAGTGTGTGGGACTTATTCTATTAGTAAATCTATACTAAGCTCCACCAGCTTGCAAATTACAAATAATTTTTAGCTGCATCTTGTCTGGAAAATAATTTTGGGTATAGTAGCGGTATGTGGTACTCATTCTATTAGGCCATCTATACTAAGCTCCACCAGATTGCAAATTACAAATAATTTTTAGCTGCATCTTGTCTGGAAAATAATTTTGCGCATAGTAGCAGTGTGTGGTACTTGACGCGCCCCTGGGCCTGTGTCGCGCTGCGATGCGCACGCGGGAGCTTACCCGGAGCCGGATCTCTTGAGGGTTGTTGTCTCGTGGCGGCGACCCGGTCCGTGCCCAGGGAGTCAAACTGAGCGGCGATGTACTAGCAGTAGATGGTTGATGACTACGCCACCCGTTGAGTGCAGCCAGGAAGCTGCTGCTGCAGGGCAGACCGCTGAGGCCGGTGGTAGGATTGTGCAGCGTGATAGTATAACCCCCAACGGGAGGGGTATGGCCTCAGGGCAGCCGACGTGGATGATGGGGGTAGCAGGAACCACTCAGAGACGGTACGGTGTAGTTCAGGGTCTTTACTGGTAACAACGACAGACCCTCCTGGAGTACTTGCTAGCAAACGGGGCCTGGTCAGTCTTTGAGCAGATGGGATCTCCCCTGGCCAGGCGTAGTTGTAGGCCTCCCAAACTGACTGTACTCTTCTGGCTACCTTGCTAGAAGCTGATGTAAGTAGCCCACGTCCCTGAGTGTACCGTGTGGTGCTCACCCGTATGGCCGGTGACTCGGGGCCTTCTAATGGCTTCCGCTCCACGATGGCGGTGCTGGTCCCACGCGTGTGACCGTGACTTCGGGCTTCTGGGCCAGAGGACCTGAAATCCCCTGCCTGACGGATTCTGCTGCTGGGTAGGAGTTAGTCCCCACAGCCTCGGACTCCGGGTCCGGTAAAGAATCTTCTTAGTCAGGGCGAGCTCTGTAGCTGCCAGCCCCTGACTCCTTGTAACTCTGCTGTTTCCTATGCTGCTTCTTGTCTCCACTCTCCTTGTCTGACTCACCCTGCCTCAGCCCCGGGTTTATACAGGGGAAGTTCTTCCCCTCCCAAGACTGGGCAGGAGGTGTGGCATGCACAGGATCCCTGACCAAAGGACCTCCCACCTGCTCTCAGACATAACATTACATTACTGTGGAAAACCAGACCCCTGGGGTGCCACATTCCCCCCTAGTGAAATTTAGTACTCCGGGACTAAACACATTTAGAAAAACATAACAAGGCAAAAACATTAATAATACAATAAGAAAACATATAAAGATGGTTACGGCGTGTCCGCAACCGGGTGCAGTCTCTGAAGAGAGCAAGGTGTCCATTTCACCAACACAGGGAGACGTAACCAGGTAGGGGCCTGTCCTACCCCGAGTCCTTAACAGTCTCTAGTCCATCCTGGGTTACGCTCCAACTATATACAAGGATTCCCGGTAAATCCACCAAGGTTTCCTAAAAACAACTGGAAACACAAAATTATACACAAGCAACAATACACAGATAAACATAAATAAAACTATTTTTACACTTCAAATTCTCCAGCGTGCGGGTAACTGGCCTCTAGTGGCCCTAGTGGACCTACGGAGCTGACTGTCTGGCCCTGAACTACAGGGTGTAGGAGCTGTCAAGGGTAAACTGGGCAGCTGTCTACCGGCTCTTTGTCTCACTAGGGGTACGGCAGGCTCACTATAAGCAGAGGGTTGATTCTCCTGTTCTACTCGTGTGGAGTCTTCTGCCTCCTGGACCGGCTGTTCTTCCAGCTCTACCCGTTGCTCCGTAGGTTCTTGGGATGATGGTTGGAGGAAGGTGAGTACGGGTACCACAACTGCACCATTGACTTGAGTCCAAGACCGAGGGAAGTCCCCGAGCACGGTACTAACCATATCTTCCCTTTCTCCCACGGGTCGATGGTCTTCTTGTTCCTCTTCAGGGTTCCTCAGTTGTTCGGGACACTTCTTCAGGTGGTCCCGGGATACAATGGCTGTGGTTTCCCCTCCGTCTTTACTGATGGTACAGACCTTCGGGTTCTCGTGGCTTGAGGGCAGTACGGTGTACGGGTCCTTCTCCCACTGGTCATCCAACTTGTGGAGCCGTCTTTTCCTCTTCAAGACCTGCTCTCCGGGTACCAGGGGAACAGTGGGAGCATACTGGTTGTAAGTCTTCTCTTGTCTTTCCCTAGCCTGACAGAGACTTCGCTCCACGCTCTCTTGTACTCTCCGGTACTGCTGCTGCCTCTCTGTGTCCCAGTCTGTTTCTGGTGAAGTGTCCTCAGGTGTCAGGACTCCCATTTCCAGGTCAACAGGTAACTTACCAGGTCTCGCCCTCATTAGGTAAGCCGGGGTACAGTTGGTGGAACCTACCGGGATGTGGTTGTATAGGTCCACCAGATCGGGCAACTTCTCAGGCCACAGACTGCGTTCTTCCAGGGGCAATGTTTTTAGAAGATCCATTACCACCTGGTTCATTTTTTCACAAAGTCCATTAGTTTGCGGATGGTAGGGTGTCGTCCTTATCTTCCGGCAGCCATACAGATTGCAGAATTCCTGGAAGACCTCCGCTTCAAAGGCAGGTCCCTGGTCCGTCAGCACTTGGTCCGGGTACCCGTGTGGACGGCAGAAGTGCTGCTGGAAGGCTCTAGCTGCTGTTTGAGCCGTTAAGTCCTTGACGGGGACGACAACCAAGAACCGGGAGTAATGATCCACGATGGTTAACGCGTAGACGTAGCCACTTCTGCTTGGGGTCAGTTTTACATGATCCAAGGCTACCAGTTCCAACGGTTGCCGGGTGACGATGGACTGCAGGGGAGTCTTCTGGCTGGCCCGGTCCTTCCTTCTCAGATTGCACGGGCCACAGTCTCTGCACCACTTCTCGATGGTTCCCCTCATGCCTACCCAGTGGAACCGCTCGCGCAGCAGGAACTCCAGCTTTTTCCACCCGAAGTGTCCAGCTCCGTCGTGGTATGCCTCCATCACCATGGCTGCGTCTCTTCGTGGCACCACTACTTGCCAGAGTAGTTCATGCGTCCGGGAGTTGACCATTCTGCGGCACAACTTCCCCTTGTAAAGGAATAGTCGACTCTTCTCCGCCCATAGTTGTTTGGCTTCCTCCGGAGCGTCTGGTTCAAGGCGAGCCTCCGGCCGAGTCAGCATCTCCTTCACCAGTCGGACGGCAGGGTCGCTGTCTTGCGTTTCCGCCCAGTTGTAGTGGGGTAAGGGGTTCAACGTAGCAGCCTGCTTACCCCTTACCCGGTGGGAATACTGGATAGTCCCATGACGGTGGAACGCAGGGAGTTCAACTTCTTCCAGTCCCTCCGGATCTTCTCCTTCGTCCGGCAGGTTGGGCATCCTGGACAGGGCATCCGCGTTAGTATTGGAGCGTCCTGCCCGGTATTTGATTGTGAACTCGTAGTTGGACAGACGGGCCATCCACCTCTGCTCCAGGGCACCGAGTCTTGCCGTGTCCAGGTGTGTCAACGGGTTGTTATCCGTGTATACGGTGAACCGGGAAGAAGCGAGGTAATGCCTAAAGCGCTCGGTGACTGCCCATACCACGGCCAGGAACTCTAGCTTAAATGAGCTGTAATTCTCGGGGTTCCTTTCAGTGGGTCGCAGTTTTCGGCTGGCATAGGAGATTACTCGTTCTCTCCCCTGCTGAATCTGGGACAGTACGGCTCCTAGCCCGATGTTACTGGCGTCGGTGTAGAGGATGAAGGGCTGGCTATAGTCCGGGTACGCCAAGATTTCATCCCCCGTGAGGGCCATCTTCAGCTGGCGGAAGGACTCTTCTTCTAGCTCTTCCCATTTGAAGGGCGGCTTCTGGTTCTTGGCCTTTCGGGACTGGCCTATCAGGAGGTCCTGCATAGGCGCTGCCTTTTTGGTGAAACCGGGAATAAACCTTCGGTAGTAGCCTACCAACCCTAGGAACTGCCGCACTTCTTTTACGCTGGAGGGGCTTGGCCATCCCTTAATTGCGGTGATCTTATCGGGGTCGGGAGCCACTCCGTCAGCGCTCACCACGTGTCCCAGGTATTGCACCTTTGGTTTCAGGAGGTGACACTTGGAGGGTTTCACCTTTAGGCCGTAACTCGCCAGAGCTTCGAACACCTCCGCCAGGTGTTTCAGGTGGTCCTCATAAGTTTTGGAGTATACGATGACATCGTCCAGGTACAACAGGACCGTCTCGAAGTTTCTGTGGCCCAGACAGCACTCCATTAATCGTTGGAAGGTTCCTGGGGCGTTGCAGAGTCCGAACGGCATGCAGGTGAACTCGCTAAGTCCCATCGGGGTGGTGAATGCGGTCTTCTCCCGGTCCGCCTCTGCTACAGGAACCTGCCAGTACCCGCTAGTGAGATCCAAGGTAGAGAAGAAGTTAGCAGATCTTAAAGCAGCCAATGACTCCTCTATCCTTGGTAAGGGGTACGCATCCTTGTGTGTGATACGGTTGATTTTCCGGTAATCTACACACATCCTCATGGTGTTGTCTTTCTTTTTGACTAAAACTAGTGGGGCTGCCCAGGGGCTACAGCTATCCCGGATTACCCCAGCCTCCTTCATGTCTCTAAGCATCCCCTTGGCGTGTTGGTAATGTGCAGGGGGTACGGGTCGATACCTCTCTTTTATGGGAGGATGATCTCCCGTGGGGATGCGGTGTTCTACCCCCTTGACTCGCCCGAAGTCTAACGGGTGTTTACTAAACACTCTCTCATACTCTTGAACCACCCGATAGACTCCTTGTTTCTAATGTGAGGGAGTGGAATCAGTACCCAAATGTAGTTGCTGACACCAGTCCTCCATGTCTTTCTTAGAGCCGTTACCTTCCTCCGGGTGAGATGGAGGCAAGGGTTCCACAGATTGTATAGAATTTTGATTAGTGGTATATAATTTGGCTAGCGTGGCATACCGGGGCAGGTACACTTCCCTCTCCCCGATATTTATTATGCGAATGGGCACCCTCCCATGGCGTACATTGACCACCCCCCGTGCTGTCAAAATGGTGGGCCTACTGTCTGAGTAAATTGGTTCTACCATTGCCTGGTAATCTCTACCTCTCAGACCAATAGCTGCCCGGCACCAAATCATCATTTCACTTTTTGGGGGCATGGCAATAGGAAAAGGGTCACACATTCTTACGCTACCAATCTCACCGCCGGAGAGTTCCACTTGTTGCCGTTGCATCAGTGCCCGGATCTCTTTCTGGAGCACCCGCTGCTCGCCGGAGCTGGCGTTCTTGGCAACCTGCTGTAAAAGGAAAATCACCTCTGCAAGACAATTTTCAATTACGTTAGTTCCTAGAGTTATTTTTGGGTGACTCTCATGTTTATCAATATCTACAATGATCAGTCCCTGTGCGGCCAGTTCGACTCTACCGATTTTGAGGGTCACCTCTTTAAATCCGATCTGTGGCACGGGCTGGCCATTGCTGGCGATGATACTCAAGTCGTCGTCAGGGTAGCGGGTAATATCCGAGTCATTCCAGTACTGCTTGAAGAGCACGTACGGGATGGTGGTGACCTGTGACCCGGTATCCAGTAGGGCACTCATGGGAATGCCATCCAGTACCACAGGCAAGACTGGACGTCCTCCCACATATCTGTCGCGCCAGTTCGATGGGCCTGGTGATCTTTTTCCTGGGGGTTGGCCCTCTACCCCAGGTTGTGCCCGTTTAAAGAACAGTACCTTTCCATATGTCCGGGTTGATTGCAGCAGCGGCAGATGGGTCGTCCGTCCTCGCTGTATCGGTCACTGGGTCTTCCTCTGGCCGGTGGGGTCCTCCTTGGTCGACGCCACGGGATGTCCTCCGGTCCGGATGCCAGCTGGATCTTCCCTGGGGTGGAAACCTGTAAAGACTGCACAGTTCGGGTTAGCGCAGCAACGCTCTTAGCTAGCTCTTGGACCTGATGGCGTAGGTCTGGAGCCGGGTCATTGTCCAATGCCTGCGCATCAGCTCCCACAGGCCCTGCCGACAAGGGCGCCGACTCCTGGTGGTAAGTGATAGCTGGGCGCCTGTGGGTAACAACGCCACCCGGTGCTGGTTCTCGGAGCACCCGGATAGCTCTATCCTTGAACTGTGCAAAGTCCAGATGGGGATCCTGTAAGGCCATTGCCCGCAACTGGGTTCGGTGGGCATTGCAATATAAACCCTCTATAAATTGTTCAGTCAATAGCCTGTCCTCGTTTCCCACCCCATCAGGGTCGGTCTGCTTTATGGCCCTCAGGGCCTCTTGTAGGTTTAGTGCATAGTCCCTTATACTCTCATGCGCTCGCTGCTTGCACCCGTAGAATCTAAGCTTAATCTCGGCTGAGGTGCGGGTATCAAAGGTGTCCTTCAGCCGGGTTAGTATCCCTGCGACAGTCTTCCTCCCAGGTGGCCAGGATTTTACTTCCCTTTTGGCTGCCCCGGTTAGTTGGGCCACCAGGATGCTCACTTTTTGCTCTTCTGTGAGGGGGTACACCTGGAAGAGGCTATCCAGCTTTTCTCTAAAGTCATGCAGGGTATGTGACTCCCCTGAGTACTGGGGTAGCCAAGCTGCTCCCGGGATATAGGGCATGGTGAAGGGCATAACTGCAGCAGCGGTAGCGCTGGCGGGGGTTGAGGCAGTGAAGCTCTCCTCCGTATCCGACATCTTCCTCCCCCCTAGTGGACCGTGGCCTACCTTGCGATGATCCTCTTCCGTAGGCCGCGGCTCCGCAGTGGATCGTCAGGGTTGAGGACCTTCCGTCGCGCTCCTGTGACGTCGGCGTCTGCTGGGCTCCTTCCAGGACCTTACGCAACGTCCGGACGTGAGGCGGGGCTTCAGTTCTCGCGCGCTTTCGGAGTCCACGCCCCTCTTCTTCCCGCGCGGCGTCCTCAAGATGGCGTCCAATGGCGGGAAAACTCCACGGATGGCGGGAAGAAGGTCGAAGATGGCGCCGGATGGCGGGAAAACTTCGCGGATGGCGGGAAGAAGGTAGAAGATGGCGCCTGATGGCGGGAAACCTTCACCACTGGTAAGTTTGAACAGTCTTTGCTTTTCAGGCACGCAGTACCCGGTGGTTGCGGGCACGAAATCCTGCCGACTACGCCAAAGTTGACGCGCCCCTGGGCCTGTGTCGCGCTGCGATGCGCACGCGGGAGCTTACCCGGAGCCGGATCTCTTGAGGGTTGTAGTCTCGTGGCGGCGACCCGGTCCGTGCCCAGGGAGTCAAACTGAGCGGCGATGTACTAGCAGTAGATGGTTGATGACTACGCCACCCGTTGAGTGCAGCCAGGAAGCTGCTGCTGCAGGGCAGACCGCTGAGGCCGGTGGTAGGATTGTGCAGCGTGATAGTATAACCCCCAACGGGAGGGGTATGGCCTCAGGGCAGCCGACGTGGATGATGGGGGTAGCAGGAACCACTCAGAGACGGTACGGTGTAGTTCAGGGTCTTTACTGGTAACAACGACAGACCCTCCCGGAGTACTTGCTAGCAAACGGGGCCTGGTCAGTCTTTGAGCAGATGGGATCTCCCCTGGCCAGGCGTAGTTGTAGGCCTCCCAAACTGACTGTACTCTTCTGGCTACCTTGCTAGAAGCTGATGTAAGTAGCCCACGTCCCTGAGTGTACCGTGTGGTGCTCACCCGTATGGCCGGTGACTCGGGGCCTTCTAATGGCTTCCGCTCCACGATGGCGGTGCTGGTCCCACGCGTGTGACCGTGCCTTCGGGCTTCTGGGCCAGAGGACCTGAAATCCCCTGCCTGACGGATTCTGCTGCTGGGTAGGAGTTAGTCCCCACAGCCTCGGACTCCGGGTCCGGTAAAGAATCTTCTTAGTCAGGGCGAGCTCTGTAGCTGCCAGCCCCTGACTCCTTGTAACTCTGCTGTTTCCTATGCTGCTTCTTGTCTCCACTCTCCTTGTCTGACTCACCCTGCCTCAGCCCCGGGTTTATACAGGGGAAGTTCTTCCCTTCCCAAGACTGGGCAGGAGGTGTGGCATGCACAGGATCCCTGACCAAAGGACCTCCCACCTGCTCTCAGACATAACATTACATTACTGTGGAAAACCAGACCCCTGGGGTGCCACAGTACTCATTCTATTAGGCCATCTATACTAAGCTCCACCAGCATGCAAATTACAAATAATTTTTAGCTGCATCTTGTCTGGAAAATAATTTTGGGCATAGTAGCAGTGTGTGGTACTCATTCTATTAGGCCATCTATACTAAGCTCCACCAGCTTGCAAATTACAAATAATTTTTAGCTGCATCTTGTCTGGAAAATAATTTTGGGCATAGTAGCAGTGTGTGGTACCCATCCTATTAGGCCATCTATACTAAGCTCCACCAGCTTGCAAATTACTAATAATTTTTAGCTGCATCTTGTCTGGAAAATAATTTTGGGCATAGTAGCAGTGTGTGGCACTCATTCTATTAGGCCATCTATACTAAGCACCACCAGCTTGCAAATTACAAATAATTTTTATCTGCATCTAGCTCGGAAAATAATTTTGGGCTTGTAGCAGTGTGTGGGACTAATTCTATTAGTCCATCAATACTAAGCTCCACCAGCTTGCAAATTACAAATAATTTTTATCTGCATCTAGCTCGGAAAATAATTTTGGGCTTGTAGCAGTGTGTGGGACTTATTCTATTAGTCCATCTATACTAAGCTCCACCAGCTTGCAAATTACAAATAATTTTTATCTGCATCTAGCTCGGAAAATAATTTTGGGCTTGTAGCAGTGTGTGGGACTAATTCTATTAGTCCATCTATACTAAGCTCCACCACCTGTGTATGTAATAAAATTGTTTTACTGCATCTAACCCAGCCAATCCTTTTGGGCTAATACCACAGTTTGGCCACTCAGCTCTGCTCGGTTCCCATCCATCGTTTTTTGTGCAAACAACTCCAGAGTTGTTAATTAGTTAACCACCAAAATGAGTGGAAAAAGGCCTGCTGCTCGTGGAAAGGGGAATAGGCGTGTTGGGAAGGGAAAAAAAGGTTGTGTCCGTGGGGTAGGTGTTAAAGCAACAGTAACATCTGCAGAAGAAAGACCATCTTCCAGCCAAACTAAGATGTCTACTTCTTTTAGCGGACAATGTGATACGATCCCTTTCTTACGGCCACGCCAATCGCTACAAATTCCAGATGAGGCACAAAAACAGCAGGTGCTTCAACGGATATCAAGTGCTCCTTTAAGTGGGCTCTCCTCCACATCAACTTCAACATCACAAATACTCCTGTCCTCAGAGGTGTCACCCCAATCGCACTTGCTTCCTCACAGCTCCCAAGTCTCCAGCTGTCCGTCTGAGTATGGGGTAGAAGAGATGGTTGAGTCGGCAGCGCTGTTTACTCATACTATAGCCTGGGAATCAGAGGTCGGCTCCAGAGCTTCTGTTAATCCAGACGAGGAAATGATCTGCACTGATGCCCAGAATCTTTATGAGTCGGATCCAGGACCAGACGCAGAAGGTTCTGACCATAATGTAGACCCTCGTTCCCAAACTGTAACTCCTGTTGGTGGAGACAATGAGGAAGACGATGATGAGACTCAAATACCTGATTGGAGCGACAACTTGAGTTTTTTGACAGGGCAGGAAGAGGTTGTCTCTGAGGACGACGGGTGTGAGAACACAGGGTGATGATGACGAGGTTGCAGATCCCACTTACTGTCAACCCACAGTCAGCCAGTCGATGAGTTCAGCAGAGGAGGTGGAGGAGGATGCTAGTGACGACGAAGTCAGGTTGCGCCTTCCTGGACAGAGACGAAGTACTGGAAGCACGTCAACAACTGCATCCTCAAACACAACTCTGCCTCTGACCACAAGTCGTGGTGGCTCTTCAGGTCGCATGGGTGCTAAGCCTTGCATAGCCTGGGCATTTTTTCAGATCGATAAGGATGACCCAACTCGTGTTATCTGTAACATTTGTCACCAAAAACTAAGTAGAGGATACTGAAGCATAAGTTGCAGTGGGAAGCTCACTGTGCTACAATGCGGCCTAGCGGGCCGGGCCAACCACCGTCTTCCCCATCTTGTGTATCTGCGGCCTCTTCATCCTCTGTGACTGGGGGGACAGCAGTCACACCTGTTTTGGGACGCAGACCTGCCACCTCTTTACCCGCAACAGCCAGCGTGATTGGCAGGTCATCATGTTATTTGGAGGTGGAAACACCAGCTGGTGTTGAGCGCTCTCCGACATCGAGAGCACAACCTTTGGATCAAGGCAACCTAACATGTCCGCCTGCATCTTCCTCACAGACCGGCAGCTTGCCGGGGACACCCTTCTCAACCCCGTCTAAGCACAACAGCCAGCCCTCGGTCCCTTAGATGAGGACAAGTAAAAGACCATTTCCTCCTAGCCATGAGAAAGCTAAGAGGTTGAATTTAATTTCACCATCTGCAAGCTGTTGGCTACAGAAATGCTGCCTTCCCGCCTGGTAGACACAGAGGATTTTCGAGACCTTATGTCCATCGCAGTGCCCCAGTACCAGATGCCCAGTCGGCACTACTTCTCAAAGAAAGGTGTGCCTGTGCCAGCATGTCGCACACAACATCGTCGCTTCTTTGAGAAACTCTGTGTGTGACAGGGTGCATTTCACCACAGACACTTGGACGAGTAGGCATGGACAGGGGCGTTACATGTCGCTGACTGGGCACTGGGTAACTATGGTGACAGCAAGACAAGGGGCTGCTGTCCAAGTCTTGCGGTCCCCACGAGTTGTGCGTCAATCCTCTTTATCTCGAAGTTCCTCCACTGCTTCTGCCTCCTCAACCTCCTCTCGGTCCTCCACCTGCACCCAAAGCCTGTCTGGTCTTGCCACCCGCTTTCTAACTGCGCAGAAGGGATCCTGCACACCTCCTTACTATGCTGGCAGCAGGGCTCAACGTCATCAGGCGGTTTTTACTTTGAAATGTCTGGGAAATGTGAGTCACACAGCTGAGGAGTTGTGGTCAGCTCTGGAGAACCAGTTTCATGAATGGTTGTCTCCACTGGACCTGAAACCAGGGAAGGCCGTGTGCGACAATGCTGCAAACCTCGGTGCGGCCCTTCGCCGGGGCAATGTCACACACATGCCTTGTATGGCTCACGTGTTGAACCTGGTTGTCCAGCAATTTTTAGGCCACTATCCCGGACTAGATGGCCTTCTGCAGAGGGCACGGTCGCTGTGTGCTCACTTCCGCCGTTCACATCCCGCAGCTCAGCGACTTACATCTCTACAGAAGTCGTTGGGCCTGCCACTTCACCGGCTCAAATGCGATGTGCCTACCCTGTGGAATTCAACTCTGCACATGTTGCAGCGACTGTCGCAGCACTGACAAGCCCTGGTGCAATACGTTCTGACGTATAGCCTGGGCAAACGGGATCCAGAGGTGGGGCAAATCACGCTGGAGCAGTGGTCTCAGATCAGGGACCTATGCACCCTTCTGCACAGTTTTGAAATGGCGACGAAGATGTTTAGTGCTGACGATTCCATTATCAGCTTGACTATGCCGGTGATTTACATGCTGGAGCACATGTTAAACAGAATTCGGAGTCAGGTGGTGCGACAAGAGGAGGTGGAGGAAGTAGAGGAGGAGGAGTTGTATGCAGAAGGGCTAATGTAGCGCCCCGATGGTTCGGTTGCTACAGGGGTATTGCACCTCAACCAGAGGTGTGATATTCCACTCCCAGGTAAGGATACAGTATGGACCAGGGCTCAGTTAGCTGCCACATACATACACACACTCCTCATTTCCGGGGGACAGCTCGACGGTGCTCCCATTTATATATATGCAGGCACAACTGACCATGTCCCTGGCTGGAGTGGGGAGGGGGGAGAGAACCCAGTGATGTAGGAGCAGAAGGGGACGGTTTCTGGATCATAGGAAGGAGCTCATTGGTTGCAGGTCACCTGAGCTCAGACACAGTAAATTAGATAAAAGGTGGGGGCCATCTTAGGAGAGAGTTCAGTTCGGTCAGAGAAGTAGTTCAGCCAGAGAGAGCTGACAGGGAGCTGTGGCTCAGCCTGAGCTCAGCTCCACGAGGCAGGCCTAGGGTGAAGGCCGGAGCCAGAAGAGGAGAAGGAGAAGGAAGAAAGAAAGGTGGAGAGAAAGAGGAGTAGAAAGGCTCCAGAAACAAGAAGGCAGAAGGGACCCTAAGAACCCACAAGATATCAGGTGAAGGGTCAGGCAGAATAAGGGTACCGGATTCCCAAGTTGGTGGAGGTAAATTATCTCTCAGCCAAAGACCGGAGGTCGTGATCATCTATTGGTGCGACCCCCTGTTACACCCACTAGGAAGGCACCACGTAGGGTCAGGGAAACCGGCGGCAGGTTTCACCAAGAGAAGGCCCGAGGCAGCTGGACAGAAGTGTGGTCACTGGTGGGGCACGAGAGGCCAGAGAAAGGATAGAAGGGGGTCCTGTGCCATACTCCTGAATTGCCTGGGGGTTGACCGAGCTCCTCACCTGGTGGACGCAGCACGGCTTGGGCAGTCATTGCCGGCAGAAGTGACTCGGATAACAACTGTGAGTAAAAGACCCTGGACTGCATCACTGACTCTGTGTGATTTATGCTGCGCCTGCAACATCACCCGCAGCATCCTACTACACTGCCCTGGGGCTACACTCTTCCCGTGGGGAGTTATACTATCTCAGCTGCACACACCATCAGCCTCAGTGGACTGCCTTACAGCGGCGGTTCATAATAGCCGCAATCCACGGTTGGCGTAGTCGGACATTAACCTAAAACATATAAAAGACTGCCACTGGTTTGACCACCCTGAGCCACGGGACCGGGTCGCCGCCACGGAGACTACAACCCCCAGAGACCCGGCTCCGGGTAACCCACACGCGTGCACACACGGCCCAAGGGGCGCGTCACTAACATCTGCAAGGTCCAGACAGTCGGCAGCACCAAGGCGGCAGGCATGTGAGGGTGGGGGAGATGGATTTACCAGGGCGCATGGTAGCAGCCAAACTAGTGAGGAAGGTGCAGGAGCCCAGGAAGAAGTGGAGGGCGAACTGATGGAAGACTCATCAGATGAGGGAGACCTTGATCACATTTCTGTTGTGCGAGGATGGGGGGAGAGGGCAGAGGAAGGAAGCATGATTGTTACCTTGCCACGAACACAACAGGGACTTGGTGCTACTGGATGCGCAAGACACATGAGTGTCTTCTTGCTGCACTACCTGCAACATGACCCTCGAATTGTCAGAATTCGAAATAATCCTGACTACTGGGTTGCCACACTCTTAGATCCCCGGTACAAAAGTAAATTTGCCGAAATAATTCCTGCCATAGAAAGGGATTCACGCATGCAGGAGTATCAGCAGAGACTGTTGCAGAATCTTACATGTGCTTTTTCACAAAACACCAGTGGTGGACATAGTGAATTTCACAGTTCTAACTTGCCAACCATGTGACTGTCGAGTGTTCAGCACTCAAACCGTAACAGAAACACAGTATCTGCTGGTAACAGCAATTTTGCGGAATCATTTTACAGCTTTTCTAGCCCATCCTTTGCAAGGCCACAGTAGACAAGAAGTCTGACACATAGTCAACGCCTAGAGACAATGGTACAGGAGTATCTCCAAGTAAACATCGAAGCCATGACTGTGTCACTGGACCCTTGCTCTCTTTGGGCTTCCAATCTGGATAAATGGCCGGAGCTCGCCACTTACGCCTTGGAGATCTTGTCATGCCCTGCAGCCAGCGTTCTCTCTGAACGTGTGTTCAGCGCTGCTGGTGGTGTGCTGACAGATAAGCGCACGCGGCTGTCCACTGAGAATGTAGACAGACTCACGTTCATAAAGACGAACAAATCATGGATCCGCAAGGACTTTTCTACCCCTGTGTCATCCTGGGGAGAGTAAAAGCTTGAGGATTTCGTAAAATCACCTCACCAACCGTTTTAAGCTTTCAAGTACTCATTCTATTATGCCATCTATACTAAGCTCCACCAGCTTGCAAATTACTAATAATTTTTAGCTGCATCTTGTCTGGAAAATAATTTTGGGCCTGTAGCAGTGTGCGGTACTCATGCTATTATGCCATCTATACTAAGCTCCACCAGCTTGCAAATTACTAATAATTTTTAGCTGCATCTTGTCTGGAAAATAATTTTGGGCCTGTAGCAGTGTGCGGTACTCATTCTATTATGCCATCTATACTAAGCTCCACTAGCTTGCAAATTACTAATAATTTTTAGCTGCATCTTGTCTGGAAAATAATTTTGGGCCTGTAGCAGTGTGCGGTACTCATTCTATTATGCCATCTATACTAAGCTCCACCAGCTTGCAAATGACTAATAATTTTTAGCTGCATCTTGTCTGGAAAATAATTTTGGGCATAGTAGCAGTGTGTGGTACTCATTCTAACCAACCGTTTTAAGCAACTCTGGGGCAATTGATGCCACTTAAGTGGTGTCTGTGCCATAAATTTTTGGAAAAAATGGAGACTCTTTTTGGAGTCCCCTTGTTTTGTTTTACGTGACATTGCCATCGTCAATTAGAGGTGGGTTGGGTCCCCCTCCCCCCTTTTAACCGTAAGAAAATACATACACTATGGCTTGGGGTAACACAGATGGTTGAGTCTGAAGATCTGTTTACTCAGTGGTCTGCTCCAAAGCTTCAGTGTCTGCTAGTCAGCGTAGTAACCCAGCTGCGAAACAAGCTGCACCGCCTGTGTATCTAATAATGATTTTTAAATGCATCTAGTCTAGGCAGACTGTGGGGACCCCTAACCAAACCCAGACGCTCAGCCCCCTAACGCCCCCCTTTCATTGACAATACAATCATGTAACTCTTACATCTGGATGGGTGAGGATCGGTCACAGCTTTATTAACTGTTTATACTCATTCCATTAGAAATGCATTTTATTTCTAAAATAATTCAGCTTGTTGCAGCATGCCCTGTGTCTCCAGTCTCCACAACGGCAAGTTGGCCAACAAGTGTAACTCTCCAACATGTCCTTTCTATTTCCAGGCCACAGAGGATCCTGCTTACTCGTATGCAGGACTCCGACCCCCATCCATCACTCTTAACGCTTGTTCCACTCCATCCTGGAGTCCTGACAGTAATATGTCCAGTCCAATATTCATTAAGTGAACACCGTTGGGCCGTATGAGGCCTGCTTTATCTCCTTCCAGTTGTCGGTGTCGTATCGCTACACAGCCTCTATCTCTTATAAATTTTGCCATCCGAATATTTATTACCTGCCTTGTCCGTTCGATGGCCGTGATGTCTCACGCACCTTGCCATACCGTTCTCGGCACAATCTCTGACCATACTATAGTTAGTTTTGTGAAAAATTCTCTGAAGCGCTCAGTGTCTAGTTTCATTATTGCCATTAGTTATGCGCTCTTGTGATAAGCTATGTCGTTTCCCCCGGCCTGTATAACTAAGATGACCGAACCTCTTGCCTCTCTCCCTACCTTGATTACCTCCATTAATACCTGTGGCCATTGCAGGCCTCTAATACCTCTCCAGTTCAAATATGTGTTATGAAACTCCAATTTCCTCCTGCCTGGGCGGACTTTCACCCTTCTTTCTGCACAATATATATACGAGTTCTTAATCATTGCATAGCAAAAAAACAGCAAGGACGTGGTATTTATATGTCATGTCCTGCTTTGCACCTGTTCAAGGCTGAGTTAATCATAAATTTAAACACACATACCATGTTAAAATCGTATAGCATAGAAACAATGCATATAAATGTAAATAATCAAAAAGAAAAAGAAAAGAAGAAAAAAGGAACATATATATAATAATAATCTATAAATGATCACTCATAATGATACATCAAGTCATGTCTGATGTTTAAACCTGCTGGTACACGTGTATTTAAAGTATAAATCCACCAACTTTCTCTATTAAGGAGCTTTCTCCTATAATCATCCACCAAATCTCCACCAATCGCCACGGCCCATGGAGGGGCCACCACAGTCAGAGAATCCTTCCTTATTTAGTATAGAGTCTACCAATACTTTGGGCGTATTAGCCCAGCTGCGAAGCAAGCTGCACCGTCTGTGTATCTAATGAGAATTTTTAACTGCATCTAGCCTAGGCAGACTATGGGGACCCCCAACCAAACCCAGACGCTCTGCATCTAACCCAGCCAATCATTTAATAGTATTGCTAGTAGCAGAGTCGCATGGGCTCTAAACCTTGCATAGCCTGTGCATTTTTTCAGATCGCTAAGGATGACCCAACTCGTGTTATCTGTAACATTTGTCACCAAAAGCTAAGTAGAGGCCAAAAAATACATAGTTTGAGTACTTCATGCATGAACTGTCACATGGATATGAAGCATAAGTTGCAGTGCGAAGCTCACTGTGCTACAATGCGGCCTAGCGGGCCAGGACAACCACCATCTGCCCCACCTGTGTCATCCTGGGGAGACTAAAAGCTACTGTGTAGTCTTTTCCAAAAATTTGAGGGAATTACCACGGGAATGGTTTGGAGGAGGTATAAGAGTTTAGGTAGGACGTTCATTTTTAGTATATATTTAAGCAAGCTACACCACCTGTAGTTTGGACACTTAATTTTTTCAAAGGAAATGCTTCGGGCCCCCGGGACACTCAGTGAAGAGCATCGGGGAGGCACCACAAGGCACAGGGGCTGGGACTGGCGGTAGGACGCCTTGCGGCGGACCGCCAAGCTCGATCCTTATAAAAGCTTTTTAACTGCAGCAGCTTTAGTGGATGCTACTGGAGCTAGAATTCCCGCGGCTGCTGGCATCAGACTTGCCCTCCAATAGATCCTTGTAAAAGGATTTAAAGTGTACTCATTCAAATTACAGAGACAATTTAAATTAAAAAGCTTAGACCTGCCTCCACCGCAGGGGGGCTCGCTCGACCCACCAGCGGACAGGCACCAGAATTGGGAGAGGTGGGCTGGCCGTCAGGGTCCACCGCAGCTCTGGCACAAACCCGGCGACACGGAGGTCGCACGGGCAGGAACGGACTGGCCGTGTCAGCTTCGCACTTTTTGGGTTTTAGAAGGGCATGACATGCCTATATCTGTGTCTCCCCCTCCTTTTACTCCTCCACCTCTTTTCTTTTTGCATGACTATATGTACTTGTCACTTTTCCATGTGTTAGTTGTGTCTTCTGAGCAGTTTGTCAGGTTTTGGACACCTTTGAAGGTGTTTTCTATGTGTTTCTATGTGTTTTTGTTTGCCTGCCATTGGTTTTAACGGTGTTCGACGGTGTTCGGCGAACAATTCGACGAACAGTTCGGCGAACATACGGGTGTTCGACGAACCGAACTCGAACACTATGGGGGTGGCTCAACTCTACTGGAGATCCTCTACCGGGTTGGAGGGGTGCAGAGACTCGGGGGTAACCACCGCCTTGACGTACACTTTGCCAAGCTTACTGGATGAAGTGGGCGAAGTGCCAGGTACAGGGTGCAGAAAAGTCTCTCTCCATTTGTTATCAGATAGCACCCCGGAGGATTCAGGAGGCAACTGGAGGTCCTCCGCCTGGTTGGAGGGGTGCAGAGACTTGGAGGTAGCCACCGCCTTGATGAACTTACTGCCAGATTTGTTAGAGATGGAGGATCCTTGCTTAGGGACCAACTTCAGTCTGGTTTCTGAGATGACACGTCTGCGACGCGGGGCGGTGCCTAAAGCTAGATCATTGGTACATTCGTCTAGACTGTGTGGGGACAATGCCTCCGCTTCTCTTCCTTCGGAGACTTCAGCGCACAGCGAGTCAGCGACTAGCAGATCTGTTGAAGTAGAAGAAGACACTGCTGACTGTCCTGAAGATATGGGGACTGGACACCCCTTGTACCTCAGCAGTCCCCCAGGAAACACCATGCAGAATCTCCAGACCTGCGCGGGCACTAGATCTCTCGGCTCTGGACGACCTGTGGGTAAACCAGACAGCACCTGGAATGTGAACTTCTTCATGTATAATGCTCCAATCTGGAGCTTAATTTGTACAGACATATTTTGACTGTTTCTGAGTAGGGCTCGTCCTTCTGCTGACAGTGCCCAAACTGGATTCTGGAGTTGTCAGACGGGAATCAGACACTGACTCTTCAAGGCTTTACGCCCGAACTTCCGGTTAATCCGAGGCCTTCACTTGCCACGAAGACAGTCACGGTCATCTGTGGAGAGGAAGCACTAACGCCAAGGGCAGCCTCTCTTACAGGCCTAACGCTGGACAGAGACCATCAGGGTGTGCCAAACAACCGCAGCGGGACCGCAATCCAAGTTTGTGACTGAGTTCCGGCCTTTTCTTTGCCTGACGAACATGGTCATCCTTCATGGATTCTGTGTGGGTAGCTGCCTCAACAGGCTGGAGAACTGGAGGTCTTTGGGAGGACAGAACCTAGCGTGACGGTTTACCTCTACGCCTTGCACGTCTGGACTGCTTCTTGAGGCTGGGAAGAGAAGTATTCTGTGGAGCATTGTCATCCTGTGTGAATTCTGTGTGGGCGGCAGTCTCTTCAGGCTGGAGAGCTGGTGGGCTACCTACACGCATCACCCATCGGGACTTCTCCAGGATACTGGGAAGGGAAGCTTTAGCAGAAGCCTCAGGGTTAGGGTCATCGAAGACCATTAGAAAGGCCACCAGGAAGGCCTGCAGGTCAGAGACGATAGGATCCCATGCTTCCCATGCTTCTGAAGAAAGACAACCCTTTTCTAGATATATCGAATTATGGACATGGTATATCGATGGTATACTGATATTCTGGAAGGGACCCAGGAAGGAATTCTAAAAATTTGTAGAGAATCTGAACAACAATACATTAGGGCTTAGATTCACACACAAGATGCATCAAATGAGCCTGCCCTTCCTAGATATATTGATTACCAAACAGGAGGGAGGGGAAGTGCACACCACAATCTATCGAAAACCTACGGCCACTAATTCCCTTCTTCGGTGGGAGAGCCACCATCCTTTCCCTCTTAAGAAGGGAGTACCAAAAGGCCAATATATCAGGTTAAGAAGGAACTGTTCTACTAATCAGGAATTTACACAGCAAGCAAGGGAGATGAGAGAGAGATTTAAGAGAAGGGGTTACCCTGATTGGGTTCTTAGACGAGCATACCAATTCGCTTTAAAACAAAAAAGAGAGACCTTACTTACCCCAAAAGTATTGAATAAGGAAAAAGGGAATATAAATGTCATGATATTTATCGCGACATTTGATAATGGTGCCCCGAGGCAAGAAAAATTATAGAGAAATATTGGGGAATTCTATCAATGGATGAAGATCTAACAACAATAGTGGGTAACACACCACAGATTATGTTTCGTAGGAACAGAACAATTGGGGAAAGAGTAGTTAAAAGCCATTATGTCCCCCCAAAAAGAGACCAATCATGGTTACCAGTAAGACCAAGGGGCTGCTACAAATGTAGCGGATGTGTGGCCTGTCCAAATATTAAAACTACAAAAACGTTTATAAGCAATGTTACTGGCAAGTCTTTTGAGATTAGGAATTTTATCAATTGTAGAACTAAGTTTGTGGTGTACAAGGCAACATGTATTTGCAATAAGGAATATGTTGGAAAAAACATAAGAGAGATGAGAAAACGAGTGGGAGAACATTTGAACGATATTTTAAATAAAAAAGAGACACCTATTGCGAAGCATGTAAATTTGATACATGGAGGAGATCCTAAGGTAATCTCCTTTGTTGGAGTGGAGACATGGATAAGATCTTGCAACAAAAAGAAGCAAGATGGATATTCCCTTTAGGCACCATGACCCTGTTTCATTTAATTATCATGTTTTTACCCCTATTTATATGTGATGTTTTTTGTGCTCATATGCTTATGTTTTAGCGGACCCCCCTATAGGTACCCGCCGAAAATCAGATGCGTTAAAAATGATAATGAATGCCCTCTTAAAGAAGGCTAAATGTTTATATGCCCCTAATGAGAAGACGGGCAATAAGAGCATCTGGTGCTCTGATACTAAAATTTGCCTTAGTAATAACCTCTGGAATTAAGTGATGGCTAGAATGATTAGTAAGAATGGCAATATGTATATAGAGGAAATACATTTACTTTTGTAGTAAAAATTAGAATGGTAATCAGCCCCCATAACCTGTGAAAATAAGAGGAGGTGGCTATGAGAATAGGGGTGAGGTTCCCCTCTGAGATAGGAGAGTGGCGTGTAATAGTGGAGAGTTTCTTGAAAAAACCTATGTGGGATTTGCGTTTTAAAAGCTTTTCTAGGCAAGGGCGTGCGAGATATGCATCATATATACCTAGAAACAATGAGAGGAACATGCGTTCCGGGCGCCGGGAGATGATGTGGGCAATATGCGTTCCAGGCGCCCGGAGATGATGTGAGCAATGCATGCGTTCCGGGCGCCCGGAAATGACGTGAGCAGCGTGTGTCCCGGGCGCCCGGAAGTGATGTAGGGGTATGCGTTCCGGACGCCCGGTAATGACGCGAACAATATGCGTCCCGGGCGGCCAGAAGGGATGCAAGCGGTATGCGTTCCAGGCGCCCGGAAATGACGTGAGTAACAGATGTCCCGGGCACCGGAAAGAGAAAAAGAGGTGGGCAATGACACATATTAAGAGGCTATAAGCCCCGGACACATAATAGGACAAGAAAAGCCACGTGGGGAACCAGAACATGTACCATGTGACTCGGCTGTAAGGCACATGACATCACTATGGGATTGTATGAAGTAAATGTATTGCGTTTAAAATAAAAATCTAACGAGCTATCTGACTGAGACAATTATTACCAAGCGTAATTTGGAGGAAGTGAAATTCTATACTTTATAATAAGGAAATTGTGAACTATGGCAAGTAACTTAAATTAGAAAATAAGACCCGCCCAAGAAATGACATAGAACGCTAAGAAATGGAGGGAAAATGAATGTATTTAAACAGAGAAGGTTGATGTGTGAGCATCCCCCATTTTTGCATTTGTGGAAAGTGGTAGCAGCATTCTGTACCACTGAGATGGACACTCACCATTGTGAGGTTCATTACGTTTTTTAAGACACTTGGCACTTTATGGCACAGAGTCACTTTTTCTGCTCTTTTGTATTGCTAGTGCTCCCCAAAATACCAAATACACTCCCATGATGAATCCCCCGTAAGGAGGAAGAAATGCATCGGGAGGGACTTTTTTGTGGGTGACGTTTTAGAATATATTTGGGTACTGCCCTTGTTAGGGCGGGAGCTAACACCAGGGGCATGACAGGGTAGATTTTTTTCTGAGGAACTAATAGATTGAATGGGATGAAGAACCTTGAATGATGCCCGCATGCAAAAAAATGGGTGAGATCCACACATATCACTAACGTTTAATAACACTGTTTTTTTTTCATTTACTGACCAGGATTGGTTTGAAATTATTGGTTACATTCGAAGAGGGCTATTTAGACATTATACAGTTGTGGGCAAAAGTATTGGCACCCCTGCAATTCTGTCAGATAATACTCAGTTTCTTCCTGAAAATGATTGCAATCACAAATTATTTGGTATTATTATCTTCATTTAATTTGTCTTCAATGAAAAAATACAAAAAGAATTGTCCTAAAGCCAAATTGGATTTAATTCCACACCAAACCTAAAAAAGGGGGTGGACAAAAGTATTGGCACTGTTGGAAAAATCATGTGATGCTTCTCTAATTCGTGTAATTAACAGCACCTGTAACTTACCTGTGGCACCTAACAGGTGTTGGCAATAACTAAATCACACTTGCAGCCAGTTAACATGGATTAAAGTTGACTCAACCTCTGTCCTGTGTCCTTGTGTGTACCACATTGAGCATGGAGAAAAGAAAGAAGACCAAAGAACTGTCTGAGGACTTGGGAAACCAAATTGTGAGGAAGCATGAGCAATCTCAAGGCTACAAGTCCATCTCCAAAGACCTGAATGTTCCTGTGTCTTCCGTGCGCAGTGTCATCAAGAAGTTTAAAGCCCATGGCACTGTGGCTAACCTCCCTAGATGTGGACGGAAATGAAAAATTGACGAGAGATATCGATGCAAGATTGTGCGGATGGTGGATAAAGAACCTCGACTAACATCCAAACAAGTTCAAGCTGCCCTGCAGTCCGAGGGTACAACAGTGTCAACCCGTACTATCCGTCGGCGTCTGAATGAAAAGGAACTGTATGGAAGGATACCCAGGAAGACCCCACTTCTTACCCCGAGACATAAAAAAGCCAGGCTGGAATTTGCCAAAATTTACCTGAGAAAACCTAAAACGTTTTGGAAGAAAGTTCTCTGGTCAGATGAGACAAAAGTAGAGCTTTTTGGGAAAAAGCATCAACATAGAGTTTGCAGGAAAAAAAGAGGCATTCAAAGAAAAGAACACGGTCCCTACAGTCAAACATGGTGGAGGTTCCCTGATGTTTTGGGGTTGCTTTGCTGCCTCTGGCACTGGACTGCTTGACCGTGTGCATGGCTTTATGAAGTCTGAAGACTACCAACAAATTTTGCAGCATAATGTAGGGCCCAGTGTGAGAAAGCTGGGTCTCCCTTCAGAGGTCATGGGTCTTCCAGCAGGACAATGACCCAAAACACACTTCCAAAAGCACTATACAATGGTTTGAGAGAAAGCACTGGAGACTTCTAAGGTGGCCAGCAATGAGTCCAGACCTGAATCCCATAGAACACCTGTGGAGAGATCTCAAAATGGCAGTTTGGAGAAGACACCCTTCAAATATCAGGGACCTGGAGCAGTTTGCCAAAGAAGAATGGTCTACAATTCCAGCAGAGCATTGTAAGAAACTCATTGATGGTTACCGGAAGCGGTTGTTCGCAGTTATTTTGGCTAAAGGTTGTGCAACCAAGTATTAGGCTGAGGGTGCCAATACTTTTGTCTGGCCCATTTTTGGAGTTTTGTGTGAAATGATCAATGATTTGAGTTTTGCTTCATTCTCTTTTGTGTTTTTTCCTTGCAAGCAAATTAAATGAAGATAATAATACCAAAGAATTTGTGATTGCAATCATTTTCAGGAAGAAACTGAGAATTATCTGACAGAATTGCAGGGGTGCCAATACTTTTGGCCACCATTGTATGTCTTAGATCTATTTGTCTGTTTCTGACATCTTCTGCCACTTATTTGATGTACTTTAAGAGGTTATATTTGTCCATCTTGATGTGAATAAGATGTAATTAGTGGCTGGTATCAGATATCGGAGGTATTTATTATACACTTTTTTTTAGAGATTTATTAAAGGTTATATTTTAAGAGAACTCTTGGCTGTTATATGTTGTTAATACTGAGGGAATTTGTCTGCCGTATGTTAAGCAGATTATAGCTATTCTATTGGGTATTTTACAGACCCTAAATGTGGTTGCATTGCAGCTATCAAGGCCAGCATTGGACTAGGTTAGTGCCATGTTTTGTATGTACAGTTAGGCATGGAACTAGTCTGATTGCCATACGTGAAGTCAGGAATGAATTTTCCCCTAATATGGAGATATTGATAGCTGGCTCATGAGGTTTTTGTCTTCTTCTGAATTAATATGTTAGGTCATAGGTTGAACTCGTTGGAGTTGAGTCTACCTTCAGCCTTAAAAACTATGAAACTATATTCTCCCACCCAAAACCACCAAAGTATGCAAAAACATCTATGGACTGGAGGAGCAATGGCAAAAGCTCACTTTGCATTCTTTTTTTTTTTACTTCTGTGCTAGTAATCCAAGGTAATTACACCATGTATACTGCATGTTTTTGGGGAAGTCTATAACAGAAGTATTGGTTACAGTTGCAAACATCAACTCTAAACGTCCCTTGTAAATGGTGGGATATTTTCTTGGCATGTGCTTTGGACGTAGATGCACGAAATGTGGTGTAAACAAAGCCTTAGTTAGTTGTATTGTAATTCTGTCACTGCCATAATGAGTAACATGTATAAGTATCCTACTGATAACTGTATGTCCAGGAAGATGTTTTCTAGTTTTACGCACAACTCCATTTATTGCAGAAGTGACAGAATGCAGCAGATACTGGAAATTATAGATGTATGTAGTGATAATAAAACTAATATATCTGTAATATAGTAAGAATTTATAATGCGCTAGTAATCAGATTTGCCACCCAGAAAGTCACTTTTTAAAGGAACGGTAATTGTATAAACTGTATATTTTAGCTTTTGGTGTAAATTGCATTCTGTCTGTTTTATGAAAATGTCTTGATGACCTTTATCTCATTTGCATGAACATTATATGATTTCTCTACCATGGCAGCAAGAAGAAAATGATCTGCAGCACATAGTGTTTGTCCAGTACATTTCATACAAGGATGAAGTGTATGAGCATTTACTAAAGATTCACATATAGTATTATATGCTGGGGGAAACAGAAAGGGGCCACAATTCCTTACAGAGCAACCGTCATGTTAATTTTTATTTCATACATCAATAGTACACATGATAATAAGCAACTTTGTAATATATTTTAACAGATAAATTTGCTTCTTTGTCTTCCTGGATGGATCTTTTATTTTCAGTTCACGGGTAAAATCTACATTCGGTGAAGACATATTTTTCATTATTGTGATAAGAGATGACATTTGGTGCTTTTACAATTCTATGGAGAGGAGAGGGGTAGGAGGAGGAGCTAGAGGCAGAAACAGACATTCTGCTGCAAGTTCTCCTGAAACAACAGTTACAGTTTTCCATATAACTTTATAAGCACCAACTGTTATCTCCTACCATACGAATGCAAAAATCTGTATTCACTGAAGACAAAGAGATTACCCATGAATTGAGAATTTTGAGCCCAGGAGGAGAAAGAAATGGATGTCTCTAGAAAGGCATATTTCAAAGTTTCTTATTTTCATGTGTACAATTGATTTATTAATATAAATTAAAATGACGGCTATTCTTTAAAATCAATATAGTATCAAAATAGTAGTGAGAATGTTAAGATACACTGAACCAAAGTATATCTGAAGTGCATCAGGCACCTTAACTAGTGATGAGCGATCGTGCTCGGTACTCGCCCGAGCATCTTACTGCTCGAGATGCTCGATGTTCGGCGAGTATTTCCGGGATGTTTAGGCAGGAGCTTGGGTCCCCACCGCGCATGTTTGGTGCTGTTTTAACAGCAAATAAGCGTGCAGGGATTGCCTGCCACTCACTGTAATTCCGCAGCCATGTTGGTTGTAGCATTACAGTGATTGGCGTTATCGGGTCTATATAAGACCTGGTGACCCTATGCTCGTCATAGTCTACCCCGTAAACAGGCAGAGTAGGGAGAGGTGCTGCTGAGTGAGGGAGAGAACTGGCGGTTTATTAGTTAGGTATAGGTATTGTACAGCAAGATATATATCCATCTGAACTAACAGTTCTGGTAAGGACTAATCCAGCTGCTTATATTACTGGTTATAGCAGGAGTTAGGCAGGCAGAGTTTGTGGAGAGTGTATACAGCAGAATAGGATCGAATGCACGTTCTGTCTGCAGCTGTTGCAGATATCCATAGCCCTAGATATCAGGGCTAATTATTTTTTTTGCTCTTAATCCTGATTATTTACTTAAAAATCAATACAGTACACCATTTTTCTGCTCTATTTACTTGTTAGCAGAATACAGCCAGATTTATTTTATTTTATTCGCATTGCTGTATTGTGGAAGCAGAGAAACTTGTATATTATCAGACGTGATCCCATATTACTGCGGTAATAATCGTGACATTTTTTTGACCGTGCCAAATATTACATTTCAGTTAAAGTCTGCCAATTGTGTGTTTTTCAACCTATTCACACTTCGTCGCTGACCAATACCATATCTCTAACGCCACTGCCTAAAACCGTGGTCATCACACATGATCCCATATTACTGCGGCAATAATCGTGACATTTTTTGGAGCATGCCAAATATTACACTCCATTTAAAGTATGCCAGTTGTGTGTTTTTCAACCTATTTACACTTGGTTGCTGACCAATACCGTATCTCTAATGCCACTGCCTAAAACTGTGGTCATCAGACAGGATCAGATATTACTGCGCTAATAATCCAGAATGTTTTGGGATCGTGTCAGATATTACACTCCATTTAAAGTCTGCCAATTGTATGTTGTTCAAACCATTTACACTTGGTCGCTAACCAATATTATACTAATAGGCCACTGCTTAAAATCATTGTCATCAGACGGGATCAGATATTACTGTGCTAATAATCCAGAATGTTTTGGGAGCATAACAGATATTACACTCCATTTAAAGTCTGCCAGTTGTGTGTTGTTCAAACCTATTTACACTTGGTCACTGACAAATAGCTTATCTATGAACAATGTTGTCAGAGTATTACGCCACTTTTACGGACTGACAATAAAACATAAGTTAACTAAGCTAAAATGGATTTTCTTTGAAGAATTGTTAAGAAACATTCTTTGCAGGGTCATGACTTGTATACAAAGCCAAATAAAAAAAAAGTTATAGACTGTGGAAGAGATTTATGTGACCAGAATGAACACTCATCTCGAGCTGATGATACCACCTAGCAGCACCTGTTCCTATTGTAAATGCATCTAACAGTGCTATTGATAGGGAATAGAATAGATTTGTATTTTTTTCTGCAGCACCAGCAGCACATAGTATAAGGTAATAATACATGGCTGGATCAGTGTAATACGCTATCCATACTGCGATAGCGCACCCGTAAATGAATTTCAGATAATACAGGTATTATTCTAGAATATACAATCTGTTTGAATTGTCCTTCCCATTATTAAAGAGTGGGTCTCCTATACTGTTATTGCGTATATGCAGCAATTTCAAGGGCTGCCAAAAATTAGGACGCACTCCAATACACATTTGAAAAGACGTTAAAAAAAACAAACTATAAAAATACAGCAGGATCTTTAGTATAAAAACCAGACTTGCCACTGTAACCTCAATTCTACAGCTCCTGCACTTCCTCCTCCTCTGCCTCGTCCAAGCGGCAACAAGCTGTACTGAAGATAATATGCTTAAGTGACAAATCGCACACTGCTGCAAAGTTGTTGAAAGCTGTAACAGAGTAGGCAGATCTGTGGCTCTCACCGCTGAACATACAGCCAGGTATAGTCGTGTGTGACAATGGCCGGAACCTGGTGGCGGAGAAATGACAGCCGGAGTAGACCCGGTTTCCCTCTATGCAAGTCCTTTCACCGACCTAAAGAATATGGCTGTGGTGAAATACAACTCTCACCGAGAAGCAACCCTGGCTAAGAAAAGTCTGTGTGAAAGTTCCCGGACACTCTATGGCTGCTTTTTTACTGTGGAGTGGCTCCAGCGATTTATAAGACTTAAGATCTGCAAACTGGCACCTTGGCAAAGCCCAATTCTGTTCTCCCTCTGATATGTAACAAACAGGTCATGCTGGAGAAACTTGTACCTACTGCCACTCAGTGTCTTCAGCTCTTTTGTGAGAAACTAATGTTTGGGCAGCCAGTCTACCAAATAAAATTCCTGAGATGGAAATTGTGGATAGCTTCACTTCTGGTACTGGGTGCTAATACAAAACCATGGCGTGTCATAATTAACTGGATATTCCTGGCTGGTTGGAGACAAGCTCATTCACACAGAAAAGTATCAGCAAGCTAAGGAGATGGTGACCTCTATCATCCTAAAGGAGTTTGCTCATTGTATAGAAGACCGACCACCGCTGCTGTCTACCTTGTGCCCATTTAAGAAAGTCAGCTACGCCACCCTGGCAGTGCTTCAGCAGCGTTTTCAGCTTCCAGTTCACCGACTGGTGTGCGATGTGACCCCACGTTGGAATTCAACATTGCAGATGTTGGGAAGGATTTGTGAGCAGCAGAGGGCAGTTGTTGAGTACCAGCTTCAACAAGCCCGTTGGAATTCAGGTCAGCCTCTGCACATAAGAGCTGATGAGTAGGCGTGGATGTCTGACATCTGTGCCGTCTTCCAAAACTTTGAGGACCCCACCAAGATGGTGAGCGACGATGATGCCATAATTAGCGTCACCATCCCATTTCTCTGTCTACTGAAACACTCGCTGCTCGCAATTAAAGAGGAGGCATTGCAGGCGGAGCAAGTAACTATACAGGGTGATGCTACACAGCCCAGCCTCATCTCATCTCAATGCGGATTGGGTGATAATGAGGAGGAGGAGGACATGGACAGTCATCCTCTTGGTGAGGACAGGGAAGTCTTGGCTGTCTTGGAAGTCTTGATACCCCTCTTTCAGTCTGTGGGAAAGCTGTATGAGTTTTGTTTAATGATGACCTTCAGTGGCCTAAACCGTGGCTTTGCTCATGCACGTTATTTCTCAAAACGCATTGCAGTTCAGGCCATTGCCCAACTCTGTAGTCATGAAATTCAAGGCGTAAAGATCTTTGTGTGTCGAAGCACCACAAAGAAGTGTGAGCTGATGTTGGATGGGCTGCCATTGCTTATGGAACAAGCTGCATTAGAGGACTTCCTGAGAGAAATGACAGCCGGAGTAGATATGGTTTCCCTCTATGCCAGTCCTTTCACCAACCTAAAGAATATGGCTGTGGTGAAATACAACCCTCACTGAGAAGGAGCAGCCCTGGCTAAGAAAAGTCTGAAGGTTCCCAGACACTCTATGGCTGCTTTTTTTTACTGTGGACTGGCTCCAGCAATCTATAAGACTTAAGATCTGCAATCTGGCACCTTGGCAAAGCCCAATTCTGTTCTCCCTCTGATATGTAACAAACAGGTCATGCTGGAGAAACTTGCACTTACTGCCACTCAGTGTCTTCAGCTCGTTTGTGAGAAACTAATGTTTGGGCAGCCAGTCTACCAAATAAAACTCCTGAGATGGAAATTGTGGATGGCTTCGCTTCTGGTACTGGGTGCAAACACCAAACCATGGCGTGCCATAATTCATTGGATATTCCTGGCTGGTTGGAGACAAGCTCATTCCCACAGAAAAGTACCATTGTCATGGAACGACAAGGGGATGTCCGGGGGACAGCACAACAAATGGATGCAATCCGAGATAGAGGGGAAGGAGGGCCCTAAGGGTAGAGAACAAGGGAAGGGACTCCTCCTGACACCAACCTGTGTCTGTCCCCAAGCTGCCCTATCGTCCCTAGACGGGTCCTTCCCCAGTGCGCGATCACATGCCTAAGCCTTCGCTGGCCCTGGACTTAAACTGGCTAGTGCGCAGGCCAGTGAGAGACTAGTCTCTCTACTATAATAGGACAAAACAAGGAAGGGAAGACAAACAATGGGACAATAACAACATAAAATACACTTATCTCTCCAATAGAAAACTTCACCGCTGCAATAGCAACGAACACCACAGCTTCTCCAGAGACTGGCTCCTTCAAAGAGGTCAGCATAGAATGAACTATAACCGGCGGTCAGCTGATGGATTATGTGGCTATTTTAAGGGAGGTGGGAGTGGCACCAACAAACATCAGCCAGCTGATCGCTAACAAAAGGCTGCCAGCAAGAGACTAACATTAACCCTTGCTGGACCAAAAGGAAAAAACTACATTTAAATTACAGCATAACCAGAGCTGCCACGAATCTCCAAACTATTCGTGACAACCAGCAAGCTAAGGAGATGGTGGCCGCTATCATCATGAAGGAGTTTGCTCATTGTCTAGGAGACCAACCACCGCTGCTATCAACCTTGTGAACTTTGTGTTGAAGCTTGATTGACCCAGGGCCCGCAATCCTCTGCGTCGGGAGGACGTGTTCCGTCCCAGGGTCCGACTGGGTCCCAGCTTCCACAATATTAACCCAGTGTGCCGTCAGTGAGCTGAACCCTGGCCACAAGTACCTGTCCATGTGTCTGGTTAGGTGGTCCTTCCCAGTAGCTGCGTTGGTGAGGGTACGGGTAATGTTCTGGGACCCGTGATTGTATAAGGTGGGGACGGCACACCGGGAGAAATAGTGGCGGATGGGGACTGTGTACCGAGGGACAGCCGCCGCCATGAGGTTGCAGAAAGCTTCCTCCTCCACGAGCCTAAAAGGCAAAATTTCTAGTGCAACCAGTTGAGAAATGTGGTAGTTTAGTATTGTGGCCTGTCGGTGGGTGCGTATTTGCGCTTGCTTTCCAAGGACTGGCGTAGGGACAACTGAACGCTGATGGACAACTGAGGAATATGCCGACTCCAAGTAAAAAAAGTCTACCGGATCCGCACATTCCTCAACCAAGAATCTGCAAAATCAATTGTGCATGCCCTCATCATCTCCCGCCTCGACTACTGCAAGCTCCTGCTCTGTGGCCTCCCTTCTACCATTCTCGCATCCCTCCAATCTATCCTAAACTGTGCTGCCCGATTAATCCAACTGTCACCCTGCTATTCCCCGGCTTCTCCCCTCTGTCAATCCCTGCACTGGCTCCCCGTTGCCCAGAGACTCCAGTTGAAAAGCCTAACTTTGGCATACCAAGCCATCGAAAACCTGTCTCCTCCATACATCTGTGACATTGTCTCCCGGTACTTACCTGCACGCAACCTCCAATCCTTACAAGATCTCCTTCTCTACTCCCCTCTTATCTCTTTTTGCCACAATTGCATACAAGATTTATCCTGTGCATCTCCCCTACTGTGGAACTCTGTATCCGAACACATCAGACTCTCGCTTATCGTGGAAACCTTCAAAAGGAGGCTGAAGATCCACTTCTTCTGACAAGGGTACAATCTGCAGTAACCCTCGCTCCTTCATTCTGCTGCATGACCAGCTGTACCCTCACCTACTGTATCCTCACCCATTCCTTATAGACTGTTTGTGCGCCCTCACGGGCAGGGTCTTCTCTCCTCTTGTACCACTCGGTGACCTCTTTTCACATATAAAGCGCCATGGAATAAATGGCGCTATAATAATAAATAATAATAAATAATAATAATTATACTACTTGTACTCTGGGTCAATTGATGGCACTTTCATGGTGTCTGCCACTAATTTGATGTGTTTTGGTAGCTTTTAGGCCCGTTTGAAGTTGTTATGTATACGTTTGGTTTTGCCCCTCATTAAATCCAATGAGGTTCGGATACGTTCGGCAAATGTTCGACAAATTAATCGCCGAATATTGCAAAATTGACGACCATAATCCTAACCAAATATTGAAATATTCGTTCATCTCTACTAAGCACCGAGCTTCTTTATGCTGAAAATAGTTCTTAATGACATTGGCTGCATGCTTGGGGTCATTGTCCTGCTGCAGAATAAATTTGGAGCCAATCGGATGCCTCCCTGTTTTGAAGGCAAAAGGTGGTCACATGAAATATTGATTTGATTGATTCACTTTGCATTTTGTTAACTGATTAAAAATAAACGAGTAACACTTTTTTTTTTAAAGAATTCTTCATTTGCAGCATTTATTCCACATCTGTCTGAAACGTTTGCACAGTACTATATAAGAGCCATTTTCTTTTATGTATCCATGTCTGAGTCTAGCTTTTCTGCTGCCTGAGGCAAAAATTGAAATGACGCCCCTCCCTACAGTACAATTTAAGCCTGCTGTGAACAAATGCAATTCCAACATTGTTTTTTGGTCTTGTTTTTGCAGTATTCATTCATTATTATTTAGTTTCCCTAGGGAACTTGAACCTGTGGACATCAGATTGCTTATACTATATGCTGCAATATTACAGTAAGGCAGTTTATAGAACAAATCAATGTCTTCTGTAAAAGAATACATCACCAAAGCAACCATTAGTATATGTATACAGTACCAGAACCAAAAACATTACATGAATACATCACTAAAACAGTCATCAGTACAAGAATACAGCACCAGAAACACCATCAGTACATGAATACATCGCAAGCGCCAACATCAATAGATGAATTCAGCACTAAGCTTAATACAGCGACAAATTGCATTGTTAGGTCAGCCCCCGCAATACACATTGGTATCACATAAACTTACAACTAACTCCTAGTATGTCCTTAACAACGGTAACCAGATGCAGAGAGTTGTTGTTACCAGTCATCATTAGATTGCGGACCATACAGGAACCACAATACTGATAAGATGCAGGCAGTATCACAAATTACCATTTACACCTAGGAACCATTTTGGTGACATCTTCTCTGATTGGAGTCATTCTCATCCCTTTCATCTTCATCTGGTCTAGACAACATGATTGTTTTTCACATCCGCAGCTCATCTCTGCAGACTTCCCTCTTCTCTGGTCTTCTGCAGCACTATTGACACAGCAACCTTAAAAACATTAGTGTCATTAAAATTCTCCTGAATAAAAATATCTGCCCTATGCTGTGCCCCTGAATAAAAATTGCCCCTTACTGTACTACCTGCACAAAATATGACACTGTCCCTGTTAGGGTATGTGCCCACAATGCAGATTTGAAGCAGAAATTTCCTGAGCGTTTTTGTCTCTCCCTGGCAGAAAAAAACGCATGTGGATTTACATGCATTTTTTACGCGTTTTTTGAAGCGTTTTTGAGAATCAATGAATGATTTTTGGAGCTAAATAAAGTTGGTGGGACTTTGCTTAACACCTTGCATTACCATAAGAGCAGGGGTGAGTATATTGGTTCATTTAAATGATTAAAGAATGGGTCTATTGTATTTCAAATAAAGTGTTTACACTGTGTCTTTCTGTTTCTTTACTTTGTTTGGTCATGAAAAGGTCTGATTGACACCTTGACATCACCAAACAAAAGAGCTGGTGTCAGCTAGTCCCATTCACCCAATCTTCATTAGCATTTCTATTCACGTAATTTATGTGACTGCCTGGCCATAATTAACATCTCACAGCTGGTTCGTTAGCTAGGATAAACTTAGTTCGTTAGGATAAACCGCCGCGGAAACGCATTAAAACTGCATCATGTGAACTCAGCCTTATGGTACATGCCCTCCACATTGTTCTCTCCTATAAAATAATGCCTCAGTATCACCACAGCCCCTATACACAGTATAATGCCTCTAATTCCTGTATACACAGTACGATGCCCCCATAGCCTCCTATACATAACATAATTAATCATATAGCTCCCTATACACAGGATAATGCCGCATAGTCCCCTAAACACGTCATAATACTTTATAGACCCCTTATACACACAGTAGGATGGCCCAATAGCCCCCTATGCACAGTATACTGCCCCCATAACCCTTTATACATATTATAATGCCCCCATAGCTATACGCAGTATGATACCTCATAGCCCCTATACATATATATATGACTGCATTATACTGTATGGGGTGGCTGCATTATACTCTATGGGGGGGCTGCATTTTTCTCTGAGTGGTGGCTGCATTATACTATATGAGGCGACTGCATAATACCCTATGGAGGGGTTGCATTATACTGTACGGGGGCTGCATTACACTGTATAGGGGGCTGCATTAAACTGTATAGGGGGCTGCATTATACTATATGGGGGGCTGCATTATACTATATGGGGTGGCTGCACTATACTGTAAGGGGGCTGCATTACACTGTATAGTGGCTGCATTAAACTGTATGGGGGGCTGCATTACACTATATGGGGGGCTGCATTATACTATATGGGGTGGCTACATTATATTGTATAGGGGGTTGCATTATATTCTATGGGGGGTTGCATTATACTCTATCGAGGACTATGGGGTGCATTATACTATATGTACTATATGTGGGCTGCATTATACTATATGGGGGCTGCATTATATTCTATCAAGGAGTATGGCTAGAGCATTATACTGTATGTGCTATATGGAACCTGCATTATACTCTATCAAGGACTATGGGGAATGCATTATACTATATGGAGGACTATAGGGTGCATTATACAATACAGAGGACTATTCGATGTATTATACTATATTGAGGACTATGGGGAGTGCACTATACTATAGGGAGGACTATAGGAAGGCATTAAACTGTATGGAAAACTATTGGGTGCATTATACTGTATGGAGGACTATGGAGGGTGCATTATACTATATGGAGGACTATGGGGAGTGCATTATACTGTATGGAGAACTATGGACTGCATTATACTGTATGGAGGACTATAGGGAGTGTATTATACTATATGGAGGCCTATGGGGAGTGTATTATACTATATGGATGATTATCGGGAGTCTATTTTACTATATGGAGGGCTATGGTTAGTGTATTATACTATATGGAGGACTATGGGGAGTGTATTATACTACATGGAGGACTATGGGGCACATTATCAGGGTCGGCTCCAGGTTTTTCTGGGCCCCGGGCGAAAGAGTCTCTGTGGGCCCCTTTAACACATACACGATTCATGATGCACAGATACAGCGGAGAAATATATATAGTACACAGGGCCCAGCCTGCCACCTCATCCTTTATATATGCAGATATGCGCACGCACACACGGTACGCAGACATGCACACACGGTATGCAGACACATGCACTCACACATGGTACACAGACACATGCACGCACACACGGTACGCAGACATGCGAACGCACACGGTACGCAGACATGCACACACGGTACACAGACATGCGCACACGCACACGGTACGCAGACACAGTACGCACACATGGTACGCAGACACAGTACGCAGACACGGTACGCACACACACACGGTATGCAGACACGGTACGCAGACACATGCACGCACACACGGTACGCAGACATGGTACGCAGACATGCGCACACACACATGCACGCACACACGGTACACAGACACGGTACGCAGACACATGCACGCACACACATACAGTATGCAGACACGGTACGCAGACACATGCACGCACACACGGTACGCAGACATGGTACGCAGACATGCGCACACACACATGCACGCACACACGGTACACAGACACAGTACGCAGACACATGCACGCACACACACAGTACGCAGACACGGTACGCAGACACATGCACGCACACACGGTACGCAGACATGGTACGCAGACATGCGCACACACACATGCACGCACACACAGTACACAGATTTGTACACATACAGACATACACACATTTTTACACAAATTCTTAAAGACATATATAAAACAGACAAATATATATACACAGTCATACACACTGACATTCACATACATGCACTCAGACAGACCCATTACAAATATTTTTAATATGGGGATTGGGAAAGCCTCACTCACCTGTCCCCGGTCCAGTGTCCTGTCCAGCAGCTCTTCAGGTATGGGGCAGTGCAGGGCCCCCGGCGTGTCACAGACTTCATGGCCCTGGAACATCAGAGGGGCCCACTTGCGGTCGGGTCCGGGCCGCTCCCCCCCATCTGTGCAGGACCTCCGACGGTGTTTGATTGCCGGCACTCCCCCAGACATGGCCGCGCGCTGTGCGGCTGTGTCTGCTAGTAATGACGCGGCAGGGGCGACACACAAGCACAATTAAAGGTGCAGTGCCATCGATCCTGCCGTGTCATTACTAGCAGACACAGCACACTGTGCGCAGCCATGTCTGAAGTGCTGGCAATCAAGCAGCGCCTGCGACACTGAACAGGTGCCGAGGAAGCGGCCAGGGCCCCGACAGTGAGTGGGCGGTGGGCCCCGACAGTGAGTGGGCGGTGGGCCCCGACAGTGAGTGGGCGGTGGGCCCCGACAGTGAGTGGGCGGTGGGCCCCGACAGTGAGTGGGCGGTGGGCCCCTCTGATTTTCCAGGGCCCCGGCACTTGCCCGGGTACGCCGGGTGCTGACGCCAGCCCTGCACATTATGCTATGTGGAGGACTACGGGGTGTGCATTAAACAATATGGAGGACTATGGGGTGTATTATGCTATATGGAGGGATATGGAGAGTGTATTACACTATATGGAGGGCTATGGGGAGTGTATTACACTATATGGAGGGCTGTAGGGCACATTATACTATATGGAGGGCTATGGGGAGTGTATTATACAATGTGGAGGACTATGGGGAGTGCATTATACTATATGGAGGACTATCGGGTGCATTATACAATATGGAGGACTGTGGGGTGTATTATACTTAGCAAGCAAAATGCTGCCTATTCATCGAGTGATTGGATTGTTTATGCCGGAACAAAAATCATTGATCTCAGCAGCAAAAACTGCAGCTATGCTGCTGATAGCATTGTATGGGGACAGATTGATCTATTAGTGATTGTTCTGTCCCCATCAATCTTCCTCAGCCGGTGTAAAGAGGCCGTGAAACAAGCGCTGAACGACTTCAATTTTGTCTATCACAGTCGTTTAGCGGCCTGAACTCAGCTCATGTAAATACAACCAAAATGTTTCTGTGTGGTGCAATACAGGTGCATCTCACTAAATTAGAATATCATCAAAAAGTTAATTTATTTCAGTTCTTCAGTACAAAAAGTGAAACTCATATATTATATAGAGTCATTACAAACAGTGATCTATTTCACGTGTTTATTTCTGTTAATGTTGATGATATGGCTTACAGCCAATGAAAATACAAAAGTCATTATCTCAGTAAATTAAAAAAATTAACAAAAACACCTGCAAAGGCTTCCTAAGCGTTTAAAAAGGTTCCTTAGTCTGTTTCAGTAGGCTCCACAATCATGGGAAAGACTGCTGACTTGACAGATGTCCAGAAGGCAGTCATTGACTAACTCCACAAGGTCCCAGAGTTCCAATTTTCATTTGGAAATCAAGGTCCCAGAGTCTGGAGGAAGAGTGGAGAGGCCACAATCCAAGCTGCTTGAGGTCTAGTGTGAAGTTTCCACAATCAGTGATGGTTTGGGGAGCCATGTCATCTGCTGGTGTAGGTCCACTGTGTTTTATCAAGACCAAAGTCAGCGCAGCCGTCTAAAAGGAAATTTTAGAGTATGTCATGCTTCCCTCTGCCGACAAGCTTTTTGGAGATGGAAATTTCATTCTCCAGCAGGACTTGGCACCTGTCCGCACGGCCAAAAATATCAACAGTATCACTGTGCTTGATTGGCCAGCAAACTCGCCTGACCTTAACCCCATAGAGAATCTATGGGGTATTGTCAAGAGGAAGATGAGAGACACCAGACCCAACAATGCAGACGAGCTGAAGGCTGCTATCAAAGCAACCTGGGCTTCCATAACACCTCAGCAGTGCCACAGGCTGATCGCCTCCATGCCACGCCGCATTGATGCAGTAATTGATGCAAAAGGAGCCCTGACCAAGTATTGTGCATTCACTGAACATACATTTCAGTAGGCCAACATTTTGGATTTTAAAAACATTTTTCCAGCTGTTGTTATAAAGTATTCTAATTTACTGATAAAATGACTTTTGTGTTTTCATTGGCTGTAAGCCATAATCATCAACATTAACCGAAATAAACACTTGAAATATATAACTGTTTGTAATGACCCTATATAATATATGAGTTTCTCTTTTTGTATTGAAGAACTGAAATAAATTAACTTTTTGATGATATTCTAATTTAGTGAGATGCACCTATATGTGAGCATTTGGGGCCCCACTTTAACTTTTGCACATGGCCCCACTTTGTCTAAAACTGGCCCTCTCGGTCAGTGTGAGTTACCTGAGCATCACCCGATCTGTAAAAGACTTCAAAGCAGCTGCCATTAATCTCACTGTGACTAAGATAGAGAGACAAACATGAATGGTCAGTATCGTGCACTGATAGACGTGACCCTGGCTGCAGGACATTACAGATTAGAATATGTCTCCTTCCCTCTTGATATACAGTGGGTACGGAAAGTAATCAGACCCCTTGAAATTTTTCACTCGTTCATTGCAGCCATTTGGTAAATTCTAAGAAGTTCTTTTTTTCTCATTAATGTACACTCTGCACCCCATCTTGACTGAAAAAACAACAGAAATGTAGACATTTTTGCAAATTTATTAAAAAAGAAAAACTGAAATATCACATGGTCATAAGTATTCCGACCCTTTGCTCAGACACTCATATTTAAGTCACATACTGTCCATTTCCTTGTGATCCTCCATGAGATGGTTCTACTCCTTTATTGGAGTCCAGTTGTGTTTAATTAAACTGATAGGACTTGATTTGGAAAGGCACACACCTGTCTATATAAGACCCCACAGCTCACAGTGCATGTCAGACCAAATGAGAATCATGAGCTCAAAGGAACTGCCCAAGGAGCTAAGAGACAGAATTGTGGCAAGGATACAAAATAATTTCTGCATTACTGAAGGTTCCTAAGAGCACAGTGGCCTCCATAATCCATATTCAGAGCAAAGGGTCTGAAGACTTATGACCATGTGATATTTCAGTTTTTCTTTTTTAATAAATTTGCAAAAATGTCTATGTGTCACCCCAGGCCTGGATGCCACAAATATTAAAAAGGCTGTGTCTGAGAGCAGGAGGGAGGTTCCCTGGTCAGGGACCATTAGCATGCAGCACTTCCTGTCCCAGGCCAGTAGGGGGGAGCAGGCTGCCCCTATAAAAGCTGGAACTGAGGGCAGGGTTAGAGAGACTAGGACCCACTTCTGAAGCATCCAGAAGGGTTCCCAGAGGAGAGGGACAGGTCAGCCGCAGCTTTGGAGTTCAGGAGGCATAGGAGGAACAGCAAGCCAGGGACAGAGGCGACGAGAGCCGGTCCTGGCTGAGAGAGGACTACACAACCAGACACTGGGGTCCGAGGCTGTCAGGGTTGCAAGCCCTGCAAGGGATTTCAGGTTCCTTGGCCTAAGAAGCCTGGAGGCTCCGCCACACAGAGGGACCGCTACAGCACGGAGAAGCAACAGGTACCTAAGGCCCGAGTCGCAAGCCATACAGGCGTAGTACACGGCCTGCTCAGGGACGTGGGCTATCACACCACGAAAAGGGGGATAGTCAGCAAGGGCAGAGAGGGAATGGTAGGCCTACCCACTCACCCTGACCAGTGGGGCTCGCCCGAATGCTCTCAGACACCAAGGCCCATTCCTACCCTGTACTCCTGGTGGGTCAGTGATAACATCTGCAGTAAAAGACCCTGGACTGCTTTATTGGACTCTGTGTGATTTCTGCTGCGCCTGCACCATCACCCCCAGCATCCTATTACACAGCCCTGAGGCTACACTCTTCCCGTGGGGAGTTATCCTATCCCTGTGCTGCACACCAACATCAGCCTCAGCGGTCTGCCTTGCAGCAGCGGTCCTCCCTGACCGCAATCCACGGGTGGCGTAGTCGCACATTCAAAACCATACAAATAGTTTGCCACAGCACTTGGTCTGACCACCCTGAGCCATGGGATCGGGTTGCCACTACTACCCCCATCATCACACTGAAGCCCGGTTCCGGGTGCCCCATGGCCCAGGGGGCGAGTCATCTACATTTCTGTTTTTTTCAGTCAAGATGGGGTACAGAGTGTACATTAATGAGAAAAAAAATGAACTTTTTAGAATTTAACAAATGGCTGCAATGAAACAACGAGTGAAAAATTTAAATGGGTTTGAATACTTTCCGTACCCACTGTATATACACCATGTGACATAGTCCTGTAGCCGGGATCAGGGTCCTATCAGTGCAGTGTTTGTATCATCTCATATTGAAAATCCAGGGTGACAACATGAAAACTCCATTAGAAACAGCTAGTAGGTGAGTATAGGCAATCATCACATATAGGTGCAGACCCCTGAACGTATACTCAGTCTGGACAACAAGACCCCAAAGGTAGAGAAGGGAAAAAGAGAGAAGACGTACCAGGGGGCACACTTTCTTCTTGACATCTGTAATATTCGACCTCATCCTCTTCTGATTCCCTCTTTCTTTCCATTCCCCTCTTTGGAGTATTACTTTTAGGGTCACCTGGATACATTCAGGGAGCTATTCCCATATGCTGGCCTCTATACGCACCTACTGGCTGTTTCTATTTTCTTCTACTTACCTCTTTGTTATATATATCAGGGCTGTGCAAGTTGCAGATCACAGACAGGGACAGACAGAGACCAGAATCAAAGTCATGGGAGCTAATGCAGGGGGCCATTATACAGTATGGGACCTAATGTGGGGGTTATTATACAGCGTGGGAACTAATGCAGGGCCATTATACAACGTGGGAGCTAATGCGGGGGTCATTATACAGTGTGGGAACTAATGCGGGGGTCATTATACAGTGTGGGAACTAATGCGTGTGTCATTATACAGTTTGAAGGCTACTGTGGAAACCATCATACTGTGTAGGGGCCTATATACAGTGTGGGAGCTGCTGTGGGGGGCTGTCATAAACTGTGAGGGCCTTTATACAGTGTGGGGGCTACTGTGAGAGCACAAAGGAGGTATTATTACTATGTAAGAGACACAGTGGTGGCATTACTACTGTATGTGGGGCATTAAGAGGAGCTGTTATTGTACCATACAGTAGGTGCAGTAATAGGGACACATACAACAGCAATGGCTCAGTATTGGGGGATCAGCAGGATGAGGAGTTTGTGCAGGTTGGGGATAGATGGGGACGGGGCTGAAATGTGAGAAGTCAAATGTGTCTGTGTTGTAATCTCTACAGACAAGTTGCGGCTGGAAGAAGTTGTTATGTTGGTCTGAGAAAGATGGAAAAGTGAACGACTATCAGCTGTAAGTCATTATCTGTAACTGTACTGTAATCTCTTACATGTTCTGCAGCATTGGTATCTACTACTATATGGTCTCTACTACTATGTTGGTCTTTGTGGAGATATTTTTTCAGTTGCAGTAGGGTCATCTGCTGAGGTTCCCATATACCCACGATTAAAGTGCGTCACCATAGTTGTAATCAGGTGTTAGGGGCCCACGCAGATGTTTTCTCTCCCCTAAACTGAACCCCTAGCTATGCCTCTGGTCACCGGGATATCGTGACAGAGAGTCGTCTCCTCTATTTCAGGGGTCAGATGATCGCAGCATTTGGCTACACTCAAGCCTGCACTGGCTGGATCTACTTTGCTTTCCAGTTAGCTGTGCAGATTTCTCTTGTTCTGTTGTTGCGAGAGTTAATCAGTTCTGTTTGTCTCCTAAAGCTTTCTGTCATGGGTTATCTCAGCTGTTCTGATTTCTCCACTCCCCTTTGGTAGAAGTTCTCACCCCTTAGCTTGGGTAGTTGCCAGTGATAGCTTGCTATATCTTGGTTTCAGTTTGGAGGTATATGCTGTGGAAAGAGAAGTCATTTAACCATCATCTCCAGAGATTGCTGTTTGGAAGTTTGTTTGGTGTCTTTCTTTTCTTTATCTCCCTTTTGGTTTGCCTCACCCTTCTTCACTCTTTATACCTTTCTTTAGTCTGGGTGCACGTTGGGTGATTGCTGTTTCTTTTACCCTTGTCTGTTTCCCTTTGTGTCTTTATCATAGAGCAGGACTAGTGTTGCTGCTGCCCCGTGCACTAGCCAGGGCCATGCTTAGGGAAAGACAGGGATAAGAACGCGATTGCCGCACAGGGTGAACAAACTCGTCTAGGGACATCGGGGAACTCAGGGTTGCGCAGGGCAAATTTCAGGGCTTGCTGCTCTGATCTTTTCCTAGTGGCAGTGCATCCCGTCCCATCCATCTCGCCATGCGCCATGTGGCTTCTGGGTGGAGCGTGGCATCCAGGGACTGCCCCAAAGTGGGGCTTGGTGTCTGCCTGCAGCCAAGCCCAGCCTCACCATCAGAAGGTTGGTGTATACCTGGTAGGCACTAAGCCCCGCCTCTCCGGGAAAAGTCTGGTCCATCACACAGAGTGTCTACACCCACCCGTGTGACAGATATATATCCATTTGGTAATAAACTCTGTGAAGACTGTACATACTGTCTAGTTACATTGTATTTCTAAGACGGCTAAAGAAGGCTGAGAAATGATGGCGTTTAGAATATTCTTTCTGCCTCTTCCTATTCTTGACATTAAGTGAAATTATTTTAAGACTTCTATTTAAAAATATTTGCATCAATCAATATTTTCTGACTTTTTAGAGCCGTACGACTAATTCACATTCATTTTGTCATTCGAGAGCAGACCACGACTGATGAGTTATCATTACCACTAATTAAACATCTCATTTCAAGCCTTTATTAAGAATAGGATTCGTGTGTAAGGTGAGACTGTGGATGAACTGTTAATATGGAGAATCATAAATTACCACTTATAATTACTCACCATCCACTAGATAACGTGATTATTACCTGAATTTAGCTTCCAAGTATACTTGTAATGTAATGTTAAGAAGCACGAATTATTAGAAGTTCAGGAAAAAGAAATAGCAGCAGTTGCTTTATTATAGAATATTATAAAGTGTTTACAAATATTTTACATTTTTTAGACAAACCCTTTTTGATAGATGGGCCCTGGAACAATAAGCTAATGACAATTGTTCATTTGGATGAAAACCCCAACCATAAAGTATAATCTGTGGCGTAATGTGCCAGTACATGTTTAATCTTTAGCACCACCACAGGGAAAAGGCAGCATTACATGGAGCTCATGTTATTGTGGCATAGGCAGTATATGTTTAAGTATGTGGGAATGTTAGTGTATATAGGGTATACCATAGGCATGTATAGGGGATGTGTAGAGAAAACTGTGTGTATGTTCATTTATGCTAAGTACAGTATGATGTATGTGACGCGCCCCCTGGGCCGTGTGTGTGTGGGGATACCCGGAACCGGACCTTTTGTGGATGCTGGGGGTTGTAGTCCTTGCGTGGCGGCGACCCGGTCCGTGCCCAGGGCGGTCAAACCAAATGGCAGTCTAAATGCTGAATGTCCGACTACGCCACCCGTGGATTGCGGTCAGAGGGAACCGCCGCAGCAGGGCAGACCGCTGAGGCTGGTGTTGTGGGTGCAGCAGAGGGTAGTATAACTCCCCATGGGAGGAGTATAGCCTCAGGGCAGCGAGTGCGGATTTTGGGGGTGATGGTGCGCGGGAGCAGCAGTAACGACACAGAGTCCTGTAATGCAGTCCAGGGTATTTACTCACAGTTCTTTATCCACGTTGCTCAAGCTGGTCATAACGTCCCACGTCGCACTGTGCTCACCAGGTGAGGGGTTCGGCCTACTCCCAGATAACTTTGGAGCGTTTCACAGGACGCCCTTTGTGTGTCATTTCTCTGGCCTGTCATACCCCACCAGTGACCTCGTTTCTGTCTGGCTGCCTCGGGCCTTCTCGGGCGAACGTTGGCGCTGACCCTATATGGTGCCTTCCTAGCGGGTGTAGCGAGGGGCTGCGCCACATAAAATGTCACAGCCTCCGGTTTCTAGCTGAGGGTAGTTCCCCTCCTCCACTAGCTTTGGGGACCGGTCTCCCCCTTTGGCCTGACCCCCCTACGCAGGTAGATTCGGGCGTGCGGTGGCGACTCGCCGGTCCACACCCCTGGGGTCCCTTCGTTCCTTGTTCCTGGAGCCTCCTCCGCTCCTCTTCCTTCCTTCTCCTTCCTCCAGGCTCCGGCCACTCTCCCAGGCCTGCCTGCGGAGCAGAGCCCCTTGCAGAGGCCCTTACTCTGTCACTTCTTCTCTCTGACTGAACTGAACCAAGATGGTGCCCACCTTTTATACCTCCTTCTCAGTGCACCCAGGAACTACCCTCTCCCTCCTATGCACTACAGGGTCCCCCTTCCTCGGTGTTCCCTCCCCCCACTCCAGCCAGGGACAGGGACTGTCGTGCTCCACTTGGAGCATATCGGTCGCCCTGTCCCCCGGAAATGTGGTGTAATGCATGCAGGTGTCAGGGTCCTGATCCACACTTCATCCTTACCTGGAAGTGAGATATCGCACATCTGGTTGAGATGCAATACCTCTGTAGCGACCGAACCCTCGGGGCGCTACATATGTTATTATTTATTGCATGTTTCGTCATAGTCTGCACTGATAATTTTATTTAATGAATGTTTTTTTAAGAATTATTCATTGATTGTTAGAGGATATGTGAAAAAGGTTGTTGAGTGATTACATTTTTAAAATGCCTTCTACTGCTTAAAAAAAAGAAAGAAAATTCATCCTTGCTTATCCCTGCAGCTACTGTTCCATTACCTACTACTTTGTACTTCTTGGTTCCATCATGACATACTGGAAATGGACGGAAATTACAGGTCAGTAGTGATGAGCGCAAGTGCTTGTTACTTGAGTTTGCCTAGGATGCTGGGTATGCACAGAGTATCGCGGGTGCTTGAGTGACATGTTTGAGTCCCCGTGCCAGCATATTTCACGGCTGTTATATAGCCACAAAACATGCGGGGATTGCCTGACAAGTGTTATGATCTGCAACATGAACTAAGGAAAGATAGGGGAAAGCTGTCCCTACAGTAAGACTAAGCTGAATCCCTACGATGTAGCGGGCTGCTTGTTTCTGGCGAACAGACCCACCTTCGTCTTTGGCTAGTCTGAACGGAGACCTATAGCATAAAGGGAGAGGTCCCTAAAAGAACTAAGGACTGGGACAAAAATGGGACACCTCCTAAACAGAGAAGTTGTTGGAGAACACAAAAAGACAAACTGACAAAAAGGTACTAGAGGTTCCAGAAGGACCAAGCGAACTGACAGAGAAAGGCACAGAAGCGCCTGGCTAGAGAAACAGTCAAACACTGAAGTCCAGCACAGCCAAAAGGGCGGAGCTGGAATATAAAGGCAGATGGTCACGTGACCGCAAAACACAAGATGGAAAAAACAAACAGAAGGGTCCTAACAGTACCCCCTCTTTTATGAGGATCCTCCGGATCCTCCAGGCCCAGGCCTATCTGGAAACCTCTTGTGGAAAGCTTTAACAAGCCTAGGAGCAGAGACATCATCCGCCCTTACCCAGGAGTTATCTTCGGGACCGAAACCCTTCCAGGAGACAAGATACTGTAATCTCCCTCTATGCCATCTAGAATTCAAGATACGAGAAATTTCATATTCGCCGTCTTCCACCACAGGAGGAACTGAGACAGTGGTGTCCCTATCAGATACATCAGCCTTTTTCAACAAGGAAACATGAAACACAGGATTAATCTTCCAGGAAGTAGAAACATCCAACCTAACAGCAGACAGGTTAACAACCTGAAGCACTTTAAATGGACACACAAACTTAGGACCCAGTTTTTTAGAGGGAATCCTCAACCGCAGGTTCTTCGAGGACCACCAAACCATGTCACCCATAGTAAACAAAACCTCCTTACGTTTCCTGTCAAAATATTTCTTGGACTTCTTGTTAGCCTCTTGAAGGTTGCAACGTACATTAGTCCAAACTCTCTCCAAATCACCGGAAAAATTCTCCTCCTCCTGCACCGCCGACACCAATTTGGAGAACGAACCAAAAGACGGATGTCTCCCAGTACAACAACAAAAAGGAGAACACCCAGCAGAGGAGGATGTATGATTGTTAAGAGCAAATTCTGCGAGAGGCAGAAACTCAGACCACACCTCTTGATTGTCCGCCACAAAACAACGCAAAAACTGTTCAACATCCTGGTTCTTTCTTTCAGTCTGTCCATTAGACTCAGGATGATAACCAGACGAAAATGACAAATGGACTCCCAACCTGTCACAAAAAGCACGCCAAAAGCGAGCCACAAACTGAGGTCCTCTATCAGAAGCAATATCCGTGGGAACGCCATGGAGCTTGACAATCTCCTTATCAAACGCCTTAGCAAGTGTCTTGGCGCAGGGTAACTTAATGAATGGAACCAAATGACACATCTTACTAAAACGGTCCTCGACCACCCAAATGACAGTAAAACCTTCGGACACAGGATGATCAGTAATAAAATCCATTGTGAGATGCGTCCAAGGCGCACGAGGAACCTCCAGAGGGCAAAGCAACCCCGCAGCAGGAGTATGTGAAGCCTTTGACCTAGCACACACAGTACACTGACGCACCCACTTGATGACCTCCCTCTGCCATCCCGGCCACCAAAAACTGCGACTGATAAGTCTCTTAGTCTCTGAAATTCCTGGATGACCTGCAAACCGAGACTCATGACACTCCACAAACAAATCTCTCATAAAGGCTCTAGGCACGAACAACCTCCCATGGGGAGTGTTAGATGGAGCATCATCTTGAGCTTTCAGAATCCCATTCTCCAAAACGGAGTCCAATGCCGCCACCACAACTCCTTTCTGTAAAATGCTCTCCTCCTCCTCGGCACTGACCATAGGAGAGAAGCTGCGAGATAAAGCATCGGCTTTAACATTCTTAGTACCAGGGATATAGGTAACAGAAAAATGAAACCGAGAAAAAAAAAGTGCCCACCTAGCTTGACGGGCATTCAAGCGCTTGGCAGCATCCAGATAGATCAAATTCTTATGATCTGTGAAGACCTAACAGGAAATCTAGCGCCTTCCAAAAAATGACGGCAATGTTCAAACACGAGTTTAATAGCCAGCAACTCACGATTTCCAACATCATAATTCAGTTCGGTTTCCGAATTTTTTTTTGAAAAGAAGGCACAAGGATGTACTCCACCCTTGTTCTCCTGAGACAAAACTGCTCCGACCCCCATCGATGAAGCATCGACCTCGACCAAAAAAGGCTTGGTCTCATCAGGCTGCATAAGGATAGGGGCAGAACTGAACCTCTCTTTGAGATACTCAAACGCTTCAATGGCCTCAGTAGTCCACTGGGCCGTATTCGCACCTTTCCTGCTGAGATCGGTTAGAGGTTTAACAATTACAGAAAAATTCTTAATGAATTTCCTGTAATAATTGGCAAAACCCAAAAATCTCTGTATAGATTTCAAACCAATAGGCCTAGGCCATTCCTGCACAGCCTGAACCTTCACAGGGTCCATCTCAAATCCCTCGCTGGAGACAATGTAGCCCAAAAAAACAATTTTCTGCACAGCGAACTCACATTTCTCCAGCTTAGCAAAAAGTGAATTATCACTCAATAACTGCAAAACTTCACGTACACTCTGCCAATGGGACTATAGTTCTGGTGAATCAATCAAAATGTCATCCAAATACACAACCACATTCTTACCAATCAAAGGTCTCAGGATGTCATTAATAAGGTTCTGAAAAAATGCAGGTGCATTGGTAAGACCAAAAGGCATCACCAGATTCTCAAAATGACCTACCGGAGTGTTAAAAGCAATTTTCCATTCATCACCCTCCTTCACTCGTAACAAGTACTAAGTAAAGATAGGGGAAAGCTGTCCCTACAGTAAGACTAAGCTGAATCCCTACGATGTAGCGGGCTGCCTGTTCCTAGCGAACAGACCCGCCTTAGTCCTCAGCTAGTCTGAACGGAGACCTATAGCATAAAGGGAGGGGTCCCTAAAAGAACTAAGGACTGGGACAAAAATGGGACACCTGCTAAACAGAGAAGTTATTGCAGAACACAAAAAGACAAACTGACAAAAAGGTACTAGAGGTCCCAGAAGGACCAAGCGAACTGACAGAGAAAGGCACAGAAGCACCTGGCTAGAGAAACAGTCAAACACTGAAGTCCAGCACAGCCAAAAGGGCGGAGCTGAAATATAAAGGCAGATGGTCACGTGACAGCAAAACACAAGATGGAAAAAACAAACAGGAGGATTCTAACAACAAGCATGTGAAAGCTGACACATTATCACTCAGTCTTGATTCAGTTTCATCTCCAGAACCTCCATCCTCCATTATTCCTCAGGGATTTGGGTTTCTATGGTAACCTTGGAGTTGGAAGAGGAGATCCATAAAGTCCCGCCGTTGGCTCCTTCCACTACTCCAGGGTCCAAAGTATTTGTGCCTGTGTACCTAAGATTGTGTGTCACCCCAGGCCTGGATGCCACAAATATTAAAGGCTGTGTCTGAGAGCAGGAGGGATGTTTCCCTGGTCAGGGACCATTAGCATGCAGCACCTCCTGTCCCAGGCCAGTAGGGGGAGCAGGCTGCCCCTATAAAAGCTGGAACTGGGGCAGGGTTAGAGAGACCAGAACCCACTTCTGAAGTGTCCAGAAGGGTTCTCAGAGAAGAGGGACAGGTCAGCAGCAGCTGAGGAGTCCGTGAGGCAGAGGAGAGACTGCGAGCCAGGGACAGAGGCGACGAGAGCCGGTCCTGGCTGAGAGAAGTACTCAACCGGACATTGGGGTCCGAGGCTGTCAGGGTTGCAAGCCCAGCAACAGAGAGCCAACCCGCGAGGGATTTCAGGTCCCTTGGCCTAAGAAGCCTGGAGGCTCCGCCACACAGAGGGACCAGTACAGCAAGGAGAAGCAAAAGGTACCCAAGGCCCGAGTCGCAAGCCATACAGGCAAAGTACACGGCCAGCTCAGGGACGTAGGCTATTACACCACGAAAAGGGGGATAGTCAGCAAGAGCATAGAGAGAGAACGGTAGGCCTACACACTCACCCTGACCAGTGGGGCTCGCCCGAATGCTCTCAGATACCCAGGCCCATTCCTAACCGGTACTCCTGTTGGGTCAGTAATAACATCTGCAATAAAGACCCTGGACTGTTTGAAGCGGACTCTGAACTCTTACTGTTGCGGCCTGCACTATCACCCCCAGCATTCACCTACACTGCCCTGAGGCTACACTCTTCCCGTGGGGAGTTATCCTATTCCTGTGCTGCACACGAACACCAGCCTCAGCGGTCTGCCTTGCAGCGGCGGTCGTCCCTGACCGCAATCCACGGGTGGCATAGTCGGACATTCAAAACACTGATAAATAGACTGCCACAATTTGGTCTGACCACCCTGAGCCACGGGATATCGGGTTGCCACTACTACCCCCAGCATCGCATAGAAGCCCGGTTCTGGGTGCCCCACGGCCCAGGGGGCGAGTCAGCTTTGGCGTAGTCGGCAGGATTGTGACCAACCCGCCACAAACGGGTATTGCGTGCCTGAAAAAGACTTTATACTTACCTGAGTGAAGTTTCCCGCCATTCGGGGCCATTTACCGCCAATCGGAGCCGTTTCCCGCCATCGGGCACCATCTTCGGGACGCTGCGCGGGAAGAAGAGGGGCGTGGACGTCAAAAACGCGTGAGACCTGAAGCCCCGCCCTACGCTGAGACGCTGCGCAAGGTCCTGGAAGGAGATCCAGCAGACGCCGACGTCATCACGGAGCGACGCAAGGTCCTCGCCCAGAGCATCGCGAGCGGAGCCGCGGCCTACAGAAGAGGATCGCCGGAAGGTAGGCCACGGTTAACTAGGGGGGAGGAAGATGTCAGACGCGGAGGGACCCTCTACCACCAGCGTAGCCGCTGCAGCTGTGATGCCGTTTTCCATGCCCTATATCCCCGGAGCGGCCTGGCTGCCACAATATTCCGGCGAGTCGCATACCTTGGGCGACTTCAAAGAAAGGCTATATAGCATGTTCAAAGTTTACCCCCTGACAGAAGAACAGAAAGGAAGCATACTGATAGGGCAGTTAACTGGTGCGGCCCAGCGGGAGGTAAAGTCTTGGACAGTTGAGGAGAAAAGGACTGTAAGGGGGGTTCTGACCCGTCTACGGTACACCTTTGATACCCGTACCTCAGCAGAATTCAAGATGCGGTTCTATGGATGTAAGCAGTGAGCTCAAGATAACATCAGAGACTATGCCCTAAATTTACAGGAAGCCTTGGGGGAAATTAAGCAAGCTGACCCTGGCAGCGTGCAGGATACCGATAAACTGTTGACTGATCAGTTCATAGAAGGTCTGCTGTCCAGCGCCCACAGAACCCAGCTGTGCCTCATGGCCCTACAGAACCCCGATTTGACTTTTGCACAGTTCAAAGATAGGGCCATCCGGGTGCTCCGAGAACCCGCACCAGGTGGCGCTGTAGTTTCCCGGCGCCCTGCCATCACTTACCACCAGGAGGCAGCGCCCTACCCTGCAGACCTTGTGGGGGCTGATGCGCAGGCCCTAAACCTATCCCTGCCTGCAAACCTGCACCATCAGGTCCAAGAACTAACAAAGAGCGTTGCTGCATTGACCAGGACCGTACAGTCGTTACAGATGGACCTGTCAGGACCAATCAAGCTGGCTTCCAGTCCGGAGGATGTCCCGTTGCGTCTACGGAGGAGGATCCCGTCGTTCAGAGGGAGACCCGCCGATCGTTACACTGAGGACGGACAGCCGATTTGCCGCCGTTGCAGCCAGCCGGGACACGTAGCCAGGTACTGTACTTTAAATGGGTCTGACCTGGGGCAGAGGGCCAACCCCCAGGCATAAGGTCACCAGGCCCCTCTAATTGGCGTGATAAGTACGTAGGGGGATGCCTGGTTTTACCCATAGTGCTGGACGGTATCCCCATGAGTGCACTGCTGGACACCGGGTCCCAAGTGACTACCATCCCCTATGTACTTTTCAAGCAGTACTGGAGTGACACTGACTAACCCGCTATCCAGACAGTGACTTGAGCATCATCGCCAGCAATGGCCAGCCCGTGCCGCAGGTGGAGTTCAGAGAGATGACCATTAAGTTTGGTAAAGTTGAACTGCCGGCACAGGGAGTGATCATTGTGGACATTGACCGTCGAGAAAGTCACCCTAAAATAACCTTGGGTACTAACGTGATTGAAAATTGTCTTTCCGAAGTGATTGTAATTTTGCAGCAGGTGGCGATGAATGCGAGCTCCAGCCAACAGAGGGTCCTCCAGAAGGAGATAAGAGCCCTGATGAGACGGCAACAGGTAGAACTGTCTGGTGGTGAGATCGGTAGCGTGAGGATGAGCAACCCATTCCCCATTGCCATGCCTCCCAAAAGTGAAATGATGATCTGGTGTCGGACTGCAATCGGGTTAAGAGGGAGAGACTACCAAGCCATGGTAGAGCCCGTGTACTCAGACAGCAGGCCCACCATTTTGACAGCCCGGGGGGTGGTTGATGTCCGCCATGGAAGGGTGCCCGTCCGGATCTTAAACATTGGGGAAAGGGAAGTACACTTGCCCCGGTACGCTACACTAGCCAAATTGTATACTGTTGAATAGTGTTGAGCCACCCCCGTAGTGTTCGAGTTCGGTTCGGTTCGTCGAACACCCGTGTGTTCGCCGAACTGTTCGTCGAACTGTTCGTCGAACACCTTCGAACACCGTTAAAACCAATGGCAGGCAAACAAAAACACATAGAAACACATAGAAAACACCTTCAAAGGTGTCCAAAAGCTGACAAACTGCTCAGAAGACATAACTAACACATGGAAAAGTGACAAGTACATATAGTCATGCAAAAATAAAAGAGGTGGAGGAGTAAAAGGAGGGGGAGACACAGATATAGGCATGTCATGCCCTTCTAAAATCCAAAAAGTGAGAAGCCGACACGGCCAGTCCGCTCCTGCCCGTGCCACCTCCGTGTCGCCGGGTTTGTGCCAGAGCCGCGGTGAACCCTGACGGCCAGCCCCCCTCTCCCAATACTGGTGCCTGTCCGCTGGTAGGTCGAGCGAGCCCCCCTGTGGTGGAGGCAGCTCTAAGCTTTTTAATTTAAATTGTCTCTCTAATTTGAATGAATACACTTTAAATCCATTTACAAGGATCTATTGGAGGGCAAGTCTCATGCCAGCAGCCGCGGTAATTCCAGCTCCAGTAGCGTCCACTAAAGCTGCTGCAGTTAAAAAGCTTTTATAAGGATCGAGCTCGGCTGTCCACCGCAAGGCATCTTACTGCCAGTCCCAGCCCCTATGCCTTGGGGTGCCTCCTGATGCTCTTCACTAAGTATCCCATGGTCCCGAAGCATTTCCTTTGAAAAAATTAAGTGTCTAAACTACAGGTGGTGCAGCTTGCTTAACAGCCGGGATAATCCGCTCACTAGCAGACACTGCTACTAGGCACAAAGTATTTCCTGGGCTAGATGCAGTTAAAAATTTGTAATTAGATACTCTCGTTGGATGCTGAGAAAGCATTCCATAGAGTCTCCTGGCACGCCATATATGATTCTCTTAAAAAGCTTGGGGTAGGGGTCTAGGGGACCCTTTTATAGCCAAAATCACGGCCCTGTATCGCAATACGTCACCTAGGCTGAAGATAAATGGAACTGTAGCACGCTGAGGGCTCGGTTGCTACAGACGTATTGCACCTCACCCAGAGGTATGATATCTCACTCTCAGGTAAGGATGGAGTGTGGATCAGGACCCGACACCTGCATGCATTACACCACATTGCCGTGGGGCAGGGCGACCAATATGCCCCTGAGATGGGCACGACAGTCCCTTGCCCTGGCTGGAGTGGGGGGAGGGAACACTGAGGAAGGGGAACCCTGTAGTGCAGGAGCAGGGAGGAAGCAGTTCCTGGGTGCATTGAGAAGGGAGTATAAAAGGTGGGCACCATCTTAGTTCAGTGCAGAGAAGTCTGAGCAGACGTGGCAGGGAGCAGGGGCTCTGCATGAGCTCTGCTCCGGAGGCGGGCCTAGTAACAGAGGCCCAGGCCTGGAAGAGGGAGAAGGAAGGAAGAGGAGCGGAGAAGGCTCCAGGAACGAGGAATGAAGGGATCCCAGGGGTGCGGACGGGCGAGTCGCCACCGCACGCCCGAATCCACCTGCGTGGAGGGGTCAGGCCAAAGGGGGAGACCGGTCCCCGAACTAGTGGAGGCAGGAAACGACCCTCAGCTAGAAACCGGAGGCTCTGACATTTTATGTGGCGCAGCCCCTCGCTACACCCGCTAGGAAGGCACCACATAGGGTCAGGGAAACTGGCGCCAAGTTTACCAAGAGGAGGCCCGAGGCAGCCGGACAGAAGTGTTGGTAAGAAAGGCCAGACAAAGGACACACAAAGGGGGTCCTGTGAAGTGCTCCAAAGTTATCTGGGAGTTGTCTGAGCCCCTCACCTGGTGAGCACAGTACGACGTGGGCAGCCGTTACCTGCAGACGTGGTCTTGATAATAAGAACTGTGAGTAAAGGCCCTGAACTGCATCACTGACTCCGTGTCATTACTGCTGCTGCCCTGCACCATCACCCCCATCCTCCTCATACACTGCCCTGAGGCTATACTCCTCCCGTGGGGAGTTATGCTACGCTCTGCTGCACCCACAACACCAGCCTCAGTGGTCTGCCCTGTAGCGGCGGTTCACTCTGACCGCAATCCACGGGTGGCGTAGTCGGACATTTAAACATGAAAACCACATAAATAGTTCCGCCACTGGTTTGACCGCCCTGAGCCACGGAACCGGGTCACCGCCACGAAGACTACAACCACCAGCATCCACCAAAAAGGGTGCGGCTCCGGGTGTCCCAAGGCCCAGGGGGTGCGTCAGAACATTTTCATCACCTTTCACAATCACCAATGGGACAAGGCAGGGATGTCCTCTGTCCCCTCTCTTATACATCCTAGTGACGGAGCACCTGCTCTCATCAATTCACCATAACCCCAATATTAGGTGGATTGAGGTGGGAGGCACCGAGTACAAGTGCTCTCTATTTGCTGATGATGTCCTAGTATATATCACTCAATCACATATATCCATCCATGCTGTTATGGCTGAAATAGATCACTTTGTTACATGGTAAAATTTTAAAATCAATGCAGCGAAGTCTGAGGCCCTCGATGTCTCCCTCCCCAAATCCATATAGGATTCCATCCAGTCCAACTTTCCCTTTGCCTGGCCCTCACAGGGTATCAAATACTTAGGAATTCCTATTCATAGAGACCTCTCCCATCTATGTTATCTTAATTTTGGGCCCTTTATTGAACAACTCCATACAGACCACGGTTGGCAAGTTAGAACTGTAAGATTCACTACGTGAACCACTGGTGTTTTGTGGAAAAGCACATGGACACTGCGTTCCAAATTATTATACAAAAAGTGTTTAGGAGTGATAAGGGAAGAATTTGTTTGTTTGTCAGTTAAACTCATTGATGGTGATGTGTGTCAGGGCTCTTTATATCACTGTAAGCAATTGCAGACACCTGTGCTAATTAGTTTGGCAGGTGTGTCCAATGAAAGGCAAGACTACTTAAGAAGGCTCTCTCACATTATTAAGCAGCCTACATTTTCTGCCAAAATGGGAAAGAAAAAGGATGTGTTGGCTGCTGAGAAGCAACAAATTGTGGAGTGTTTAGGTCAAGGCATGACTACAATCAACATTGTGCGATGATCAGGATGAAGTGTCTTGGCAATCAAGAAGTATGTAGCTGATTCACAGTACACACGTGTGCGTGCTGATAAGGGCAAATTGAGGACTCTTTCCTACAGGCAATTACGTCAGGTTGAAAGAGCAGCGGCAAAAAAGCCTTGTCATAGCAGCAGACAAGTTTTTGAAGCTGCTTGTGCCTCCAACGTCCCCCGAACAACAAGATGCAGGGTCCTTCAGAGGTTTGCAGCTGTGCATGCGCCATCCTGTCGACCTCCTCTATCCACTTCACACAAGCAGAAACGGCTCCAGTGGGCCAAACATTACATGAAGACTGATTTCAAAACTGTTTTGTTCACGGATGAGTGCCGTGCAGCGCTCGATGGTCCAGATGGATGGAGTGGAGGATGGCTGGTTGATGGACACCCCACGCAACCACGGCTACAGCGCCAACAAGGAGGAGGTGGAGTAATGTTTTGGGCTGGAATCATGGGGAGAGAGATTGTCGGCCCCTTTAGGATCCCTGAAGGCGCTAAAGATGAACTCCATAATGTATGTGGATTTTCTCAAACAGCACTTCCTGCCATGGTTCAAGAAGAAGAACCGTGTATTTCACAGCAAGATCATTTTTCTGCATGATAATGCACCATCTCATGCTGCACATAAAACATTTGCATCTCTGGCTGATATGGGCATAAAAGGGGACAAACTTATGGTGTGACCCCCATGCTCCCCTGACCTCTACCCCATTCAGAACCTTTGGAGCATCATTAAAAGGAGTGTCTATGATGGCGGGAGGCAGTTCACATCTAAGCAACAGCTCTGGGAGGGTATTCTGTCCTCATGCAAAACAATTGAAGCAGAAACCATCCAAAACCTGACAAATTCAATGGACGAGAGAGTTCAGAAGCTCCTTTCGAACAAGGGGTCCTATGTGAAAATGTAACATCACCTAGAATAAAGTTTTGAGTTGAAAACTGTTTGATTTCAGTTTCTAACAACCTGCTAATGCTTATAATTTCAAAAATGACCATTTTTTTGGTCTTTATTAAAATGAAAAGGTTGATCGAAAAGTTTGGGGGATCTAAGAGTGTGGCAACCCAGTAGTCATGATTACTTCGAATTCTGACAATATGAGGGTCATGCTGCAGGTAGTGCAGCAAGAAGGCACTTATGTGTCTTGCGCATCTCGGAGCCCCAAAATTATTTTCCGGGCTAGATGCAGCTAAAAATTATTTTTAATTTTAAATCTGGTGAAGCTTATTATAGATGGCCTAATAGGATCAGTGCTGCACACTGCTACAAAGCCCAAATTATTTTCCAGTCAAGATACAGATAAACATGATTAGTAATTTGAAAGCTTAAAACGGTTGGTAGGGTGATTTTAACCAATCATCAAGCTTTTACTCTCCCCAGGATGACACAGGGGTAGAAAAGTCGTTTCGGATCCATGATTTGTTCATCTTTATGAACGTGAGTCTGTCTACATTATCAGTGGAGAGCCGCGTGCGCTTATCTGTCAGCACACCACCAGCAGCGCTGAACACACGTTCAGACAGAACGCTGGCTGTGGGGCATGACAAGATCTCCAAGGCGTAAGTGGCTAGCTCCGGCCATTTATCCAGATTGGAAGCCCAAAAAGAGCAAGGGTCCAGTGACACAGTCGTGGCTTCAATGTTTACTTGGAGATACTCCTGTACCATCATCTCTAGGCGTTGACTATGTGTCAGACTTCTTGTCTCCTGTGGCCTTGCAAAGGATGGGCTAAAAAAGTGGTGAAATGATTCCGCAAAATTGATGTTACCAGCAGATACTGTGGTTCTGTTACGGTTTGAGTGCTGAACACTTGACGGTCCCACGGTTGGCAAGTTGGAACTGTGAGATTCACTACGTGCACCACTGGTATTTTGTGGAAAAGCACATGTAAGATTCTGCAACAGTCTCTGCTGATACTCCTGCATGCGTGCATCCCTTTCTATGGCAGGAATAATTTCTGCAAATTTACTTTTGTACCGGGGATCTAACAGTGTGGCAACCCAGTAGTCAGGATTATTTCTAATTCTCACAATTCGAGGGTCATGTTGCAGGTAGTGCAGCAAGAAGGCACTCATGTGTGTTGCGCATCCAGGAGCACCAAGTCCCTGTTGTGTTGGTGGCGAGGTAACAATCATGCTTCCTTCCTCTGTCCTCTCCCCCCAACCTCGCACAACAGAAATGTGATCAAGGTCTCCCTCATCTGATGAGTCTTCCATCAGTTCGTCCTCCACTTCTTCCTGGGCTCCTGCACCTTCCTCACTAGTTTGGCTGCTACCATGCGCCCTGGTAAAATCATCTCCCCCACCCTCACATGCCTGCCGCCTTGGTGCTGCCGACCGTCTGGACCTTGCAGATGTTAGCAATTCCGCATACAACTCCTCCTCCTCTACTTCCTCCACCTCCTCTTGTGCCACCACCTGACTCCGAATTCTGTTTAACATGTGCTCCAGCATGTAAATCACCGGAATAGTCATGCTGATAATGGCATCGTCAGCACTAAACATCTTCGTCGCCATTTCAAAACTGTGCAGAAGGGTGCATAGGTCCCTGATCTGAGACCACTCCTCCAGCGTGATTTGCCCCACCTCTGAATCTCGTTGGCCCAGGCTATACGTCAGAACGTATTGCACCAGGGCTTGTCGGTGCTGCCACAGTCGCTGCAACATGTGCAGAGTTGAATTCCACCGGGTAGGCACATCGCATTTTAGCCGGTGAATGGCAGGCCCAATGACTTCTGTAGATATGTAAGTCGCTGAGCTGCGGGATGCGAACGGCGGAAGTGAGCACACAGCGACCGTGCCCTCTGCAGAAGGCCATTTAGTCTGGGATAGTGGGCTAAAAATTGCTGGACAACCAGGTTCAACACGTGAGCCATACAAGGCATGTGTGTGACATTGCCCCGGCGAAGGGCCGCACCCAGGTTTGCAGCATTGTCGCACACGGCCTTCCCTGGTTTCAGGTCCAGTGGAGACAACCATTCATGAAATTGGTTCTCCAGAGCTGACCACAACTCCTCAGCTGTGTGACTCACATTTCCCAGACATTTCAATGTAAAAACCGCCTGATGACGTTGAGCCCTACTGCCAGCATAGTAAGGAGGTGTGCAGGATCCCTTCTGCGCAGTTAGAAAGCTTGTGGCATGACCAGACAGGCTTTGGGTGCAGGTGGAAGACCGAGAGGAGGTTGAGGAGGCAGAAGCAGTGGAGGAACTTTGACATAAAGAGGATTGACGCACAACTCGTGGGGACGGCAAGACTTGGACAGCAGCCCCTTGTCCTGCTGTCACCATAGTTACCCAGTGCCCAGTCAGCGACATGTAACGCCCCTGTCCATGCCTACTCGTCCAAGTGTCTGTGGTGAAATGCACCCTGTCACACACAGAGTTTCTCAAAGAAGCGGTGATGTTGTGTGCGACATGCTGGTGGAGCGCAGGCACACCTTTCTTTGAGAAGTAGTGCCGACTGGGCATCTGGTACTGGGGCACTGCGACGGACATAAGGTCTCGAAAATCCTCTGTGTCCACCAGGCGGAAAGGCAGCATTTCTGTAGCCAAGAGCTTGCAGATGGTGAAATTCAACCTCTTAGCTTTCTCATGGCTAGGAGGAAATGGTCTTTTACTTGTCCACATCTGAGGGACCGAGGGCTGGCTATTGTGCTTAGACGGGGTTGATAAGGGTGTCCCCGGCAAACTGCCGGTCTGTGAGGAAGATGCAGGCGGACATGTTAGGTTGCCTTGATCCAAAGGTGGTGCTATCGATGTCGGACAGCGCTCAAGACCAGCTGGTGTTACCACCTCCAAAGAAAATGATGACCTGCCAATCACGCTGGCTGTTGCGGGTAAAGAGGTGGCAGGTCTGCGCCCCAAAACAGGTGTGACTGCTGTCCCCCCAGTCACAGAGGATGAAGAGGCCGCGGATGCACAAGATATGGCAGACGGTGGTTGGCCCGGCCGGCTAGACCGCATTGTAGCACACTGAGCTTCCCACTGCAACTTATGCTTCATGTCCATGTGCCGGTTCATGCATGAAGTACTCAAACTATGTATTTTTTGGCCTCTACTTAGCTTTTGCTGACAAATGTTACAGATAACACGAGTTGGGTCATCTTTATCGATCTGAAAAAATGCCCAGGCTATGCAAGGCTTAGCACCCATGCGACCTGAAGAGCCACCACGACTTGTGGTGAGAGGCAGAGTTGTGTTTGAGGATGCAGTTGTTGACGTGCTTCCAGTACTACGTCTCTGTCCAGGAAGGCGCAACCTGACCTCGTCGTCACTAGCATCTTCCTCCACCTCCTCTGCTGACCTCATCTCTTGGCTGACTGTGGGTTGACAGTAAGTGGGATCTCCGACCTCATCATCATCACCCTGTGCGTTATCACACCCGTCGTCCTCAGAGCCAACCTGTTCCTGCCCTGACAAAAAACTAAAGTTGTCGCTCCAATCAGGTATTTGAGTCTTATCATCGTCTTCCTCATTGTCTCCACCAACAGGAGTTACAGTTTGGGAATGAGGGTCTACATTATGGTCAGAACCTTCTGCGTCTGGTCCTGGATCTGACTCATAAAGATTCTGGGCATCAGTGCAGATCATTTCGTCTGGATTCACAGAAGCGCTGGAGTCGACCTCTGATTCCCAGGCTATAGTATGAGTAAACAGCTCTGCAGACTCAACCATCTGTTCTACCTCATACTCAGACGGGCAGCTGGAGATTTGGGAGCTGTGAGGAAGCAAGTGCGATTTGGGTGACACCTTTGAGGACTGGAGTATTTGTGATGTTGAAGTTGATGTGGAGGAGAGCCCACTTAAAGGAGCACTTGATATCCGTTGAAGCACCTGCTGTTTTTGTGCCTCATCTGGAATTTGTAGCGATTGGCGTGGCCGTAAGAAAGGGATCTTATCACATTGTCCGCTAAAAGAAGTAGACATTTTAGTTTGGCTGGAAGATGGTCTTTCTTCTGCACCTACCCCACGGACACAACCTTTTTTCCCCTTCCCAACACGCCTATTCCCCTTTCCACCAGCAGCAGGCCTTTTTCCACTCATTTTGGTGGTTAACTAATTCACAACTCTGGAGTTGTTTGCACAAAAAAACAATGGATGGTAACCGAGCAGAGCTGAGTGACCAAACTGTGGTATTAGGCCAAAACTATTGGCTGGGTTAGATGCAGAAAAAAATTATTTTTAATTTGCAACCTGATGGAGGTCAGTATAGATGGACTAATAGACCAAGTCCCACACACCGCTAGAAGCCCAAATATTTTTTCAGAGCTAGATGCAGAAAAAAATTATTTTTAATTTGCAACCTGATGGAGGTCAGTATAGATGGACTAATAGACCAAGTCCCACACACTGCTAGAAGCCCAAATATTTTTTCAGAGCTAGATGCAGAAAAAAATTATTTTTAATTTGCAACCTGATGGAGGTCAGTATAGATGGACTAATAGACCAAGTCCCACACGCTGCTAGAAGCCCAAATATTTTTTCAGAGCTAAATGAAGAAAAAAATTATTTTTAATTTGCAACCTGATGGAGGTCAGTATAGATGGACTAATAGACCAAGTCCCACACACTGCTAGAAGCCCAAATATTTTTTCAGAGCTAGATGCAGAAAAAAATTATATTCAGTTTGCAACCTGATGGAGGTCAGTATAGATGGACTAATAGAATGATGCTATGCCCAAAAGATTTTACTTCACTAGGTGCAGTAAAAAAATTGGTATTCTATACACAGGTGGTATATCTTGCAACACAGATAGGCTACTCCACTGACTAACACACTCTGCAATAGGCCAAAAAGGATTAGCTTTGCTAGATTCAGCCAAATGCTGTGAAAAAAACTTGCACAGCACTGGCACAGACCTGCCTGGCAAAAACTGATAGGAACTCATGTAACCTAGTCCTGAAAAGGACTCCAATTACAATTAGTCTTTACTCCCACAATCTATCTATTTAAGAGCACAGACCTGCCTGATAAAAGTCGTAGGAAATGCTGTAACCTAGTCCTTAAAAGGACTGCAATCACAACTATTCCCTACTCCCAAGCTATCTGTAGATTTGTGTGAAAATTGGCTTGAAATTAACAAGGTATAGCACACACAGCAACAGCGGTGCCGTCTAACACGCAGCTGCAGCAGTGAGAAAATGGTGGCGACGGGGAAAATGGCTTGGTCTTATAGGGCAAGGACATGTGACATACACTGCCAATCACACATGCCCTTGCTTGTGTGAAAAAAAGCACTTCGCTCCGTGTGTGCGCTGCTGATAGGCTGACAGATTGCACCTCCCCACTGCAAATGCGGGAAAGAGAAAAAAAAATGGAGATCTTCATTGTTCCTGCAGAGATCCATCCCCTGCCCCTCCCCCCACCCCGCTGTACACTCAAACTGCGTATTAACATTAATTTTCATCATTACTGAGAAAAAATCCAGTTATGATTTTGGTGCACGAACAGTTATCGAACATAACCTCGAACAGCCGAATTTTTCTCAAATTGTTCGTGTTCGCCGACCGGCTCGAACACCGCCCAAAACAGCTCGAATTTGAGATTGGCGAACAGTTCGAGTAGAACAACGCTCATCTCTACTGTTGAACACAATGCTGTCAGGGCTGTGGAACCCTTGCCTCCATCTCCCCAGGCGGAGGGTAATGGCTCCCAGAAACCTAAGGAGGACTGGTGCCAGAAACTCCACGTGGGTGCAGACTCCACTCCCTTGCACCAAAAACAAGGAGTCTACCGAGTGGTTCAGGAGTACGAGAGAATCTTTAGTAAGCACCCGCTAGACTTCGGCAGGGTGAAAGGGGTAGAACACCACATCCCCATGGGGAGCCACCCACCAATAAAAGAGAGATACAGACCTGTACCCCCTGCACATTATCAGAACGCAAATGGCATGCTGAGAGAAATGAAAGAAGCCGGGGTCATTAGAGACTGCTGTAGCCCCTGGGCAGCCCCCTTGATTCTGGTAAAAAAGAAAGACGGTACCATGAGAATGTGCGTGGACTATAGACAAATCATTCGTATCACCCATAAAGACGCGTACCCGTTACCTAGGATAGAGGAGTCTTTAGCCGCACTAAAATCAGTTAATTTCTTCTCTACTTTGGACCTTACTAGCGGGTACTGGCAGGTTCCTGTGACAGAGGCTGACAAGGAGAAGACCGCCTTCACCACCCCGATGGGATTGAGTGAATTCAACTGTATGCCATTCGGGCTCTGCAATGCACCCGGGACCTTCCAGAGGCTGATGGAATGCTGTCTAGGGCACCAAAACTTTGGGATGGTCCTACTTTACCTGGACGACGTGATTGTCTATTTAAAGACTTACGAGGACCATCTAAAGCACCTGGCCGAGGTGTTTTGAGGCCCTGGCAGGCTTTGGCATGAAAATGAAACCCGCCAAGTGCCATCTGTTAAAGCCGAAGGTACAGTACCTGGGGCACTTGGTGAGTGCTGAGGGCGTAGCCCCCGACCCCGACAAGGTTACAGCCATCAAGAGCTGGCCAAGCCCCTCTAACATCAAAGAAGTGAGGCAATTCCCCGGGTTGGTAGGCTAAGAGAGCCTGTCTTGGCAGATAAAAGACTGACTTTACCAGACTTTGGTGTCTGAGGCTGGGAGGATTCTACATCCCCCAGCAGATAACCAGTCCGCAAGGGACTGTATATTCCTTGGCCTAAGAAGCCTGGAGGCCCTGCCACAACCGAAGGGACCAGTAAAGCCGTACAAGGCTGGGAGCAGAAAGGAACCCACGTCGCAGGCCATACAGGCGAGAATACACGGAAAGCTCAGAAACGTGGGCTGTTACCCTATAACGAGGAGATAGCCAGAAGGAGCGCAGAAAGCACGGTAGGCCTATACCCTCACCCTGACCAGGGCCAATTTCCCCGTTGCTCTCAGACATCCAGGTCCCCTCCTAGCTGGGACTGTTTGTGGGTCAATTTACCTGTTCTAGTAAAGACCCTGGACTGCAACCTGTTGTCTGCGTGCTCCTTGCTCCTCCAGCACTATCAGCACTGGGACTCTCACTACCATCACTCCCACCATCCACTATACTGCCCTGGGGCCGCACTCTTCCCGTGGGGAGTCACACCATCCCAGCTGCATATATCATCAGCCCCAGCGGTCTGCCCTGCAGCGGCGGTTCCTAATGACCGCAAATCCACGGGTGGCGTAGTCGGACAAAACCAACAGCACAAAACGGACTACCACTGGCATGACCACCCTGAGCCACGGAACCGGGTTGCCACTACTACTCCCATCGTTCCCCCTATTGCCCGGATCCGAGTGCCCCACGGCCCAGGGGGCGAGTCATAATAACCTGTCTTGGTATTGCAGACCCCCCAGTCCTCTAATAACCTTGGTCGCTCTTCTCTGCACCCTCTCTAGTTCAGCTATGTCTTTTTTATACACTGGAGACCAGAACTGTACACAGTATTCTAAGTGTGGTCGCACTAATGACTTGTATAGAGGTAAAATTATGCAGAGACACTCTCCAGGTTGTTTATTTGCTGTTAATGACAGTTTAGAGAATGAGGTGCAGAGAGTTGGGGACTTTCGTAGGGTCTGAAATTCCCTCCAGTACCTCATCCACTGGAGCGGATATGGACTTGAGGAGAGATCCTGGGTCTCAGCTCCAGTTGTGAAGTCTGAACAGTTTGTCAGGGCCTTCAATCCCAAGTTTCCTGGGAAACCTGAGTGTTCAATAACCCCCCTAGAAGAGGGGCTACTGTAATGATTCCACCCCAGTGTGTCTTACAACACAGTGAATGACAGCTCAGTCATCCAGTCTGGTGCAGGGGTGTCCTGAGCTGTCTGTTCAGTGATTGACAGATCAGCTGTCCAGTCTTGTGTAGGGGCGTACGAAGCTGTCTGTGTTTTTATTGACAGTTCGCCTGTCCAGTCTGAGACTGGGACGTGCTGAGCTCTCGCCAGATGCTCCCAAGTTCCCTTGATTGCTTAGCTATTTAACAGAGCTGGCGGTCTCAGATAGCGACCCTCCATAGCTTCATCTGAGTGTGTTTTTTTTTCCCTGTGCCTAGTGACTTGCTTGTTGATCTGTTGCTGCCTGACCTTAGATCTCGCTCTGACCATCGGTTTGTCTAATCCCTTTGCTCTGATCTGCTATCCTCCTAGTATTTTGACCTCGGACTGTTACCTGACTATGCATTTGTCTCTTCCCTCTGTTTATGATGTACCCTCCTGGCTGGCTAATGACCTCAGACTCCTTGACTATCCCAACTCAAGGCTTGTCCATGAGAATTGACTCAGCATCGCAGCCGTACTATCGTTCCAAGTGTGATCCAACAAAACATTGGATCGCACTCGGATCAATGTTATTCTTCGAGGTCGTGCACAGTTCCGAATTTTTTCCTCTGACATAGCTGATCAATGGAAAAATATTGCAGCATGACCGAGTTTCATCTGATATTTGGATCATACTCGGCCATGCAGGTCAATGAATCCATGGAAACCATTGAACCACACACTTGAATGTCATCCGAGTGCAGCCCGATTTACATGAACTGACAGAAGGGAGAAGATGGAGACATTTTTTTTTCCAACTTCTCCTCATCCCAGATAATCGGATCACACCATGATCACACTCTGGTCAGAGTTTGAACAGAGTATGATTTCCCTAATCGACCCGATTTTCTCAGATGAGGAGAATCTAGGCTCATATGACCCTAGCCTTACATTGCGCAATCAGTGGCATCTTAGGATCTAGAATCCCACCAATCAAAATGACTTTTGAGTGGCAACAACATATAAAACTTTTTTAAATGTATATTTACTCTTTAAGATTTTAAATCATATATAATAAGAAAGAATGCTATAAAAATCACAATAATATTTATATTAGTTATAATAATTAAATAATAAAATCTTGTGTAAATCTTAGTTTAGGGCTGTAGAATGGAAAACACTGGTTAGCCCGTTCTTTATGTATTAACTAGAGTGACCAGTGTTCCCCAACTCCAGTCCTCAAGGCCCACCAACAGGTCATGTTTTCAGGATTTCCTTAGTATTGCACAGGTGATGTAATTATTGCCTGTGCAGCTGATACAATTATCACCTTGGCCATACTGAGGAAATCCTGAAAACATGGCCTGTTGGTGGGCCTTGAGGACTGGAGTTGGGGAACCCTGAACTAGACAATCTAATTTTACTGTATATAGTGAAAGTTATATATTGTTTTGTGAATACAATTTTCTCTTGCTGATCTGTAGCTTATTCGAGTTATGTATTTCAAAGCGATAAAATCTTGGTAATTATCCAGGAATGCACACAAGCCACTGACCCGACTTTATGAAAGTCATAAACTAGGGAAATTGTTTTGTAATTGTCATGCAATTTATTTTGCCAGCTAATGCAATTTAAATGTCAAAGAGAAGCAGATCTGTATTTCATATGATCATCACCAGCATTGCCCGAAAGTGGCCTTACTATATTATGTATTCTGTTATCAGCCCCATTATCATTTCTAATAGTCACATAACATTATGCAGGCCCGGCCTGCTAGTGTATCAGTGTAATAAACCCACTCAGAAAACACATTTGCAGAAAAGATCTCATTCACAGTGAACCAGTAGCAAATCCAGAAAAAGAGAACGCTACAAGTCTGCAGTCATTCTATGTACACATATGAATTCTCACATCGCATGGCCACATACAGACTAGGCGTGTGCAACAGTCAAGTCGGAATGTGGCCAGGAGTATGCATATCGCATGCTTGCAGTCACATGACCATTGTTCCTGGCGTCCACACTGGTGAATCCTCACAGCAAGTATCTTCACATTAAGGCTTACTTTGGTGTCTTGTCAATTTCTTCTTGAACATCCTCCTCCTCGGCATCTGTTGTTGGTGAGTAGACTTGTCAAACTGTGACATGAATTGGCACTCCTTGTAGTTGTATCGAGATGACTCTATGACTGACTGCAGTGTACTTCAGGACACCGTGTACTCTTCGGTTAACATTGCCAGAAGTAGACCCAATGTTCGTTTGACTGGAAAAGTCAGGAATGAGTCCATCTTAGTTCGCTATCACAGTTTAGGTAATCATCACCTAGGAAGGCAACAACATATTTGGTACTACCAGGATGCGGTGTTGTATTATATTGTTGGCTAAAATCATCTTTGAATTTAGTTTTCATTAAAAATGTTTCACTGTTTGTCTTTTATAGCCTCTGTGTTGCACTGTCTATTGCTGGCCGCAAAATGAGTTAACTGAGAATGAATCAGTGAACACATTCTGAAGGTTCAATGGGAGAGTTTGTAACTCTTTCATGTCTTTTTTTAGCTCCAATTGGCAGATTTATGACCACAGACAACATAAAAATTAATTGTGCATAGAAAGAAAGAGCCTGTAAAAGCATTTCTTAATGTAACTGAATTTCAAACATTTTTAGCTCTAAATACATGCATTTAAGTAAAAAAAAAGTCTCCACAGGTGGACAATCCCTTTATTAATTGCTGAAGGTTCAATGTCAGAGATTCTGAAAAATCACATTGATGAAGAGACTGCAGTGCTGCTTCAGCGCTTTCTTCCCTTCAGTTTTTCTTCTGTACAGGGGCATACCTGATCTCGCTATGCAGCTAAGCTTCATTCAAGTCAATGGGGTTGGCCACATTTCCCCGCACAGCTACATGGACAGGAATGCCACAGTGCAGACGAGAGACTGAGAGTAGAGCTGTGTCCACTTGATTTTAAGGATCAGTTGGGGTCCAAGAGGTTGGAATACCACCAAGATAAATAAATGGTGACATATCCTATGCCATTATTATTTACACACCTTTAATATCAGTCTGAGCCAAGTACAGAGGTAAATACATAGTGGCTAAAATCAGCAAAGACGTCTCATGAGTCAGAACCTTTCTCATTCATAATTGTTTTTATGATCTTTCATTGACGTAAGAAAATAAACAAAATGTTTCATGGTTTGGGGCGTCAATGAAACATTTGGCCATACATACATGGTCCACCAATGTGTTGATGTGGAAACTGCCAAGCTCAAAATTGTGCATACTACTGGTGTTCTCCTATGGGCAGTGTATGGCCATGTTCAGCGTCTGCTATAGAACAGTAGAGGTGTTTGTCAGGTGGTCAGCGGTCATAACAACAGTACAGGGGTTTTTACCTTAGGAGTAGTGATGAGCGAACGTGCTCGCCACTGCTCGGTACTCGCCCGAGCATCACTGTGCTCGACAAGTTCGGCGCTCGACAAGTATTTCCAGGTTGCTCGAGCGGGAACTCGGATCCCAATGAAAATGCAGGGATTCCCTGCCACGCACTGTAATGCCGTAGCCATGTTGGTTGTGGGCATTACAGTGATTGGCTGGCTGCACAGCATAATCAGGTCTATATAAGACCGGGAGCCGCCATGCTCGTCACAGTCACTCCGGAATCAGGCAGAGTAGGTAGAGCTGCTGCTGCGTCAGGGAGAGATTTGCTTGTTTATAGTTAGTATAGGTATTCCATAACATATCTATATGTAGCACCCCAGGGGTCTGGTTACCACAGTAATAGAAATATTACGTCTGAGAGCAAGTGGGAGGTTTCCTGGTCAGGAGCCCTTAAACATGCAACACCTCCTGTCCCAGACCAGATAGGGGAGGAACCTGCCCTATATAAACTGGATCTGGGGTGGGGTTAGTCAGTCAGAGCCTGGAGTTAGTTCCAGACACAGGGAAAGTAACAGCTAGGAGCTCTGTAGGAGCAGGAGCTGAAGACCAGGGACTTGAGCTAAGCGGAGTTCGTCCTGGCAGAAGAATCTAAGAACCGGACACCAGAGTCCGAGGCTGCAAGGATCTTTAAGTCCAGCAGCAGAAACCAGCCGGCAGGGGATTCCAGGTCCTCTGGCCATAGAAGCCCGGAGGCTCAGTCACGAGCAAGGGACCAGCACCGCCATTGAGGAGCGGAGGCTATCAGAAGGCCCCAAGTCACCAGCCATACGGGTGAGCACTACACGGTACACTCAGGGACGTGGGCTACTTCCACTCGCTTACAGCAAGGTAGCCAGGAAAAGTGCAGACAGACGGGGAGGCCTACAACTCCACCTGGTCAGGGGAACTCCTGTTTGCTCACAGACTGACCAGGCCTCTTATGCTAGCCAGTACTCCCGGGAGGGTCTGCTTTATTATCATCAGTAAAGACCCTGAACTGCACTGCAAAGACTCTGAGTCGCTCCTGCTGCGCCCGTGCACCATCACTCCCGTCATCCACGTTCCCTGCCCTGAGGCTATACTCTTTCCGTGGTGAGTTATCCCATCCTTTGCTGCGCACACCACACCAGCCTCAGCAGTCTGCCTCGCAGCGGAGGTACACCCTGACCGCAATCCACGGGTGGCGTAGTCAGACATTAAACCACAAAAACCCTATAAAGACTGCCACTGGTTTGACCACCCTGAGCCATGGGACCGGGTCGCCGCCACGGAGACTACAACCCCCAGAGACCCGGCTCCGGGTAACCCACACACTTGCACACACGGCCCAGGGGGCGCGTCAACTTTGGCATAGTCGGCAGGATTGTGACCAACCCGCCACAAACGGGTATTGCGTGCCTGAAAAAGACTTTGTACTTACCTGAGTGAAGTTTCCCGCCATCCGGAGACGTTTCCCGCCATCTTCAATCATTTCCTGCCGTCTTCAGCCGTTTTTCCGCCATCAGACGCCATCTTCAAGACGCCGCGTGGGAAGAAGAGGGGCGTGGACGTCCAAACCGCGCGAGACCTGAAGCTCCGCCCCACGCACCGACGCTGTGCAAGGTCCTGGAAGGGAGAGAGAGCGACGCTGACGTCACCAGGACGCGACGCAAGGTCCTCGTCTGGAGCAGCACCAGCGGAGCCGCGGCCTACGGAAGAGGATCGACGGAAGGTAGGCCACACTTAACTAGGGGGGAGGAAGATGACGGACACGGAGGGACCCTCTACCACCAGCGCGGCCGCTGCCGCAGTAATGCCGTTCACAATGCCTTACATCCCCGGAGCAGCCTGGCTGCCCCAATACTCAGGGGAGTCGCATACCCTAAGCGACTTTAAAGAGAGACTGTACAGCCTATTTAAGGTATACCCCCTGACGGAGGGCCAGAAAGTGAGCATATTGATAGGCCAGCTCACCGGCGCAGCCCAACGTGAAGTAAAGTCCTGGTCAGTCCGGGACAAGGAGACCGTAAAGGAAATCTTGGCCCGTCTGAAGGACACTTTTGATACCTGCACCTCAGTCGAGATCAAAATGAGATTTTATGGGTGCAAGCAGCGGGCCCAAGACAGTATAAGAGACTATGCTTTGAATTTGCAAGAGGCCCTGGGAGCCATTAAACAGGCAGACCCTGACAGTGTGCGGAATGCAGATGAACTGTTGACTGAGCAATTCATTGAGGGTCTGCTGTCCAACGCCCACCGAACCCAGTTACGTGCAATGGCCTTGCAGAACCCTGGTTTAGACTTTGCAAAGTTCAAAGACAGGGCCATCCGGGTGCTCCGAGAACCGGCACCGGGTAGCGCTGTAACCCACCGGCGCCCTGCTATTACCTATCATCAGGAGGTGGCGCCCTTGTCTACAGAGTCTGTAGGAGCTGGTGCGCAGGCTTTAGACAACAACCCGTCTACAGACCTGCACCATCAGGTCCAAGAGCTGACTAAAAGCGTAGCCGCGCTAAACCAGAACTGTGCAGTCTTTACAGGTCTCTCCTCCAGGAAAGATCCAGCTGGCATCCGGACCGGAGGACGTCCCGTGGCGCCGACAGAGGAGGATCCCATCGTCCAGAGGAAGACCCAGCGACAGATACAACGATGACGGAAAGCCCATCTGCCACCGCTGCAATCAACCCGGACATATGGCAAGGTACTGTCATTTAAACGGGCACAACCTGGGGCAGAGGGCCAACCCCCAGGCATAAGATCATCAGGCCCCTCAAACTGGCGAGATAAATATGTAGGGGGATGTCCAGTCTTGCCTGTGGTACTGGATGGCATTCCAATGAGTGCCCTACTAGACACTGGGTCACAGGTAACTACCATCCCTTATGTGCTCTTTAAGTGGTACTGGAATGACTCAGACATAACCCGCTACCCAGATGACGACCTGAGTATCATCGCCAGCAATGGTCAGCCCGTGCCGCAGGTGGGATTCAAAGAGGTGACCATTAAAATCGGTAAAGTCGAACTGGCGGCACAAGGACTGATCATTGTGGACATTGACCGTCATGAGAGTCACCCTAAAATAACCTTGGGAACTAATGTGATTGAAAATTGTCTTGCAGAGATAATTCTCATTTTACAGCAGGTTGCCAAGAACGCCAGTTCCAGCCAGCAGCGTGTTCTCCAAAAAGAGATCCGGGCACTGATGAAACGACAACAAGTGGTACTATCTGGTGGTGAGATTGGTAGCGTGAGAATGTGTGACCCGTTCCCTATTGCCATGCCCCCGAAAAGTGAGATGATGATCTGGTGCCGGGCAGCTATTGGTCTAAGAGGTAGGGACTACAAAGCAATGGTGGAACCCGTTTACTCAGACAGTAGGCCCACCATTTTGACAGCACGGGGGGTGGTCGATGTACGCCATGGGAGGGTACCTGTCCGCATCATAAATATCGGGGAGAGAGAAGTATACCTGCCCCAATATGCCACGCTAGCCAAATTGTTCACCATAAACCAAAGTTCTGTAAGGGCCGTGGAACCCTTGCCTCCATCTCAACCAGAGGAAGGTAACGGCTCTAAGAAACAAATGGAGGACTGGTGTCAGCAACTGCATTTGGGTACTGACTTCACTCCCTCACACCAAAAACAGGGAGTCTACCGGGTGGTTCAGGAGTACGAAAGAGTCTTTAGTAAACACCCGCTAGACTTTGGGCGAGTAAAGGGGGTAGAACATCACATCCCCACCGGAGACCATCCACCCATAAAGGAAAGATACCGACCTGTACCCCCTGCACACTATCAACATGCAAAGGGGATGTTGCGGGACATGAAGGAGGCTGGGGTAATCAGGGACAGCTGTAGCCCCTGTGCAGCTCCACTAGTTCTAGCGAAAAAGAAGGACAACACAATGAGAATGTGTGTAGACTACAGAAAGGTCAACCATATCACACACAAAGATGCGTACCCGTTACCTAGAATAGAAGAATCTTTAGCTGCATTAAAATCTGCTAACTTCTTCTCCACTTTGGATCTTACTAGCGGGTACTGGAAGGTTCCTGTAGCAGAGGCAGACAAGGAGAAGACTGCATTCACCACCCCGATGGGTCTCAGCGAATTTAACTGTATGCCGTTCGGGCTCTGCAACACACTAGGAACCTTCCAGCGGTTGATGGAATGCTGTCTGGGACACCGGAATTTCGAGACGGTTCTGTTATACCTGGACGATGTCATCGTTTATTCCAAAACCTACGAGGACCATCTGAAACACCAGGCAGAAGTGTTTGAAGCCCTGGCAAGCTACGGCCTAAAGGTGAAACCCTCCAAGTGTCACCTGCTGAAACCAAAGGTGCAGTACCTGGGACATGTGGTGAGTGCTGACGGAGTGGCTCTCGACCCCGATAAGATCACCGTGATTAAAGACTGGCCAAGACCCTCCAGCATAAAGGAAGTGCGGCAGCTCCTCGGGTTGGTAGGCTACTACCGAAGATTCATCCCCGGTTTCACCAAAATGGCAGCTCCTATGCAGGACCTCCTGAGAAGTCAATCCAGGAAGGCCAAAAACCAGAAGCCGCCCTTCAGGTGGGAAAAGTTGGAAGAGGAGTCCTTCCGCCAGCTAAAGATGGCCCTCACGGGGGATGAAATCCTGGCGTACCCTGACTACGGCCAGCCCTTTATCCTCCACACGGATGCAAGCAACATCGGGCTAGGAGCCGTACTGTCCCAGATCCAGCTGGGGAAAGAACGGGTAATCGCTTACGCCAGCCGAAAACTACGGCCCACAGAGAGAAACCCTGAGAATTATAGCTCATTCAAGCTAGAGTTCCTGGCAGTGGTGTGGGCAGTGACCGAACGTTTCAAGCATTACCTTGTCTCTTCCAAGTTCACCGTGTACACGGATAACAACCCGTTGACACACCTGGACACTGCAAGGCTTGGTGCCCTGGAGCAGAGATGGATGGCCCGCCTGTCCAACTATGAATTCACCATCAAATACCGGGCGGGACGCTCAAATGCCAACATGGATTCCCTGTCCAGAATACCAAACTTACCGGACGTAGGGGAAGATCCAGAAGAACTGGAAGAAGTCGAACTCCCTGCGTTTCACCATCATGGGATTACCCTGTATTCCCACCGTGTAAGGGACAGGCGCTCTTCTGCGTTCAATCCCTTACCCCACTACAGCTGGGCGGAGACACATGACAGTGATCCCGCAGTCCATCTGGTGAAGGAAATGCTGACACAGGCTGATGCCCGTCTTGACCCAGACGCTCCGGAGGAGACCAAGCAACTGTGGAAGGAGAAAAGTAAACTGTTTCTTTACTCTCGAACACATGAGCTGACCTGGCAGGTAGTGGTCCCAAGGCGAGACGCGGCTATGGTTCTGGAGGCATACCGCGACGGAGCAGGACACTTCGGATGGAAGAAGCTGGAGTTCTTGTTGCGTGGACGGTTCTACTGGGTAGGCATGAGAGGAGCCATTGAGAGGTGGTGCAGAGACTGTGGCCCGTGCAGCCTAAGGAGAAGAGACCGTTCCAGCCAGAAGACTCCCCTGCAGCCCATCATCACCAGGCAGCCACTGGAACCGGTAGCCCTGGACCATGTGAAACTGGCTCCAAGCAAATCTGGGTACGTCTACGCCCTCACCATCGTAGATCACTACTCCCGATTCCTGGTGGTGGTCCCTGTCAAGGACTTAACGGCTCAAACAGCAGCTAGAGCCTTACCGCAGCACTTCTGCAGTCCACACGGGTATCCGGAGCAAGTGTTGACTGACGAAGGGCCAGCCTTCGAAGCGGAGGTCTTCCAAGAGTTCTGCAATCTGTATGGCTGCAGGAAGATAAGAACAACGCCCTATCACCCTCAGACCAACGGACTATGTGAGAAAATGAACCAGGTGGTGATAGACTTGCTAAAAACGTTGCCCCTGGAAGAAAGCAGTCTGAGGCCTGAAAAACTGCCTGATCTGGTGGACTTGTATAATCACATCCCCGTAGGTTCCACCAACTGTACCCCGGCTTACCTAATGAGAGCAAGACCTGGTAAGCTGCCTATTGACCTGGATATGGGAGTCCTGACACCTGAGGACACCTCGCCAGAGGCAGACTGGGATACAGAACGGCAGCAGCAGTATCGGAAAGTACAGGAGAGCGTCGAACGAAGTCTGTCACAAGCAAGAGAAAGGCAAGAGAAGACTTATAACCAGCATGCCCCCGCTTTTCCCCTGGTACCTGGAGAGCAGGTCTTGAAGAGAAAGAGGCGGCTCCACAAGTTGGACGACCAGTGGGAGAAGGACCCGTACAAAGTACTGCCCTCAAGCCATGATAATCCAAAAGTCTGTGTAATCAGTAAGGATGGAGCAGAGACCACAGCCATTGTCTCCAGAGACCACCTGAAAAAGTGTCCCGAGCAGCTGCAAAGCCCTGATGAAGATCAAGAGAACCCTCAACCCGCAGAGGAAAGGGAAGAAATGATCAGTACTGTACTCGGAGACTTTCCCCGATCCTGGACTCAAATCAACAACGCAGTCGTGGTACCCGTCCTCACCTTTCTCCAGCCAACCCCTCAAGGGCCTACAGAAGAACAGGGAGTGTCAGAAGAGCAGCCGGCCCAAGAGGCAGAAGAATCCATACCAGCAGCCCAGGAGAATCAACCCTCTGCTAGTAGTGAGCCTGCCGTGCCCCTAGTAAGCCAAAGAGTACGCAGGAAGCTGCCAGGCCTACCCACAACACCTCCTACACCCTGTGGTGCAGAACCAGATAGTAGGTTACATAGGTCCACCAGGAGCACTAGAGGACAATTGAATTTACCTGTAAACTACAAGTGTTGAAAATGGTTTATGTTTGCTGCCTGTTTATTAATTATGTTTCTCTAGTTACCCTTCAGGTTTATTTGGACTGACAGGTTATGGACGCTGAACTACATTGTAGATAGTTACACTTGGTGCCTCTTGCGAAGACGGGCACGGAAGAAAAACCTGTCTGGCGTGGCCCCGTGTGGTCCAAAGTAGTTAGCTTCGCCTTGCAGCCACGCCCAGGGCCAACGTTTGGGGTTTGCTTTGGACAGGTCCCCTACTCTGCTTAAAAACTTCACCTTGGGTGATATGGACACCCGGTTACGGAAGCGCCGTGACCTCAAAGACAAAATGTCCTTGTACATATGTTATGTTATTGTTATACCCTGTATTTGTGTTTTCTTAAAAATGTGTTTAGTCCCGGAGTACTAAAATTTACTAGGGGGGAATGTGGCACCCCAGGGGTCTGGTTACCACAGTAATAGAAATATTATGTCTGAGAGCAAGTGGGAGGTTTCCTGGTCAGGAGCCCTTAAACATGCAACACCTCCTGTCCCAGACCAGATAGGGGAGGAACCTGCCCTACATAAACTGGATCTGGGGCGGGTTAGTCAGTCAGAGCCTGGAGTTAGTTCCAGACACAGGGAAAGTAACAGCTTGGAGCTCTGTAGGAGCAGGAGCTGAAGACCAGGGACTTGAGCTAAGCGGAGTTCGTCCTGGCAGAAGAATCTAAGAACCGGACACCAGAGTCCGAGGCTGCAAGGATCTTTAAGTCCAGCAGCAGAAACCAGCCGGCAGGGGATTCCAGGTCCTCTGGCCATAGAAGCCCGGAGGCTCAGTCACGAGCAAGGGACCAGCACCGCCATAGAGGAGCGGAGGCTATCAGAAGGCCCCAAGTCACCAGCCATATGGGTGAGCACTACACGGTACACTCAGGGACGTGGGCTACTTCCACTCGCTTACAGCAAGGTAGCCAGGAAGAGTGCAGACAGACGGGGAGGCCTACAACTCCACCTGGTCAGGGGAACTCCTGTTTGCTCACAGACTGACCAGGCCTCTTATGCTAGCCAGTACTCCCGGGATGGTCTGCTTTATTATCATCAGTTAGGACCCTGAACTGCACTGCAAAGACTCTGAGTCATTCCTGCTGCGCCCGTGCACCATCACTCCCATCATCCACGTTCCCTGCCCTGAGGCTATACTCTTCCCGTGGGGAGTTATCCCATCCTTTGCTGCGCACACCACACCAGCCTCAGCGGTCTGCCTCGCAGCGGCGGTACACCCTGACCGCAATCCACGGGTGGCGTAGTCGGACATTAAACTACAAAAGCCCTATAAAGACTGCCACTGGTTTGACCACCCTGAGCCACGGGACCGGGTCGCCGCCACGGAGACTACAACCCCCAGAGACCCGGCTCCGGGTAACCCACACACTTGCACACACGGCCCAGGGGGCGCGTCATATATATCCATCTGAACTAACAGTCCTTCTGAGGACTAATCCAGGTGCATATATTCAGTGGTGATAGAAGGAGTTAGGCAGGCAGGGTATGTGGCAGACTGTAGTGCATGATACAGCACAAGAGGGTCCATTAAATTTTCCTGCTGCTGCTGTTCTTACAGATATTTGTAGTCATAGTCCCAGATATCAGGGGCCTGGGAAAAAAAAAATTCATGTTAATCCTGGTTATTTGCTTAAAAAGCAATCCAGAGAACACCATTTTTCTGCGCCATTTGCTTGTTGGCACTGCAGAATACAGCCAGATTCTTGCCATATTACAGCGATAAAAATCCAGAAATTTGTAGTGAACGTGGCAAATATTGGCCTCCATTTAAATTTTGTTGCAGTGTGTCAGTGAAGTTATTGACACTAGGTCGCTGTGAAAAATAGTAACCTACAGGCCAGCTATTTAAATCTGTGGTTTCTCTGTAACACGTATCACATATAAGTGTGCTCCAAATTCAGCCATTTGTAGTGAACGTGGAAAATATTGTCCTCCATTTAAAATGGGCAAGGCGCGTCGCAAGGGACGGGGAAGTGGACACAGGGTCGGACTGGGGCACCGGGACACCGGAGAATGCCCGCCCCCAGCTCGAGCTCCTGCCTCCTTCTGTCATGCCTTCCCTACTAAGTGCGCAAACTTTATTCTATAGCTGGCAGCAGCGGGCAGCCTGCACAAGTGATGTGAAGTGCAGTGGCAGCGCCTTCACATCACCTGCCTCCGCTGCCGGCTTCTCCCTCACTGCAGCCGGCACAGGCACAGATGACTATGTGAGGCTGAGGCTGCGTGCCCACTATGCGCTTTTCAAGCGTTTTTGCCGCAGAATTTCCGCAGCGAAAACGCTTAAAAAACGCTTGGTAATACGTGCCCCATGGTCCCCAATGATAATCCGCATGCGCTGTGTACATGCTGCGGATATTTCCGCTGCGGATTATCATTGCGGAAAATTACGCAGCATGTCCATTAATTTTGTGGACACACAGCGTAATCGCCGCCATTGACTTGCATTGAAATGCTTAATATCCGTGTCAGCACATTTGCACACACAGATATTAAGCGATTCTATGTGCGGATGGTACCCGGGTCTGGAGAAGATGAGACTCTCATCCAGACCCGGGTACCATAGAACCTGTAAAAAAAAGAATTTAAAATAAAAAATAAAGATTATACTTACCTTCTGATGGCCCCCGGTCTCCTCAGCGATGCGTCCAGTCTGTTGTATGGGACGTGGTGGTGTGAGGACCTGCCATGACGTCAGCGGTCGTGTGACCTGTGTGACCTGTCACATGACTCAGTGATGTCATCGCAGGTCCTTTCACACCACCGCGACCCATACAACAGACCTGTCACCTCTAATGTGACTGTGGGACCCCCTCACCCACTGTCTAATAATCATCTTTATTTTTATATAGCACTAACATATTCTGCAGCACTTTACATACATTATTGTCACTGTCCCCATTGGGGCTCACAATCTAGAGTCCCCTATCAGTATGTCTTTGGAATGTGGGAGGAAACCCATGCAAACACAGGGAAAACATACACAGGGAAAACTCCTTGCAGATGTTGTCCTTGGTGGGATTTGAACCCAGGACCCCAGCGCTGCAAGGCTGCAGTGCTAACCACTGCGCCACCGTGCCGCCCACCTGTCACCTCTAATGTTACTGTATGCCTCCTACTCCACTATCACCTCTAATGTTACTGTGGGCCCCCCTCCCCCACTGTGACCTGTAATGTTACTGTGGGCCCCCCTCCCCCATTGCCATCCCTCTTTTTCCCCATTAAAAATAAAAATAATAAAAAAAATGCACATATTTGGTATTGCCGTGTTCAGAAAAGTGAAATCTATTAAAATATAAAAATAACATGATTCGTACACACTGTAAACAGAAAACAAATCAAAAATCCCAAAGTTACGTTTTTTTGTTCTCTGCAATACCACAAAAAATGCTATAACAAGTTATTAAAATGTCACATCTATCCCAAAATTGTATCATTAAAAATGTTGTCTTGCCCATCAAAAAATAAGCCATCACACAGCTCCATTGACTGAAAAAAAAGTTACTGATTTTTTTCCACCACTAAAATAATAAAAAAATGGACTTGTTTGGTATCACCATAACTGTACTATTTATTTATTTATATTACTCACTTATATAGGGCCATTAATTCCACAGCACTGCACAGACAATACTGGCTTTGTCCCCATCAGGTCTCACAATCTAAATTCCCTATCTTTATGTCTTGGGAGTGTGGGAGGAAACCGGAGAACCCGGAGGAAACCCACGCAAACACAGGGAGAACATACAAACTCCTTGTAGATATTGTCCTTGGTGATTCCTGTACAGGAAAAAACAGTACTGGTGAGATCCGCGGTCCAGGTGCATGTGCCATCCATATGTCCGTATGTGACATCCGTGTGCCGTCCGTATGTCCGTATGACACGTACCAGCACCTGGGAAAACCATTACAGTTTGTGCTGATACTAGCTTCATCATTTTCACTGAGACAATGCTGGGAGTTGTATTCAGCCCCCAATGAGTACATCCAGTGTAAAATTAAGAATTGAATAAAAAATGGCGTGGGCTCCCGCGTCATTTTTAGAACCAGCAGAGGGAAAGCTGACCACTGAGGCCTAATATTAACCCCTTAAGCCCCGCGGGTGGTTTGCACGTTAATGACCGGGCCAATTTTTACAATTCTGACCACTGTCACTTTATGAGGTAATTACTCTCGAACGCTTCAACGGATCCCCCTGATTCTGAGATTGTTTTTTCGTGACATATTGTACTTCATGATTGTGGAAAAATTTCTTCGATATCACTTGCGTTTATTTGTGAAAAAAACAGAAATTTGGTGAAAATTTTGAAAATTTTGCAATTTTCAAAATTTGAATTTTTAAGCCCTGAAATCAGAGCGATATGTCACACAAAAGAGTTAATAAATAACATTTCCCACATGTCTACTTTACATCAGCACAATTTTGGAACCAAAATTTTTTTTTGTTAGGGAGCTATAAGGGTTAAAAGTTGACCAGCGATTTCTCATTTTTCCAACAAAATTTACAAAACCATTTTTTTAGGGACCACATCACATTTGAAGTCACTTTGAGAGGTCTTTATGACAGAAAATACCCAAAAGTGACACCATTCTAAAAACTGCACCCCTCAAGGTGCTCAAAACCACATTCAAGAACTTTATTAACCCTTCAGGTGCTTCACAGGAATTTTTTGAATGTGGAAGAAAAAAATGAACATTTAACTTTTTTCACAAAAATGTTAATTTAGACCCAATTTTTTTTATTTTCACAGGGGTAACAAGAAAAAATGGACCCCAAAATTTGTTGTGCAATTTCCCCTGGGCACGCAGATACCCAATATTTGGGGAAAAAATACTGTTTGGGCGCACGGCAGGGCTCGGAAGGGAAGGAGCGCTATTTGACTTTTTGATTGTAAAATTTGCTTGAATAATTAGTGGACGCCATGTTGTGTTTGGAGAGCCCATGTGTGCCCAAACTTTGGAGCTCCCCCACAAGTGACCCCATTTTGGAAACTAGACCCCCCAAGGCACCTTTCTAGATGCATAGTGAGCACTTGGAACCCCCAGGTGCTTCACAAATTGATTCGTAACAATGAAAAAGTGAAAAAAAAAACACTTTTTCATTTTTATGAATCAATTTGTGAAGCACCTGAGTGTTCCAAGTGCTCACAATGCATCTAGATAGGTGCCTTGGGGGGTCTAGTTTCCAAAATGGGGTCACTTGTGGGGGAGCTCCAATGTTTGGGCACACAGCGGCTCTCCAAACGCAACATGGTGTCGCTAACAATTTGAGCCGATTTTCCGTTAAATTTGTTAGAGGACACCATGTTGCATTTAGAGAGTCCCTGTGTGCCCAAACATTGGAGCTCCCCCACAAGTGACCCCATTTTGGAAACTAGACCCCCCAAGGCACCTATCTAGATGCATAGTGAGCACTTGGAACCCCCAGGTGCTTCACAAATTGATTCGTAACAATGAAAAAGTGAAAAAAAAAACACTTTTTCATTTGTATGAATCAATTTGTGAAGCACCTGAGGGTTCCAAGTGCTCACTATGCATCTAGATAGGTGCCTTGGGTGGTCTAGTTTCCAAAATGGGGTCACTTGTGGCGGAGCTCCAATATTTGGGCACACAGCGGCTCTCTAAATGCAACATGGTGTCCGCTAACAAATTTAACGCAAAATTGGCTCAAATTGTTAGCGACACCATGTTGCGTTTGGAGAGCTGCTGTGTGCCCAAACATTGGAGCTCCCCCACAAGTGACCCCATTTTGGAAACTAGACCCCCCAAGGCACCTATCTAGATGCATAGTGAGCACTTGGAACCCCCAGGTGCTTCACAAATTGATTCGTAACAATGAAAAAGTGAAAAAAAAAACACTTTTTCATTTGTATGAATCAATTTGTGAAGCACCTGAGGGTTCCAAGTGCTCACTATGCATCTAGATAGGTGCCTTGGGTGGTCTAGTTTCCAAAATGGGGTCACTTGTGGCGGAGCTCCAATATTTGGGCACACAGCGGCTCTCTAAATGCAACATGGTGTCCGCTAACAAATTTAACGCAAAATTGGCTCAAATTGTTAGCGACACCATGTTGCGTTTGGAGAGCTGCTGTGTGCCCAAACATTGGAGCTCCCCCACAAGTGACCCCATTTTGGAAACTAGACCCCCCAAGGCACCTATCTAGATGCATAGTGAGCACTTGGAACCCCCAGGTGCTTCACAAATTGATTCGTAACAATGAAAAAGTGAAAAAAAAAACACTTTTTCATTTTTATGAATCAATTTGTGAAGCACCTGGGGGTTCCAACTGCTCACTATGCATCTAGATAGGTGCCTTGGGGGGTCTAGTTTCCAAAATGGGGTCACTTGTGGGAGAGCTCCAATGTTTGGGCACACAGGGACTCTCTAAATGCAACATGGTATCCGCTAACAAATTGAATGGAAAATCGGCTCAAATTGTTAGCGGACACCACATTGCGTTTGGAGAGCTTCTCTGTGCCCAAACTTTGGAGCTCCCCCACAAGTGACCCCATTTTGGAAACTAGACCCCCCAAGGCACCTTTCTAGATGCATAGTGAGCACTTGGAACCCCCAGGTGCTTCACAAATTGATTCGTAATAATGAAAAAGTGAAAAAAAAACACTTTTTCATTTTTACGAATCAATTTGTGAAGCACCTAGGGGTTCCAAGTGCTCACTATGCATCTAGATAGGTGCCTTGGGGGGTCTAGTTTCCAAAATGGGGTCACTTGTGGGGGAGCTCCAATGTTTGGGCACACAGGGACTCTCTAAATGCAACATGGTATCCGCTAACAAATTGAATGGAAAATCGGCTCAAATTGTTAGCGGACGCCACATTGCATTTGGAGAGCCCCTCTGTGCCCAAACTTTGGAGCTCCCCCACAAGTGACCCCATTTTGGAAACTAGACCCCCCAAGGCACCTTTCTAGATGCATAGTGAGCACTTGGAACCCCCAGGTGCTTCACAAATTGATTCGTAATAATGAAAAAGTGAAAAAAAAAACACTTTTTCATTTTTACGAATTAATTTGTGAAGCACCTAGGGGTTCCAAGTGCTCACTATGCATCTAGATAGGTGCCTTGGGGGGTCTAGTTTCCAAAATGGGGTCACTTGTGGGGGAGCTCCAATGTTTGGCCACACAGGGACTCTCTAAATGCAACATGGTATCCGCTAACAAATTGAATGGAAAATCGGCTCAAATTGTTAGCGGACGCCACATTGCGTTTGGAGAGCCCCTCTGTGCCCAAACTTTGGAGCTCCCCCACAAGTGACCCCATTTTGGAAACTAGACCCCCCAAGGCACCTTTCTAGATGCATAGTGAGCACTTGGAACCCCCAGGTGCTTCACAAATTGATTCGTAATAATGAAAAAGTGAAAAAAAAACACTTTTTCATTTTTACGAATTAATTTGTGAAGCACCTAGGGGTTCCAAGTGCTCACTATGCATCTAGATAGGTGCCTTGGGGGGTCTAGTTTCCAAAATGGGGTCACTTGTGGAGGAGCTCCAATGTTTGGGCACACAGGGACTCTCCAAATGCAACATGATATCCGCTAACAATTTGAGCCGACAATTTGTTAGCGGATATCATGTTGCATTTGGAGAGTCCCTGTGTGCCCAAACATTGGAGCTCCCCCACAAGTGACCCCATTTTGGAAACTAGACCCCCCAAGGCACCTATCTAGATTCATAGTGAGCACTTGGAACCCCAGGTGCTTCACAAATTGATTCATAAAAATGAAAAAGTGTTTTTTTTTTCACTTTTTCATTTTTACGAATCAATTTGTGAAGCACCTGGGGGTTCCAAGTGCTCACTATGCATCTAGAAAGGTGCCTTGGGGGGTCTAGTTTCCAAAATGGGGTCACTTGTGGGGGAGCTCCAAAGTTTGGGCACAGAGGGGCTCTCCAAACGCAATGTGGTGTCCGCTAACAATTTGAGCCGATTTTCCATTTAATTTGTTAGCGGATACCATGTTGCATTTAGAGAGTCCCTGTGTGCCCAAACATTGGAGCTCCCCCACAGGTGACCCCATTTTGGAAACTAGACCCCCCAAGGCACCTATCTAGATTCATAGTGAGCACTTGGAACCCCAGGTGCTTCACAAATTGATTCATAAAAATGAAAAAGTGTTTTTTTTTTCACTTTTTCATTTTTACGAATCAATTTGTGAAGCACCTGGGGGTTCCAAGTGCTCACTATGCATCTAGAAAGGTGCCTTGGGGGGTCTAGTTTCCAAAATGGGGTCACTTGTGGGGGAGCTCCAAAGTTTGGGCACAGAGGGGCTCTCCAAACGCAATGTGGTGTCCGCTAACAATTTGAGCCGATTTTCCATTCAATTTGTTAGCGGACACCATGTCGCGTTTGGAGAGCCCGTGATGTGCCTAAACAGTGGAGCTCCCCCACAAGTGTCCCCATTTTGGAAACTATACCCTTCAAAGATTTTATTAAGGTGTATAGTGAACATTTTGAACCCAGAGGTACGGCACATTATTTGTTTACATTAGGTCATCATATTGAATAAGTTTTCATTATTCTTGAGCGCAAGTGCTCGCTACTTGAGTTTGCATCGGGTACTCAGGTATGCACCATGTACAGCGTGTGCTCGAGTGACATGCTCGAGTCCCTGCTCCGCATGTTTCACGGTTATTAGACACCCAAAAAAAACCATGCGGGGATCGCTCGTGCATGGCAGGCAATCCCCGTAAAGTTTTTTGGCCGCGAAGCATATGGGGCAGAGACTCGAGCATGTCACTCAAATACCCACGATACTAAATGCATACCAGAGCACCCGATGCAAACTCAAGTAGCGAGCACTTGCTCTCAACACTAGTCGCCATATCGTCATCTTTTTTTCTTACTTTTGAAAAAAATCCCAACCCCAGCCCTAACCCTAGCACAACCCTAGCCCCAGCACAACCCTAGCCCCAGCACAACCCTAGCCCCAGCACAACCCTAGCCCCAAACCCAGCCCTAACCCTAGCCCAATCCTAACTCAAGAGTTTATTTTTGACGCCGTTCCTTGTGCGGTATAAGTGATTAGACGACTTTATTCTTCGGGTCGGTGTGATTACAGCAATGCCAGAATCATATGGGGTTTTTATGACTGACAGCTGTCACACACTAAAAGACGCATTTTTTGTAAAATCTAGTTTTTGCATCGCCATATTTTGAGAGCTATAATTTTTCCAAATTTTGGCAGACAGTCATGTGACGGCTCGTTTTTTGCGGGATGACTTGACGTTGTTATTGGTGCCATTTTCAGGCACGTGACATTTTTTGATCGCTTTCTATTCCGATTTTTGGGAGGCAGAATAAACAAAAACCAACAATTCAGGAATTGTTTTTTTTTTTTTTTTTTTATTCTGTTCCGCGTGTGGTAAAATTGATGAGGCAGCTTTACTCTTCGGGTCAGTACGTTTACAGCGGTACCACATTTGTATAATTTTTCTATGTTTTGGCGCTTATACACAATAAAAGCTATTTTATAGAAAAAAATATTTTTTAGTATCGCTTTATTCTGAGAGCTATAACTTTTTTATTTTTCGGCTGATGGAGCTATATGGCGGCTTGTTTTTTGCGGGACGAGATGACGTTTTCAGCGGTATCATTTTTATTTATATGCGTCTTTTTGATCGCGTGTTATTCCACTTTTTGTTTGGCAGTATGGTGATAAAGCATTGTTTTTTGCTTGTTTTTTTTTTTTTTTTTTTATCGTGTTCACTGAAGGGGTTAACTAGTGGGACAGTTTTATAGGTCAGGTTGTTCCGGACGCGGCGATACCAAATATGTGTACTTTTATTGTTTTTTTTTTATTTTTTTTATAATAATATTTATTGATGGGTACATTATATTTTTATTTTTGGTGTATTATTTTTTTTATTTTTTTATAATATTTTTGCACATTTTTTTTTTTTTTTTTTTTCCACTTTCACACAGTTTATACACTTTATTACTTTGTCCCACTCTGGGACTTTCACTTTTTTTTTTCTGATCGCCTGCATGGCACAGGAATGGAGCACCATCCCTATGCCATGAAGGCTGTCAGAAGTGCACAGTGTGAAGATTGCTTGGAGATGCACTGCGCATGTCCAAGCAATCTTCCTGCTCTCTGGTGACCCGGATGTTGTCATGACGACATCGGGTCGTCATGGCAACACCCGGGAAGCCTTTGCAGACTGCGCTGGAAGCCGGAAGAGGAGGTGAGTATCGGCGATCACCTCCCCTTGCCCCCGCAATGCCGCGATCGACTTCGATCGACTTCGATCGCGGCATCGCGGGGATTAATGTGCTGGGAGCGGTGCGTGACCGCTCCCTGCACATAGTACCGGGTGTCAGCTATGACAATCAGCTGACACCCGGCGGCGATCGCGCCCGCACAGCCTGTGTGCGCGCGCGATCGCCATGACGTACTAATACGGGTCTGGCTCTTAAGTCCCAGGGCACAGACGCGTATTAGTACGTCAGATGTTATTAAGGGGTTAATAGCCAGGGAAGATGCCATTAGCCAAAAATATTCCCTGGCTATTAATGACAGTTCACAGCTGTTTGCTTAGGGTTTACTGGCTAGATTACAGAAGGAACCAAGAAAAAAATTGACGTAGGGTCCCCCTATAAAATCTACCTAGCAAAGTCTAAACAGACAGCTGACGGCTGGTATTATTTGCCAGGGAAGGGGTCATGGATCCTGGTCCCCTCCGAGGCTAATAACATCAGCTTTCAGCGGCCCCGGAATTGGCGCATCAATAAGATTAGCCAAATCTGGCGCTTAGCATTGCTCTTCCCACTTGGCCTGATGCAGTGGCAAGTGGGGTAATAGGGTTGGGGCTCATGTCAGCCTTGTATTGGCAGCTGACATGAAGCTCAAGTTAGTAATGGAGGGCGTCTACACTGTGTGTAGAGTTATTAGGCAAGTTGTATTTTAGAGGATTATTTTTATTATTGATCAACAACTATGTTCTCAATCAACCCAAAAGACTCATAAATAGCCAAGCTTAATATTTTTGGAAGTTGGAGTGGGATTTTTTTAGATTTGGCTATCTTAGGAGGATATCTGTTTGTGCAGGTAACTATTACTGTGCAGAATTATTAAGCAACTTAATAAAAAACAAATATAATCCCATCTCACTTGTTCATTTTCACCAGGTAAACCAATATCAGTGCACAAAATTTAGAAATAAACATTTCTGACATGCAAAAACAAAAACCCCAAAAATTAGTGATCAGTATAGCCACCTTTCTTTATGACACTCAACAGCATTCCATCCATAGATTCTGTCAGTTGCTTGATCTGTTTTCGATCAACATTGCGTGCAGCAGCCACCACAGCCTCCCAGACACTGTTCCGAGAGGTGTACTGTTTTCCCTTCCTGTAGATCTCACATTTTATGATGGACCACAGGTTCTCTATGGGGTTCAGATCAGGTGAACAAGGGGGCCATGTCATTATTTTTTCTTCTTTTAGACCTTTACTGGCCAGCCACGCTGTGGAGTAATTGGATGCATGTGATGGAGCATCTTTTTCTTGACCGATACCGACTTCTTCCTGTACCACTGCTTGAAGAAGTTGTCTTCCAGAAACTGGCAGTAGGTCTGGGAGTTGAGCTTCACTCCATCCCCAACCCGAAAAGGTCCCACAAGTTCATCTTTGATAATACCAGCCCAAACCAGTACCCCACCTCAACCTTGCTGGCGTCTGAGTCGGAGTGCAGCTCTCTGCCCTTTATTGATCCAGCCTCTGGCCCATCCATCTGGCCCATCAAGAGTCACTCTCATTTCATCAGTCCATAAAACCTTTGAAAAATCAGTCTTAAGATATTTCTTGGCCCATTCTTGATGTTTTATCTTATGTTTCTTGTTCAAAGGTGGTCGTTTTTCAGCCTTCCTTACCTTGGCCATGTCTCTGAGTATCGCACACTTTGTGCTTTTTGATACTCCAGTAACGTTGCAGCTCTGAAATATGGCAAAACTAGTGGCGAATGGCATCTTGGCAGCTTCACGCTTGATTTTCCTCAATTCATGGGCAGTTATTTTGCGCCTTTTTTGGCCAACACGCTTCTTGCGACCCTGTTGGCTATTTGCCATGAAACGCTTGATTGTTCGGTGATCACGCTTCAAAAGTTTGGAAATTTCAAGACTGCTGCATCTCTCTGCAAGACATCTCACAATTTTGGACTCTTCAGAGCCCGTCAAATCTCTCTTCTGACCAATGTTGCCAAAGGAAAGGAAGTTGCCTAATAATTAAGCACACCTTATATAGGGTGTTAATGTCATTAGACAACACCCCTCCTCATTACAGAGATGCACATCACCAGATTTACTTAATTGGTAGTTGGCTCTCAAGCCTATGCAGCTTGGAGTAGGACAACATGTATAAAAAGTATCGAAATGATCAAAATACGCATTTGCCTAATAATTCTGCACGCGGTGTATAAGATGCCCCCATTACTAATCCCCCAAAGTAAAAGTTTGTAAATAAATACACGGTCCGTAAAAATCCTTTATTTGAAATAAAAGTCCACACGGTCTTACACATTTATTTAAAAATAAAAAAACATTTATACTCACCTAAAACACCTAATTCCCTGAAGCCATTGTCCCCTGTAAAAAAAAACAAAAAAAAAGAAACAACCATAATACTCACCTATACTCACATACTGTCCCACGCCGTCATCCATTTCTGCGTTATTTAGTTTACAAGCTGAACAGTGGCATGAGGCGACCGTCCAGGCTGCAAACCATGAGACAATGAGGTGCTGTGAGCGCAGCTTCAGTGACAAGCGGTGACGTCATACAGTGTACTGCCGCTCACTGAAGAAGCATTTCCACAGGTAGTTTACTGTGAGCCGGGACGATGAACTGCGGTGACCTCAGTAAGATCACCACTAGCACCTCATTGTGTCATGGTTTGCAGCCTGGATGGTCGCCTCATGCCACTGTTCAGCTTGTAAACCAAATATCGCAGAGATGGATTAAAAACAAGACCTCAAATGGCCAAACTGACAGAAAATTAAAAAATTATAGCTCTAGAAAAAGAGAAGTAAAAAACGAGAGCTCAAAACTGGAATATTTCCTCATCATGAAAGGGTAAATTTACATTAATTTTTTCCTATTATTTATTTACCATACACAGACATATTTTGAGATCCATCAACATTATGTAAGACTGTGGACACAATGTAAATCTACATGAAGCCTAGTGTCATTATTTTAGGAGCTTAACCTATATTTTGTTTTCTACTCACTTATATTTTTGTTTGCCATAGTTAACCTACAATAGACAATCCAACGACCGAGTTCTCAGATTCAGAATTTTGAGTAGTGCCTCTGTTTGAATTATTAATAATGATCATTCATGTTTTATTATATATGGAATGTCATTTTTTGTAAAGGCCAGGCTTGATGAGCACATTTAAAGTCCACTCACACGAGCGATGATTCTCTCTTATCTTATTCTCTTGATTGTAAATGCCACTCTACTCAAACTCTGTCAGAGTGTGAGCCAAGTGTCATCATACTGTGATCTGATTCTCTCGCATGAAAGAATCATATCACAGGTGTGGAGAAGACTGAGAACTTAATTTCTCCATCTTCTCCATTCTCTGTGGAGAGTCTGCACTTTGATGACATCTAAGTGCAGTCCAATGCTTCACACTCACCTATAGACTGGTATGGATGTATGTGATCCAAATAGCGGAGCCACTCGAAACATGCTGCAATTTTTTTCTCATGCAGAATCACCATTAGAAAAAAAATAGTGGTACAGAATATGGAGGATGTGTCCTGTGTGGTGTAGTATATAAAGGATGTGTCTCGTGTGGTGTAGTATATATAGAGGATGTGTCCCGTGTGGTGTAATATATAGTGGATGTGTCCCGTGTTGTGTAATATATAGAGGATGTGTCCTGTGTGGTGTAGTATATAGAGGATGCGTCCCGTGTGCTGCAGTATATAGAGGATGCGTCCCGTGTGCTGCAGTATATAGAGGATGTGTCCCGTGTGGTGCAGTATATAGAGGATGTGTCCCGTGTGGTGCAGTATATAGAGGATGTGTCCCGTGTGGTGCAGTATATAGAGGATGTGTCCCGTGTGGTGTAGTATATAGAGGATGTGTCCCGTATGGTGTAGTATATAGAGGATATGTCCCGTGTGGTGTAATATATAGAGGATATGTCCCGTGTGGTGTAATATATAGAGGATGTGTCTTGTGTGGTGTAATATATAGAGGATATGTCCCGTGTGGTGTAATATATAGAGGATGTGTCTTGTGTGGTGTAATATATAGAGGATATGTCCCGTGTGGTGTAATATATAGAGGATGTGTCCCGTCTGGTGTAGTATATAGAGGATGTGTGGTGTAATATATAGAGGATATGTCCCGTGTGGTGTAATATATAGAGGATGTGTCCCGTCTGGTGTAGTATATAGAGGATGTGTGGTGTAATATATAGAGGATATGTCCGTGTGGTGTAGTTTATAGAGGATCTGTCAGCTCTCCTGAGTAGTGTAGTATATAGGATCTATCCTATTTTTACATAACTGCATGGTGGGCCCCAAGAATGATTTTTCTCTGGTGGGCCCAAGGTAGTCCAGTCTGATGCTGAGTGGACGTGATGGTGATGGTGCATGCAGAAGACGAGGCCGTGGCCAAGCTGAAATTGTGCCACAACAAACACCCACATCTTGTCGACCAACCTTCCTGTCCCAATTACTAGGGGACCGCAGCACACCACTATTGAACCCAGAGCAGTGCCAAAAGGTTGTTAGTTGTATAGCGGATAATGTTTCCAGTCACTTTGCCACCACCACCACCCTGTCTTCCACATGGTCAAGTCTCAGTAGTCGTGAGTCTGGACTGGTTTTTCCGAATCCTCACCCTGATCTTCCTTCCTCCCACCATGCTGAGTGCCCGGAGACAACTGATCCCAACCTTGGACACTCCGAAGAGAAGTGTTCACTTTTGCATTTATAGATTCGGGCCTCTCGCCCGATCCACTTGAAGCGAGCAAGAGGAGATTGCATGTAGCGATGCCCAAATATTTGAGCAGCCACGGTCACACGAAGGCGACGATGGGAAACTGTCACAAGAGATGGATGATGATGAGACACAATTGACAGAAAGTCAGGAGGAGGACCAGGGTGCGGAAGTGGAAGATGAGGTGGTGGATGATGAAGTCACTGACCCATCCTGGCAGGGTGACATGCAGAGTGAGGACAGCAGCACACACAGAGGAAGGGAGGCGTAGCACCACATGGCAGCAAAGCACCTGACTAAGTGGGCGAAATCCCGGGGTCCAGGAACAGTGTCTGCGGGTGACACCACTGCTTCTTCCGCTGTTGTGCGTGCACGCCAGTCACCTGTCCATGGTGCTTGCCAAGATGCCTCCCATCCTGCATCTGTCGTTGCACACTCTCAACTAGCACCATCAGCAAGTAAGTCCACGTCCTTGTCCCAGCGCAGCATTCAGTTGTCCCTACCCCTGTGCTTGGAACGCAAGCGCAAATACGCAGCCAAGGTGGCACAGGCCACACTACTAATTTCCCACATTTCGCAAATGCTTGCGCTCGAAATGTTGCCTTTTAGGCTCGTGGAGATGGGAGCTTTCCGCAACCTGATGGCGGCGTCCGTCCCTCAGTACTCGGTCCCCAGCCGTCACTATTTCTCCCGGTGTCCATCCCAAGCACATGTCCCACAACATTAGCCGTGCCCTCAACAATGCAGCTACTGGGAAAGTCTACCTAACCACGACACGTGGACAAGTGCTTGTGGGTAGGGACGGTACATCTCGCTGACGGCACACTGGGTTAACATAGTGGAAGCCTGGACCCAGTCGGACGTTGGGACAGAACACGTCCTCCCAATGCCAAGGATTGCAGGCCCTATGTCAATCAGGGTTGCCCCCACATTCTACAGCTCCTGCACCTCATCCTCCTCCTCCTCTTCAGCCTCCATCTCCGAAATGACCACATCAGTCACAAGATGGAAGCACTTCAGCACTTCGTCAGCCAGGCGGCAACAGGCTGTGCTGAAGCTAATATGCTTAGGTGATAAAACGCACAATGCTGAAGAGTTTTGGACAGCTCTGAAAGAGCAGGCAGATCTGTGGCTGCTGAACCTACAGCCAGGCATGGTCTTGTGTGACAATGGCCGGAACCTGGTGGCGGCTCTGAGGCGAGGCGAGCTCACACATGTACCATGTCTGGCCCATGTGCTTAACCTCGTGGTTCAGCGGTTTCTCAAAACCTACCTGGATCTGCCGAATCTGCTTGTCAAAGTACGCCGTGTGTGCCCATTTTAGAAAGTCAGCTACAGCTTCCGCCGCCCTTGCTGTACTTCAGCAGCGTTTGCAGCTTCCAGCTCACCGACTGGTGTGTGATGTCCCCATGCGTTGGAACTCTACATTGTAAAGGTTGGGAAGGATTTGTGAGCAGAAGAGGGCAGTTGTTGACTACCAGCATCAACAAGGCCGTCGGTATTCAGTTCAGACTCCACACACAAGACCTCAGGAGTGGACATGAATGTCATACATATGTACCATCCTCCAAAACTTTGAGGACTCCACCAAGATGGTGATCGGCAATGACGCCATAATTAGCATTACCATCCCGCTTCTCTGTCTTCTGAAACGCTCTCTGCTCACAATTAAATAGGATGCATTGCAGGCGTAGCATGATAATATGGAGCAAGGAACCATACAGAGTGATTCCACACAGCCCAGCCTCATCTCATCTCATTCCAATGTGGATTGGGTGACAATGAGGAAGAGGATGAACAGAAGCTAGTTTCATGCGCTATAGACGGTACTACCTGCATAACTGTCATACCGTCTGTTCAGCGTGGATGGCCTGAGGACAGGGAAGAGGAGAAGGATGAGGAGGAGAGCATGGTCAGTCATCCTCTTGGTGAGGTCATGGAAGTCTTGCCTGATAGCAATCTGGCACACATGGCTGCGTTTATGTTATGCTGCCTTTCCAGTGAACCCTCGCATTGTCCAAATTTTAGGTGACAGTCATTACTGGTTGGGGACACTTCTAGACCCACGCTGCAAGGAGAACTTTCTATCTCTTATTCCCAAGGCAGACAGGTCTACTAATTTGGGGCAGTACCAGAAGGCCCTTGTTGCGGAATTATTAAAAAAATTCCCATCTGAAAACGCTGGAGGCAGAGGTCACAGTTTGTTGGACAACCAAGGATTACAGGCAGCAGAGACACAAATGCAATCCAGCAGAGGCAGGGGAACACTGGCAAAGTCCTGAGACAGTTTTCTCAGACCCTCCCATCGCACAGGCACTGAGGCGCGGTGTATTCTCCCAAGGAAGGAAAAGTTTCAGAAGATGGTGAGGGAGTACCGTGCCGACCTTACCAACGTCCTCCGTGATTCTTCTGTGCCTTATAATTATTGGGTATCCAAGCTGGACACGTGGCATGATCTGGCTCTCTACGCCTTGGAGGTCCTGGCCTGCCCTGCCGCTAGCATTTTGTCATAGCGGGTTTTTAGAGACACTAGTGGAATTATAACCCATAGGCGCATCCGCCTGTCTACTGAAAATGCTGACAGGCTGACTCTTAAAAAAATGAACACGGGCTGGATTGGGTCTGACTTCTCAACACCACTGAATGATAGCAGTGTAACATAAACTCAAATACAGTGTCTTTTTTTTGGGAGTTCTAACTCTATTCCCATGCACCTCTGTCTTCACACCAAAACATGGGTATGTGCTTCCTGATTTTGTCTATTTGCTCTTGTCTTCCTCCTTCTCCGCATCCTCATCCTCCACCACCATATCACCACCATATGTACCATATCAACATATCTACGTCTCTTGCAAGGGGCATTGGAGTTCCTCCAAATTTTTGGCAGCCGTTGCTTCACTGCATAGGCAAACAGTATGGGAGACACACTTCCTAATAATGGGAACATTGCTTTCAGGAGGCCCTCCGACCTCTATGTCTCTTGCAAGGGGCATTGGATTGCCTCCAAAGTTTTGGCAGCCGTTGTAGTCACTGCATACGCAATAAAGTATAGGAGACTCACTCGTTAATAATGGGAACAACAAAGCATAGCCGGCTGATGGCTCTCTAACAATAGCAGGGGCCGACTGCTGGCCCTTTAAGAATAGTAATGGCCGCCTGATCGGCCTATAAAAATAGTCTTTGTGACTTTCAGAGTCCCTTCATCATAAATGAAACAGAATGTGTCTGATGATGTGTCACACACCACATGGCCAGATAAGGTAGTAAAATGTTAAAATGACATTTCCCGGTGAATGCATTTGTCTTGGTTGAAAGCAATGCAAAAGTGCAAAAACGCATCAAAAACGCTATGTGTGAACATAGCCCAAGGTGTGGAGGAGCATTTTTGTTTCTGGTTATTTATTTTGCCTTATAGACAAGTCATTACCCTGGAATGGATGTTCCTTAACATATTTCCCAGGAAAATCCATTTTCGCTTCATTTTTGTAAGTTTTATTGTGAGTCCGCAAAACTGGTGTAATACCTCTGAGAACGTTGTTGACAGCTGTGACCTGGGAGTCAGAAATGCTTCCAGGGGTCTTCCCCATGCTGTTCCCATGTCATTTGAGCACTGTTCCCATCGATCTGGGCAATTTTTAGGCCCTCTGCAGACCGCGGGGGGAGACACCAGAAAAATGCTCGAGTTTCCCATAGACTTACATTGGGCTCGTTACTCGGACCGAGCACTCGAGCATTCCAATTTGCTTGACTCGAACAACAAGTACCCGAGTATTTTAGTGGTCGCTCATCACTAATTAGGAGCAATGTACAGGGGCTGCCTAAAAAGAAAATGAAGTGAGGGCAGCATTAGTGCGGGGACCTTTTACAGCTGGAGAGCCACAGATCGGTAACCTCTGATGCACACGATCTGGGGTTACTCATTTGTGCAGTTTACATGGAAAGGGCAACATATCTTATAGATAATTGTAAAAACAATGTTACTTTGCATTCCATTTTTAGAATAAATGCTGAATGTAAATGAAGAAAAGTTTAAAGAATAAACTAGAAAAAAGTAACGATATACTGTATATACTTTTCTTAAGAATAATTAAAATGATGAAATTTGGAATACATTGAAATTAAAAATTATGTGCAGCATTTAAAGGGAATCCGTCAGTAAAATCAACCTTCCTAAGCCGTCTATATGGATGTAGGTCATAGGAAACTGAATAAAATGACACCTTGATATCTGTGACTTGATGTCTTATTCCAAAGAAATCCACATTTTTCATAATATGTAAATGAGCTGTTAAGATCTATGGGCCAGAAATAGATCTCCCAGAGAATCCACAGAATATTGTAAATGAAAGGGGGAGTTACCGGTGTGAGACATGTAGATCAGGAGAGCTGGCTGTCAGTCATTACATGTCTCCTATTAGTAACGCCCCCTTTCAATTAAAATAAGTTCTGGAGGCAGGTTCTCTGGGAGATCTATGTCCGGCCCATTGATCTGAACAGCTCATTTACATATTAAGAAAAACTGATTTCTCTGGAATAAAACATTGGATCACAGATATCAAGGTATCATTTTATTCAGCTTCTTATGACCTACATCACCATATAGACGGCTTAGGAGGGTTGAACCTATTAATAGATTCCTTTTAAGACAGTGTAAGGCAGCACTAGTCATCATAATGGGGGATACTCGCTGCACCGGGTAAATCAAAGCACACCAGCAATGTCCTTCCGGTATTTCACAATGCTGCAGTTTATTGCACTTCATAAACCACAGTTCACCGGGTCCAACTCAGTGGCACGCCGACACACATATATATATAATGTTCACGAGCCAAGTGGCAGACCGGCCCACTTGCTCCAGGTACAGCCTTCAGCAAGGTAATAACATAGCAATGTCCATATTAATGTCCATATAACACAGGGTATTGCCTTTGCCGGGTTTAGCTGCTGCAGTCCTTTTAATCCGCCACCACTGTGGCTTTGTGGCTTCCCAGGTGGGGGTCTCTAGCCGTCGTTCCCTCAAAGGCCACTGACATCCACACAGGATCCAGGCTTTGCCTTTCAGGATTCTTCCTCAAGCCTCTGCCTTCCAAGGCCACTAGCATCCACACAGGATCCAGTCTCGACCTTTCAGGTTGCCAGGCTTCACTCGGCCTCACTAGGCCTCACACGGTCGGTGTCCCACACACACGGGAACAGACCTTACGCCTCTCACAGAACACATCTGTCTCCCATCAAGCAGGGTTTATATATGCATCCCGTGCACACACACACTGACAGGACCTTGCTGATGTCACAGTCATGTGATCAGACAGACATTCTGTGCACGCAGGACCTGTGCTATGTCACAGTCATGTGACCAGTCACCTGAGGGGGAAGGTACATGGTCAGGTAAAACACATCCTGGACCATTACCGTAATGCCAGCAAGTCGCTGCATTACAACAGGCATAGAAAAGCCTGCAGAAAAATCCTATTATACACTATTAGATAAAGTAAAAAAGATCAATTTCTTGTAGTTTAATAATAATGTAATATTAATTCTAATTATTTTTCCTAATTAGAATTTTTTCTAATTGAAATAAAATGTTAATATTAGCCAACCCTCCAGGAGATTCTGGAATATCCCATAAAACTTTCAAGTTTTAATTAGAGCAAAAAGAAATACCACAATACTTGTAATATTTTTTTTTTTATAGATTTTTCATACTAGGATTATTGCTTTACAGAGTCATAATAGTGAATATACAGCCATTTTCAAATGGACTAAGAAAAACCTGATGGATCCTACTTAAGGGATTGTCCACCCCTGAATTTAATTTTCAGAAACTGACCAGCATGATGAAAAGAGCCTTATGCCATCTTCACACACTTTTTTCCTGTGGGTTTTTCTATCAAATTGTTGGTTTTAGGCGATTAATTTTTTATGCGTTTTACATGTTGCAAGTCTTTGTATGCATAAATCATCTGATTTAAAGGGAATGTGTAATCAGAAAATCAGATTTTTGCACTATATGTATTTAAAAAAAAAAACATTTTTGCATTGTTTAATTTTCCATATCACAATTTTTATTAAACATTAAAATTCTTGCAATTTTCACACTGGCCACTGGGACTGTTTTAGATTCAGGCTGCGTGCCCACGTTGCGTATTACAAGTGTATATGCTGCGGAATTTAAAAACACTTGTAAAACGCATGTACTGTATATCCGCACCCCATGGTCCCCAATGGCATTCCGCAATGTCAATGCCCATGCTGCGGATTTTTCCGCAGCGTATATGCTGCGGTCAAAAATCCGCAGCATGTTCATTAATTTTGCGGAAGCACCGCGGAATCAGTGTGCGGATGGTACCCAAGTCTGGATGAGAGGACACTCTCATCCAGACCTGGGTACCAAAGAACCTGTAAAAAAAAGAATAAAATAAAGTTTATACTTATCTTCTGATGTCTTCCCAGTGTTTTCCCGCCGTCGCGCTGTTGTGTGAAGGACCTGCCTCGTCATTGAGTCAAGTGACCCATCACATGACTCAATGACGTCACCGCAGGTCCTGCACACAACAGCGTGAGCCGCTCAAGACTCCGGACGGGGCAGAGAATGCATCAGAAGGTGAGTATAAACTTTATTTTTTTATTTTTTACCATTCTGATTCTTTTTTTTTTAACTATTACTTGGTCACACTATATAAATCCATGCCGGTTGCATGGATTTATATAGTGTGAACAAGTTGTGAAGCACTTTTCCAAGTGATGCTTAAATCACTTGGAGAAGTGCTTTATAACCCGCATGCGGAAATGCATGCAAAGACGCTGCAAAGACGCCTCACAAACGCTTCTACCTGGTGGGAAAACCGCATGTAAAATCCGCATGCGATTTTCCCGCCAGGGAGAAGCGTAAAAAATATGCTTCAGTTCCGCAACGTGGGCACTTAGCCTCAAGCTTCCTGTTTTGTTTTTTTTAAAAGGAAATTTGCATGTACATTAGCAGCAATGAAAAAACTCTGACACTATCTTTGGCAATGAAACATCCAATGAGCGTGTGTAAAGGTCACTGTGAAGGGAGGGGAGCAGTCAGCTGTGATATCGCCTATTGTGACTGGTGGATCCTGTGTTATCAGCTGTATATAGAGAAGTTGCCTGTTATTGTAATCCTGCCTGATACAATAGGTAATTTTCTGATGACACATTTCCTTTAAAGATCCTTCTTAGAATCATAATTTATAACATGAAAAACACAACAAAAACGCTACTAAAAAAACAAAGTTGAATTAAAGGTAACTACACATACACTTTTTTATTAATTTTGTAAATCGTAGAAATACAGTTGTGACGCTCTCAGCCCTCACCCTGGGAAGTGGGGTTACTCGGAGCCGGGTCAGATGTTGAGGGGATGCAGTCATGGCCTAGACCCGTCCCATGCCCAGGGCGGTCACATAAAAGATGTAATGGGCTTTCAGGGTTGAGTGGTATTTCGACTACGCCACCTACAGTTTCCGGTGATGGACACCAGCGCTGTCTCAGTCCACTGAGGCCAGTGTAACGGACAGCTAAGATGGGACGGCTCCCCGCAGGCGGAACAGACCTCAGGGCAGTGTGAGGAAGGATGGTGGGTGCAGTGCCACGCAGTAAATAACAGGCTGAAGCGGGGTGTGAAGTCATCCAGAGTTTTTACTCACATTAAGATGAACTTTAGCCGCAAAGCTTTCCTCTGCTCCTCGCGGCGTGCTGCGGCCACCAGGAAGGGGGTCCAGCACTTTCCAGATAGATCAGGAGCACCTGTCAAGACCCCGTTGGTGTGTTCCTCTCCTTCTCCCTCACTTTCTCCTTCTCCTCCTTCTTGTGTCCCCCTCTGGGATTCACTAAGCCGCCGGGCTTTTCCAACAGTGACGTGAAGTACACAGTCAGATATCGGGGGCCAGTCACCCCTCTTGCAGCAGGAGTCCCTCAGGCCTGGCCCAGAATGAAGAAATACAGGTGGCGTATGCCGCTCCGTCCGTATCCCCCAGGGATCCTTTTGCCTGTGGAGCTTTTCTCCTCTACTCCCCTACAGGCCTTCTTAGGTAGGGACCTTGACCGGGTAGAGACAGCGGTTAACTCAGACCCGCTCCTCGTCTTAACGCCAGAGCACGAGGACCGTGTATCTCCAATCAGCTGCAGGTTCTAACAGAAAGCCACGTTCAGTGATGAAGATCACAATCGAAGACCTTGAACCTAAGATGGCAGTTGGTTAAATATGATGCTATTAGTGCATCCTAAAAGTGTGTCCTCCACCCTCACCCACTACATGGTTCCCCCTATCTTTGGTTCCCCCCATCTCCTCTATCCCGGCTGGGGCAGCACCCTGGTGCATTAAAACCCCCCTCAGGACAGGAGTGGTGTAGTGTTGAATGGTGAAGTAGGGTCCTGAGAAGTGCTCCATCCTTACCTGGAAGAGGAGATACCACACCTCTAGCTGAGGTGCAGTACCCCTGTGGCGACTGAACCCTCAGGGGCGCCACACTGTCATAGCACCAACCACTATGAATTATAATGAAGACATGAAAATCTGAATGGGGCTCCAGTTTGCATCCGTTTTGGGTCTCTTAAGGAAAGTGCCAGAGCCACAGTTCTTAATCTCGGCACATATTTTATATAGCAACATAGGCAGACTTATCGTGGTCTGGTCAACTGGTCATCGTCTTACCAATTGCCATTTATATTTCTATATTTTGTAGACTATGGTCTTCTATATTTTGTAGACTATGGTCTTGATTCATCAAGACCAGTGAGTTTCTCGCTGGTGTTGATGAGGGGATAATGAAGTCAGATGATTCATGAAGAATGAAAAGGAGCATCTAATGAGTGGCGTGCGCCTCCATGTGCCACGCCGGAAATATTACTCCAGAGTGAGATTTCTGGCATAGGGAACACCACAGCTCATCATGAATTAGACAAGCAGTGGCATTACAATCCTGTCCTACCCCAGCTCCCTCCATTTTGGGGTAACTGGGAGGAACTGGCATGAAAAGTCAAAAGTTAAAAGTCACAAAATTTTTGTGCCAGGGAGCTGTTCAAAAATTTTACAACTTTTCAAAGTGATTTATGAAAGAATTCTGGCAAAATTTCTTTGATGAATCAGGCCTACGTACTTACTTTTAGTGCATTGACTCTGTGAACCCCATTCACTCACTGCCAAATGTATAAAGGGTCAGTCCAGCCATGTGTGAAAGGATAGAAACTATACTTTAAGAGCACAGTTAGGCGGCCATATAACACAGACGACGATCGCTTCACGATGCTCGGACTGGCCAGCGGTTCTCCTGACCCGAGCATGACAGCATGTATTTCTATGCAGCTGTCATGCTCGGGTCAGGAGAGCCGCCGGCCAGTCCGAAAAAAATCTCTTAAGAATACCAAACACAGTAATATTGTCATTGTTGTTGTCCTTTAATTGTGACTATTTTACTGATTCACTTCACTTTATACAAAGTGAAAAATGAAAATCTATTCTTTGACCTGGTAATGTAAACAGTTATTTTAGAATCCAATTTATTTTACATCTTACATTGACATAATACATTTAAACTATGTGATTACTACCGGTAATGAGCATAAACAATAAAAACGCTAAAAAATACAATGTTTTTGTAATTGCATTTACAAATTTCCTATTCAGTTTAGATGAGTACAAGTAATCTGAAAATGTAAGCTTTCCACGGATCTCAGAGGTTAATTGGATTGTTGAGCAACATTTTAATTTATTCTAATTTATCTCATATATATTCATTTCTAATGGATTTGCATATTTCACATTCATTAAAGTTTGATATGTTGAAGTACTGTCTTTAAACTTTATTACTTTTTACTACTATATTACTTTTAAACTATTATTAGAGCTATCTGCAGCTATGTACAGTATACACTGTAGGTCCTTGAGTTGTCATCATTATATGTTGAGTTTTTAACAATTCTATTCACTATATTGTCGAGCCCAATTATCATTACAATTCTGAGCAAACCTAACAATAATTGGTCAGTGTGAATACCGGAGAAGACCAAGAAAGCCTTTAAAACTAATTTTCGGTTTTAGGATCTTCAGTGAAAGCATCTTGTAGCAACTATAACATTTAACAATTACATTGCTCACTTTGCATGTAGGAAATAGAATGATCATGTTAGGATCATTCTAATGGATATTCTTTATTATATACTAGAATACCAGAATTCTGAGTTGTTTGCTCCCTCATCCCATTTGGTTACCTACTTTCGCCATTGTCTCTCCTACTTATCACCACTCTACATCCTTAAATGGAAACTTCACATCCATAAATGCTATTTACCTGCAGATATAGGGGTAATCTGCAGGTAAATAGCATTTAAATCCTGTTTAGCCATGACTCGCCCAGGAGAATGGGGATGACTCGGTACCCGGGCCTTTAGCCTGGCCTTGTAGGGATGTCGCGGTGGTCGGCTCCCGGGCCCGTACCCTGGGGTCGCTCCTTTAAAAGGGCGGATATTTGTTAATTTTAAGATAGAGTTCATGATGCCACCTGTGGCTTCTGGTGAGGATCACCAGAGCTGCACAGTCCTCTGAGGCCGATTGTAACATACCTGGCGGCGTCCTTGCATGGTGGTCCATCTCCCACTGTGCAAGAGCGCGCACTTGATCTCCAGTCCAGAATGTCTCTCTGGCTTCCCTCCATGCTGTCTGTTTGTGTCTGTTTCTGCTGCTTAAGGGCGGCGCCCGATCACTTCCTGCTTTTTGTACCTGCTGTGGGTCACACCCCTTGTGCGTCCTCAGCCTATTGCTGTCTGTCACCTGGTATATAGCTCAGCTGCTCCCATCTATCCCTGCCTGAGCATAGTGTTTCATTCAGTGTGTGCCTTCACTCTGAAGATGCCAGGTCCCGTTCTTTGTCTCCTGTCTTGTGGTATCAGTTCCCGTGTCTGAACTGAGTCCTGTCTATGTCTCCTGCCTTGCGGTATCAGTTCCCGTGTCTGAACTGAGTCCTGTCTGTGTACTCTTGCCTGCTGCCTTTCCTGGAGGCTGTATTTCCAGGCCTGTCTGAACATGCTCCTAGCCTGTTCCTCCCGCCTTCTAGGGGCCGATTACCTAGATCCGTTCCTGTATCTTGTCTGTCCTGTCTGAACACGCTCCTAGCCTGTTCCTCTCGCCTTCTAGGGGCCGATTACCTAGATCCGTTCCTGTATCTTGTCTGTCCTGTCTGAACACGCTCCTTGCCTGTTTGTCCCGCCTCTCTGGGGGCCGATTACCCAGACCTGCTCCTGTATCTTGTCTGTTCTGTCTGAACACGCTCCTTGCCTGTTCGTCCTGCCTCTCTGGGGGCCGTATTCCCAGACCCGCTCCTGTGTCCCGCTCCTGTGTCGGTCTCGTCCGTACACTCAGCTCCAGTCTGTACTCTCTCCTATCTTTCATCTGTCTTTTCTCTATGTCCGTTCCTTTCCTTTTTCTGCAGAGTCTGAACTCGTACCTAACTCCTGCCTGTTGTCTCTGTACTCCCGTTTGTGAGTTTGTGGTCCACTCGCTACTTCACTGCAAGTACCCTGTGGGTGTCTGGCTCTGCCTTTCCCTTCCTGTCTGTTCCGTGTGAACAGAGCCCTGTCCCCCCTACTCAGCCTTGCCTGCTCTGACTCCTTTGCTCACTGCTCCGGCGGTTCTAGCCTGCTCTGACTCCTTTGCTCACCGCTCCGGCGGTTCTAGTCTGCTCTGACTCCTTTGCTCACCGCTCCGGCGGTTCTAGTCTGCTCTGACTCCTTTGCTCACCGCTCCGGCGGTTCTAGTCTGCTCTGACTCCTTTGCTCACCGCTCCGGCGGTTCTAGTCTGCTCTGACTCCTTTGCTTACCGCTCCGGCGGTTCTAGCCTGCTCTGACTCCTTTGCTCGCTGCTCCGGCAGCCTTGCTCCGCTCTGACCCTTTTGCTCGCTGCTCCGGCAGTCTCGCTCCACTCTTGCTCACCGCTCCAGGCGGCCTCGTCCTGCTTTACTCTTGCTCACTGCTCCAGCAGTCTCACTCAGCTTTGATCCTTTGTTCACCGCTCCTGGCGGCCTTGTCCTGCTCTACTCTTGCTCACCGCTCCAGGCGGCCTTGTCCTGCCCTGTTCTCGCTCACCTCTCTGGGCGGCCTCACTCTGCTGTGTTTGTCCGCCACATCTGTGGCTCTGTTCCTGAGTCCCAGTGTGTACTGGGTCCTATCCCGCCAGTGTCCCTACCTGCTAGTGCCTCCCTGTCTGCACTCTAGCTGTGCTTGCCTGTACCCCTCTGCCTGTATTGTTCCTGAGTCCCAGTGTGTACTGGGTCCTATCCCGCCTGTGTTCCTACCTGCTAGTGCCTCCCTGTCTGCACTCTAGCTGTGCTTGCCTGTACCCCCCTGCCTGCTTACCCACCTGCCTGCATACCAGTCGTGCCTGCCTATACCCACCAGTCTGTGTGCCAGCCTACCAGTCTGTTCCTGTATTCCCCTGTGTGGGTCAACAGCCGTGTCCGGGGTCTGTCCTGGAGTAGCACCTGGTCCCTTTGCTCAGTTCCTCCTTGGTGCACTGGTGTCGTATGCCGTCGTGCGACCCTGGTCGGATCGGGTGAATACCTAGTTAAGCCCCTCCAGGCATTCACTCTCCGGCACGGTCCAGTGGAATCACTACAATCACACGCACACGCCGCTCAGCCCGGGTGTGTGCATAACACCGATGATAAGGCAGCTCGATGGTATAGCTCCCCACAGGTGGAGCTAGGCCTCAGGGCAGTGTATGACGGGTTATGCAGGACAGACGAGACCCAGCCGGATCTGAGCAAGAACAGGGACAGACACGATAGTCACTTCAGTACCTTTTACTGATGGAAATTCAGGCACGTCCCGGAGCACTGTAGGGTGAAGGGTGCATGTCAGGATCCTCCCCAATGAGCGGGTTTCGGGCCTCCTGTCTCTTGCTTCTGCGTAGTAAGTTTCTGACCTGCCTGGAGCTAGGCCTAACTTTGTCTCTGTCCTGCGCTGGCTGACCTTGTGGTTGGGCCTTCTCTTGGAGTGCACGCTCCCGACTTACGGGGCCTATGTGTCTCCTGGCTCTGTTATGTATCAGCACTTTAGCGATCCTGGGACAAGGAGTTCTCCAGGGATTCCGGTTTATCTTACTGGGTCGTGGAGATCCCGGTAAGCTTCGGACCCGGTGTCCGGCAACAGCTTCGGGGTGAGCCAATTAAGCTCCTCTGCCCCCTATGTACTAACTCTCTACTCGCCTTCGGCCTACTCGGGCCCTCACTAGGCTACTCACACTAACGGCAGCTTGCCGAGCTTCACCAATCTTATGGCGCCGGCACACCTAAAGCTCACCACTCTGAGCTACAACTGAGTCTTGACTGTGCTCCACTGCAGACTGACCTGTTTCTGTGTCTCACTCTGCAGGAACTCTCTCAACAGGTTTGCTCTCTGTCAACTCCAGTCTAGACACACTGACTGACTGCTGCCTGGCTCCACCTTCCCTATTTATCTATCCCTAACAGGCTCCCTCTGGGGGTCTGAGGTGGAAGGTGGAGATGTGTGAATGGTTATGGGGGCCTCTTGTGGAGGAATCCTTCAATACACCCTTCTAGGATCTGCGATACCAAGCGCAGCTGGGCGTCACATTCCCCCCTAGTTAAACTCAGCACTCCCGGGCTGAAGTACATTTTATAAAACAATAACAATAGTAAACATAAGTAATACACGAACAATCTTCCCTTTATGGGAGGCACAAATCTTAAACGTTACATAACATTATAAACAAATACAGTGTGTCCTCAGAATCCGAGTCTCCTATGGTGAGGTTCCCATAAAGGATGTCCATCTCACAGAGTAGAGTACTTGGTGGTTTTGAGGGACCTGTCCTAAACCCTCTACGTAGGCCCTGGGGTGGCTGCAGGGCATGAAGATCCCAAGTTGGACCTCCAAAAGAGCCACTCCAGACAGGTTTTCCTTCTGAGGTCACCTAAAGGGCATTCCCAGGAGTGCAATTATATACACAAAGAGTTTTTGGGCTGCACACAGTCCTCAGCCACAAAGTCTTTTAGTTATGCATAAAAGAAGGTAAATAGGCAAAGCACCAACTAATAAACATATGCCTGAAAACACACAGTAATACAGTAAATTACAATTTAATATACAATACCCCAGGGGTAACTATTTGCATTTTCAGCAATTTGACTATTTTATTCAGTGTACCTGACAGGGGGTTTACCTCTCGTGCTACGTATTGATCTGCGTAGTGCAGTGACTTGTAGGGTGTCAATGTCGGTATTCTCAGTTACTCTACCAGTTCTACGTGTAACCATGTTGTAAAACTGCCTTAACCTCTCTCTTGGACTGGCAAGTCTACCATTGGCTGGGCCCTCTTGCTCTGCTCCTACCGGGGATCCTTCATCCGGGGATACTTCTTGAGCTGGCTCTTCTGCAGCACTTACAGGTTCAACTTGCTGTGGAGGGTTTTCTGGCTGTTCATAGAATTGGAGTACTGGGATAATTACTGCACCTCCTACCTGAGGCCAATCAGCTGGGAAGTGTCCTAGGTCAGTGTGTATCACTGCTTCTTCAGGTTCTTACTGGATTGTGAGAGGCACTTTTTCTTGGGGTTTCAGTAAGTCTGGACACAACTTTAGGTGGTCTCTGGACACTGTAGCAGATGTTCTTCCTCCATCTCGACTGATTATGCATGTCTTTTTGTTGTCAAATCTTGACGGTAACACAGGGTAGGGGTCTTTTTCCCACTGGTCATCAAGTTTGTGGTTACGTCTTTTCCTTTTTAGTACTGTTTCACCAGGTGTGAAAGGTTCTGCAGGTGCGTTTTTATTGTATTGAACTTCCTGCTTTTCTCTTACCCGAGTAAGACTGTCCTCGACACAAGCTTGTACTCTTCTGTACTGCTCTTGTCTGGTCTTGTCCTAGTCTTTAGTGGTCATATCAGCTTCAGGCTCAACAACACCAAGCTCCAGATCCATGGGCAGCTTTCCTGGCCTTGCCCGCATGAGATATGCCGGAGTGCAATTGGTGGAACTGACTGGTATATGATTGTACAAATCCACTAGGTCTGGTAGTAGGTCTGGCCACTGGTTTCTCTCCTCAAGTGGTATGGTCTTTAGCAGGTCGATGATGATGTTGTTCATCTTTTCACAGAGACCGTTGGTTTGTGGGTGGTACGGTGTAGTTCTGATCTTTTTACACCCGTACAGATGGCAGAACTCCTTGAACAACTCAACCTCAAAGGCCGGGCCTTGGTCCGTCAGCACCTGCTCAGGATAACCATGGGGTCTACAGAAATACGCTTGGAACGTCTTTGCTGCTGTCTCTGCCATCAGGTCTTTGACGGGGCTACCACCAGGAAACGTGAGTAGTGATCCACCATGGTCAAAGCATAGGAGTACCCTGACCTGCTGGGGGAGAGCTTGACATGGTCCAGGGCCACGATCTCCAGGGGTCGAGTCGTCTTGATGGGTTGCAGGGGTGCCTTCTGGCTGCTGAAGTCTTTTCTTCTTAGGCCACAGGGTCCACAGTCTCGGCACCACCTCTCAATGGAGCTGCGCATTCCTACCCAGTAGAATCAACACTTCAGCAGGGTCTCTAGCTTTTTCCAGCCAAAGTGCCCCGCCTGATCATGGTAAGCTTCTAATACCATCTGGATGTCTGTCTTGGGCACCACTATCTGCCATACCATCTCATGAGTTTTTGGATTGATGTACCTCTGGCACAGCTCCTCACGGTAGATAAACAGCCGGCTTCTCTCGTTCCACAGCTGCTTTGCTTGGAGAGACGCATCCTTCTCCAGGGAGGCACATTCTTGGGTTATCAGCTCCTTGATGCGGCTGACAACCGGGTCACTGTCCTGGGTCTCTTTCAAGCTGTGGTGAGGCAGGGGGTTTAGCGTCTTTCCACGCTGCTTCCTGGAGGCTGGTTGCTCGTGGATCATCCCACTCCGATGAAAGGCAGGTAGCTGTATCTCTTCCAGGTCATCCACTTCTTCTTCTGTGTCTGACTGGTGAGGCATCCTAGACAAGGCATCGGCATTGGCGTTCTTGCGGCCCGCCTGGTATTTGATTGTAAATTGGTAGTTTGACAGTCGAGCCATCCATCGTTGTTCCAGTGCCCCCAACTTAGCTGTTTCAAGATGGGTCAAGGGGTTGTTATCAGTAAAGGCAGTGAACTTACTGGAGGCTAGATAGTGCTCAAACCTTTCAGTGATGGCCCAGACTAAGGCCAGGAACTCCAACTTGAGGCTGCTATAATTCTCTGGGTTCCTCTCAGTCGGGCGGAGCTTCCTGCTTGCGTATGCGATCACTTTCTCTTGGCCATTCTGCTTCTAACTTAGGACAGCGCCCAGCCCTTCATTGCTGGCATCTGTGTACAGCAGGAACGGTTGGCTGTAGTCAGGGTAGACTAGGATCTCATCACCTGTCAGGATCTCCTTCATCTCCTGAAACGACTCGGCTTGCTCCTTACCCCAGTGGAACGGGTGGTTTTTGCCTTTGGGGGACTGCCCTACCAGGAAGTCTTGCAGAGGAGCTGCTTTCTTAGTGTAGTCCTTTACGAACCTCCGGTAGTATCCTACTAGTTCCAAGAACTGACGCACCTCCTTGAGGTTCTTCGGCTCTGGCCCCTTCTGGATGGCTGTGACTTTCTCCGGGTCCGGTGCTACCCCTTCCGGACTGACAATGTGCCCCAGGTACTGTACCTTTCTCTTGAGCAGGTGGCACTTTGAGGGCTTCAACTTCATCCCGTACCGGGACAGTGACTCAAATACCTCTGCCAGGTGTTTCAAGTGGTCCTCGTACATTCTGGAGTACACTATTACGTCATCCAGGTAAAGTAACACAGTCTCGAAGTTGCGGTGTCCCAGGCAGCACTCCATCAATCTCTGGAACGTTCCGGGGGCATTTCAGAGTCCAAACGGCATACTGTTGAACTCGCAGAGTACCATCGGGGTGGTGAAGGCCATCTTCTCTCGATCCTCCTCAGCCACAGCGACTTGCCAGTACCCACTAGTGAGGTCAAGGGTGGAAAAGTAATTTGCAGACTTTAAGGCAGCTAGGGACTCCTCTATGCGTGGTAAAAGGTATGCATCTTTATGTGTAATGTGATTTACTTGACGGTAAGCTACACACATTCTCATCCTCCCGTCCTTTTTCCTAACTAGCACTAGGGGAGCTGCCCAGGGACTACAACTATCCCTTATCACTCCCGCCTTCCTCATGTCATGCAGCATTTCTTTTGCCTTCTGGTAGTGAGCTGGGGGTATAGGCCTATAACGTTCTTTGATTGGGCAATGGTTGCCTGTGGGGATATGATGTTGAACCCCCTTAACCCTCCTGAAGTCTAGTGGATGTTTACTGAACACCTGCGAGTATTCTTGAACCACCCGGTGTACACCCTGTTTTTGATGGGCAGGAGTGGTGTCTGTCCCAACATGGAGCTGTTGACACCAATCCTCCACCTGGGTTGCAGGGTCAGTATCCTCCACTTCATCTGGTGAGGTTAAGGACTCCGCCTCATGGATGCAGTTGTTATTTACAGCACGTCTTCCCCTAAGTTGAGAAGATGGACGGGCACCCTCCCATTGCGTACATCTACCACTCCCCTGGCGGTTAAGAGCGTGGGTCTATGCTCGGAGCAAAGGGGTTCTACTACCGCCTGGTAGCTCTGTCCTCTAAGACCTATGGCAGCTCTACACCAGATGAGCATTTCACTCATTGGGGGGACGACAATGGGTATGGGGTCTGTTACCCGCACGTTACCGATTTCACCGTCTGTTAACCTTACTTGCTGTTGATACATCAGGACTCGGATCTCCCTTTGCAGTGCCCTCCTCTGTCTTGGCCTGGCGGTGTCGGCTAACTGTTGGAGCAAGAACACAACTTCTCCCAAACAGTTACCTACAATGTTAGTGCCTAATACCATATACGGATTGGTGTCATCAGGATTAGTCTCTACTACAATTAGTCCCTGGTCCTTCAGCTCCACTCTCCCCACCTTTACAGTCACATTCTTAACCCCGAGTAGGGTAAGGGGGAGTCCGTTTGAGGCATATACAGAAAGATGGCAGACGTAGGTCGTCCATGGACCAGAACCTCTTGTAGAGGACGTCAGGCATGATGGTTACCTGAGATCCTGTGTCCAGCAGGGAATGCGTCGGGATCCCATTCAACATAATGGACAGGAAAGGTCTTCCTCCGACGAACCTGTTGTACCAGTCTGATCTAGCAGTATCTTCCCTCCTTCCTCAGGCTCCGTCCGCAGCTGCAGAGCACTCAGTACAGTGGTCAGGGTTTTGCTCCACTGACGCACCTCAGAGCGCAGACAGTCCAGTTCTTTAGGGGACGTTGCTGGAACCTTAGCTTCAGCAGCCACTGGGGAAAAGGTGGGTGTAGCTGGCTCTGGGGTAGCCTCACCCTGGTAACGTTGGATGGCATTTGTTTCCAGGGGCTGTAGTCCTTTTATAGCCATGTCCTTAAGATTGTCAAAGGTGGCATCTGGATGATCCAGGGACCACCAACGCACAGTCCTGCTCTCCTCTGGAGACCTCAGCCCCCGGACAAACTGTTCTTTCAGCATTTTGTTCTCATTCTCAACGCTGGTTGGACTAACCTGGTTCAGAGCCCGCAGGGCCCCTTGAAGACGCCAGGTGTGGTCCCGAACATTGTCCTCCGGTTGTTGGGAACAGCTGTAGAACCTCATCCGGAGGTCCGCCTCAGTAAGGTCCTCAAATACAGTCTGTAGTTTTTGGAATATTGCGGACACTGACTCCTGGTCTGTGGCCGACCATGTTTCCACTTCCCTTTCTGCAGCACCGGTCAGTTGTCCTAATACAACGGCGGCTCTTTGTTTGCCGGTCATAGAGTCCATGTCCAAGATACCACTTATCTTCCGTTTGAATCCAGACTGGGTATCTGGTTTGCCGTTGTATTGGGGGAACCACTTTGCTCCAGGAATGTACGGTAAAGTCATAGGAATGACGGGTGTTACAGGCGCTGCTGGTGGAGCGGCGGCTTCGGCCTGCTCATCATCGGGCGCGGGTTGAATTTCAGGGACGTTGACCGGTAGGTCGGCGTTCTGCTGTTCGTCGGACATCTTGGCGCCCCCCTAGTTAACCGTGGCCTACCTTCTAGTTTTTCTTCCGGTAGGCCGCAGCTCCGCAGGTGACGGTCGTCTTCAGGACCTTGCGTCGCTTGCGTTCTACGTCAGAGCGTTCAGCGATGCTCCGTACAGGACCTAGCACTTCCTGGTTTAACGTCAAGACGTGGGGCGTGTCCGAGGGTTCGCGCTCTTTTGCAGGTACGCCCCTAATTTTCCCGCGGTTACGCCCTTCTTCTCGCTCAGCGACCCAACATTGGCGGCAATCTTCACCACAACTTTAAACACACAGTTCAGAATAAAGGCGCACAGTACCCGGTGGCAACGGGCATAACACTTCGTCGTTGCAGCGGGCACGCGATCCTGCTCATGACGCCAAGTTGGGGATGACTCGCCCAGGGGAATGGGGATGACTCGGTACCCGGGACTTTAGCCTGGCCTTGTAGGGATGTCGCGGTGGTCGGCTCCCGGGCCCGTACCCTGGGGTCGCTCCTTTAAAAGGGTGGATATTTGTTAATTTTAATATAGAGTTCGTGACGCCACCTGTGGCTTCTGGTGAGGATCACCAGCGCTGCGCAGTCCTCTGAGGCCGATGATAAGGCAGCTCGATGGTATAGCTCCCCACAGGTGGAGCTAGGCCTCAGGGCAGTGTATGACGGGTTATGCAGGACAGACGAGACCCAGCCGGATTTGAGCAAGAACAGGGACAGACACGATAGTCACTTCAGTACCTTTTACTGATGGAAATTCAGGCACGTCCCGGAGCACTGTAGGGTGAAGGGTGCATGTCAGGATCCTCCCCAATGAGCGGGTTTCGGGACCCCTGTCTCTTGCTTCTGCGTAGTAAGTTTCTGACCTGCCTGGAGCTAGGCCTAACTTTGTCTCTGTCCTGCGCTGGCTGACCTTGTGGTTGGGCCTTCTCTTGGAGTGCACGCTCCCGACTTACGGGGCCTATGTGTCTCCTGGCTCTGTTACGTATCAACACTTTAGCGATCCTGGGACTTGTAGTTCTCCAGGGATTCCGGTTTATCTTACTGGGTCGTGGAGATCCCGGTAAGCTTCGGACCCGGTGTCCGGCAACAGATTCGGGGTGAGCAAATTAAGCTCCTCTGCCCCCTATGTACTAACTCTCTACTCGCCTTCGGCCTACTCGGGCCCTCACTAGGCTACTCACACTAACGGCAGCTTGCCGCGCTTCACCGATCTTATGGCGCCCGCACACCTAAAGCTCACCACTCTGAGCTACAACTGAGTCTTGACTGTGCTCCACTGCAGACTGACCTGTTTCTGTGTCTCACTCTGCAGGAACTCTCTCAATAGGTTTGCTCTCTGTCGACTCCAGTCTAGACACACTGACTGACTGCTGCCTGGCTCCACTTTCCCTATTTATCTATCCCTAAAGGGCTCCCTCTGGTGGTCTGAGGTGGAAGGTTGAGATGTGTGAATGGTTATGGGGGCCTCTTGTGGAGGAATCCTTCAATACACCCTTCTAGGATCTGTGATACCAAGCGCAGCTGGGCGTCACAGCCACTTACTGAAACAGCAGCTACAGGGAGAAAATGATGTTTTATTCTCTCTGCAGCTGCTCGCTTCCAGTCATTGGTGCATTGTAGAAGGCTGTTACACAGCACACAGTGAACACACTGTAATCACTCCCCTTGCATTTGATTGACAGCCTACTCTGCAGCATGGGTGTGTAGAGCAGGCTGTCAATCAACTTGGCAAAGAATGATTACAACCACATTCACTGTATAGCGAGTGGTGACTTTAACGGCTCCCTGTACCACCCCTATGACTGAAGTGAGCACGTTCGAGGAATAAAGCATTATGTTCTGTCTGTAGCTGCTACTCTAGTTAGATGGCTAAATAAGATTGAAATGTTATTTACCTGCAGATTATCACCATATCTGCAGGTAAATAGCTTTTCTGGATGTAACAGGTTCCCATTAAAGGGAATCTGTCACCAGGATTTTGCTACCCCATCTGAGAGCAGCATAATGTAGGGGCAGAGACCCTGTCCTGAATGCTGAGCTCTATATAACCCCACCAACACCCCTGATGGTCAGCTTTCTCTGTACACTGTGCATAGGTAGAAAGTTGTCAATCAGTGGTGGGGGCGGGGTTATACCGAGCAGGACAACTACGTGGCATGAGACAACTAGTCCTCTAGTGATAATTTCCTGCTGATTAAACACTGATTTTATTGAAACTATAACAAGTAGCCCTGTGACACATCACTGGAATCAGGGGCTCTTCTTCTACATCATGGTGCTCTCAGATTAAATAGCAAAAACCTGCTGACAAATTCACTTTAATAAGATTTTCTGGGATAAACCAAAATTATTCTAAAAGTAACAAATGAGTGGAGATGACCAATTTCTTGTTCAGCAGTCAGGGCCATATTCCATGGTGGTTGAACAAGAGCCTTATGAACTGTCTCCTACGAGCTGGCATCTGCAGCTCCTTTTCTGATTAAAGCTGGCCTTGTATGGTTTGCAGGGTCAAGGTCCAGTGGCCATGGATTAATCACTTGGCCATTAGATTAGGGTCCTGTGAATTTATTTGCACATCTCTACAAATGACCCTTCAGTTCTCTTCACTGGTCTCTGTTTACATCCATCCATACTGTGATCACATAGTATATTACCCACTTAACTGCTGCAGCCATTTACTGCCCTCCTGCAACATTTTCAGCAATAGAGGAAGCAAAGCAGTCCTAGAGTATCACCAAGTCACCACCATGCTTCACTGTAGGCAGGGTGTATCTTTAAGAGTATGCTTCATTCGTTCTCCTTGAAACATACCATTGACCCATTGATGTGAAAAGTTCCAGTTTTGTTTCAATGCTTCACAGAACAGAGATGGCAGAGATCCAAAGAAATCATATCCCAAGTGCACCAACTCCCCATCAATCCCATGGTACATAAAAACACTGCACTCAACTTGTTGAGTTAAGGTTGGTAACAGCTTTAATTATTATTTTCTTCAATCATGATAAAAAGGAAGGTACTTGCTTTTTCTTTCAGAATGATACAGTAAACGTGACACATAGCCAAATGCTCTGTTGAACTTCAATAGGCAAGTCAGCTTTCGCAGACAAACCATCTCCATGCTTCCTTCCTTGACTTGAATTTCTAGAAAGGAATAACAATATAATAACATACAAACAAAAGTGGAGGGAGGGCGTAATCCCCAGTGAATGCTGGGATACTCAAACAAGACATCAAAAGGGAACAGAGGCTGCGGTCACTGCCTCAGTTGCTGTCCCCACCCTGAAACTAAATGTCATCAGTGATGTCTGTTTCCGGGGCTGGGCTAGTTCCTGATCTACTGAGCATGCGCAGGTTGTCAATTCTGACGTATGCTCAGTAGGATATTGTCACTGTGCAATATTCTTTTTAATGCACAGTGACAGTGTGCTCCCTCACCGCCCCTGATGAGGAGTGACAAGCCAGCAAGAGAGCGCACTGTCAGTGCGAATTGTAAGGAGAAAACCGGCGAGCAGAGACCAATCAGTCACTGGTAAAAAACAAGATCAGCACTACTGTCAAAGTCAGGATAAACACATAGGGAAAGAGGGGGTCTTCACACGTGTGGTGCACAATTTCTTAGAGAGTTCCACACTCTGTGTGTGAAACAGCCGTACTGCTAAATATTGTTCTCTTTCTATAACTCTTGACCATGCAAAGAAAATGAATATCTGTTTTACCACACAATGTAGTGAGTGCCAATCTACTTTTTGATTTTAAAAAGTTTGTAAATTTTGCTAACAAAACTAATTCGCAATGGTGGATGATTTATCTTGATTACAACAACACATTTCCTCCACTATGCACAGTGCATTCTGGTGATTTATCTTCCACCGTTAAAAGGGTTGTCCATGCTATACTGAAAAGACTGCAATCACTCTATGCCTCCCAAATCATGACAGTGTGCACATTCCCTGTATTCCTCATGCAGGTGGGTGGCCACATGACTGCATACATGAGATTTACACACTTTTGGACTAGACTCACCCATCTTCTCTCCATAGAAGAGTTTGGAGAGAAGCACAGAAGCCTAGTCGGCATGTGATCACAAGTGTGAAAATCTTATACTGTATGTGTGGTCATGTGACTGCCCACCCACATGGGGAATACAAGGTGCATATTACACAGTTATTATTTGGCAGTCTGCAGTCACATTTGGCAGTCTGAAGTCTGAGTGACTGCAGACTTTTCATTTCAGCCTGGACAACCCTTTTAGGTGATGGATCCAGCCTGATTTAGTAGAACAGGGCACTTTCCTCCATGGTCCAGTAGTTATATTAAAGAAGTTGTCTGGCACTTTTTTTAAATTGTTAAATTGCCCAATGTATTCAGCATGTGGGCATATGTATATTTGTAAATACCTTGTGTTGCTGATAATGCCTGTGAGCAGCGCTATCGCTGACTGCTCACAGGCATCACGTGACCCCGTGCTGACGTCACGACAAGTGAGGCGTGACTCAGCGCTGGGGTCCCCGTGGTGGCTGCTGGGTTGTAGGCGGGGTTACCCCCCATGTCACACCCAGCATCCACCGCACGCTTTCCCAATGAATGGGGAGAGGGAGAGTGCGCTGTGGATGCCGGGTGTGACGCAGGGGAATAACCCCACCCACAACCCAGCAGCCACCGGTGGAACGTGGCAGAGGGACCCTCGGCTGCAGCCTGGACTTGTCGTGACATCAGCGGATGTCAGCGCTGGCTGCAGCCGGGGGTCACGTGATGCCTGTGAGCAGCCAGTGATAGCGCCGCTCACAGGCATTATCTGCAACACAACGTATTAACAGAGATACTTATGCCCATATGCTGAATACATTGGGCAACTTAAAAAAAGTTCCAGACAACCCCTTTAATCATGTGACCTTTGTAGGTGATTTTCCTAGTGAACAGGTGTCAGAATGGGCATTCTGACAGTTCTGCGGCTCGGCAGCCACATGGCCGGAAGCTGCGATGTACTGTACATTCTGACACAGTTCTATTCTCGCCAACATATTCCAGAAATTTGTACTATGGTAGCTCTTCTGTGGAAAAGAAAAGATAGGCAAACAGTTGACTTGCACATCATTGAGCTTTGGGTACCCACCATCAGTTGTGCTTCCTTGTGCCACTTTTGGTAGGTACTAACCATTGTATAGCATGAATACCACATTATAGATGTGCTCTCAACCAGTTTTTAAGCCATCACAATTAGTCAAGGTCGCTCAGATCCTTACACCTGCCCATTTTTTCTATTACCAACACATCAATTTCAAGACTGACTTGACTGTTCACTTTCTGCCTAATATATCCCAACTCTTCACGGGTTGCATTGTCATGAGATAATCAATGTTAATATGTCTGTTAGTCTCTGGATTTTCTTTTATTTCAGTGTTGGATACAAACATGAGAGGGATGTTCTGATTAACAATAGTGGCACCTGAATTTTTTCGACTTTTGCTTTGAGATTCCCAGTGCATGCCATTTTACTTTACCGTTAAAAATTGTATAATTAACCTGTGAAATTTCATCAGAGCGTTTGCTGTAAAGTAATTAGATGCAGTAATTTCACTTATTAGCTTCGGTTCCTGAAACATTCATCAAATAACTGCTCTCGTGCACGAGTTCTTTATCACATTCCTGCTAAATTATAGCAGTTTTCTTACTCATTTAGTACTAAAGCAAAATATAACTTGTTCTATAGAAACCTTAAAGACTGCAGGTTTCCATGTAAATATGTTATTATTTCCAGATAAGGAAAGCTTTAACCCGACCACCACTGACCAAGACACAGAAGTTGACAGATTGCTGTCTCCTTGTAGTATGTGACGTATTAATAATGAAGAACATGTGTTTTGCTACCGTGGATGCTGTTGTCGCTCTCTTCACTTTTGGTATTCAAACCTGTCTCCACAACGGGGTCCCTCAATCACCATTGTGGGCAAATTCTGACCACCATTTAGTGGAGTGATGGTGGTGCATGTGTCAGCACTCTTCATTCACTGTTCTAGGAGTTCAGAATAAAGACGAGCAAATACTCTTTTGGTTATATTCAGAACTCCCATAGCAAAGAGGAGCAAAAGGGGTGATTGAAAGAACTGTGGTCTGGTGATACCTCCCACCTCTGAGACCCTCACCTATCACACATTTATGGCATATACTATGGGTATGTTATAATTGTCTAGAATCATAGAATCATAGAATCATAGAATCATAGAATCATAGAATGGTAGAGTTGGAAGGGACCTCCTGGGTCATCTGGTCCAACCCCCTGCTCAAAGCAGGATTCACTAGATCATCTCAGACAGATGTCTGTCCAGCCTCTGTTTGAAGACGTCCATTGAAGGGGAACTCACCACCTCTCGTGGCAGCCTGTTCCACTCATTAATCACCCTAACTGTCAAAAAGTTTTTTCTAATATCTAATCTGTGTCTCCTCCCATTTAGTTTCATCCCATTGCTTCTAGTCTTTCCTTGTGCAAATGAGAATAAAGATGATCCTTCTACAATGTGACAGCCCTTGACATATTTGTAGATGTCTATTGCGAGTTGATCCCTTCAAGTAAACTGTATTTCTAGTAACCTCATGTGGTGTACGGCAGAGCAGGGCCGGCGTCAGCACCAGGCGCACCCAGGCAAGTGCCAGGGCCCTGGACCATCAGGGGGCCCACTCGCCGTTGGGGCGCGGGCCGCTCCCCCAGCATCTGTGCAGAACCTCTGGCGCTGTTTGATGGATGTCACTTTACCAGACATGGCCGCGCGCAGTGCACTGTGCGGCTGTGTATGCTAGTAATGACGCGGCAGGGGTGGCACTGCACATTTAATTTTGCTTGTGTGTTGCCTCTGCCAAGTCATTACTAGCAAACACAGCCATACAGCGCACTGCTCGCGGCCATTTCTGGTAAAGTGACGCCCATCAAACAGCGCCATAGGTCCTACACAGATGCTGGGGGAGCGGCCCGGGCCCCGACGGCCAGTGGGCCCCCCTGATGTTCCAGGGCCAGGTCTATGATGGCCATCAAACACACGCTGGCGGCCCTACACAGCCACATGCCTGAGGAACTGGATGGAAGACAGGCTGGGGGCAGGTGAGCGAGGCTTGTTGCCAGCTTCCCCAATACCAATATTAAATATATTTCTAATGTGTCTGTGTGTGCGTGTGTGTGTGCATGTATGATGGGAATATTTGTGTATGTCAGTGTTTATGACTATGTATATATTTATGTCAGTTTATATGTGTTTTTAAGAATTTGTGTTCAAATATGTATGCATGCCTGTATGTGTACGCATCTGTGTATGTCTGTGTATGTGTCTGCGTATTGTATGTGTGCATATCTGTGCATGTGTGTGTATGTGTGCATGTCTGCATGTGTGCGCATATCTGCGTACTGCGTACCGTGTGTGTGCGCGCATGTCTGCGTACTGTGTGTGTGCGCGCATGTCTGCATACCATGTGTGTTCACATGTCTGCGTACCGCGTGTGTGCGCATGTCTATGTACTGTATGTGCATGTCTGCATACCATGTGTGTGTGCATGTCTGCTCACCGTGTGTGTGCAGGTCTGTGTATGCTGTGTGTGTGCGCATGTCTGCGTACTGTGTGTATGCATGTCTGCATACCGTGTGTGTGCGCATGTCTGTATACTGTGTGTGTGTGCATGTCTGCATAAGTGAAGGATGAGGGGACAGCCTGGGCCCTGTGTACTATACCTATATTTCACCGCCGTATCTGTGCATCATGAACTGTGGTATGTGTTAAAGGGGCCCATTGAGACTCTTTTGGCCGGGGCCCACGAAAACCTGGAGTCGGTCCTGCGGCAGAGGGTTGTGCTCCTGGTGGTCTATAATGTGCCTCACAGTGGCCAAGCTTTCTGTCACGATGAGCCTCTTTCTCTCCCCAATTACACACACACAAAGTTCCACAATATATAAAAGAACAAGGGATATAACAGTGAGAGACAGTCTGTCACTGCGCCAGATGCGTATCAGACCATTTGAGATGGGCTCCTGGACATAGGGCTGATGGTGAATCCCAAATCTGCGCACATCTGAACAGGTAATGTGAAGAATGATGATTTGCACAGTAGCTGTCTCTTTAAGTAGAGGATGATGGTGGTTTGTGCAGCTAATCCCCAATCATGAAGAAGTGTGAATTTCCAAAGAACACTCTCTTTACTAATGATAATGGGGCAAGTAATTATATGCAGACAGTAAGTAATTGGTGGTCAGGATTACACTCACAGTTGAAGATTGACTTATATATGTGTAGCGCCCCGAGGGTTCGGCCGCTACAGGGGTATTGCACCTCTGCCAGAGGTGTGGTATTCCACTCCCAGGTAAGAATGGAGTATGGACCAGGGCTCAGTTAGCTGCATACAGCACACACACCCCATTTCCGAGGGACAGCTCAACGGTGCTCCCACTAGACAGAAGTGCAGGCATGACCGACTATGTCCCTGGCTGGAGTGGGGAGGGGGGTGGAATACCAAGTGCTGTAGGGGCAGATAGGGGTTGGTTCCTGAGCGTAGGAAGGAGCCCATTGGTTGCTGGTCACCTGGGCTCATGGTCAGAGGGAGGTATATAAGGTGGGCACCATCTTAGCTCTGGGGAAGTTTAGTCTGTTCAGTCAGTGAGAGGAGAAGACCGGGAGTGGAGGCTCTGTAGGAGCTCCACTCAGGAGCGGGCCTAGAGAGAGGCCGAGGAAGAGAGAGTGGAGGAGAGAGAGAAAGGAGGTGAAAGGGAGCTGTGATTACGTCTCATCCCAGCTCCACAAGAAAGGAACAGAAAGGAACAGGAAGGAACAGAAAAGGAGAAGAAGAGACAGAGAAACAGAAGGGCTCGGGAACAAGAAGGTGGAAGGGACCCTAAGAACCCACGAGAATACAGGGTGAAGGGTCAGGCAGATTAAGGGTGCCGGATCCCAAGTTGGTGGAGGAGAAACTACCCTCAGCCAAAGACCAGACGTCGTGATCATTTATTGGTGCGACACCTCATCAAACCTGCTAGGAAGGCACCATATAGGACAGCGGAGAACGGGGCCCACGTTTACCCGCACAAGTCCGCGGCAGCTGGACAAAAGTGGGTCACTGGTGAGGCAGGCCAGAGAAAGGAAAGAAGGGGGTCCTGTGCCATATTCCTGAGCTGCCTGGGAGTTGACCGAGCCCCTCACCTGGTGGACGCAGCACGGCTCGGGCGGTCACTACCTGTACAGAAGTGACCCGGAGTACCTGAACTGTGAGTAAAAGACATTGGACTGCAGTACGTTGTCTGTGTGCTCTTTCGCTCTTCCAGCACTAACGGTACTGGGACTCTCACCACCATCACTCCCACCATCCACTACACTGCCCTGGGGCCACACTCTTCCCGTGGGGAGTCACACCATCCCAGCTGCATACATCATCGGCCCCAGCGGTCTGCCCTGCAGCGGCGGTTCCTAATAACCGCAATCCACGGGTGGAATAGTCGGACATTATCTAAAACATCTAAAAGACTGCCACTGGTCTGACCACCCTGAGCCACGGCACTGGGTCGCCACTACTACCCCCATCGTCTCCCTATTGCCCGGTTCTGAGTGCCCCGCGGCCCAGGGGGCGAGTCAGCTTTGGCGTAGTCGGCAGGATTACGTGCCCGCTAACAACGGGCACTGCGCGCCTGAAGAGAAAGAGACTGTTTTATAGAGATTGACTGTGTTGGAAAATGGCGCCCGCCCCAGAAGAACGAGCGCCATAATGTGCGCGCCAAAAGACCACAGGAGGCCGCCTCCCATCGTGGGCCAGGTCCCAGAATGGCGCCAAAGAAGGAGCCCGCCCCCAACAGCCATGAGCACGGCTGTGGAGATGTCCATCAAGGTGGGGGGGCTGCCCCTGAAAGTGATTGTCACCAGGTTGCCCCGGGACCACCCCCAATGGGGGTGGGAAGAGAAGAAAACTGTGGGGCAGGGCGCCGTCTGGATCAGTCTAGACAGACCGCACCCGGGAATGGACGCATTCCACAGCACCAACCTGTTGGCCCGGAGCCTGCTGCAGGCTGAACCACCCTGCAGCCTGGCAGAGATCCTAGCGCAGCTCCCTAGAGACCCGGAGCGTGCGCAAGCTGCACTGGAGGACCTGGAGCGGAAGATGGTCCGAGCACAGCGGGGTGCGCTCATCGAGTGGAGGGAAGAACTGGCCCGGCAGGCTGGAATCCACCAGCGACAGGCCTCAAGCGCACCCCGGACTCTGCCTGCTTCTGAGGATGGCGCAGGAGGAGAGAGGACCGGGGGCGACGCCGCGGAGGGAGCCATGAGGACTGAGGCAAGTGAAGGGGACGACACCACCCCAGGCCCAGCAACCGCAAGCCTGCCCCAGCCTCCCGTCGCAGAACCCGAAGCCCCACTCACCGCACCTGTTGCCGCGCCGCCACTGCTCCCAGCTAGGCCTCAAGCGGCGAGCGCCGCGGCCGCGCCCCGCCCGTCGCCACGCCCCTTGACCCCGGGCGCCGTAAAGACGGAAGCGTCATCGGCCCGGTCGCAAGGCCTGGTCGACCCGGGCGCCGCTACCCCACCGGCACCCCCTTCCCGGGCTGGGCCGCCACCAGACGTGACCAGAAGACCCCCGGCCTGTTCGCAAGACCGAGTGCCCCCGGGCGCTGCTCCCAGACCAGGTCCCCCCACTATACCATCGCTGGGCGTGGACCTATTTGCACATCATACCGGTCCGGATGGACTGCCGCTGGAGTGGCCGGCTGAAGTGACCAGCAGTCAGCCATGGAAAACCCAGCCCCCGCGCGAGCCTCTGATATCGGCTCCAGAGCCCGTAGAGGTCACCCTATCCCCACTGGAGGACGCCCAATTTAAGTGGGACCCCGCCGGCGAGAACTTGATGGGGTTCACTCAAGAGACCCGGGCAGATGCGGTCCGTCGTCTGGAGGCTTGTCAGCAGCAACTGGCGACCTTCGAACGGGAACAGCGGGAGAGGCGCGTCAGAGAGGAGCGGCTCCAGGCCCGAAGCGCGGAGCAAAAACGCAGAGCCCGTCAAAACCCCCGGGCTGCCCGCGGTCCCCGAATCACCGGGACCATAATCAAATTCCATATGGAGAATGGTTGGGGCTTCATCAGGGGCCCGGAAACGGCAGGTGACATCTTTGTAACCCGCAGGGACGTTGAAAGCCACCTACCGGAGGGACACCGTGGCCGTGACCTCTACCCTGGTGATGTGGTCACCTTTACCCGACATGAGGGCGCAAAAGGACCATATGCCCTACATGTCCATCGGCTCACCGAGGAGGAGCTGCAGCACTACGGCTAAGAGGAGAGCCAAGAGGGCCCGGACGGGTCTGAAGAACCGTATGAGGAGGAAGAAGGAGCATATGGAGGACACCGCTACTAGTAAGTAGCAAAAGCATGTGTGTAAATAGTTACCCGTCGGGGTAAAAGAACTGTTTCCAGAGAGTGTGTGGTCCCCGTTGGGACTGTTAAGAGACTGTTACCTGTGTGCCCCTCATCCCCTACCAGGCTGAGGACTGTGAGCAGCCATTCCCCTCCCCCCTTCCAACCGGCCGAGGACTGGGAACGGCCAACCCCCTGTAAATAGTTGTGCTTCCTAAAGCGCCCCCTACTAGTTTTATAAAAAGACTACCATGTCTACCTCGGGACAGCAAGTCCCTCATGTTTACAAGTTTGCCAAAGCTCCTGCACTTAAAAGGAGAACGCACACCTGGTCGCAAGTTGCACCGCGGCCATGATCCAAGAATACAAGAATGTGTTTTGCCTAAAATTGTTTTATATGAAGAGTTTAATATGCTTCTAGAAAATGTTTTACATAATCTTGAAACCGTTTTATATGACGAGTGACAAAAGAGTTCCAGAAGTATTAGTATGTGTTTTATAATAGTGTGGCAAGGAAAGAAAAGTGTTTCCCATAAAAGAAATTGAACCGTATTGCCTGTTTTCTGATGTGAAAAGTTTTGAAAAAGTTTGCATGTCCTGTATTTAATTGTTTTTGCTCTTTTCCAGCCTGAGGACGTGCTGTGGTTTACCAGGGGGGAATGTAGCGCCCCGAGGGTTCGGCCACTACAGGGGTATTGCACCTCTGCCAGAGGTGTGGTATTCCACTCCCAGGTAAGGATGGAGTATGGACCAGGGCTCAGTTAGCTGCATACAGCACACACACCCCATTTCCGAGGGACAGCTCAACGTTGCTCCCACTAGACAGAAGTGCAGGCACGACCGACTATGTCCCTGGCTGGAGTGGGGAGGGGGGTGGAATACCCAGTGCTGTAGGGGCAGATAGGGGTTGGTTCCTGAGCGTAGGAAGGAGCCCATTGGTTGCTGGTCACCTGGGCTCATGGTCAGAGGGAGGTATATAAGGTGGGCACCATCTTAGCTCTGGGGAAGTTCAGTCTGTTCAGTCAGTGAGAGGAGAAGACCGGGAGTGGAGGCTCTGTAGGAGCTCCACTCAGGAGCGGGCCTAGAGAGAGGCTGAGGAAGAGAGAGTGGAGGAGAGAGAGAAAGGAGGTGAAAGGGAGTTGTGATTATGTCTCATCCCAGCTCCACAAGAAAGGAACAGAAAGGAACAGGAAGGAACAGAAAAGGAGAAGAAGAGACAGAAAAACAGAAGGACTCAGGAACAAGAAGGTGGAAGGGAAGGAATACAGGGTGAAGGGTCAGGCAGATTAAGGGTGCCGGATCCCAAGTTGGTGGAGGAGAAACTACCCTCAGCCAAAGACCGGACGTCGTGATCATTTATTGGTGCGACACCTCATCAAACCTGCTAGGAAGGCACCATATAGGACAGCGGAGAACGGGGCCCACGTTTACCCGCACAAGTCCACGGCAGCTGGACAAAAGTGGGTCACTGGTGAGGCAGGCCAGAGAAAGGAAAGAAGGGGGTCCTGTGCCATATTCCTGAGCTGCCTGGGAGTTGACCGAGCCCCTCACCTGGTGGACGCAGCATGGCTCGGGCGGTCACTACCTGTACAGAAGTGACCCGGAGTACCTGAACTGTGAGTAAAAGACCTTGGACTGCAGTACGTTGTCTGTGTGCTCTTTCGCTCTTCCAGCACTAACGGTATTGGGACTCTCACCACCATCACTCCCACCATCCACTACACTGCCCTGGGGCCGCACTCTTCCCGTGGGGAGTCACACCATCCCAGCTGCATACATCATCGGCCCCAGCGGTCTGCCCTGCAGCGGCGGTTCCTAATAACCGCAATCCACGGGTGGCGTAGTCGGACATTATCTAAAACATCTAAAAGACTGCCACTGGTCTGACCACCTTGAGCCACGGGACCGGGTCGCCACTACTACCCCCATGGTCTCCCTATTGCCCGGTTCTGAGTGCCCCATGGCCCAGGGGGTGAGTCATATGCAGACAGGCAGATCTCTGCGGGACACTTGTTTCATCAAATCATTGTATTCCTTCCTTAGAGCTTAGCTTTGCTTCTCCTCTGAGGCAGCTATTCCTGACCGTATACGGCCAACCCGGGTTCCACCGTTCACATGCCTCCACCCCCATCTTACCGCACTTACATACTTTAACAAATAAAAACACTGCACCTGTAATTTTCTTTGGATAAATTTGGCCACAGCGGCCATTTTATTAAAAAACAACATTAACATATATACATTATTATGAAATAAATAAGAAGGGAGGGTTCTTGGAGTTAAAAATTGATCTGGCAAAACTAAACCGAAGTCAAACCACCGTGTTACCCTCAGCCGTCCATCACCAGCCCCAAAAAAACAGATGCCAGATCACCCCGCTTAATCAAACCACTGCCTATAAAATTCAAATAATTTTCCACCGACACTTCTGTGCCAACTCCAAGAACCCCACCCCCCGCCAAGCCACTGTGACACTCCTTCTTACACAACTTAAATACTCTTCTTTATGCCACATCAAATGCCACTTTAATTCGTCCCTGATAAAAGAAAAACCACCCTTTTACCCATAACCTACAAAGATACCAACGGAAAAAAGGGTGGGTGGGTACTTTTTCCTATGCTCTTCTCCTCTGGACTACCCATTTCCCCCACTTTTCCTTCTTATACCTCTCTTCCCCCATCTCCACCCCCGTCCCAATGCCCGCCCTTCCTGACCTCTACCCAATCCCGATCATTGGGATTCAAATTACACCCTGCTGGCCCATCCCGGTCATGTGGGGCTTCCTTCTAGGTTGCCCTGCCTCCAGCCCCTTTCTTGACTGTATACGGCCAACCCGGGTTCCACCGTTCACATGCCTCCACCCCCATCTTACCGCACTTACATACTTTAACAAATAAAAACACTGCACCTGTAATTTTCTTTGGATAAATTTGGCCACAGCGGCCATTTTATTAACAAACAACATTAACATATATACATTATTATGAAATAAATAAGAAGGGAGGGTTCTTGGAGTTAAAAATTGATCTGGCAAAACTAAACCGAAGTCGAACCACCGTGTTACCCTCAGCCGTCCATCACCAGCTCGAGGGCACCAAAAGCTCCCAGGGTAAAACCCCGTCCAGAGCCCCAAAAAAACAGATGCCAGATCACCCCGCTTAATCAAACCATTGCCTGTAAAATTCAAATAATTTTCCACTGACACTTCTGTGCCAACTCCAAGAACCCCACCCCCCGCCACAAAAGAACAGCCCTGACCACCTCAGGCTTGTGAGCGCCCCAACACCGCCATGGCCCTCTAAATCCCCTCCTGTATAGCCAATGTCCACAAATCAATTCCAACATCATTCAGATGTACGCCATCCTTTGCCCAAAATTCTCCAACCCCTGCCTCAAGATTAAGATGCCGAACACTTACTCCCCCGTTCCTACCGACAAACGCTGCTATGGCTCTATTTAACTTAACTCGTGCCCTGTTAATGCCCTTCACTGATCTAGCCTCCCTCCATTTTTTTCTCAGACCAAACCGTTAACACCCCCAGAAAAGATGTCCACAACCTTAAAAAATCAATCCTAATATCCCTCATCAACTCCCTAACCGGCCGAGACCCCAAATCATTCCCCCCCAAATGCACTACCAAAATATCTGGCGCCCGGTCCAAACGAGCCGCCCTGTAGAATTCAGGCAGCACCCTTCTCCATACCATCCCTCGAAAACCCAGCCACCGAACCACCGCTTGCTCTCTGCTAAAACCCAATTGCCTACCGTTCGGCCTCACGTCCGCCCGCAGCGCCCCCCAATGAACGAAAGAGTGTCCGAGAATCCAGACTAATAACGGGACGCCACCTGCAGAAAGACAACCAAAGAATTGTATTCACTTCTGACCAGATAAAACATAAGCCTGCACACCTAATGCCGTACATAGGACAGATAACGATCTGAACTCCACCTCCTGATGCGTTTTATCACCTCCTTGCTTAAACCCAAACCATCTGCTTCTGACGCCGCACCGATTCTGAAAGAATGCGACCCGTAAACCTCAGGGCTAAGGCCCAATTCTATGATCCCTTTCTTAAACACTGCAATAAATTGAAAACGAGACAAAAACTCACCATTTTTATGACACAATAATGGGCCCTTACGTTCCGACCAGACTTGCCAATAAGCCATTAAACATCTCCTAGGACACATAAACGATCCATCAACTTCACCCAATACCACTCGCTTGCCTCTGCCCAATTGATCCGTCTTCCCCCTCCTGATCCAGAATTCAATGCACCTGTCCCGACCGCTCACGTCCTCGGCAAACAAACCCCCAGCCTTATTCCTACTTGGTGCCACCAACTCACCTAATCTTAGTGCGCCGAAAAACGCCCATGAAAAAGCCAACCTAAACAGTGTGGCTTCAAAAACCGAACAACAGATCTTATCCAACGCAAAACCCAACTGCTCTAAAATACTAAAAGTCACCGGTCTTCGTTTATCTAACACTTTACTTCCCCTCCTAAAGCCCTTAATTGCTTGCTTCACTAAAAACGATTTTGTAACATCTTTTAACCCCTGTAATCTAAAACCGAATGCCAATCCTGCAACAAATTTACTAACTTTTGAAACAGACCATCCGCTCTCCGCTGCCTTTCCCACAAGAATCAACACCGCCATCTCTCTATCTCCATCACTCTCCACCCTACCCCATTGCAGAATCATGCTTTGCCATACTCGCCATGATGCCTCGTATGATGCCCAAGTCTGCCTTGTAATGGACTCCTGTATCAAACGTCCTGCTCTTCCATAATCAGCTGCCACAAATGCGAAGGGCATTCCTGTCCCACGTCCTCGGCCTCTGGTGCTAGCGCCCGAAAACGGTCCCACTGAAAACGAGACAAGGCATCTGCTATGGAATTTTGCACACGCTGTAATCCAAGCGTTCAAGTTAAGGCAACAAAGAACTAGTTCCCTCAGCAGCCTAATCACAGGCTGGGACGAGGCAGACAAGCTGTTAATGACAGACACCACTCCCATGTTGTCGCAATGAAACCGAATTCTCCTGTTGGCAAAACACTCACCCCAAATAGTAACTGCAACAATGATGGGGAACAATTCCAAAAAAGCCAAATTCTTCGTAAGACCCTTCTCCATCCACTCACCCGGCCATACTCCAACACTCCACCTCCCTTTCCAATAGGCCCCATAGCCAGCACCTCCCGCCGCATCCGTAAATATCTCACAATCAAAGCTGCTTAAGAGCTCCTGCTGGATTAATGACCTGCCGTTATAACTTTCCAAAAACAGCCTCCAAACCTTTAGATCCTCCTTGTGTTCCCTATTTAGCCGAATAAAATGATGGGGGGCCCGCACTCCTGCTGTCGCGCCTGACAACCTGCGACAAAATATTCTGCCCATTGGCATAATCCTGCATGCAAAATTCAGTCAACCTAACAGAGATTACAACTCCCTCAGGGTCACCTTGCGCAGCCTCCCGACTCTGTCAACCTCCTGCTTGAGCAAAATCAATTTGTCCTCCGGTAACCGACACTCCATCCTTTCTGTATCAATTACAATGCCCAAAAAACTTATGGTTGTGCAAGGGCCTTCTGTCTTTTCTTCAGCCAATGGTACGCCAAAATGCTCTGCCACCCACACCATAGTACCTAATAAATTCCAACACAACAACGATTGCGGAGGGCCTATAAACAAGAAATAATCCAAATAATGAATGACTGACTTAACTGATGTGAGGTCCTTCACAACCCATTCCAAAAATGTACTAAACGTTTCAAACAAAGAACACGAAATTGCACAACCCATTGGCAAACACCTATCCATGTAATATGCCCCATTCCAAAAACAACCTAACAACGGGATACTATCCGGGTGAACTGGCAGCAACCGAAAAGCCGACTCGATATCCGTTTTTGCTAGCAACGATCCTGACCCATATCGCCGTACCCATTGCACCGCAGCATCAAATGAAGTATATTCAACTGAACACAATTCTTGTGCAATGCCATCGTTCACCGAGAGCCCCTTCGGGTACGACAAATGCTGAATTAAACGAAACTTATTCCGCTCTTTTTTGGGCACAACCCCCAGTGGCGAGATAATCACTTTGTTACTAGGTAAGTCCTGAAACGGTCCCGCCATCCTGCCCAACTCCACTTCCTTAGCCAATTTTACACTGACCACATCAGGATGAAAGGAGGCCGACATCAAATTCTTTACTGAAACGGGGACCTCGTGCTCAGGAGGAGGTATTCTAAAACTTTCCAAAAAAACGTCCGAAATAACCTTAGCCTTCAACTGATCCGGATACCTACTTAGAAAGGGGGCCATCGCGTGCACCCTCACTGGAGTCACCCCCTTGACCGGTATCCACTGTCGGCTTTCCCTTACCCTTTTTAAAACATTTTGATGCTCCGTGTGAGCCTCCACTACAATGGGAGCACACATGTTTCAATTTACAGGAGCTCCCATATTTGCATTGGCCATCGTTGAATTGGCAGCAAGTTCCCGCTTCTTTCTTAGTGCTTTGTGCCCCCTGACTGTTTCCCCCATGTCCTGCTGATTGGTTCCCGCTACTGTTGCTCCCGTGAAAGGACTGCCCATACCTCACTGGGGCCATAACCTTCAGCCACAATCCAATGTCCTTTTGATCCCATCTAATCTCCGGGCGAACTGCCTTCCTCTGACGAAATTGCTCGTCATACTGTAACCATGCCTGACCCCCATAAGTCCTATGAGCCTCCCCAATGGCGTCCAAGTAGCAAAACAGCCCCGAGCAATTATCAGGAGCCTTTTCCCCAATAACGCTAGCCATTATTGCAAAAGCTTGTAACCAGTTAACAAACGTCTGTGGAATCAACCTCCACCTGCGCTTTTCTTCCTCCTCTTTCTTACTGTCGTCCTTTTTTCCCTTATCCAGGTTAAACTTTTCCAACGGAAGAAGGGAAAAAATTTCCACATACTCATCCCGCCAAATTTTTTCCTTAACCTCTTTTTTTAAATGCGCCCCCAACGGCCCCTCAAAACACACATATACCTCCCCTTTCGCCCTGTCATCCAGTTTTACAGTATCCCCTTTCTCCTTTTCCGTCTGCACACACACCGACACCCCAAACCCGCTGACCTGGCCGATTTACTCCCCTCCTGTGACAACACCGCTTGACTATGTACCCAAGCCCCCGCTGGTGACGACCCCACTTGATTAGCTCCACCGCCTTCTAATCTGGCCAGAATGCGCGACATGTTAACCAACATATCCCTAATCCTGCATCCATCCGACCCACTACCTCCTCTAACATTTCCCCCGCTGGGGCCCGCCAACTGCCTATCCCCCACCCCGTCTGCTAATGACCCCGCGGGCGACAAACCATACATAGATGCATACTCACCGAGCTACACGGGTGCTGTGTCCCCGCCAGCCGTACGCCCCGAGTCCTGACGATTCCTTGCTTCGCCTTGATCTCCACCGAAGTCCAATCCACCCGCCTCCATGCGCTCAAAGCCCGCGCCCCTGGCCTCCACGTCACCAGGGGGGACCCGAGCCCGTGTTGATGTCCCAGCCCAGTACGGCCTTGATTATCAGATCCGGACTCTCTGGCCCGATCCGTGTCAGTCCGAGAAAAACTGCCAGGCAACCCTATGCTGCTGCCTGCCGCCTCATCCCTCTGCCTGGTCTGACTTGGGCCAGGCAGGAGGTCCTGGAATTGCTGCCTGCCCGTGTGCCTCTGCGGCATCCTTCCCCTGCTGTTCTGTCTGGCAGGCACCCCGACAGGTACCTCGCCAGGTGTGCCTGCCGCGCGAGTGTTCCCTCCGTTAGCCGCCTCTGCAGTAGTGTTGGTGCTCCGTCTTTTGAATTTCCCGCTCCGTACATTGCCGCGGGATCTGGGAGCGGGGGGCGTGTCCGCCCGCCCGCCGCTGATAGGCCGATCGTTACTGCCGTCTGTTTCCAAGGGCGGAAGTGACGTGGGCCGCCCTTCCGGTGAGGCCCCGCCCCCTGGATGACGCGTCGGCAGCATGGGCCTTGCTTCCGGCACGGCCTGCGGAGTAGGCCGCACCACAACGGAGCGGGGCACCTCATTCCTGGACCGCAACCCGACGCTTGGTAGCCAGCAGGCCGGCTGGGCGGATTCCTGCCGCGGTGTGCACGCTGGCGGGGGGTTCCGCCGGCATGGTCACCGGACGCACGGTCCCCTGAGGGGCTCCGCAGCCTGCGCCTGCTGCCCGTACCCACCATCTCCGGGGAGAGCCTCTCGGGTGGCCGCGTCCTCCTGGCGGTTCTTCCTGATCCAGACGTGGATTCTTCTTCGCCTGCATTCCCCAACAGACCGGACAGCTGGGCCTCGAGCCATCCTCCTCGCCTGGATCTTGCTGCCTCCCTCAACCTAGCGACAAGGAACTCCACAGACTCCATGACAGCCAGAGAAACGTCCCAAACGATTTGGAATTAAGGTAAGATTTTTTTTAAATTTTTTTAAATGTGTCTATTACTTTTTCCTATGCTCTTCTCCTCTGGACTACCCGTTTCCCACACTTTTCCTTCTTATACCTCTCTTCCCCCATCTCCACCCCCGTTCCAATGCCCGCCCTTCCTGACCTCTACCCAATCCCGATCATTGGGATTCAAATTACAACCTGCTGGCCCATCACGGTCATGTGGGGCTTCCATCTAGATTGCCCTGCCTCCAGCCCCTTTCTTTCTCCTTTCCCTTCTAGAGGTGCAATAGGAATCTTCCTAATATGAAGGCTGTCAGCTCCCCTTCATTTCTTGGTCCCTTCAGGTGGAGAAAACTCCTCCTGCAATCCGCCTTCCTCTTCTCACTCCTCTTACATAATAGCTGACCCCTAACGTTCGACTTAAAGAAGTTATCCACTACTTGGACAACTCCTTCTCTTACTCCTGGCTAGGCACCGATAAAGTAAAAAAGCTCACGCTCACCTCCTGTGACGACACGGTTCCAGTGGTGTCAGCACTCGCGGTCCCGGAGCTTACATACGGTTGTTGTGACACATGAATCTCGCGCTCAATCAGCACCGGCTTCACTGTCTCGGCCTTCTAACAAATCCAACATCAAGAGGAAGTCAGTCTGGGCTGCAGCTGATCTCTCACTTCCTCTTGATGTTCAATTTGTCCAAAGGCGGGGACAGTATTACCAGTGCTGATCGAGTGCCAGGCTCACGTGTCACAACAACTGTACGAGAGCCCCCGGAAAGGCGAGTGCCGACACCGCTGGAAAGGCGCCAGAAAGGGAGGTGAGCATAAGCTTTTTATTTTCACATTTAGATCAAGAAGGGGTTGTCCTAGTAGTGGACAACCCCTTTAATTCTTACTTCCTCACAGGAGTTAGCTCCTCTCACTCTCATGTGACTCTTACAGCAGCAGTCATTGGCTGATTCCCCAGGGTAACATTATCCCTTTTTATGCATCTTGTCCGCAGGTCTCACAATGTGTTACAGTACACAGTTTACACAGAAATCACAGTTTTTGCATGGAACACACCAAACATGCGGTATCCCATGGAAATGGCCACTTTGTGGGATACCACATGTATGTTGTTTCACTTCATCATTGTGTGAACCTATCTATTCTTGCATCTTGGAAATTGAATATAACACAGGGAGCTGTAGCAGAAGCCCTTTACAGGTGCTTAATACAAGTCAACTCACATGGGACATCTAGGAGGCTCCAGAAAAAAAAGAGAAAATCCTGGACCACAGAGCGCTGTGGAAATCTTCCAGAAAGCAGCATTTTTAGAAGATTTCATATGGGTGATGCTGATATCAGTGGTCAGATTGAGAATCCACTTTACATTTAGGACGTGGGTACTTACATGTAGAGGGGAATGGAATGTGTGTGTTCTGGGAAAAGAGGGCAAGGCCACAAAAATCATTTTGCACCTGCAGTAAAAACAAACAAACTCCTGGGTACTCTTTCCTAAAAGTTGTCAAACATGGTGAAAAAGGGGTTAAGCACTTGAGCTCTTGCTCTAAAAGCCCAGATCAAAGGATGCTGTAATTCTCGGCTATAAATGCTGCAGTGAATAGTGACAACTGCACCTTGATTGTCAGCTTTACAGCCTCCTTTCCAGGCATGCTTGGTCTGTATGCGTGTATGCTTTTTTCCCCTCCTTATGAGGGTTGGTGTCATATTTTGTTCAATATACTATTACTTTATCCAGGAGTGGATACAAACAGAAATGTGCCGCTGGGCCGAAAAATATATGTGCCCCTTGCAGTCCAATAGATCATCATAATAAATAATTTAACCTGGTGTGGGGGTGTTAGTGGGCCGCATCACCCTATATATGTGATTTTTTCCGGATAAAGGACTATTGTGTCTTGAAGGGTGTGGTTAGCCCTGGGCAGAGGTGTATCTAGGTTTTCCAGCACCAGGAGCAAGAATTCATTTGGCGACCACCCTCCTAAGCGGGTTGAATAGTCATCATGTCATCATATACAATTTGCACACTTAGCTATGTGCCGACGAGCTGCTCTTCCTAATTCTCTCAATGTTCAGGGAAAAACTGAGAGAAGCAGGAAGAAAAGGTATTAACAATTAAATCAGTGGCGCTAGTAGGAAAATTCCAGTAGGCCTGCTGCAAATAAGGTCCTAAAAATCTATGAAGGGATAAAAATGCTAATTTGCGCTGGACTACCGGTTTAAGAGAAATAATAGGAGATTTTGATCAATAAAATATATTTTATTATATAGTAGTAATATTTAGTGTTGAGCGAGCATTAAAATGCTCGGGTGCTCGAAGCTCGGGCCAAGCTCGCCATGATACTCGGGTGCTCGACCCGAGCAACGAGTCCAATGTTAGTCTATGGGAGACCCGAGCATTTTTGCGGCGGCACCCCCGACAGTCTGTGGAAAGCCTAACAAGTGCCCAAAACGATAGTGACAGTGCTCAAATGACATGGGGACAGCATGGGGATCGCCCCAGGAAGCATTTCTGACCCCCAGGTCACTGCTGTCAACAACGTGGTCAGAGGTATTAAGCCACTTTTAAGGGCTCACAATAAAACATTCAAAAACGAAACTGAAACTGCTTTCCTGTGAAATATGTTAAGGAACATCCTTTCCAGGGTAAAGACTTGTGTATAAGGTAAAATAAATAACCCCCCCCAAAAATACTCCTCCACACCTTGGGCTATGTTCACAAGTAGCATTTTTAATGCGTTTTTGCACTTTTGTATTGCTTTCAACCGTGACAAATGCATTCACCGGGAAATGTCATTTTAACATTTTACAATCTTATCTGGCCATGTGTTTGTATGACACATGCATATGACGCGCCCCCTGGGCCGTGGCGTACCCGGTGCCGGGACGGTAGATGCTGGGGGTTGTAGTCACTGTGGCGGTGGCCCGGTCCGTGACCCAGGGCGGTCAATCCAAGGGGAATTTATATGTATAGGTGTTAATGTCCGACTACGCCACATGTGGAGTGCGGCTAAAGGGGGCCGCCGCTGCGGAACAGTCCTCTGAAGCTGGTGGTCTTGCAGCAATGATGGTATAACTCCCCACAGGAAGAGTTAGCTTCAGGGCAGTGTGTGGATGATGGTGGTTGTGCAGGTTGTGCTGGGCGTTGCAGTGCAGTGAGTGATGGCGCAGCAAGGAACACAGAGACCAGATAGTGCAGTCCCAGGGTCTTTACTCACAGTTGTTGCAGTCCAGATTACAGGTACCAGAGCAATCTCCCCCGTCTTGCTGTACGTATGACGCGCCCCCTGGGACATATTCCTTTTTGAGGGGAATACCCGGCACCGGATCAGATGGGGGGTTGTAGTCTCCGAGCGGCTGTGACCCGGCCCCGTGCCCAGGGCGTCAAGCTCAGTGTTATGTGGCAGTCCTACAGATGTTATTAAGAGTTCTTTTGTGTCGACTACGCCACCCGTTGTGATGCGGTCACTGTGGCCGCCGCTGCAGCAGGGTCCGCTGAGGCTGATGATGCAGGTGCAGCTTGTGATGATAACCCCCAACGGGAGGGGTATAGCCTCAGGGGGGACAGGTGCAGAGGATGGGGGTTGTGGTGGTGCAGTGCAGACGGCAGTGAAGACAGAGTCGGGTTATGCAGTTAAGGGTGTTTACTTACTGCAGATGTTGTACTGGTCACTCCAGCTCCGAGTGACCACCCGAGCCGTGCTGCGTCCACCAGGTCCTGGATCCAGCCAACCCCCAAACAAGTCCGGAGCGTGGCCCTGAGCTCTCCTTCTGTCCCGTTCTCTGGCCGTCCCCACCAGTGATCCACCTAGGTCCAGCTCCCTCGGGCCTTCTGTTGGGACACCCTTGGCCTTGGGTTCCCTGACCCTTCATGTGGTGTGCCTTCGGGGTGGATGTAGTGGGTGACCGTGGCAAACGCTGCCCACGGTCTCCGGTCTCTGGCTGGGGAATGTTTTTACCCCCACCAGCTTGGGTTCCGGTACCCTGATGCCGACTCTTCACCCGGGGTTTTAATTTGGGATCTTAGAGTCCTGTTCTTCTGTGCCTCTGGGTCTCTCTCTCTCCTCTCTCACTCTGGGTCTTTCCTTCTCCTCTGCTCCTGACTTGTTCTCTGCATCTGACCCTGTTCTTAGTTGGTGCCCACCTTATATACACCCTCTATGTGTGAGCTCAGGTGACCAGCACCCAATGAGCTCCTAACTTTACCCAGGCTGCTCCCCCTATCTGCCCCTACACTACTTGGGATGTACCACCCCCCTCCCACTCCAGCCAGGAACAGACTCGGTCGTACCTGCACATTTCTAAGTGGGAGTACCGTCGGTCTGCTCCTCGGAAATGGGATGTGTGTAGTGCATGCAGCCTACCGAGCTCAGATCCACACTCCATCCTTACCCGGGAGTGGAATATCACACCTCTGGATTGAGGTGCAATACCCCTGTAGCAGCCGAATCCTCAGGGTGCTACACGTACTCAGTGAGGGGCTCAGTCCACCCCAAGATAGCTCCGGAGTACTTAGCAGGACCCCCTTCTGTGTCCTTTCTCTGGCCTCTTCCCTGCACCTCACACCTAGTGACTCCAATCCGGTACCCGCGGGCCTTGGCGGGCGACGTATGTTCCGTCCCCTGGGCCCTATGTGGCTACCTTCTCTGTGAGACTGGCGTGGACTTGTGGCTACAGGACTTAAAGTACTGCAGCCTCCGGTTTCTAGCTAAGACTTGCAATCTTTCACTAGTTGACGGACCGGTTCCCTTCTTCTGGCCTGACCCCTCCACCTCCCGGCAGATTCGGGCGTACGGGTGGCCTCCAGCACTGCCCGTACCCCTGGGATCCCCTCTGTTCCTGGAGCCTTCCTGCTCCCTCTCCTCTCTCCTTCTCCCAGACTTGGGCCTCACTGTCCAGGCCCGCCTCTGGAGCAGAGCTCATACAGAGCCTCAGCTCCTGTCACTTCTCCTCCTCTGACTGTCTGAACACTCATCTAAGATGGTTTCCTATTTATACTCTTTCTGTCATGTGCTCCCCTAAGCTACCTTCTCCACCCACACCCACTACATAGTCCCCTCCCGCCAGCTAGGGAACCTGGGACTGTGCTCTCCCATAGGAGCAATCTCGCCCTGCCCCCGCTGCGGGTATGTGTTGGATGCAGGTGTTAGGGTCCTGAGCTGTACTCCTTCCTTACCTGAGGGTGAGATACCACACCTCTGGGTGAAATGCAGTACCTCTTTGGCGACTGAACCCTCAGGGGCGCCACACATACAGTGCTGAAAAGACTTGGGAACATCATAGGGAAGACCCCTGGAAGCATCTCTGACACCCAGGTCACTGCCTAAAAGTATGCCCATCAGAAGTGATCCTTGCCGCATCAGAAGATGCAGACTTGCAACTATCCCCGTGCAAGTCCTTGTCCCAGGGCAGTGTTCAATTGTACCTCCCCCATTCCTTGCAATGCAAGCGCAAATATGCAGCCTGCCACCCACCCACCCCCAGGCTGCAATACCATAATTCTAGCTTGCATTTGAAATGGGGCCTTTTAGTTAGGAGGAGGCTGAAGCTGGGCACTACCTCATGTCTGCTTCGGCAGCGAGGTCTCCATACACAGTCCCCAGCCGTCACTATTTGTCCCGGTAACCTTCCCCACACTTTTCTTAGCCTGGTCTGCTTTATGGCAGCATTGGATGAGCCCACCAGAGAACCAGACTCCTCCGGTGGGCCCTGGCTTCTCCATCAGGGGAGTTGAGAGTGCCAAGGTGAGGAGCATGTTGATGATAGAAGTTAGCATCTGCTTTTTTTTCTTGGAATGCAAGCGCATGTATGTAGTAGCGGCTAGGCCTGAGGTGGTCAGCGTTTTGGCTCATATCCTACCTCCTCCGAGGATTGCTGGACGTTTTCCTGCTACTATCCCAGTTCTATGACTCCCCTTAAAACAAAGCTTCAGGTGATAAATGATGGATGAGGTGGTGGCAAAGGAAAAAGAGCAGGAGGAAGAGGGACCATTCACATCAATATCAGGCCAATCAACCACACATGTCTTGTAGGATATGTTTCTGTACCAAAAGGAGCGGTTCGGCTACACAGTTATAGGGCATACAGTGAGTGCAATGCCTACCAAAAATTTTGAGGCACTCCAATGCCCCTTGGAAGTGACATGGAGGTCAGAGGGCCTTAACTAAACCATTTTTTCCAGTTATAGCAACTGGGTCTCCTGTGCACTGTTGGCCTAAGCAGTGAATGGAAGGCTTTCCAAAAATTATGAGGAACTGCAATGCCCCTTGAAACGTGGATTACAGCGTACTAAAAACCTTCTACCCATTATTGGGGAGTGGGTCTCCCTTAGTGTTCGCCTATGCATTGAAAAGCAAAAGCTGACTAAAATTAGGAGGAAATGCAATGCCCGTTGGAAGAGTCGTGGAGGTCGCAGTAGCTTAACAAGACGGTTTTAATGCCCCTCGGAAGAGACGTGGAGGTCCCAGTAGCTTAACAAGACGGTTTTAATGCCACTCGGAAGAGACGTGGAGGTCACAGTAGCTTAACAAGACAGTTTTAATGCCACTCGGAAGAGACGTGGAGGTCACAGTAGCTTAACAAGACGGTTTTATTGCCCCTTGGAAAAGTGGTGGAGGTCACAGTAGCTTAACAAGACGGTTTTAATGCGCCTTGGAAAAGTGGTGGAGGTCACAGTAGCTTAACAAAACAGTTTTAATGCCCCTTGGAAAAGTGGTGGAGGTCACAGTGGCTTAACAAGACGGTTTTAATGCCCCTTGGAGAAGTGATGGAGGTCACAGTAGCTTAACAAGATGGTTTTAATGCCCCTCAGAAGAGACGTGGAGGTCCCAGTAGCTTAACAAGACGGTTTTAATGTCCCTCGGAAGAGACGTGAAGGTCCCAGTAGCTTAACAAGACGGTTTTAATGCCCCTCGGAAGAGACGTGGAGGTCCCAGTAGCTTAACAAGACGGTTTTAATGCCCCTCGGAAGAGACATGGAGGTCACAGTTGCTTAACAAGACGGTTTTAATGCCCCTTGGAAAAGTGGTGGAGGTCACAGTAGCTTAACAAGACGGTTTTAATGCCCCTTGGAAAAGTGGTGGAGGTCACAGTTATAGGGCATACAGTGAGTGCAATGCCTACCAAAAATTTTGAGGCACTTCAATGCCCCTTGGAAGTGACATGGAGGTCAGAGGGCCTTAACTAAACCATTTTTTCCAGTTATAGCAACTGGGTCTCCTGTGCACTGTTGGCCTAAGCAGTGAATGGAAGGCTTTACAAAAATTATGAGGAACTGCAATGCCCCTTGAAACAGACGTGGATTACAGCGTACTAAAAACCTTCTACCCATTATTGGGGAGTGGGTCTCCCTTAGTGTTCGCCTATGCATTGAAAAGCAAAAGCTGACTAAAATTAGGAGGAAATGCAATGCTCGTTGGAAGAGTCGTGGAGGTCGCAGTAGCTTAACAAGACGGTTTTAATGCCCCTCGGAAGAGACGTGGAGGTCCCAGTAGCTTAACAAGATGGTTTTAATGCCACTCGGAAGAGACGTGGAGGTCACAGTAGCTTAACAAGACAGTTTTAATGCCACTCGGAAGAGACGTGGAGGTCACAGTAGCTTAACAAGATGGTTTTAATGCCCCTTGGAAAAGTGGTGGAGGTCACAGTAGCTTAACAAGACGGTTTTAATGTGCCTGGGGAAAGTGGTGGAGGTCACAGTAGCTTAACAAAAGAGTTTTAATCCCCCTTGGAAAAGTGGTGGAGGTCACAGTGGCTTAACAAGACGGTTTTAATGCCCCTTGGAGAAGTGATGGAGGTCACAGTAGCTTAACAAGATGGTTTTAATGCCCCTCAGAAGAGACGTGGAGGTCCCAGTAGCTTAACAAGACGGTTTTAATGCCCCTCGGAAGAGACGTGAAAGTCCCAGTAGCTTAACAATACGGTTTTAATGCCCCTCGGAAGAGACGTGGAGGTCCCAGTAGCTTAACAAGACGGTTTTAATGCCCCTCGGAAGAGACATGGAGGTCACAGTTGTTTAACAAGACGGTTTTAATGCGCCTTGGAAAAGTGGTGCAGGTCACAGTAGCTTAACAAGACGGTTTTAATGCCCCTTGGAAAAGTGGTGGAGGTCACAGTAGCTTAATAAGACGGTTTTAATGCCCCTCGGAAGAGACGTGGAGGTCACAGTAGCTTAACAAAACGGTTTTAATGCCCCTTGGAAAAGTGGTGGAGGTCACAGTAGCTTAACAAGAAGGTTTTAATGCCCCTCGGAAGAGACGTGGAGGTCCCAGTAGCTTAACAAGATGGTTTTAATGCCCCTCGGAAGAGACGTGGAGGTCCCAGTAGCGTAACAAGATGGTTTTAATGCCCCTTGGAAGAGACGTGGAGGTCGCAGTAGCTTAACAAGATGGTTTTAATGCCCCTCGGAAGAGACGTGGAGGTCGCAGTAGCTTAACAAGATGGTTTTAATGCCCCTTGGAAAAGTGGTGGAGGTCACAGTAGCTTAACAAGATGGTTTTAATGCCCCACGGAAGAGATGTGGAGGTCCCAGTAGCTTTACAAATCGGTTTTAATGCCCCTTGGAAGAGACGTGGAGGTCCCAGTAGCTTAACAAGACGGTTTTAATGCTCCTTGGAAGACACGTGGAGGTCTCAGTAGCTTAACAAGACGGTTTTAATGCCCCTTACAAGAGCCATACAGTACAGCATATTGCAAACATTATTCCCATTATTGGGGAGTGGGTCTCTCATAGTCCTTGCCTATGCCTTCCAAGCAAAAGCTGCCAAAAATTAGGACTGAGGAACTTGCAATGCCCCTTACAAGAGCCATGCAGTACAGCATATTACAAACATTATTCCCATTATTGGGGAGTGGGTCTCCCATAGTCTTTGCCTATGCCTTCCAAGCAAAAGATGACAAAAATAAGGACGGAGGAACTTTCATTAATGGCAACATGGACCACGGTCACCCTGGTGGTATAGTGGTGGTGGAGGCTGAGGATAAGGAGAAGAACATAAAACAGCTGAAATGAGGAAGCGTATACCCATGTGTGGGTGTGAATCGGTGCATGTGAATACACCTCCTGAAATAACACAGTGGATTTGACTTTATGTTACTCTGCTGTCATTTGGTGGTGATGAGAAGTCTGGCCCAATCCAGCCCTTGTTCATTTTGATAAGGGTCAGCTTGTCAGCATTGTCAGTTGACAGGCGAGTGCGCTTATCAGTTATAATTCCCCCAGCGGCACTAAAAACACGCTCCGATAACACGCTAGCGGCAGGGCAGGCCAGGACCCCCAAGGCGTACAGAGCGAGTTCATTCCAACTTTCCAGCTTGGATACCCAATAATTAATAGGCACAGAGGAATCACGGAGGACGCTGGTATGGTCGGCAAGGTACTCCCTCACCATCTTTTGAAACTTTCCACTCTTTGTGAGAGTACCCCGCGCCTCAGGGTCTGTCCGAAGGGAGGGTCTGAGAAAACTGTCCCAGAACGTTGACAGTGTTCCCCTGCCTCTGCTGGATTGGAGTTGCGTCTCTCTCGCATGTACGCCTTGGTTGGGCAACGAACTGTGACCTCTGCCGCTGGCGTGTTCAGATGGGAATTTTTTTAACAGTTCTGCAGCAAGGGCCTTCTTGTACTGCCCCATTTTTGTAGACCTTTCCACCTCAGGAATAAGAGAGTGAAAGTTCTCCTTGTAGCGGGGGTCTAAAAGGGTCACCAACCAGTAATGACTGCCACCCAACATTTTGACAATGTGAGGGTCACGGTTAAGGCAGCGTAACATAAAGTCAGCCATGCGTGCCAGACTGGTAACGGGCAAGACTTCCGTGTCCTCATCAAGATGACGACTGACCATGCTCTCCTCCTCCTCCTCCTCCCCCCTGTCCTCAGGCCACCCACGCTGAACGGACGGTATGACAGTTGTACAGGTACTACCGTCTATAGCACATGATACAAGCTCCTGTTCTTCCTCCTCCTCCTCCTCCTCTCCCTCATTGTCCCCCAATGCACGTTGGGATGAGATGAGGCTGGGCTGTGTGTAATCGACCGCTACGGTTTCTTGATCCATCTCATCATACTCTGGCTGCAATGCCTCCTCTTTAATTCTCTGCATAGAGGGTTGCAAAAGACAGAGAAGTGGAATGCTGATGCTAATGATGACGTCATCGCCACTCACCATCTTGGTGGACTCCTCAAAGTTTGTCAAGATGGTACATATGTTAGATATTCAGGTCCACTCCTGAGGTCTTATGTGTGGAGTCTGACCTGAATATCGACTGCCTTGTTGCAACTGGTACTCCACAACTGCTCTCTTCTGCTCACAAATCCTTTGCAACATGTGGAGTGTAGAGTTCCAACATGTGGGGACCTCACACACCAGTCGGTGTGACGGAAGCTGCAAACGCTGCTGCAACACAGCAAGGGCGGCGGAAGCTGTAGCCGACTTGCAAAAATGAGCTGACAGGCGGCGTACTTTGACGAGCAGATCTGTCAACTCGGGGTATTATTTAAGAAATCGCTGAATCACGAGGTTAAGCACATGAGCCAGGCATGGTACGTGTGTGATCTCGCCTCGCCTCAGAGCCGCCACCAGGTTACGGCCATTGTCACACACGACCATGCCTGGATGTACTGTAGGTTCAGCGGTCTCAGCCACAGATCTGCCTGCTCTTTCACAGCTGTCCACAACTCACAAGCAGTGTGAGGTTTCTCACCTAAGCTTATGAGTTTCAGCACAGCCTGTTGCCGCTTGGCAGAGGCAGTACTGCAGTGCTTCCAGCTTGTAACTGATGTGGTGATATCTGAGATGGAGGCTGAACATGAGGAGGAGGAGGAGGATGATGCAGAGGAGCTGTACACTCTGGGGGCAACTCTGACTGACATAGGGCCCGCAATCCTCGGTGTGGGGAGGATGTGTTCCGTCCCAAGGTCCGACTGGGTCCCGGCTTCCACTATGTTTAACCAGTGTGCCGTCAGGGAGATGTACCATCCCTGGCCACAAGTACTGGTCCACGTGTCCGTTGTCAGGTGGACTCTCCCAGTAACTGCGTTGTTGAGGGCACGGCCGATGTTTTGGGACACGTGCTTGTGTAGTGCGGGGATGGCACACCGGGCAAAATAGTGTCGGCTGGGGACCGAGTACCAAGGGACGGCCATCGCCATAAGGTTGCGGAAGGATTCCATCTCCACCAGCCTAAAAGGCAGCATTTCCAACGCAAGCAGTCGTGAAATGTGCGAATTTAGGACTGTGGCCTGTGGGGCGTTAGCTGCGAATTTCGTTCAAAGTTCTGGGATATGGACAATTGTACGCAGCGGTGGGACGTGGACGTGGACATTGATGCTGTTTCTTGAGAAACTGCCATAACAAGTGAAGACTGAGAGGAGGGGGCATCTTTGCATGCAGTATGGACAGGGGATTGCCTTGCACACACAACAGGGGGTTCTATTGCACGCACAACAGCGGAAGAAGCAGTGGTGACACCCGCTGACACTGGTCGTGGACCCTGGGGTTCGCCCCACAAAGTCGGGTGCTTTGCTGCCATGTGCCTGATCATGGTGGTGGTGGTCATGGTTGGTAGTTTTGTCACCCCTGCTGATGCTGGCATGGCAGGTGGTTAAAATGGCCATTTTGGGGTTATCAGCAGAGTCTTTAAAAAAATTCCAGACTCTGGAAGACCTACCGCTTGTACTGGCAACGTCCCTCGTGTTGGTGTTACGGGGAACTGTTGCCTGCCTTCTGTGTGCGGCCACCACACTGCTTCTTCCTGCCTGTTGGGGTACTCTGTCTCCCTCACCCTGTGTGCTGCTGGCCTCGCTCTGCATGTCCTCCTGCCACGTTGGGTCAGTTACTAGATCATCCACCACCTCCTCCTCTTCCACTTGCGCACCACGATCCTCCTCCTCACTTCCTGGCAATTGTGTCTCGTCATCGTCCACCTCTTGTGACAAATTGCCAGCGTCGACTTCCTGTGGCCGTGGCTGTTCAAATATTTGGGCATCGCTACATGGGATTTCCTCTTCCACCACTTCAAGCGGAGCAGGCGAGGGGCACAACCTGGAAATGGACCAGTGAACAGCTCTTCAGAGTGTCCAAGTGTGGGATCAGTTGCTGTCTGACGACACTCGGCATGGTGGGAGGAAGGAGCATAAGGGTGAGGAGGAGTATGCGGTCGAGACTCACGGCTACTAAGATTTGACCGTGTGGAAGACAGACCGGAGGTGGTGATGCCCAGGTAACTTGAAGTATTATCTGCTATCCAATTAATAACCTGTTCACACTGATCAGTTTGCAATACTGGTGTTGTTCTGTGCTTCCCTAGTAATTCGGTCAAGAAGTGGGAGCGAGAAGATGTGGCTGTTGGTTGAGGCACATTTTCACCTTGCCCACGGCCCCGTCCTCTGCACGCACCATCACCAGAACGTCCACGTCCCTTGCCATGTGCCTTGCCCATTGTAAAGGAAGTAAAATAGCTTACACTCACACTATCAATAGAAAAAGGGTAATAAAAAGTAGATTAGAACCGTGGAAGAGGAAAACCAGAGTGCTATTTCTCTGGCCTACACCCGACTCTTTTAAACAATCTGAACAATCAGGGAGAAACGATTACTGTTTTTCTTTATGGAAATAATACCAAAAGATGGATAATAGAGATTTTTTACTGTGGGTCGGCAAAACCACAGTTAAAATTTATTGGTGTATACCAGACTCTTTTAAACAGATATATTGGTGTCTGAACAATCAGGAGACACTATTACTGTTTTTCTTTATGGCAAAAAATGCCAAAAGCAGGATAATACAGAGATTTGACCCATCGAACTGCAAACCACAGTTCTATTTCTCGGGCCTACACCAGACTATTTTCAACAGATATATTTGATATATATATATCCTGATTTGTGTCTGAACAATCAGGAGACACTATTACTGTTTTTCTTTACGGCAAAAAATGCCAAAAGCAGGATAATACAGATATTTGACCCGTGGAACTGCAAAACCACAGTTATAATTTACTGGTGTATACCAGACTTTTTTAAATATATATATTTGCGGCTGGACAGTGAGCGACACACTCAAACTGTTTTTTTTAGATACAAATGGCCCAAAAGTGGATAATACAGAGGTTTGAACCGTGGAACTGCAAAACCACACTTCTGTTTCTCTGGCCTACACCAGACTATTTTCAACAGATATACTTGTGTCTGAACAATCAGGGAGACACTATTACAGGTTTTTTTTACGGCAAAAAATGCCAAAAGCAGGATAACAGAGATTTTTTACCGTGGAACAGCAAAACAACAGTTATAATTTACTGGTGTATACCAGACTTTTTTAAATATATATATTTGCGGCTGAACAGTGAACGACACACTCAAACTGTTTTTTTTTTAGATACAAATGGCCCAAAAGTGGATAATACAGAGGTTTGAACCGTGGAACTGCAAAATTACACTTCTGTTTCTCTGGCCTACACCAGACTATTTTCAACAGATATACACTGTGTGCAAAATTATTAGGCAAGTTGTATTTTAGAGGATTATTTTTATTATTGATCAACAACTATGTTCTCAATCAACCCAAAAGACTCATAAATATCCAAGCTTAATATTTTTGGAAGTTTGAGTGTTTTTTTTTTTAGATTTGGCTATCTTAGGAGGATATCTGTTTGTGCAGTTAACTATTACTGTGCCAAATTATTAGGCAACTTAATAAAAACCAAATATAATCCCATCTCACTTGTTTATTTTCACCAGGTAAACCAATATCAGTGCACAAAATTTAGAAATAAACATTTGTGACATGCAAAAACCAAAACCAAAAAAATTAGTGATCAATATAGCCACTTTTCTTTATGATGACACTCAACAGCCTTCCATCCATAGATTCTGTCAGTTGCTTGATCTGTTTTCCATCAACATTGCATGCAGCAGCCACCACAGCCTCCCAGACACTGTTCCGAAAGGTGTACTGTTTTCCCTCCCTGTAGATCTCACATTTTATGATGGACTACAGGTTCTCTATGGGGTTCAGATCAGGTGAACAAGGGGGCCATGTCATTATTTTTTCTTCTTTTAGACCTTTACTGGCCAGCCATGCTGTGGAGTAGTTGGATGCATGTGATGGAGCATTGTCCTGAAAATCATGTTTTTCTTGAACGATACTGACTTCTTCCTGTACCACTGCTTGAAGAAGTTGTCTTCCAGAAACTATCAGTAGGTCTGGGAGTTGAGCTTCACTCCATCCTCAACCCGAAAAGGTCCCACATGTTCATCTTTGATACCAGCCCATATCAGTACCCCACCTCCAGCTTGCTGGCGTCTGAGTCGGAGTGGAGCTCTCTGCCCTTTACTGATCCAGCCTCTGGCCCATCTATCTGGCCCATCAAGAGTCACTCTCATTTCATCAGTCCATAAAACCTTTGAAAAATCAGTCTTAAGATATTTTTTGGCCCATTCTTGACGTTTTATCTTATGTTTCTTGTTCAAAGGTGGTCGTTTTTTAGCCTTCCTTACCTTGGCCATGTCCCTGAGTATCGCACACATTGTGCGTTTTGATACTCCAGTAACGTTGCAGCTCTGAAATATGGCAAAACTGTCAGCAAATGGCATCTTGGCAGCTTCATGCTTGATTTTCCTCAATTCATGGGCAGTTATTTTGCGCCTTTTTTGGCCAACACGCTTCCTGCGACCCTGTTGGCTATTTGCCATGAAACGCTTGATTGTTCGGTGATCACGCTTCAAAAGTTTGGAAATTTCAAGACTGCTGCATCCCTCTGCAAGACATCTCACAATTTTGGACTTTTCAGAGTCCGTCAAATCTCTCTTCTGACCCATTTTGCCAAAGGAAAGGAAGTTGCCTAATAATTAAGCACACCTTATATAGGGTGTTGATGTCATTAGTCAACACCCCTCCTCATTACAGAGATGCACATCACCAGATTTACTTAATTGGTAATTGGCTCTCAAGCCTATGCAGCTTAGAGAAGGACAACATGTATAAAAAATATCAAAGTGATCAAAATACTCATTTGCCTAATAATTCGGCACACAGTGTATTTGTGTCTGAACAATCGGTAAACCAGGGGAGGAGTCCTGAGGAGATAATTTGCATATTCCCACTGCATTTTGGGGTAAGTGAAGAGTCTCCGCGAGCTCAAAGAACACTGGATTTTGGCTGTTGGAGCTGAAAAGAGGACATCGGTAAACCAGGGGAGGAGTCCTGAGGAGATAATTTGCATATTCCCACTGCATTTTGGGGTAAGTGAAGAGTCTCCGCGAGCTCAAAGAACACTGGATTTTGGCTGTTGGAGCTGAAAAGAGGACATCGGTAAACCAGGGGAGGAGTCCTGAGGAGATAATTTGCATATTCCCACTGCATTTTGGGGTAAGTGAAGAGTCTCCGCGAGCTCAAAGAACACTGGATTTTGGCTGTTGGAGCTGAAAAGAGGACATCGGTAAACCAGGGGAGGAGTCCTGAGGAGATAATTTGCATATTCCCACTGCATTTTGGGGTAAGTGAAGAGTCTCCGCGAGCTCAAAGAACACTGGATTTTGGCTGTTGGAGCTGAAAAGAGGACATCGGTAAACCAGGGGAGAAGTCCTGAGGAGATAATTTGCATATTCCCACTGCATTTTGGGGTAAGTGAAGAGTCTCCGCGAGCTCAAATAACACTGGATTTTGGCTGTTGGAGCTGAAAAGAGGACATCGGTAAACCAGGGGAGGAGTCCTGAGGAGATAATTTGCATATTCCCACTGCATTTTGGGGTAAGTGAAGAGTCTCCGCGAGCTGAAAGAACACTGGATTTTGGCTGTTGGAGCTGAAAAGAGGACATCGGTAAACCAGGGGAGGAGTCCTGAGGAGATAATTTGCATATTTCCACTGCATTTTGGGGTAAGTGAAGAGTCTCCGCGAGCTCAAAGAACACTGGATTTTGGCTGTTGGAGCTGAAAAGAGGACATCGGTAAACCAGGGGAGGAGTCCTGAGGAGATAATTTGCATATTCCCACTGCATTTTGGGGTAAGTGAAGAGTCTCCGCGAGCTCAAAGAACACTGGATTTTGGCTGTTGGAGCTGAAAAGAGGACATCGGTAAACCAGGGGCCATTTGGTGAGCTGCACATCCTGCTACATGTTCACAGACTTGCTAGTGGAAAAGCCAAACTTCACATGCCAGAAATGCAAGCTTGTGTCCCTGTTGGAGGAAAAGTTGCGAAATCTAGAAGAGAGGTTAACTACCTTGAAAATCATTAAGGAAGGTGAAGAGTTCTTAGACAGAGCAGAATTATCTCTTCATGATTCAGAAAGAGAAGAAATTCGAACTGCACCTGACGAAACAGAGGAATGGAAGCATGTGACCCAGAGAAGCAGGAGGATCGAGAGGCAGTCAGCACCCATACTGCTCAGGAACCAGTACCAGGCTCTCACGCAGGAGAACCATGAAGAAATACAGCAAAATAAGACTTTGCCAGCAATGAATAACCTTGTAAGCCCTCAGAATCCTCCTGGATGGAGAAAGAAGAATGTTGTGAAGAAAAAACGGAGAGTGGTGGTCATGGGGGATTCCCTGTTAAGAGGAACAGAGGCCGCTATCTGCAGACCAGACATAACCTCAAGAGAAATGTGCTGTCTTCCAGGAGCAAAAATTAAAGATGTGTCTGACAGGATATCAAGACTCTTCAGACCTACAGATCACTACCCATTCCTGCTAATACATGTGGGGACAAATGACACCGCAAGAAAGGACCTGGAAACCATCTGCAGTGACTTTGAAGACTTAGGCAAGAAAGTGAAAGAATTGGGAGCGCAGGTGGTCTTCTCATCCATCATCCCAGTGGATGGCCATGGAACAATGAGGTGGAATAAGATTCTACAGGTGAACAACTGGCTACGTCGATGGTGCCGTCAACAAGGATTTGGATTTCTGGATCACGGAATGAATTACCTATACGATGGACTACTTGCTAGAGATGGGGTGCACCTTACGAAGACTGGAAAACATGTATTTGGAAGTCGCCTTGCTACACTCATCAGGAGAGCTTTAAACTAGAACAATGTGGGAAGGGAAGCAAAAGGCCAGAAAAAGCCATACAGCTGACAAATACTATTGAGATCTCTGCTACTGGAAGTGGAAATGAAGAACAAAGACAAAACAATTTAAATAATAAAAATATGGGAGGAAGAGAAATCAATCATAAACTAAAATGTTTTTATACAAATGCACAAAGCATGGGCAACAAACAAGGAGAATTGGAACTACTAACGCAGGAAAAGGAATATGATGTTATTGGAATCACTGAAACTTGGTGGGACGATACACATGATTGGAATAAAAGGCTAAAAGGATACAACTTATTTGCAAGAAACAGACTTGATAAACGAGGAGGAGGTGTCGCATTGTATGTTAGAAAAGCGTATATCTGCACAGAGATTGAAGCTTCAGAGACTGGGAGTTCTGTGGAAACTGTTTGGGTAAGAATACAAGGAGAGAACAACGGAAAGGACACCATTGTAGGCATTTACTACAGGCCACCTGGGCAAGCTGAAGATATGGATGAACTCTTTATGTATCAAATGACCAAGTTCTCCAAAAAATATGACGTAGTGGTCATGGGAGATTTCAACTATCCAGACATTTGTTGGGAATCTCTCTCAAGTAAAACTAACAGGTCAAGCAAATTCTTATCCTCTCTTGCTGACAACTTTATCTTCCAAAAGGTAGGGGAGAAAACAAGGGGATCTGCTACTTTGGATCTAATCCTTATAAACAGGGAGGAAATGGTTGAGGAGGTAAAGGTGGCTGGGACGCTAGGAGGCAGCGATCATGCTATTATAGAATTTTGGATAACTAGAGGAGGAAGACATGTGAAGACTCAAACTTCAAGGTTAGATTTTAGAAAGGCAGATTTTAAGAGACTCAGAAAGAGAATAGGAGGGATCCAATGGCTGGATGTCCTTAAGGACAAAAATGTCCAGGAAGGATGGGAAATTTTTAAAAATGAGATTCTCAAAGCACAATCGTTAACAATCCCGAAAAGTAGGAAGAATGGGAAGCATTTAAGGAAACCAGGATGGATGAACACAGAACTTAAACACATGCTAAAAAGAAAGAAAGAAATGTTTATTAAATGGAAAGAGGGAGGCATATCTAAAGAAGATTATAATGCAGTCTGCAGATCCTGTAAGGCACGTATCAGGTTAGCTAAAGCTGACAATGAATTAAGGCTTGCAAGAGATGTCAAAAGCAATAAAAAAGGATTTTGGGGGTATGTCAAAAGTAAAAGAAAAGTCAAAGATGCTATAGGATTGTTACAGGATGAAAATGGAGAAATGGTAAGAGAGGATGTTGAGAAGGCCGAACTTTTTAATTCCTATTTTGCATCTGTTTTCTCTCAGAAAGAAAATGTAACATCAACTGATCTTCACTGTCCTTTTAGAGGAATAGAGGAATCCAAGTTATCTGTAAACAGAAAGATTGTGAGGGAATATTTAGCTAACATAAATGAGTTCAAGTCTCCAGGTCCAGATGAATTACACCCCAGAGTACTGAAGGAGATCATAGAAGAAATTTTAGAACCACTCTCCATAATCTTTGAAAATTCTTGGAGAACAGGAGAAGTTCCAGAAGACTGGAGAAGAGCAAATGTTGTTCCTATCTTCAAAAAGGGGAAGAAGGTGGACCCAGGGAACTATAGGCCGGTGAGTCTGACTTCTATACCAGGAAAGATCTTTGAACAAATTATTAAACAACATGTATGTAAGTACATGGATAAGAATGAAGTGATTAACCAGAGTCAGCATGGGTTTGTAACTAACAAGTCATGTCAGACTAACTTAATTTCCTTCTTTGACAGAATCACTGACTGGGTGGATCAGGGAAATGCTGTAGATATAGTATATCTTGACTTCAGCAAAGCATTTGACAAAGTATCTCACACCATCCTTATTGAAAAAATGACCAAGTATGCAATGGACCAGGCAACTGTTAGGTGGATTCATAACTGGCTTAGTGATCGGACTCAAAGGGTGGTTGTAAATGGCTTCACATCCAGCTGGATGAATGTCTCAAGTGGGGTACCACAGGGCTCCGTCCTGGGACCTGTATTGTTCAACATCTTTATCAATGATTTAGATGAAGGAATTGAGGGTAAACTGATTAAATTTGCTGATGACACAAAGCTAGGAGGGATAGCTAATACTAGAGAAGAGAGAGAGAGGATTCAAAAAGACCTAAATAAACTGGAGCAGTGGGCAGCAACCAACAGAATGGTTTTTAACAGGGAAAAATGCAAAGTACTACATCTGGGCAATAAAAATGAAAAAAGCATATACAGAATGGGAGGAATAGAGCTAAGCAACAGTACATGTGAAAAAGACTTAGGTATACTAATAGATCATAGACTGAACATGAGTCAACAGTGTGATGCAGCAGCAAAAAAGGCAAATACAATTCTGGGATGTATTAACAGAAGCATACAGTCTAGATCACGTGAAGTCATTATCGGTCTTTACTCCTCTTTGGTCAGACCTCATCTGGAATACTGTGTACAGTTTTGGGCACCACATTTTAAAAAAGACATAGACAAACTGGAGCAAGTTCAGAGAAGAGCGACCAGAATGGTGACTGGTCTGCAAACCATGTCCTATGAGGAACGGTTGCAGGATTTGGGAATGTTTAGCTTGCAAAAAAGAAGACTGAGAGGAGACTTAATAGCTGTCTACAAATATGTCAAGGGCTGTCACATTGTAGAAGGATCATCTTTATTCTCATTTTCACAAGGAAAGACTAGAAGCAATGGGATGAAACTAAATGGGAGGAGACACAGATTAGATATTAGAAAAAACTTTTTGACAGTTAGGGTGATTAATGAGTGGAACAGGCTGCCACGAGAGGTGGTGAGTTCCCCTTCAATGGACGTCTTCAAACAGAGGCTGGACAGACATCTGTCTGAGATGATTTAGTGAATCCTGCTTTGAGCAGGGGGTTGGACCAGATGACCCAGGAGGTCCCTTCCAACTCTACCATTCTATGATTCTATGATTCTATGATTCCAGGGAAGATCCAGCTGGCATCCGGACCGGAGGACATCCCGTGGCGTCGACCAAGGAGGACCCCACCGGCCAGAGGAAGACCCAGCGACCGATACAACGAGGACGGAAGACCCATCTGCCGCCGCTGCAATCAACCCGGACATATGGCAAGGTACTGTCCTTTAAACTGGCACAACCTGGGGTAGAGGGCCAACCCCCAGGAAAAAGATCACCAGGCCCATCGAACTGGCGCGACAAATATGTGGGAGGACGTCCAGTCTTACCCGTGGTACTGGATGGCATTCCTATGAGTGCCCTACTGGACACCGGGTCACAGGTCACCACCATCCCGTACGTGCTCTTCAAGCAGTACTGGAATGACTCGGATATCACCCGCTACCCTGACGACGACTTGAGTATCATCGCCAGCAATGGTCAGCCCGTGCCACAGATTGGATTTAAAGAGGTGACCATTAAAATCGGTAGAGTCGAACTGGCAGCACAGGGACTGATCATTGTAGACATTGACAAACACGAGAGTCACCCAAAGATAACTCTAGGAACTAATGTAATTGAAAATTGTCTTGCAGAGGTGATTTTCCTTTTACAGCAGGTTGCCAAGAACGCCAGCTCCGGCCAGCAGCGAGTGCTCCAGAAAGAGATCCGGGCACTGATGCGACGGCAACAGCTAGAACTCTCCGGTGGTGAGATTGGTAGCGTGCGAATGTGTGACCCTTTCCCTATTGCCATGCCCCCGAAAAGTGAAATGATGATTTGGTGCCGGGCAGCTATTGGTCTGAGAGGTAGAGATTACCAGGCAATGGTAGAACCAGTTTACTCAGACAGTAGGCCCACCATTTTGACAGCACGGGGGGTGGTCAATGTACGCCATGGGAGGGTGCCCGTTCGCATAATAAATATCGGGAAGAGGGAAGTGTACCTGCCCCGGTATGCCACGCTAGCCAAATTGTATACCATCAATCAAGATTCCATACAGTCCGTAGAACCCTTGCCTCCATCTGCCCCGGAGGAAGGTAACGGCTCTCAGAAAACAATGGAGGACTGGTGTCAGCAACTACATTTGGGTACTGACTCCACTCCCTCACACCAGAAACAGGGAGTCTATCGGGTGGTTCAAGAGTACGAGAGAGTGTTTAGTAAACACCCGTTAGACTTCGGGCGAGTCAAGGGGGTAGAACACCACATCCCCACGGGAGACCATCCTCCCATAAAAGAGAGGTATCGACCCGTACCCCCTGCACACTACCAACACGCCAAGGGGATGCTTAGAGACATGAAGGAGGCTGGGGTGATCAGGGATAGCTGTAGCCCCTGGGCAGCTCCACTAGTCTTAGTCAAAAAGAAAGACAACACCATGAGGATGTGTGTAGATTACCGGAAAATCAATCGTATCACACACAAGGATGCGTACCCCTTACCAAGGATAGAGGAGTCTTTGGCTGCTTTAAGATCTGCTAACTTCTTCTCTACCTTGGATCTCACTAGTGGGTACTGGCAGGTTCCTGTAGCAGAGGCGGACCGGGAGAAGACCGCATTCACCACCCCGATGGGACTTAGCGAGTTTACCTGCATGCCGTTCGGACTCTGCAACGCACCAGGAACCTTCCAACGATTAATGGAGTGCTGTCTGGGCCACAGAAACTTCGAGACGGTCCTGCTGTACCTGGACGATGTCATCGTATATTCCAAGACGTATGAGGACCACCTGAAACACCTGGCGGAAGTGTTCGAAGCTCTGGCAAGCTACGGCCTAAAGGTGAAACCCTCCAAGTGTCACCTCCTGAAACCAAAGGTGCAGTACCTGGGACACGTGGTGAGCGCTGATGGAGTGGCCCCCGACCCTGATAAGATCACCGCAATTAAGGAATGGCCAAGTCCCTCCAGTGTAAAGGAAGTGCGGCAGTTCCTCGGGTTGGTAGGCTATTACCGCAGATTCATCCCCGGTTTCACCAAAAAGGCAGCTCCTATGCAGGACCTCCCGATAGGCCAGTCCCGGAAGGCCAAGAACCAGAAGCCGCCCTTCAAATGGGAGAAGTTAGAAGAAGAGTCCTTCCGCCAGCTGAAGATGGCCCTCACGGGGGATGAAATCCTGGCGTACCCTGATTACAGCCAGCCCTTTATCCTCTACACCGACGCAAGTAACATCGGGCTAGGAGCCGTACTGTCCCAGATCCAGCAGGGGAAAGAACGAGTAATCGCTTACGCTAGCCGAAAACTGCGACCCACCGAAAGAAACCCTGAGAATTACAGCTCATTTAAGCTAGAGTTCCTGGCAGTGGTGTGGGCAGTCACCGAACGCTTTAAGCACTACCTCACTTCTTCCCGGTTCACCGTGTACACGGATAATAACCCGTTGACACACCTGGACACGGCAAGACTCGGTGCCCTAGAGCAGAGATGGATGGCCCGTCTGTCCAACTACGAGTTCACAATCAAATACCGGGCAGGACGCTCCAATACCAACGCGGACGCCCTGTCCAGGATGCCAAACCTACCGGACGTAGGAGAAGATCCAGAGGGACTGGAAGAAGTCGAATTCCCCGCGTTCCACCGTCATGGGACTATCCAGTATTCCCATCGGGTAAGGAGTAAGCAAGCCGCTACGTTTAACCCCTTGCCTCACTACGACTGGGAGGAAACGCAAGACAGTGACCCTGCCGTCCGGCTGGTAAAAGAGATGCTGACTCGGCCAGAGGCTCGCCTTGACCCAGACGCTCCGGAGGAAGCCAAGCAACTGTGGGCTGAGAAGAGTCGACTGTTCCTTTACAAGGGGAAGTTGTGCCGCAGAATGGTTAACTCCCGGACGCATGAACTAATCTGGCAAGTAGTGGTGCCACGGAGAGATGCAGCCATGGTGATGGAGGCATACCACGACGGGGCTGGACACTTCGGATGGAAGAAGCTGGAGTTCCTGCTGCGTGGGCGGTTCCACTGGGTAGGCATGAGGGGAACCATCGAGAGGTGGTGCAGAGACTGTGGCCCGTGCAACCTAAGAAGGAAGGACCGTGCCAGCCAGAAGACTCCCCTGCAGTCCATCGTCACCCGGCAGCCGTTGGAACTGGTAGCCTTGGATCATGTAAAACTGACCCCAAGCAGAAGTGGCTACGTCTACGCGTTAACCATTGTGGATCATTACTCCCGGTTCTTGGTTGTCGTCCCCGTCAAGGACTTAACGGCTCAAACAGCAGCTAGAGCCTTCCAGCAGCACTTCTGCCATCCACACGGGTACCCGGACCAAGTGCTGACGGACCAGGGACCTGCCTTTGAAGCGGAGGTCTTCCAGGAATTCTGCAATCTGTATGGCTGCCGGAAGATAAGGACGACACCCTATCATCCGCAAACTAATGGACTTTGTGAGAAAATGAACCAGGTGGTAATGGATCTCCTGAAAACGTTGCCCCTGGAAGAACGCAGTCTGTGGCCTGAGAAGCTGCCCCATCTGGTGGACCTATACAACCACATCCTGGTAGGTTCCACCAACTGTACCCCGGCTTACCTAATGAGGGCGAGACCTGGTAAGTTACCTGTTGACCTGGAAATGGGAGTCCTGACACCCGAGGACACTTCACCAGAAGCAGACTGGGACACAGAGAGGCAGCAGCAGTACCGGAAAGTACAGGAGAGCGTGGAGCGAAGTCTCTGTCAGGCTAGGGAAAGACAAGAGAAAACTTACAACCAGTATGCTCCCGCTGTTCCCCTGGTACCCGGAGAGCAGGTCTTGAAGAGGAAAAGACGGCTCCACAAGTTGGACGACCAGTGGGAGAAGGACCCGTACACCGTACTGCCCTCAAGCCACGAGAACCCGAAAGTCTGTACCATCAGTAAAGACGGAGGGGAGACCATAGCCATTGTATCCCGGGATCACCTGAAGAAGTGTCCTGAACAGCTACGGAACCCTGAAGAGGAACAAGAAGACCATCGACCCGTAGAGGAAAGGGAGGATATGGTTAGTACTGTGCTCGGAGACTTCCCTCGGTCCTGGACTCAAGTCAATGGTGCAGTTGTGGTACCCGTCCTCACGTTCCTCCAACCAGCATCCCAAGTGCCTACGGAGCAACAGGTAGAGCTGGAAGAGCAGCCGGTCCAGGAGGCAGAAGACTCCACACAAGCAGAACAGGAGGATCAACCCTCTGCTTATAGTGAGCCTGCCGTACCCCTAGTGAGCCAAAGAGCTGGTAGACAGCTACCCAGTTTACCCTTGACAGCTCCTACACCCTGTAGTTCAGGGCTAGACAGTCAGCTCCGTAGGTCCACTAGGGCCACTAGAGGCCAGCTACCCGCACGTTGGAGGATTTGAAGTGTATAAATTGTTTTATTTGTGGTTACCTGTTTTTCTTGTTGCTTGTGTATAATTATGTGTTTCTAGTTATTTATAGGAGTCCTTGGTGGATTTACCGGGAATCCTTTGTGTATAGTTGGAGCGTAACCCAGGACGGACTAAAGATTGTTAAGGACTCGGGGCAGGACAGACCCCTACCTGGTTACATCTCCCTGTTTTGGTGAAATGGACACCTTGCTTTTCTTCAAAGACTGCACCCGGTTGCGGACACGCCGTGACCATCTTTATATGTTTTTCTTATTGTACTATTATTGTTTATACCTTGTTATGTTTAAAAATATGTTTAGTCCCGGAGTACTAAATTTCACTAGGGGGGAATGTGGCACCCCAGGGGTCTGGTTTCCACAGTAACAGCAATGTTATGTCTGAGAGCAGGTGGGAGGTCTCTTGGTCAGGAATCCTATGCATGCCACACCTCCTGCCCAGTCCTGGGAGGGGAAGGACTTCCCCTATATAAACCTAGGGCTGAGGCAGGGTTGGAGAGTAGAGAAGAAGTAGAGACAGAGAAGCAGATATAGGAAAAGAACATCAGGAGCTCTGTGGGAGCAGTACTACAAGGAGTCAGGGGCTGGCAGCTGCAGAGCTCGCCCTGACTGAAAAGTTATCACCGGACCCGGAGTCCGAGGCTGTGGGGACTAACTCCTATCCAGCAGCAGAAACCGACCGGCAGGGGATTGCAGGTCCTCTGGCCCAGAAACCCGAAGGCACGGTCACACGCGTGGGACCAGCACCGCCGTCTTGGAGCGGAAGCTACTAGAAGGCCCCGAGTCACCGGCCATACGGGTGAGCACCACACGGTACACTCAGGGACGTGGGCTACTTATACCCGCCTCTAGCAACGTAGCCAGAAGAGTATCGTTAGTTTGGGAGGCCTACAACTCCGCCTGGCCAGGGGAGATCCCATCTGCTCAAGGACTGACCAGGCCCCAATCGCTACCCAGTACTCCGGGAGGGTCTATCTTTGTCACCAGTAAAGACCCTGAACTACACCGTACCGTCTCCGAGTGGTTCCTGCTACCTCCATCATCCACGTCGGCTGCCCTGAGGCCATACCCCTCCCGTTGGGGGTTATACTATCACGCTGCACAATCCTACCACCGGCCTCAGCGGTCTGCCCTGCAGCGGCAGCTCCTTAGCTGTACTCAACGGGTGGCGTAGTCGTCCAACATCTACCGCTAATACAGCGCCACTTAGTCTGACTCCCTGGGCACGGACCGGATCACCGCCACGAGACTACAACCCTCAAGAGATCCGGCTCCGGGTAAGCTCCCGCGTGCGCAACGCAGCGCGACACAGGCCCAGGGGCGCGTCATATACATGATGTAGTCTCTGATTGGAGTCGTTCTCTTTCTTTTCTTCATCTCGTCCAGACTCCATGATGACTTCTCACAGTCACAGCTCATCTCTGCAGACTTCCATCTTCTCCGGTCTTCAGCAACACATCCCGATATGGTGTCCTTAAAAATAGCATTGTCATTATAATGCTCCTGAATAAAAATATCTGTCCTACTCTGAGCCCCTGAATAAATAATTGCCCCTCACTATATTCCCTGCACAAATAATGACCCGCATATTGTCCCTCTTATAGTACATGCCCTCCACACTGCCCTCCCCTTTCCATACAGGGCCCCCTCTTCACACTGTCCTCTCATACTGTGTCCCACTATAGGGCCCAGTCTCTATACTGTGCCCTCTCATCACACTCCCACTCCTTGGCATACTGTCCCTTACTAGCTGTGCCCTCACACTGTTCTCCCATGCTAACCTCCCCACACTACTCAGTCTCTATTCTGTGCCCACTCACACTTTTCTCCCCCTATACTATCTCTTCACACTATTCCCCTCAATAGTCTCCTCACATATTTCCCCCTCCCTCCTCATACTGTCTCCTCTCACTTCCCTCCTGCTCTCCATTTTGTGTCCTCATACATTCTCGCCTCACTCCTCATACTTTGTCCTGACCCATCCACCTTCTCGCCATATTTTGTCTTCACCCATGCCCCCACTCATCATACTGTGTCTGCACCCATCCCCCCTCATTTGGTTTCCTCACATATGCCCCCTCATTTTCACCCTTGCTAATCATACTGTGTCTTCAAATTTCTCCTGCTCTCCATATTGTGTCTGCACCCATCTCTTCCTCGTTCCCCAAACTGTATCCTCAAATCTCCCCCTCTCTCCATTACAGTAAATTTTGGGTGTCTTTAGCCAATATTGTCGTCAGCACTTACCACCAATATTGTTGGCACCTCTGCAGAGCTGGCAAGTGACGTCAACAGTGTGATCACATGACCTGATCAGGTTGCTGACATCGCACTGACCTGGTGGTCAGGGATTTCAGATGCAAGTACAATTGTTCACTGGGGGCTGGTGAACTGCACTTTCTCTGAGCCGGCTGTCAGCTTGACAGCAAGCTCAGAGAACAGCCGACACCCAGTCCGTGGGATGGCAAAATGCAACCAATGAGGAGTATTCTTTATGCACATATAAACTATTTAAAGTGTTTTTCACATTGTTTGTGTGATTTTCTATATCTAAATATAAATAAAGTTTTTTTCTTTTTGTTTTTGGGATGTGCAGGTGAATTTTGCTTGTGTCTTAAAAGCCTTTGCTTTTATATAAATGCAGCACCTACTGTAAGTGTATGACAGAGGGTGTTGTGACCTCAGGGTCCAAATAGTTTGCAATGGGACTCATGAAGGTCGTAAGGTTGGTTCATTATATATTGGTTTCCCCACTTATAAAGTGTTATTTTACAGCTAATGTAATAATATTCTTAGTTTTCTACCTGCAACACATTAGCTGTAGTAATAAGTGGACTATTGTAATATATTTCTCGTTTTTTGTGCACCTAAATTTCTTGGAATTTTCATTTTTGCATTCATATCAATTCTCTATTTCTTTTTTAATGGAAAGCTTTTACACATACATCTCATTGTAGATTTTTAGGTCCAGGGAAAGATAATGGTAAGTGGCCCTGCAATTAGATCAACGACCCATGACAAATATGCAAATACATAGCTGTCAAAAAAAGAAATGATCATAATTAGTGAAGGAGAGCAGTACAGAAGCTGGAGAAGGAGAACAGGTAAATTAATGGATGACACTCATGAGATTATTGTGGTTAGTACTTATTAACCTGTTGGAAAACTGAGACATGCTACTGTTATGAGGACACTCCTGGTGGCATTACTATGGGAATATTTGACTAGCACCATTATGGAGGCTCAATGGCTGGAAATCTAGACTAGAAAGGGCACATTTGGTGAGGTGTGCTCTGGTCACCAGATGAGCTTCCTGTAACCCAACCAATAATCTTGACTACTCACATGTGTCACCCCGGTAACTTGTAAGCCTTCTCAGCGCCATCCTACTCACTGTGGTAACCGCTCTGCTTCTCCTTGTGTCAGCTCATCTCACTAAGAAGCCTCTTGCAGCACTCCTGCATCTTCTTGCTGTCTCCACCTGGCTATAGGGAGGTGTAGCCAGTCTCTGCAGGAATTTAACCTTAGAAGGGAAAAAGGGAAAAACAATCCGACTATAAAGTCCCAACACATGAAATTGGGTAAAACATAAGTCATGTTTATTCATGTGACAACAAATGGACGACGAAACAAATGACAAAATAGATAAAATGATAAAAGATTGTAAAAATAAGGAACATACACACAAGGGAAAAATAGATGACTGGGAGAGAGTATTGCGATCATATGGATAAGTCTACATGTGTTGAGCTGATATGGGGTATGTGCACTTATACAAGGTCCATATAAATAAGATATTATGTGAGACTAAAAATATAGAATGCAAGTGCAGAAATAGTAATCTCATAATAGGCCCAAGTGTATAAAGTGCTGGTTCATATATGTATAGGTATACAGATATATATATATATGTAAACCAGAACAAATAACAATTCACTCATCATGGTAACGCCACAAAGTACACATAGCGCTCATATAGTGGACAGCTATCATACCCACATAATTGTCTGATTCACATGATGTTAATCAGCCTGTTATATATACAGTGGTACTGGGGACTTTCAGTATGGCAGCAACCTCCCTTTTCCTGGTGGCGTCCACCCTGACGCGCATCTCGGCAACCGCCTTCGTCAGGGGGTGGAGTGTTTAAACACATTCAATTATGGAAATTATTTTTATTCAAAGATCTATTGATTAAAATTAACTTTGTTCATGGGAAAACCCCTTTAAGCTCACCACCCTCATGTACAGTCATGGCCAAAAGTATTGAGAATGAGACAAATAGTAATTTTTCCAAAGTTTACTGCTTCATTTTTTGTAATGGCAATTTGCATATACTCCTGAATGTCAAAGAGTGATCAGCTTAACAGCAATTACTGTACTTGCAAAGTCAATATCTGCCCAGAAAATGAACTTTAACCCCAAAACACATTTCAACATCATTGCAGTCCTGCCTTAAAAGGAGCAGCTAACATCGTTTTAGTGATTGATCCATTAACACAGGTGTGGGTGTTGATGAGGACAGGGCTGGCGATCAATCATTCATGATTAAGTAAGAATGACATCACTGGACACTTTAAAAGGAGGCTGGTTCTTGGTATCATTGTTTCTTTTCAGTTAACCATGGTTATCTCTAAAGAAACACGTGCAGCCATCATTGCACTGCACAAAAATGGCCTAACAGGGAAGAGTATCGCAGCTACAAAGATTGCACCTCAGTCAACAATTTATCGCATCATCAAGAACTTGAAGGAGAGAGCTTCCATTGTTGTCAAAAAGGCTCCAGGGCGCCCAAGAAAGACCAGCAAGCACCAGGACCGTATCTTAAAACTGTTTCAGCTGCGGGATCGGACTACCAGCAGTGCCGAGCTTGCTCAGGAATGGCAGCAGGCTGGTGTGAGTGCTTCTGCACGCACTGTGAGGCGGAGACTCTTTAAGCAAGGGCTGGTTTCAAGGAGGGCAGCAAAGAAGCCACTTCTCTCCAGAAAAAACATCAGGGACCGACTGATATTCTGCAAAAGGTACAGGGAGTGGACTGCTGAGGACTGGGGAAAAGTCATTTTCTCTGATGAATCCCCTTTTCGATTGTTTGGGGCATCTGGAAAACAGCTTATTCGGAGAAGAAGAGGTGAGCGCTACCACCAGTCTTGTCTCATGCCAACTGTAAAGCATCCTGAAACCATTCATGTGTGGGGTTGCTTCTCAGCCAAGGGAATCGGCTCACTCACAGTCTTGCCTAAAAACACAGCCATGAATAAAGAATCGTACTAGAATGTCCTCCAAGAGCAACTTCTCCCAACCGTCCAAGAGCAGTTTGGCGCCCAACAATGCCTTTTCCAGCATGATGGAGCACCTTGCCATAAAGCAAAGGTGATAACTAAATGGCTCATGGAACAAAACATAGAGATTTTGGGTCCATGGCCTGGAAACTCCCCAGATCTTAATCCCATTGAGAACTTGTGGTCAATCATCAAGAGACGGGTGGACAAACAAAAACCAACAAATTCTGGCAAAATGCAAGCATTGATTATGCAAGAATGGACTGCTATCAGTCAGGATTTGGTCCAAAAGTTGATTGAGAGCATGCCAGGGAGAATTACAGAGGTCTTGAAGAAGAAGGGGCAACACTGCAAATATTGACTTTCTGCATTAACTCATTCTAACTGTCAATATAACCTATTGGTACTCATAATATGATTGCAATTATATTTCTGTATGTGATATAAACATCAGACAAACACTAATAAAAACCAGAAGCCAGCAGATCATGTGAAAATATAATTTTGGTGTCATTCTCAAAACTTTTGGCCATGACTGTATGCCTAGAACCATGAATATCGGATATATGAAGCCAAGACTTCATCCATTTATTCTAAAAATACGTGTAGTCTTACATTTCCTGTACATTTCATTTTAAGCATCTGTGTTAAAATTAGACTTTGAGCTCCATGTATTAAATCTTTCTAAAAGTGGATATGGCAGAAAACAGATTACATTTTCATCTAGGAGGTCATGTGAAATCTTCCCCAAATGATTTATGCTTTCATTGTAAAATTTACATCTTACAGAGTGAAGGTGATGATCAATAAATAATTGATGGTGGACAAGGTTTCTTTTTTTCCCCATTTCATTTATGAAAAATGTGGAGCCATAAATGTTCTTAAATTTTGCTGCCTGCAGAAATAATCATCCGAAAGAGAGGTAAATAATCCTCAATGTTCAGAAAGCCAGCAAACATACCACATTCATGAGGCCATAAATCATGGGACTTCTAAACAGATTAGTATTACTTCGGTTTACTAGTTCAATTTGTTTTTATCAGCTGTCAGAGATCTGGTAAAGGTCTTGTAAAAATCAGTGAAAATGCAACAGGTCATGGATGCTCACTGCTCAATAGACAATGGCGGATCGATTTGTGGGACTGTGGTTTATCGACCAGGTGTCAATATGTCGAAATCCCCCAGCGCACTCAGACCAATGTTATTATATGGAGCTGTGCACATATCAGATTTTTTTCTTGGACAGATTCTGTCCAAGGAAAAAAATCGCTGCGTATCTGAGTTTCATCCAATATTCGAAGTGAACTTGGCCATGCAAGTCAGTGAATGCGTGGAAACTATTGGACAGCACTCGGGTGACGAGTGCAGTCCTATTTCCACGGGTAACAAAATAGCGAAAATGGAGAATTTTTTCTCCATCTTCTCCTCATCTGAGAGAATCAGATCACACTATGCTCAGACTTTGATCAAAGTTTGATGAGAGTGTCATTTGCATAACTGACCCAATTCTCTTGGAAGAGAGATTCTACGGCCGTCTGCACCTGCCCTAATCATCAGATCTCTATCTGACTATGCATCTTTGGCATGGAAGGGAAAAATTAAGTTGATAAATGCAGGATGAAAAGGACTAAAAGTATCTGCTGCTATTGTCTCCATATCAGACAATAAAGGACAACCTCTGAGGTCTTGTAGAATCCAGGCCTTCACAGATTTGAGTGGTTTGGGGGAACATGCACAATATTAGTCAAGTGGTTTTAATGCTATGAATAATTGGTGCTTATACCAATAGCTGGACTACATTTTTTTAAGCTCTTCCTGACGCTCATGTACTTTCACTGTTCATATGTTTTTATACAATTATTAACTGTCCGTAACTGCCAAGAACAGAGAGAAGTCAGATCTCAGAAGTTTAACACCTTCATAGCAATTGTGAGTTGATCTCACATTAACCTCTTCCAATGAAATTATGAGGTGTCCATGGACTGTCATGATAGCTTTGGGCCATCATTAGTACTCCTAGGCTCAGTCACAGCACTTAATATGAGAATGATGACAGGAAAATACACTGCAATCGAGAAATATCTTTTCTTCCTTATTAAACATCCTTCAGATGCTATTGGGTCTGCCCTTCTGTGGTTCCAGTGCTTCTGGTTGATATTGCGAAGTGCAGTCCCCCTGAACTGCCTTCTAACATACAGGTGTGACTCACTCCCTGGGCCGTGGGGCACCCGGAACCGGGCTTCTATGCGATGCTGGGGGTAGTAGTGGCAACCCGATACCGTGGCTCAGGGTGGTCAGACCAAATTGTGGCAGTCTATTTATCAGTATTTTGAATGTCCGACTACGCCACCCATGGATTGCGGTCAGGGATGACCGCCGCTGCGAGGCAGACCACTGAGGCTGATGTTGGTGTGCAGCACAGGGGTAGGACAACTCCCCACGGGAAGAGTGTAGCCTCAGGGCAGAGTAGGTGAATGCTGGGGGTGATAGTGCAGGCCGCAGTAATAAGAGTTCAGAGTCCGCTTCAAACAGTCCAGGGTCTTTATTGTAGGTATTACTACTGACCCAACAGGAGTACCGGGTAGGAATGGGCCTGGGTGTCTGAGAGCATTCGGGCGAGCCCCACTGGTCAGGGTGAGTGTGAAGGCCTACCGTTCCCTCTCTGCCCTTGCTGACTATCCCCCTTTTCGTGGTGTAATAGCCCACGTCCCTGAGCTGGCCGTGTGCTTCGACTGTATGGCTTGCGACTCGGGCCTTAGGTACCTTTTGCTTCTCTGTGCTGTACTGGTCCCTTTGTGTGGCGGAGCCTCCAGGCTTCTTAGGCCAAGGGACCTGAAATCCCTCACGGGTTGGTTCTCTGCTGCTGGACTTACAACCCTGACAGCCTCGGACCTCAATGTCCGGTAGTGTAGTTCTCTCAGCCAGGACCGGCTCTCGTCGCCTCTGTCCCTGGCTCGCAGCTTC